>NC_141689.1:887961146-889358646 GCF_964263255.1 Lissotriton vulgaris | reverse complement strand
ATTGCGGAGAGGGGGAATAGCTTCCTTGGAGTTGTGGTGCTTGGCAGTGAGGCTATGTAGGGCGTCTAAGTGCACCAAGCAAGTCTTTGGGGAGTGCGTGAACCTACTAAGGCACACGCCCTCAGTGTGCATGCCAGGACTGATCAGGGGCATTGGCAGGAGCGGCACACACGTTTTGCATTCTGCGGAAAGGACAACAAACCGCAGAGCACACACTCACCTTCCGCACAACAGAAAGAGGGGTTCTGAGCAGCCGCACAGGCAAGTCGCATGAAACAATAAATTTACTATGCCATGAACTTTTAACCAGGGCGTCGGCAGGAGCGGACACACACGTTCGCATTCTGCGGAAAGGACAACAAACCGCAGAGCACACGCTCACCTTCCGTGCAACAGAAAGAGGGGTTCTGAGCAGCCGCACAGGCAAGTCGCATGAAACAATATATGTACTATGCCATGAACTTTTAAAAAAACGTTGCCTTACGGGGGCTGCAGCGCATTGCGGGAAGGAGACAGTGGCAGTGTCCCCGACCCGCATTGCGATCTGACCTGGGCAGTGTAAGCAAGATAGCGCTTCGTTTTTAAAAACTTTATTTTTAATCCTGTTGGAATTGTATTGTGTGCTTCCTAAATTGTGCTTTTATTAAAACTCACTTCCCCCTGCACCACACGCCACAACTGATTGATTGCTTGAGCCGTCTCCCGGCATTTCTTCGTTGGGACACTTCCGGTCGGCCTGCATGCAGAGCGGTTAGCGCTCTAGTGTCCAACTTCCTGTGGCTACTTAGGCGGAGCAGGGGCTGCAGCACATTGCGGGAAGGAGACAGTGGCAGTGTCCCCGACCCGCATTGCGATCTGACCTGGGCAGTGTAAGCAAGATAGCGCTTCGTTTTTAAAAACTTTATTTTTAATCTTGTTGGAATTGTATTGTGTGCTTCCTAAATTGTGCTTTTATTAAAACTCACTTCCCCCTGCACCACACGCCACAACTGATTGATTGCTTGAGCCGTCTCCCGGCATTTCTTCGTTGGGACACTTCCGGTCGGCCTGCATGCAGAGCGGTTAGCGCTCTAGTGTCCAACTTCCTGTGGCTACTTAGGCGGAGCAGGGGCTGCAGCGCATTGCGGGAAGGAGACAGTGGCAGTGTCCCCGACCCGCATTGCGATCTGACCTGGGCAGTGTAAGCAAGATAGCGCTTCGTTTTAAAAAACTTTATTTTTAATCTTGTTGGAATTGTATTGTGTGCTTCCTAAATTGTGCTTTTATTAAAACTCACTTCCCCCTGCACCACACGCCACAACTGATTGATTGCTTGAGCCGTCTCCCGGCATTTCTTCGTTGGGACACTTCCGGTCGGCCTGCATGCAGAGCGGTTAGCGCTCTAGTGTCCAACTTCCTGTGGCTACTTAGCCCTCGCAGTATTTCGAGCGCGCAGCGTTCGCGCGCAGCCCCACCGTAGACCCACCGAAGACCCGCCAAAGAGCTGCCCGTCTGCGCCCGTCCGCGCTAATGTAGCGCCAGGAGCCAGGCAGTCTGCACCTCTCTCTGCTACTAAGGCAGTAAGATGTGCTATTCTAAAGCTGAGCTGTTGGGCCTTCAGCATTCTTCATGCTCTTGCGCTAGACGCAACCCTGCCCATATACGCCATCCTCTCGCACACCCTTCCCTACTGTGCACCACTATTAAAAGTAAATCTAAAGCCCCCCAAGCCCATACTTTCAGGCTAGGTCACCTTAACGTCAGATCTATGTATAAACATCACTCTGAAATCTACGATCTCCTAACTGACCACTCTCTTGATGCCTTGTTCATGACTGAGACGTGGCTCTCTGACGATATGGACTCGGTCTGCAACCTGGTAACTCCCACAGGTTATTCTATCCACACCGTGAACAGGAGCACGAGAGGGGGGGGGTTAGCGCTCATAATTAAATCTCACTTTGATTGTCAATTCATCAAAGTGGAAATTAGAGGCAGTGAAAGCGCTCGCTTTTCAATTAAAGTTAATCCTCAGTTCTGCGCAACGGGCCTTCTGATTTACAGACCTCCTGGTGCAGACGTCCCCTTCACCAATTCACTTCTATAATATTTGGACACCAATGTGATTAAAACGGCTAACTTCACGATCATAGGCGATCTTAATTTACATCTCGATAGGGATACTGAGCCTTAAGTGGCAACTTTTTTAGCGGATCTTGCGGCTTTTGAACTCAATCAACTTGTTAGTGGCCCTACCCATAGAGCAGGACACCTTCTTGATCCCATTTTCTCCAACATCACCAGTGGATCTACAGATCTGCCTATCCCCATGACCTGGACAGACCACCATTTAGTAACTCTGTCTATCTCTTGTAACTCGAGCCCTGCAGCAGCTCCTACTCCACTAGTTCAGAAACGGCCATGGAGAAAACTTCACCTTGAAGACTTACACGATCTCCTGGTACTAAATCCCCTACTCCCGAGTGAAGACCTGGATGTAGGCTATGATCAGTTCTGCCTTTGGATCACCCAGGCACTTGACATCCTAATTCCTGCCAGATGGACCAAGGCCCGCACCCACACAGCTAGTCCTTGGTATAACTCTGAACTAGCTACTCTAAAAAAGGAATGTAAAAAGGCAGAGAGGTGTTGGAGGAAAAACTATGACGCTAATCTTAAACAGGACTATGTCCTGCTCCAAAAAGCTTATCACCGTAAAGTCTCAGAACTAGAGCGGCATACTATGCCCGTGAAATCAGCAATAGCTCCAATACTTCAAAATCTGTATTTAAAATTCTGAAAGACCTTACTGCAAAAAAAAACGTCAATACTACTATCACTTCGCCCGACCTTTGCAATAACATGGCTAATTTCTTCATTGATAAGGTCAAGAAAATATATGACACCTTCCCAAAATGCCCACAGTCATCGGTCATCATTGATCCTACCAGGCCCTCTCTCACCTCTCTTCCTACACTTGAGCGAGAGAGTTTTTTAAAAATCTGCAGAAAGATTAAATCTGGTTCTCCGGCAGACCCCTTAAAACCGGACACTTTCTGTGAAGCCCACGAACTTATCACAGAACACACCCGAGACATCATCAATCTGTCACTCTCCACCGCCAGCGTTCCTTCCAAATGGAAGCAGGCCTGGGTTTCCCCCATCTTAAAAAAACCCACCTTAGACCCTTCACTCCCGGAGAACTTTAGGCCCATCTCCTTGCTCCCCTGGCCTGCCAAAATCATCGAGGCACACGTCAACAACATCCTGTCCGGCTTCCTCCTTACCAACAACATCTTGGATGACTCTCAACACGGGTTTAGAGCTGGTCACAGCACCGAGACAGCCTTGCTCAGTGTCTCTGAGGACCTCCGCTCCATTCTTGACACCGGCGGTACAGCAGTACTGGTCCTGTTGGACCTCAGTGCTGCCTTCGATACGGTGTCTCACGAGGTCCTCTTGACGAGACTGGAGGAAATTGGAGTTACAGGGGTAGCCTTGGGATGGTTCAGAGACTTCCTGTCTAACAGGTCCTTTGGAGTTTCCACCCCTCCTTACATCTCGAAGGAGCATAGCATTGGACAGGGAGTGCCGCAGGGCTCTTCCCTTAGCCCTACCCTGTTCAATGTCTATGTTCGCCCTTTGGCGGAGGTGGCTAGAAGGAATGGACTGGCACTGGTATCCTATGCAGACGATACCCAGTTGGTGGTGGCTCTGAATAACAACAGTGGTCTGGAAGCCCATCACTTTAAATAGACACTCACTGACATCACCAACTGGATGACGGCGAATTTCCTCCAATTAAACGCCGGAAAAACCGAGATTCTGCTCCTGGGGAAAAACACCTCGTCCTGGGGAGACAACTGGTAGGCCCACCCCCCAAGCCAAAGGACTGCGTCAAAAATCTGGGAGTATGGGTGGACTCGGCTTTAAAGTTCACCATCCACACTAAGAAAGTGGCTGCCACGTGCTTTGGCATTTTACGTAACATCAGGCCCATTCTGAAGTTCTTTGACTGCCGCACCCGCCAGCTCATTGTTCAGGCGACAATCCTTTCTAGACTGGACTACGCCAGCTCTCTCCTACTGGGAACGAATCTGGCTGAAACCACCAGATTGCAGAGAGTCCAGAATGCGGCAGCCAGGGCTCTGGTTGGTCTACCTCGCCATTCTTCCGTATCTGGAGCCTTGAAAAAACTGCATTGGCTCCCGGCGGGCAAAAGGATCCAGTTCAAGGTTTTTTATGTTTAGCCTTCAAAATCCTTAAAACCGCCTCTCCCCCCATGCTGAGTCCCCTCCTGTCTGAGTACACACCTAGAAGATCGCTCCGCTCAGAGGGGCAACATCTTGCAACCATTCCTCGCACTAGACTGGCCAGAGTAGGCGGCCGATCCTTCAGTTTCTTGGCTGCCAAGCTATGGAACAGTCTACCCGAAGCCATCCGGGGGATTCAAGACCTCTTAGCCTTTAGAAAGGCCGTCAAAACTCATCTTTTTCAATAATCTGTCACTTATCTGTGCTACCTTCTCTCTGCATTTTGTCTACTCGCAGCGCCGGGACGCCCCTTGGCTGGGGCAGCCGTGCGCGATATAAATTTCCATAACATTAACATTAACATTACCTATTCTAACCATTTAAGACATTCTTTTTCGTACCTGGACAATGTCTGGACGGGCTGCTAGTCTCATAATAAAGTAGTTATTGCTGGCATAGTCCCTTGAACATGTTTTCCCCATGATCAGGGTAGAATTTAGGATTATGTAAAATGCCATGAGAAGTTAGAAGTGCCATAAAATCCCTTAAATATTTCCCAACCCATCATCGATTCGCCTTCGAACCACATGCACACTAAGATGCATGAGTTCCTCTGTCCAGAGGGGGGAACCTTCAACATTAACATACTAGAACACACAAGGACACACATTAGAAGATAGGTGCTGTTAAACCTGTGGGCCATTTTGGTGGTGGCCCCAACCAACAATTCTGCTCCAGAACCAACAAGCAAGGCATCCCCACCATACACAGGTACAGAGGTGCTCTCTCTAATGCCTGACATCCCTGCCATTGCTGTACTGGGTTATACCAATCTGCCAGTCAGAGGGCCCGATGGGCCCCCCACCGGACAGTAAACCACTAGATTTAGGCCGGGGAGGTTACCAGATTTGCAAACCCAGACAATTCCGGCCTCATCGAAGTTTGATGCCAGGATTCCCTGAAGTTCAACTCCCCATCTACCGTTTATTACCTGCCAAGCCCCAGCGGAGCGGGAAGGCTGCACTCCAACCTGTCAAGTAGATCGCTGTGAGGTAACTGGGAGGTTCATAGCCATACTGGATAGCGATACTATCAGTGGGGGGAGAACGAGGTCCCAGCCCCATGTGGTCGGACACTGAAGGGGGTGCTGCAGGGTACACTCCCCTAGGGTGTGCTCTGGCAGCAGAAGAAACAATAGGAAGTGAGCTGAAGCACAAGTTCCTACCAAGGAGAAGCATGAGCTGCACTGAGCGAAGGAGACAACTGAGGTGGGGGTTAGAGGAGAGATGCGGGTTGAGAATGGAGAGAGAGCTCTCATCTAGGAGGTAAAAAGGGAGAACAGAACCATGCACCCTCACCCAGAAGTGAGCAGAACTAGGTCCGATATTATAGACTCTGGCCGGAGAAGGGTTCCTTTGAACATGGTCATCACGGAAGACTGCATTCGGCACGCAGGGGGGAGATCCCAGGTGGAACTTACCCTACATGTAGGAATGCCTGAGAAGGTATGAGTGCTATGTTGGAGAAATGCCAGCGGAGAGGCCCTTACCAAAATATGGCCGTTGTTACAGAAAGACACGTTGAGGACCATCTATGTGCCTTAGGCTCATATGGACAAAGAAGGGCTCAGGCTCAAACTGCCCCATTGATGGACGGGACGGGAAAATGGATCTCCTATTTTGAGAAAAAATATGGTGGCGATAAACCTAGCAATAGGTGATGTCAAGAGTCTGCTCAGCAGCCTCATAACACTGAACACGACGGGCCGCATGCAATTCATTTAGACACCATATACGGACGGCCTTGAGGTAAATGTTCCCTGACTGCCAAGACATAGGAGGATTGATTGCAGAGAGTATGAAACTGTGACTGACTTTCTAGATAGAATGAGGGAACAATGGGGACAGGAGACAGGACAGCATTGACCAGCATGGGCCCCCAGGTTACATTCTTCTACAATATCCTCAAAAAGGGATTGCCCACTGAAATACAGAGTGGACTGAACAGCATCGTAGGAATAGGCACCAAACTTTGACAGGCCCACATACTACATTACTACATGAAGAAGCAGGAAAAGGACTGGGAAAAACAGGAGCAAACCCAAAGAGACACCTTTAAGATGGTCCAAATTAAATTAAAAAAGACCACCCTCGAGGGGGCAGCGTGCGCCGCAAGCGTGCAAATAGCACCAGTCTTTAAGGGAGCTCCGTCGTGGAAGCCCAGAGGGTTTCCACCCAGTCCTAGCAGCAGGGGGGCAGGCAGCAGCCAGACCTCAGAGAGTGTGACTACTGTCACCAAATGGGCTGCATGGCCGCTCAATGCTGCCTGAAGGCGAACGGTAAGCAAAGATCCATAGGCCTGGGCCAGTACCCACAAAATCCCTAACCACAAAACCAAGCCCAGATCATCCTGAGTGCACAGCACATTCAGCCACAAGGAAATCATTCAGCAAATACACTACGACAACAAGTACCATGTAGTTGGCTAAACACATGGCAACTGCAGCAGGTAGGGATCCCAGTCCAGCAAGCCCCGGGGCCACAGCCATGGCAGGGAGGGGTGACTGTCTGGGGAGGCAATGCCTTCAAGCAATTGCCCAATCCAAATACGCAGTAAATCCAAACCCCCAATATGAAACATCCCCTTCACACCAACAAGGCTAGTGACGCAGCAATAGGAGAAAACGTAAGCATTTACTTACACTCAGGACGAACGAAGGCTGCAGTATGCTCAGTCGATCGGCAATCTGCACTAAAATTTGCCATTTTGGTGCCTGCAGAGGGTCTAGGCCCCACTCTGCTGCTGATCCCCCAGAACAGGGTTGACAGCCACGCCCATGGGGGAGACATGAGGACCCTAAACAGTGCATAAACAGGCACCCAGGTCCCTTCATCTAAGTCCAATTGGAACGGGTTCCAAATACGAGATCAAAAGGACCCCATTTAGGCCTCCAGCTAGTGGAGGCCCTCTTTCAGTTCCAAAACGAGGCAATAGTCCAAGTGCCAGAAGCCAGGTCGGATAATGGTGTCCTCCATAGAACTCCGAAGTCCACGCACAAATAAATAAGGGACAATGTGACACCAATTCAGTAGGTAAATTCACTAGGGCAATTAGCCATTTCAGTTTGTTTCTCGCAGTACGACAAGTCCCAGCAACTCCCGTCATAAGCAAGCTATTTTGCCTCTTCCTCTCCCCTAATGCTTCCAAACATCCAAAGTCTGCTTATCGGATCATGTCCCACCAAAACTGGGGGGGTAGCGTATCACTTAGTGAGAAGTCCCTGACCCTTGCAGAGGGCGGCTGACCGAAAGCATCCTGGATCCAAGGGAGAGAGGAGCGCCAGGATGGAAAGGTGTTCTGTAGATGACCCTCACAGCCCCCAAACAAGGTGAAAGTATATTCTCACAAACCAGAAAAGGGGCATAGTCAAAACGCCCAACTCCATTAAAGAAAACCTACTTACACGCCACGTGCAGGGACCAGAGAGGCATACATGTGTCCTCGGGACACATTGCAATTACCCACAACCTCCAAATTGCAACATACCCTCTTCCTTTCACAGCGCATCACACATTTGTAAGTTAAAAGGTACAATCCACATTGCTAGAACTACACACACACATTAGGGAAAGTAGAGTATTAGAGGGCCGACAATGCCCAAAACACGATAGTTAGGTATAAAGAGTCATCCACACACGCACAAATTTCACCCCACTAAAATGTTCACCTCTGTCAGGGCGAAGGGGGGAGGACCATAGGATCCACAAAAAAAACTCAGGTGACCCATGACCAAAAACTCATGATTCCTAAAATGACACCCAAAATGGGGCCCTCCGTTCGGTACCTCGCCAAAGATTGGGCAAGATTGATGCACAGAAAAGCCCAAAAAGGACAGGTTCAGGAATTTCCGAGACAGAATAATGATGCACGTTTTTCTAAAAGCTAACCTGCAACCCACAGCTCTTATCCAACAGGTCTGCAATTGAGACTTATGTGCACCCCCTTTACTGCGCCCGTCACCTCTTTAGTAGCAACCTCTGAATTCTCAACGAGGACCGATGGTTCAAGCCAACAAAGACCACAGACTATTTCTTCTCTATACATTTTTCACAAACAGACTCTTTACACTGTGCCAAGCAAAGACACCTATGGATGCCAGTAAGCTGTAGATGACCCGTCCAGACACAATCCCAAGACCTGCAATGTTCCAAAAGCTATGTATTATTGCATCTTCGTACACCATCTGCTTAGCATGGGTGTGGCCGCATCTATCAGTAGAGAGAAATCTGCCTCATCACATGGAGCCTACCTTGACATTTCTACAGTGCTCGTGTAGGGACTTCTTCCACCTCATTTACACTTACACTGAACCGAACACTAGTATTCCACTGGAACTCTACAGTGCACTCTATCATAACACATGGTATCAGCACATGTCTGCGGTGGGAGCCCAGATGTCGGCTAGGTTGTGCTATATCTGCTTGCTGATACCCCACGCCGTGGGCATAGACAGACTTTACTTATCCCAAGAAATAGCCCCCCAAAAAGTAAAATGTCTCATCCACCTGTACCTTTGTAGGATTAGGGGCCAATATACAATCTGTTAGAGTAGTAGTATACATCACCTGGTATGAGACCAACTCCCCCAGCACTGTTCCTTCTCAACGAGCCTAGCGATATTCAAAGTGAGCTAGACAGGATGTGCAGTCGGGGCACCATAGGGGAGGACACTGTTTGGCCCCGAGATTTCTAGAAAAGACTTTCCTGCAGATAGCAAAACAACCATACCAGTGAACAAACACGTCCACTCCAGCCTCCATCTGTGGTCCCAGGGTGGCCCTTAGCATGTCTGGTGCAGCAGCCGTGTCTTGTGCAAGTAAGAGCAGAGGGGTGGTGGGTACGGGTGGGGTGGAATTACAGAGACAGCCAAGAAGAAAAAGTAAATAAATATTTAATTTTCCCTCGTGGTCGTCTGTCAAAACCCACCACCCCACCCAGCCACACTGCTCTTACCTGCACGGGCCACGGCTGTGGTGTAGTCTTCTTTAATAACAATGGATTCCAGGCATGGTGTTCCAGTTCAGGGCCATCATCTTCAAAGATACAAGGGGAAATGAGTCTAGAAAGGAAGGGTTGATTGCCAGCATAGATACTCCATGTCAGGGAATCTGGGACACTGAGATAGATAGGTACATGTGGCTTGAAGGGAAGGAGCGTGAACTGAAGTGCAGGAGGTCGGCATAAGGCCTACCACACAATCAAACTGAGGATGAGAGACTGGGAGACCAAGGGCATAAGACTAGTAACCTGAAAGGGAGTAGGTCTGTGCCTGCACTGAGATCCACACCAGAACAGCCTAAGAGTAAGGCAGGTAAAAGGAGGCAGGCAGGGGGTAACCTCACCTGAAAGTAATAGCCAGGCACTCGTAAGTCACAAATGTTATACTTTTTGTTTAGTGTATAGTATTGTGTATTGCTGTGTAATTAAGTACTTTTCTTTTTTTAAACTGGGCTGGACAATTACGTAATTTGCTGTTGGGTATGTATTTAGTGCTGAGCCTGTTATATACCCACGCTAAACTTCTTGAGAAGCCTGTGACTGCTCACCATCGCTACCACTGAGAGTCATGTACTTAAGTGCTTGTATTTGGCCCAGTTTGCAGAGCTTGGTAAGACAGACCCCGTAACATCAGTGGCGACCAAGCCCAGACCCCATGGCTGTAGCCATTATCCCTGCTTGCCCTGTGACTGCCCGAACACGCACTGACAGTGCCCAGTTCTCACAATGTCATATTAATATTTAGATTCGACCAATGTTCACTGTGCCTGAGTTATGCAGTGATGTAGTTACTCAGTAGTTCACATTCCTCAGAGTTTACTAAGTGCATCAGAAAAAAAGATTATTGGTTACACACTTACACTTCCCACATATATAGATTTCACATTGCTCCTTGCCATGTGGGCCAACCTCACGTACACCTTGCATGGAGATGGCAAATGTTTTGGGACTTTTAGCCCAATGTCTGTTATAAGAAGTGCAATAATCCAAAGTGTTAATAGATTAAAAAGCCAAGCTAGTCTGAAGATGACATTTATGATCTGGCACCAGTTGTAAGCAACGTACACACTCACACACACTGGGCCGTACTCACAACATCCATAGTGTAATATGTAAAGTACTATTATTTTTTGTTCTTCAAAATGCAATTCACAAACCTCCCACTGGAGTTCTCCTTCTCTCCTATCTTTTCTTTTTGGAGATTACCACCGCGGGTACAGATATCTTCACACATGGAGGTATACATTTCAGAAGGAAATATGGGAAGGACAAGGCAGAGTCGGTGGGATTGGGAATAATTACTAACATAAGGGTGGAGGTTAGAGATATTAAATGAGGGGTATAGGGCAAGGAAGGCCAATACAAAAACACCCCCACAAATTGCATAATTTAAACTAACAAAATACACGCCTATATCTACAGCAGTAGTACGACTGACAATGCAGTCTTAAATGTATACTCCAGCCTAGCCCTGGAGTAAGTCAAGCACCACACACGGCCAACCGCTGATACTGCAACACACTCTCATATTAATAGTCATTCCTGTTTTCATTTTCTATTTGTTGTAAATTCTAGTGTTTTTTCACTGCTTTCCAATGTTCAAAAAAAAAAAAAATCATTGGTAATCAGTGTTTACTCTTTGCTCTGTAAACATTCACAAGAGTGGTGTTTTTTTGTGCTTCCTTTCCTTGTTCATTCCTATTGTCAATTCTACCTTCATTCTATCCTGCCCCTGGTAATCTTCTTTATAACCTTTTGTTGGATACACTATTTCAAGTAATATTTCATTACTTCTCTCACCAACATACTTATTTTATTTACCAAAACACTCCTCAGTGTGAAGGGTGTGCATGGGTGGAAATATTTGGACACCTTATTTAGATTTTATTTCAGCAGATAAAAGGTTAATGGAGGAAATCTAACATCCATTCCTGCAACTCTCTTCTTCAGCCAAATAGCAAAGAGATACAATCATGAAGATTTTCTATATATTACACGTGATACATATTGTGGAGTTCTCATTGCTGTTAGTACAAGCCAGAGTCACATTTTCCTGCTTTTTGTCTTAAGAATTTAGAAAAAAATCTTCTGGGCTGCGCATGATCAGTGAATATATTCATGATACTGCCTCTGATTTTTCTCTAAGAGGGAACATGGTGCCTATATGTATGCTTTTCAGACCATAGTTATGTAGAACTAAGAACAGGGAGTGTTTGGTGCAGTACTTTATCGGAGGACATTGATTCTGGAGGCATCTGTACGGACAGTGATTTTTGTCATCACACAAAAAATACCTGAACTTTCTGAAAGCAAATCTCCTTCATGCTCTCAGTGAAGTAGGATGACATCATGATGCTGCCATTGACCCTGGACTGAGAATCCAGCTACAAACCTGCTGCCCTTTGAACAGCAATGTGCAGTGATCAGTGAGCAAAAGCCATATTGGGGGAGCCCTGCTCCCAAAACAGGAGTGGAATTCTGTCCTGGGTCTCCAGGGACCTTGCAGATGGTCATGATAGAGCGCGCAGTTCACCCGGGTCACCGAGTTCACCAATTACTTACACGCACTGGGCCCTGGCGTGCACAAAATTTAATACACCATTGACATTTGGGGTGAACTGGGTGATGGCTTCTGTTGCACGCTTCTATGAGCAATTAAGGTTTGGTTTTACACCTCTGCTTACCATGTACCTGACTTACCCCAGGCACAAATACATATGACAGATCTGGAGCTAACAGGGAAAATAGTAGACAGGGAACCTAGGAAAAAATACTCTTTATGCTTCAGTACATACTTATCCACAATTTCTGTAAAATAACCACAGACACCTGAGGATGTTCAAAGCTTTATATAGAAAATTTAAAGAGAGTATGACAAGGCAATAAGTGATATGCAGAGTAATGCATCAAACATCAAAATCAAAACC
Organism: Lissotriton vulgaris; assembly: GCF_964263255.1. Classification (NCBI taxonomy): domain Eukaryota; kingdom Metazoa; phylum Chordata; class Amphibia; order Caudata; family Salamandridae; genus Lissotriton; species Lissotriton vulgaris. The sequence continues at coordinate 889,346,429 of NC_141689.1, read as the reverse complement.
ATTAGGTAACTATGTATTAACACTAGGACCATTGAGTATATGGGAAGACTAAAGGTAGGAATTTTAGAACAAAGCTAGTCACTGCAATTTTATACTAGAACATAGGACATAGATGGGATCTAGAACATGTACTTAACCTAAAATCTTTAAACTATTCTTGCTAAGTTCACCGCAATCATACTAAAGGAAAGGGGAAAAATCGGAACATGCTAATAAAATATAACAGTTTTGCAATTCCCTAAAGGTGGGGAGAGAAGTGGAAAAATTCTAACAACCAATGGAATATAACTTGCTTTTCAAGATGATAGAACAATATCACAGGCAAGAGTGCTTTATTAAGAAAATGGAGAGAGAGAGAGAGAGTAAGAGAGACGCAAACCCACAGACTGATATTTACCTAGTTCAGAATGAAGACCAACCCTGGCCACGGGTCAGTTGGAAGGACAGGGACAAGGACCCTCAGAAAGGAATGCCAAAGTGCGAGCAGGTACAGCTCACGGGCAGTCAGGACAGGATACCCCTCAGGTTCAGGGTCAAGACTGGGCCACCCAGGGTACGACCAACACCCACAGCTTCGGACAGCAACGCCTGCGTTACCCCCTCTCCTGCAAGTAATCCGCCAGTAACCCCGATTGGGTTTTCGAATTTCCCAGCAAAGTGCTTCGCCAGCACTTAGGACTCTTTCCACCCCTTAGGAGTTTGTGGAAAGTATGGACAGAGTGCTCCGCAGCACTCTCAGATTGAGCACCTATAGAGTTCGTAGGGTCAGTGACAGGTCTGCTACTCGGACAAGTCGGACAATTTTCCTAAGCTAAACTAGGGCAATTATACTATTTTGGGGTCCCTCAGACCACCCCCTAATGTTGCAAGTGACAGTTTCCCACATTATGATTGGTCAGGAGAGGTGGTGCGGTCATTACCACCTCCTAGAATTCAACTTTTTCATCCCAAATATTAAAATTTTCCTACCCGCCCCTTGGGTTCACGTTCCCATGCATAGAATACAGCAGTATAGAAAAAGTTCACAATAGGTAGCAACAGTATTGCTTTTTCCAAGGTGAGATCTCGTCTTCCCAGCAACTTTCTCAGGCACATTGTGCTTCAGGAGCCAGCTGGCTTGTTTCAGCTTCTGCGCAATGGAGTTTTTCTCCGGTCATGTGATGGTGCCCAGCGGAGCCTCAAGTATGGCTCCGCTCCCGATTTCCCAGCCCCAGAGACGCGGTACATGAAAAGTAAGCGAGAACAAATTAAAATCACATATAAAATGATCACACTGTATACCATGATGAAATTCTAACCATCCCTTATTTTATAATAACTATAGCATTACTGTTTAGTGCGAAAAGACAGATAGGCTAAAGCAGCAGTGGCAAGCAGAAAGCGTGGTGAGAGACAAGCGGCCATGTTTGCAACAGTGCGCATGAGCACAGATTCCCTCCAGAATGCGAGTGCGTCACATCACATGGGTATGACCGACGCATGCGCAGACTGAATTTCAGCAAAGCAGCCGATTCTTTAGTGCAAGCTTCGTTAATATAGAAAAGACATACGAGCAAGCATCCTGGGGACACCCGCGTGTTTGGGAAAACGTATAATAAATGACGAACAACTGGTTTAATAGGATTATACATTAGGCGAGGTTCTTGCACTAGAGCAAGGCGCTTTACGTGCGAATCCTTGCTCCATCAATCCCCTCTTTGATGATATTTACTATCATCACCACATAAAGGAAACAGATGCCAACTTCTCATTCATCCACATCACTCATTTGGATTTCAACAAACTTGTTGAGTTTTCTTTCAGCTTCTCTATGAGAGTGGTGATTTTTCACCTTTTTGTAGACTTCATTTCTTAATTCTTCTAATTCTAGTTCATCAATATTTCTCTTCACCCCCCTCTTATGCTCTAGAGACTTCTTTTTGCATTTTTGGCATTTGCAACAGATGAAGATAATCAATACGACCACACCTATCACAACTATTGGCATCAGTATTTTCCACAAAATATTTCTACCTAGGTTAGAAAACCAACTACCTATAGAGGAGAGACCTCCAGTCAGTCTCGTCCAGGCACTGTCAACCTCCAATGGTTTGAGTTCTTTTTCCAAATTAGTTATGTTCTTTACATATTGTTTTAATTCGATACTTTTATCAGGAATGTAAGTGCAACAATGTTGCGCTTTCAGCATTCTACAGACTCCGCCCTCTTTTGCTAATAGGGTGTCAAGGGCAAGACGGTTTTGTAAAACCATTGATCTGATCGCAACCATTTCAGTATTGACCATCAGGAATCCAGCAGCAGTGTCCGTTGATAGCCGGTCCACTACTGTAGACAATTTGCAGATTCTATGAGTGTTCAGAACTACCCCCATTCCAGGTATCAGTGCACTAAAAATATCACCTATAATTTCACCTACACTTTCACGTTTACTACGCACTAAGCCATTAGTTTCCTCATCGCTTCCAGCAGCATTATTCACATGGTATATTTTCGGGAAAACAATGCCAAAGTAGCAGCTTCCATACCAGTGATCCGGCAATTTGAAATAAGCCTTGTTCCCACATATATAATATATTCCGGGAAACACAGGTTCTGACCCATTTTTGAAACCCCAACCTCCAATCACCTTGTAATTATGTTCACACTCGCTGGAACCGATGAATACATTGTTATAGTACTCTGTCTTTTCCCTATGGATACAAAGTTTCCCTTTTCGTTCAAAATCCAGCAACAAGGCAGGATTAGCTTCGCCTTGCGAGGTGTTATCCATGTGCTCAGCCCACTTAGGGACTCTATCCTTTTCGTCATTTGCCTTCTTTTGAAACTTCTCTCTCCTTCTGTCTGCCATCTTAATGAACATCTTTTCCTGCTCTTGCAGAGAACAGGTCAAGTTATCTTGTCTTGCTTCATCTAAATCTATGTTGCCTATAGTCAGAAAATATTCTCCCATATAACGGGTCACGTCACTTTTGGTATGTACAAGGTTCAGGTGTCCTCTAATAGGAAGTTCAGAAAATACTACGTCAGCATTTGAATAATAGTACTGTAAAGTGCTCCTATAAAACAAGCTAGCTAAAATACTGCAGGAAATTCCATAGGTTAAAGGTAGATGGTGATATGTCACGCCTTCAGCCACTGAGGTAGGTAGCTTCATGCAGACATAACAGTCCTCTATTTCCATAGCTTCTACGTAATGCACCAACAAGTTAGCAAAAACATTTAAATGTGTCCTGTTTCTCATTTTGTGAAAGTGTAGTCCATCCTCATCTGATGCTTCTAAATTAGGTCGTGTGTGTGTCAATCTTACTTGTTTGTCGCGTCTTTCTAAGCTTCGTGGTGTTTCTACAGTCTGTACAGCCCCTGCGTCTACTGCTTCTGGTTCAGTAGGGGACAAGTTAGGATTTTTACTTATCATAAAAGGTAGAAAAACTGTTAGTCCTATCCACATTACTATAAGCATTGCTATACTACACAAGCATATTTTACAGCAAGTTTTAAGACACCCACATCGGGATCTTCCAGAGACATTCGGATCAGACATTTTTATCTTACAGGTGGCTTTTGCTACCCCTCTTCTTTTCTTTGTATCAGTGGCTCACTTTGGGGCTTTCTCAAGGAGGGTCTTCGTCAGAACTCCGACCAGCGATGGACTCTTCGTCACTGTTGCCACTGTGGTGGGGCTCGTCAATTTCTTCCAACACAAAGTAAGTCCATTCAGGGCTCCGATATAGTCGGTTCTGTTTCTTTACTCTGTCGCTCTTTCTTAGCGATTTGCCTTGGGCTGCCTTTCTTTCACTTTCAGCCCTTTTTCGGTCTTTCAGTTTTTCTTCGACTGTCTTTAGTCTGAGCCTCAGTCTTTTGACGTATCGGGGGGCACTTCTGCCTCCGTGCCTCCCAGTGGTTGAAGAAACTTGCCCTTCTTCGTGCACTCTCTTTACTTTTTGTTGTGGTACTTCTGTTTCCCTGCCTGTCTGACTAGTTCCAGGTCTTTCATCTATGTCTTCTGCCTGGTCCCTAATCTGACCCTGCTCAGATTCAAATCGTACTTGCTTTTTATTTCTCGTTGGTTTTATTTTGGTTGTCTGAGCACGTTGATCTATTTCTATCTGTTCCTGTTCATGCTCTTCAATCTCTTCGTTTTCTTCTGCATGAACGTCAGCTCTAATTACTATCTGTCCCTCTCCAGTCTCCGGAGTTTCAAGAGGAGTTTCGAGGTCTTGATCTGACCCTACTTGGCCTACTTCCTGATCAGGTGTGATGTGATTCTCGTTGACCTGATCTTCTTCTTCTATTTCTAGCTCACCTGGACTATCCCACTCACTGTCTAAGTAGGAATATTTCCTGGTTCGTATTGGATCATGAACCTGGTCGTCGGCAGGGAACCATTCAACGTCTCGACTTGTGCTCGGCAGTTCGATGTCAGCTAGCTCCGGACTCTCCTCCTCGGGAGCTTCTTCAGCTGCGCTGCCTTCAGCTCCAGTCGCGTTTTCTCCAGTTACCCGTTTTGTGTGGCTGGCGTGGATCCACTTCGGTACACCAGCACACTTTACAGCAGTTGTAGTGACGAGGATCACTTGTCATGGCTTTCCCCACCTCGGTTTCAGGCAACTGCTCCGGGTGTGTTTCTTTAACGCCACCCAATCTCCTGGTTGCAGTTTATGTGCTGGAGTCTTTGGCCACTCGTCTTCTGTCTCTCCAATCTGCTGAGAGAGAGAACGCACTTGGTCACCCAGCTGCTTGCAGTATTCTAGTACCATATCATCAGAAATGCTTAGCAGTTTGTGTCCGGGTACCCATGCCTGTCGCATCACTCTTCCCATTAACACTTCATGGGGACTTAGGCCAGTTTTTCTGTTCGGGATACTTCTCAAACTCATCAGCACAAGGGGTAAAGCCTCTATCCAGTTCATTTTTGTGGAATCACACATCTTTGCCAATCTGGATTTCAGGGTGCCATTTATCTGCTCCACTACCCCAGAAGCCTCTGGACGGTAGGCACAATGCAGTCTTTGCTTCATTTTGAATGCTTTACAGAGTTCTTCTAGGACATCGTTGGCAAAATGCCCACCTTGGTCCGTTTCGATTGTCTCGGGAATCCCGTACCTAGGTATCAACTCCCTGAGCAACAATTTGGCAGTAGTTAGGGCATCATTTTTCTTAGCGGGATAGGCTTCCACCCACCGGGAGAATAGGCAAACTATGACTAAGATGTATCTATACCCTTTGCACCTAGGCATTGTTACAAAGTCTGCCTGCATTCTGACAAAGGGACCTACTGCCTTTCCAACAGTACTCTGTTCTACCACAGTCTTTTTCCCTGCATTGAACTGCTGACACACAAGGCACCTCTGGCAAAGCCTTTCCGCCTGGTTCCTGAATTTTGAATTACAGAACACCTTGTCAAACACTCGACACATTGCGTCTCTTCCCATATGTGTTGGTTCATGTATCATTCTGATCATGGGGTCGATCAAGCTATCAGGCAGTACAGGCACCCCAGTCGAGTTTACCACCACACCATCATCTCTCAATTTGCATCCATCTGCTGCCCACCTGCCTTTTTCTTGCCTGTCTGTTGCCTGTTGCAAATCCTTTAATTCTTCCCACGTTGACACATTCTCAAACAACATAAGTTGGCAGCTGATTCCACCCCACAACGCAATTTGGAGTGACATATGGTATCGGGCACAAAACTGTGCAATTTGGTCAGCGTACCTATTACCGGCGGTCACATCGTCATTCCCAGATTTGTGAGCCGCACACTTGACCACAGCCAATTCTTTGGGCAATTGGATAGCTTCCAGTAAGTTATGCACCACCTTTCCATTTCTGATAGGGGTGCCTGAGGAAGTCATGAATTCTCTTTGCAGCCATAATTGGCCGAAGTCATGAACAACCCCGAAACAATACTGGCTGTTGGTGTAAACAGTTATTCTTTTGTTCTTACCCCTCTTACATGCTCTGGTTAACGCGATGAGCTCTGCCACTTGTGCAGATTTCACCTCGCTCAGGTAAGATGCTTCTATGGTTTCTGTCAACGTAACCACAGCATAGGCAGCACTCAGACTCCCACTCTCATGTCTCAAACATGAGCCATCCACGAACATTGTCTTATCCCCATCAAGTAACGCTATTTCACTGATGTCCGGACGGGGCTTTGTACTGAACTCAGTTAAATCGATGCAATTATGTTCCCCTCCCTCTTCAATTTCTACATCCAGAGGGACAGGTAACAACGTCGCAGGGTTTAGGACATTGCACCGGGAAATGGTTACATTTTCAGCACCAATCAAGATTCTCTCATACTTAGTCAGCCGACTAGGTGTGAGGTACTGGGTCTTAGTTCTGGTCAGTAGGATTACAACAGAATGAGGAACATATACAGTGACGTGATGTCCCATGACAATGTTCTCACTCTGTTCCAGACTGACGCAAGTAGCAGCAACTGCTTTCAAGCATCCAGGTAATCCAGCAGCCACCGGATCTAGGGTGGCCGAAAAATAGGCCACTGGTCTTCTGACTAGCCCGTGTTCCTGGGTCAGGACTGAAAGAGCACAATTCTCTCTTGTGTCACAGAATAGCTCAAAGGGCTTGGTGTAATCAGGCATGCCCAATGCAGGAGCGGTACATAGACAGTTTCTCAAAGTTACCCAAGCGTTCATGCTTTCGCTGTCCCAACTGACTGGGTCTTCTACTCCTTTCTTTGTCATTTTTATCAGGGGTCTGGCTAGAGCCGCAAATCCTACAATCCACTGTCTGCAGTAACCCACAACTCCTAAGAACATTCTCACCTCTTTCTGAGTTCTGGGCAGTTCCATTGCTTTAATTATTTTGATTCTTTCTGTAGTAACTTTCCTGATTCCTTTTTCTATCTGGTGCCCCAGATACTTCACTGAGTTTTTGCAAAATTGTAACTTGTCGGGTGACACTTTATGTCCTCCTTTTCCTAAGTGATTCAACAAGGCAATTGTGTCGGTGACACAGTCCGTTTGGGTTTTAGATGCCACCAATAGGTCATCTATGTACTGCACCAAAACAGACTCTCTTGGCAGCACTAGAGTTTCAAGGCACTTCTTTAGTATCTGGTTGAAAATCGATGGACTTTCAGTGTACCCCTGGGGGACACGATTCCAGACATAGATATGACTGTCAAATTCAAAACTGAAAAGGAACTTGCTTTCTGGATGCAATGGGATGGAAAAGAATGCATGGCACAGGTCGATGACAGTGAACCATTCTGCATTCCAGGGAATCTGATATAGTATCACGGCAGGGTTAGGCACAACAGGACAGCAAGGCACAACAATTTGGTTTACCTTGCGCAAATCTTGCACCACCCGGTATTTTCCACTAGGCTTTTTAATTCCAATGATTGGCGAATTACAGGGACTGCTCAGCACTTCTTCTATTATTTCCGCTTCGAGCAGCCTGGTAATTTCAGTCGCTACTCCTGCCTTTACTTCTGCACTCATTTTGTACTGTCTGGTTTTGGGGTATACAGCATTTGTTTTTATTGCTATTTTAACTGGGTCCACATTTGCCATTAAGCCTACATCTATTCATGTGAAATCCCACACTTCTGGAACTACTCTTAACTGGAGTTCTTCAGGTAAATCCTCAACTGTTAAAGGTTTGATATCAGAATCTTGTCTGACCAACATCAGTTTGTACAGACCATCTTCATCAGGGGTCTGTATTTCGACACCTTTTGGTGTGCAGTAGATGGTACAATGCATCTTGCACAACAAATCACGTCCTAACAGGTTCACGGGACTGGAATCACAGACTACAAATCTGTGCATTTCCTTGAAATTTCCTATAGAAATTTCCATTGGTTCAGTTACTGGGGTACTTATTATTTGATTGGAGACGCCCACTACTTGGATCGCTTCTCCCGAGAGGGGTAGGTTAGGAACATCCACTGTTCTTACAGTAGATCTGGTAGCACCAGTGTCCAACAGAAAGGTGACGTCTTTTCCCTCAACCTTTCCTTCAATGTATGGTCCAGTCTGGTCTACCGGTAAGGAGGCGCCAAGCACGCACTCCTCGTCCTCCCCTCTCAGGCCCCGTCAATCTTGATTTTCATAGAGGAAGGTGTCATTTAACAAGTACTGTGGTATGACTGCATCGCTTTCATTCTCGACTTCCCATACTTCCGCCCTCTAATTCTGCTGACCCTGATTCTTAAAATTTTGTCTAGGAACGCGAGGTACTGGAGGTAATTTTACCTGTTGCTGGTTCTTCCTTGTCCCCTCTTTCTGCACCTGTGGAGTTAAACCATTTACAGGGGCATTACCGGCCTGCAGGTGTGGACACTCGTCTCTCCAATGGCCTATCTGGCCGCACCCGTGGCACGGAAACTTCTTCATAGCCTCTTCTCTACTCATTTTAGTTCGGGGCTTTCCTCCTCCCCCAGCAGTGGCATTCTGAGTATTGTTATTAGAAGTCAATTTACTTAACTGTTTCTCCTGCTGTTCAGCTAATTTCACCTGTGCCCACATGACCTTCTCCTTGAGAGCCTTCTTTTTATTTTCAATTTCATCTTCGCAATATTTTGCGTATTTCAAGACATCATCTATAGGTTTTCCCTGCCAACTGATTTTATTATCTCGAATCCATTGTGATATTTCAGGCCTTAGTCCTAGGACAAATCGGTAACTGAAATGGGTCATGTCTTTCATGTCTACATTATCGATTCCACTGTAAGTCTTAAACACTTGCAGCAACCTTTCATAAAAAGCATGGACAGATTCATCACGCTCTTGGGTAGTTCTATCTATTCGGGTCCAATCTGTTTCTTTTGCGGGCACCTTTTTCTTGAGGTATTGTATGACTTGCTCATATTTCCTCATTACTTCAGGTGCGGGAGCCCCTGTTTTCTCATCTCTTGGAAATTCTTCACTGGGCCAATCTATTTCAATTTTGCAGTCGGTCCACAAATCTACAGGGACCACAATGTCGAAAAACCCATCCAGGTCTTTCAGAAGACATTTCTGAACTTTTATAAAGCGTTCAACCTGCCTGTACCAATCAACAGGTTTTTCCCGTAATTTCGGAAAGTCATTTGTAAATGACACAATATCCTGTCGGGACCAAGGGACATGGACATACTTTCCTCCCGGGACTTCTCTCATGGGGCACAATTTTTCTGTTGGAGTTACTTCCTTTAACACGAATTCTGAAGCCTGAGACTTAGCCCTGCTGTCTTCCTTTTTCTTTGCCCACCGGGTTCTCCATTTTCCCACCTCTCCCCACTTTTGCAAGAGCTTCAACAATTCCTTTATTTGGATCTGTTTTCCCCCCACATTCAAGTTTTCTAAATCTTTGTCTGAAAAGTCTACTCTATAAGGTTTCTGAAGGATTTTGGAACGACTAACATCAATTCCCATTTCTGTGGCTGTATCCATTATCCTTTCATGGAGCAACCTAGCACTCCGGGTAAGATTTTTGCTGATAAACAGTAACTCTTCTTCACTGTACGAGCTTAGGCGTTCAACTCCTACATTTCCAGCCATCATTTCTTCTATTTCTATCCTTAATTTATATATCTCTAATGCTTTGGGTTGGGGAGTGGTCTCCTTCTCCAGCTCCTTTGTCCATCGGTCTAATTCTTCTGGGGATACTACGGTGGCACTCCTAACCCCCGAGGCACCTTCGATCAACACCTCTTTTGGTCTAGTCTGACTTCTTGCCCCCGACGTACTAGTCCTAGGCTCTCTAATGGGCAAATCCATCAGAACCACAGATTCACACTCACTCTCTTGATCTTCATCTATGAATACTTCCTTCCTCGGAGAAGGGACACTAGGAGTAGGCAATATTGGGGTGATAACAGGAGGACGGGGACTAGCCAGGTCATTTCTATACAGTGGAATAGCTGGACCAATAGTTACTGGAATAGTCAGGGAATCAGGATGGGGATGTATCTGGGCAATAGTTCGAACTAAATCCTCTCGCTGTCTAGCCAGGGCTTCCTTTTCCTTTTCTCGTAAAGCCTTTTCTGCAGAATTGTCATGCAATACCTGAGGTACTAAGGGAGGATAAATACTTGGAGCAGTCGGAGTGATCAATCAGGGTGGATCTTCTCCGAACGGCTGATAATTTGGGACCGTGGATTTAGGCCTGCAAAACCCATCCCCGTCACTGGTTTTACTGTCTGTACCCGTTCCATCTGTATCACTATCCCTCCTACATCTGGGATATTTTGAAAAGGGATTTGGAGAGTGCACAGGTTCTGACTCTGCAACATAGGGAGGCGGGTTTTTCATTAACAAATCTTCCAGGTGCTCATCTTCTGAGTCCCCCACAGGCATTAGATGATGGGTCTTCTCTTTACATTTTCCTTTCTTCTCTTCTAATAACCCCATCATAGGAAATAGTCCTTCAGTCAACATAGATTGCCTCCACTGTTTCATTTTCTGCTCTTTGGTCTGCGCTTGAACCCTTGGATACCATTTACTCACTCCCTTATCCATCCGGGGTCTATCTCGCTCTACAGCCTCAATCTCCCATTCCTCCAGGGCTTCGTACTGGGTCAACCTAGGTCTAGGGTGTAATTCATTCATGCGGGTCCTAAAGTTAAACAGAATCCGACCATTAAATGTACCTTCAACAGGGAATGCTAGGACTCCGTCATCTGCAGTATACTTTGCCCAATTTTCTAACCAGACACAAGTATGGTACCCTTTATCAAACAGCATGAAAGAGGCAGGGGTATTTGGCGGGGGAATGAGCACGCCTTCCCTCGTCCTAATGGGCTTGTCAGTCTTGAAAAAATTCTTTATTTTATCAGAAAATGACATTTTCCTCTTTACTCCATACATCATGTGCGGTCTACCTCGTATAAGCTGATCCTTATGAAATCCTAGGTACTTTGGATTTGGTATGAAGTCTGGATACCACATGCAACTCTCCAGACTCGCTTCTAACTCGGCCTGATTAATTTTGTTTACCTTTGTGCTTCCTCCAATGCCAGCGCGACTTTTATTTCGCACTACCCAATCAGCACAGAGAACACAAAAGATCCTTAACCAATGGGTGCGCGGCCTTTCCGCAAGACAGAGTCTCACGCTTCGGCACTCACCCCTCCTTCACAAATTAAGCTTCACTACACACCCGCTGTTTTGACCAATACCAGCGCGGCACGGAGTGACGTCAGAGCAGTCTTCCGACCGACTCCCTCCTTCACAAGGTAACGGAAACTGTTTACTCTCTCTAAAGTGCGAATGCAAATTTTAGTCGACAACACGCAACGTCTGCCACTATGTCTGAGTGTTCTAAAAAGATAAAAGAACTTTCTTTCGCTGCTAGTAAACCACTTCTGTCTACTTTTCATTCACTCTAGGTAGACTTCTTTGCCTACCCTCACACACGAGTAATATAGAACCCGTTATTCTTCCGACTCATCCACTTTTGTCAGGGATATGTACTGAGCCGGGATTTCACCAGTGAACTATTTTACTTACCAGACAAGCCTCGGAGACCCTACTACTCCTTCCGTATGCGACCCTTACTAGGTGATATCGCAATGAAAGTTTTATAACGGACTCGTAGCTATCATTTATTCAGATGCAAACAAAGGTCCTAATTAGTGCTTCCAGTTATTCCTAACCCTGCACTAATGGCTCAAACCAGTGACTTCAACAGCTAACCGGATTCTGCTCACCGATAGCTAAATACTTCCCCGGGGATTCGAACTACACTGAACATTCACAAACAATTTTCCGGTTAATATAACATTTATAGCAGCAATGCAAAAATCATATACATTTACATGTAAATCCTTAAAACATTTCAAAATATTTGAACCAATACAGTAGAAAATCAGCAGCACATTTTATTTTCACGGTTTGTTTATCAACTACCCTGTCTACCTAATCTAACTAGTCCAAACCATCCTCTGCTTACCAGAAAATTACTGATAGAGCGCGCAGTTCACCCGGGTCACCGAGTTCACCAATTACTTACACGCACTGGGCCCTGGCGTGCACAAAATTTAATACACCATTGACATTTGGGGTGAACTGGGTGATGGCTTCTGTTGCACGCTTCTATGAGCAATTAAGGTTTGGTTTTACACCTCTGCTTACCATGTACCTGACTTACCCCAGGCACAAATACATATTACAGATCTGGAGCTAACAGGGAAAATAGTAGACAGGGAACCTAGGAAAAAATACTCTTTATACTTCAGTACATACTTATCCACAATTTCTGTAAAATAACCACAGACACCTGAGGATGTTCAAAGCTTTATATAGAAAATTTAAAGAGAGTATGACAAGGCAATAAGTGATATGCAGAGTAATGCGTCAAACATCAAAATCAAAACCATTAGGTAACTATGTATTAACACTAGGACCATTGAGTATATGGGAAGACTAAAGGTAGGAATTTTAGAACAAAGCTAGTCACTGCAATTTTATACTAGAACATAGGACATAGATGGGATCTAGAACATGTACTTAACCTAAAATCTTTAAACTATTCTTGCTAAGTTCACCGCAATCATACTAAAGGAAAGGGGAAAAATCGGAACATGCTAATAAAATATAACAGTTTTGCAATTCCCTAAAGGTGGGGAGAGAAGTGGAAAAATTCTAACAACCAATGGAATATAACTTGCTTTTCAAGATGATAGAACAATATCACAGGCAAGAGTGCTTTATTAAGAAAATGGAGAGAGAGAGAGAGAGTAAGAGAGACGCAAACCCACAGACTGATATTTACCTAGTTCAGAATGAAGACCAACCCTGGCCACGGGTCAGTTGGAAGGACAGGGACAAGGACCCTCAGAAAGGAATGCCAAAGTGCGAGCAGGTACAGCTCACGGGCAGTCAGGACAGGATACCCCTCAGGTTCAGGGTCAAGACTGGGCCACCCAGGGTACGACCAACACCCACAGCTTCGGACAGCAACGCCTGCGTTACCCCCTCTCCTGCAAGTAATCCGCCAGTAACCCCGATTGGGTTTTCGAATTTCCCAGCAAAGTGCTTCGCCAGCACTTAGGACTCTTTCCACCCCTTAGGAGTTTGTGGAAAGTATGGACAGAGTGCTCCGCAGCACTCTCAGATTGAGCACCTATAGAGTTCGTAGGGTCAGTGACAGGTCTGCTACTCGGACAAGTCGGACAATTTTCCTAAGCTAAACTAGGGCAATTATACTATTTTGGGGTCCCTCAGACCACCCCCTAATGTTGCAAGTGACAGTTTCCCACATTATGATTGGTCAGGAGAGGTGGTGCGGTCATTACCACCTCCTAGAATTCAACTTTTTCATCCCAAATATTAAAATTTTCCTACCCGCCCCTTGGGTTCACGTTCCCATGCATAGAATACAGCAGTATAGAAAAAGTTCACAATAGGTAGCAACAGTATTGCTTTTTCCAAGGTGAGATCTCGTCTTCCCAGCGACTTTCTCAGGCACATTGTGCTTCAGGAGCCAGCTGGCTTGTTTCAGCTTCTGCGCAATGGAGTTTTTCTCCGGTCATGTGATGGTGCCCAGCAGAGCCTCAAGTATGGCTCCGCTCCCGATTTCCCAGCCCCAGAGACGCGGTACATGAAAAGTAAGCGAGAACAAATTAAAATCACATATAAAATGATCACACTGTATACCATGATGAAATTCTAACCATCCCTTATTTTATAATAACTATAGCATTACTGTTTAGTGCGAAAAGACAGATAGGCTAAAGCAGCAGTGGCAAGCAGAAAGCGTGGTGAGAGACAAGCGGCCATGTTTGCAACAGTGCGCATGAGCACAGATTCCCTCCAGAATGCGAGTGCGTCACATCACATGGGTATGACCGACGCATGCGCAGACTGAATTTCAGCAAAGCAGCCGATTCTTTAGTGCAAGCTTCGTTAATATAGAAAAGACATACGAGCAAGCATCCTGGGGACACCCGCGTGTTTGGGAAAACGTATAATAAATGACGAACAACTGGTTTAATAGGATTATACATTAGGCGAGGTTCTTGCACTAGAGCAAGGCGCTTTACATGCGAATCCTTGCTCCATCAGTCACAAGGGTATATTAAGTGATTTACAATGGCCTGAGTGAATCAGAGTGGAACACCTACTACACAAATGTGTTTAAAGGTAGGCGCTGCCCTTATACTGCGTTGACATCAGCACAAAAGCAGTAAATGTAGGGCACAATTTTGTGTTTTCCAGTTTCTACTGAAAATCAAATTTGCTCTCCAGTGGTATTTTATCAATTAAAATTATTTTTAACTGTAAACCAGAAACCGTACATATAAATCAATGGAGGCAGGTAATAAAGCTAACAACATAAAGTAAGAAATGTAAAATAAATTAAAATAAATTATATTTAAATTTTGCATTCATTTTAACTATTTTCAATATTCAAATATTTTTTATTAAAATGATTATGTTTTATGATTTGCATTATTTGATTGTTTAACTATTTAATTACATGTAATGTAGTTTTATGCAAATGGTAACTTCAAGTAAAATTAATTTAAAATGTAAAATGATATTAACATAAAAAATAACTTTCATCTAAGCTTGCAATACATTAAAAACATCCAAGACTGTAACAGGGTTTGGGAATTACATTGTAATTCATATAAACGAATTACAAATAATGGTTTAAGTATAAACAGTTAAAAATAAAATACAATGAACTAAGATGATATGGTTTAGAGCTGGTTTATTTTTTCTGTTAGTGTGAGACTCCAAGCTGCAGAGGAGTCAGGGAAGGGTGTTTTATATATTTTTTTTAATATATATAGATGTTCTTTCATTTGCCTGACGATCTGTGACCAAGGGCGGGCACCCGAAACGCGTCAGATTTGGTGAATTGCCTTTTTAAATAAACTTGCCGAAAGAAGACTGGGACTTGCGTGGTTTTTCCTCGTTGCTGCCTGCCTGGTGGTTCTGTGGTGAAAGACTTCTGTTTGCGCATATATATATATTTATGCACGTGAACAAGGGCTTTTAGCCCAAAACGCGTTATGCATTTCCTGCATTCAACTTCTTACCTGGATTAAAGACCTGTCATCCATCTTGTGGTCCGTCTCCTACTTTTGCGCTTCGCCGATCTGTAGGTTGGAAGTGGCGTGTTGGGAGTTCTTTTTGAATATATATATATATATATATATATATATATATATATATATATATATATATATATATATATATATATATATATATATATATATATATATACATATATATATATATATATATATATAATTCGGAGCTGGGACTGTGAATTGCTCCAAAAATACATTGCCTACATGAGCCAGAATAACTTTCGCACGTTTCTAATATCCCACAGTTTCTGAATTCACTGCATGTATTTAACTATTTTTAGTAATACCAACAAATTAGAAACAAAATAACATAGAAAGTCCACAGAAGTCAGTTTTAAATTACATACCAAAAACAGCCAATCAAATTAACTGATTGGCTGCAAACAGCAAAATTCCCTCGGATAGAGTTTAAGAACAGGAAGAAACTGAAGTGAATGTGAGGTTTATAATAATAACGTGGAGAAACTTGTATACCTCACAAACAGGATGTGAGACAAAAAGTATTAAAAAAAAGAAAATTGTAAACCAATAAGATTCATTACTCACTTCATGTAACCCACCAATACATCCCTAAATCGCTAAAAAAATAACACTATTACTAAATATATTGCTGTAATAATATTGCCGAACAATAATTCCCTTATCTTTAAGAGCCACATACCAATTGGGGTTTACATGCTCTAAAACCTCAAAGACATACAAACCTCGGAGAAATACACTACCAGTCTGAATCTACAGATGAAAGAAAAACATGGTAAGAATTTTCCCAAAACCTTTGGCATTCCATATTTGCCATAACTGCTCTATACATAAGTTTGGACACAACAAAAACATATTTCAGACACTAAGGGGGTCATTAGGATGGGAGGCGGATCCCCACCGCCCACCTATCATTTCCCCCATCATATCACGACGGTGGTGGGGACACCGGCGACCAGGCGCAAGAGGGCTTCAATATGGTGGTGATGTCTGCAAGACACCACCATCCAACTTAGGATGGGCAGCAGTGCAGGGCTTTCCATGGTGGAGACCCCATCATGGAAAGCCAGGCGGAGTTAAGTTTTGGGGGCCTCTTGTGGGCCCCCAGGGGTTGGGGCGTATTGGGGGTGCACTTGGGGGGTACCCTGGGTAACCCCCTCCATTTGCATGCACAATGTGGCAGGTACCGCGCGGTGCCTGCCACGTTGTGCATGCAAATGCACGACATGCATATAGTGCATTGTGGCGGGTACTGCTTACAGCACCACCCGCCACAATGCAATGTATGCATGTGTCAAATGTAGTCAGGACTTGTGCATAGTATCATGTGTTTCAATTACAATTTTAACAATAACCTTTTGTATGAGGCAAAACTTACGTATGTATTATACTAGTCTAGAAGAAACAATTATTCTGTGGCAATATTTGTTGTTTATATTTTTCTGGATTAATAGAACAGTTCTGTTATTTTTATGAGATTCTAACACTTAACAATGTAATTTATGATCTAATTGCATGCATTATATAAGTGTATAATTTTTAAGTCGCACAGAAGTCCGAACTCCGGATTCTGTAAGCACAGTTGTTCTCTCGGAATTTCTATGTATAGAATGCTAAGGAGTCAAGACATGATGCAAATAGGATGTAATGAAGCAAACACAGGGCCGACTTTAGGACTGGGGATCTGGGTTCTGGGTTCTGGTCTCTGGGTCCCTGTGATTCAGGGAAAATCACTTAATCGCCCCGTGCCTACAAAAAATGATTGTGTCTTAATGTAATGTAACTAGTGCTCATGTAAAGTGATCCAATACGTCCGGGTCGAGTTCACGCTATATGTAAAAAAAGTGCAAAAAATGAAAGTCCACTGGCACTTGCTCATGATAATAAATGCCAACCTAAACATGTAACATAACACTAATACTGTGGTTTGATTTTATACACAAATGTGTAACCTTGCAAGCTGCAGAAATATCATGGGAGGCTGGTGCCCTTTGAAAGTGGTGAGGCTAGTGAAGTGACCCACCAATTCCCAAAAATCTAAATAAAACACCCCTCCCTCCAAACCCCAAAGTAAAACACCCATCTCTCCAAAACCCCAAATAAAATACCCCCTCCCTCCAAAAGCCCAAAATATAATAAACCATCTGTGGTATCTTGCCTCCTTCTCTACTCTGTCCTTTCTTTGTGTCCTGTACTTTGCTGCTCAGCCAGTCTCTGTGATGTAATGGCATGTTGCCTCTGTGTATGTTCAAGTGTATATGTCAGTTTATCTATGTAAGCTGTGCAGCAGTGTTGCTGCTCCCGGTGGGGCTTACTATGCTGTATCTTATAACTTGGAATATTATGCTGATTATCCGGCTCCAATTCCTGTAACATCTTCCCAAGAATAAACCTGGAATTTGGATACAGCTACAACAGAGTCCTCATATTTATTTTTATTGAATTTCACACTATCCCTCCAAAATACATTTGTAAATAAATAAATAAAATAAAAGGTGCTTACTCATGGCTGCGCGTCCTCCTCTGTGTTCTGCTTCTGAATCTACTGTGGAAGTCAAGCTCCCCTAACAAATCCAGACACTGCGCTCATGCTGGTAATCAGCATGAGAGCAGCGCCTGGATTGGATGAAGCAGGCTGGCTGGACACTCCTTCAAGCCCTGGAGGCCTGTGCTTGGTCTCCACCCAGCTGTCTAAGACAGCTGAGTGGAGAGCTTCAAAGTGCGCATGTCACTTTGGCCCACGCAAGACAGCCTGCCAAAGTGACATGCACACTTTGGAGCATCCAGCCAGCCACTGCTCCTGCCCTCTGCTGCCGAACGGCACCAGAGGACACGCCCGCAAGTCTCTTGGCTCGAAGTCAGCTGGCTGCTGCAGTACGCTTCTAGAAAAAATGAAATGGCTCTGAAATCTTTTCATTGACATGTTATGTTTTCCTGCACGACTCGCAGAGGGTGGAGGGGAGGCGCTCCCCCGCCCTCGTAAAGAAACCGCAGCTGGGATATTTATTAAATGCAAACATTTTCTTTGTGATAAGGTTTAGAACATTCTTTTTTTTAATATTTCAAAATACTTTATTGATTTTTACAAATGAGGATCCCAGTTGGTTTATTTCCTCCTATGTTGTGTTAGCCTTTAGTGTGGAATACGCATGTCACCGTATTAGACCCTAGTATATTCATACACATTATCAAAAGCACGATGAGAACTTGACCAATTGATTCCTTCATCTACCAAGATGCAAATCTCCTCAAATCCTGTGTTCCTGACTATAATATTTTGTTCACCTAGAATTGACTACCTATTCGCCCAGACGGAACGTTATATTCCTGTGAGCCGTACTCGCTCCCCAGACCTTTTTTTCGTTTATCTGCTGCTCATCTGTTACTGGTGTTATTGATTTTGTTAATACGGACGCCCCAAAGCATAATAGAATTCAAATTAAATACAAATGTTTCAATGTGTGCCAGATTGTTTCCTGATCC
This sequence comes from Lissotriton vulgaris, assembly GCF_964263255.1. Lineage (NCBI taxonomy): Eukaryota > Metazoa > Chordata > Amphibia > Caudata > Salamandridae > Lissotriton > Lissotriton vulgaris. The sequence goes on along the minus strand of NC_141689.1, from coordinate 889,327,909 downwards.
TATAGTACCATTGTTATTCAAAACTAAGGACCTCCTTCAGTGTCTGGTGGAGTGGGGCATCCGCTTAAAAGTTCATAATGAGCCTTCGACATATTTAGACTGCCAGTGACATCAATGCACTCTTAATAAAGTGAACGGGACTGCCTCCGTTTTTTGTGGTCCAGCATCCACCAAACTCCAAGGCCATATGCATTGATTTATGTCCTTATATGAAAACAATTGTATTGTCTTTTCTCACAGTGTTCACCTCATACACTCCCCTTTCTTAGAAGGTGCAACTTTTTGCTGTCCCAACAAATGAGTGGCTTCACACATTGGATAACATTGTTCAGTTTGATGACTGGGCAATTCAATTTAAATATACAACGTTTTCAGCCATGTGAAAGCCCCAGGCCAACTCACAATGGAGGGCAAACAGGTGTGGGCTGAACCTCGCAGTTTAAGTTTCTGAATGATGTAAAGAAGATTGAACCTTGATTTATTAACATGGTGTACTTCTTTTTCTAAAAGGTGACTTTTGGTCTCACGTCTTCTGACTGGAAAATATGAATAGAATAAGAATGAAGGAAGTGTTCCTTCTCATGTGGTAATAAGTGGAGCACTGCTGCCTCTGAGGCACGAGTCCTGGATATCATGCAGGGCACCCTGGCGACCCCTTGATGTCGCCAGTCTGTAATGCAAAGTGGAGGCTTCATTGGCACAAGCTGGATGAGCTTTGAGGTCTGGCACAGGAAGACCATGAGTAGATGGCTGAGCCAGTCCACACGATTTTCTGATCTGTTCAGGTTTTTCATCTCAGGTGAAGTGGCACCTGGGCATGTGCACGGACGCCTCCATAAATGCACATTATTTGTGTATTAGATACATGTGCGTCAGGAAACGCAATGTGGATGGGCTGTGTCTATCATCCACAACATTAGCTATCAGGCCGGCCGACTTCTTCTCTAGGGCCCAGGTGAACAAAGTTGTCATGCAATGTAGTGCAGCTACCGAATTTGGTGTGCTTTGTTGCATGAGAGGGAGAGAGCAGGAACATGGCATATTGTTAAGATATGGCCTTGTGCTGCTCTTTCCGCAGCACACAATTCAGGCTGCCTAATGCCAGGCACACACCGTTGCACCTAGGTGAAAGGGTGTCCAGCATAGCTTGTGTACTGGAGGGGTAGCCTTCCAGTACAAAATACTATGCATAGACTTAAACTTTTCCCACTTTTAAGTTGTGCTGTATTGTGCAGCACACATTCAAATTGGGAAATATTAGGAAAAATTAAAGCATTTCTAACACCAACTTCAAAGAGACAATATTTTTGGTTCAAAGTCCCAGTGGTGAAGCAAGGTCTGGTGGTACCAGGTGCAGAACATTTCTTGTCACCCCCAGGTTGACAAAATGGCAAAAATATGTGTTTAAAACACATATTTTGCCATTTTGTCACCCCTCTCAGTGATGACGCCCAGGGCGGCCAGCACCCACCGCACTCCTACGCCACTGTAAAGTCCTGTCTGCTGTTGTTAGTGTATTGGGCTTTGCATAGAAAAGCATGTATAGTTGCATAAGAATGCCCACATGCCACACACGGATCACCTCCTAGGGGCAAAGTAGAGCCAAGTGCTGCTTTGCTTTACTTTCAGGCACATTAGCATTGCTAAATAGGTTTTGCACTGGAAAGTAAATCCAAAATAAACTTTTTATGCATGTTTGCATCATTTTGTGAAGCAAACTCAGTGCAAAATGTTAGTATAAGTGTGTGAGTGTGCCTTAACCTGCTCCTTTCTGTCTCGCTGTAGCAGTTTAGTAGGTCTTGAGAAGCAGAGTAGGATAGCATGCTGACTGAGCAATAAACCTTTCCAATAGAGTTCAGTACAAACAAATTCAAAAGCTCCACAGACCATAGGTTTTACCATAACATGAGCAGATTTCCTAATTTTATGATACGATTATTTATGCCACCACATTATATGAAGACCACCTTCTTCTCACCATACACACATTTTTAAAAGAACACAACCTGGTTAGGTCACTTTCAATAGTGCTCCTCCACTTCAACACAAAGGTTTTTCCACCATAATCCACGAGAACTTGCTAGGGCAATTTCATGTAAGGTCAGACACTTCCTTTGCCCTATCACAATAGGAACGCATGGTAGGTTCTACTGCCTGCCAACTGACTTCCCATTCTTTTTACAACCATCCAGGTATCTCCAGGTATCCAGGTATCTCCCAAAGTTCTTAAACTCTCATCAAGTGCCACACATAGTGCTTTACAAAAACCTAAATGAATAAACAAATAAAATAGTTTTGAAAGTCTTCTGGCCATATAGATAGTTGTACCACCATTTTGTTTGACTTTAGGGTTGATGAAGAGTTTTTCCACACTGGACTCCTCGTCTGCAAACCCAATACAGGTCTTCCATGTTGGGTAATATTACTTTTACGCAGGAGCTAAAGTTCGACTGGACTGAGGCTACATCCATGGTGTGTCCCCACTCTTTAAAGGTGTTGGATACTGCTCCCCACCATGGTATCAGGATCCTGATCAATGCAGCATCCTCAGGGGACCAGTCAACTAAAACTCGCTTGAAAAATCTGTTCAGTCACTCATAACTGGGGCTTTTTACTTACCCCTGAATGCATGTGGTGCAGTGTGACATGATACATGTAAGTCATGCATGCATGTTTGTGTAGGCAATTAATAGTTCTCTATGGGTCGTGTGGACGAGGACCTTTACGAAGGCACAATGGTTGCGGCAGAAAATGGAGAACATTAAATGCCTGGCGTAGCTTCCTCTTCCAGAGACTGGAGCCTTTGGAACCTGACCTGGAGAGTGGTAGGAATCTATAGTCGGTCTCGGCTCTGCTGAAGAAGAAGGGAATGGCCAAAACCAGGTTTGCGACAGCACCACCTCCCCATCAGTACCCAGGGAACCCTAACCTGCCTCTTTCCAAAAGGAGGCACATCGGGGTTTTGTTGTCTCATATTGTTTCTTAAGTAAACTCCCAGTTTCCAAACTGCTAGTAGGAACATTTGGATCCAATGGTTCTCTGGGGTTCCTTGCCCCATAAAAGATTAGATTGGAACCCCATCTCTGACCCATACAGTTTGATAACCCTGCGAGGTCTATTGTGGGTGTTAAGTTCATCCCAGCACTAATAGTTCAACAAAACCACTGAGTTTTCCCTCTTTGCACTCAGATCCACTGAGAGAATGCAACAACTGGCAGATCTATCATAACATACTTCATACATTTGGACAAAGGACTGACCTATCTTAACTGAGTTGATACATTCAGTCCCCCCCAACCCTACATCGTTGAGATATGGTACAATAGTATAGGATCTGGGCCGTAGAAGGAATTTGAATATTGCAGAGTCCCAACTCTATCCAGGCCAAGGAATATCATTACCAATAAGCTTCTCATATTTTTCTCAATTTTTGCAGCAAAGGGAAAAATGTTTCATTGGAGATACCCCTTTTACTCCGTCCACCATTTTGAAGGATGTTTCCTTTCCTTAACCATCATGTATTACTGCCATTGGGAGGAGTACATCTTTGACTATTTCCAAAGTGGGAAGGAGTTTGGTAATACCCACAAATACTTGTGCTTGTCGGTGTTCTAAAACTATTCATGAAAACCGCACCCCGGATCACCCACTCCAGCATCTCATTTGGTTTTCACTCGTGTAATATGCAACATGATGAGCGCCTGCCTCCTTTAATTTGAAAAGGAAAGTAGCAGCACTTCTTAGTAGGGGTGCAACACTTATAATGGGAGAGTACTGGCACTTCCCATTCACAAACAGGTACTCTGGGATAGTGCGTACCTGCACTTTTATATTTGCATTTTAAGCACTGAATCTGAAGGGAAACAGCCTTTACAATGCAGGCTCAGCCACGCGTGTTGTTTCCCCGAAAGTGGAACCACGCATATGCGTTAACTACGCATATGCATGGTTATGGTAGTGCTCAGTCTAGATGCTGAAATGGGCGGGCGCAGGAAGAGGAAGGATCAGGAGAGGACGCAGTCAGGTAAGTGGGGCTGGGGCGAGGTTTTGGTAGAGTGGGGTGGTAGTTTTTAAGGGTTGGCAGTAGTTATTAGGGGTCCGGGGTCGGGTTGTTTTCCGGACCTGGGGGGGGGGGGGAGTCGAGGAAGTTTTTAGGGTTAAGGGACAGTCGGTCGATTTAAGGGCTCCATGGGGTTGTTGGAGTAGTTTATAGAGCTCATTGGGGGTCGGATAGTTTTTAGAGCTTGGGGGAGGGGGTATGGGTAGAGTTTAGGGACCTGGGGGGTTGGAGTAGTTTTTAGGGCTCGGGGGATGGGGCAGTGTTTAGGGCTCAGGGTGGGGTTGAGGTAGTTTTTAGTGCTTGGGGGGGTCGGGTAGTTTTTAGGGCTAAGGCAGGGGCTGGGGTATGATCTTTTTTCACACATATCCCTTTACCAGTCATGCCTTTACCACAAATTTGTGGTAAAGGCATGAACGGTAAAGGAATGCGTTGTTCAGACGCATTCGCTGTTTGGGAAGCGTTGTAGAGGCACGCGTGGTTTAGCCATGCATGCCTCTGTCATACATCCGAACCTGAAGGAAGTGTCCACCAGTCTATTAAGTTAACTTGTGTGAGTCAAGTCTACAAACTGGGTACCTTGGTTATCCAACTGAGGTGCAATAGTATTCAGCAGGGATAGCTGACAGCAGGGTGAGGCAGGCCAATCTGACTGCTGGAGGACTCAGAAAACACATCTCAAATAAATGACTCGGGTTCTGTACACAATGATTTAAAGTGATGCAAGCTTCAAAGGAAAATGACTCACCCAGAAATAGTCAAACTAGCAGCATCAAACGTCATACACATATGTAAGATGTAAACATAACCTGTAAGATACGCAATTCTATTAAACAAACCACGCATTTAGAACCCAAATGGCTTGGGACAGAAATGTTTCACATAACCATCAAAGAAATGTATTTTATTGTCCTTAATATCTTTGTAATCCTGTTTAGAACGTCGCATCGAAAATGTATTAGGATGCAAAGCAGCCCCGAAAGATGAAAAACAAATGTTTAAAAGAAAAGTCAATAAACCATGTCAATAATAATAGCTGCATTTAATATATGACAATTAACGTCGCCGCCTGCTCATCTTTTTTCTCTGCTGCTGTGCGATACGCCACATGGGCACAAGCGGAGCAGACTGCTGTGTTTTCTCCGCAGATTCTAGGGTGCCACATCTGTTGGCCCGGGGGCGCACTGCTTGCAGATTTGTTTTTGTCACGTTAGTCTGTGTGCACGGTGAAAAGGTCACAGAGTAGGAGATGCGGCAGCTCCTCGGCGTCGTCATGTCTCACACGAGCACACAGTGAGCCTGCGCTCCAGGACTGTCGTCTCCATTTCATGACAACCAAACTACCTCTACCTCTGCAAACCTGCAGGCACGTGTCTCACTTCCAGAAGGTTAAATGTGCATGAATGAATAAGGGATTTAGTTGTAACATGTATTTATTGATAAGTGGCATCACACCTAACTCGAGTTTTTGTCTCATTGCCTATAATGTTTCTTGGAACTCCTCAGTGAAAAGCAACCCCAGTGTTGATCGGTTGCTGGGTATAAACAGTCTAGCTTATATCAGGTAAAAAAGCACACAGCCTGCACGATGAGCAGGTGGGACGCTGAGTACGGGACAGGTTTAAGCAGAAAACCATATCCACACAACTGAAGAGACAGGAGAAAGAAGAAAAAAGCCTTCTCTAGCTCTTCTACGAATCCCACAAAAAGAGAAGTAACTAGGCTCAATGCTGTACACCACAGCCTACTTGAAAGCGGAAGATGTCCCCCTAGTGACTGATAATTTCCATATCAGGGAGAAAGAAGAGAGATAAAGGTGAAATGCAATTACAAACCAGAGGCTAAAAATAAGCCCACCGGCTTGTTAAAGACTGCCCTCGCCCACTGAATAGTGGCATGCTTCATCTTTGAGCCGCTACAGACACCCTGGTGCAGACCAACACTCAGGGTGGAGCACTGATTTTTTAGAGAGAAAGGAGATAGTACTCCAGACAAGGGATCCCAAAATGCAGAGAAAATAAAAAAATAAAACTGCCTAAGTGATAACCTTTATACTTATTTGTGGTCCCACTTGACAGGGTTAAAAATAAAGGTTGGGTGTGTCGGAGAATTTACCTCTCCAATACCCCTTCTGCTCCTACTGATATGTTTCAGCCATCGGAGGGCTTAGAGTGGCTTTACGGGAGACGCTGAAACCTTGATGAATGTTTGACTACAGGGCGGTGTCCCCACTCCGGCCCCGAGTTGAAAGAAATACTAATGCAATTCAGGTAAGAAAGACAAATGTGGTTACATTATAAGAACCAAGTAAGATAAAAATTAATTGTTTAAATTGCTGACTAAAGCCAAATTATTGAAAATGTATTAAACTTAGAGAGATCAGGACCCTGAGGAAGTCCATAGACCCATTAGAGCTAGGATGATTGGTTGAAACATGTCGGTAGGAGCAGAAGGGGTATTGGAGAGGTAACTTCTCTTACACACTCAACCTTTATTTTTAACCCTGTCAAGTGGGAACACTAATAAAATAAGTAAGAAGGTTATGACTTCGGCAGTTTTATTATTTTCTTTTGCCTGCATTTTGGGATCCCTCATTTGAAGTACTATCTCCTTTCTCGCCAAAAAATCAGCGCTCCACCCTGAGTGTTGGTCTGCACCAGGGTATCTGTAGCGGCCCAATGATGAAGCATGCCACTATTTAGTGGGTGAGGGCAGTCTTTAACAAGCCGGTGGGCTTGTTTTTAGACTGTGGTTTGTAATCACGTTTCACCTTTATCGGTCTTCTTTCTCCCTGATTTGGAAACTAAGCAGAAAACCACCTCAGGATATTCTGATAAAGGTTCATTTTTACAAGACAAAAGAGAAAATATAGTTTAAAATAAGAGCTTATGAATCATTTGATTTCTGGGTCACCACTAAGGAATGCTTTCACATTGGGGATATTTTAGTGGAATATATTGTCTCCCAAAAAAATCTCAGCTGCCATTAAGAAAGTATACAAGAACAGAAGAAGTATGAAGATGAATACATTTTAGGATGAAACAATGATGTACGTTTGGATTGCACACAAATCTATAAATTGAGTATGCGCATGTTTTATAGTTTTCACTAAATTATTTAGCATGCTTGTCTTCTGGTTGAGAGAGCTGAAATTGTGAATGGCAGGTTGTTTCCCGAAGCATCAGCCTGTGCAATGATTCTGCAATTGCAAGCTACATCTGCAACTTCGACCTAAGGGATCCCAGGTTGCTCGTAATTTAAATGCCTCCATTTCTTTATTTTCTGTTGCATTCAGGATGTGTGCTGAGCAAAGTTGAAAAGGATCCTGTATTTTTAATGTTTCAACAGGAGATTTGCAAGCCAGGCTTGAAAACTGGGGTCCTTTAAAGAGGTCGTGGCATTTGGCACAGTGGGGGTAACTATAGGCATTAAATATTTCTATGTAGTGAGGGTGAAAACTAACACTGCAATTGCATCCTCTAAAATTGACCTTTGTGGAATCTGTGCGTCCACTATTAGGAGATCACTTCAGATATTAAGTTCGCCACATTTTGTGCTTTGTTTTATTTATTTAATGTTGTCTGGAGATTTGGTATGTTGTCAGGGACACTTTGCAGCCACTCCATCTTCCTAGTTTTCAAATGAGGGAATGGTGAATCAGGGAAGGAGGAAGGGAAACGTCTGTGGTCACATATCTGAGTGCCTTTTTGTCACAACAAGGAGGTAGGCAGAGATGATAAGGCTGGATTTCACTCCCTGATGGCACCATAGGTTGTCTTCTTCCAGACTAAGGTCTGGGGGAAGAGACCCAAACCTGAAGGGGCAAGCCTATAGTGTCTTGTGATATTCCTCCAAATTGCTTATAGTTGTCTGGATAGGTGTATGTTAGTTGCACTATGCAGCTTTGGGTGTCTGGTCCACTGACTGACATTTGGGTGTCTGTTCTGGAATGTTTCTAGAAATAATCAGCAAAGCTATTATGCATTCCTTCGAAAATGAGACACAGATTTTTCCATTAAGTTCTTTCTTCAACGAGGAGTCAGTGCAAGGTCCTCAAGGTTGGAGAAATATGCTGTGTGTTGTCTAAGCCAAAAATGGATTGGAGTGCACAGTTGTAAACTTTTATCCATAACTTGACAGGAGTCACCTATTGATAGAGTTGCAGGAGTCCAAAGGGGATAATGCCACCAGTAGTATTGTTAAAAGTGGGAGTACCCTCTATCGTTATGTGAGATTATAAAAGGCACCGTTGGAGATGGCATTGATATGGGGTGAGGAATAAGTCGGCATCGAAAGGAACCCTGAAGTTGAGCAACATCTCAGATGGTGGTGGGGTGTGGGTTAAAAGTACTGGCCTGTGGAATGGTAGTGTTAAGAGATTCTCCACTCCTGGAAATTTGGAACAATTGAAATAGAGCCCATCCTTGGCCATTCATTGCTGAACAAGAGGCCAACAGTAGCAAAGTTTTGCTGGTTCCAGAGCCCTACTCAATCTGTACCTTGGTCTGGATGCTGTTTCCCTTTATGAAGAAGCTTATCTTGTAAGAGGCCAGGATTAAGGACAGTTGAGTCGCCCAGATGTTAAATAGGAACATGTATAAGGCTGGCAATTATGACAATTTACAGGTAACATTGGTTGTTCTTGAGAGGAATTTTAATCGTTTTACTTGGAGTATCATGTTGTTGAGAAATGTGGTAAAGCGCTCATGTTGTGTCCCTTAAGGGGGGTCTGCATGCATTGAGCTGGCATCTGTGCTTGTATGTGGCAGTAAGTGTCTTTTACTGTGCAAGTCTTTGAATCTGCTCTCCCTTAATCTCCCGATTTTGGTGTGAATTAATAGATGATGTTTGTTTTTGGTTGAGTTGGTTCAATGTGCTTTTCGTGTGACCATATCTCTCAGGTAAGAAGAAGAAAGAGTTGTATTGGTAAGCACATTTTATTTTTGTTTTTGCTCGATTGCAATTCTCACTACCAATGGTTTGATATTTATGGCAAAGGTGTTTATCTTCACTTAGGTTGTGAAAGTCTGTATGTTCCGCAATGTATTTCCTGTTTGCTTGGTGTGATGTTTGCTTTCAGTGTCATTTATCATTGTAACTATATCTGAAGGTGCTGGGCGCGGGGGGAAGGCTGAGGTGGTGTTTCTCTAGTCACATTTTGGTGATTGAATTGCTAAGTGTAATCCAGCTGGCCTGTACCTGGAGCGCCTTCAAGATTGGAAGTAACATTCCAGGGGAGTGCCTAACCACAGGTATATCAGATTGTCACTGATATAGGAATGAAAAGAAAAAATACTAGTCCGGAGTAGGTCCTTTAGGTGGTTTCATGAAGATGTAAACAAAGGGAACAAGGCTGATCTCAGTGAGAAAAGCCCATCATGACCAATACAAACACACAGGAACTAGCAGTCAGGCTACTAAGGGTGAGTGAGCGTTTTGCAGAAAAAGACAACGATCGAGAAAAATCACTACTCAAATACTAAAAAACTATGGGCCATATGTATCAACACATTTCCCCATAGACACAGAATGGGCAAAACCCTTTGATACATCTGGCCCTAAATGGTAAACGTAATCCGTCACTTTTTTTTTTTTTTTATTATTTTTTTGTCCTCATAAATGCCACCAGAAATTGTCAACTCTAGATAGGCTTTTCTCCTGGCCTTTGACACGGGCTAACTATTCCCGCCCTGGCTACCGTGTAGAGCCGACGGAGATCGCCTAGAGGTAGGTTGTTACCTTGTCCCACTCCCCTTCGTGACGTATCGGAACCTTTGGGAGGACAGGACCACAAATCCTCTGGCATAATCATTGGACATTTTGTGTACCTTGTCCGTTATCTCTCAGACCATGCAGTTAGTTGGGACCACATTTTTACAGCACTCTCTCCTCCACACAGTAAGTCTAAACGACTAACAGCCATGATGTTCTTAAGACAGTTTGCAAATCGGGGAGGATTTACCGATTTCCACTCCCTACATATCTCCCTTCTAGCAATAACAATAACATAAAAAATAAACTGTGTAGTGTTGTTACTGACATCATAGTCCGTAGGGAGACCAAAGAATATTAGTCTAGGGGAATAGGTGATTGGTATGGATAGAACCTCTTATAAAAAACAACACACCTGATCCCAGTAGTTGGTGATTTCGGGACAGTCTACAAACATATGTCTATCATGCGCATCTGATGACCTGCATCTTAAACAGACATATTCTTTTGCCGAAATCCTAGACAATTTCACAGGAGTCCAGTAAGCCCTATAAGCTGTGAATAGATGATTCCTCCTGAGATTAGATGGTTTTATTATTTTTTGGGAAATTGTGAATGAGTCTATCCAGATCTTCAGCATCTCTTCGGAGTCCAAAGTTTGGTGGTGTCCACTCCTAGTTCATCTTTCACCCCCACCAGTGCATTATACCAAAATGACAACTCCCCTTTGCTCCCTATCGTCCTACTGATAAGTCCCAGAATCGGAATTTCGTCCTCATTGGCCCAGCATTGACTGCTCCACCAGGAAGACAACTGGTAGAACTTAAACCTGGAGATAGAACCCCCAGTTAGATTTAAAAGAGATTCCCAGCCTAATAGTTTGGAATCAATAGACAAGTCCCCCCACTTGGTTAATCCTGCAGCTCTCAGAGGAAGAGCCAGCCGATCCAATAGGCAATCTGGTGTACCTGGAGAATCCCAAATGGGGGCTTGGGAATGATAGTAGGGTATGTTCAAAGTTCTGCGTATTGTCCTCCAGATGTTGAATGCTGTCCCGAGAAGCTTCAGTCGGACCTTCTTAAAAAACTTCTGGTCCCCGAATTTGTACAAAAAAAACTCTTGACCTTGTGGCAGGTCTGATAGCATGGCCTGAAAAAGTCTTCCGTGTGAGGAGGAATCTAATTTGTTTGCCAGAAGTCTAAAGTTCTTGAATTGAAAAGCATAGCAGTAAAAAAGTAAATCGGGCAGAGCCAGTCCACCCAATTTTAACCCCTTTCTTAATTTCCGCCAGGCAATTCTAGGGGACTTAGTCGCCCAGATAAACAAGCCAATCCTTCCTTGAAGGTTAGAAATATCCCTTTTGTTAAAATGCAAGGGGATGGAATTAAAAAGGAAGGTGACTTTTGGCAGAATTATAATCTTGACTAGATTAACTCTTCCATAGATGTTAAGGGGTAAGGTATTCCATCTAGTCAAGAGCCTCCTAATATCCTTGACCGCCATTTGCCAACTACTTTTAGTAATATCATCCAAATTGTGAGTAAGCTGAATACCCAGGTATCTAATTTTTGATTTGGCTCCCGGTATCGGGGACAGGTTATTCCAACTCATAATATCGGTCTTTTCTTTATTAATCCTGTATCCCGAGACCGTGCCAAAATCCTCAGCCAATTCAAATAGTCTAGGAATGGCCTGCTCAGGATTTGATGTATATAGAAGCAGGTCGTCGGCATAAAGTGCTGTCTTGAGAATCAAGTCTCCAATTTTAAAAGGCTGAATCACTGGATCAGATCTCAAAGAGCAGACAAATGGCTCAATGTAGATATCAAAAAGGAGAGGGGACAGGGGACATCCCTGCCTCGTTCCCCTCGAGATGTCCAGCCATTCAGTCAGACTACCATTGACTAATACCTTAGCTCGAGGGCCCCTATATAATGTCTCAATCCCTCTAATAAACATGTCTGGAAATCCAAAATTTACCATGGTTTTCCATAAAAAGAGCCAATTAACTTGGTCAAATGCTTTTGCAGCATCAATCGCCACAATAGTCAGCGGCTGTCCTTGCTTCACTGCCATATCCATCGCTCCTATAACTTGGAAAGTGAGTTTGTTTAGTTGGCGCCCAGGTATAAACCCCCGTTGATCGGAGTGGATGATGGACTTAATTATTTTTGCCAATCTAGACGTGAGAATACCTGAATAGATTTTTGAATTTGAATTGTGGAAGTGAAATGGGCCTATATGATTCTATGTTATTGGGGGTTTTATTAGTCTTTGCTATCAGGGTTATAGTGGCTTCTGACCATGAAACTGGGATGTCCTCCCCTTCTATAAAGATTTTATTGAATAATGACAGTAGTGGGGCTATAATTTCTTCCACATTATCCTTATATAGTTCGGTCGGCAGTCCATCTGGACCCGGAGCCTTATTCCTAGCCATATTTTTTAGTTGGGCCCGTACCTCCCCCTCAGTGATCTCTGTAGCTAAATATTCTTTATCCAATTTGCTCAACTGAGGTAACTCTCTTTCGGCCCTCTAACGTACTAACTCTTCTTCCCCCAGGCTATTCTGCTCCCGGTATAGTTCTTCAATAAAACCTCTGGCCTCGATCCTAATGTCAGCGTCTTCTATCAGGGGCAGACCTGAACCCCACTGTATTAGTGTACTTATACAATTCCTACTCCGCTCCGTTCTAGCTTTCCAGGCGAGGAGAGCACCACATTTCTCCCCATACTCGAAGTTTCGGAGTTTGCTCACTTCCCACCTGTCCTTATTTTTTTTGTCGGCGCGTGCCTTAAAGCCACTCTGTAGCTCAATTAGCTCTTTTTCGAGTAGTTGGATCCTACCCCATCTTCCAATACAGCAAGCTGTAATTGTTGTTCTTTGATTTTGATCTTTTCAAGGTCAGATCTATCTTTTGCTTTCGTGAGCTTTCTCTTTAAGGCCATGTACGACCCAAGGACACCCCTCATGTAGGCCTTTAGTGAGTCCCAACCATTGGTTCCGAAGCTGTATGTACGTTAAATAAAAAGAACTCCTGCAGATTTCCCTTAATTCTACTTTTAATTTCATCATCTAAAAGGATTGTTCTATCCAAAGTCCATCTATATAGAGGGGGGGTGACCTTAAAATCAATTTTCAGTTCCACAACCGAATGGTCAGACAAACCTACTGGAATATGAGACACTGAAACAATATCTGACAGAAAAACTTGGTCTAAGAAAAAAAGGTCGATTCTAGAGTATTGTTTATATTTCTTACTGTAAAAAGAGTATTCCCTAAGATTTCCTTGCTTAGTTCTCCAAGCCTCTCGAAGACTGAAATTTTTTATAATATTTTTCAGGGCCAGCAAGGATTTGTTAAGGGAGTTATATTTTGCCTTAGAAGTACGGTCTAGAAGAGGGTCCAAAATAAGATTAAAGTCACCTCCCACGATGACTGGAGCTGTGTATAGCATCATATATTCGTCTGTTTTTTGAAGGAACCTGGGATTATCTTCATTAGGACCGTAATATACAGTGCATACAAAAGTAAGACTGCCAATAGAGAGGACCGCCATTAGCCATCGCCCCGACTGATCTATTTCCCAGTTTTGTACCCTAATACCCTTATTTGCCCGCACAATAATGGCTACTCCTCTCGTAGAACCTTTCTGTTTAGAACACAGGATCTCCAGAACCCACCTAAATCTAGAAAAAACTTGACCGTATGCTTCCGCTTCAAGATAGGTTTCTTGTAGGAGAAAAATGTGCGCTTCTGTGTTTTTAAGAAACTCACAAACTCTTTGCTGTTTTTTTCGATCCCCTTTCCCGTTTAAATTCCAAGATAATATTGTAGTGCTAGCTGCCATAGCAAAAACCAGTAATTGTAGCTCGTTGAGATCTGCAATGATTTTTCAGCCCATCAAAATAAGAACTTCTGGCATCTGAGGACATTTTAAAGTGTTTTACACCCTCCCCCCGGTAACCCCTTCCGACCCTCCCCCCGAGGAACCCTCCCTCCTTACTCTTGCTCTGCGTGTCTACGCCCTAGAGAGCCCCCCCCCACCTCTAAGACACCACATCTAACTAGAAACTTTATCTTTCCCGTGCTCTATGTATTGACCATTGTTAACCATTAACTATTGTTTATTGTGTCCCCCGACAGCCCATGTGCAGTTATTTATTTATTTATATATATATATTTTTTATATTGGTTTTTTTTTGTTCCCCTTTTCCATTTCCCTCTTTTTCCCTCTTTTCTCTCTTTTCCCCCTATGGGAACTAGCGAGTATACCAGTCCCCTCCTCCCTGTAAACTATTTACATACAATTAGTTATGGAATTAGTTGTGCACTACTTATAACTATGTACCAAAATTAATACTACTTGGCTATTTTTCTCATTTTATCTAGCAGTTCGTCTACCTCCTCGGGGTAGTTACAGTTATGCATCTTATTGTTCCACATCATTTTTAGTAGGGCAGGAAATTTCATTTGAACTTGAGCTCCAAAAGAGCGGAGTTCAGGCATCCTAGAGCCTAGCTCCCATTGCCTCTGAGCAATCCATCACTGCCACTAATGCAGTTGTGGTCCAATGCCATGGCCAGAACCCAGGTCAATGCTGTTATCTTCAATTAAGAACTGAAATTGGTCTGCCACTATTTTTTCCAGGTTTGCGGTTTACCAGCAAACACATGATAAGGGTGTTGTTCACGTCCTTGAATAAGACGTGGCCACATGAACACACCAAGTTAAAAATTGAGGGGTCCCTTACCTGGAAATTCTTCAACATCTCAGTAATATCCATTTCAATATTGAACTCTTTTTGAATGACAAATTCCTTGAATAGTCTCAAACAACTCTTGTAGTAGGTTAATAGATGAGATAACTTTTATAAAATTAAATGCTGCCTTCTAGGAGGTGTTCCCGCAGCTAGTCATGGTGGTTCAAAATACCTGCATAATCTGTTCACATCCATCTTATTGACTTTTGTATTCCAACCAGTGACATCTGCTTATGAGACCCTTAAAAGAAGCATTAAACTAAGGCAATGATCTCGGCCTTGCCCTTCTGTCCTCATGTTTGTGAGCTATGATGCCATTTGTTAGTTGCTGTTGACTTCTACTTGGAAACAAATGCTCAGAATGCTCAGAACGCACTGTAGGCGGTACAATGCTGTTCCACCAAAGGGTCTGAGAGAGATATTTCATAACGACTGGTAATAGGTAAGTGGGTTAGGTTCACCCACTTATCTGGCTGTAATGAGTAGTCTCCTGGTTAAGTGAGCAGCACAGGGTGTGATCAGACCAATATATTGTCAGTATCTCTTTCAAGCAAATGGCTGTGTTTGTATAAAAACTGCATTAAGGCAGTGTCTTTTTCAGGAATATTGATAACAGACATAGATTGTGGGCTCCTATTAAGTTGGGACAAATGATGACCAATTCAAATAAGACACAGAAGAGCACAGATCTGAGCAAGTGCATCCACAGCATCCAGCTTCCCCTGCACTGATGAACAAATGGTTGTAGGCATTGAGTTATGATTTTCCCATGTGTACATTCTGATGATTGCACATTATCTATTTGTCCAAAAAGTCAAAAAGTCTTAATGATTCAGGGTTATTTACTTTTCAAAGGAAATTTATGACAAAAGATGTCACACCCAGGGTGTCAATTAAAATGTAGCACACAGCAAAACTCCACAAGTCTATCCGTATAGCTATTGTTAATTATGACTCTTAAAAGTGGTGTAACAAAACTTGAGGGGGCCCCCCTGCAAGGTACATGGAGGGGCCGCTCTCAGGACTCAATCAGGAGCTCTCAAGCCAGGGTACTGTGCTGAAGGGGTCCCCTGGAACTTGCACCCCCCCCTGTACCGCATGGGCTGCGGGCCTATGTTACCCTATTGACTCCTAAACGTGTACCTTCAAAGTTGCCAGCTTTGCCCATCTGTTATTGTTATTGGTCGTATGTCATAAATGGTTAGAACTAAAGACTTCTCATTGTGTTTGCCTTAATTTCATGTCATACTTTTTGGGTAGTGGTTTGCCAAAGATATTTCATTGGCAAAGAAAAAAAGCTCTTCCTTTACAGCTAGGTCTATTTACCTTGAGAAGACAACATCATATCTCATCCAGCATACACATGACAACATCACATATAAATCACATAATAGGAAAGCAAAAGACTTGAACCTCTGTTTTTCAATTGTAGGTTTAAAAAATCAGATACTTTTTAAAAACATCTTTTTTCTTTTATTGACATGTTTTTGTTGTGAAAAATGTTTCTCGTCAAAAATCTTTCTTTTGCCCCTATCACCCATGAAAATTAGGAAATCTGCTGCCCTCTCTCGCATTGATGGCATTTAAACTTATATTTCTAAAGTTTGAAAATTAGAGAAAAATTTTAAAATGTAATTTTATCCCTTTCATCTTTTTATAGAAAATAATTGTCCTTAAAAGCTTTCCATTCCCTACACACCATTTGAAAAATCAGGGAAATTGATATACTTTCCCACATTAATTGCAGTTGCACTTATACTGAGATTTTGTACATTGCAGGAAGGTATAACATTTATATTTTGTTCCTCTTATTTTCATATTTGACCACATTTTAGAAAAAGTCTTTTCATGAAGCCTCCACCCCTCCTGTGGTAATGGTGAATGCTGGTGCACTTTCCTTCACCAACTGCATTTCTCCTAGAGATACAACACCCTGATTGATTGCCAAAGTTTTGTTAGAAAGTCTATCATTATATTCATGCATGGGTGATGTTATGACCTTTCCCATTGTTGAAATCTCACCCAAAGATTCAATTGGTCACATAAAAATGTGTTCACTTTAGCTGTAATTCTAGACAAAAATGAACACAATTTATTTGCTGGGTACACTTTTTAGGTCTGGGTTTTGACAGCCCCAATCACCCCTTTCCTCCCTAGTATTGTTGGTCAGACTCTTTAAGACATTGGTTTAAGACTTTGCTAATCAAGTCTTGGCTCAGCCCAGAAGAGCATGCCTCTTTCACCGGATGATATTGGCGGTAAGGGTGGGCCTTTCTGCCACCAATAAAGTACTTGCATTGAACTGTATTCAGGGCTATTTTACAATAGTCAGTCTCTATGTGGCTCCTTAATGCTGTCATGTGTCCCAGTGAGGCCTAGAAGGAAATGTTGCCAATTTACATGAACACAGGGTTTTCCTAAAGTTGCCTTGACTTGTTGCATCGACTTTTGAGACACATTTGCATTTGTGACCCTTTGGGTGAGTGTCCTAGAAACACCAACCTTTCTTACACAAGTAGTCTTCACAAGAACACTATTGTATTCCATTGGCACTATGTACAAGGCCTACATAGACGTTTTGCAAATGTGTTTGTTGTTTTGGTCCATATGGCTACACAGATATAGGTAGCACACAAACAAAGCAAGGATGCCTTGTTCTATAAATAAACATCTGTTTCCGGGTGTTGTCAGAAGAGGCACTAATGCTGACATTGAGAGATCTCTATAGGCTGTTTTGTTTGCCCAGCAGCTGACTAACATTTCCATGAGGGTTGTCCTGCTTGTGACCAAGACGTGGTCCTGCATTCTTACCCACCAGGTAATTGGATTGGATCATCCAGCAAGGGGATTCTTGGCGGAACATATACATACACCCTAGACAAGGAGGTTAGGGTCTGCATAGTAGGAGTACGCCAGACTGTTATATTATTTTAAATCCTGACCAATTGCAGTCATCAGTACTTATTTTTTTCTCTTGCTTCAGATCCGTCAGTGCTCACCACCCGACATGGCTGGCAGAATATCACGTACATGTACCCAGCCTGCCAAAAGTCCTATCAACATCACAAAGACATTCACTGCATCTGGATGCACTGCATACGCTACAGTGATTTGAGACTTAACGTTTTTATCTCTCGCATAGGCAGCGAATGAGTGCTGTCCCTGAAACACACCTTATCTACAATATAGACTTCAAGCACCGCCCATCTTTTTAATTGGTTTCTTTACCTGTTCTTCATAAATACCTGCTTTTGTTTGGTTAATATGTTTACTAGTCCCTACTTTTGTAACCTCCGATGAGGACTGCCCCTGTTACATGTGCTCTTACCCTTCATGTTATTTATTAAATTTGTGAGCACTCTTTATTTTTGCTTGCATTGACTTGCTCTCAGTTAGGTATTACTGAGTTCCCTTAATCAGCTTCTATTTGCAGTGGTATTGAGTTTGCAATTATTTGCTGTATCTTTCCATTTGAGGTGCTATTTAAAAATCTGAAACCTCTGTGTTCCTGCTGCAGTGTACATATAAGCGAGACCCACCAGCCAGTTCAAACATATCAGTGCCAGGTCATATCAGTGCAGAGGAAGAGGTCAGCGGGAGCACACCGCTGACCTCTTCCGCCGTATCGCCCCACTGCATCATGGTCTGTATTTTCAAGAACTGTTCAAAGTTCAAATTTCCAAAGTATTTCACCTCAATCGGTGCAAGTGAGTACTTGTATTGTGATCATCTCTAGACACAAGCCTAGCCATTTAAGCTGACGTGCTTGTTGGAGAGGCACCTGCGTGCCAGAGGGGCAACAAGGCCCTTGACAGGTGTTTGGCGACATGTTCTGCAACCCCGAAACTATCTCTACTGATGAGGGAATCAATCCCGAAACACGAGCTAGGCTCGTGTCTAGAGATGAACACAATACAAGTACTTACTTGCACCGATTGAGGTGAAATACTTTGGAAATTTGAACTTTGAACCGTTCCTGAAAATACTTGAACTGCACAGACCATGATGCAGCGGGGCGATACGGCGGAAGAGGTCAGCCGTGTGCTCCCAACTCCGGTATCCCCTTTTGATGGCTCCGGGTAGCCATTTAAGCTGACGAGCTTGTTGGAGATGCACCTGCGCGCCAGAGGGGCAACGAGGCCCGTGACCGGTGTTTGGCGACCTGTTCTGCAACCCCGAACTATCTCTACTGATGAGGGAATCAATCCCGAAACACGAGCTAGGCTCGTGTCTAGAGATGAACACAATACAAGTACTTACTTGCACCGATTGAGGTGAAATACTTTGGAAATTTGAACTTTGAACCGTTCCTGAAAATACTTGAACTGCACAGACCATGATGCAGTGGGGCGATACGGCGGAAGAGGTCAGCAGTGTGCTCCCAACTCCGGTATCCCCTTTTGATGGCTCCCGGTAGCCATTTAAGCTGACGAGCTTGTTGGAGATGCACCTGCGCGCCAGAGGGGCAACGAGGCCCGTGACGGGTGTTTGGCGACCTTTTCTGCAACCCCGAAACTATCTCTACTGATGAGGGAATCAATCCCGAAACACGAGCTAGGCTCGTGTCTAGAGATGAACACAATACAAGTACTTACTTGCACCGATTTAGGTGAAATACTTTGGAAATTTGAACTTTGAACCGTTCCTGAAAATACTTGAACTGCACAGACCATGATGCAGTGGGGCAATACGGCGGAAGAGGTCAGCGGTGTGCTCCCAACTCTGGTATCCACATCTCAAAATTGCCCTCACATATTGCAGACAGGGTACCCAATAGTTTCACTAGTAAATCCCATGACAAAGGCTGTCGGACGTGACCCGCCACGCCCTGTTCCCTAGCTAACCCTTCTAACATGATCGGGCCCCAACTCCGCAGCAGATGGAGCATATCCCCAAAGAAGCTTTCCCACAAAGGCAATCCCCGCCAGTTTCCTTGAAATGGTCACTCTCAATAGCCCTTTATCGATCAGCTGTAAAATAAACTGTATCACATCTTCCCTCCTGCGATTTGGCGAAGCCCTCTAGTGTGCCCCTGAAGACAAAAATTCCAGCCAGGCTAGTCTACATGCCAACCCCATGGAGGGTGCCAGGGAATCTACCAGCAGCTGAAGCATCCGGTGTGGCCTACGAACCACAACTGTCGCGGCATGGGGGTCTGGGTCCTGTCTGCTTCCTTGGCTAGCCCACTGAATCTCTCCTACTGCGAACGAGACAAAGCATCCGCAATGTCATTGTCCACACCTGGCATGTGCACGGCCCGAAAAACTATGTCATGACGCAAGCAGCCCAACACAAAAGCTCTTAGCAGCTTCAGTACCTCTTCGTCCCTAGCGGACTGACAATCTCCACTACTGCCATATTGTCAATCCTGAATGTCACTCTCTTGTGAGCCAGTTGTTTCCCCCATAGTGTCACTGCTACTACCAAAGGGAAATATTTCAGGAAAGCTATGCTCCTGCCCCCGCCCTCCATTTGCAAGGCCATGTTCTGCGCACCACTTCCCCTGCCAGAAAAGGCCAAAACCCTGGCTGCCTGCTGCATCTGAAAAAATCGGGACATCCCATACCATGTCCTCTTCATGAGCCAATGGCACCCCATTTGAGTCCTGCAAGTAAAACTTCCACATTTGCAAATGCTCCTTCACTCCCACTGATAGTTGTACATGGTGGTGGGCGGTCTCTGTCCAGACAAGGCCCTACCCAGTCATCTACAAAAAGTCCTCCCTACTCTCACTACTCTACACGCAAAGTTAAGATGCCCCAGCAACACCTGAACATCACGTACTGTGACTTTGTCCTTTACCAGCATGGTCTCTAGCAGCCCCAGCATCTGCTGCTTTTTGTTCCTCGGCAGTCTCGCCTCCATTGCTCTTGAATCCAGCTCAAACCCCAAAAAGGACTGAGCCATACTGGGCCCCATTGTCTTCTCCGGTGGCAGAGGCACTCCGAGTTCCCTCATGATCTCTTTGAAGCTGTCGAGTGCTGTTTGGCGCTCCGTGGAGCCTGAGGTGCCCACAAAGAAGAAGTCATCCAGGTAGTGCGTCACCAATGGGTGCCCCGTACGCCGGGAAAAAAAACACTGTAAAAACACACTGAAACATTTAAATATTGCGCAAGACATAGAGCAGTCCATCGGTAGTGCTTTGTCCACGTACCATTTACTGTTGAAATGTATGCCCAAGAGGTCTCAATCTTCTGGGTGGACTGGAAGCAGTCGGAAAGTTGACTTCATGTTGCATTTTACCATATCCTCTGTTGCGCCCGTGGTCACTACCAGTGGCATGAATACGACACAGTAGGCGCAGTGGTGTCAATAAAATCATTCACCAAATTAACTTTGGGCCAAGATAAATGCTGGATTAACCGAAATTGCCCCAATTCCTTCTCGGGTACCACTCCCACCGGGGAGACAATCAAATTCACCAATGGCCATTCATCGACTGGGCCCGCCATGCGGCCTTCACGAACTTCTTTGTCTAGTTTGTCTTGCACCACCTTCGGGTGTTCTCTGGCTGACTGTAAATTGTCTGCCCATCCTCTAATCCTGGTGCCCCCTGTACCCTAACCTAAAACCTTCAGTAAAACCGACTTGTAATGTCTTTACTGCCTTCTGGTCATAACCCTGTAAAGCCGCCACTAGCATGTCCACCCTAATCAGTGTACGAGCCTTATGGCCCAGCCCCTCTGGCACCCCTAGCCCCCGCTAGTCTGCTGCTGCTGCACCCCGGAGTGAGATCCCCCTTGGTTCCACTGGTGTCCCCCTGACTGCAGCCCGACCCCCCGAAGCAATTAACCAAGGCGTGTCTGCCTCTACATTTTGATCAGTCATGCCGAAATCTGCAATATTCCTGAGTGCACAAACCTTTATTGAAATCCCAACAGGCCCCGCAGATCCAGTCTGTCCTCTCCCTCTACCTCCCTCCCCGGGTGGGTCACCACTGAAAGGGTCGATAAACGAGTGGTAGCCCACTGGCCATAAATATTGTCTTCCCTCCTCAGGCGGATCCCATTGTGTGCTGCCAGAGGTCTCTTTCTAACTCCACCCATTTAGCTTTGGTGTTCCATGCCATGCGGGCCCTAAACTCCTCATCATATTGCACCAAGCGTAGCCCTCCCCAGTAATCTGCGCCTTCCGAATGTCGTCTATGTACTTAAAGAGTGCTATGCACCTCTCTGGGTACTTTTCACAGTACACACTGGCGTATATTAAAAAGGCAGCCATCACATTCTCAATAGTAAGGGGCACCCGCGGCCGCTTGGCCAGTTCGTATTCTTCCTCTTTTGAACCTTCCTTTGCACGCACCTCCCTGTGTAGCAATTTAGGCAGTTCAACATAATCTCCCTTCCAAATGCACTCTTTAGTGGTCAACATCAGGTGCGCCCCCAGCAGCTTTGTTACCACCTTGTATGGCAGCCTCTTAATCTTCAATTCTTTGCTTTCTGGTTGGACCACTGTATATCCTGTCTCCTTTGCTGCGTTGCCCAACTCTTTGGCCTTCGTGTCTCCCCCGTCCCCCATGTCCACTTCATCAGTGCCCACCCCCACGTCCAGAACTTATTTTCCTGTGCTGAGCCTCCCTCCTTCTACCCCCACTTCCTACCCTGCCCTGATCCCCACCGAAACCTTCCTAGATTTCACTATTTCTGTCTGTTTACCTGGTTCCAAAGGGGGTGCCCTCCATGCTGCATTCCGTCTTTGCACCGGGGCCGACCTGTCCACCATCCCAGATGTACCACCCGTGGGCTCCGCCGGCTGCTGTGACACCTGTAATGTACTAGAACAAGCATTACTGCCCCCGGCACCCCTGTCATCATCACACAATTCACCCTCTTCCATGCTATCAACATCATATTCCAACATTTTGGGCTCTAAAGGCCCCCAAATCCTGTCAACCGGTGGTGCTGACTGCACCCTCCACCTTTCGAATGCATCAAACTGCTGGAAGACCTGCAGTCCTGGTGTCTCGGGTCTCGACTAGGACTGTCAGGTGTTGGGGCCAGTGAGACCACTCTGTGCCGGCCACAACAGGGTCCCCCAGTGGTATTGGGCATGCCGCGCCAGGCTCCACCCTCCCTATGCAGCGGAGCCTCCAAGCCACTCCCAGCTCTGCCGAGTCTGGTTCCCGCTGACATTCCGACGCCTGCAAGGTAAAAGTATGAACTGGTGTGCTGGGCCTAACTACCCTGCTCCCCTCCGCCTGTGCCCTTCCTGTCCCTGCACCAAAAGTCGAAGCCGCCCCACCTTACAGAAATATAGTGCCATGCATGGCACCCCCTCTTCACCTTCTCCCTCACTCCACTCCTGCTCTCCAATACCCCTTGCAGCGGTCCCTGCCAACCCCCCCGGCCCAACGCCACTGGTGCCCTCTATCTTCCCTCTGTCTGGCCTCTAAACCCAACGACCTTCCGTGCACCATGTAGGCATCAATCTGCCTTACCCTATCCAGGCCCCGCACCTCCTTGTGCCAAGACATGAAAATATTCAACCCCTCCTAGTCCTTGCCCTCCAACCACATCTACCTCATCAGGGATGCTCTCCTCTCCCTCGCTCTCGCCCCCCCAGTGCCCCCCACTGTGTCCCCTGCACTCTGCAACCCATCTCCCCTTGCCAACCCACCAGCCCTCCTTTTCTATATAAACCCTCTCCCTGCATATGCCTGATCTGTAACTCCCCCATTATCCCCCTCCTCTCACTTTGGAAGGGGGCCCTTCACCTCCAACCCCTCCCTGCTCACAGGGGCATCCCATGCAATCTTCCAGCTCCCTTCCACCCTCCTCCGCCAGCTCCTGTCCTTCAGCGCTTCCCCATCCCGCTTTCGGGCCTTTTGTTGCCTCCCGCTGGGTCCGTCCGGAGAGCCCCGAGGCCCGCTCTTCCGCCAGGCCCCCTTTTCCTTTTCGCCAGGAACCTTCATTTCGCTAGAAAGCTCCGCCGCTCTCACAGTCTTTGGAGTCGCTCTCCTAGTATATGAGCAGCCCCGCCCTCTCGGGGACTCACTCGGGGACCCACTCGACGAAGTGTAAGATTTGCTCCTGCGGCGGGCCCCGCCACGCGTCACACTTGCCGCGGCCTTCATGCCTCCGCTAGGCCGCGGCTTGTCAGCCTGATCTGGGCCGCATGTGCACCGCTCGTGCAACCAGCCTGACTTACCTGTCCCTTCCCTGTCTTCGGCAGGGAGCACGCTGCCACCGCGGCCGCAACGCCCGGGGCTCAGCGCCTCGCTAGGCGCCCTCTGCCTAAGGCGTCTGGCAGTAGAAGATCAAAACGGCCAGCCTCGCTGAGGAGCCAGACCACCTCGAAGGCCATGTAATCTTTGTGTGCCATATTCCCAAAGCAGAATCACCACAACTGCACTAATGCGCCTAAAATAGCTAACTCTCACAAAAAACTTTCCTGAACTGCAAGCCCAGCCACCAGGTCACCAGAACCTAAAATGGTGGCTTGGCAAGGTGCTGGGGACCCTATATAGCCTTTGGGCTATACAACCCATTTGGCTAGTTTTGGGCTATACCCAAGCAACCCAATTTCAGGAAATGGCCGGTGAGGCCACCCCTCCCCCTCCCAAACTACCTGTGGGGCAGACCTCGCGGCGCTCGGCTACCTCCAAACCCCCCTAACAATACATCCTTGTTGAATATTGCTATGCACCTCCATTCCCCATTTACAAAACGTTGGCCAGTTTCTCAATTGTCTGCATTTACGCATTTAGTAGAAGCCCATCTTTTGTCTTCATAAGAATGTAGCATTTGAGCTCCAAAGCAGATTCTGCACCCGGTATCTATTTAAATACCGCTCTTGAATCTGTAGTAGGTCTGATTTTTTTTGGTTTATGTATCCTGATTGCTTTAGTTAATTTGCAATAATGCAGATGATTGCTGTGCCTCGTAAAGAATTCATTTTGTGGACTTAAGGGGAATAGCTTCTACGTCATTGAGTAGAATGCAGTGGGTGTCTTTAGTCTCATTAATCTTAATATTATGTTACTTAGGGTGCCGTGTGTGCAGGAGCCTCGATTACTTGGCATGTCCTGGTTATCCAGTACCATGGAAGGATGTTTGGAGGCAGAGTAATTTCCAGTGCTATGTCTTCGGCTGGTTCTATTCTCAATCACTGGGACACTTCTTATGCCTTTTACCATGTACACCTAGTCCTAGAGGATGAAGATGCTAATGCTATACATTTAAATTGTCAATCTTTGTGCTCCATGTGCAGTAATATTTATTGTGCTTTCAACCTTTTCCTGACTAAATCCTAATGTGATTGATTGCTTACTGTTTCAGCTGATGCACATGAGCCGTCATGAATGGGATCAATACTGTGTAAACACGATGGATTTCAGTGATTTTTAGATGGGAACAGTGGGTAAAAAAATAGGCAAATTTAGTCTTAGATGACAAACTGTTTACACCAATGCTTTGAAATGGACAATAATAAAACTCTTACAATTTTGATTGAACTATGGAAACAATTCTTGTCCACCTGAATCTCTACTTGCAGACTTTGAGATTCCTTTGGTGCTGCCGAGTAAACTCGGACATACGACGGAACGAAGGAAAGTAATTATTATGGGCCCGATTCACAGAATGAACTTAAGACTCAATCCTAAACTTACTACTATTTTGGTATTCACATAATGCACTTACTACTTTTGGTATTCACAGAAGTTAGGATTTTGTCTTAAGTTTGTCTTAAGACAGGCTTAAGACAGACTTAAGACAGACTTAAGACAAACTTAAGACAGACTTTAGACAGACTTAAGACAAAATCCTAACTGAAGTCTGTCTTAAGTCTGTCTTAAGTCTGTCTTAAGTTTGTCTTAAGACAAACTTAAGACAAAATCCTAATTTCTGTGAATACCAAAAGTAGTAAGTTCATTCTGTGAATGCCAAAAGTAGTAAGTGCATTCTGTGAATACCAAAATAGTAGTAAGGTTAGGATTGAGTCTTAAGTTCATTCTGTGAATCGGGCCCAATGTTCCTCCGTTCTGTCGTATGTCCGTGTTTACTATCCCCCACCCTGCCCCTCTCCCGTCCCGCCACACCGCCCTGCAGCACGCCCTATGTGAGCTGCCACTGTTACTGTATAAGTATTTGTTTTTACCTGACAATAGTAAAGTAATAAAACTTGATGTGCCTGATTGAGTTTCAAGTCTTCTTTGTGTGTTATGGAAGCTATAAGACCCATTGAGAGTTGTGCTAGCTATATATGAGCATTATAGTGTTACAAAAGGTGCCCGTCTGCCTTCCCAGGTGGAATCTTTGCAGAGGTAGAAATGTGTGCTGTCTGAACCTACCCACCTCAGATTTAGAGTGCTGCCTTTCTCTACCCAGGATGTGGTGTTACAGTCAGAGATGCTAACTGGGGAAACGGGTTTGAGTCTGGGCGTGGGCTCAACATCCTGTCAAACTGGGCAAATCATTTAATCTCCCCATCCCTATAAACAATTGTGTGTGACCTTGTGTAATGGAACTGGTGCTCATGGAAAGTCCTCCAATAACCTTCCGGTCGAATTTGCGCTATATTTTTAAAAGTGAATTAAGATAAAAGCAAACCTTCTCATGAGGAAAGATACATTAATTCTCATTTATTGGCTGATTTGTACAAAGTGAAACCAGAAAACCTGGACACATTGTGGCTTTCTCACTTAAACTTGTTATCAGGCAAATTACTTATTTATTTAAAACTTTTTTCTTCATTATCGCATATGAGAGCACTTCCAGAAATGTGAGTTCAGGTTACCAGTTGTACAACAATAACACTTTAAATAAATACTTCTCAATGCAGTGCTATAATGTGCATATTAGTGTCAAAGCTTGCATGTTAAAGAACAGTAGATGTTGTAGCACCCAGGATGATGTGCTGCATGGCTAAATACTTATAAGGTCCCAAAGACGAGACCTATTGGCCATGCCAATGCTTGTTTGTTTTCTCTCAGCTTTGTTGCATTGCAGTTGCTTTCTCATTACTGTGCCTCTTGTAGGAGAATGAATTTTACTGATAGCCTCCCCTGACAGAAATAAAATCACCATATAGTTTCCAATTTCCTCACTGGAGACTATCTCTAGGGTACCCTTATTCCCATCTAACTCAAGGTTAGAGAGCTCGGCAGTGTGAACATTCTAGGTGCAGTGGTTTTCATTACTAGGTGGCATTGGGGGCCTGCATTTGATTCTCTGGGCTAGTGCATTTTACCTGCCTTAGCACCAAATATCTCTTCAGATGCTTTTCATCAATGTTTCAGATATCCCATTTTAATTACTCATGTTAACTGTTAGATGGCATAGTGGCAATCAATCAATTAATCACCATTTATAAAGTGCAGCAATTCACCTGTGAGGGTCTCGATGCGCTGGAGATGTTGGCTGCTGCGTAGTGGTTCATTCATTCAAACATTCCAGTCTTGAGTTATTTCCTGAATTGCTGAAGCAACGGTGCAGTCCTGAGGTGCAGGGGAAGGTTGTTCCATGCCTTGGCTGCCAGGTGCGAGAAAGAGTGTTACCCGCTGTTGGTCTGGCGGATCCGAGGGGGGTGTGCGAGGGAGAGGGAAGCGGATCGGAGGTGTTTGGTCAGTTGGCAGAAGGTTAGGTGTTTGTTGATGTACGCTGGTCCTTCATTGTGCAAGGCCTTGTAAGCCTGGGTCAGAATCTTGAACTGGCATCTTTTCTGAATCAGGAGCCAGTGTAGGAAGAATACCTCAAAGGAGATGAATGGTAATTAATTTGTATACCACCCATAGGGCCGTATTATGAACAAGCTAAAATGTGGCACCTCCCCTGAATGATCGATACTTCATGCATCGGAAACAGTTGTGGGGTGGGAGTAAATAACATGAGGAAAGCAGTGCTGTATTCCCGAAGGATCTGGTAACCTCAGTTACAGGTTAACTGCCCCATAGGGCTTTAATGGGCACTCATAAAGCCATCCCCAGTAATCACACAACTGAGATATCTATGGTGCTCAACTACAGGACTGCAGACTTCAGGTGCAGCAAAAGTAAGGCATTGATGAGAAAAGATCAGGTATAACTGCCACATAACTTCATGTCATATGTGAAATTGTTTTCCAGTCATGGCTATTTAGTCAGTAGCAATATGCATTATTGGAACTGTAGTTTCCTATTTGACATTATTAGTCTCTATCAAAATTCCAATCTAAACCTGCAAAAGCTTGGAATTGCCTGAAAATGTAAAAAAGGGCATGTGGCAACTTGGCCGAGATAATATTGAGTTAGGCTTCTAGGCAGGAGTACTGAAAAATATCATGGAAAGTACATCATGAGACAAAAAAATCATGATGTTGAAATATCAAAGGTCAGGGTATTGCAGGTAAGATTATTTGAATATCATTATTCAAAATATTGTTGTGGGCTATGTCGTTGTAGTTTAAACCTTATTTGAAGTGCATTTTGGGTAATACATTAATGTATTTATTTGCTTTAGAATGTATTATAATTTTATGAGTGGGTTGTTGGGTTAGTAGGGAAATAGGGTGAGAAGGCAATTGAAAGTTCTAATTTTGTAAGTTTGTTATGTTTAATTGTTTTGTGATTTAAAACAAATCCTTTTACATAAGAAATTATTTTATGACATTAAGGGCCCGATGTAGGTCACCAAATACCGGTCGGTAACGGCCGAATTCGGCCGTTACCGACCGGTATTTAGTGATTGAGATGTAGGGGCCATTATTTTACAGAATCAGTAAATTTACTGAATTGGTAAATTTACTGATTCTGTAAAATACCGAATCGGTAATTTTACCGATTCGGTAAATCCCAGATGTAGGTAGCACTGTTTACAGAATTCGGTATTTTATCACCCAATACAATTGGGTGGTAAAATACCGAATTCAGGTGTACATGCACATCTGTGCATGTACACCTGTGCCCTAAGGGCATGTCTGTGTGTCACATGGCACACAAGCCTGGAATTGGGGTGCTACAGGGTGTCAAAGCGACACCCCGTTCACCCTTGCAGAATTCGGTATTTACCGATGTGGTAAATACCGAATCGGTATTTCCCATTGATTCCTATGGGCTTCAAGGCCCATAGGAATCAATAGGAAATACCGATTCGGTATTTACCGAATCTGTAAATACCGAATCTTACAGATTCGGTAATTCAAAAATAAGAATTACTTACATCTGCCCCCTTCCTATTTACCTACTCTTAAATACCGAATCGGTATGATTCGGTATTTAAGAGTAGGTAAATAGGAATTACCTACGTCGGGCCCTATATCTTAAACAAATTATATTTTTTAATTCGGTATATTTCAATTTCTATATGCAATGTTTTTTCTTTCAAAATACATGTTGTTTAAATATTTTTTAATGTGTAGTCAGTGTGTTTTTTAGTAGTTTGTTTTGTATACATTTTTTTCTTCAGTATTTAAAATTGTTTTTGATTATTAGTTTATGTTCAAGTAAATATATTTCTAATATCTTTTTTTGTTTTAAATAAAGGTGTTTCTGTGATCTGTGTTTTTTCTTATTGGGAGTTAAACATTTATCTAATTTAATCGTAAAAAGATAGAATATTGTTATTTTTTATTTTAAAAGTATTTTTAATTATTAATATTGATCAATTTTAAAATGATGGTAAATATTAGCATTTTTTGTTCATAGTACACCCAGTTTACTTTATTGATTTCATGTGGTTTCTTTAGGCTAAACACCTGTCCAAGTGCCTACCACCCCCCACCATGGATCAGCTGTCAGACTGCAGCCAATCCTAGCCCTGCAGCATGTATAAATGCAGAGCAGACACACACAAACCGTTTTAAGATGTCACGGAATGTGTTTGTAGCACTGCCCCTTGCCATGCGGCAAAACTACATGAGGAGGAGGAAGAGAGCAGAGAGCAGAGAGCAGAGAGGATCTTCAGAGAGAGGATCAACCTATTTGGAATGTCCAGCCAAGATGTAAGGGCCAGGTACCGTTTCCCTCCAGTAGTCATCTTGGATATGGTATGTGAGTGGGAGCAGGAACTTGACTCTGTGACCTGCTGCTCACATGCAAACCAGCATATCTCAAGATCCTTTCTGCTCTCCATTTCTTTGCCACTGGCTCTTTCCAAAGGGTCTCCAGTGACCATGTGAGCATTTTCCCAGGCGAGCCAGTTGTGGTGCCTGCATCAGGTACTGAGATGCATCACTGCTAGAGCCCCCAACCACATACAAATGCCACATACACTGGCCATGAGACAAAGGGCAGCACAAGATTTCTATCTCCTTGCACAATTCCCACGTGTGCTGGGTGCAATTGATTGCACCCATGTGGCCCTTCAGCCACCCCACCACATTGCACACATCTTCTGAAACAGACATATATGGTATTCCATCAATGTGCAAGCTGTCTGTGATGCCAGAGGGAGGTTCATCAATGTGCATGCAGTGTTCCTAGGCAGTACCCATGACAGCTTCATATTCTGCATGTCACCTCTTGCCCGGCGGATGGCTGCTGGAGAATTTGGCAACATGAGGCTACTGGGTAAGTACCAAGTACAAAAAATGAGTGATGTGTGTCATCGAAATGTCTGAATGCCCCCCAATATTAACCATTGTACAATAAGAATAATGACCCAACTGACACAGCATGCACTAACGTATAGATCATGCTCTGTGCAAGTCAAATAGGGAAATGTAAACAACTGCCCTTTCTTCCCTCCTCAGGCGACACTGGGTATGCACTCTCCCCACATCTCCTCACCCCTTACAGGCATGCAAACACAGTACCTCAGCGTAGGTACAATAGGACAAACATACAGACTCGAGCCATCATTGAGCGCACTTTTGGTCTGTTGAAGTCGTGATTCAGATGTCTCGACCGTACAGGAGGTGTGCTGCTGTACTTCCCAGAAATCGTGTGCAAGACCATATTAGCCTGTTGTTGGCTTACACATACCTCTGGAACCTCGGCTAGCTCTGAATCTGGGAAACTGGGCCATTGCACATAACCGACATCAGGGCATGCAAATCTGTGACCAGCTCGTTGCCACGTTTTTCACATGAGCAACCTGTAGTGTCATGGACAAAATGTGGTTTGCTGTCTGTTGTCAATGATGAAACTTGGATAGACACGACTGTGTCAAAAAATCCCACCCTGAGACGACTTTGCAAGCCACAGTAACTGCATGTAAATCACAGCTGCTGACATTAGTCAAAAGGTGGAGTGTGCCTCAGGTCATGTGCCCATGTCAGCGATCAGTGCAGTGGATATCCCTGCAAACAATTATTCACGCTGATGACAAACAATACATGTCTTGAGAGACATACCTGGTGCTTATGAGGATAGGTCTCTTAATCACATAAGGCCATAACGTTTGCATACTCAGGTCTGTGACCTCAACAGATTTGACTACCCCACAAATGATGGGCCCAGAATGTGAGTGATGATGTCATGGGTGAATCAGGCACCATGGGGCAGATTTACAATAACTGGTGCATCCCTGCATATCAGCAGGGATACACCAGTTATTGTGCGTCATGGAAGACACCCCTTGCTCCATCATGGATGCGCCGCATTTACAATGCGGTACAAAAGGGGGTGGTGATGGACGGAGCATCTGAATCAATCAAACACTCACACCCAGTCAAAAGATCTGGGTTTAATCCATCACCGTTCTTTAGCCCACTCTGCCACCCCCAGTTCAGACATGGCTATATGCAAATCAGTCTGACCCTGTGCCTCATGGGAACAGTCTAGCCCGAACTGCCAAGCCATGTCTACCCTGGACCGGAAACAAGCTTCCGAGGACCGGTTTCTGGCATTCCAGCCGTCTTCAGCCCGGCTTGCTTGAATCCAGTGGCAAAGTGAGCAAGGGACTCAAGTCTGAGCATACCCTGCCACACTTATGGCGGCCAAAAGCGGTACAAAAGGGGGTGGTGATGGACAGAGCATCTGAATCAATCAAACACTCACACCCAGTCAAAATATCTGGGTTTAATCCATCACCGTTCTTTAGCCCACTCTGCCACCCCAGTTCAGGCATGGCTATATGCAAATCAGTCTGACCCTGTGCCTCATGGGAACAGTCCAGCCCAAACTGCCAAGCCATGTCTTCCCTGGACCGGAAACAAGCTTCCGAGGACCGGTTTCTGGCATTTCAGCCGTCTTCAGCCCGGCTTGCTTGAATCCAGTGGCAAAGTGAGCAAGGGACTCACGTCTGAGCATACCCTGTGACACTTATGGCGGCCAAAAGCGATACATCACCACCCCCTTTTGTACCGCATTTACAATGCAGCGCACCATGGCACAAGAATAGACAGATGCGTGACGCATCTGCTGCCATAAAGCTGACACACTGCTGTAATCACGTCGCAAGCGCAACACAGCTCCAGCAAGGCTCACAGTGACCCTATGCCTAACATGCTGTGTCAATCCTTACGCCTGCTTCAAGCAGGTGCAAGGTTTTGATGCAGCATGGCCCTAAAAGTGCTTTTCCGCCGGGGATGCATCACGCATCTGCCCACCCAAGCGCCATGGTGTGCCGCATTGTAAATGCGGCGCATCAAGGATGGCGCAAGGGTGGGCAGATGCGGCGCAACTCTTCTGGCACATCTCTGCTGATTAGCAGAGATGCGCCAGAAGTCGTAAATCAGCCCCTGACAACTGTAGAGTGTGATAAGAGGAGAACAAATTCTGACCTTGGCTCATCTATGTATGTGTCTCGTCCTGCATGAAACAATTACCACATCAGGATTTTGCTAACATTTCAGCAGGCACGGCTGGTGAGACAGAAGACCTGCAGGAACAGGTCCGGAACAGGAGGACATCAGTTCGCCGGCGGCTACACCCTCTTTCCACTAGCAAGGAAGAAGAGGAGGAGGAGGGAACCTCAACATCAGGAGGCAAGGGGATTGCGCCCACCCAGGATGAGGAAGAACACAACTCTGGTGCTACGTTTTGGGTAGAGGCTGTGGACATTGAAGGTGGGGGGAAGGACCGGACACCTCTGACCATGATGTGGTGGAGAGCCACTCTCCCACACACTCTTCACCAGTGGTTCTTCAAGAGGTGTCCCTGGGGCAGGCCAACATTCAATTTGGGCCTGTCATCAGCCCCTCCCTACCTCTAGAGTCCCCCATGCCATCGGGGGCTCCAGCTCCATCCCCTGCAATCTGTTCCCCTCCTCATAGTCGCCAAGCCGAACACATCTGCTACGGAACTGAGGCACCACATCCCTCCTGTCCCCCCCAGATCCCTCCCCGTGTTGTTTCTCCTGTGGCTGTGCCAGGGGACTTGAGTTGGAGGGTTGAGGGTCAAACAGACATGTCCGCTCGCATCATGATACAAGTGTGTCCAGAGATACGCATGATGCGAGTGGACCTTGTCCAATTTCTGGACAACCTCGCCACCAACGTCCATTCCCTGACCACAGCCATGTTGTCTGTTGTTTCCCAAATCCCTTCCCATACTACCGTCAATGTTTCGCCCTGTCCGTTGCCCCACACTGTTTCCCCCGTACTCCTCGTGTGTCACGATCCCATGATGGCCGCTTTCCTCGAGACGAACGGATCCCTCGACCCCTCACAGTCCGGCTTCCGAGCCAACCACAGCACCGAGACCGCCCTCATCGCCGCCACCGACGACATCCGAGCCCTGATGGACAATGGAGAAACAGCGGCCCTCATCCTCCTAGACCTCTCCGCGGCATTCGACACGGTCTGCCACCGCACCCTAGTACGGCGCCTCAGCAACGTCGGAATCCAGGACAAGGCGCTGGAGTGGATCACCTCCTTCCTCGACGGGAGAACACAGAGAGTCCGCCTACCACCGTACAAATCAGAGGCCACCGAAGTCATCTGCGGCGTCCCCCAAGGATCATCTCTGAGCCCCACCCTCTTCAACGTCTACATGAGCCCCCTCGCGGCCATCGTACGCAAACACAACCTCAGCATAATCTCCTACGCCGACGACACCCAGCTGATCCTCTCCCTGACCAACGACCCCGCCGCCGCCAGAGCCAACCTGCACGAAGGGATGAAAGAGGTAGCCGAGTGGATGACGACCAGCCGCCTGAAACTGAACTCGGACAAGACGGAGGTCCTCATCCTGGGCTCCTCTCCCTCCGCCTGGGACGACTCCTGGTGGCCTCCCGCCCTGGGCACCGCACCCAAACCGACAGACCATGCACGCAACCTGGGCTTCATCCTGGACTCCTCCCTCTCCATGACCAGGCAAGTCAACAACGTCTCCTCGGCATGCTTCAACATCCTACGCATGCTACGGAAGATCTTCTGGTGGATCCCCACCGAGACCAGGAAGACCGTCACCCAGGCCCTCGTCACCAGCCGACTGGACTACGGCAACGCCCTCTACGCCGGGACCACCGCCAAGCTCCAGAAGAGACTCCAGCGGATCCAGAACGCCTCAGCCAGACTCATCCTCGACATCCCACGAACCAGCCACATCTCCGGACATCTGCGAGACCTTCACTGGCTCCCCGTCAACAAAAGAATCACCTTCCGCCTCCTCACCCACGCACACAAAGCCCTACACGACCAAGGCCCGAGCTACCTCAACAGCCGAGTCAACTTCTACGCTCCCAAACGCCACCTCCGATCAGCCAACCACGCCCTCGCCGCCGTCCCCCGCATCCGAAGAGCGACTACAGGAGGAAGGTCCTTCTCCCACCTGGCCGCCAAGACCTGGAACTCCCTCCCGACCGACCTGCGCCTGACCCAAGACCACCTCTCCTTCAGGAAGAAGCTGAAGACCTGGCTGTTCGAGCAGTAGCGGCTCCCCCCCCCCCAGCGCCTTGAGACCCCACGGGTATGTAGCGCGCTTTATAAGTGTCACTGATTGATTGATTGATGTGGTGCCTGTTCCTGCACCAGCCAGCCGTTTGACTGGGACGTTGATGTGGACAAGGATTCCATTTTCCCCTTATAAATAGACTAGTTTCACTGATGCTCCCTGACGTATTATATTTTTTTAGCCCCACCCCAATCCAAGTTCCCTTCTCCTTCTGCATTAAGATCATTTGTTTTCCTTTCTCCCTTCCAAATGGACGGTTATTTTCTGTTAGTACATAAATATCTTTGAAGAATTCTACTTTGTTTAACTTGTTTGACTTCATACTGAATGTCTATTTCCAAATATGGACACATATTATGTGAGTTATATGCTATGCACATAATAGCTGTTGCAATGATGGGTTACACTTGTAACTGTGTCACACACACACACACACATGCCTACATCATTAGACAGCGTTTGTAACCAGCCATTGACCAAACACTGGTACTTTTGCGGTGTGTGTACCATCACCGAGAGCCGTATCCCGACATTATCCTTCACATCTAGGAAGCCATATCCGCCAAGTATTATCGAATCTTCGGCTCTCGGCCTTCCGCAAACCCCCAGAATTAGATTAGAAGAATTCTTCCTTCACGGTCGTGCAACCACGTCATCCCTTTTATCAAATTTCATCAAAATATATATTATAACGCGGGTTGAACTATCGCTAGAAACACGGAGCCCCATTTGAAGAATCACTATTTACAGCATCGGATGCTGTGGCACTAACCCCTGTGCACATATCTATTCTTCATTTGTTTAATCAAGGAAGTCAGCGTTCCATTTCTGGCGGCATTTATATGTATTCTCTCTTTTCATCTGTATGATCTGGACTATTACTTTTCTTGCAATAGACGGCCACCTGAGGAAGGATGCCAAGCCGAAACGCGCGCAGTTAATACCGCATTGCCTCCACCATCTGCCATATCTACTGCTTCTTGTTTGTTTGTATTGTATTTTTAATAATTTTTGTACATGAATTGCAATCAACTATAAGAAAAAATAGGAGAAAAAAGATAAGAAAGTTTTTTCAAAAAAAGATTATAAAATATATACATGAATAATAAAATGAATAATTGAACTATCACATGGGTTATTAGTTTGTGTATTGTTGGGCAACACTATTTTTATTTCATTGGTGTTTTTCAGATATATTGCTTTGTATCTTTAGCTTACTCACTTGGCTATAGACCGTTCTCAAAATACATCGTTAGACAGGACATGATAAACAACAGAATATTACTTTTTCAGTTCTTTATTTTCTCTATACACCTAAGGACCTCAAGACAAATTGACCACATGAATGTCACTGGCGATCGTATTTGCGACTCCGCAATTTTGGGGGTGATGATCGCTTTGAGGGGTCAGGTTGAGCTTGTCGCCTACGTGTATGTGGGTGTTGTACAGGGTGATCTACAAGTGCAGGTGCAGATGGTGCCTGCACATTTGGTGTCTGTGCCTGGACAAGGGCTGGTTGTGCAGGTAGTGGGAGTGACTGTACAAGGCTTGGTGGTGGTTGTACAGGTGGTGGGAGTGACTGTACAGGGGTTGGTGGTGGTTGTGCAGGTGGTGGGGGTGGTGGGAGTGACAATACAGGGGTTGGTGGTGGTTGTGCAGGTGGTGGGGGTGGTGGGAGTCACTGTACAGGGGTTGGTGGTGGTTGTGCAGGTGGTGGGGGTAGTGGGAGTGACTGTACAGGGGTTGGTGGTGGTTGTGCAGGTGGTGGGGGTGCCTGTTCAGGGTGCCGGTGTGTTTGTGCACCTTTGCTGTGGTGCTGTGCAGTTGGTGGTACAGGTGTGTGGCTGTGCTGTCCTGCAGGCAGATATGATTGTTCCCCTCCCTGCATTGGCCTTGAAGGGAGACTTTGGATCACTCTCACCATGCCTTCCATCATCTTCATGGTCAAGGAAGGTGTCTTGCACTCTCTTCCCTTTGGATGGATATCAGGTCTGTCATATTCCTGGACATGTCCTGCCAAGTCCTATCCATCCTACCCAAAGCATGGCTCACCCTGTCCACAACCTGAGGGAATTGGATCATGTCCTGCAGGGACCCAGACATGTCTGACAGGGTACCCCCTCTGGCATGAATGTCCTGCCTCACACCTGCCTGCTGTTGGAAGAAGTCCTGCTCCCACTGGCCACCATCGCCAGGTGCAGGCCCCCTCTGCAGGTGTCTGCCAGGGATGAGATGAGCAGGTCCAACAACAGGGGGTGGCAGGTGGAAGACTGTGGGCAGGAGAATGGTGCCAAGGGGATACCTGCACCACAACAGGGCTGGTACTTCCCACAGATGGTGGAGAGAATGGCAGGAATACACTGCGTAGGGAAGAGCGGGTAGGAGAACCACCATGTCGGTCCAGGACGTGAGGGAGTGATGTCTGTGGTTGGATGTGTGGGAGCGGTGGCTGGTTTGATCTGTGCTGAGGATATGGTATTGTTTGTTTGGGAGGAGGCTGATAAACGTTACTTGGTGGAGGAGGTGATGCAGTGACATCAGAATCATCATCCAAGAAGTGGAAGGATATGTGGTCATCATTATCCTCAAAGTCAACGTCCTCATGATCTTCCTCCTCCTCTTGAGC
The DNA here is from genome assembly GCF_964263255.1 of Lissotriton vulgaris. Taxonomy (NCBI): domain Eukaryota; kingdom Metazoa; phylum Chordata; class Amphibia; order Caudata; family Salamandridae; genus Lissotriton; species Lissotriton vulgaris. Next base: position 889,290,998 of record NC_141689.1, on the reverse strand, counting down.
ATGACTTGCTGCCAACATTACTGCCTGGAGGATCAGGGGATTCTCCCCTCTGATTCCCCGTCGGCCGGCACTGGTCATCGGTCTGTCATCCTCTCCCTCAGCATCATCTGAAACACAGAGGTTGCAACCGTATTAGTGATTGACCTGGTATTACATGTGATGCAACACCAGGGTTGTATTAACTGTACTTTGCATCAGCAGATGAGGATCATGTGACCTGGTTAGGGTACCACCACAAATGACCACTCACACCATTGCACTGAGGTGTTAAACGGAGATGTACATAATACTAGCAAACTCACCAGCTCCAGCCACAACTTTCTGTCCCTTTGCGTTCCTCCCTGGTGTATCCTGCTGAACCTGTCTCCTCATAGATGTTGAAGACATAGCTGTAGAGTTTAGAGACAACATTTTCAATGATCTGCATCACCAATTGACAGACAGGCACATGTGACACTCCTTATTTGTATTTCACTTTGTAAACAACAACTGTTGATTCCATGCAGAAGGGGATCTTGATCTCTGTCATGAACTAATAATCTAAGTTAGTGACACAACTCATGCCAGATTTACCTGAAGGACAGAATCACGAGGGTTTCACTGCTGCAGCCAGGTTGTCATGCATCCCCTGGGATGTTGTCAGCTGCAGTGGTATCATCCTGTCAGCACCTGTGATGAGACACACATGTCCATATTTAAGTACAACAGATTGTAGCTATGAGCCAACATGTCATTCTCAATAAACATTTGCGGATAATCCAGGACAATGTGCAGCATGTTTACCACATGGACTTTACATGTGGGCACCTGCTCACATGTAGCATTTGCCAGCTGTTACATCCATGCAGCACTGACATCAATAAGATGACACATCAACTGACAAACTTGTATGAGAAGGTTACTGATATTTCAAGGAAGGGAATTAAGGACCCGGATTCATCCGCATCACACTGATTTCACCTTTACCATTGAGACTAACATTTTTCATGAGTGTAATTTTGCTCATTTGTGCTTCCCTACCCATGCAGAAAACAACATTTGGTTATGATCACACATTGAAGATGATGTGAAAAGCTTTGAGGCTTCCCGCCTGCACTGGATTATCGTGTTGCTCTTCAGCCCATTCATTTTGCAGGTGTAACTGCATGAAGAGTCACCTTAGCAGCCCCTACACCCATCTCAAAGGTGCACAACTGGCATCAGTGTGTGCCTCAGCCATACCAATTTAATTTTGATTTAACCATGTATATTTTGCTAGGGATTTATCCTATCATTGAATTGCAAGCCTGTTGTGTTTTGGTCTGTTCATATGACACATTGTTCTATTGTATGTCCATTCTGCACTCACTTGGCATACATTTTGTGTCAGCTTCTCATTTGCCACCAGGGTCTGATCTGCCATGTGCTCAAATGCCATATGTGAGCATATTGTGATGCAGGACAACAGTGTTGTACAACACATACAACATATGGTGGAGGTTAAAGGCCCAATTAATGAGCATTCAGCCAGGTTGACTTACCTTGGCGGAGCAGTGTGTGGTCCCTGAACAGATGTCACGTCCAACCTTGTAGCAGAAGTCAGTGGGTGTCTTTGATTCTGGGAGGACCGCATTGTACCTACAATGATAAGTGTGTTTTGCAACTTTACATTTCTGCTGCCACATGTGATGCACTCAATTTGTGGCCCAAAGGACGAGCACACGCAGTTGTGGGCACCACTGTTGCATAAGTGCGTCATACATAATGTCATGATTGATCCCACGTATAACTTAGAATGGGCCCACTACCTTGATGCTACCTATATCACAATTACATGCCTACGAATCCAGAGGTAAGGTCCACTATCGTGTTTTGTTGATGCCCAACAAATAATCCATCCAATGTAAACAGTAAATGACCAGCTGTGTGGACTGTGCAATTTAATGTATATTGGAAAGTTTTGAAGTTGGACAGTGGATGCATTGTCAATACAACTGAGACTTGTATCTCACTGCTTGTTCATCATTACCATATCTGTGCAAATTGGATTTCTTGATTAGGTCTACAGACACTATTACAATATAGTGGGCACACCCTTTTGACTAGTTGTGGCACTGGATTACAGGATTGGATTCCCTGGTCTGGGACTGTTGGTGAAATACATGTTGTGTACCACAGACATTTAATATTTTGTCTTTCGCTGTTCGCAAATGTCATATGCTAAAGGTGAATGTCCATTGACAACTCCAATTGTAATGAAGCACTTTTTGCATCTCTGGTTGACTTTCATAGGTGGGCACTATTTGTCCCGCTGTCGTCTCCTGCCAATGTATGCATTTTGACCACCTCCTGGACAGTTTGACTTACCAGTTAGTGAGGTTGTCATGCCTTCCTCTGTATGTTGTCGATTCCTCCCAGTAGATGCGGTGACCTCTGCTACTGCAGTTGTCTGTGCTCTGGCTGGATGTGTCAATGGGTGAGAAGAGAGAAAAGTAACCAAATGGGAAATGTGCTTGTGGAACTTTTTAGGGATTTCCCCATATCTTCTGCGTGCTAACAGTGTTGTGAAGTACTGCCGCAGACGGGGCAGGTAGGAGCAGTGGTGTGTTGGGGATGTAGTGGCGTGGCAGAGAGGGAAATGGACAACAGAATATGTGTATGACATATTTTGATCTGATGATTCTCTCACCTTCTGCTTTGTGATTTAGGCTGACACAGGGTGATGTATAAGAATGGGCGGAAAATCCGTTCCGCTCGCGGATTTTGCGGATTTTGGGTAAATTCGCAATCCGCGAACTCTCGCGAATTTACCGAAAATCCGCAAATTCGCACGCAGCGGATTTTTTTTCTTGGTGATACAATATTGCGGCGTGCGGCGTTCACTTACCGTCATTCAGCGTTTGCCGAGTTGTTTTTCTCGATATTTTGCGAGTGCTGCGCCATTTTGGATCTTGCTGCGGGATCCCGCGGGAATTTGGCGACGCATCACGAGAGTTCGCAATTGCGAACATGTAGGTGCGGCGGGCAGCAACAATCTCGCACTCGCAAAATTACAAAATTTGCAATTCGGCACAAGAAATCCACTAGCAAGCAGCATAGACCTTCTGAAAATTATGATTTTTATCAGAATAGCTCCTCAGGTTGACATTTGCCTGCACTTTTTTGGATTTGAGGCCTTTTGACTTTCTTTGGATTACTTTTGGATTAGCAGGTGCAAAAGTTCACTCATCATTAGTAACCATTCCCTGTAGTACTTCCTGAGGGGCCCCTCCAGAGTTCAGTTGCCTACGTTTGTTTGGGGCATTACAGTTGCTGTTCTGCAGAAAAACGAGTTTTGCAAAACTGAAAGCACTCGGCAGGTGCAAAAGTTCAAACTCATCATTAGTAATAGTAACCATTCCCTGTAGTGCTTCCTGACTGGGGCCCCTCCGGAGTTCAGTTGCTAGTTGCAACAATTCTATGACCCTGCTCTGACCCTCACAGCAGGCTCATAGAATAGCTACAAGTAGGCCGCAAAGGTCCTGGAAAAAAAATTGCACTGCAACAGAAAGCAAATTACAGATAAGGAAGCAGGTGCCAGACTGTAATTTTAAAACAGTGACACATTAATAAATCAACCCCAAATTAATTCATGTCAGTTGAAGCAGGGCAGGTGTGCTTGCTTTCCCCCCCCATAATCTACAGTGATGATGAACCAGAGGGTGGCATTGATGTACCAGAGGGTGGCATGGGTGAAACAGAGGGTGGCAGTGGTGAAACAGAGGGTGCTGGGAACCTGTGATGATGAACCAGACGTAGAAACAACATAGTCGCGACTGTTGTGAGCTAACAAGTTCGCAATTGCGAACTAGTAGAAAACCCTTGCGAACTGGCAGAAACCCTTGCTAACACACAAAAAAAATCTGTAAATTCGCGAGAATTCGCTGATTTTGCGGATTGCCAGTTTGCAAATACGCAAATTTGCGAGCGCCAGATTCGCAAAATTCGCCCATGCTTAGTGATGTACTTCTTGGAGAATTTGTGGCAGGTTTACACACCCCTTGAATAAGATTAACACTGCTGTTTCATCACTTCTGTGACACAGCGGTGGTGTACAACAGACGACACATTTAAAATTATTTGCAACATGACGTATCTATGGTGAAGCGTCACGTTGTGAGGTCCTGCGCAACATTGAACCTGCGTCAGCTTTGTGTAGGCAGGCCAGGTGGGCATTCCTTTGGGATATGCCGTGTAAAAGTGACTCCGTGAAATCTTCAAGATTTCACAGAGTCACTTTTCAGAGGCCGCTACAACGCAACCTTACGCCTGCTTGAAGCAGACGTAAGGAGTGGCGAAACACGTTAGGTACGGGCAGTACATGGACATTATTGGAGTTGCTTCGCTCTTGTGACACGACTCCAACAAAGCCCCCCCTAAACACCATCAGATTCAACACACATCTGTCTATCCCTGCGCCACAGTGCACCGCAATGTAAATGTGACGCATCCGTGGTTGTGCAAGGGTTGAATTGCATGTCACATTGGTACTGGCGCTTCCCTGCTAATATTTGTCAATTGCTACTTAGCAGGGTTATGTATGCACGGCAGTAGTACTGTGCCCATGTTTTCAAAAGGGGGGAGGGATTAGCCTTTTCTAATGCAAAGGATTCTGGGACTTGTGGTGCTACATAGAGGGTGACACATGAGTCTCTGACTGACTATATTTTTATATACACTTTGGACAAGTTCCTTACTCACAGTGACAGTGTAACACAGACAATCTTTTTGTGTACTTTTTATTTTCATTCCATTTACCTGGTACCACATAGCGGACATCACTGACAGGTAGCCCATGGACCAAGTGGGGGTGTATTGTTGTGAGGATATCCTCCTCTAGTGGGGTGAGACCGATGCGGGGTCTAGGGTATGCAGCAGAGAGGATTCTGCTTAATTCGATCCTGGAGTATTTCTCCTTTACCCTCTGCCTTTCATCCTGCCACTTTTTCTTTATGTCCTGTACTGTGCGCCTCTCCTCCCCCAATGCTTAGACAGCAGTGGCTAACTGCTGCCAAAGGGCTGCCTTCTGTGTCCCACTGGTGCAGTAGGGTGGGAGTCCATATAGGCATTTGTGGTGCCTGACTATGAACTCCACAAGCCAGGTGGTCTCCTCTGCAGTAAAGTTCCTCTTTCTCTTCATTTCCATTTTCTCAGGCAATGTGAGCGTTGTGGACACAATTTCTCTGTGGCCAAACCTGTTCCTTCAATGTGTGCTGCTTTTATGTGTTTTGTGGTGCTGGTCAATTAGTGTTAATTGGCTTCAGCTGGAGCGTGGTGGGGTATGGTAGGCACTGGCAACATTCATCATGGCAAAATGGAGCTATTGGCTGCGATTGGATGCAGGGTGTCAGCTGATGCATGGTGGGGGACAGTAGGCACTTGGACAGGTGTTTACCCTTGACAAACATGACCAACTGGCAAAATTCAAATCTTCCGGCCCGGAATCGGAATTACGACGCAATGCCAGAAATTGCTGGCCGGAATCGTAAATCCCGCCGCAGAGCCGTAAATTCCGGCCAGAGGCGGAAATTACGGCCCGGGGTCGGACGTAAAGTTAGTAGTCGTAAGTCTATTCTGTGAATACCGGAAGTAGTACGCTCATTCTGTGAATACTGACAGTAGTAAGTTCATTCTGTGAATGCCAAAAGTAGTAAGTGCATTCTGTGAATACCAAATAGTAGTAAGTTTAGGATTTAGTCTTAAGTTCATTCTGTGAATCTGGCCCAGAGTCTTTCCTATGCATGCAGTATCGTAGATAACATACCTTGTGCAAGGAGGGAAATTGTCACTGAGAATGGGCAATGATAAGTGCAGTTGTGATAAATCTTTCCACAAATGGTCTCTTCCAGGAAAAGTGTTGTCTTTCAGTTCCCAGTTCAGGACTCAAATGGAGATCACTGGTGGTCCATGCAAGGCTGAGAATCTCACTCTATTACAAGAAAGGGTTGTTGGGTTAGTAGGGAAATAGGGTGAGAAGGCAATTGAAAGTTGTAATTTTGTAAGTTTGTTATGTTTAATTGTTTTGTGATTTAAAACAAATCCTTTTACATAAGAATTTTTTTTTTTACATTAAGGGCCCGATGTAGGTCACCAAATACCGGTCGGTAACGGCTGAATTCGGCCGTTACCGACCGGTATTTGGTGATTGAGATGTAGGGGCCATTATTTTACAGAATCAGTAAATTTACTGAATCGGTAAAATTTACTGATTCTGTAAAATACCGAATCGGTAATTTTACCGATTCGGTAAATCCCAGATGTAGGTAGCACTGTTTACAGTGCTACAGGCCTTCAGAATTCGGTATTTTATCACCCAATACAATTGGGTGGTAAAATACCGAATTCAGGTGTACATGCCCTTAGGGCATGTCTGTGTGCCACATGGCACACAAGCCTGGAATTGGGGTGCTACAGGGTGTCAAAGTGACACCCCGTTCACCCTTGCAGGATTCGGTATTTACCGATTTGGTAAATACCGAATCGGTATTTCCCATTGATTCCTATGGGCTTCAAGGCCCATAGGAATCAATAGGAAATACCGATTCGGTATTTACCGAATCTGTAAATACCGAATCTTACAGATTCAGTAATTCAAAAATAAGAATTACTTACATCTGTCCCCTTCCTATTTACCTACTCTTAAATACCGAATCGGTATGATTCGTTATTTAAGAGTAGGTAAATAGGAATTACCTACATCGGGCCCTATATCTTAAACAAATTATATTTTTTAATTCGGTATATTTCAATTTCTATATGCAATGTTTTTTCTTTCAAAATACATGTTGTTTAAATATTTTTTAATGTGTAGTCAGTTTGTTTTTTAGTAGTTTGTTTTGTATAAAAAATTTTCTTCAGCATTTAAAATTGTTTTTGATTATTAGTTTATGTTCAAGTAAATATATTTCTAATATCTTTTTTTGTTTTAAATAAAGGTGTTTCTGTGATCTGTGTTTTTTCTTATTGGGAGTTAAACATTTATCTAATTTAATCGTAAAAAGATAGAATATTGTTATTTTTTATTTTAAAAGTATTTTTAATTATTAATATTGATCATTTTTAAAATGATGGTAAATATTAGCATTTTATGTTCATAGTACACCCAGTTTACTTTATTGATTTCATGTGGTTTCTTTTTTGAGATAATTATAATGGCTTTCCATAATGTATTATTTTTAGTGTTATTAGGTTATCATTTTTTAGGAGTAGTTAATTTTCAAATTTTAAAGTGCAGCAATTTCCTCAATGTGGTTAAGTGTGGAATAGTATTAATGGACCCTCCTTGGGGTGGGGTACATCTGTGTCAAGACCCCCAAAATTAAGTTGAAGAAGCTACATTTACTGGGCCTGTCCTGTTATCTGGCCGAACCTACAAAGCAACACTTATTCCTACAGCCAACAGAGAGGGCCCGATTCACAGAATGAACTTAAGACTAAATCCTAAACTTACTACTATTTGGTATTCACAGAATGCACTTACTACTTTTGGCATTCACAGAATGAACTTACTACTTTCGGTATTCACAGAATAGACTTACGACTACTAAATTAACGTCCGCACCCGGGCCGTAATTTCCACCTCCGGGCCGGAATTTCCGGCTCTGCGGCGAGATTTACGAATCCGGCCCGCAATTTCCGGCATTGCGTTGTAATTTCCGATTACGGACCGTAATTTCCGATTACGAGCCGTAATTTCCGATTCAGGCCGGAAGATACAAATTTTTGCAGTTGGTCCTGTTAGCCAAGGCTAAACACCTGTCCAAGTGCCTACCACCCCCCACCATGGATCAGCTGTCAGACTGCAGCCAATCCTAGCCCTGCAGCATGTATAAATGCAGAGCAGACACACACAAACCGTTTTAAGATGTCACGGAATGTGTTTGTAGCACTGCCCCTTGCCATGCGGCAAAACTACACGAGGAGGAGGAAGAGAGCAGAGAGGATCTTCAGAGAGAGGATCAACCTATTTGGAATGTCCAGCCAAGATGTAAGGGCCAGGAACCGTTTCCCTCCAGTAGTCATCTTGGATATGGTATGTGAGTGGGAGCAGGAACTTGACTCTGTGACCTGCTGCTCACATGCAAACCAGCATATCTCAAGATCCTTTCTGCTCTCCATTTCTTTGCCACTGGGTCTTTCCAAAGGGTCTCCAGTGACCATGTGGGCATTTCCCAGGCGAGCCAGTTGTGGTGCCTGCATCAGGTACTGAGATGCATCACTGCTAGAGCCCCCAACCACATACAAATGCCACATACACTGGCCATGAGACAAAGGGCAGCACAAGATTTCTATCTCCTTGCACAATTCCCATGTGTGCTGGGTGCAATTGATTGCACCCATGTGGCCCTTCAGCCACCCCACCACATTGCACACATCTTCGGAAACAGACACAGATGGTATTCCTTCAATGTGCAAGCTGTCTGTGATGCCAGAGGGAGGTTCATCAATGTGCATGCAGTGTTCCTAGGCAGTACCCATGACAGCTTCATATTGTGCATGTCACCTCTTGCCCGGCGGATGGCTGCTGGAGAATTTGGCAACATGAGGCTACTGGGTAAGTACCAAGTACAAAAAATGAGTGATGTGTGTCATCGAAATGTCTGAATGCCCCCCAATATTAACCATTGTACAATAAGAATAATGACCCAACTGACACAGCATGCACTAACGTATAGATCATGTTCTGTGCAAGTCAAATAGGGAAATGTAAACAACTGCCCTTTCTTCCCTCCTCAGGCGACACTGGGTATCCACTCTCCCCACATCTCCTCACCCCTTACAGGCATGCAAACACTGTACCTCAGCGTAGGTACAATAGGGCACACATACAGACTCGAGCCATCATAGAGCGCACTTTTGGTCTGTTGAAGTCGTGATTCAGATGTCTCGAGCGTACAGGAGGTGTGCTGCTGTACTTCCCAGAAATCGTGTGCAAGACCATATTAGCCTGTTGTTGGCTTACACATACCTCTGGAACCTCGGCTAGCTCTGAATCTGGGAAACTGGGCCATTGCACATAACCGACATCAGGGCATGCAAATCCGTGACCAGCTCATTGCCACGTTTTTCACATGAGCAACCTGTAGTGTCATGGACAAAATGTGGTTTGCTGTCTGTTGTCAACGATGAAACTTGGATAGACACGACTGTGTCAAAAAATCCCACCCTGAGACGACTTTGCAAGCCACAGTAACTGCATGTAAATCACAGCTGCTGACATTAGTCAAAAGGTGGAGTGTGCCTCAGGTCATGTGCCCATGTCAGCGATCAGTGCAGTGGACATCCCTGCAAACAATTATTCACGCTGATGACAAACAATACATGTCTTGAGAGACATACCTGGTGCTTATGAGGATAGGTCTCTTAATCACAAAAGGCCATAACGCTTGCATACTCAGGCCTGTGACCTCAACAGATTTGACTACCCCACAAATGATGGGCCCAGAATGTGAGTGATGATGTCATGGGTGAATCAGGCACCATGGGGCAGATTTACAATAACTGGTGCATCCCTGCATATCAGCAGGGATACACCAGTTATTGTGCGTCATGGAAGACACCCCTTGCTCCATCATGGATGTGCCGCATTTACAATGCGGTACAAAAGGGGGTGGTGATGGACGGAGCATCTGAATCAATCAAACACTCACACCCAGTCAAAAGATCTGGGTTTAATCCATCACCGTTCTTTAGCCCACTCTGCCACCCCAGTTCAGACATGGCTATATGCAAATCAGTCTGACCCTGTGCCTCATGGGAACAGTCTAGCCCGGACTGCCAAGCCATGTCTACCCTGGACCGGAAACAAGCTTCAGAGGACCAGTTTCTGGCATTCCAGCCGTCTTCAGCCCGGCTTGCTTGAATCCAGTGGCAAAGTGAGCAAGGGACTCACGTCTGAGCATACCCAGCCACACTTATGGTGGCCAAAAGCGGTACAAAAGGGGGTGGTGATGGACAGAGCATCTGAATCAATCAAACACTCACACCCAGTCAAAAGATCTGGGTTTAATCCATCACCGTTCTTAAGCCCACTCTGCCACCCCAGTTCAGGCATGGCTATATGCAAATCAGTCTGACCCTGTGCCTCATGGGAACAGTCCAGCCCGAACTGCCAAGCCATGTCTTCCCTGGACCGGAAACAAGCTTCCAAGGACCGGTTTCTGGCATTCCAGCCGTCTTCAGCCCGGCTTGCTTGAATCCAGTGGCAAAGTGAGCAAGGGAATTACGTCTGAGCATACCCTGCGACACTTATGGCGGCCAAAAGCGGTACATCACCACCCCCTTTTGTACCGCATTTACAATGCAGCGCACCATGGCTCAAGAATAGACAGATGCGTGACGCATCTGCTGCCATAAAGCTGACACACTGCTGTAATCGCGTCGCAAGCGCAACGCAGCTCCAGCAAGGCTCACGGTGACCCTATGCCTAATATGCTGTGTCAATCCTTACGCCTGCTTCAAGCAGGTGCAAGGTTTTGATGCAGAATGGCCCTAAAAGTGCTTTTCCGTCGGGGATGCATCACGCATCTGCCCACCCGAGCGCCCTGGTGTGCCGCATTGTTAATGCGGCGCATCAAGGGTGGCGCACAGGTGGGCAGATGCGGCGCAACTCTTCTGGCACATCTCCGCTGATTAGCAGAGATGCGCCAGAAGTTGTAAATCGGCCCCTGACAACTGTAGAGTGTGATCAGAGGAGAACAAATTCTGACCTTGGCTCATCTCTGTATGTGTCTCGTCCTGCATGAAACAATCACCACATCAGGATTTTGCTAACATTTCAGCAGGCACGGCTGGTGAGACAGAAGACCTGCAGGAACAGGTCCGGAACAGGAGGACATCAGTTCGCCGGCGGCTACACCCTCTTTCCACCAGCAAGGAAGAAGAGGAGGAGGAGGGAACCTGAACATCAGGAGGCAAGGGGATTGTGCCCACCCAGGATGAGGAAGAACACAACTCTGGTGCTACGTTTTGGGTAGAGGCTGTGGACATTGAAGGTGGGGGAAAGGACCGGACACCTCTGACCATGATGTGGTGGAGAGCCACTCTCCCACACACTCTTCACCAGTGGTTCTTCAAGAGGTGTCCGCGGGGCAGGCCAACATTCAATTTGGGCCTGTCATCAGCCCCTCCCTACTTCTAGAGTCCCCCATGCCATCGGGGGCTCCAGCTCCATCCCCTGCAATCTGTTCCCCTCCTCATAGCCGCCAAGCCGAACACATCTGCTCCGGAACTGAGGCATCACATCCCTCCTGTCCCCCCAGGCCACTGCCCGTGTTGTTTCTCCTGTGGCTGTGCCAGGGGACTTGAGTTGGAGGGTTGAGGGTCAAACAGACATGTCCGCTCGCATCATGCTACAAGTGTGTCCAGAGATACGCATGATGCGAGTGGACCTTGTCCAATTTCTGGACAACCTCGCCACCAATGTCCATTCCCTGACCACAGCCATGTTGTCTGTTGTCTCCCAAATCCCTTCCCATACTACAGTCAATGTTTCGCCCTGTCAGTTGCCCCACACTGTTTCCCCCGTACTCCTCGTGTGTCACGATCCCATGTGGTGCCTGTTCCTGCACCAGCCAGCTGTTTGACTGGGACGTTGATGTGGACAAGTATTTCATTTTCCCCTTGTAAATAGACTGGTTTCCCTGATGCTCCCTGACGTATTATATTTTTTTTGCCCCACCCCATTCCAAGTTCCCTTCTCCTTCTGCATTAAGATCATTTGTTTTCCTTTCTCCCTTCCAAATGGACGGTTATTTTCTGTTAGTACATAAATATCTTTGAGGAATTCTACTTTGTTTAACTTGTTTGACTTCATTTTGAATGTCTGTTTCCAAATATGGACACATGTTATGTGAGTTATATGCTATGCACATAATAGCTGTTGCAATGATGGGTTACACTTGTAACTGTGTCACACACACACACACACACACACACATGCCTACATCGTTAGACAGTGTTTGTAACCAGCCGTTGACCAAACACTGGTACTTTTGCGGTGTGTCTACCATCAAAGAGAGCCGTATCCCGACATTATCCTTCACATCTAGGAAGCCATATCCGTCAAGTATTATCGAATCTTCGGCTCTCGGCCTTCCGCAAACCCCCAGAATTAAATTAGAAGAATTCTTCCTTCACGGTCGTGCAACCACGTCATCCCTTTTATCAAATTTCATCAAAATATAATATAACGAGGGTTGAACTATCGCTAGAAACACGGAGCCCCATTTGAAGAATCACTATTTACGGCATCGGATGCTGTGGCACTAACCCCTGTGCACATATCTATTCTTCATTTGTTTAATCAAGGAAGTCAGTGTTCCATTTCTGGCAGCATTTATATGTATTCTCTCTTTTCATCTGTATGATCTGGACTATTACTTTTCTTGCAATAGACGGTCACCTGAGGAAGGCTGTCAAGCCGAAACGCGCGTAGTTAATACCGCATTGCCTCCACCATCTGCCATATCTACTGCTTCTTGTTTGTTTGTATTGTATTTTTAATAATTTTTGTACATGAATTGCAATTAACTATAAGAAAAAATAGGAGAAAAAAAGATAAAGTTTTTTCAAAAAAAGACTATAAAATATATACATGAATAATAAAATGAATAATTGAACTATCACATGGGTTATTAGTTTGTGTATTGTTGGGCAACACTATTTTTATTTCATTGGTGTTTTTCGGATATATTGCTTTGTATCTTTAGCTTACTCACTTGGCTATAGACCGTTCTCAAAATACATCGTTAGACAGGACATGATAAACAACAGAATATTACTTTTTTAGTTCTTTATTTTCTCTATACACCTAAGGACTTCAAGACAAATTGACCACATGAATGTCACTGGCGATCGTATTTGCGACTCCGCAATTTTGGGGGTGATGATCGCTTTGAGGGGTCAGGTTGAGCTTGTTGCCTACGTGTATGTGGGTGTTGTACAGGGTTGTTAGACGGACCGGGAGGGTCGGCCGAGGACAAGGGGCGAGGTCTCCGGGGAGAGCCGTCTCCAGCGATCGTACAGACGAGTAGCTTCCCCCCCACAGACGTACACCACACAGAGATAAGGTTTAACGTTCTTTATAAGCAATCTTGAAGTACGGTAGAATGGTACAAGGAGGTCTGGACTCAGGGGTCCCCTCGAATTTTAGTCTCTTGGATGGGAAGGGGGTAGCGGGACAGTCTTATTACCAATCTGGTAGATGTGATGATACGATGGATAGCTCACAATCCTCGAGCTCGGCGTTCTAGATGGTCGGGCCGCGGCGGAGCCAGCAGGTCCCGAGATGATCGAAGGTGACGACGGTCCGCGGCGGTGCCAGCAGGTCCCGGTGAAGATGGTAGTTACAACGGTCCGCGGCAGTGCCAGCAGGTCCCGACGAGGTTGAAGGATTCAGAAGGTTGCGGCAGCGCCAGCAGGCAGGACAATCGTTCGCAAGGCAGGACTACGGCAGCGCCAGTAGTCCGTCAGGGATGAGTTCGTCGCGGTGTTTCTCGACTCCAGGATACAACTGCCTTCCTGCTCTGGAGCTGCCCCAGTTATAGGTCTGGCGCCCTTTGATGTCCGGACCCTCGCACTTGGAGGTCGGGAGGTCCGGGATGAGGGAGTCCAGACACCCAGCAGGGGGGTGGAGCCAGCGCCCGGGGGAGCTGGGTGCGATCGGCACCTGGCGGGGGAGAGCTATCGACACTTCTTTCTCCCATTGACCTGCCAAGTGGGCCGTTCACCTCCTGGGTGGATGGTGGTGCCGGGATGTCGGGGCCTGGCCAGGCCCAGGGTTAGGGTCGATCTGAGGCCACGCGGCCTCGTGGTGCAGTGTCCAAGATGGCGGCCGGGCCGGCCGAGGGAGCTGGAAGGGATTCGACCACATGACACAGAGATGTCCGGGGGCAGGAGTCCCGCCTGGGACGGGTTGCGGGTTGCTTCTGTGGGTAACATCTGGAGGACCGGGGCTCGGGCCCTGTCATGCGGGGAGGAAGCAAGCCCCTCACGTGGCCTGTCCAACATGCGTCCCCCCCAGCTGAAGGCGGGGAGAGTCACCCATCCTCTTGGGGACTCTCCTCGTCGAGGCGGAAAAAGCGTGACAGGCCATCTGCGTTGGCGTGGTCTTGGCCAGGTCGATGTTCCACAGTGAAGTCCATCCCCTGCAGGGAGATGGACCAACGTAGTAGTTTTGGATTTTCCCCCCGCATCTGCATTAGCCACTGCAGGGGTCGATGATCTGTCTGCACCCGGAAGTGGGTACCGAAGAGGTAAGGCCGGAGCTTTTTGAGGGCCCACACCACTGCGAAGGCCTCCCTCTCGATGGTGCTCCAGCGTTGTTCTCGGGCCAGGAGACGTCTGCTGATGAAGGCCACTGGTTGGTCAAGTCCTTCGGGGTTCAACTGGGAGAGGACTGCCCCAATGCCATGGTCGGAGGCATCCGTTTGGACGATGAATTCCCGACTGTAGTCGGGGGCCTGGAGCACAGGGGCAGTGCACATGGCGGCCTTCAGCTTCTCGAAGGACGCTTGACAGTCTGGGGTCCAGTTGACCTTCTTTGGGTGGTTTTTGGATGTGAGTTCCGTGAGGGGCCCCACAATGCTGCCATAGTCCCTCACAAACCGCCGGTAGTAGCCTGTGAGCCCCAAGAAGGCGCGGACCTCGGTCTGCGTGATGGGGGGCTGCCAGGACTGGATGGCAGCGATCTTTGAGATGAAGAGGGGCTACCAGACCGCTTCCCACCTGGTGTCCGAGATAGGTCACGGACCCCTGCCCAATTTGGCATTTGCTGGCCTTGATCGTGAGGCCAGCCCGTTGGAGGGCCTGCAGGACCTCTCGGAGGTGGTGGAGGTGGTGGGGCCAGTGGCGGCTGTACACCGCGATATCGTCCAGGTAGGCGGCGCTGAATTCCTCGAGTCCCGCCAAGACCTGGTTCACCAGACGCTGAAAAGTAGCTGGGGCATTCTTCATGCCGAATGGCATGACCTTGAAGTGGTAGTGGCCATCAGGGGTGGAAAAGGCGGATCGTTCTTGAGCCCGGGGTGTGAGGCCGATCTGCCAGTAGCCCGCTGTCAGGTCGAAGATGCTGAGGTAGCGAGCAGCTCCCATGCGGTCGATCAGTTCATCCGCTCGGGGAATGGGATGGGCGTCGGTTCTGGTGACAGCGTTCAAGCCCCGGTAGTCGACGCAGAACCGGAGCTCAGGCGTGATGCCGGGGGCGGCAGCTTTGGGGACCAGTACCACTGGGCTGGCCCAGGGGCTGTCTGAGGGCTCGATGACCCCGAGCATGAGCATCTTGGACACCTCCTCTTGGATGCAGGCTCGTACCCGATCTGGTACGCGGTACGCCCGATGTCGGATAGGGGGACTATCCCGAGTGTCCACGTCGTGCAAGCACCAGGGGGTGATCCCTGGGGTGAGGGAAAACAGGGTCGCAAACTGCTGCAGGAGGTCCCGGCAGCCTTGGCGCTGTTCCGGGGTGAGGGCTTCTGAGAGTCGGACCCCGTCCACGGAACCATCTTTCTCCCGGGTCTTTAGGAGATCAGGGAGGGGCTCGGAGTCTTCTTCTGCTCCGCTGTCTGTAGCCATCAGGAGGCTGAGCTCCGAGCGCACAAAATGGGGTTTGAGTCTATTGGCGTGGAGGACCCGGAGGGGGTTCCGTGCAGATTCCATATCGATGAGATAGGTGACGGGGCTCTTGCGCTCGACCACTTTGAAGGGCCCCGTCCACTTGTCCTGTAAGGCACATGGTTCAGTGGGGGACATCACCCACACTTGTTGGCCAGGTTCGAATTCGACGGAGGAGGCATTTTGATCGTACCACTTCTTCATGTCCTCCTGACTGGCCTCAAGGTTCGCTTTCGCCATTTCTCTGAATCGCCTGGTCTGATTGCGTAGGGTCAGGAGGTACTTGAAGACATCTGGAGGGGTCTTTAGGGGGGGCATCTCCCAACCTTCTTTGACTAGGCTGAGGGGCCCTCGCACAGGGTGTCCGTATAAGAGCTCGAACGGGCTGAAGCCGAGGGACTTCTGGGGGACTTCCCGATACGCGAAGAGGAGGCACGGCAGTAGCACGTCCCACTGGCGACGGAGGGGCTCTTCCAACCCCCCAATCATCCCTTTGAGCGTGCGGTTGAACCGCTCAACTAGTCCGTTTCCTTGAGGGTGATAGGGGGTCGTGAATCGGTAGGTGACCCCGCACTGTTGCCAGAGGGATTTCATATATTTTGAAATAAAGTTTGTGCCTCGGTCGCTGACGACTTCTCAGGGGAAGCCCACCCGGGAGAAGATCCCCATCAAGGCCCGGCCGACCACCGGGGCTGTCACAGTTCGCAGGGGAACAGCCTCGGGATAGCGGGTGGCGTGGTCCACCAGTACCAGGATGAACCGATGTCCTTGTGCTGTACGGGGGTCCAGGGGCCCCACAATGTCTATTCCCACCCTCTCGAACGGGGTGGTGACAACGGGGAAGGGTTGCAGAGGTGCTTTAAGTTTGCGGCCGCTCTTCCCGCTGGCCTGGCACGTGGGGCAGGAACGGCAGTGGTTAAGGACGTCGTTTCTCATCTTGGGCCAGAAAAAGTGGGTCACCAGGCGACTGTAGTTTTGTCTTGTCCCAGGTGTCCAGCCAGGGGGACATCTTGGGCCAGGTTTAGCAAGAAGTCTCTAAAGCGGAGGGGCACCACTAGTACTCGACTGGCCCCTAACTCAGCGATTCTCTGTTCACTGTACAACAGGTCGTTGTCCCAATAGATCCAATGGGCTCCGGAGGTGTCCCCTGCGCTCTGGGCGAGGGCTTGCTGGCGGAGTCCCTCGAGGGAGGGACAGGTCTTCTGCTCTTGACGGAACTGTTCCTGGGTGGGCCCCCCTTCCTGTCGCCACTGAGCCAGGCTGGGAAGGTCCTGGGGCTGAGCAAGCCCTTCGGGAGTTGGCCCTGGGGGATCGGTCGGGTCGGTGTCTTCTACTGGAGCGACCGGGGGAGGAGGTGCTGGCCATTCGGGTTCTTCGGGTCGGGGGATGGTACGGGCCGCCATGGCCCGGGTGGTTACGCACGCCCAGTCCGGGAGGCCCAACATCCCCAGGTGCTCTCTTCTCTCGACGGCGGCCCACGGGGAACTCTCAAGATCATTCCCCAGGAGACAGTCCACGGGGACATCATCTCGGACCGTCACCTTCAGCATGCCGGAGACTCCTCCCCATTCGAAGGGGACGCAGGCCATCCGACAGAGACTCTCCGAATTGTCGGCTGAACGGACGGGGCAGAGAATGTTCGGCAGGATCTGTTCCGGTGTCACCAGGTGACAGCGGACGGCCGTCACACTGGCTCCTGTGTCACGTAGGGCTTCGGCCCTGCGCCCATTAATGTTCACCCACTGACTATATTTTCTGGTGTTGGCGGGTAGGGGAGCCCGCGGGACCATGTCTCTTCCCCCTAGGCACGCTAGCACCATGGCGGCCGGTTCCCATTCTTGTTGTTCTTGCTCGCATTCCTCCTGTTCTTCGGAGATCTGTTCTCCCCCCAGGGCGGCGGCCGCTACCCGGCGGGGTCTCGGAGTCTGGTACTGTGAACAGTTCGGGTCACTTGCGTAGTGGCCGACTCGCTGGCATCGGTGACACGTGACATTAGCTCGGTACCCCGGGCGCACTGGGGGGTTGCCCCGGTTGGCCAGGGGCGGTGTGTTGGCAGCGGGGGCGGCAGGGGCGGTGTCTCTTCCTTGTCCCTGGCCTCCTCCTCCTCCTCGGAGACGGTGCTGACCTTGGTTGTTCCGGTGCTGTTCGTACGGCCCGCTCCGGCCTACTCGGGTGATCTCCCACCGGTCAGCCTCGGCGGCGAGCTGCCGTGGGTCCGTCAATTTACTGTCGAGGAGGTGCTGCCTGAGCTCGACGAAGCAGTTGTTAGAGAGGTGTTCCCACACCATGAGATTAAAAAGTTGCTCGTATGTTGTTACATGGCTTCCCTTGATCCACCCCTCGAAGGCTCGGCTGAAATAGTTTACATATTCCACCCAAGTTGTACCCAGGATCCGGGTGCAGTCTCGGAACCGCTGGCGGTACATTTCGGGTGTGAGCCCATATCGTGTGAGGAGGGCAGCCTTCATGTGGTCATAGGAGGTCATCAGATGGTCTGGGAGCTGTAACAGGGCATCGCGGCCTTCATTGACGAACCTCCCCCATAGACCGGCTCCCCAGTCACTTCGATCGATCCGGTGGGAGGTCATGGCGATCTCGTAGGCCTTAATCCACTGTTGTATGTCGTCATCTCGGAAATACTCTCGAACGACATCCTTGGGGATGTGTACTTTCTTTTCTGTCGCTCCTGGGGTGCGCGGTTGCTCGGGCACCCCCAGTTCTTTGTTCTGCTTCCGTAAGTCTATTTCTGCTAGTTTGCGCTCGTGGTCATACGCTAGTCTCTTTTCTTCGAGTTCTCTCTGTCTCTGTTTTTATTCCCGTTCTTCTCGGAGCCGCAGATGTTCTAGGTTCAGTTTTTGCTCGGCTAATTTGAGTTCACCTTCCATTTTGAGCCGGGCCATTTCTAACTCATGAAGTCTGTTTTTTTCCCTCTCTTGGATCTCTTCCTGCGAGAGACCCGTTCTTCGCTCCTCGGGAGCCGTGGTGTTCCTCTCTGATGCTGCAACATTTTGGTCCGGGGGTCTGACGGCCCCGGTTTCTGCCCATGACTCAATGGCGTGTTTGAAATCGTCTTTAGTACTCAGACCGGTGATAGCAATGCCCAATTCAATGCAGAATTGTTTCAGCTCACGATGGCTGTACTCTTCCAATCTCTCCATCTGGAATTTCTCGGTGGATCCGCTTTCTTTGGTTGTCATTGTGGTTTTGTCGTGGGGTGAGCTACTCTCTGTACGATTACGCGTTGATTCGGATCGCGCCGCTGGCCACCAATGTTAGACGGACCGGGAGGGTCGGCCGAGGACAAGGGGAGAGGTCTCCGGGGAGAGCCGTCTCCAGCGATCGTACAGACGAGTAACTTCCCCCCCACAGACGTACACCACACAGAGATAAGGTTTAACGTTCTTTATAAGCAATCTTGAAGTACGGTAGAATGGTACAAGGAGGTCTGGACTCAGGGGTCCCTTCGAATTTTAGTCTCTTGGATGGGAAGGGGGTAGCGGGACAGTCTTATTACCAATCTGGTAGATGTGATGATACGATGGATAGCTCACAATCCTCGAGCTCGGCGTTCTAGATGGTCGGGCAGCGGCGGAACCAGCAGGTCCCGAGATGATCGAAGGTGACGACGGTCCGCGGCGGTGCCAGCAGGTACCGGTGAAGATGGTAGTTACAACGGTCCGCGGTAGTGCCAGCAGGTCCCGACGAGGTTGAAGGATTCAGAAGGTTGCGGCAGCGCCAGCAGGCAGGACAATCGTTCGCAAGGCAGGACTACGGCAGCGCCAGTAGTCCGTCAGGGATGAGTTCGTCGCGGTGTCTCTCGACTCCAGGATACAACTGCCTTCCTGCTCTGGAGCTGCCCCAGTTATAGGTCTGGCGCCCTTTGATGTCCGGACCCTCGCACTTGGAGGTCGGGAGGTCCGGGATGAGGGAGTCCAGACACCCAGCAGGGGGGTGGAGCCAGCGCCCGGGGGAGCTGGGTGCGATCGGCACCTGGCGGGGGAGAGCTATCGACACTTCTTTCTCCCATTGACCTGCCAAGTGGGCCGTTCACCTCCTGGGTGGATGGTGGTGCCGGGATGTCGGGGCCAGGCCAGGCCCAGGGTTAGGGTCGATCTGAGGCCACGCGGCCTCGTGGTGCAGTGTCCAAGATGGCGGCCGGGCCGGCCGAGGGAGCTGGAAGGGATTCGACCACATGACACAGAGATGTCCGGGGGCAGGAGTCCCGCCTGGGACGGGTTGCGGGTTGCTTCTGTGGGTAACATCTGGAGGACCGGGGCTCGGCCCTGTCATGCGGGGAGGAAGCAAGTCCCTCACGTGGCCTGTCCAACAAGGGTGATCTACAAGTGCAGGTGCAGATGGTGCCTGCACATTTGGTGTCTGTGCCTGGACAAGGGCTGGTTGTGCAGGTAGTGGGAGTGACTGTACAGGGCTTGGTGGTGGTTGTACTGGTGGTGGGAGTGACTGTACAGGGGTTGGTGGTGGTTGTGCAGGTGGTGGGGGTGGTGGGAGTGACAATACAGGGGTTGGTGGTGGTGATGCAGGTGGTGGGGGTGCTGGGAGTGACTGTACAGGGGTTGGTGGTGGTTGTGCAGGTGGTGGGGGTAGTGGGAGTGACTGTACAGGGGTTGGTGGTGGTTGTGCAGGTGGTGGGGGTGCCTGTTCAGGGTGCTGGTGTGTTTGTGCACCTTTGCTGTGGTGCTGTGCAGTTGGTGGTACAGGTGTGTGGCTGTGCTGTCCTGCAGGCAGATATGATTGTTTCCCTCCCTGCATTGGCCGTGAAGGGAGACTTTGGATCACTCTCACCATGCCTTCCATCATCTTCATGGTCAAGGAAGGTGTCTTGCACTCTCTTCCCTTTGGATGGATATAAGGTCTGTCATATTTCTGGACATGTCCTGCCAAGTCCTATCCATCCTACCCAAAGCATGGCTCACCCTGTCCACCACCTGAGGGAATTGGACCATGTCCTGCAGGGACCCAGACATGTCTGAGAGGGTAGCCCCTCTGGCATGAATGTCCTGCCTCACATCTGCCTGCTGTTGGAAGAAGTCCTGCTCCCACTGGCCACCATCGCCAGGTGCAGGCCCCCTCTGCAGGTGTCTGCCAGGGATGAGATGAGCAGGTCCAACAACAGGGGGTGGCAGGTGGAAGACTGTGGGCAGGAGAATGGTGCCAAGGGGATACCTGCACCACAACAGGGCTGGTACTTCCAACAGATGGTGGAGAGAATGGCAGGAATACACTGCGTAGGGAAGAGCGGGTAGGAGAACCACCACGTCGGTCCAGGACGTGAGGGAGTGATGTCTGTGGTTGGATGTGTGGGAGCGGTGGCTGGTTTGATCTATGCTGAGGATATGGTATTGTTTGTTTGGGAGGAGGCTGATGAACGTTACTTGGTGGAGGAGGTGATGCAGTGACATCAGAATCATCATCCAAGAAGTGGATGGATATGTGGTCATCATTATCCTCAAAGTCAACGTCCTCATGATCTTCCTCCTCCTCTTGAGCATGACTTGCTGCCAACATTACTGCCTGGAGGATCAGGGGATTCTCCGCTCTGATTCCCCGTCGGCCGGCACTGGTCGTCAGTCTGTCATCCTCTCCCTCAGCATCATCTGAAACACAGAGGTTGCAACCGTATTAGTGATTGACCTGGTATTACATGTGATGCAACACCAGGGTTGTATTAACTGTACTTTGCGGATCTATGACGTTACAACGCAGGCTATTACAACGCCTGCTGTTACAACGCGGTTTTTACATCGCATACCATTACAACGCATATTGCTTTTAGGCGCTGGATAGTGAATTATTTAATTTACTATTCCAACTCCAGTCCCCGTGGATAGTAGGGAAGGTGTTGGATAGTAAATTAAATATATTCCCTATCCTAGAGCGCCCCCCAGCGCAATGCGTTGTAATGGTTTGCGTTGTAATGGTTGCGATGTAATGGTAGTGCGTTGTAATGCTTGCGTTGTAAGTGATGTTTCCCGTACTTTGCATCAGCAGATGAGGATCATGTGGCCTGGTTAGAGTACCACCACAAATGACCGCTCACACCATTGCACTGAGGTGTTAAACGGAGATGTACATAATACTAGCAAACTCACCAGCTCCAGCCACAACTTTCTGTCCCTTTGCGTTCCTCCCTGGTGTATCCTGCTGAACCTGTCTCCTCATAGATGTTGTAGACATAGCTGTAGAGGTTAGAGACAACATTTTCAATGATCTGCATCACCAATTGACAGACAGGCACATGTGGCACTCCTTATTTGTATTTCACTTTGTAAACAACAACTGTTGATTCCATGCAGAAGGGGATCTTGATCTCTGTCATGGACTAGTAATCTTAGCTAGTGACACACCTCATGCCAGATTTACCTGAAGGACAGAATCACGAGGGTTTCACTGCTGCAGCCAGAATGTCATGCATCCCCTGGGATGTTGTCCGCTGCAGTGGTATCATCCTGTCAGCACCTGTGATGAGACATACATGTCCATATTTTAGTACAACAGATTGTAGCTATGAGCCAACATGTCATTCTCAATAAACATTTGCGGATAATCCAGGACAATGTGCAGCATGTTTACCTCATGGACTTTACATGTGGGCACCTGCTCACATGTAGCATTTGCCAGCTGTTACATCCATGCAGCACTGACATCAATAAGATGACACATCAACTGACAAACTTGTATGAGAAGGTTACTGATATTTCAAGGAAGGGAATTAAGGACCCGGATTCATCCTCATCACACTGATTTCACCTTTACCATTGAGACTAACATTTTTCATGAGTGTAATTTTGCTCATTTGTGCTTCCCTACCAATGAGGTCACACAGCTCATTTTTGAATGAGAGAACACAGATTTCTAAAGTCCATCCTTTGAGTGTCATCTGTTCCCATTCTCTTATTTCCAACATCATGGTACCACTTAGCTGACAACGGATGGTGTCTTGTGCAGCAGACATCCAAATCTCATATGTCAAACATTCACCTATACATGTGAATACGATAGAAGGGAGGCAAGCAGAAAACAACATTTGGTTATGATCACACATTGCAGATGATGTGAACAGCTTTGAGGCTTCCCGCCTGCACTGGATTATCGTGTTGCTCTTCAGCCCATTCATTTTGCAGGTGTAACTGCATGAAGAGTCACCTTAGCAGCCCCTACACCCATCTCAAAGGTACACAACTGGCTTCAGTGTGTGCCTCAGCCATACCAATTTAATTTTGATTTAACCATGTATATTTTGCTAGGGATTTATCCTATAATTGAATTGCAAGCCTGTTGTGTTTTGGTCAGTTCATGACACATTGTTCTATTGTATGTCCATTCTGCACTCACTTGGCATACATTTTGTGTCAGCTTCTCATTTGCCACCAGGGTCTGATCTGCCATGTGTTCAATTGCCATATGTGAGCATATTGTGATGCAGGACAACAGTGTTGTACAACACATACAACATATGGTGGAGGTTAAAGGCCCAATTAATGAGCATTCAGCCAGGTTGACTTACCTTGGCGGAGCAGTGTGTGGTCCCTGAACAGATGTCACGTCCAACCTTGTAGCAGAAGTCAGTGGGTGTCTTTGATTCCTTGAGGACCGCATTGTACCTACAATGATAAGTGTGTTTTGCAACTTTACATTTCCACTGCCACATGTGAGGCACTCAATTTGTGGCCCAAAGGACGAGCACACGCAGTTGTGGGCACCACCGTTGCATAAGTGTGTCATACATAATGTCATGATTGATCCCACGTATAACTTAGAATGGGCCTACTACCTTGATGCTACCTATATCACAATTACATGCCTACGAATCCAGAGGTAAGGTCTACTATCGTGTTTTGTTGATGCCCAACAAATAATCCATCCAATGTAAACAGTAAATGACCAGCTGTGTGGACTGTGCAATTCAATGTATATTGGAAAAGTTTGAAGTTGGACAGTGGATGCATTGTCAATACTACTGAGACTGGTATCTCACTGCTTGTTCATCATTACCATATCTGTGCAAATTGGATTTCTTGATTAGGTCTACAGACACTATTACAATATAATGGGCACACCCTTTTGACTAGTTGTGGCACTGGATTACAGGATTGAATTCCCCGGTCTGGGACTGTTGGTGAAATACATGTTGTGTACCACAGACATTTAATATTTTGTCTTTCGCTGTTCGCAAATGTCATATGCTAAAGGTGAATGTCCATTGACAACTCCAATTGTAATGAAGCACTTTTTGCATCTCTGGTTGACTTTCATTTGTCCCGCTGTCGTCTCCTGCCAATGTATGCATTTTGACCACCTCCTGGACAGTTTGACTTACCAGTTAGTGAGGTTGTCATGCCTTCCTCTGTATGTTGTCGATTCCTCCCAGTAGATGCGGTGACCTCTGCTACTGCAGTTGTCTGTGCTCTGGCTGGATGTGTCAATGGGTGAGAAGAGAGAAAAGTAACCAAATGGGAAATGTGCTTGTGGAACTTTTTAGGGATTTCCCCATATCTTCTGCGTGCTAACAGTGTTGTGAAGTACTGCCGCAGACGGGGCAGGTAGGAGCAGTGGTGTGTTGGGGATGTAGTGGCGTGGCAGAGAGGGAAATGGACAACAGAATATGTGTATGACATATTTTGATCTGATAATTCTCTCACCTTCTGCTTTGTGATTTAGGCTGGCACAGGGTGTTGTATAAGCATGGGCGGAAAATCCGTTCCGCTCGCGGATTTTGCGGATTTTGGGTAAATTCGCAATCCGAGAACTCTCGCGAATTTACCGAAAATCCGCAAATGTGCACGCAGCGGATTTTTATTCTTGGTGATACAATATTGCGGCGTGCGGCGTTCACTTACCGTCATTCAGCGTTGGCCGAGTTGTTTTTCTCGATATTTTGCGAGTGCTGCGCCATTTTGGATCTTGCTGCGGGATCCCGCAGGTATTTGGCGACGCATCGCGAGAGTTTGCAATTGAGAACATGTAGGTGCGGCGGGCAGCAACAATCTCGCACTCGCAAAATTACAAATTTTGCAATTCGGCACAAGAAATCCACTAGAAAGCAGCATAGACCTTCTGAAAATGATGATTTTTATCAGAATAACTCCTCAGGTTGACATTTGCCTGCACTTTTTGGGATTTGAGGCCTTTTGCCTTTCTCTGGATCACTTTTGGATTAGAAATCAACTTTCACATGTAAGTTTGTTTGGGGCATTACAGTTGCTGTTCTGCAGAAAAACGAGTTTTGCAAAACTGAAAGCACTCAGCAGGTGCAAAAGTTCACTCATCATTAGTAACCATTCCCTGTAGTACTTCCTGAGGGGCCCCTCCAGAGTTCAGTTGCCTATATTTGTTTGGGGCATTACAGTTGCTGTTCTGCAGAAAAACGAGTTTTGCAAAACTGAAAGCACTCAGCAGTTGCAAAAGTTCAAACTCATCATTAGTAAAAGTAACCATTCCCTGTAGTACTTCCTGACTGGGGCCCCTCCAGAGTTCAGTTGCTAGTTGCAACAATTCTATGACCCTTCTCTGACCCTCACAGCAGGCTCATAGAATAGCTACAAGTAGGCCACAAAGGTCCTGGAAAGAAAATTGCACTGCAACAGAAAGCAAATTACAGATAAGGAAGCAGGTGCCAGACTGGAATTTTAAAACAGTGACACATTAATAAATCAACCCCAAATTAATTCATGTCAGTTGAAGCAGGGCAGGTGTGCTTGCTTTCCCCCCCCATAATCTACAGTGATGATGAACCAGAGGGTGGCATTGATGTACCAGAGGGTGGCATGGGTGAAACAGAGGGTGGCAGTGGTGAAACAGAGGGTGCTGGGAACCTGTGATGATGAACCAGTCGTAGAAACAACATAGTCGCGACCGTTGCGAGCCGACAAGTAAGTTTGCAATTGCGAACTGGTACAAAACCCTCGCGAACTGGCAGAAACCCTTGCGAACACAAAAAAAATCCGCAAATTTGCGAGAATACGCAGATTTTGCGGATTGCGAGTTCGCAAATACGCAAATTCGCGAGCGCCAGATTCGCAAAATTCGCCCATGCTTAGTGATGTACTTCTTGGAGAATTTGTGGCAGGTTTACACACCCCTTGAATAAGATTTACACTGCTGTTGCATCACTTCTGTGACACAGCGGTGGTGTACAACAGATGACACATTTAGAATTATTTGCAACATGACGTATCTATGGTGAAGCGTCACGTTGTGAGGTCCTGCGCAACATTGAACCTGCATCAGCTTTAATGTAGGCAGGCCAGGTGGGCATTCCTTTGGGATATGCCGTGTAAAAGTGACTCCGTGAAATCTTCAAGATTTCACAGAGTCACTTTTCAGAGGCCGCTACAACGCAACCTTACGCCTGCTTGAAGCAGACGTAAGGAGTGGCGAAACACTTTAGGTACGGGCAGTACATGGACATTATTGGAGTTGCTTCGCTCTTGTGACACGACTCCAACAAAGCCCCCCCCTAAACACCATCAGATTCAACACACATCTGTCTATCCCTGCGCCACAGTACACCGCAATGTAAATGCGACGCATCCGTGGTTGTGCAAGGGTTGAATTGCATGTCACATTGGTACTGGCGCTTCCCTGCTAATATTTGTCAATTGCTACTTAGCAGGGTTATGTATGCACGGCAGTAGTACTGTGCCCATGTTTTCAAAAGGGGGGAGGGATTAGCCTTTTCTAATGCAAAGGATTCTGGGACTTGTGGTGCTACATAGAGGGTGACACATGAGTCTCTGACTGACTATATTTTTATATACACTTTGGACAAGTTCCTTACTCACAGTGACAGTGTAACACAGACAATCTTTTTGTGTACTTTTTATTTTCATTCCATTTACCTGGTACCACATAGCGGACATCACTGACAGGTAGCCCATGGACCAAGTGGGGGTGTATTGTTGTGAGGATATCCTCCTCTAGTGGGGTGAGACCGATGCGGGGTCTAGGGTATGCAGCAGAGAGGATTCTGCTTAATTCGATCCTGGAGTATTTCTCCTTCACCCTCTGCCTTTCATCCTGCCACTTTTTCTTTATGTCCTGTACTGTGCGCCTCTCCTCCCCCAATGCTTAGACAGCAGTGGCTAACTGCTGCCAAAGGGCTGCCTTCTGTGTCCCACTGGTGCAGTAGGGTGGGAGTCCATATAGGCATTTGTGGTGCCTGACTATGAACTCCACAAGCCAGGTGGTCTCCTCTGCAGTAAAGTTCCTCTTTCTCCTCATTTCCATTTTCTCAGGCAATGTGAGCGTTGTGGACACAATTTCTCTGTGGCCAAACCTGTTCCTTCAATGTGTGCTGCTTTTATGTGTTTTGTGGTGCTGGTCAATTAGTGTTAATTGGCTTCAGCTGGAGCGTGGTGGGGGATGGTAGGCACTGGCAACATTCATCATGGCAAAATGGAGCTATTGGCTGCGATTGGATGCAGTGTGTCAGCTGATCCATGATGGGGGATAGTAGGCACTTGGACAGGTGTTTACCTTTGACTAACATGACCAACTGGCAAAATTCAAATCTTCTGGCCTGGAATCGGAATTACGACGCAATGCCAGAAATTGCTGGCCGGAATCGTAAATCCCGCTGCAGAGCCGTAAATTCCAGCCAGAGGCGGAAATTAGGGCCCGGGGTCAGACGTAAAGTTAGTAGTCGTAAGTCTATTCTGTGAATACCGGAAGTAGTACGCTCATTCTGTGAATACTGACAGTAGTAAGTTCATTCTGTGAATGCCAAAAGTAGTAAGTGCATTCTGTGAATACCAAATAGTAGTAAGTTTAGGATTTAGTCTTAAGTTCATTCTGTGAATCAGGCCCAGAGTCTCTCCTATGCATGCAGTATCGTAGATAACATACCTTGTGCAAGGAGGGAAATTGTCACTGAGAATGGGCAATGATAAGTGCAGTTGTGATAAATCTTTCCACAAATGGTCTCTTCCAGGAAAAGTGTTGTCTTTCAGTTCCCAGTTCAGGACTCAAATGGAGATCACTGGTGATCCATGCAAGGCTGAGAATCTCACTCTATTACCAGAAAGGGTCGTTGGGTTAGTAGGGAAATAGGGTGAGAAGGCAATTGAAAGTTGTGATTTTGTAAGTTTGTTATGTTTAATTGTTTTGTGATTTAAAACAAATCCTTTTACATAAGAATTTTTTTTTTTACATTAAGATCCCGATGTAGGTCACCAAATACAGGTCGGTAACGGCTGAATTCGGCCGTTACCGACCGGTATTTGGTGATTGAGATGTAGGGGCCATTATTTTACAGAATCAGTAAATTTACTGAATCGGTAAAATTTACTGATTCTGTAAAATACCGAATCGGTAATTTTACCGATTCGGTAAATCCCAGATGTAGGTAGCACTGTTTACAGTGCTACAGGCCTTCAGAATTCGGTATTTTATCACCCAATACAATTGGGTGGTAAAATACCGAATTCAGGTGTACATGCACATCTGTGCATGTACACCTGTGCCATGTGACACACAGACATGCCCTTAGGGCATGTCTGTGTGCCACATGGCACACAAGCCTGGAATTGGGGTGCTACAGGGTGTCAAAGTGACACCCCGTTCACCCTTGCAGGATTCGGTATTTACCGATTTGGTAAATACCGAATCGGTATTTCCCATTGATTCCTATGGGCTTCAAGGCCCATAGGAATCAATAGAAAATACAGATTCTGTATTTACCGAATCTGTAAATACCGAATCTTACAGATTCAGTAATTCAAAAATAAGAATTACTTACATCTGTCCCCTTCCTATTTACCTACTCTTAAATACCGAATCGGTATGATTCAGTATTTAAGAGTAGGTAAATCGGAATTACCTACATCGGGCCCTATATCTTAAACAAATTATATTTTTTTATTCAGTACATTTCAATTTCTATATGCAATGTTTTTTCTTTCAAAATACATGTTGTTTAAATATTTTTTAATGTGTAGTCAGTGTGTTTTTTAGTATTTTGTTTTGTATAAATTTTTTCTTCAGCATTTAAAATTGTTTTTGATTATTAGTTTATGTTCAAGTAAATATATTTCTAATATCTTTTTTTGTTTTAAATAAAAGTGTTTCTGTGATCTGTGTTTTTTCTTATTGGGAGTTAAACATTTATCTAATTTAATCGTAAAAAGATAGAATATTGTTATTTTTTATTTAAAAAGTATTTTTAATTATTAATCTTGATCAATTTTAAAATGAAGGTAAATATTAGCATTTTTTGTACATAGTACACCCAGTTTACTTCATTGATTTCATGTGGTTTCTTTTTTGAGCTAATTATAATGGCTTTCCATAATGTATTATTTTTAGTGTTATTAGGTTATCATTTTTTAGGAGTAGTTAATTTTCAAATTTTAAAGTGCAGCACTTTCCTCAATGTGGTTAAGTGTGGAATAGTATGAATGGGGTGGGTTACATCTGTGTCAAGACCCCCAAAATTAAGTTGAAGAAGCTACATTTACTTGGCCTGTCCGGTCATCTGGCCGAACCTACAAAGCAACACTTGTTCCTACAGCCCACAGAGAGTGCCCGATTCACAGAATGAATTTAAGACTAAATCCTAAACTTACTACTATTTGGTATTCACAGAATGCACTTACTACTTTTGGCATTCACAGAATGAATTTACTACTTTCGGTATTCATAGAATAGACTTACGACTACTAACTTAACGTCCGCACCCGGGCCGTAATTTTCCCCTCCGGGCCGGAATTTCCGGCTCTGCGGTGGGATTTACGAATCCGGCCCGCAATTTCCGGCATTGCGTTGTAATTTCCGATTACGGACCGTAATTTCCGATTACGAGCCGTAATTTCCGATTCAGGCCGGAAGATACACATTTTTGCAGTTGGTCCTGTTAGCCAAGGCTAAACACCTGTCCAAGTGCCTGCCACCCCCCACCATGGATCAGCTGTCAGACTGCAGCCAATCCTAGCCCTGCAGCATGTATAAATGCAGAGCAAACACACACAAACCATTTTAAGATGTCACGGAATGTGTTTGTAGCACTGCCCCTTGCCAAGCGGCAAAACTACATGAGGAGGAGGAAGAGAGTAGAGAGGATCTTCAGAGAGAGGATCAACCTATTTGGAATGTCCAGCCAAGATGTAAGGGCCAAGTACCGTTTCCCTCCAGTAGTCATCTTGGATATGGTATGTGAGTGGGAGCAGGAACTTGACTCTGTGGCCTGCTGCTCACATGCAAACCAGCATATCTCAAGATCCTTTCTGCTCTCTATTTCTTTGCCACTGGGTCTTTCCAAAGGGTCTCCAGTGACCATGTGGGCATTTCCCAGGCGAGCCAGTTGTGGTGCCTGCATCAGGTACTGAGATGCATCACTGCTAGAGCCCCCAACCACATACAAATGCCACATACACTGGCCATGAGACAAAGGGCAGCACAAGATTTCTATCTCCTTGCACAATTCCCACGTGTGCTGGGTGCAATTGATTGCAGCCTTGTGGCCCTTCAGCCACCCCACCACATTGCACACATCTTCTGAAAGAGACACAGATGGTATTCCATCAATGTGCAAGCTGTCTGTGATGCCAGAGGGAGGTTCATCAATGTGCATGCAGTGTTCCTAGGCAGTACCCATGACAGCTTCATATTCTGCATGTCACCTCTTGCCCGGCGGATGGCTGCTGGAGAATTTGGCAACATGAGGCTATTGGGTAAGTACCAAGTACAAAAAATGAGTGATGTGTGTCATCGAAATGTCTGAATGCCCCCCAATATTAACCATTGTACAATAAGAATAATGACCCAACTGACACAGCATGCACTAACGTATAGATCATGTTCTGTGCAAGTCAAATAGGGAAATGTAAACAACTGCTCTTTCTTGCCTCCTCAGGCGACACTGGGTATGCACTCTCCCCATATCTCCTCACCCCTTACAGGCATGCAAACACTGTACCTCAGCGTAGGTACAATAGGGCACACATACAGACTCAAGCCATCATAGAGCGCACTTTTGGTCTGTTGAAGTCGTGATTCAGATGTCTCGACCGTACAGGAGGTGTGCTGCTGTACTTCCCAGAAATCGTGTGCAAGACCATATTAGCCTGTTGTTGGCTTACACATACCTCTGGAACCTCGGCTAGCTCTGAATCTGGGAAACTGGGCCATTGCACATAACCGACATCAGGGCATGCAAATCCGTGACCAGCTCGTTGCCACGTTTTTCACATGAGCAACCTGTAGTGTCATGGACAAAATGTGGTTTGCTGTCTGTTGTCAAGGATAGGTCTCTTAATCACAAAAGGCCATAACGCTTGCATACTCAGGCCTGTGACCTCAACAGATTTGACTATCCCACAAATGATGGGCCCAGAATGTGAGTGATGATGTCATGGGTGAATCAGGCACCATGGGGCAGATTTACAATAACTGGTGCATCCCTGCATATCAGCAAGGATACACCAGTTATTGTGCGTCATGGAAGACACCCTTGCTCCATCATGGATGCGCTGCATTTACAATGCGGTACAAAAGGGGGTGGTGATGGACAGAGCATCTGAATCAATCAAACACTCACACCCAGTCAAAAGATCTGGGTTTAATCCATCACCGTTCTTTAGCCCACTCTGCCACCCCAGTTCAGGCATGGCTATATGCAAATCAGTCTGACCCTGTGCCTCATGGGAACAGTCTAGCCCGAACTGCCAAGCCATGTCTACCCTGGACCGGAAACAAGCTTCCGAGGACCGGTTTCTGGCATTCCAGCCGTCTTCAGCCTGGCTTGCTTGAATCCAGTGGCAAAGTGAGCAAGGGACTCACGTCTGAGCATACCCTGCGACACTTATGGCGGCCAAAAGCGGTACATCACCACCCCCTTTTGTACCGCATTTACAATGCAGCGCACCATGGCACAAGAACAGACAGATGCATGACGCATCTGCTGCCATAAAGCTGACACACTGCTGTAATTGCGTCGCAAGCGCAACGCAGCTCCAGCAAGGCTCACGGTGACCCTATGCCTAACATGCTGTGTTAATCCTTTCTCCTGCTTCAAGCAGTTGCAACGTTTTGATGCAGCATGGCCCTAAAAGTGCATTTCCGCCGGGGATGCATCACGCATCTGCCCACCCAAGCGCCATGGTGTGCTGCATTGTAAATGCGGCACATCAAGGGTGGCGCACGGGTGGGCAGATGAGGTGCAACTCTTCTGGCACATCTCTGCTGATTAGCAGAGATGCGCCAGAAGTCGTAAATCGGCCCCTGACAACTGTAGAGTGTGATCAGAGTAGAACAAATTCTGACCTTGGCTCATCTATGTATGTGTCTCGTCCTGCATGAAACAATCACCACATCAGGATTTTGCTAACATTTCAGCAGGCACGGCTGGTGAGACAGAAGACCTGCAGGAACAGGTCCGGAACAGGAGGACATCAGTTCGCCGGCGGCTACACCCTCTTTCCACCAGCAAGGAAGAAGAGGAGGAGGAGGGAACCTCAACATCAGGAGGCAAGGGGATTGCGCCCACCCAGGATGAGGAAGAACACAACTCCGGTGCTACATTTTGGGTAGAGGCTGTGGACATTGAAGGTGGGGGGAAGGACCGGACACCTCTGACCATGATGTGGTGGAGAGCCACTCTCTCACACACTATTCACCAGTGGTTCTTCAAGAGGTGTCCCCGGGGCAGGCCAACATTCAATTTGGGCCTGTCATCAGCCCCTCCCTACCTCTAGAGTCCCCCATGCCATCGGGGGCTCCAGCTCCATCCCCTGCAATCTGTTCCCCTCCTCATAGCCGCCAAGCCGAATACATCTGCTCTGGAACTGAGGCACCACATCCCTCCTGTCCCCCCCAGGCCCCTCCCCGTGTTGTTTCTCCTGTGGCTGTGCCAGGGGACTTGAGTTGGAGGGTTGAGGGTCAAACAGACATGTCCGCTCGCATCATGCTACAAGTGTGTCCAGAGATACGCATGATGCGAGTGGACCTTGTCCAATTTCTGGACAACCTCGCCACCAACGTCCATTCCCTGACCACAGCCATGTTGTCTGTTGTCTCCCAAATCCCTTCCCATACTACCGTCAATGTTCGCCCTGTCCGTTGCCCCACACTGTTTCCCCCGTACTCCTCTTGTGTCACGATCCCATGTGGTGCCTGTTCCTGCACCAGCCAGCCGTTTGACTGGGACGTTGATGTGGACAAGGATTTCATTTTCCCCTTGTAAATAGACTGGTTTCCCTGATGCTCCCTGATGTATTATATTTTTTTTGCCCCACCCCAATCCAAGTTCCCTTCTCCTTCTGCATTAAGATCATTTGTTTTCCTTTCTCCCTTCCAAATGGACGGTTATATTCTGTTAGTACATAAATATCTTTGAGGAAT
The DNA here is from genome assembly GCF_964263255.1 of Lissotriton vulgaris. Taxonomy (NCBI): domain Eukaryota; kingdom Metazoa; phylum Chordata; class Amphibia; order Caudata; family Salamandridae; genus Lissotriton; species Lissotriton vulgaris. The sequence goes on along the minus strand of NC_141689.1, from coordinate 889,258,013 downwards.
TCTACTTTGTTTAATTTGTTTGACTTCATTTTGAATGTCTGTTTCCAAATATGGACACATATTATGTGAGTTATATGCTATGCACATAATAGCTGTTGCAATGATGGGTTACACTTATAACTGTGTCACACACACACACATACACACACATGCCTACATTGTTAGACAGCGTTTGTAACCAGCCATTAACCAAACACTGGTACTTTTGCGGTGTGTCTACCATCACTGAGAGCCGTATCCCGACATTATCCTTCACATCTAGGAAGCCATATCCGTCAAGTATTATCGAATCTTCGGCTCTCGGCTTTCCGCAAACCCCCAGAATTAGATTAGAAGAATTCTTCCTTCACGGTCGTGCAACCACGTCATCCCTTTTATCAAATTTCATCAAAATATAATATAATGCGGGTTGAACTATCGCTAGAAACAAGGAGCCCCATTTGAAGGATCACTATATACAGCATTGGATGCTGTGGCACTAACCCCTGTGCACATATCTATTCTTCATTTGTTTAATCAAGGAAGTCAGCGTTCCATTTCTGGCGGCATTTATATGTATTCTCTCTTTTCATCTGTATGATCTGGACTATTACTTTTCTTGCAATAGACGGTCACCTGAGGAAGGCTGCCAAGCCGAAACGCGCGTAGTTAATACCGCATTGCCTCCACCATCTGCCATATCTACTGCTTCTTGTTTGTTTGTATTGTATTTTTAATAATTTTTGTACATGAATTGCAATCAACTATAAGAAAAAATAGGAGATAAAAAGATATGAAAGTTTTTTTTAAAAAAAGACTATAAAATATATATATGAATAATAAAATGAATAATTGAAATAACACATGGGTTATTAGTTTGTGTATTGTTGGGCAACACTATTTTTATTTCATTGGTGTTTTTCAGATATATTGCTTTGTATCTTTAGCTTACTCACTTGGCTATAGACCGTTCTCAAAATACATCGTTAGACAGGACATGATAAACAACAGAATATTACTTTTTTAGTTCTTTATTTTCTCTATACACCTAAGGACCTCAAGACAAATTGACCACATGAATGTCACTGGCGATCGTATTTGCGACTCCGTAATTTTGGGGGTGATGATCGCTTTGAGGGGTCAGGTTGAGCTTGTCGCCTACGTGTATGTGGGTGTTGTACAGGGTGATCTACAAGTGCTGGTGCAGATGGTGCCTGCACATTTGGTGTCTGTGCCTGGACAAGGGCTGGTTGTGCAGGTAGTGGGAGTGCCTGTACAGGGCTTGGTGGTGGTTGTACAGGTGGTGGGAGTGACTGTACAGGGGTTGGTGGTGGTTGTGCAGGGGGTGGGGGTGGTGGGAGTGACAATACAGGGGTTGGTGGTGGTTGTGCAGGTGGTGGGGTGGTGGGAGTGACTGTACAGGGGTTGGTGGTGGTTGTGCAGGTGGTGGGGGTAGTGGGAGTGACTGTACAGGGGTTGGTGGTGGTTGTGCAGGTGGTGGGGGTGCCTGTTCAGGGTGCCTGTGTGTTTGTGCACCTTTGCTGTGGTGCTGTGCAGTTGGTGGTACAGGTGTGGGGCTGTGCTGTCCTGAAGGAAGATATGATTGTTCCGCTCCCTGCATTGGCCGTGAAGGGAGACTTTGGATCACTCTCACCATGCCTTCCATCATCTTCATGGTCAAGGAAGGTGTCTTGCACTCTCTTCCCTTTGGATGGATATCAGGTCTGTCATATTCCTGGACATGTCCTGCCAAGTCCTATCCATCCTACCCAAAGCATTGCTCACCCTGCCCACCACCTGAGGGAATTGGACCATGTCCTGCAGGGACCCAGACATGTCTGACAGGATAGCCCCTCTGGCATGAATGTCCTGCCTCACATCTGCCTGCTGTTGGAAGAAGTCCTGCTCCCACTGGCCACCATCGCCAGGTGCAGGCCCCCTCTGCAGGTGTCTGCCAGGGATGAGATGAGCAGGTCCAACAACAGGGGGTGGCAGGTGGAAGACTATGGGCAGGAGAATGGTGCTAAGGGGATACCTGCACCACAACAGGGCTGGTACTTCCCACATATGGTGGAGCGAATGGCAGGAATACACTGCGTAGGGAAGAGCGGCTAGGAGAACCACCATGTCGGTCCAGGACGTGAGGGAGTGATGTCTGTGGTTGGATGTGTGGGAGCGGTACCTGGTTTGATCTATGCTGGGGATATGGTATTGTTTGTTTGGGAGGAGGCTGATGAACGTTACTTGGTGGAGGAGGTGATGCCGTGACATCAGAATCATCATCCAAGAAGTGGATGGATATGTGGTCATCATTATCCTCAAAGTCAACGTCCTCATGATCTTCCTCCTCCTCTTGAACATGACTTGCTGCCAACATTACTGCCTGGAGGATCAGGGGATTCTCCACTCTGATTCCCCGTCGGCCGGCACTGGTCGTCGGTCTGTCATCCTCTCCATCAGCATCATCTGAAACAGAGAGGTTGCAACCGTATTAGTGATTGACCTGGTATTACATGTGATGCAACACCAGGGTTGTATTAACTGTACTTTGCATCAGCAGATGAGGATCATGTGACCTGGTTAGGGTACCACCACAAATGACCGCTCACACCATTGCACTGAGGTGTTAAACTGAGTTGTACATAATACTAGCAAACTCACCAGCTCCAGCCACAACTTTCTGTCCCTTTGCGTTCCTCCCTGGTGTATCCTGCTGAACCTGTCTCCTCATAGATGTTGTAAACATAGCTGCAGAGGTTAGAGACAATATTTTCAATGATCTGCATCACCAATTGACAGACAGGCACATGTGACACTCCTGATTTGTATTTCACTTTGTAAACAACAACTGTTGATTCCATGCAGAAGGGGATCTTGATCTCTGTCATGGACTAGTAATCTAAGCTAGTGACACACATCATGCCAGATTTACCTGAAGGACAGAATCACGAGGGTTTCACTGCTGCAGCCAGGATGTCATGCATCCCCTAGGATGTTGTCCGCTGCAGTGGTATCATCCTGTCAGCACCTGTGATGAGACATACATGTCCATATTTTGCCAACATGTCATTCTCAATAAACATTTGTGGATAATCCAGGACAATGTGCAGCATGTTTACCTCATGGACTTTACATGTGGGCACCTGCTCACATGCAGCATTTGCCAGCTGTTACATCCATGCAGCACTGACATCAATAAGATGACACATCAACTGACAAACTTGTATTAGAAGGTTACTGATATTTCAAGGAAGGGAATCAAGGACCCAGATTCATCCGCATCACACTGATTTCACCTTTACCATTGAGACTAACATTTTTCATGAGTGTAATTTTGCTGATTTGTGCTTCCCTACCTATGAGGTCACACAGCTCATTTTAGAATGAGAGAACACAGATTTCTAAAGTCCATCCTTTGAGTGTCATCTGTTCCCATTCTTTTATTTCCAACATCATGGTACCACTTAGCTGACAACGGATGGTGTCTTGTGCAGCAGACATCCAAATCTCATATGTCAAACATTCACCTATACATGTGAATACGATAGAAGGGAGGCAAGCAGAAAACAACATTTGGTTATGATCACACATTGCAGATGATGTGAAAAGCTTTGAGGCTTCCTGCCTGCACTGGATTATCGTGTTGCTCTTCAGCCCATTCATTTTGCAGGTGTAACTGCATGAAGAGTCACCTTAGCAGCCCCTACACCCATCTCAAAGGTACACAACTGGCATCAGTGTGTGCCTCAGCCATACCAATTTGATTTTGATTTAACCATGTATATTTTGCTAGGGATTTATCCTATCATTGAATTGCAAGCCTGTTGTGTTTTGGTCAGTTCATATGACACATTGTTCTATTGTATGTCCATTCTGCACTCACTTGGCATATATTTTGTGTCAGCTTCTCATTTGCCACCAGGGTCTGATCTGCCATGTGTTCAAATGCCATATGTGAGCATATTATGATGCAGGACAACAGTGTTGTACAACACATACAACATATGGTGGAGGTGAAAGGCCCAATTAATGAGCATTCAGCCAGGTTGACTTACCTTGGCGGAGCAGTGTGTGGTCCCTGAACAGATGTCACGTCCAACCTTGTAGCAGAAGTCAGTGGGTGTCTTTGATTCCTTGAGGACCGCATTGTACCTACAATGATAAGTGTGTTTTGCAACTTTACATTTCTGCTGCCACATGTGATGCCCTCAATTTGTGGCCCAAAGGACGAGCACACGCAGTTGTGGGCACCACTGTTGCATAAGTGCGTCATACATAATGTCATGATTGATCCCACGTATAACTTAGAATGGGCCCACTACCTTGATGCTACCTATATCACAATTACATGCCTACGAATCCAGAGGTAAGGTCCACTATTGTGTTTTGTTGATGCCCAACAAAGAATCCATCCAATGTAAACAGTAAATGACCAGCTGTGTGGACTGTGCAATTTAATGTATATTGGAAAGTTTTGAAGTTGGACAGTGGATGCATTGTCAATACTACTGAGACTGGTATCTCACTGCTTGTTCATCATTACCATATCTGTGCAAATTGGATTTCTTGATTAGGTCTACAGACACTATTACAATATAGTGGGCACACCCTTCTGACTAGTTGTGGCACTCAATTACAGGATTGGATTCCCCGGTCTGGGACTGTTGGTAAATACATGTTGTGTACCGCAGACATTTAATATTTTGTCTTTCGCTGTTCGCAAATGTCATATGCTAAAGGTGAATGTCCATTGACAACTCCAATTGTAATGAAGCACTTTTTGCATCTCTGATTGACTTTCATAGGTGGGCACTATTTGTCCCGCTGTCGTCTCCTGCCAATGTAAGCATTTTGACCACCTCCTGGACAGTTTGACTTACCAGTTAGTGAGGTTGTCATGCCTTACTCTGTATGGTGTCGATTCCTCCCAGTAGATGCGGTGACCTCTGCTACTGCAGTTGTCTGTGCTCTGGCTGGATGTGTCAATGGGTGAGAAGAGAGAAAAGTAACCAAATGGAAAATGTGCTTGTGGAACTTTTTAGGGATTTCCCCATATCTTCTGCGTGCTAACAGTGTTGTGAAGTACTGCCGCAGACGGGGCAGGTAGGAGCAGTGGTGTGTTGGGGATGTAGTGGCGTGACAGAGAGGGAAATGGACAACAGAATATGTGTATGACATATTTTGATCTGATGATTCTCTCACCTTCTGCTTTGTGATTTAGGCTGGCACAGGGTGATGTATAAGCATGGGCGGAAAATCCGTTCCGCTCGCGGATTTTGCTGATTTTGGGTAAATTCGCAATCGCAAACTCTCGCGAATTTACAGAAAATTCACAAATTCGCACGCAGCGGATTTTTTTCTTGGCGATACAATATTGCGGCATGCGGCGTTCACTTACCGTCATTCAGCGTTTGCCGAATTGTTTTTCTCGATATTTTGCGAGTGCTGCGCCATTTTGGATCTTGCTGCGGGATCCCGGGGGAGTTTGGCGACGCATCGCGAGAGTTCGCAATTGCGAACATGTAGGTGCGGCGGGCAGCATCAATCTCGCACTCGCAAAATTACAAAATTTGCAATTCAGCACAAGAAATCCACTAGCAAGCAGCATAGACCTTCTGAAAATGATGATTTTTATCAGAATAACTCCTCAGGTTGATATTTGCCTGCACTTTTTTGGATTTGAGGCCTTTTGACTTTCTTTGGATCACTTTTGGATTAGAAATCAACTTTCACAAGTAAGTTTGTTTGGGGCATTACAGTTTCTGTTCTGCAGAAAAACGAGTTTTGCAAAACTGAAAGCACTCAGCAGGTGCAAAAGTTCACTCATCATTAGTAACCATTCCCTGTAGTACTTCCTGAGGGGCCCCTCCAGAGTTCAGTTGCCTATGTTTGTTTTGGGGCATTACAGTTGCTGTTCTGCAGAAAAACGAGTTTTGCAAAACTGAAAGCACTCAGCAGGTGCAAAAGTTCAAACTCATCATTAGTAATAGTAACCATTCCATGTAGTGCTTCCTGACTGGGGCCCCTCCAGAGTTCAGTTGCTAGTTGCAACAATTCTATGACCCTGCTCTGACCCTCACAGCATGCTCATACAATAGCTACAAGTAGGCTACAAAGGTCCTGGAAAAAAAAATTGCACTGCACCAGAAAGCAAATTACAGATAAGGAAGCAGGTGCCAGACTGGAATTTTAAAACAGTGACACATTAATAAATCAACCCCAAATTAATTCATGTCAGTTGAAGCAGGGCAGGTGTGCTTGCTTCCCCCCCCCATAATCTACAATGATGATGAACCAAAGGGTGGCATTGATGTACCAGAGGGTGGCATGGGTGAAACAGAGGGTGGCAGTGGTGAAACAGAGGGTGCTGGGAACCTGTGATGATGAACCAGACGTAGAAACAACATAGTCGCGACCGTTGCGAGCCGACAAGTAAGTTCGCAATTGCGAACTGGTACAAAACCCTCGCGAACTGGCAGAAACCCTTGCGAACACAAAAAAAAATCCGCAAATTCGTGAGAATTCACGGATTTTGCGGATTGCGAGTTCGCAAATACGCAAATTCGCGAGCGCCAGATTCGCAAAATTCGCCCATACTTAGTGATGTACTTCTTGGAGAATTTGTGGCAGGTTTACACACCTCTTGAATAAGATTTACACTGCTGTTGCATCACTTCTATGACACAGCAGTGGTGTACAACAGACGACACATTTAGAATTATTTGCAACATGACGTATCTATGGTGAAGCGTCACGTTGTGAGGTCCTGCGCAACATTGAACCTGCAACAGCTTTAATGTAGGCAGGCCAGGTGGGCATTCCTTTGGGATATGCCGTGTAAAAGTGACTCCGTGAAATCTTCAAGATTTCACAGAGTCACTTTTCAGAGGCCGCTACAACGCAACCTTACGCCTGCTTGAAGCAGACGTAAGGAGTGGCGAAACACGTTAGGTACGGGCAGTACATGGACATTATTGGAGTTGCTTCGCTCTTGTGACACGACTCCAACAAAGCCCCCCTAAACACCATCAGATTCGACACACATCTGTCTGTCCCTGCGCCACAGTGCACCGCAATGTAAATGTGATACATCTGTGGTTGTGCAAGGGTTGAATTGCATGTCACATTGGTACTGGCGCTTCCCTGCCAATATTTGTCAATTGCTACTTAGCAGGGTTGCGTATGCACGGCAGTAGTACTGTGCCCATGTTTTCAAAAGGGAGGGAGGGATAAGCCTTTTCTAATGCAAAGGATTCTGGGACTTGTGGTGCTACATAGAGGGTGACACATGAGTCTCTGACTGACTATATTTTTATATACACATTGGACAAGTTCCTTACTCACAGTGACAGTGTAACACAGACAATCTTTTCGTGCACTTTTTATTTTCATTCCATTTACCTGGTACCACGTAGCGGACGTCACTGACAGGTAGCCCATGGACCAAGTGGGGGTGTATTGTTGTGAGGATATCCTCCTCTAGTGGGGTGAGACCGATGCGGGGTCCAGGGTATGCAGCAGGGAGGATTCTGCTTAATTCGATCCTGGAGTATTTCTCCTTCACCCTCTGCCTTTCATCCTGCCCCTTTTTCTTTATGTCCTGTACTGTGCGCCTCTCCTCCCCCAATGCTTGGACAGCAGTGGCTAACTCCTGCCAAAGGGCTGCCTTCTGTGTCCCACTGGTGCAGTAGGGTGGGAGTCCATATAGGCATTTGTGGTGCCTGACTATGAACTCCACAAGCCAGGTGGTCTCCTCTGCAGTAAAGTTCCTCTTTCTCCTCATTTCCATTTTCTCAGGCAATGTGAGCGTTGTGGACACAAACTCTCTGTGGCCAAACCTGTTCCTTCAATGGGTGCTGCTTTTATGTGTTTTGTGGTTCTGGTCAATTAGTGTTAATTGGCTTCAGCTGGAGCGTGGTGGGGGATGGTAGGCACTGGCAACATTCATCATGGCAAAATGAAGCTATTGGCTGCGATTGGATGCAGTGTGTCAGCTGATCCATGGTGGGGTGTAATGACCGGATTTTCCGCTTAGATGGAATCCGCCCCTTGGGGCCCCTCCAACCCAGTCAGAACGTAACCACCTCTCTCCTTAGAACGTATTTACAATGGATATGGATACATATATGTATATCTCACACCTAAGGATAGGGGAATAGCAATAAACATGCATAGGTTTTCTATCATATCTTATTCACATCAGCTAGTCTCGCGGCCACTTAAACCCAGACTAATCTACCCTAGGGCAGATATGACACACAATCTGGCGTGTCTACACATGGGCCTGCAGTCCCAATGCTCTCACTTACACTCGGTTCACAATCCGGCGAACCTCCACGTTGGTCTCCCCCCCAACGCTCTCACTTACACTCGGTCCACAGTCCCGCGAACCTCCACGTTGGTCTCCCCCCCAACACTCTCATTAACGCCGCATATCAACGACGACCACTTTCCTATGAACACCTATGGGAGAAAATTTTCATTTATCTACTTGGGATAAAACTAGGACAATGTGAATTTAGTACGTTTCTTCTAATTGAAATATGTACCTTCTGTTCCCGACATCAAAGGTCCCCTCGCGTCCTATTGGCTCGATCACTCCTTACCTGATCGGGATTTCACATCCGTTCATGCAAACAATGCCAAACACTAAAGATCAGTTACCACGATTGAACAGGAATACAAGGCACATGTCGGCTCACAATAAACCAGGGTATTTATTAACAATAATCACAAACACAATACTATGCAATATATTTTCTGCAAAGGAAAGTTAAAGGTTAGAATGATTTAAAGAAAGGGCGGAGATCACCTGGTTAATATGAAGTCGGGGCTCGGCAGTCATCTAGGTTCCCTTCTCGTCTCTGTGTCTTGGCTCGTCTCAAAGTCACACCCCAGCCGTCACAAGTACACGTCTGCACCGCTAGGCTCAAACTCTTCTGCTTCCCTCCAAGTCACTGGAACCTTGCTGGTTATTGGCTACCGTATCTCTCTCTCTCTGTTTCAATGCGTTCCGCGCTATTTCTCCTTCAAACTTTCTCAGAGAGTCTCGGTTGTAAATCTTTCTCGGACTTCAAAGATGGCGACTGTCCGCCGAAGAAAATAATTAATGGCAGAGATGCTAACGGCTAGCTGCCGCCTATGAACTAACTCTCTCACTGTCTAACACCTTCGCTAATATCAAAGCCTGTTCCTTCATGGAAAGTTACGGCCAGTAACCTGCCGCTCACCAAATTCTTGTACCTCCCCGTACCAAGGACACGTTCCCAGCCGGCCGGCCTGAAGTTGTGTCTTCGGAGTGGAGAAAAATACATTCCTTCGATAAGGGCCAGCCTGAGCCGGTTCTCTCCAAGCGAACAACACCTTGAAACTAAAACATTACACTTGACCTAGAAAGCCTCTCAAGCTACCAGGCAGAGGGCAAGATGGAGTCTGTCCCGTTTAAGGCCTACAGGGCCCAGAATACGTATAACTCCATGGAAAATATCCTAACACACTGGCAAAAGGGTGGATCATGACTAATACTTATATATCTACTCCCTAGCTTAAATTCGTAAGCCCTACTCTAAGGAAAGGGGTACGAATATACCCTACCATGTCTCCCAGAGAGGTCCTACTTATAGTCCTAATCCCTACACTATAAGACTGATAGACTGGAGTCATTCTCCATCATTCTCCCTCCAAAAAGGGCCGGAAAAAGTCCATCATTACATTACACCCCTTGACTCCAGTCTATTAGTTGTATTCTATATAGAGCTAACATCAGTGGAGGAATAATAAGAAACAAAATTAACTGATTTATATCTCTTGCCAATTCTACAAAACTGTAGTAGGGAAGGAATGCACTGAATAAAGCAGCAGATAGCTATTAAAATACAAATGGAAACAATAATCCCCCCTAAAATCTGTCGTAAAGAATGCAAGTCAGGTAACCAATTAAAGAGCCAGTCGAACCAGCCCTGATCAATATGCTGTCTAATTTCTGCAGTCAAGTCGTGGAGTTTGTCAATATGGGCTTGGATTGATTTAGAGTGATCGGACAAATTAAAACAGCATAGTCCTTCAAAATCAGAACACTCATGTCCATGTTTTAACAAAAGGTAGTCAATCGCTGCACGGTTCTGTAAAATAGCTTGACGTTCACCCTGGGCATCTAATAATAAGTCAGATAATACAGTAGAAGTTTGGTTAATGGATTTAACCATCCAGCAGGCCATTTTGCCAATTGTTTTCGAATTATAGACGGCCAATGCTGGAACACCAATAATAGAAAAAGCTAAACCAAGATATTCTGATTTAGAATACAGGTGGACAGAGGAATCACAATCTTCATGTAATGACATAGAGTCTCGCACCATACGGGAATGGGAACTAGGATGTGAGGAAAACATCAGCAAACTTAATCTAGTAATAGCACAGGGACCTCCAGAAATATTTGCAGGAATATAGGGCCAGGAGGAGTTCCCACAAGAGAACAGCCACCCGGAGGGTAGTAACATCGAACGGTAATAACTAGGGGCAACTAGTAAACGTTTACATGTCATATTATTTTTGACGGAAACACATGAATTCGGAAGTCTCTTTAAACACAACAATCGTTGATGAGCTGAAAAAGAAGTGGCAGCCTGAAGTTTCAATTTAAGACATTCAATAATGGCTTTCGGATCACATGTGAAAATAAAACAGAGGTCACCTTGCGTAATATTATAAGTAGTAATCTGGGAATGAATAGGGAGGTCAGAATCTGGAATAGTAGTACATAAGGGACAAAATTCATGGGCTGCGAAATCGCCCAGAATAAGATTGGGTCGAGCACTTGAAATATTAAAAATATGTCGCAAAGTTTCAGTAGATGCTGGGACAGCAACCAAACAGGTCGCTAAAATGTCAGTCACAGACCTCATGGGGGTGAGGCAAAAATGTGGAGAGTTAGTAACTCTCTTTGCGAGTGTTATCCAAAAATTAGCTGAGGAATCCCACGCAGCAAAGGAACGCGGAACTCGGGTTCTCCAATCAACCGAAGTCGGCGGGTCCTCTCCTCTCCCGGCGTAACAGACCAAAAGGAGTCCAACGCCGGCACATCCTGCAGCAGCAGTCCAGAGAATGATCTGAAAGAATACAAACACAGGCCTTAATCATTCTCGTAAGTAACATTTGTCAGCTGGGACAGCTTCCCAGCTATCTTTCCCTGGCTTCATCACCAAAATGGTGTTGTCATGACCGGTCGCAATAACCTCAGCCTGTTCAGGGGGATGTTTAGGCGATTGCACCCATATCTTAGCTCCGGGGTTATCAGAGGAGCCGAAGCCCTTTTGGCCACGTGTCGTTAGCAACGTTGGGGCAGTGCCTTTCTTAATCTCACCACTGAAGACAGGCATAATCAACAATTGAGCAACACGGTCAGACTTTTTGAATGACAAATCAACTTCACTGCTATTAAGCAGAAGGACCTTAATCTCTCCCTGATAATCGCTGTCAATCACTCCTCCAAGAACTTGGACACCTTTTAAGGCAAGGCCCGATCTAGGGGCAATCAGTCCAAAACTACCGGCAGGTATACAGACACCAACGCCAGTCTCAACAATGATTCGGTCTCTGCCTTTTAGGACAATGTCATCCATAGCATGCAGGTCCAAGCCTGCAGAACCGGGGGTCGCTCTGCATGGAGCCAAAGCTCCGGGGGTAATTTCCCAATACATAACAGATTGGACAAGGGTATTCGGTTTTGCATCAACAGCTGGAGGAAACAAACGCATTAAAGGAGATTCAGCATGCAACAAAGGACGATTATTCAGAATCAATAATGCCTGCATTAAAATATCCCTCCATTGTTTGTAATGTTCGTCCGTTAACTTTCGCAACTGATCTTTTAGCAAACCATTCATTCTCTCAATCAATCCCGCAGCCTGTGGATAGTATGGAATGTGAAACACCCATTCAATGTTATTTTCCACACAGAATTCCTGTACCAATCTTCCACGGAAATGGGATGCATTATCAGATTGAATTTGAAATGGAACACCATAATATAAGATGAGTAGTTCCAATGTTTTAATGGTATTAATTTGGGTAGCATTTTTACACGGGAAAGCGACCAAAAGGCCACTATAGGTATCAACAGCGGTACAAATGTATTGACAATTTCTGCTCATAGGGAGCGGGCCAATATAATCAATTTGCCAAATTTGAGCGGGCAACTTTCCTCGATGTAAATGGCCTTGAACAATGTGAGGCACTTCTTTCTTTCTAGAATGCTGGCAAATGGGACAATGCAGAATGACATCTTTGATCAAATGTAAAGGAATATGAATTCCTCGATCAATAGCCCACCTGCTAGTGGCTCTCTCTCCAAAATGTCCCGCTTTCTGGTGGGCCCATTTCGCCAATCCCGCCAAATCAGAATCTTGCATGTCCACCACTGCCTCAGAAATTCTAGACTTTTCGTCTGCAATATTATGAAAGAACTTGTCAAGGGAATCTATCGGGGTATGAGCATCTACGTGAAAGATTGTCACAGTACTCTGTGGGAGCAAATCCCAAATTTCTTGCCATAATTCTTTTCCCCACAGCTCTTTTGAATGCAATTCCCAATTATGAGAATGCCATGTTGGTAACCATACCGCCAGTCCATTAGCAGTGGACCAGGAATCAGTGAAAATATGACATGTGCCGGGTAACTCCTGTTTCAAAACTTGGTAAACTGCATACAATTCAGCATATTGACTACTCTTTCCATCACCAGTGGTACTTAATAATTTCTGCGTAATCGGATTGTACGACACTGCTTTCCAATGTCGTTTCTCACCAATGAACCTCGCTGACCCATCCGTAAACCACACGTGTTTTCTATCCTCCGCGGACAGATCATCAAATGATTTACCCCACTTGACAGGAGATTCCTGTACTACAGGTACAGAACAATCACTTTCAGTCTCGTTCAATGGCGCCTGCGCCACTCGCTCATGCAACACTGCCACACCTTTCGGACCCACACGTGCTCTGTCCTGAATGTACCATTTCCATTTAATCACACTCGCCTCTTGAGCATGTCCAATCCGATGGGATTTTGGCGAACTCAAAACCCACTGCATTATAGGAATTTCAGGTCTCAAAATCACAGCATGACCTAAAGTCAATTGCTCGGTATCCACCAGAGCCCAGTAACATGCAAGCAACTGTTTTTCAAAGGGTGTATAACGCTCACCAGCTTCAGGTAACTTTTTGGTCCAAAAACCTAATGGTACTTTTTGTCTGCCCTGCTTTTGCCATAAACTCCAATTGGCATACGGACCTTCCACGGACACATTCAAATCGACATCACCGTCGCTCACCGGCCACAGATCCAAGGCGTACTGAATCGCTTCTTTCGCCAAATTAAATGCACTCTGTTGTGGTTCTCCCCATTCAAACGCATTCTTTTTCCGAGTGACTCGATATAATGGAGCCAAAATCTGACCCAAATGAGGAATATGTTGACGCCAAAAGCCAAACAAGCCAATGAAACTCTGAGCCTCTTTTCTATTCCTTGGAACTGTAAAATCTAAAATCTTTCGCTTCACTTGTGGGATCACTTCTCTGTGACCTTCATGCCAATTAATACCTAAAAATTTTACATTTTGGGATGGACCTTGTAATTTATCAGGATTGATTTCCCAACCTTTTGCTCGTAAACAATCAAGGATCTGGTCTAAATGAGACTGTACCTGATCTTGCCTCTCACCTTGAATCAAAATGTCATCTATATAATGGCACACCTGTATTTGTGGATTCGCGGGCACCTCAGACAAATGCTCACCCACCAGCCGGTGACAGATCGTGGGACTATGTACATAACCTTGAGGAAAACTCCGGAACGTCATTTGACGTCCATTCCAGGTAAAACTGAATTGTTCCTGACACTCGGGGGCAATGACTACAACAAAGAGGGGTTGCTGGACTGTTCCTATGTGTGACTAAGGGAAGATCTAGCTGGCGTGACCAAAGGTGTAGGAGTAACACCCTAGGGCATCCATTTTGTTGGATGGATTTGCCTCACACACCCAGAAGGGTGTCATGCTTCACTCAGATGTGAGTCCCTTGCTCATTGCACCATCAGGATTCAAGCAAGCCGGGCCGAAGAGGCTGAAATGCCAGAAACCGGTCCCCGGTAGCTTGTTTCCTTCCCAGTGTAAGAATTGGCTTTTGTAGTTTGGTTTGCCCTGTTCCCATCATGCACTGGGACAGGAACAGACTAATTTGCATACAGCCAGGTTCTGAAACTGGGATGGTGCAGTGAGCTAAAAAACGGTGTTGGATCTAGCCCTGATCTCTTGACTGGGTGAGAGTATTCTGTTTAATTCAGAGACTCTGTCCCTCACCACCCCTTGTTGTAAATATTTTTGTCCACCCTAAGCGTGGAAGGGTATGCTCAGATGTGAGTCCCTTGCTCATTGCACCATCAGGATTCAAGCAAGCCGGGCCGAAGAGGCTGAAATGCCAGAAACCGGTCCCCGGTAGCTTGTTTCCTTCCCAGTGTAAGAATTGGCTTTTGTAGTTTGGTTTGCCCTGTTCCCATCATGCACTGGGACAGGAACAGACTAATTTGCATACAGCCAGGTTCTGAAACTGGGATGGTGCAGTGAGCTAAAAAACGGTGTTGGATCTAGCCCTGATCTCTTGACTGGGTGAGAGTATTCTGTTTAATTCAGAGACTCTGTCCCTCACCACCCCTTGTTGTAAATATTTTTGTCCACCCTAAGCGTGGAAGGGTATGCTCAGATGTGAGTCCCTTGCTCATTGCACCATCAGGATTCAAGCAAGCCGGGCCGAAGAGGCTGAAATGCCAGAAACCGGTCCCCGGTAGCTTGTTTCCTTCCCAGTGTAAGAATTGGCTTTTGTAGTTTGGTTTGCCCTGTTCCCATCATGCACTGGGACAGGAACAGACTAATTTGCATACAGCCAGGTTCTGAAACTGGGATGGTGCAGTGAGCTAAAAAACGGTGTTGGATCTAGCCCTGATCTCTTGACTGGGTGAGAGTATTCTGTTTAATTCAGAGACTCTGTCCCTCACCACCCCTTGTTGTAAATACCCCTTGTTGTAAATATGCTTCATCATCGGCGGTTGCTCCTCGTCGGGGAGGCGGTGCAATCCCCGACGGGCTCACCTCAAAGAGGGGCTCTTTGGCGGAGATCTTTTATCCAACAGCCTCATGGTGAGGTGTGGGTGTGTGGGCAGGGTGGTATGTGGTAGTGAAAGGGGATATTAAAATGTAGCTAAGGGTACCGGAATTTACTTTATTCTGGGGGTCCCCTGGCTGCAATTAAAAACAGGGGGCTAGCTCACTAGGTGTCAACGAGTAAGGTCAGGTGACCCTAGATGGGGCTAGGGGTGAAGACGGTCGACATGTTTCTCGCAATGGGTAATAGTTGCCCGCGATTCATCAGGACCTATAAAAAGGTGAACAACAACATGCTGGTGTCATGTGTGAAGTGGTGTGTGTATTACCTCTGTGGGGGTTGTCCTATGCCTATCAGTCAAGAACTAACAGCCACCAGAGGGGTCGGCGGGATAAGGCATCAAGGATGAGTCCCTGGGTCAAAACTCTCTCGAGCTCGGCGGAGAAGGGTAGGTCATGCAGCCAGGGCACAAGAGATTGGAGTTTTGACCCAGGGACTCATCCTTGATGCCTTATCCCGCCGACCCCTCTGGTGGCTGTTAGTCACGCCAGCTAGATCTTCCCTTAGTCACACATAGGAACAGTCCAGCAACCCCTGGACCTTCCACCAACCTGAGTGGTAAATAGTGTCCGTTGATCAAGTGATCACTTCTCCTTCCTCCCTCTTTTTGACAAAAACTCGGGGGCAATGGGAATTGAAAAGAAAGCATTAGCAATATCAATGGACGCATACCATGTACCTGGATGCTTCTGAATTCTCTGGATCAAAGTGACAATGTCTGGTACTGCAACAGCTAAACGAGGTGTATGTTTGTTCAACTCTCGATAATCAACAGTCATGCGCCAAGAATTATCACTCTTGCGCACGGGCCAAACGGGATTATTCCAAGCAGAAGTAACCAGAGTTATAACTCCTGCATCAACCAAATCATGAATTGTGGCACTGATCTCTTCATGACCACCTGGGATACGATATTGTTTCTGAGAAACCACTTTTGTAGCTTGGGGAATTTTAATGGGGGGCATCCGTAAACGACCAACCCGTACGGGTCTGGACGAAATGTAATGCTTAGTTCCAAATTGGTAACAGCCATCATCCAAATGCAAAGTCATTCCTTTCAAAATGTCAATTCCAATTATATACTCCAAAAGTGGTACGACTAACACAGAATATTCTCTACGGGGAATCCTACCAATTTTCATCTCAAGTGTAGTTTGCACTGCGGGGGTCTCTTTCCCACCTAAACCAGTAATTGTGAAGAATTGTCCTTTAAATTTCTTTGCTTTACCATGAATTAAAGTGGCCTCCGCTCCTGTATCTACCAATGCTCGGGCCCTTTGGATATTACGATGTTTCCAAAAAATCTCAATATCTACATAGGGTCTGTTGTCTCTGTGAGCCCACCTGCGTACTGGAGCTTGACCTACTTCCTAGTCATTTTTACTGCGTTCCGCTAGCCAGGACAAATCAGGATAAATGCTCTCATGTTTCTTGGGTATCAGAATTTCCTGTTCATATCCATCTCCATTACGAAATTGATTTTTGTCATTTACATTGTACTGTGAATTACGATCAGCAAGCCTGTGACGATCCTCCCTTCTCCTCAGCTCAGGGGAATAATCTCTCTCCTCTCTATATCGGTTGGAAACACGATCATCTCTCCCCCTTTCTTTTTCCCCCCCTCTCTCTCTCTCTCTGTCACGATGAGGGGACACATCACGATCAAAACGCCGGTCACCACGGCGATCAGAATCCACACGACGCCTCTCATCACCACTGTCATCAGAACCACGACCACAATCAATCTTTCGAACACGACGGGCACCCTCCTTCCGATCCAAACCACGCTTACGGAAAATGTCCCACAAGCGATTATTAGGCTCACCGTCGATATCTTCCCTCTTCACACCATCAGCCAAAAGAGCCAGAAACATATCACGTCTAGAGAACTTATAATCTCCAGCAGTACGACCTTCAGGTCGAGATGGTCTCTCAGGTTTAAACCATTCACCCAACTCACCAAGCTGACGAACAGATTCAAGCACCGCAGACAAAGGATTGCCAGTCTGATTAATCAACAAAGTCATCATAACCTGCTTGTAAGCAACAGGGGACGAACGGATAATGCGATTGCGCACAGATGATGTCAAAAGACCGTCCAACAGTCTGTCAGAAGTACTGAGAAAAATAGCAGTTTTCATCACTTCCTCCTTCAAACGTTGCGACGCATCACGCAAAGTGTACCACGGCTTGTCATTGACAGGCCAATCAGATTCAGTAGGATACTTATGGTTACAGCCATAAGACGCAAGTTGGAGCAAAGTAATCTGACCAGCACCATTATAGTTTCGAAAATGATCTTGAATGGTAGAGTCGGAACTCAAAGAGCAAAACCGTAAACAATCAACAGCATCGAGCATAATACCGGCAGCGCCCAGTTCATGAAGGCGCACCATCCACGTAAGCAAAGCCTCACCAGGCCGTTGACGAAATCGTTGTAAAATATCACTCACCTCCTGTTGAGTAAAGTCTTCAATACTATCCAGGGCAACACCACCCGGATTACCAGGAGCTTGTTGTAACTTGCGACGAAACACAGGATGAGCAGAAACCTCCGGCAGAGCTCCCGAAGAAGCTCCGTCCTTAGATTTAGAAGAACAATCAGGGTAAGACACGTCATCGGAACGGGAAGAACGACCACGGTCGTCAGACATGACAACTTTGTCACAAGAAGCAGATTTACAGTCACGTCCGGAGCGGGAAGACTCGCGCTTGTCACCCTCCTCAGCCGAGGAGTCAGAAGCATTAGAATCCCAGATATTACCATCCCACTCGTCAGGGTTCCAATCCAGTCCGGCTTTCGCCACGACCATGCGCACTTTCCGTGTAGACACACGACCACGACGGTGTTTGTATTTATATCGCGCAATGCGAACTGCAGCCCGTTCGGCTATAGTTTGATAAGTTTCAAGTTTGTCGGCAAGCAATTTATTTTGACACCGCAACAAAGTATGCGCATTCTGCAACTCAACAACCTGTCCTTCCATATCCTTGCTTTGCTTTCGCAAACTGAACAAACCTCTCATGAAGGATCCGATACGCATGGAGCACAATCCAACCTCTGCGTCCCAAAATAGGAAGCTCATCACCCTTCACTACTGGAGCTTTCTGCAAGCAAGAAACCACATCAGCAGGCTCCGCCTGCTCCAAACAAGAAATCCAATTCTCACTCAAACCAGTAGAATCGGCCCACTCACGGGCCAAAGCCTCGTAAGGCGTAGACTCCCAGCCGGGAATCTGAATAGGCAGTTTGAAAACAGAGCCTGATTTTTTCGAAAACATGTCGATACACAAAAAATATATACACAAATATAAACAAAAATGTATACGTACGAGCCGAGCGCAAACCAACAAGATTAAAACAATACAGCGCAAACAGGCTCCGTAAACAGTTCGTGACGCCAGATGTAATGACCGGATTTTCCGCTTAGATGGAATCCGCCCCTAGGGGCCCCTCCAACCCAGTCAGAACGTAACCACCTCTCTCCTTAGAACGTATTTACAATGGATATGGATACATATATGTATATCTCACACCTAAGGATAGGGGAATAACAATAAACATGCATAGGTTTTCTATCATATCTTATTCACATCAGCTAGTCTCGCGGCCACTCAGACCCAGACTAATCTACCCTAGGGCAGATATGACACACAATCTGGCGTGTCTACACATGGGCCTGCAGTCCCAATGCTCTCACTTACACTCGGTTCACAATCCGGCGAACCTCCACGTTGGTCTCCCCCCCAACGCTCTCACTTATACTCGGTCCACAGTCCCGCGAACCTCCACGTTGGTCTCCCCCCCAACGCTCTCATTAACGCCGCATATCAACGACGACCACTTTCCTATGAACACCTATGGGAGAAACTTTTCATTTATCTACTTGGGATAAAACTAGGACAATGTGAATTTAGTACGTTTCTTCTAATTGAAATATGTACCTTCTGTTCCCGACATCAAAGGTCCCCTCGCTTCCTATTGGCTCGATCACTCCTTACCTGATCGGGATTTCACATCCGTTCATGCAAACAATGCCAAACACTAAAGATCAGTTACCACGATTGAACAGGAATACAAGGCACATGTCGATTCACAATAAACCAGGGTATTTATTAACAATAATCACAAACACAATACTATGCAATATATTTTCTGCAAAGGAAAGGTAAAGGTTAGAATGATTTAAAGAAAGGGCGGAGATCACCTGGTTAATATGAAGTCGGGGCTCGGCAGTCATCTAGGTTCCCTTCTCGTCTCTGTGTCTTGGCTCGTCTCAAAGTCACACCCCAGCCGTCACAAGTACACGTCTGCACCGCTAGGCTCAAACTCTTCTGCTTCCCTCCAAGTCACTGGAACCTTGCTGGTTATTGGCTACTGTATCTCTCTCTCTCTGTTTCTATGCGCTCCGCGCTATTTCTCCTTCAAACTTTCTCAGAGAGTCTCGGTTGTAAATCTTTCTCGGACTTCAAAGATGGCGACTGTCCGCCGAAGAAAATAATTAATGGCAGAGATGCTAACGGCTAGCTGCCGCCTATGAACTAACTCTCTCACTGTCTAACACCTTCGCTAATATCAAAGCCTGTTCCTTCATGGAAAGTTACGGCCAGTAACCTGCCGCCCACCAAATTCTTGTACCTCCCCGTACCAAGGACACGTTCCCAGCCGGCCGGCCTGAAGTTGTGTCTTCGGAGTGGAGAAAAATACATTCCTTCGATAAGGGCCAGCCTGAGCCGGTTCTCTCCAAGCGAACAACACCTTGAAACTAAAACATTACACTTGACCTAGAAAGCCTCTCAAGCTACCAGGCAGAGGGCAAGATGGAGTCTGTCCCGTTTAAGGCCTACAGGGCCCAGAATACGTATAACTCCATGGAAAATATTCTAACACACTGGCAAAAGGGTGGATCATGACTAATACTTATATATCTACTCCATAGCTTAAATTCGTAAGCCCTACTCTAAGGAAAGGGGTACGAATATACCCTACCATGTCTCCCAGAGAGGTCCTACTTATAGTCCTAATCCCTACACTATAAGACTGATAGACTGGAGTCATTCTCCATCATTCTCCCTCCAAAAAGGGCCAGAAAAAGTCCGTCATTACATGGGGGATAGTAGGCACTTGGACAGGTGTTTACCCTTGACTAACATGACCAACTGGCAAAATTCAAATCTTCCGGCCCGGAATCGGAATTACGACGCAATGCCAGAAATTGCTGGCCGGAATCGTAAATCCTGCCGCAGAGCCGTAAATTCCGTCCAGAGGCGGAAATTACGGCCCGGGGTCAGACGTAAAGTTAGTAGTTGTAAGTCTATTCTGTGAATACCGGAAGTAGTACGCTCATTCTGTGAATACTGACAGTAGTAAGTTCATTCTGTGAATGCCAAAAGTAGTAAAGCATTCTGTGAATACCAAATAGTAGTAAGTTTAGGATTTAGTCTTAAGTTCATTCTGTGAATCTGGCCCAGAGTCTCTCCTATGCATGCAGTATCGTAGATAACATACCTTGTGCAAGGAGGGAAATTGTCACTGAGAATGGGCAATTATAAGTGCAGTTGTGATAAATCTTTCCACAAATGGTCTCTTCCAGGAAAAGTGTTGTCTTTCAGTTCCTAGTTCAGGACTCAAATGGAGATCACTGGTGGTCCATGCAAGGCTGAGAATCTCACTCTATTACAAGAAAGGGTAAACTAGATTATACTACATCAATCCCATCATAACAATGTAACCAGCTATTTATAGCATAGGTTTTGTCTTGAACAACAAGTTTACATGGGATTTTAACTTTCAATGTGTGCTGTAATAGGAATTCCAAGTTTACTTCACTTGAAATGTACATAAGCTTTCATTTCTCAGTATTTTTTCATTTTAAATTTAGAAAGTCTGTCTTGATTTTGGTTCTTGTTTTTTATTTTATTTACTTATGTCGGAGTATGCCTTTGCACTTGCCAGACTGTAATTTTAAGCTCAGTTTTGCACAATTCTGGTTCTAGTTGTTAAAACACAATCGATGATATTTTGTTCATACTTTTCTCCAGAAGTAATAGTGTTCCTTTAAGTAAAATGTATATTACTGTGGTCTTTGACTGCAAAGGGCATATTTACTAGATTTTGCATTTTCAAGAGTTTTGCTTGATTTCCTTTTCTTTAAAAAAACAGAAATTACTCCTGAACTCAGTTATGTATTTTTTTAGGATGTCCAGAAGGCTAAAGATCGCATCGCCTCTTCCCCGCTCAGCACTTAAAAACTCGACCCAATCTCTGTATTTGGGATTTTAGAAGAGCCAGCAACAGGGAACAGTTTGGACAGGATTCATACAGCTTCTCTGTTGCAAGATATCCGCCTGCAGAAAATTTAGCATGGCTCATCTTGCATGACTCATCTTTATCTTGGCAGAATCTAAGGTTATTAATAAAGTAAAATGTAATGTAAATTGATACTTGTATAGCGCACTACTCACCCGCAAGGGTCTCAAGGCGCTTGTACGAATACCGCTGTGGAACCCATCCTGGCTTTCCCTGTGAGGCGTCCACTCCTGGGCACCCCCAAGATGGAGTTCAGGCATCCTTAGCGTTGTGGGGGCCGTTGTGGAGATTAAGCAAGCTATTGCCCAGAGTTGCAGAGTGGGACTCCATGATTAGAATAGGCACCGAGGCGAGAATGATCAGGTCCGTGGAATTTTGAGCCCAAGACCCGCCGAGGTGGGGAATTGAACCCTGGTCCCGGGCTAGACCTCTGCATCAGGGTCTGCCGCTCTAATCATTGAGCCACACTTCTCCACAGTAGGAGCAGAGGGGTCATTTCTACACCTAGTGTAATTACTGAATTTGAATTTAGTGATACATATGTGGCCATGCCACCTGGCAAGGAGGAGTCTGCCATGACAATCTGAACCCCTCAATGTCTACCAATTTCCCCAATGTGGTTAAGTTGGGAGAGGGAATAGAAATGTTGAACCCCTCCAAAGTCAAACACTTTCCCCAATGCGGTTACATTTGGAGTTGGGATAGTAGTTTTCCCTTTCTTGCACATCTCCACCTGGTTGCTGCTGCTCCTGATTGATGGTCAATCTGACCCTCGGGTCAGTGGTTCGAGGTACCCCTCCACCCGCAGGCATCTGCCTGCGCCTCATTCCTGATGGTCTAGTGATAGAGCATCACTGCTCTGCTGCTGGGCTGCCCTCTGTCTAACTTTTTCTGCCTTCTTTCTTTCATTGTTTTCTGTCCCTTTCACCCTTTTGCCCTTTTTCCTTTTTCCCCTTTGCCTTTTTGCCGCTCTCTGCTCCTTCCACTGCATTACCCCGCAGACCCTCCCCCTCCCATGCCACTTTCTCGCTCCCCGTATTTCCTGCCTCCCAGCTGTCCAGCCCCCGCACACTACTTACTGGCACCTGATGCATTTCAAAGGTGCAATACACTGACCTTTTAGTGGACTGCTTCCTTCCTTACCTAGCTCCACCTGGTAGCTGCTGCCCCCGAGCTCCCTGTTGCTAACCATCTGACCCTCGGGTCAGTGGTTCGAGGCCCTCCTCCACTCACAGGTGTCTGTCTGCGCCTCACCCCTGTGGTCTAGTGGTAGAGTGGCACTGCTCTGCTGCGAGGTTGCCCTCTGTCTCTCTTTTTCTGCATTTTTTCTTTCATTCTTTTCTCTTTCTCCTTTACCTACTTTCCCTTTTCGCCGCTCTCTGTCCCTGCCACTGCGATCCACCATGGCCCAGCTCCCTCAGTGCCACTTTCTCGCTCCCCGCATTTCCTGCCTCCCAGATGACCAGCCCCTGCACACTACTTAATAGCAGCTGCTGCATTGCCACGCGCAGTGGGCATGCTGCTGGCATGCCAAAGGCTGGCCCTTCTGCACCTGTCCACACCTGGACCGCGCCAAGCGCCATGGACCCTGGTCCTCAGACCTTCCACCGATACAATGTCAGCACCCTCCTTGCCCTCAACACCGGAAGCCACGCCATCTGCTACCTCACGTCACCGAATGAGTACCTTTTTTTGCTGTTGCACCCTCGCCCACCTCCACCTTCCAGCCCCTCCCGCTGCACCCAGCACACCAGACATCGCACCTCCTCAACATGCGCTCCCTCCACAAATACGCCACAGAAATCTGGAACCACCTCGACTCCGTCTCACCTGACATCTCCTTCCTCGCGGAAACCTGGACAAACCCAAGCTCTGGGCTGGACTTTGCCACCCTCATCCCAGACGGCTACAAGATCACCCACAAGGACCACACCGACTGACTAGCAGGAGACATCACCATCATCCACAAAAACACCCTCTGCGTGACCACCCACTCGGAAGACCCAATGGCAACCATGGAACACCTCCACTTCCAGATCCAGACCAACCCCAACACCACCCTCCATGGTTCCCTCATCTACGGACCTCTTGGCCCCTGCCCGCCCTTCATAGACACCATTATCGACTTCTTCGCACCCCAGGCTCTCGCGTCCACCGATTACATCCTACTCAGTGACCTCAACTTTCACCTGGACCACCCCAATGACCAGAACCGTGTATTTCTTCTGGAGAACCTTGCCAACGTATGACTCAATCGGCTTTTCATCTACCCAAGCCACTTAGCCGGACACTGCTCAACTGGACACCACTCACCACAGATGACACACTCAAGACCATGAAGACCATCAACTCCGGAGCCCCCTCAGACCCATGCCAGTACCACATCTTCCATAGAGCAGCCACTTCCATCGCCCCAAGCTTTGCCGAACCATCAAATGCTCCTTTCAGACTGCCACCTTCCCCGATGACTGGAAAAACACTGAGATCAAACCCCTGCTGAAAAAGCTATCCGCCGACCCGACAGACCTCACGAAACTTCAGACCCATCTCCCTGCTCCCCTTTCCAGCCAAGTCATCGAGATGACCATCAACGGCCAACTCTCTGAGTTCATTGAAGCCAACCATGTCCTGGACATCTCCCAAACTGGCTTTCGAAGCAACCACAGAACCAAGACCGCACTCCTCACCACCAGTGACGACATCCCTACCTCCTCAACCGGGGCGAAACCGCAGCTCTCATCCTCCTGGACCTCTCTGTTGCCTCAGACACCATCTCCCACAACACTCTAATCATGAGACGCCACGACGCTGCATTTGCTACTTGGCCCTGGGCTGGATTCTCTCCTTCCTCACTGATCAAATACAGCAAGCCAGACTACCTCCATTCCTCTCACAACCCACAGAGAACAGCTGCGGAATGCCCCAGGGCTCCACCTTGAGCCCTACCCTCTGCAACTTCTAGATGACCCCATTCGCAGCCATCATCAGGAACCACAGACTCACCATCGTCTCCCACCCTGACAACACCCAGCTGATCCTCTCCCTCACCAATGAACCCACAGCTGCCAGAAACAACTTCCACAGCAGGAAGTAGGTCGTTGCCACCTGGATGAAAGAAATTTGCCACAAACTCAACTCGGACAAGACCAAAGTCCTCATCCTGGGACTCACCCCCTCAGCTTGGGAAGATTGGGAACCCCACCACCCCCATGGACCACACACAAAACCTTGTCATCAAACTGGACTCCTCACTCATAATTAGGCTGTCCTGTTTTCAGTTTCTATTTTTAGTAAATTCTGGTGGGGTTTTTTCAGTGTTTTCAATATCTTAAAAAACAGTTGTTATCAGTGGTTACACACTTTCACGCCACTAAAAACAACAGAAAAGGTGTTTTTCCGGTGTTTATGGAACGTTTTGCTTTTATCATTGCTTGCTTTCTGCACTGAAAGAACATGGTATATAGACAGTGTACGTATAGTGTATATGACGTCCAAAGAGATTTTTGCAAATTAATCTTATTGCAGTACACCATACAATACTTCTTCAGTGAGTCTTTGGTCATGTGCGCTCGTGCTTTCCTTCCCATGTAAACTTCTGTGAAAAGGCCCTCTCAGCATTCATAGCCCCTTGGGCTGAGAACCGTCAGCTAAGGGACACAGTTGGGATGACTCTTTCTTTGATGCCACATAAAGCACGAAATGATAAATATTTGTGTTTTAGTTCCTGGGCATAAGAAAACAGTGCACCAGAATGGACTAAAAAGTCAATAGCATCCCTCATTAACTCTGAAGATTGTAAAGATGCTTTCAGCATACCATCTAACAAGTGGCAAGGATCTCCTACAGGGAATCACTTCAGCTCGAGTATCAATTTTGACAGGTAATCACACACATTTTTTATATACGTAGCTGAATCACTAAAAATACAAACAATATCACTCCAATCTTTGTTGAACTTGGAAAGGACCTTTTTTGCAGAGCATAACAAGTGACACTGCGTTCCATGCTTTTCAAAAGTCTAGTGTCAGGTTTTCACCACTATCCCAGATGCTTGGTAATATATATACTTGTCACTATACCTTGCCTTTAATGTTTAAAGCTTGAGGTGTTGGGAATTCACCTACTATCAATACTGTCCCACTAGAAACTATGGTCGGATGTATTAAGGATTTTTACCCATTCTCTGTGGATAAATGTGATACACATATTAGGAAAGATTTTTATGAAACTAGCCATTTTACCTATTAGTGAAAGAATCATATGCAGCCAAAATATCAAATGTGAGTTTGATATGTCCTGATTATCTACAGTTTATAAAATAATTAAACTAAACCTAAAACGTGAAACTAAACCCTGCATCTTTAGACCAAAGGCCATAAAACTGAAAAAAGTAAAAGGAAGAAGAAACAATATTTTAGTGGCATCCCTAAAGAACAAAACTCAAGCAGAATAATGTTAGCCAGTCTTTCTTACTGCTTACTGCTAGCTTGTATAACAAAGTTACATTTTATTGACCCCTTCAGTAAGAACAAAATGACTCTTTCACTTTCTTTTTCCTTTCTTTGAATGGCATTTAGTTTGTGGTTGTGCAGGTGTTTTTTCAGTGTTTATATGTTTTCACCGGTGAGGGCTATTTTTCTTTCAGTGGGGTTTTATCAGTTATTATAGGTTTAAACCTAAAACCCCACAGCCTACTCATAATGAACCCCCATGTAATGACGCTTACTCGCATCATAAAAAACGTACCTTCATCACCCGCTATTCTAGCGTGGTCAGAACTCCCGTTCAGCTATCAGCGCCATTTTGGTTGAGGGAGGGTCAGGCATACTGCCATCTCTAGGCGCCATCTTGGGAGGCGCTCTGGGTGTTGGGCAGTTTCTACAAGCCAGCATATTTAAGTGGGGAATGCAAGGGCGCAGTCCTAGACTATAGAACTGTATTGAGGTCTTGCAGGACGCACAGAGAGAAGTACAGGGGTTCGCTTACTTTTAATTTGTTGCAAACTTTTTGCTCTTTCTTTTATCAATTTTTATTGTTGACTGATTGCACTGCCATTAGAGTCCTCTACCCGCTTACTCGCACCATAAAAATCGTACCTTCATCACCCGCTATTCGAGCGTGGTCAGAACTCCCGTTCAGCTATCAGTGCCATTTTGGTTGAGGGAGGTTCAGGCATACTGCCATATCTAGGCGCCATCTTGGGAGGCGCTCTAGGTGTTGGGCAGTTTCTACAGGCCAGAATATTTAAGTGGGAGAATGCAAGCGCGCAGTCCTAGACTATAGAACTATATTGCGGTCTTGCAGGACGCATAGAGGGAAGTACAGGGGTCCGCTTACTTTTAATTCGCCGCAAGCTTGTTGCGCTTTCTTTTATCAATTTTTACTGTTGACTGATTGCACTGCCATTAGAGTCCTCTACCCGCTTATTCGCACCATAAAAAACTTACCTTCATCACCCGCTATTCGAGCGTGGTCAGAACTCCCGTTCAGCTATCAGCGCCATTTGGATTGAGGGAGGGTCAGGCATACTGCCACCTCTAGGCGCCATCTTGGGAGGCGCTCTAGGTGTTGGGCAGTTTCTACAGGCCAGCATATTTAAGTGGGGGAATGCAAGTGTGCAGTGGGCGTGCTCAGGGGCGCGCCAAATGCAAGCCCGTCTATGCCAGTCTGCGCTCTGGATGCGCTTAGCGCCAGCAATGCCGCCCGTTTGGATGGCGGTCGAGGGCGGCTGATCTATAACAGGGAACAAGTCATGAAGCTAGGTAAGAAAAAATTTAAAGTTACCTATGCCACGGCCCTTATGAGAAATGTTGAAAAGACCCTTATATGTGGGCTGATTAATAGCCGGTCACTTGTCAAGCATTTTACGGAGGTCTCAGGTCTGATAGAGGACATGGGACTTGACGCATTGTTCCTAACAGAGACATGGACAAGCGCAGAGTCAGTTGTAGAAATGGGGTGTGCTTGTCCTAATGGCTATAAAATTCTTCATAAGCCTAGAACTACGGGCAGAGCAGGAGGAGTAGGAATGATTTTTAAAGAGGAGCTGTATTTTACATTCTTACAGATTGATGCAGTGGAGGGGATAGAAATTATGGGGTTTTGGTACAATATTCTAGCGGGAACCTACTTACAGGATTGTTGTGTTACAGGCCCCCAGGTGGTACTACACAATATCAAAATCTTCTTGACATTATCACTAATCTAGCGCTGGCACACTCCAGTCTGATTATATTAGGAGATTTTAATCTTAGGGAGGATGGGAATCTTAGTAGCCATTTGCGATATTTGAGGCAAACATGTCTGAATCTCTCTCAGTTGGTGGAAAGTTCAACACATCAAGGGGGGCACATTTTTGATCTATTGTTTGCCAATCAGTCCACAGCTATGGTATTAAATATAGTGCCTCAGAACTGGTCTGACCATTATCTTGTTCATTTTAGTATTGGGTTGCCGTGTTCCAGGGACTATTACCAAAAGAAGGGGGTGGCTCTAATCAGCAAGGCTGAGCATAATATAACCTCTTAATAGAAACAATTGTCAGTGCTGATGATTGTTACAAAAAAACAATTTTATTTCAGAATGTCCAATTTATAAACATCTGAAGGCTCCTAAGTCGCTCTTTATTTAATTTTATCTTTTTTTCATATAACAAACAACATTATTACCACATAATTACAGCATCAAAAGATACCATTGACAATGATTAGAGGGACAAAAATAATAAATAAATATTCACACGATCAACAATTCATACCATCAACAATCCACATTTATTACCATCCATCCACCATACTATACATATATACACACACTCCAAAACTGGGACTGAACCTATGGAGTAGAGTAGGTCTGCCAAATCAAATTTTCAAAATATTGGGTTGACAAAATGTCTCATCAGTACATAGGGTTGAACATTTGATATACTTTAACAATTTGTCCCTAAACCAATTATTAATCCAGGGATTCTTTTTATATGGACTTTTTTGGCAGCACCAGAAGTCTGCGCGTTTCGAGTCCCGAGGTTTGTAGGGACTCCCATCAGGACCATAGAATTCTGAAATGATAAAGGAAATATGGTAGTTTCCTGTTTTACAGCATCACTAATTCCAACAATATTAAGTGACTGCCACTATTCTCAAACTTCAGCTTACCACTTTTAATGAACACCCCAAGGTGTACAAGTGTGTTTTCCTGTCCCCACAGAAGAACTAAAAATATAAAGAAAGGAAAGAACACACCAATGTAATACCTATGATATGAATTGCTGATCGTGTGAATATTTATTTATTATTTTTGTCCCTCTAATCATTGTCAATGGTATCTTTTGATGCTGTAATTATGTGGTAATAATGTTGTTTGCCATATGAAAAAAAGATAAAATTAAATAAAGAGCGACTTAGGAGCCTTCAGATGTTTATAAATTGGACATTCTGAAATAAAATTGTTTTTTTGTAACAATCATCAGCACTGGCAATTGTTTCTGTTAAGAGTGTTCCAGGGACAGCGCTAGCCAGAAAAGGTCCTATAGGAGCGGTAGGGAAGGGGCAAAAGTAGATAAGAACAGAACTCTTGCGTTTACCCCAGATGTCAATCACATTGAACCTACAATGACTGTAGTGGAAAACTATAAAGTCTATACTAGCCATATAACTGACATTTTGGATCAGGTAATCCATATAAAGGAAATAAAAAATAGGAGCAAAACCATGGCTCCTTGGTATAATGAGGAGCTTAAACAGCTCTGCATGCTCCGCAAGAAGGCAGAAAGGAAGTGGACAAAGAGCTACCTTGAGGAAGATAAAAAAGACCTGAGATTGATACAATTGAAATACAAGGAGCTTATTCTCAAGTCTAAGGCATACTTTTATGCCAGTTCAATCATAAAAGCGTCAAATGGGACTAAAGCTCTCTTTAAAATTATTAAGGACCTTTCCTCCCCCCTCACATGTATGAATAATAAAGTGGAAGCATCACAAAAACTGTGTGACGAGATTGCTCTCCACTTTCAGGATAATATTGCTAATATTGTGGACACTCTTCATGGTAATAATAATGATGGCAAGATAATCCAGAACAAATGATAGATGTAGACCAACAACAGTCCATATCTCTGGACAATTTTCAGCCTCTAACCGAAGCTGCTTTCGACAGCTTGATGTATAGCGTGTCCTCAGGTTCACCCCTTGATCCCTTCCCTCACAAAATGTGGAAGTCTTTTGGTCGAGATACCTTTCCATGTCTGAGGCAGATATGCAACCAGTCCCTGGAAGAAAGAACTGTCTCGGAATGCTGGAAATTGGCGGTGGTGACTCCATTGGTTAAAAAGCCATCGTTGTATCCGTCAACACCGGCAAACTTCAGGCCCATTTCTCTCCTACCCTATCCTATCCGGCAAAAATCTTAGAAAAAGCAGTCAGTAGGACACTGTTGTGCTTTCTGGAGAAGAATAATCTACTTGACAAAGATCAATTTGGTTTTCGCCCAGGTCATGGGACCGAGACGGCTCTGGCCACTATGTTGGATGATTTGCGTATGCGAGCTGACAATGGGAATACTACTGTTCTAGTGCTTCTCGATATGTCGGCCGCATTCGACACAGTGAACCATTCCATTCTAATGGAGAGACTTAAGAGGATAGGAGTGAAAGGATGGGTGCTGCAATGGCTTCAATCCTATCTAGTAGGAAGACAGCAGATAGTAACCTTAGCACCGTTCTCCTCTAGTAAATCCCCAGTTTTCCATGAGGTGCCGCAGGTATCTGCGATTAGTCCTATTCTTTTTAATGTATATCTGCAGCCTCCGCTCCCCATTATAAAGTCTTCCGGAGTCAGCCTAGTCGCCGACGACACGCAATTGGCATTTTCCTTAGAAGGTGACCATGCAATATTTCTGGATATGTTCCAGCAATGTATTGCGAACGACTGACTGGCTCAGAAGAAATTCTTTACAATTTAATAGCGGAAAGAATGAGGTGGTGTACTGCTCTTCTGGTAGAATGTCTAGACAATTACCATCTGAGTTTAGACTTACTCCAAGGGAGGAATCACTACTTCCGGTCAGTAAGGTATGTAATCTGGGGGTGTTGACTGATGACGATCTTCAGATGGAATCACAGGCAAATAAGACCGCCAGCGTGTGCTTCGCCTTAATACGTATGTTACATAAAATACTCCCTCTACTACCAACAGAGTCACGCTCATTGGTGGTAAGAAGCACAGTGGTAAGCAGGCTGGATTATTGCAACTCCTTTTATTTGGGGGCCCCACAATAAATCTTTCGGGGATTGCAAAGAGTCCAGTCTGCAGCAGCTAAATTGGCCCTTGGTAGGCAACGGTGCTCCTCTACAACTTTGGCTCTGAGAGGCTTACATTGGCTGCCTATTAAGGAAAGGGTTCACTTCAAGTCTCTTTGCTTGGTCTTTAGAGTGGTGCATGAGCTAGGCCCAGTCCCTTTGCAGGAAAAATTCACATGGTATCAACCCATAAGGCAGCTTCACTCCTCTAGTGCCAGTCTACTGACAGTCCCCAGATTTAAACGTTCTAGGTCGGGAGGAAGGGCATTTAGTGTGGTTGTTGCCGTCTGTGGAACTAACTACCCCATAACCTTAGACAATTTAACTCTCTTTTAGAGTTTCGTAGGAACCTAAAAACCTGGCTCTATCCCAAGGTCTAATTCCCTGCCGTCTATCTTCCTGCTGTGACCGCCTCCACTCTGGTCTATTCTTATTAGTCTGAAGCGCCAGGATACTTGTAGGGTGACAGCATACGCTATATAGGTATTAAAATCAATCAAACAATCAGATCAATGACGTATCCTTCGAAAGACATTCAGATGGATTCCCACTGAATCCAGAAAGACAGTCATCCACACACTCATCAGCAGTAGACAACTACGGCAATGCACTCTACGCATGCATCACCCAGAAGCTCCCCAGGAAACTACAGAACGTTCAAAATGCCACAGCCAAACTGGTCTTCAAAATCCCCCGCCACTGCTGCATCACCAAACACCTTAAATAACTCCACTGGCTCCCAGTCAACAAAAGAATCACCATCAAGCTCCTCACACATGCCTGCAAAGCCCTTAAAGATGCAAGACCAGCATATCTGAACCGCCACCTCTCTTTCCATGTACTCAACAGACATCTTCGCACTGCCCAACTGGGCCTGGCCACCGTCCCAAAGATCCACAAGACTACAACTGGAGGTAGATCCTTTTCCTACCTTGCCACCAAGACCTGGAACACCGTGCCTCCCCTCCTCAGGCTATCCCCGTCGCTGACCCAATTCACCCCAACATCCACCACTTTCCTCAAAGTGCTTTACTTTTGGAATTGGAATAGTATACCACCAAGCACATTTTTCCCAATGTTTGAATTGGGAATGGTAAATTAGACTTCCCTCCAAGTACAATACTTTGCCCAATGCAGCTACGTTTTTATTGGGATTAATAAGCAGGGGTCTCAAACAGGGGTGCATTCTGGTTCCTACACTTTTTTATCTGTTCTTGGCCATTCTACTTCCGACTCCTACCCTTGTCAACTCCAATGCTCCAAAGCTTGGCTCAATACTCTTATCTAACCCCCTGTATGCTGATGATTTGGTGCTGGTCAGTCAGACGAAGGTTGGCTTGCAGTGCTTTCTGAATGGTACCCAGGAAAACTCAAGCATGAATGGCCCGACAATGAACATGAAGACATAAAATCATGACTTACAGGAAAAGAGTTACAGGAAAGGCTAATTGGTTTCTTGACTCTGCCAACAGTGAATACAAATACCTCGGCCTGCTATTTGACAGCAACAGCTCTTTCCAACCTGGCAAGGAGGAAATTAAAAGAAAATGGATCACTCTGGCAATTGAGGTGAGTACCCTACTCGGAAATTTAAATTGCTCATTGTACAGTCCTATCTTAGAAATTGCCAGGGCCAAGGTAGTGCCTACCCTGGCACACAGCAGCGAAGCCCTACAGGGCAGAGACTCAAACATTCTGGACAGAACCATCAATCAATCAATCATTTGTATAGCGCACTAATCACCTGTGAGGGTCTCAAGGCACCGAGGGAGGGGTGCTGCTACTGCTTAAAACAGCCAGGTCTTGAGACGTCTCCTGAAGGTCAGCAGGTCCTCTGTCTGACTAAGTTGGATGGGGAGGTGTTCCATGTCTTGGCGGCGAGGTAGGAGGATGATCTGCCACCGGTGGTCGTCCTGTGGATGCGTGGGACGGTGGTGAGGTCGGCAGAGCGGAGCTCGCGGTTTGGGGTGTAGAAGGTGAGTCGTTTGTTGGGCCGGCATTGTAGAGTGCTTTGTGAGCGTGGGTGAGAAACTTGAAGGTGTTCCTCTTGTTGACTGGGAGCCAGTGCAGGTTTATCAGGTGAGCTGTGATGTGGGTGTGGCAGGGGACATCGAGGATCAGGCGTATGGAGGCGTTCTGTATGCGTTGTAGTCTTTTCTGGAGTTTGGCCGTGGTTTCTGCGTAGAGGGTGTTGCCGTAGTCTAATCTGCTGCTAACGAGGGCCTGGGTGACCGTCCTTCTGGTTCCGGTGGGGATCCATCTGTAGATCTTGCGAAGCATGTGGAGGGTGTTGAAGTAGGAGGACAAGACGGCATTGACTTGCTGGGTCATTGAGAGCGATGAGTCCAGGATGATCCCCAGGTTGTGGCATGGTTGGTGGGTGTTGGTGTGGCTCCCAGAGCGGTCGGCCACCAGGAGTCGTCCCAGGCGAAGGGGGTGGAGCAGAGGATGAGGACCTCTGTCTTGTTTGAGTTTAGCTTCAGGTGGCTGTTTCTCATCCAATCGGCGACGGCCTTCATTCCTGCGTGGAGGTTCATTTTGGCAGTGACAGGGTCCTTGGTGAGTGGGAGGATCAACTGGGTGGCGTCGGTGTAGGAGACGATCCTGAGGTTGTACGATCGGACGATGTTGGCGAGCTATGCCATGGAGACGTTGAACAGGGTTGGGCTGAGGGATGACCCTGGGGGCACGCCGCAGATGATCTTGGTGGCTTCGGATCAGAATGGAGGGTGACGGGCCCTCTGGGTTCTGTCGGTAAGGAAAGAGACGATCCAGTCCAGGGCTTTGTCGCGTATCCCTGCGTCATGGAGGCGTAGCGTACACGGTGTCGAAGGCAGCCGAGAGGTCCAGGAGGATAAGTGCCGTGGTTTTGCCGTTGTCCAGCAGGGTCCTGATGTCATCAATGGCGACAATGAGGGTGGTTTATTTGCTCTGGTTGCTGCGGAATCCGGATTGGGATGGGTCCAGGATGTTGTTCTCTTCAAGGAAGCAGGTAAGTTGCTTGTTGACAATCTTCTTGATGACTTTCGCCGGGAATGGGAGCAGGGAGATGGGCAGGAAGTTCTTGAGGTCGTTTGGGTTCACTGTGGGTTTCTTGAGTAGGGCGTAGAGTTCGGCATGCTTTCAGCTTTCCGGGAAGGTGGCGGTCTCGAAGGAGCTGTTGATGATCTTCCGGAGTTGGGATGCTATGATGTGGTTTGCTTTGTTGAAGATGTGGTAAGGGCAGGGGTTAGAAGGTGATCCAGAGTGGATGGTGTTGATGGTTTCGATGGTGTTGTTGTCATTGACATGGGTCCAGGAGACCAGGAGGTTGGTGAGGTTGGGCGGTTGCGAGTCTGCGTTGTAGGTGGCAGTCTGGCGGGTCTGGGTGTTGAAGCTGTCGTGGATGTCTGCGATCTTGAGGTGAAAGAAGGTGGCTAGGGAGTCGCATAGGTCTTGCAATGGTGGGGTGTCGGAGCTGGAACTGGTGTTGGAGAGTTCCTTCACGATGTTGAAGAGCTCTTTGCTGTTTTGTGCGTTGTTGTCAATGCGTTCCTTGAGGGAAGTCTTTTTGGTGGCTCGAATGAGTTGGTGGTGCATGCGGCTGGTGTTCTTGAGGGCAGCCTGGTTGTCCGTTGTCTGTTCGTGCGCCACTTTTTCTCAAGTCTTCGGCAAGTCCGCTTGGATTCCTGGAGGTCAGTGGTGAACCAGGTGGCCTTTCTGTCGGTGCATCTGTTGGAGGGTTTTCTAATCGGGGCGAGAGTGTTGGCGCAGTCGTCGATCCATTGTCTAAGGTTTCGGGCGGCTGTGTCGGTTGGTGGGTCTCAGGCGAGAATGGTGATGAGCTGGTCTTCGGTGACCTGGTTCCAGCTGCGGTTGTGGGTCTGTTGCGGGTGGTGGTGCGCGGTGGGTTTCTTGAAGGTGAAGTGGACCCAGCGGTGGTCGGTCCAGTGGGGTTCGGTGATGTGGCCGAAGGTGACGTGGCCACTGGTGGAAAAGATAGGGTCGAGCATGTGTCCGGCAGAGTGGGTGGGAGTTGTGATGAGCTGCTTGAGTCCGAGGTTGAATATATAGGTGAGCAACCCAATATACCCTTGCGGGCTCGGGCAAGGTTAATTCAAAGAGAGTTGGCCAGCAAGGGGTTTTGTTGATTAACTTATTTTACAGCACCATTGGGACCTGTATTACATCATCGGGGTACCCGGGTCTGAAATCGATCAGTGGCTGTCTTGGATTTATTAATTTCTTAAGAACGAGGTCCAATAAAATCAGAACAAAAAAGTGTTACCACACTAACACTATATGTACATTGAATAAAAGAACGGAAAGACCAGGATTTTGTGTTATTTGAAAGTTATTATTCAAATCAGGCAGGGTACATACATGGATATTATTTAGATATTCAAGGTACTGGTAGTATCTTCCTTTAACATATCTAAACATTAAGTCCAAACTGCTCCAACATATAGACAATGATTTCAACCCAAAAATCAGAAGAAAATCAAAGGAAGGTAAAAACTCAAAATATGCAGAGATGGACTGAAGTAGTCGACGTTTCGGTCTTATCGAAGGTTTTCACAAGACCATCATCAGGACAGAAAGGTTTTATATACAATTGATGACCCTCTGTAAAGAAAACAACATATTGTTACAATGAGTATATATATTTTAAATACCTGGTTCCTAACTCTTTATTTATACAAGTCAAAAAATATTTACATTTATGTACATTTAATGGTCAATTGGCTTAAAAAGTCGGTGTGGCGACTGAAGGGAAAAACAATTGAGTTTTTTAAGGATAAATAAATGATCAAAAGAGATCCCAAGAGAGT
The DNA here is from genome assembly GCF_964263255.1 of Lissotriton vulgaris. Lineage (NCBI taxonomy): Eukaryota > Metazoa > Chordata > Amphibia > Caudata > Salamandridae > Lissotriton > Lissotriton vulgaris. Next base: position 889,222,402 of record NC_141689.1, on the reverse strand, counting down.
GTAATTAATAATATCTTACTCACTTAGATTTCTTGAATGTACGTCTATTAAGATTTGAGACGACCGCAACACTTTAAATCGTGGCGTTGATTCGGGGCAAAACAATGATTTTTATGCCAAAATATCACTGTATTCAATAAAAGAAAGTGAAAGTCTATCTTACTATTATTATTCACAAGCTTTGTCATTTGGGTAGAAGGTCAGGCAAGCAAGGTTATATTACCAATTTACCTCTTGATCTACATAGGAATGCTGTCTGTGATTGCCATACAGTGATATTTTGGCATAAAAATCATTGTTTTGCCCCGAATCAACGCCACGATTTAAAGTGTTGCGGTCGTCTCAAATCTTAATAGACGTACATTCAAGAAATCTAAGTGAGTAAGATATTATTAATTACACTCTCTTGGGATCTCTTTTGATCATTTATTTATCCTTAAAAAACTCAATTGTTTTTCCGTTCAGTCGCCACACCGACTTTTTAAGCCAATTGACCATTAAATGTACATAAATGTAAATATTTTTTGACTTGTATAAATAAAGAGTTAGGAACCAGGTATTTAAAATATATATACTCATTGTAACAATATGTTGTTTTCTTTACAGAGGGTCATCAATTGTATATAAAACCTTTCTGTCCTGATGATGGTCTTGTGAAAACCTTCGATAAGACCGAAACGTCGACTACTTCAGTCCATCTCTGCATATTTTGAGTTTTTACCTTCCTTTGATTTTCTTCTGATTTTTGGGTTGAAATCATTGTCTATATGTTGGAGCAGTTTGGACCTAATGTTTAGATATGTTAAAGGAAGATACTACCAGTACCTTGAATATCTAAATAATATCCATGTATGTACCCTGCCTGATTTGAATAATAACTTTCAAATAACACAAAATCCTGGTCTTTCCGTTCTTTTATTCAATGTACATATAGTGTTAGTGTGGTAACACTTTTTTGTTCTGATTTTATTGGACCTCGTTCTTAAGAAATTAATAAATCCAAGACAGCCACTGATCGATTTCAGACCCGGGTACCCCGATGATGTAATACAGGTCCCAATGGTGCTGTAAAATAAGTTAATCAACAAAACCCCTTGCTGGCCAACTCTCTTTGAATGAGTCCGAGGTTGGCAAGGTTTTCTAGCAGGGCAATGAAGTTGCTGTCGTTGACGTTCTTGAGGTGGAAGTTCAGGTCTCCGAGGAGGATCAAGTCTGTGGAAGCAAGGGTGTGTGCGCTGACGTTGTCGGTGATGGAGTCGCTGAATGGTGGTCGGGGTCCGGGGGGTCTGTAAACAAGAGTTCCTCTGAGGGTGGTGTTGGGATCAGTGTGGATCTGGAAGTGCAGGTGCTCTCCAGCGCTGGAGATGTCTTTGATGCTGGTCAAAATACTGGGGGTATTCCTGTGGACGATGGCGATTCCTCCTCCAGGTCTGTCAGTGCGGTCCCTTTGGGTGGTCTTGTAGCCGTCCGCGATTGCTATGGCAATGTCGGGGGCCAAGGAGGGGCTCATCCAGGTTTCTGTGAGGAAGGTGACATCCGTGGAGGTTGAGTAGAGTAGGTCCCAGATTTCGATTGCCTGCTTGTGGACGGAGCAGGTGTTGAGTAGTATGCATCTGAGATAGTTGCCTTCTGCCCTGGCAGGTGGGGTGGGACCTGCTGCTCTTCGGCAGCTGGTGAAGCTGCAGCTATGGCAGGAGAAGGGTCCATGGGTGAGCTTCGGGTGGCCTGGAAGCAGGTCGACGATCGGCCGGCATTGAGTTTGTGGAACTATAGCGAGGATATATAGACAAACCTTCCAACATCCTAGCTTCACATCACCAGCACAGATCAGGCTTGAGTTTGGCCTTGTAGATCAGACACTAGCGAAGTGTGCAGCCTTTATCAATTCCTGCTACAGACTCATATCCTCTGAGAAGAAAACTATTAGCCACAGGTATGGCTGGAAATATCTAACAGAGCTCGTTCACTGACCAGAGACTATTTATTTACACAATTTACAGGCTTGGCCTAGCAGAAGCTTGGTTTGCAGCACCATGCTATGAAATCTTTAAAAGAGTTGTAAATAAAACATCTAAAATCTTATAGTCTTTAGAGCACAAAGCAACTTTAGAAAAATGATCACATGCCTGGATGGTCTATTGTTATAAGTCTCTGAAACCGCAGCAATATTTGGTAGTAGCCTTTAACAGCAGGATAAAAGGCCTGAAACACTGACTGGGGATTTTGCCCTCAAACAAACATGCTAGACCTTGGCTAAGAGTGGAAGGTAAATTAGACTCTAGAGCAGGGGTCTTCAAACTGTGGGGCCCTACCCCCAGGGGGTCGTGCATTCCCAGTCAAACTTCTGCCCAGGCCCATAGAACTACAAGGGCTTCAGCCCCTCTCCTCCTCGTCTGTGTCTCAGCCCGGGCTGCTGCAGTGCAGCTCGAGCTGCTGTGGACTGGGCAGTGTCTGTAGTCTTATCTCCAGCACACCTAAGTTTTTGACAGGTCATTAAAGACCATTTGCATATTTACATGCCTTTGTAAACTGGTTACAGAGGCTTTGTTTTTTTCTGGTTCCAGTACCTCCTGGGCCCCCACTCTGCCTATTCCTGACATTTAAACAGTTTTATCACACAGCAGCTGTGAATAAAACTCCAGGAAGTTAAGAATGTCACAGGTCAGCAACAAATTAAATTAACCAAGAACAGAAAAGACATTCATACATCACAAAAGTTTTTTTTTCTGTAGACCAAGGGGTGGATTTACAAGCCCCTTGCACCACTTTTCGTCACTTTTCCCATGGTAAAAGTGGTGCACGGGGCTTGTAAATCTGCTCCAAAATGGTTTTCACTTTTGCCAATTTCTATTAGTGTTTCAAAGCTTTATTCGACATTTGTCATAAAAGCATCCATCCTAACCCTATTACAATAAATACTATAGCTAAAAATACTTTTTTTAAAACACGTATTAAACAATGACAGTCGAATACTATACATAAAAAAATTTGACCTAAATTCATAAAAATTATTATAAAAACATTTCAAATGGCAAAGCAATTAGGACATGGCAACCATATTTCATTTTGTTACATTTAACAATAAAGTGCGAGTGCGGATTACCCAGGCCCAAGCAAGAAATTTTGCTACAGCAACTACAAAGGTTGTGGAACAGTCAGATTCTAATATTCTAAGTGCTGTCGATTGGCTGCGGGTGCCAATGTTTAGGCAAACTGGTTTTAGCCATTGGCGCCTAGGGCTGGTATATAATGGGCAGCAAAACAGCAGATGGGAGATGTGCTCTATTTGATCCTTACAATGATAATAGTGTTCATCCCACGATGGAGACCAATGCTTCTTAAAAGCATTCACTGGTAGTGTTCCAACGCGAAATTGGAAATATAGTTTCCTGTCATGTGGGTGTTCAATTTTATCCCAGTATGGTTCACATGACGGAAACATTTTTACGTCCAAAAAGCGGGATGACAAATTTGGTGCAGATCCTTTGCAATACATTGTTAAATACACCATCTCCCAATACAATTCTTTTAATTTTGTTTTCAAGGAAAACTAGTCACATCCTTGTTACCCCATAGGTGTTCCAATTTTAACTTTTCAAGTAGGCCCCGTAATTCTTTTAGCCATACAATACAATGGAAACGATCACACTTGACAACATCTGACAAAGCTGTAGCATAGTGGCTTAACTCTGGGATCACCATCAAACGTCTCCAATATAGAAGTGGCCGTAGCCTAGCTATGTCCTCAATATTTTTTCTGCCAAGATCCAGTTTTAGTGGGATTATGGGTGTGCTTTGAGGGGCCATTACAAGCCCTCGCAAGAATCTATTTTCTGCCCGCCCCAACTCTCCTAGATTTGAAAACCCCCAAAGTTCAGAACCATATAAACAGGCGCTCAATACTTTCATCTTCAAATCGGAGGGGGACCCCACATCAATTTGGGCAGGTCGATGGGGAAAGTAACAATCAAACACGGAAAGGGGACCTGCCCGCAATAATTTTAGTTAATGGCCTAGGAGAGGTCCTTTGTATTATAAAAATTGTCCTGAACCCAAGCAATTCATATAGCAAGTTAGTTTTTATCAAAATATATTTTTTTTATTTTCATGAATTCATTATCATTGTATATAGATATAAAAAGTTATACATTCAAATAAATAAACATCTTGGCAACAATTAAATGGTGGTTCTGACTTCATACTAACATACCCTTCACATTCTTACAAAAAACATTCACACATCATGCATCCTACAACACTAAGCAGAGATGATTTTCAGATGACAGGGGGACCGATGATCAAATGTCCGGGTTGGTTCAGAAGGTTCCTCAGTGGGAACAAACGCCAACGCGCGTTTCGGTGTATGGCCCCGTCCGGGGCAACACCTTCATCAGGGCAAAGTGGGGTAGAGAAGAAGGAACCACACAAGTATAGAAAATCTGTATGGAGAAACATATTAAAAACATATATTTTAGAACACAAACTTGCGTGGGTTCAAGGCACAATAAGGCAGGACTATATAAATACTCATGACAAATAATGACTAACAGTTTGTACCGTCTAGACTGGGCCCGGAGACAACATTTATGCTATAGAGAAACCACATCAATATATAGACATTTTTACGCCAGCATCTACAGCAACCCGATCTCCCCTAGGCATAAGCAAATTGCCTCCTACTGTGGTTAACCATACGCCAGCACCTTCCGTTACCAGTAGGTAAAAAATTTAGACAGCTCTAACATTGTATCTGGCTAAAAGGAGAAGTCCTTCGTTAATATTTCCATCTAGACATTAAAATGCTTTTTCTTTTCTTTTTTTCTTCTCTTTCTCCAAAAAATGTCTATATATTGATGTGGTTTCTCTATAGCATAAATGTTGTCTCCGGGCCCAGTCTAGACGGTACAAACTGTTAGTCATTATTTGTCATGAGTATTTATATAGTCCTGCCTTATTGTGCCTTGAACCCACGCAAGTTTGTGTTCTAAAATATATGTTTTTAATATGTTTCTCCATACAGATTTTCTATACTTGTGTGGTTCCTTCTTCTCTACCCCACTTTGCCCTGATGAAGGTGTTGCCCCGGACGGGGCCATACACCGAAACGCGCGTTGGCGTTTGTTCCCACTGAGGAACCTTCTGAACCAACCCGGACATTTGATCATCGGTCCCCCTGTCATCTGAAAATCATCTCTGCTTAGTGTTGTAGGATGCATGATGTGTGAATGTTTTTTGTAAGAATGTGAAGGGTATGTTAGTATGAAGTCAGAACCACCATTTAATTGTTGCCAAGATGTTTATTTATTTGAATGTATAACTTTTTATATCTATATACAATGATAATGAATTCATGAAAATAAAAAAAATATATTTTGATAAAAACTAACTTGCTATATGAATTGCTTGGGTTCAGGACAATTTTTATAATACAAAGGACCTCTCCTAGGCCATTAACTAAAATTATTGCGGGCAGGTCCCCTTTCCGTGTTTGATTGCTCAATACTTTCATATTATAAATTTCAAGGGCACAATTTATTGGTTTTGTCAGCGAGGCTCTATGTTTTAGGGCAACTACGCCTGCAAGCTGCATAAACTTCAATACTGCCGTGTTAATGTGCGATTTCCATTTCATGTTGCCCTGCAAAATAATGCCTAGATAGGAAAAAGCATCTACTTTCTCTAGCGGAGTGCCTTTGTATTTTATTACACCTTTGAAAGTGGACTGATGATTTAGGCACATGAATTTAGTTTTGGTCGTATTCAATTCCAGGCCCCTGCTATCGCAAAATTCACCAAAGGCATCAACCACTTTTTGGAGACCGCTCGGTGTACGTGAAAGTAAAAGCATGTCGTCCGCAAACATTAAGACGGGGACGTGAGAACCTGCTATAATTGGGGCGTCGCTTGGAGATTTCTTTAAATGATCAACAATCCCATTTATGTAGATTGAAAATAGCGTTGGGGCCAGGACACACCCTTGTCTTACCCCTCGCTCCACCGGGAAGGGCTCAGTTACTTCTCCCTGCTTGCCCCACCTAATTTTAGCAAAATTGTTTTCATGGAGGCGCACTAGCAGGGTGAGGAGTTCCTGGCTTAAGCCTACATCAGCCAAGGTCTGCCACAGTTTTTCTCTTGGGACCAGGTCGAAAGCAGCTTTTAAGTCCACAAAAACAGCATACAATGTCCCCTTTTTTAGTGTAACATTTCTCCAATAGATGGCTATGAAGTAAAAGACTTGGTCAACACTACTAGTCAAGGGACGAAACCCTGCTTGATAGGGTGACAGTATATTTTTTTCATCAATCCATTGTTGCAGTTTGTTCTGGACTAAGCGCCCCATAGGTTTTTGTGCTGTATCAATAAGACTGATGGGTCTATAGTTTTTAGCCAGGGTTTTGTCACCTTTTTTAAATATAGGGATGATTTCCGCTCCCTGCCATGAAGCGGGCACTTCCCCTCCCATAGCCACTGCATTAGCCAACCATTTAAAATAAGTACACCATGAGTTCCGGTCAGATAGGAATACATCTGCCGGGATTCCGTCCATACCCGGAGCTTTTTATAATAGAATTGCCACAGCAATTCTATTATAAGAATAATTTATCTTATGAAAACATTATATACAAGTCCCATTGCATCTCGGCACTCGTGAGAATTTGGTCCTGTGGTTGTGCTGGAGTTGTAAAAATGTTAAAGCACTTTAGGGTAGATTTACAACAAGTAACAGAGCATGGTGCAGCAAGTCATTTTGCTGCGCCGTGCTCTGTTAGTTTGGAAAGCACAGAGATGCGACATATTTTCAAGAATATGTCGCATCTCTGTCCTTCCCCTGCGCTGGTGCACAAGCTTCAGCCATGTGCCGGCGCAGGCACCCATGCACCATGGTGCAAGGATGCCTGCGTCGTGGGGAGATTGTTTTTGTGCAGGAAGGGGCACCTTCCTGCACAAAAAATTACTACAGGCATTTTTCTCTTTCAATGCCTGCTGTAGAATGCAGCACACATTGAAAGAGGAAAACATGAGGAGAAATGAAAACATTTCTCCTCGTTGCGCCACCTCAAGGGTGGCGTAGCCTTCACACGCATCTCCAGATTTACGATTTTGCGTAAATATGGAGGTGTGTCTTGTTCAATGGGTGTTGCGTGGGAACACCCACAGCAACACCCATGGAACTCCCCTTCCACGCACAGTGCTGCATTTGAACTACACCATTCTAAGCAGTCCCCTTACATTGATTATTATGTTTCATTTCTGGCGCCTTCTCTTTTATAATTTTGTGTATAAAGAATTTATAACTTAGGCGCTGAAAGGATTTCCTTTATAGCTTTATATCACTCTAAGGTTATAGTGAAAATTGTTGATTCCAATTATTTTTCTTTCTTTTTGTAGGGTACACTATGTTTGTTTATATGTAATGAATATAGTGTATTTGGTTGATGTGTGTGTATATATATATATATATTGTAAATATGTATAATTTATATATTATTATTGCTGTTGTGTGCAACCTTGTCCTGTGATGCGTATATTTGTGTTTGTAAATTTGTGAAATTATGTGCCTTACAAATAATTGTACATCACAAGGTAATTAAATATATCTTGTGTATAAAGTTTTTTGTTGAATTGATCCCTCTATAACCCCTTTGTTCTACTTTAATAATCCTTGTGATGTACCTAGCCCAGGTTTGGGAGGGTCATTTGGGCAGAACCCCTGCATAATTCTTTCAGCATGTGAAGGGACCATATTTACGAGGAGAGGAAAAGTCAAGCAGGGTGGCTTTTCCTCTCCTTGCAAATATGGAGTGGCCTCCTGCGCCACCAATACGTCACAAAAAGTGACGTAGTGGTGGCACAGGGGGCTTGTAAATCTGCCTCTGAGTATGTAGCCTTAGGAAACCGTTTGTTAACCTGCGGCACTGGCAGAGCCATGAATCCAGGCTTTTTGCCCACTGCTGCTCTGGGACCAAAACTTGTTGTGCTGCCTGGACCAGAGCTGGAGTTGGATGCATGTGCAGATTCTGCCTACAGGTTTGGAAATTTTTGTCATGATGGGGTCCTCACACCTGAAAATGTCGACAGGGGGGTCTCTGCATCCAAAAGTTTGAAGACCTCTGCCCTAGAGTGTGTGGCCACCCAAAGGAAGACATAATTCTCATGTCATGTGCCTCTGCAAAATTTCAAAACGACCCTTACGACAGGGGACGCTCCTGCATAAAAGTACTATTGGTCTGCCTCAATTCAGTCGAGCCGCAACTTATCTCTCGGACTGTGAAATATCTCCAGGGGTCAATAGGGCACTCAATCAGAATGATCCTAAGACTCGATAATAACAGACCCCCTAAAAGACTCCTCTGCGTGTTTGGCTGACACCAAGTAATCTTACGCTTAGGGTTTTGCTGCTGCACTGGAGTCAACGGACTGACATTCCAAACGTATTACCTGAATAGAATTAAGCGCACTTTCCACCGCGGTCAGCAGTCGACTGATGTGGTCATAATTACCCACCAATTACTTTGACTTTTTTAAACTTGAATGTAATTTTGATTCCAAGCACTGCAAGTACTCTTTCCTACAAGACACTACTTGCTCAAATTATTATAAGGACAATAATTTACATTCAAACTTCTGTTTAACATTCTAGTCTCTTACTTCTGCAATTATTATTGTATCACTACTCGGGGCAAGTTCACTAAAAATCGCACCATGACTGGAAGCGGGAGGACACACCAGCGCCCAGATCAAGATTACCGGATTAGCTAACCAACTGGCTCTCTTGAGGTCATATTCTTGCACTTTAATTTGCTTTCTCGCACCTTTTCCCCTCATCAGCCTCAGTCCTCAGTACATTAGGGAGTCAACTCAGGCACTTTAACCTACCTAACTTACTCAAGGGAAGAGCTTGTGGTCACGGAAGACATGGTGATACAGAGCTGATTTGCAGTCCCTTAAGGGGCATACCACCCTGGAGCCTCACGTCTTGCTGCATGCTGTAACCACAATTGACACTTTTTTGCACAAACTGAGCACCTTAATTAAGTTTTCTTTTAAATCTCCCTTGAGTCCCAGCAGATGCCGAGGGTAAACCGCCCAACATGAAAGATTGCTTAGCCTCTATTGCCACTTGTAAAGGGAAGACTGATACAACAATATGGCCTTGAGCCCACTGTTGATAACCAATATTTCTAGTTGAGGCGGGATCCAGAATTTATTCCCTGGTGTCTCAGAGACCCCTCTGAGAGAGTCCGTAGCGTCAAGGGAGTCTCACACAGCAGAGGTGTGGTAATGGCTCCCCTTGCCAAAGCACTCCCTGCCCCCTTGTTGGGGAGGGTAAGTAAGTAAGTAAGTAAGTAAGTGTTTATTGTTTAGTCAATTAAAACCATAACAATATAAAAGACATATATATTCCAAACAAAATTAAAAGAGAAAAAACAATATGTCCATTTCATCTGTGTTAAACACTCATAACATTTCATTGTTAAAATTCAATTACCAAGTACTTGTCCATTTTTCTCTTTCAGGGATCTGTCCCTGTTAACAAAGCTTTCAAAAACTTTAAGGAATTTGATCAATTTGCCATTCAGTTGTGGGTCTGATGGATCTAGACAGGCAATTATTGCAGCTCTACAGGACCTAATGCCTCTCACATTAAAACTTTGTCTGAGCAGGGTGGATCGTTCGTTGTAAAGTTTTTTACATATGCAGATTACATGAATAAAGTCTTCTTTGTGGTAATCACAAAGCCGGCATGATTTAGGGCCTGTATGCACCCAGTTTGGCTGGTCCTCTATGGATGGTAGTTTTCCAAAACGTGATGCCATTAGTTGCTTTTTCAAATAAATTGAAAATGTCAAGTTCAAATATGACTTTTTCAGTATAGGGAGTTAGGTCCTGGGATGTGCAGTTGGATGGACCATTATTAAATACGTATACAAAAAAATTACCATCTGCACATTTCTTTTATGTCTCGAATTTGAGCACTACAAACCAATATCCATTTAAGTTTGTAAGGTACACTTTATTCATACCTATTTTATTTCATTATTTTTCATTGTTTCCGTTTTTTTCATATCTAAGAAAAACACTATACATATTTATTTACAAATGTACAAAACAAATCAACATATATATTCAAAAACATTCAACAATATATAGAGTCAATTTCATCACAATTTCATCACATAGAAACAATTTCATCAACAGACATCAATTACTAGGAGGTGCCCTATAGTGACACCAAATAACAAAGCTACCTCACATTTCACTAGATATTTCATCCATAACAAACTAATGCAGGAAAAAAGTAAGAAATACTCAAAGCAAAATCATTCTGAAAGACCACACATGAATTGATTAGTCTATTGGACTTCCAAGTCAATTGCTTCTAAATGTGCCACATTTAGAAGCAATTGACTTGAATTGTTTCTATGTGATGAAATTGTCTCTATATATTGTTGAATGTTTTTGAATATATATGTTGATTTGTTTTGTACATTTGTAAATAAATTTGTATAAGTTCAAATATGAAGCAGGTGCAAGTGTCTTGTAATTGTTTATCACCATCCAAGCGTGCAACCTTGTCCTGAAGATATTTTAGTCAAATAGTACTGAATGAATTTTAGCTGCTTTGTTTATTGCTTGTTTAAAGGACTGACATGGCAGGTTTTTATTCCATAAATCAGTTGTACAAGTTATTGAAAGAGATTTACATAAATATTGATTATAAGGATAACTTCTATCATCGTCTACTTTGGTCCACAGAGCTTCATTAATTGGTGATTTGGCTGCATTCTGTTTCATCCGGTACCAGATTTTTACTGTAGAATACATTCTCCCTTGGGGAGGGATCCTGTATCTATGCCCCGGAGCCTAAGAGACCCCTCTGAGAGAGTCCACAGCGTAAAAGGAGCCGCACACAGTGGAGGTGTGGGAACAACACCATTTCCGCTGGGATCACAGCACACCGAATGTTGGACACTGTTTTTCCATTACTCCTGGGTAATGTTTCCTTCACCCTCCCCCACCTCTCTCCCTCTTTCATTCTTTATCTTCCTACCCTGCTACTATCCTCCCACTCCTGAATCTCTCCGCTTGCCTCATTTCTAACGCAAGCAACTGCGCCCCAGCAACTGGTAACTATGCTCTGAAACTGTGTATCTTGTAACCATTGTTATCCATGTGCCCTCTACCAAAGCGCCCCTTCTCCCCTTGTTTGGGAGGGATCCAGCATTTATTCCCTGGAGTCTCAGAGACTTCTCTGAGAGAGTCTACAGCGTCAAGGGAGTCACACACAGCAGACGTGTGGGAATGGCACCCCTTGCCAAAGCACTACCTATCCCCTTGTTGGGGAGGGATCGAGCATTTATGCCCTGGAGTCTCAGTGACCCCTGAGAGAGTCCACAGCGTATATGGAGCCACACACAGCGGAGGTGTGAGAATGACACCTTTTCCACTGGGATCACAGCACATCGGACGTTGGACACTGTTTTTCTGTGTCTCCTGCTCCTATCCTCTCTCCCCTGAATCCTTCCCCTTGCCTGCTTTTTTTCCTTAAGTATTCGTTTTTAATGCTTGCAACTGCGCTCCAGCAACTGGTAACTATGCTCTGAAATTGAGTATCTTGTAACGATGTAACTTGTAACTATGCTATGAAACAATGCCCTTCCTCATGTAAAGCACTCTGACACCGCCAGGTCTAGCCAGCGCTATATAAACTTTTCAAATAAACAAATAAATCAATAAATACCCATTATATTCATAAACAGCTAGTATGGCATTTGTTTGCATTTTCCTTTTGCACATTAACAAGTTATAGTAATTTATAGTATAAATAGTTTGTTTTTTCATAAAGTATCCTTTTTTTGGGATTAATTGTTATATAGTTTTTCTTAACATCTCTTTTAATATATCCCAAGTTTTACTGTGCAATTGTTTTAAATAATTACAGCACGTTTTTTGATGTTTTCTTTTTCTAAGGAAACATATTTTTTCTATTCAGGAAGGATTACACTTACACATATGATATAGTTGTGGTGTGCATATTATTCTATTTTAGAGCTACACAATTTTTAATAAAAATATTGTATGGCCATTTTTAACAAACATAATTGTCTACATTACTTTCCTTAAAAATGTTGGTTTTATATATTTGTCAATATTTTAATATGGGTTTATATATAAAACATGTATCCAGATGCCATTTTCTGGTTAAGATAAGACTATTTTAAGCTTACTTGTTAATATTTTAGTTGTAGAGGAAGGTGTTGAGACTAAGGGGCCGATTATGATCACGGACGGACTTGCGTCCGTCCGCGATCACTGAGGAGGAGGGGACGTCCGCATGGGCTGCGGAGTCCCCTCCTGTGCGATTAGGATGTGACCGCCACCCGGGCGGTCACATCCTCTATTTTTAACATTGCGGCGGGTGCGGCTTCAAGCTGCACCCGCGGCAATATTAAAAATGCAGTCATTGCATTTGCATGCAGAAAGAGGCAGGCACCACGCGGTGCCTGCCGCTTTCTGCATACAAATGCAGGGGGGTACCATAGGTACCCCCCATGTGCACCCCCCACTCCCCTTCACCTAGGGGGCCCGCAACGGGCCCCCACAGTGAAGATCCGTATGCTTTTCCATGGCGGAAAATCCGCTGCGGAAAAGCATATTTGACAGCCCATCCTAATATGGCTGACGGTGTCTGAGAGACACCGTCACCATATTAGAGCTTTTCCGCCGTGGTTGTAAGCCAACTGCGGCAGAAAAGCTGCGGACGGAAACCAGGACCCACCAGCCATCCTAATATGGCGGTGGGTCTTTGGTCAGTCCGCTGCGTTTTTTCCGCATCCTATGGGCCGGCGGTGGCTTCCGCCGGCCCCGAGGATGCGGAAAAACCGCAATCCTAATCTGCCCCTAAGTTAGGTTAGTCTTTGTAACCGGGTGTTTTTTATTGTATTTTTTTTAGTGTAGTATTTGTCAGTTATGGAATTGCACTAGGCCAGTGGTATCCAACCTTTTGTCTAATTATAGCTACTTATGTTAAATGAAAATTATTGCAAGCCACTAATGTTATTAGAGTTGTGATAGTGACCACATCAGACAAGTTTACATTATTGTCCACCATATGAAAGATTACCAGCAGAGTTCAGCTCAGTGCATCAGGCAGGATTGCTGGCAGTAATGTAAGCAAAGGCTTTGTCAATTTGGAATACCTCTACAAAAGTAGCACATGCCAGACACCGCTGCAGTGCCCCAGCATGAAAGTAATATTCGTTATAAGTCTGCTGTGTCCCTCAAAACTCAGCTTTAAATATATTTTGAAAATTCATCTAATTTTTCTCCGAAAATTAGCTTATGAGTTCGCAAATACACACATATTCGTCTTGAATACACAATCAGTTTTTGCCCATATACATTTATTCAACAAAGAAAAATGTTCTAATTTAGGAGCCTGGGATGCTGACAGGAGAGCTACTTACAGGTTGCAGGAGAGCTACCAGTATCTCACAAGCTACTCATTGCAGAAGCCTGCACTAGGCCTTATTGTGAAATGAAATGTTTACTTGTATTTTCATGTGTGCTCTATGTGTTCAACATTAGTTTTATTGGTTTTTTTTCTGTGCTCAGCTTTTATACTAATGTTGTAAGAGTTTTTCAGTGGGCTTATATATGGGTTATTTACTTTACCTGTATTTATTTTTGGACGGTGTACTTTCTTTTTACCCTAAATGCATTTTTTTCATAGAAAATTAGTTGATATTTTTTCTATTTCAAGTAATTCTGTGTCTTAATTTTCTTTTCCTCTTAGCGTTGTTTCCTTCTTGTAGACGATGTACCCGCATGTTTGAGAAATATGTGGCATATTTTTAATTGTTTGCTCTCTTAACTATGGGCCCGATTTCTATGTCGGGCATTAAGCAGGCCCGGACTGGCCGTTGCGGGCACCGGGCAATCCCCCGTGGGCCGCACGGGTGGGGGCCGGTTTGAGACCCCTGGGGGCCGTTTTTGTTACAGGGCCGTTTTGCTGCAAAAACGGCCCTGTAACAAAATCGGCCGAAAACCGGCCCTGGCAGAGAGCGCGGCCGTCCCCCCTCCCCCGGGAGGTGGGGAGGGGGGGCCGGTCGAGCACTTTGCCAGGGCCGGTTTTGGTTCCCAGTCCGGCCCTGGCATTAAGCCATTCGACAGCTAGGCGGAGGCTTTCCACCCAACATCGATGGTTTCCCTCCGACCACCATATAACAATACCGGCGGTCGGAGAGAAACCCATGGAGAGATTCCTCTGCGCTTCCGGCGGGTTCAAGGAGCTCGTCAGAGCATCGAAAGGACTCAAAATCCCATAATGACGGCCGCTTTCCACCTGCCCTTTCATGGCAGACCGCCTGCAATGAAAAGGCAGGCAGAAAGTGTATTTAAGGGCCTCTAGCAGGGCCCCCTCCCCCGGCCCGCCGCTGTGGGGCCTAGGTGCCCCCTAAACATCCCTGGCGGCAGGGATGTTTAAAGAACATCCATTTTACAATTGTAGCTTGTGCTGCTGGCATTTACCACCCACTGAACAAGCTACAATTGAAAAATTGTTGTTTCAATATATTTGCGCAATATTAGTGTATATCAATATTTTTTTTCTCTGTATATTGTCATACAACCTATAGGACATTGGATATCTAGAACTGGCTTGTAAGAAAATGGGGGCGATTAGATGTTACTTAAAAAGACCAACATCATTACTTACAAATAAAAACAAATAATGGTATTAGAAGCCAGTTATAAAATGCACATGCAATTGTCAGGACTTCCCTTTGGGGTAAAGAAATCTGCCCAAAGCACTCAAATTTCTTTTTATAAGGTTTTTTGTATACAGTGCCAGGTTAATGATAGCTCTGTGTTTACTTGGGAGGATTCTCTCCTCCTGTGTCTTTGTCCTGTTATTTCATATTCCACGTCACCAGTGACCACATACTCCTGTCCTTCTCGTTTTTAAGAGGCTACTGCATTCTGTAAGTTTTATTTATGGGCCATGTGAACTAAACTAGCACACCTGACAACGATTATTTGGAAAAGTAAAGCACATTATGGAACTACAATGTCCCAGGTGACAAGGAGTAGGTGGTAATCCTACACCCTTTTGCCAAATAGCCTTGTAGTTTATATTATGTGAGGGAAAGTACAAGACAGACATTTTCTTCTTTCTAGCTATAGAAAACCACACAAAATAATATAGGGAAAAATAAAAATAAGGCAGGAAGTCTGACTTTATTATGATAGAATTTGAAAATTAACTAGTGACCTCTTCCCAACCCAGAAACTAGCCTGAAGGTATCTCAACACATCAAGGCATATATCACAAGATTTCTCATTACCCAAGCAACAGCTTTGGAGTTAACTTTCTGTTAACATTTGCATCATATTTCCACATTAGAGGAACAATAAATGTGGATATTAGATGCACAAACTTTGGCCAAAAAAAAGGAGCACATGCTCTAGCAACATCAGTCTGTTTAGCCCACTATCACTGGAGGATCTATAAAAGAAATGGCCTGTCATTATTTATAATTATCAGATTAAAGAGAAATAATAAAAAAAATGTGAAATTCAACTTTAGGTGCACTTTATTAAACAATTCTTATAGGCACCGCTGCCTACCATCCATTTGCACTGTGTGTTTATATTTGGCCATGTGAACGACAGGATAGCGGTACTTACCTGCACTCTGTGAGGATCTTCAATGTCTCCTCCTCTTCGTCCATTGTAACTGAATCTCTTGTGCTGCTGATGGTTTGATGGTAATCTGAGCACAAGAATGAGGAGGCCATATTCCCCTATGTAGGTGAGGCAAGATGGTAGAATCCCAGGCCTTGATATTCAAGGATGGCAAGAAGCGGTGAACTTTCTCACTGTATTGCAAGCAGTGTGGAGAGCTGACAAGCAGCAAGAGGGGATTGGGACTGTCAACAGACTCTAAGAGGAGCTTATACCTGCCCCCACTGAGAGGCTTGAGGTCTCGGCCCCAACATACATGGGTCAGGACTGAGGATGGTCGACTGCATGGCCTAGGGACCTTAAGACAATCATTGTGAGAGTGCATTGAGTTGTTGGACTGATTTCATATGCTGTGCTTTAGCTCTGGTTCTGGAGACACAGACTGTAGAGCTGTGAAGGACAAACCAAAGATAAACCATACCACAGCATATCAAAGAGGACGCTTCGGTGGAACATTCTTTCAAAACCATGTACTTCACTACAAACTGAATCCTGGTGGTGATGAGCAGGTTACATTTTACAAGAGGTGAACTTGCTTTAGTGGCATCTATTAAACAAATGCCTGGTGATATTGATACTGTTGACAGGAGACTGGAAAATTGCCTTCAGTAAAGCACAGGTTCAGGAAGAGGGGCAAACAGAGTGACTGGATAACTTGAGAAGGTATTGTATCATACAGCCTTTAGGCTGGCAGGCATCGGAAGTTGGATGTGATCTTTCGGGCAAACTGAGACCTTTTTCAACAAGGACGTTGTTGCTGAAACAACTGATGTATGACTACTGAGGGCGAGCAGGCAAAATCTCAGGAGTGTAACTGGGGAAGGCCTAGGTAAATGCATAGTATGTTTCGAGGGGAGTGGAATGTGAGAGATAATCCTTAAGGCAGCATCTGCCAAACTGAACTAATTTCTGAGGCAATAGAATCCTACTATTTTCTAACCTGAGTTCTATCACGATTGCGAAGAAGGATATTGCAGTGGATGCAGAAAAAACTGATACTGTCAAGAGTACATGCTATGACCCTGTATCCCACTCGCTTATCTATTCGGTCAGATCGAATCAGTAGCCTGATTTGTGGGGAGCATAAACAGAGCAGATGGAAAACTTGATAAATGACTAGATTGTTTATATTATCATTGCTGTTCTGGTCTCTAGTGGACTGAGGCAGGTTCTAATACCTCTGTGCTATTGGGGGTTGAGTATTTATCATTTCTGTTTTTTGAAATGGAAAAAAGGCTGTAGCACTGGGCAGGAGTGCTGGTAATTTATATGTGTTACAACTATATCATAAGTATATGGGCAAAAAACTGAACTAAACACACAAATTATGTAAAAATATATATGTTTTTTTTTTATTTTATCTTTTACTATTTCTTTCATTTATATGTTGGTTATTATCAAAAAGTATATCATACAAATAAACAACAGTAAAATCACAATGGAAAAGATTTTTAGAAAAATGATTTCATTGATGTATCTGTTTTTCCAATGAGGTATGACCACACAAAGACAATCCAAGACAAAAAAGGGGAAAAAATATATTAACAAATACCAAAAAAATGTTGGTAAATCCTGAAGTTTGACCAATGGAACTAAATATTAATATCCACTGTTATATGGGACTGGTTGAAAGGCACAATCGTCACCAAACACAATTGACACCAACGCGTTTCGGTGTTTAACCTTCCTCAGGGTGTATTTACCAGTGGCATACGATAATTAGAAGAAAACTGTATATTGTGTACATCAATAGTCTAACAGGATATTACACTACGCAATAGTCATCTATGAAAAAGCTTTCAGGCATCTAAATATTTTATGGGCTGCAATCGGCACAAACAAATCTTCTTGGTAATAGTAACATTTTCTATGTTTCTCTTATGTCCAAACTCCAAATGTGTAATATATGGTTTAGCATCAAGTGCTAGAATTGTTTTTTAACAGTGGCTTGTATTAAGGCGGGAAGTCCATGTACTCCTCAACCCCATCTCCTTAGATTTTTCCACCTTTATTATAGTTTAGACAATTTTTTGCCTGCACAACCCGGTAGGGATTCAACATGTTGAAAAGTTTCCTATTGATTATGCATATGCATGATTTGCCCAGAGCGGTATCACCCAGGGATACTGCTCCTGGGAACTCGTTTTCACAGCTTCAGTGCTTCCTTGTATGTTACCAACACTTGTAAATAAATTATAAATGAAGTTGTGGCTAAAAAAACATGTTTATATCCCAACTCGTTTCAAGCATTTTTAATAAGCATTTTTTGTTGTTGCTCTTGATTTGGAGGCATTCTTCTTTCACTTTTCTTTGGCTGAAAAGTGTGGGCTGCGAGTGACAAGCTGACCCCACGGACAGGACCATCTGATATATGACTGAGTAACATATTTTAAAGTTTAACGTTTATTGAAATGAGTTTATAAGTAAAGTTGATGACTAATGTCACAACTGTGACATCTGTCATCAAGTTTAAATGATATATGTCCCTCTTCTCTGAAATGCTGTAGAATGTATTGCAGATTGATGTGTCTGTTTTTCCTCCTTGAGCTATTGTGTACCTTTTTTGGGATGACATTAGGGTGCACCTCGCGAACTACAATGTTGAATCTATTCAGTCCTTAATGTTTAATCTATTCAATCCTTACCTATAGGGCGGTTGTGCCTTTACAACTAGTACCACAAGCACTTGAGGCCCTCATTTAAATAGCAGTAATAGCACAATTGCACATTTGTCCTAATCCCTGCAGAAGTACAGTAGATGTGCATATATGGCATTGTTGCAAGCGCCGGGCAAGTCATATTTCAAGTCCTTAAAAAAAACCAGAAATTGGCAAACTGGCTTTATGGTATACAGAAAGCAAAGGCTAGCAGTAACCAACTACCTTGATGCTACAAGATCTCCAGTAAAGGGGAGCAGTCCAGACACATACACAGGCTGGCAGCAGCTGACTTGTACACAAGTTTTCAGTTGTGCCATGGTTATTTCTGGGTAGTCAAGACCACTGGAATTATACGACAGAGAAGGGTCAGATATCGTGGCAGGGTTAGCTAAATTGGGCAACAAAAAAAGGCAAATTATGCGGTGTAATGCTGGACATTTTGTGATAGTATAAGCTCAATACTTTGTTATGTTTACACGTGTTCACACTATTTGTGAAAAGCTTTCATCACATTAGTACCAGTTTGACACCCAAATACAGCAATCAGAAACAGAAAGGTGATCAGGCAACCTTTCGAAAGGGCCTTCCACTGGACGGCAACTGTGTTTTGAGCAACTTTTTATCTATTTCAGCTAGAATATTTTTTTGGGCCAAAATATGCAGATTATTTGGTTTTGAAAAAAAAAAATATGCAGATTATGCAGCAGATGACGTATTACATATCAAATGAGGTAAATCCATAATTATGCAGAAAATGCCACAGATGGATAATTCCAGTGGCCCACCAAGTAGTGTGCCAACCAGCATTGTAAAACACTGCAGAAAAAAGCAGCAGAGGCGGTACTCCAATCCCCGGTAGCACACATTTTAGAGAATAAATAAGTCTGACATCTCGTATGTGGTATAGGCCTTGCTACATCTACGTACTACCCCTCATTTAGCACCAAAGCCTCTGTCAGAAGGAAGCTGGAACAGTCACACAGTAACTACCCTCATAGATAGCGCTACGGCCCTCATTATGAGAGGCCTGGTAAAAGGGTCTGATAATGCCGCACCCAATAGTACCAAAATCTGTGGTATTGGTCCCCAGTACCGCTAACACTGGGCGGAGAATCTCAAGTTGATCTTCTAGAATCCCCTATTCATTGGGGGATAACTTGGAGAATTTGGTGCTAACTTTAAAACTCTCAAGGCATGAGGTTGATTTGCCCTGGTAATACTGCACCACATGTGATTCTCAATGGGGCTGGTAACTTCCATTGAAATTTGATTTTGCAGCATCATTCATGACGTTTCATTGGCAACTTTTGCCACTGATCCACAAATTCCCGATTTACAGTGGATGAGTGGCAAAAGTTGCCAATGCATTTCGCCTAAATTTGGAACAAATCCTTGATTTTTTCGTGGATTCATACAGGATCCCAAGTGCATTACTAGAAAACTGACAGTCATAGTACTCAAGGAGTAACACGTTTAGATTTTACATCTATGGAATTTTAACCAGGTAGGAAAACATTTTCATAGGGTATGGTGATACAAATGTGTATTTTTAACCTAGTTTGTTTTTTAGTGGGGGAGAGGTCTTATCCATGGAGAACCGCCTATATTACACTATTAGCAAATACTAACTTGTAAATGCACATATTTCTCCCTTTGACAAGAATAAATATGCGTGTTGTTTTCCTGTGAAGAACGCATTGTGCTAATGTTTACAAACTTCCAAATTTGGAAGGCCAAAAAACAGCTTTTACCCTTTTTGTGCTCATGGATATTTCAACAAATCCCTCGACTCCTCACAATCTGGCTTCCGAGCAAAACACAGCACTGAGACCGCCCTCATCGCAGCAACAGACGACATTCAAACTCTACTGGACAATGGAGACACAGTCGCCGTCATCCTCCTCGACCTCTCTGCAGCATTCGATACAGTCTGCCACAGCACCCTTCTACAACGCCTCAATAACACCGGAATACAAGGAAAAGCACTTGAATGGATCACCTCGTTCCTCACCGGAAGAACCCAGAGAGTCCGCCTTCCACCATTCAAGTCCGAGGCCACTGAAGTCATCTGTGGTGTACCACAAGGATCCTCACTCAGCCCCACCATCTTCAACGTATACATGAGCCCCCTCACGGCCATCGCCCGCCAACACAACCTCAACATCATCTCTTACGCGGATGACACTCAACTAATCCTGTCTCTCACCAATGACCCCAGCACCGCCAAAACTAACCTACACGAAGGAATGAAAGAAGTTGCCGAATGGATGAAACAAAGCCGTCTGAAACTGAACTCAGACAAAACAGAAGTCCTCATCTTAGGTACATCCCCCTCTGCATGGGACGACTCTTGGTGGCCGGAAGCCCTTGGAAAAGCACCCATCCCGACAGACCACGCACGGAACCTAGGCGTCATCCTGGATTCTTCACTCTCAATGAACAGACAAGTCAGCGCCGTATCCTCATCCTGCTTCAACATTCTTCGCATGCTCAAAAAAACATTTCGCTGGATCCCCACCGAAACAAGGAAAACAGTCACCCATGCTCTGGTCACGAGCCGACTGGACTACGGAAACACCCTCTACGCAGGTACTACCGCTAAACTCCAGAAGAAACTCCAACGAATCCAAAACGCCTCAGCCAGGATCATATTGGACATCCCGCGCAACGAACACATCTCTGGTCACCTGAAAGACCTCCACTGGCTTCCCGTCAATAGGAGAATCACTTTCCGACTGCTAACCCACGCACAGAAGTCACTCTACGACATCGGACCAGAATGTCTCAACTCACGACTGTCCTTCTACACCCCCTCCCGCCAACTACGTTCTTCCAGCCAAGCCCTCGCCACTGTACCTCGCATCAACAAGACCACCATGGGAGGCAGATCCTTCTCATACCTGGCTGCTAAAACATGGAACTCACTCCCCGCTTACCTTCGCCTTACCCAGAACCACCTAGCATTCAGAAAGCACCTTAAAACGTGGATATTTGACAAGTAATCCTCCTCCCCTCTCTAAGCGCTTTGAGACCCTCTGGGTATGTAGTGCGCTATATAAATTCTCTGACTTGACTTGACTTGACTATACTGGCATAGTCCATTTGTTAGGGTAAATGTCCACCAACACTGGCACTGTCAACAAGACGCGGATTTCACCTTTGCACGTGGCATTATAGTTTGCACACCTTCCTTTAAGAAAGGTGTGTAAAGTACTTTATTTATGAATTGGGCTAGTAAGGCATCGAAATGCTAATAAGTATGGAAATCAGATGTCCGCGCTTTTTGGCCATTTGCACGGCGCACTAGACGAGTGTCTCAGTGTCTTGATACTAAACAATAGTGTGGTGTTTCAGATGTGGTCTAGAATACTGCACCAGCACAGATCAAGCGCGCGACTCCGCGGAACCGGAAGCACAGCAATTGCAAGCGGTTAGGAATGAAAGGCGGGAGCACGCGCCTCTGTGTAATAGGGTCATCCTGCCAGGAAAAGCGAGCGCTCGCGCGAGCGGCGTCATTGTGGTCTTCCCTGGAGTGGTTTGAGCACAAACACCCTTTACAACCGTTCCGGCTTCAGCGGCGATAATGATACTAGCAGAGACGCCACACATTCTGTGTTATTGCATAATTACGGGACGCGGCACGAGATAAGAGCTGTTACAATACATTAGAGGAGTTGCAGCTAGGGAGATTACAAGGTGTTTATTCGCAAGTCTGCAAGCTGCAGAAAGAGATAAAATAAAAATCTAAAAAAAAATAGACATCTTTTGATCTTTCTTTGAATGTTTACCTTTCCAGTTTTCGGACTCAGTGAAATGACAAAGCATTTTTTATTATAACGATGCATGATATCCCGGCAAGAGTTAACTCTGAATTTCTGCAGATCTACTGTTTTCGAAACGTAGACTTTCGCTCCCATTTTGAGCATGTCGAAGGAGAGAAAGATGGGACCTTTGAAAATCATCGATTCTAATGAATATTGTGATTTCTCTACACATATTTTGGCTACCCTTGTAATCACATTAATATTTCAATGTTGTTAGTGCACTGTGTACGGGGACTTGTACCTATTGTCCTCTGGGAAAGCCTATAGGATATACCCATCATAGAACGAATGTATTCTGTGGTCACTGGGCACAGATGAGCCCAGCTGTTACTGCTGGGTATTACTGGTTGTAGATTCAGAGCAGGATTGAAGTGTGTGAGCAGTGAATTATTATCCACCTCACCCTCCAGACTCCATACTCCACCATTTTTGACAACCCTTATTTCTCTTGCCTCTTTGCACCTCGAATTTTTGGGTTCACTTAGTCTGTATTTTTAAATTTCAGCACAAAGTGTCATACCTCAGGCATCACTGTACAATAAAATTAATCCACCTGATAAGACTGCACGGTCAACAGTGACCATCAAAAAAATATTGAGTCATGAGGACTACAGGGTTAAAGAATGCTGTTTGAAATTTGATAGTCATTGCTAGCCGAAAAATTATTTACACAAGACACCACCCTCTTTATGTGTAAAATAAAGGGCTTACTGGTATCAAAAATGGCAGGGTGCAACTCAAATGACCGAAAATGGTCTCAGCGAACGACGCTGGTGCTTTGGCATCAATCAAAAATCATTTAGAAAATTGGGATTACATGACTCAGGTGTTTGGGAACACAGAGTCCTTTCTGTGACGGTAGACTTTTATCCTAAAGAAATATGAATTGAACAGTGTCACTCCTTAATAGCACTATTTGGTGTGGGGAAAATATCACTTCTGTTTAATGTATCTTTAATGAATTGAATGAGCACATACATGGAAAAAGATATCAATGTCAAGATACTTTGCGGTTTGTGAAGTTTTCTTCTTGATTGCCAAGAGAAATGGGCAACTCTTCCCAGTAGCCATGCTGCCACCCTGCACAGAGTAGTCAATGTAAACAGTGTCAGGGGTCACCTTTGGAGGGCTCTAGTTAGGAGGAGAAAGCCACAAAGTTCAAAACACCTCTTGGTAACCTTGTAGTTCTTGATTGAAGATGAAGAATAATGAGCTGTGGATTGGAGACCGAGCAACATGGCGGCTCCTGTCTGAGCTGAGCAACATGGCGGCTCCTGTCTGAGCTCAGGGATTCCCTCCAGGTTCACTGGAGTCCTTCAGTGATCCCGATGTTTGGAACATGCAGAACACCCAGGTTTTGACTTGCGCCTCGCTGACGGAGCATGAGCTGTAACATGGGTGAAAAGTCTGCATGTAAAATACCTTAACCGCATGCGCGCTAGCGCAATTCCGCTCCTGTGCTGGGTTTTTTAAAACTGCACTTTACGTGACGAGCTGGGCTCGTCATCAGCGTGCGAGGAGGCTACGCCATGACGAGCCCAGCTCGTCTTGAGCGTGGAAGGGGTTAAAGAGCTTACCTTCCCCTCTCGGCACTGGACGTCACTAAGAAGGCAGGACATGGCGGAGTGAAGTCTTTATCTCCATAGGCTGCTCTGTTCGAGAAACCAATGCTTTAAGTCATCCACTTTATTACCTTTGCTGCCTGCTGGCTTCTCAGTGTACTTATTTCATCCTGACATCATCCTGACACCGACTAGTGCTCTACCATTCTGCCGGCACTGCAGTACCCTGCGGCTTGCGTTCTCATGCTGCTGCTGCATTGCTGACTCCCTGGTTCCCTGCCTTAGGAGCACCCACCATGCACAAATGTTGCCAGTGGGCAACCCCAAAATATCTCAAATACTGTGAAATTCACTTGAATCTTTATGTATAACTAATCTCTCACAACCAATACCACTACATGAACTGATGTGTCATGTCCCTGGCATGTACGGATCGACTCACATGGCTTTCTGTTTCTTCATTTAGCTTTCTTCACTCTATTCCATTCTTTAAAGACTCTCTTTATGGAGGGTATTTGTCAGTATATGTATTTTCTGACATGCTTCTATTGTTATTTCCTTCTATTGTATTTGGACACAGTGTAGGATGATATGTGCAGATGCTACTAATATCATTAATCCTTTGTAGATAGATAAGTCATTAAACATGTTTGTAATACAAGTTTATTATCGTGCATTACCAGAAGGACTTTTGTTTAACTCCTAATGACTAGCATAGTGGTGTGCAAAAATATGAACAAAATTAAGTACCTTTATCAGAAAGTATGGTATAAAGTAATCCATGAAGAAAAAAAATATCTGTCAAGACATTAAGCCACGTTTTCTTCAGCTAGTAACTTTGAAAAATGACTATTCCTGCATTGAAGATTTTCCAACACCGTACATTCTAATGACCAATTTGAATTTCAGATGGTTCTTTTGTGCCCATCAAAAGATGTGTCTATTTAGTGCAAGCTATTTTCATCGCTAAAAGCTCTGTCTTTTCAATGTATTAATTTTGCTGTCAAAAGTTTATCTTATTTTATCACTCATGATTCAGACTCTGACTCCTTAAATGCCAGCGTCTGGGAAGAGCTACTCAGATGTCGCACTTCACTGCCTAGGGACTACTTATTTGGATCTCTTGAAGTGCTAGGTTTATCTGACATTTGGGAAACAGCCATAGACATTCAGTCCTTCAAAAAATTGGCCAAAAAGTCTGCTCGGATAATCTCAGCAATAGAAGACAAGAAAGATCTAGCCAACAGAGCGCACGGATGGATAACGGTGGGAGATTACGGTAAAATACGGCCACAAGCCTATCTTAACATCGGGATGAAAATAAAAGTTAAAGAAAAGTTTCCAAAACTGCGCCTTGGGGCTATCCCGATCTTACCGCACCTGCCCCCATGGGAGAGATCTCATGTCTCGGACTTGTGTCGCCTGTGTAAATCTGGCAAGGAGGACATTGTCCACGTGATATGCATATGCCCGAGATTAAGGGACCTGAGGCACAACCTGCTGCTACCATTTTTTAGATCACATGCTGTTCGGACTTGTAGACAGGCAGTTAAACTGTGTTTTACCACTAGCAACATCAAACTGAACTGCTAGGTTGTGAAGTTCTTTGATCTAACAAAGGAAAGACTCAACCACACTTGAAAGACTCATTGGGGCTTAGTAACAACCTTGAATTGACCACAGTAATCGTTGCATTTAAAAAATAAAAAGTTAAATCAATTTTTTATTGTCATCTGGCTTTTATACTTTTGTAAAGATTTTAATTAATCATATACAAATAAAATATTACCTTACCTTGCCTTATTTTATCACTCCATTCATCGACATTTCACCAGTCTTCTGCTTGCTTCTCTTGTTATTCCTCTCCATGCCATGGCTGCCATGTGACTTATCTATATTCAATGTTTTTCTCTTAATTGTGTGGTTTTACTTACCTTATTATACTTACCATACAAGGTAAAAAGATTTGCATGGTGCAATCCATCTCCACTTCAGTGGGAGGAGGAATGAGGCTATCAATTGTATGGATGTGGAACCTGAAGTCTGAGGTAGGAAAAGAGATAGATACATCTATAAAGGTTATTGGTGCAACATACGCAAGTCATGGGGTTAAAGTATGCCTATATGTTGGTTTCACCACATAAATGTCCAGCTAGAGGAATTTGATAACCTTATTTGGCTATGTGGTTTAGTAATTTAAGGAAGATAAAACAAATTATGTGGTTGGATTTCATCAAGGTCGTTAAGACTATTCCAAATAAGAGACGTAGAGTATCATGAGTGCGGGTCTATTAAACTGTAATTAATTAGTATGAGTCACATGACAGGAGTCACATTGGACTGGTAGAAAGAAATTATCTCCGTGCGGATAGGGTGAGTGATGGAGCACAAAAAAAGATCAGAACTTGGGTCCATCAATGTCAATGCCTTTAATACTGATTTGCAAACTGGAGCATATGTGAAGGCATGCTTGTGTACATGATGCTACAACCTGCAAAAAAATTATACCCTGAAATGATTGAAATAGATCATTTTAAGGAAGGTGGAAAAGCCAGGAGAACAGTCATGAATCTGAGTGGAAACGTGTTTAGGTCCAGAGAAGACAAAACTGTAGGTCATTGTATAGAAGAATGGGTTTGGGAGAGCGGTGTAAGGTATGCAATACAAACCCTTGAGAGGGTGCTGCATGGATGACCATCTGTAGAGAAAGGGAGATATGACTAGGATCATTGAATAACTTTAGGGATATAAATGCACATCCCGTAGTGAAAATATTCAAGCAGATACTTTGTGCTACAACATATGAACATTACTAATATTTCCATTTTATAAAAGCAGTGCTCTTTTTTATGATTTTCAATGTTAGTTGAGACTGTACTCTCCTTTTGACCTGGAAGTGCATGTATAAATACTGACCTGGTTCCTGTGCTGAGATGAGCAGTGATGGTAAAATTATGCAAGAGAAGTTTGAAAGAAATTGGAACAGGAAGACTATCAACTTTTATACTTGGAAGACCTCTTTTAGGTCTCTTGGAAAAAGAAATAAAGAATAGACTTTGTTTGGAGATTTTTTCAGTGGTTTCAGTCACTGGGCTACCTTTTTCTTTAAACAGTCCATGAACAACCAATATAACTTCCATCCAAATAAGGATTTATGTGCTTGTTTCCATCTCTTGATTCCTTTCCACCATCCTCTTCCACTCTCAGGTTATTTTTACATTATCCAACCGTGGCTACAGGTTAATAATTGTCCCCAGGTGCGACTGTTGTCTCTGGTTGCTGTCCTCTGTCTTCATCAAGCACTACTACACGTTTTCCCTCTGACGTAAAATGTGTTACTTTTAAAGGCATTTCTGCTGAGGTCCACTGGTATTAAGATTTGGGCCCCAGTCACGGACTGGATATAAGGGAAACTGTTGGTTTTGTCTGTGTACTTGCTTTTTGTTGATGCAGTTTAATTTGTTTTTTCCTCATGTAATATCTGTTGTTTTCTACTCTGCCTTTCTTGCATAAAATGGGATAAAAAATCTAATACAAAATATTTTAAAAGAAATAATAAAGGCATTTCCGCATCATTTGCAGTTGTTACAGCACATCAAGTTTTCTCCCAAAAGGTTCCACCTAGCTTGAACAAACCAAATGTCCTATGGTGTTCACCTCCAAATCGATGTGCAGCAAGCAAATAGGGTATACATGTGGCACTTTGGGGGATAGTCTCAAGAACGTGTGATAATCATCTCAAAATTAGCTTAACGCAACTCTCCTTATCACAGTCTATCGCGGGAAGATAACAGTGTGTTAACGTAGCATTCACAACATGGCAGTCCCATGCGATAGGCCCAGGATAACACATCAAATGTTCGCGATAAAGTCAACGCAACGCCGCAAAAATGCAAAACACAAGCGCAAAAAAACTTGCGATGAGGCCAATTGCAATACAAAAACATCGAAAATCAGGGACAGGCCTGCAATCCCTACGCGTCAAGCGGGAAAAGGCACCATAAATGCAGAACAAAAACAAGGGGAAACAAAAATAAGCCACATAGCACCATGGACGCACCTGGACCGAGTGCATAGGTCAACGTGAACCCCACAAGCCCTAAAGACCACCAGCAAGGAACAACAGGGTCGGGGAAGGCCAAGGAGAAGATGGAGAGGAAGACGGAGTGCAGTCCGCAGGAAAATCAGATCAGCGCCACGTAGGTGACAGAACACTACCATCAACTGAACTGCATTTATACTAACATGAATGCAGTCAGAGTGTGAAGGAGGTCAACGGAGGCGCTGGGATGATGTGAAAAGCAAAACCAAGCACAATCCTGCTGCCAACAGGAAGGCAGCAACGGCTACATGAGGTGGGAGTCCTGCGCCACAGGAGTAGCTTGAGGAAACTGAGGCCATAGTCATCGGTGTGGAGAGGGTGCAAGGAGTTCGGAGTCTGGATACAGCTCGATAGGACCTGACACAACATCAACAGAGTGAGTAATGACCAGGAACTGGGGGGCAGGGAGAGATTGGCACAATGGCACACATGCACAATGATGTGTAGCACACTGCACAATGACCCTGGATCATGTCACTGGTCCCCGTGGCACACAGCAGCACACTCACATAGCAATAACAGCACATCCACATTGAAGACAATGTTGTACAAGGTGCAACCACGACACTGCAGAACAGAGGACACAACATGCGCAGAAACTGGCGAACTACATCTAACAGACCAGGAAACTGTGATAGATACATCTGTCATGTAGTTCAAATATCCACTGTCCCGCATCAAAATCCAGCACCTCCCAAACAGTCACAATGTACATTGCCATGCAGTCTGCATGTAAACAAGAACAATGCACCAACATACATGTCAATACAATGACAACATGCATCTCCCCTTCACATTGCAGAGGGACAAACAACACCTCCAGCAAAGCAGAGCAGACACCTCATCAGTGATGCTGGAGAGGACCACAATACTTTCGACTCAGACGCCCTACAACAGCTCATGAACATCCCAGACAACCCACCACCAGGACCAGGGAAGCCAAGCTTCATAGAGGAGAACTGAGACCCTGCACAGCCCACACAGTAGGAAGAACCCCCCAGCATGGCTGGCTCCCAACACTTCACAGAGGCACACATGGCATTCCAATGCCAGGTGTCAGAATGCCAAAAGGAGGTGGCCGAACAGGTGCGGGTGGAGTCCGAACCCATGGAAGATGAACTAGGTCACATACGTGAGTGTCTAATTCCCTTCAGGGACCACCTACACCCCACAAAGGAGATACACACTGCGACAGAGACACATGCATTTGCACATTTCCGGTACTGAACCACGCCCAGAGGCACACACTTATCATTCACACACCCACGCTGGATCTGCGTACGACGGCCCAGTCCACTCCTCTTACTTATTGAGTGGGTGACGACAAAGCTACATGTCCAAGTTTTAGCCCACTGCCTGTGGTGACATGTTTGCCTCCCGTGTACACAGCACAATTAAATGTTGCAGGGGCCAGGGCCTTCATGCACACATTATGACCACACAGACACATTCAGATAGTTTGGGGAACTGGCTATGGACCCGTGCACAAGGCCCCTTTATTGGCAGGGCCACATGTACAGTGATGCCTGTGCTGGATGTGAGTGTGGTGAGTGTAAGCCAGCCCTCACAGAGTGGTTGGTGCTGGCAACAACTTGAACAGTGAACACTCATGGAAGTAAAATGAGCAAGTACATAGGTCACCCATTATGCAAACAGAAGTGTCAGTGATTTGCAGTGCACTAAGGTTGGGGCACTAGAGCTGAGCGCGCTCATGTGAAGAAATTGTCTAGGATTGTGTCCCTTCGGGATATACCTGATGCAGCTGCAGTGGGGTGTGTGACACCTGCATCAACTTCCTCACCATCGTCCCAGGTCTTCCACAGTGCCTGAGGTGAAATTGCTGTGTAACATCTCCACAGCACAAAACTCAATCAAAAACTGTCCATGGGTTGCGGTGCACTGAGTTAGTGGCACCTGAAGTGCTGAGCAGGGTATCAGGCAGAGGATGGCTTCCATGACAGGTGTGAGGAACTCAGTCAGTCTGCCAGTACAACTGTTTCGACTCGGGCAGTTGGCGGTTGGAGTTGGTCTTGGCGGTGGTGGTGTGTGCCTCCTGCGGTGATGCTACATCCAGGCCTGTCAAGAATTGATTTGATGTGTGAGCCCTGGTGGACCGCAGTTGAGGCCGGAGGCAGCGGACAGTGCAGGGCCACAGACACATGGCGTTGATGACCCCAAGGCCATCTTCTCAGATGCCATCCAATATCTCAGAAGACAGGGTCCCTGACTTGAGCTGCACAGAGTTAGTGGCCCCGGATGCACTGCGGCCGGCACAGGCACACAGCCACGGGACGGTGACTTGAAGTGCACTGAGGTAGGACCACGTGGACTGAGTGGGTCCTCATCGATGTCCGAGGAGAATGTGGTGGAGGGTTGAAGAGGGTTGCGGGGGACAGTGGAAGGTGTCCTGCAGGGCATGATGCTGAGGGCAGAAGCCATCCAGAAGTGGCAAATTGAAGGAGTGGAATGCTACAACCTCGTCATTACAGGCACGTTGGTATCAGCTACATGAGGATGAAAACAATCCCCAGTTCATAGACTCAGATGCCACCAAAGTTCAACCAGAGATTGTCTATGAATGTCGGGGAACAGACTTAGTGGCACCGGGGCTGAGAGGGGATGCAGTCAGCGATGATGCAGGTACATTGATATGAACTCGTCATTGCTAAATCAAGACTCAGTCCCAAATGTGTGACCTACTCGACCGCAGTGTAGGTCGGAGGAAGCAGTCAGCAGTGGCCCACAGCCACGTGTCTTTGGCTCGCGATGCACAGAGTTAGTGACACCAGGGCAGTTTTCGGTAGTGTTCAGTCACCTCCGTAATGATGATCCTTTTTTCCTCCTGACTGAGACGTGTCATCCTCTTACACCTCTCCTTGCGTGCAATGATATGTACTCTGCCATTCAAAAATCGAGACTCAGTTTCAAGTGAGTGACCTACTCGAGCGCAGTGTGGCCCAAGGGCAGTAGTCAGCGTGGGCCCACAGACACGTGTGGTTGGAATGCTATACACAGACTTGTTTTTTTTAAAACACGGAGATTGACTCACTTTAAAAACCTAGAGGCTGGAATCAGTACAAATTACGTGGGTCAATAAGCAAATCATCAGTTCGTCTTCTTGCTAAATGATCAGTATATACTACAATGATCCATTTGCATGTGGTTTTTACTCCATGATTAATTCAATTATTTCATTTTTTTCTTTTGTTTTTGGTATATATACTTCAATATACTTTATGCTCCCAGCAAAGACACCACTACCAAGATTGAGAGAAATTTCAAAGCTTCTTTGCCTCAAGACTATAAACGGCAACAGGTAATGAAGAAGCCGTATGGCTGTTGTTGAAACTGAACATTATAAATTAGATACATAAGTCTAATCACATTTTTACTACACTTTTCCCATAGCGTCCTACAAAATGAAACCACAACAGCCCTGAGGAAGACCTTCTTTTTATTTTCCAGGTCTAAGCACGAAGGTCAAAACGCGTTGGCACACCCTTCACTTAATCGCCCACACTACACAAGGCCAAAGAACCGCTTGAACTAAAGAAAAAGAAAAATGTCAAGAAAATGATTGGGTGAAACAATTATTAGTGGTGAAAACACCACCAAGACATTTAAAAGCGCTCTCTGACCTAGACTTCACTTTTATGGACCATGCATAGATAGAGTATCGAGGACAAGTAGTCAATATCCCGATATATGAGTAGTATGAAGTAGGACCAATTGATTGTTCAGGCGATTTGTTAATGTATTAAGGTTTTCTGATTTATGCACTGTATATAGTCATTGCACTTTGGTTTGTATTTTTGTATTAATATGCAAAAGACAAAAACATGTACCATCTTTGAAGTATATATACCAAAAACAAAAGAAAAAATTAAATAATTGAATTATTCATGGAGTAAAAACCATATGCAAATGGATCTTTGTAGTATATATTGATCATTTAGCAAGTAGACTAACTGATGATTTGCTTGCTGACCCACGTAATTGAATGAGTATAAGAAATTCAATCCATTAGTGGAACTGTCCAGTAGGGAAAAGTTTCTCCCTCCTTTTGAAGGAACGTTTAGAATCTATGGTCCTAGAGGTTCTCTAAT
The DNA here is from genome assembly GCF_964263255.1 of Lissotriton vulgaris. Taxonomy (NCBI): domain Eukaryota; kingdom Metazoa; phylum Chordata; class Amphibia; order Caudata; family Salamandridae; genus Lissotriton; species Lissotriton vulgaris. The sequence continues at coordinate 889,190,401 of NC_141689.1, read as the reverse complement.
ATATTTAATACACAGACTTGGTGGCACCACATCGAAGGAAGTATAGTGATATAAACTCTGCCAAAAATAATATTCTCTGCCATAGTGTAATCAAGACTCGGTTCCAAATGTGTGACCTACTAGTCCACTGTGTATTCCGATGGAGTACGTCAACGGAAAGGAGCACTGCAGGCCTGTGTCGCGGAGGCCTTGATGGTCTGAGGAGGCTGCTAGCATCGTGGCCCTTAGGCTTGGAGCCTGCACCGGCACGTGGTGGGCCCTCTTTGACACACGCCGGTGTCAGCAGGTGAGCATTGTGCCCTGGGTGCGCAGGGGCAGACAAGCAGGCGCACAGGATCTCAGGCAACACCGCTCATGGCAATGCTTCGGCCTCATGGCGGGGTTGAGAGGCACCCCCCTGGCAGACACGTTGGGCATTCCGGAAGAGAACCACGCCCAGAGTTACATGCTTTTTATTCACACCCCGATGTTGGCCTAGCACATGCCGGGCCAGCCCACTCCGTTCACGCTTACTGGGAGACGTAACAAGCTACATTTCCGCAACCTCCACACTGGCTGGGGTGACATGGTTGCATCCACTGTCCACTACACTCCAAACACCAGTGGTGCATGTCGACATGGTTATGTGTGTGGTCTGCATACTGAAGTCTGGCTATCACATCAGCGCCACACTTGGCATTATGTACATTCTCATTCATCTGTCACTTGCCTCCTTCACACATGCCTGGTCCCTACCTCTTCCCACAATGTGCTATTGTGTGGCTGAGTTGCCATGCCATTGATGGCTAATGTACATGGATGGCCCAGGTTCCCACAGTAAGTTGTGCTGTCGTCTCTGGTGGGTGGGCATGTTGTTTGGAATGTTGGATATGTGTTTCTAACTTGTGCATTCCCAGTGTTGTGTGTTGCATGATTGTGGAGTTAAGGTTAGAGGTGTGTTCTTTTGGTACTTGCTAACGTGCAGTGCATTTCCGTAGTTGCCAGCCTGGAAGCGCTTGTTGATGATTGTCTGTCGGAAGATATAGGAATCATGCATACTGCCTGGGTGGTTGGCGTTGACTCTGGTGGAGATTCCCCAGTGGTCCACAATTGCCTGCACATTGATGGAATATGTGTGCTTTTTGTTGCGGTTATTGTATGCAGTGTTGCCAGGGGGCACAAGTAGGACATGTGTGCAATCAAATGCCCCCAACACGTGTGGAAAGCCTGCTATGGTGCAGATGCCTTGCTTGGTCTTCAGCTGTTCCTGCTCAGTGTGGGGGAAGAATAGATAGTAGGGTACCAAGCTGATGATGTTATCCACGACCGTTGTGAGGTACTTGGATTGGGCTGGCTGTGAGACTCCTCCGACTCAGGTGGTTGTTGGTTGGAGTGTACCAGAGGCCAACATGTGCAGCACGGCCAGCAGCTTTGTCTGAGGTGGGATGTTGGTTGTCTGCTGTGTTGGTACCTGTCGGCCCGTGGGCAATGGTGGTCAGGATGCCCAGGATGGTTTTCCCTTTGAGCCTGTAGTGGGCAATGACATTCTCTGATGTTGGGTCTGTGAGGTTGGTGCGTTTTCTGATGGTTGCTGTCTTTATCTGCGCTGCCTCAGTGTTTTGTCCGGGGGGGGGGTTGAGGGGGTGATCCGGGGGGCAGGTGTGGTCCTGAGGTGGTGGCGGTGGGTGTTGTGGCACTCTTGGGTGTCCGGCCTGCATGTTCAGTGGCTCCATGGCATCTGTTGCCCTTCAGGTGTTGCTCTGGCCTGGGGTCCCTTTTCTGGTGCAGGCTGTCATCCGACTGTACACCAGGTCAGAGAAGGTGTTAATTTTCTGCTGCTACCGTGCCTTATCACATGTTTTGGGATCTTATTGCCGATCTGGCTGGTCGTTGAGAATGTTGCGGAGTGGTGTTGTTGCTGCTTTTGGCACAGGAACGCCTACTCTGCATCCATTAGCGATAGTTGCCGGGGTCATCTGTGGCAGTGTTTTTTGCGGCTGCTATCGCAGGTAAACTGGTGAAATGGGCTGTTATCACCAGCGTGTGAATGGGGCGATAGTTTTATCGCAACTTTGGCTGCGATAAGGTGCCGATAACTCAGCGATGCATCCTTGAGAATATGCCCCTTTGACTACTGGAGATGGATGGTGACTCTGCCAAGCCCAAGACCTTCAGAAGAAATCTTAGTACTATTTCTCAAACACTTAATGCCCCAATGATTTGGTTTCAATAGGAAAAGCATAGCAAAGCATAAATGAAAGGAGACATTGCTTTGAGAAAGAGACCCATGTGAAGTAAGTGTATTGCAGGTGAAAATGTGAAATACGAATGTACTATGAGAAAATGTCTGACATCCATCTACTGCTACAGAAATACGTGCCTATAAAAGACAGTATTACCAAGTCGATTACATGAAAGTCCCAAACCATTGTAGGATTTTCGTATATTATTCTGGATGGATATATGTTTTTTCTTTTTTTTTTTCACCATTGAACCTGACTCAACTTTCATAGTAGGACTATACATACATGAGAGCAATCTAAAGGGACCTTTATAGATGATGGTGAGTAGATACTGTAACGAGATTAATAATATTGGAAAGTAGAATACAGCCCGAAGTGGTGTAATAAAGGGAAACATCATTTAATGGTCAGCTTCATACGTACAATACATCTTCCCACCTAGTGTTGGAGCATTTTGCTAATGAATGTAACTCGCCACGGGAATTCTGGTAGCCAGCCAGCCAAAAGGCTTGGCAAAGACATGACATAAGGAAATGCATAAACAGACTTAATGAAGAAAAATAATTCTCTTCCAGAAAAAAACGTCAGAGGAATTCTGCTTTGCGCCTGCTGACACTCCCATATGTTTCACATTAATAGGTAATAGACTGATATTCAAAAGATACAAGCTCAGAGATGTAGGAAAGCTAAAACCAAAGCACAAATTGTGCATTTTAGGACACTTTCACTCATTCTGAAGCAGACAGGCTTAAGGCATGGGCAAAGTGAGTTTTGACCCAAGGCCCCCACCTTTCAAGGGACCCCACTGTTAGGCGTGTGTGACAATCCTAAAATGTACAGAATTTAAAAATAGCCCAACTTACTTATTTTTTTTTTAACAAGCCCAGGTTGGCCACCCATTCAGGTCTCTACCTGAAAGACAGTGGGGGTTAAACAAAAATATATATCAGATTCTGGTTAGATTCAGCAAGCGTTTTAACATAGAAAAGTGCATAGGTCTTGTTCAGTTGCAACCACCTTTGTCTTTATGCAGCACGTACCCCTACCATTGCTCAGTAAAGATCGGCATTGTGTGCTCCCTCTGCATCGTTCTTTTTGGAGTTACTGCCAGAGAGTCGCGATCGCAGTCTAATATCACCGAATAATGAATACTAGTCCCATGCAGCAGAGGCATAGCAGTAAACAAAAGCACCCATCAGCACCATATGCCTGAATGGTGCTGACAGACAGACTGCACCACTAGTCTTTCTGCTCTTCTGGCACAGTAGGGCCGCAGGGTAGGCCGGATGTCAATGTGCAGCACGGAGCAGCAATATATGCTCACTTCTTGACTGCACTGTACTTTTGGACCTGCTGCTGGGCCAGTACAGTCACAGCATAGTGCCAAGTGACTCAGAATCCCTGCTCCTCGCACAGCAGGGATTCTGAGATGTAGAGATGAGTAAACTTGTAAAGTTCCAAAGAATTATGCCTCACAACTCAACTTATTTATTTTAAAACTACGGCTGCCTATGCATAATACATTGTTACCATTAGTTTGAAAATGTGAAGGGGCAGCACAAACTGCACTTTGCAGCACTGTGATATTGTTCTGGCTGCAGCCAGGGGATGCTCTGTGCGACAGTGGGGCTGGCGCAGCTAAGCAACTAGCATCATGCCCTTCTTGTACCCCCCTCATCTGCACAGCACAGCCTGCCCGCTCCCTGTCCACCTGCTGCATCCATTAATGGCCCACCCTGTACTTAGTGACTCACCTCAGCTGCTACCCTTCCTACCAGCTACTCGTGTTCGTGCAAAGGCGCCGCCTAACAGTACGCCGTTTCCTGCTCCAAAATGGCTTATATAAGGATATCCAAGAGCAGGAAATGGTGGATGAGCCCTTCTGATAATATTTCTAACTACCTGTCTCATGATTAGAGCAGAAGAACTCCAGCAGCTCCCCATGGGCCAGAATTTCATCATTTCACCCAAGCACGCATGTTTAAATAAAGGGGTGTATACCCTAGCTCTGGCGCCAGGCTCAGGCGGTCGACTTTCATTCAACAAGCCACTCTTTAATAATTCTTTACAGCCTTGTAGGGAAACCTACAAAAGCAATATTTCTCGACTATCACAGACACCGTACCAGGGACTACCTAGCATACCGTTCTTTACACTCCACTGCTGGGGGACGGACACTTCTAAAGGCTGTGAAGGTGGGGAATTAATTTACCAGTTCCCGCGGGACGTAAGGCTGGAAACAAAATTCATTGCTCAAAAAAAAATATTTACAATAGTAACACTTTAAACGTTCCATATTTATCAGTATGAATTCATGAACATGACAGAAGAGCAGCATATGCGATTATGCGTTTGCTTCTAAATCAAAATGTGCATTATTTATTTAGACTCACGGGTACACTGGCTTGGAATTAATGACGTTGAAAGTATATTGCTATGACATGTAAAGTGTGTTTTCCTGGCTTATACGAGCTAGGCCATCGCACCATCTTGTCAAAATTGGATGCTCCAACATGTTCATGCAAGGTTTATGATTCTTGCTCCTGCACATAATCAAGCACAAAGTGGTTTTGTTTATTTCTGAGAGACCCTGTTCTCAATGCATTCCATTCATCACTATTTTGTAAACTTATGGTGTCGCCCAAAGTGGGACATGCATGCCCAGACGTGGGTACCCTGCACACTGTGCTACTGGAAGCAAGCTGTACCCGGCTCATGAGCCCAAAACTAGGGCAAAACCGGTCCTGGGTTGCTTGTTTTTTGGTTCAGGCAAGATTTGGCTTGGCAGTTCAGACTGGACTGTCCCTTTTGGAGCACGGTAAAGACTGATTTGCAAAAAGCTGGGTCCAAACTGAGGCGGCATGGTGGCTGAGATTAATTGAAGGATTCTACTCAACACTGTTTTGTATACTTAGTGTATCACTTTAGGTGGGATGGGTATGGGGGGCGTGGTCAACCATCAAAGATGTAAAAAATGTGAACCTAGAGGGTCTCTAGGGTCATCCCTTGTTGGGCACACTAGTCATTATCTTTGTACAAAGAAAATATTTCCATTCCGTGTTGTTAGATGTTAAGCAGCAAAATTTATTGATTTTTAGCGTATTTAGTTAGTTTTTCATGATATTTGTACTTCTTGAAACATTTATGATACAGGCAATGTCATTCTGTCTTATCATATCCAATGCATTTCGGGCATTAAGAGGTCATGCCCTTCATCAGGGAAATAGACACTGTAAGAACGAAAATGAAGTAACATTACTAGTGATTTTAAAAAAACTTGCGTCAAAATCACAACGGTGCATAAAGGTCAACAGTGCAATGTGGTCATGTGGGTATAGTATACAAACAAGGGTGTGGTATATACACAAGGGGTGAGGGGAAGCAATTACTTACATGCCTTTCTTCATGTAAATATCAGATCTGAAAGGAATAGGGAGGATACTATTAGACTGGTGGTATCGCGGGGATTGAACAAAGCTTAAAACGAAGGGATTGTACACGAGTCAAAAAACGCGTGTGTTTCACAATGAAACTGACCTGGTAGGGTGTATCAGCTGGTTAGATGTTGTTCGTCTCAGCGTAACGGTTCTACATAGCGACGGCTGCCAGAGGGTCAAGCCGCGCTTTTGTTATTTAAAAAGATAGCGATCATGTGAGGTATCACGTGATGCTAGCGAGTGAAAAAAGACTTCGGCATTGTCAAGCTCTTATCGGGGGATTCGGATGAAGTAGTTTTTCGATCTATAAAGAAACTACTAAGAAAATTGCAGTGTTTATATTGTGGTTATAGTGATGATGCATACGGAAAAAGTAAAGAAGTGTGATGGTAAAATATCAAAAAAAATCATAGGGGCCACGAACTCGTGGGGTCCTAATGACAGGATCGACACAGTAAGGGATTGTGCTACAGATTGTGGCTGGGGGTAGTGGTAGAAAGTGAGGTATGTGTATACAGATGTCAAATGTTCACGAACCTACAACAGTATACACAAGCAGCAGTCTGCAGAGCAAAAACTCTAAAGATAACACGAAAATTCAATTCTTTCATTGAGACCCATTGGTTTTTGGGTGAACAGTTTGTAAATCCAGTAATTCTCTCTTCTGAGTAAAAATTTCGTATTGTCTCTTCCCTCTAACTTCTGGATGGTCTCAAGAATGATGTACTTGATTTGGGAAGCATTGTGTTGCGCTTCTACAAAATGTGATGATAAAGCTGATTTGGTGTTCTTCAAACGGATATTTGACTTATGTTCAATTAAGCGTGTCTTAATGCGACGCTCTGTTTTGCCCACGTACATTTTCCCACATGGGCATCTGATTCCGTAGATCAAGTTGGACGATTCACAGGTGCCATTTACTTTTAGTTTGATAGGATAACCTTGTGTGGGATGACATATTTTGTTGCCTCTGATGATATTGTTGCAACTACCACAGTTCAAACAAGGTTTGGTACCTGAGTATGTAGTGGTGTCAGGAAGTTTCTTCCGAAGGATTTCCCCCAAGTTCTTACCTCTGGTGAAAGCAAAGATGGGTGTTGAGCTAAACGATTGTTTAAAATCCGGTTCCATATTCAAAATTGACCAGTGTTTCAAAATGGATTGTTTGTATTTTTTACTAGCTGTAGAGTACTTGGATACCGCTACAATCCGTGTCTGCTCAGTTTTTTCTTTGAGAGTTAGAAGTTTAGCTCTGTCTGTATTTTCAATTCTGGTTCTGGTTTCTTCCACTAGGGTTAGTGGGTAACCTCTCGAGGTGAATTTCTTAGTCATTTGTTTGAGTCTGATTTTCAAGGTTTGTTCATCCGAACTGATTCTTTTAACTCTGGCCATTTGCGAAAATGGTAAATTCTTGATCAGATTAGGTTCATGAAAACTTGTGAATAGAAGCATGTTGTTCCTATCGGTTGGCTTTGTATATAAATCCGTTTTGAATCCTTCAGGGGAAATTATTATCTTGACGTCTAGAAAATTGACCTCAATGTCCGATATATCCCATGTTAATTGAATCCTTTGGTCGATGTCATTGAATTTCATCAATTGTGTACTTAAGGCTTCCTTGGTATTGGTCCAAATAAGGAAAAGGTCGTCAATATACCTTACTATCATTTTGAGATTATCTGTCCATTCTGGGTTAGAGAAGATGTGTTGTTGTTCATACCATTGCATGAATATATTGGCATATCTGTCTAAAGTTAAATCTGGCTCTCCCTTGGACGGTGTTCCCGCGCGTATCCTCAAAATCCTCTTCACTAACTGTCCTGGTCCTCCCCTCTCTCTTCTCAACTCCTCACTGGCCTCTGGTACTGTTCCTTCTTCCTTTAAATCTGCTGTTGTGCTTCCCATTCTAAAAAAACCTGGTCTAGATCCTTCCCTCCCCGCTAATTTCCGTCCTATCTCCCTCCTCCCCTACCTGGGTAAAATCTTAGAGACCCACATTACCTCCTGCCTTTCCTCATACATCGAGGACAATGGTCTTTTAGCTTCCCACCAGGCGGGCTTCCGCCCTGGCCATTCTACAGAAGCGGTGGGTCTAGCGGTCTTGGATGAACTCAAGGGCAAGGCTGATGTTAACCTTCCCCAAGCCCTGGTGCTTCTCGACTTGTCCGCTGCGTTTGACACGGTCGACCACTCCATTCTGCTCGACCGTGTCCGCGCAGCGGGCATTCGGGGCGCGGCCTTCTCCTGGCTTTCATCCTTTCTTCAGGATAGGCATCAGGCTGTTCATCTCTCCGGTTTCTCTGCCCCTTTCTGTCCGGTCACCTGTGGTGTTCCTCAGGGCTCCTCTCTTTCCCCTCTCCTCTTTAATCTGTACATCTGTCCCCTTGTTTCCTCTCTTCTCAAGCTGGGGGTCTCTGTATATAATTACGCAGATGACCTCCAGCTTGTCTTTGATCTGTCTTCTTCTCCCGATTCTATTCCCAAGTTCAGTTCCACCCTTATCTTTATCTCTGAGTGGATGAGCGCCAACCATCTTAAGCTCAACCCCGATAAGACGGAACTTGTCCTCACGGGTGGCCCTTCTAACCCTTGGTCCCCTGCACATTGGCCCCCTTCTTTCGGTCCCCCCCCCCACGCCCTCTTCCTCTGTTCGTACCCTTGGCATTAAAGTCAGCTCTGGCTTAACCATGCACAGCCAGATCAGCTCTGTTGTGTCTTCATGTTTCCTTTCCCTCCGTCTCATTCGGAAAATATCTCGCTTTTTTACCATCGACGCGCTTAAAACCATAGTCTTGGCTTTAGTCATCTCACGCCTCGACTATGGCAATGGCCTGTACGTGGGCATTCCTTCCCACGAGTCCCGACGCTTACAGGCCATTCAAAACCAGGCTGCCCGTCTCATTCTCTCCCTCCCCAAATCCTCTCACATTACCCCGGCTTTGAAATCCCTTCACTGGCTCCCTATCCGCTTTAGATCCCTCTTCAAACTTGCTTGCTTTGCCTTTCGTGCCCACTCTCGCTCTGCCCCTGCCTACATCACTTCCCTCATTTCTTCCTATTTCCCCAGTCGCACCCTCCGCTCTTCCTCTCTCTCCCTTCTCCACATTCCCCGCTTCCGTAAATCCAGATCTGGGGGCACTCGTCTTTCTGTCTTGGCTCCCCAGTTCTGGAATAGTCTCCCACTTCATCTTCGCTCCATTCCTATTTTTAGTCACTTCCGTAAAGCCTTAAAAACTTTTCTTTTCTCTTTGGCTTTCCCTCCTTAGGTTCCCTTGTGTTCCCCTCTGTGAGTTCTGTTCCAGGTCCCCCAGCGCCAGGAAGCCGCTTGGCAGCAGTGCGCTTTATTAAATACTGTTTTCATTTCATTTCATTTCATTTCATTTCATACACGGGTGCCGCCGAATTGCCCATTGCCATGCCCGTGAGTTGTTGGTACCAAAATTGATCAACTTTGAAATAGCTGTGGTAAAGGATGAACTGCATTAATTCCATATGGCCGCGATACCCTCCACCCCCTCTCAACACACTCCCCAAGGATGGGAAACCGGAAACAGTTCTTGAACTTTTGGAAGGCGGGAAGGGAGTTACCCTTCCCGGCCGTATTTATTAAAATATGAAACAAAATTAAAACATTAAAATAACAGTTTCATATTATGTACAATTTCATGACCACATTGCGATGTTTGGCTAACCTTAACATATTCTCTAATACAAAGGTTCTCCTAGCCGAACTAACATCCTACAAAACATTAACTTGAAATTTTGAAATTGTACATCCTAACGTTTAAGGGCCAACGGCAAGGTCGTAACCGGTGTCAAGATCCCTAAACCCGAAAATCCCCCTCACTTGTGAGGGGCGACCGCACAGAGGTGTACCTCAAGTGCAACTACCAATTTCCCTTGACTTGACGGGGGCCCCAATAAACTCGACGCCACTTAAAGGTCGTTCGAGGACTCGTGTGAGGTATCTAGAAGGTAGCGTAGACCCCCTCCCAAACCCCACACAACTTACCACATCTGCCGTCGCAGATATCCTGGCCCCGGGAAATTCCCCAGGAGGGGGCTGTAGCCCCTCCTACCCAGGAAGGGGCCTTGACCGCCTTTCCTTTCCTTTCGGCGTCCCATCCTTAGAAGGGACCGCCTACCCGTTGAGGGGCCAATGGCCACCTCCCTCGAGCGCTCCCATCCGTAATGGGTGACGCCCACTCATAGGGATCTACTAATTAGTGCTCACCGATCATGACCTTACCGCCCGACCAAAAAATAAATACGACAATTTAACTAAATTACTCAATTAAAAAACAACCATACCATTTCACATATGATTACTGATCAATACTTAGTGCAGAATTACTTTATTTGAAGAACATATTGTAGCTGACCATTCTTTATTGCATACTAAGAATAACACGACAATCACCACAACCTGCAAGAAATAGAATTACCATATCAAAACTTTATTCAAAACAACTGGCTGTCCTCAGGGGCTGGTGGGTGGGTTCAAAATTGGCTCTTCGTTCCGTCTCGAGCTCACGTGCAGCGAGGGGGTGCAGCTTCAGAGCACAGGAACAAGAGAATGCGTTCTTGGCTTGTTGCTCCTTTTATCCGTCTTCAGGGCGGGCGTAAACCCGCCCCTGCCTGCCCTTAGGGCGTGGCCAGCCGCGTCAGTGTCTAGGCCAGCCCACTCGAGGGCGGGAAACAGCGCGCCCCGGCTACGCCGCTTCGGGCATACCAGCCGAGGCTCGCCTCCCGCCCCAAAATGGCTTCCCGGGGGGCTCGTGGTACTCGGCCATACGTTCGGGGGGACCGAATGGTCGCCCCTTTCCATATGGCCGCGATACCCGCCACCCCCTCTCAACACACTCCCCAAGGATGGGAAACCGGAAACAGTTCTTGAACTTTTGGAAGGCGGGAAGGGAGTTACCCTTCCCGGCCGTATTTATTAAAATATGAAACAAAATTAAAACATTAAAATAACAGTTTCATATTATGTACAATTTCATGACCACATTGCAATGTTTGGCTAACCTTAACATATTCTCTAATACAAAGGTTCTCCTAGCCGAACTAACATCCTACAAAACATTAACTTGAAATTTTGAAATTGTACATCCTAACGTTTAAGGGCCAACGGCAAGGTCGTAACCGGTGTCAAGATCCCTAAACCCGAAAATCCCCCTCACTTGTGAGGGGCGACCGCACAGAGGTGTACCTCAAGTGCAACTACCAATTTCCCTTGACTTGACGGGGGCCCCAATAAACTCGACGCCACTTAAAGGTCGTTCGAGGACTCGTGTGAGGTATCTAGAAGGTAGCGTAGACCCCCTCCCAAACCCCACACAACTTACCACATCTGCCGTCGCAGATATCCTGGCCCCGGGAAATTCCCCAGGAGGGGGCTGTAGCCCCTCCTACCCAGGAAGGGGCCTTGACCGCCTTTCCTTTCCTTTCGGCGTCCCATCCTTAGAAGGGACCGCCTACCCGTTGAGGGGCCAATGGCCACCTCCCTCGAGCGCTCCCATCCGTAATGGGTGACGCCCACTCATAGGGATCTACTAATTAGTGCTCACCGATCATGACCTTACCGCCACAGGCCGGATAGTTGACCGGCTATCCGGACCCCCCACACACTCCTACCTAAAGGTCATGTCTTAAAGTCCCCAGCCAAGCTATCAGGTCTCCTATGAGTAACTCGTTCCCCACCCGGGACAAATGAATACCATCACCCAAATACATACTGTCCCCTTTAATACAACCATGCGAAATAGAATGCAGTGTACTTGAACGGAACAATCGACTCACTTTATTATTAATCTTCCTTACTGAATGATTCAGAGCAGAAACTGAAAGAGCCCCCCGCCACGCTTTTCGCGGTATGATATGGGACCATGCGATTGTGCACCCTGGAACTCTTCTCGCTAACCAACTTACAGTGGAAAGCATTGCCTCAAGAAGTAGTCGTCTACCAGTGGACACCAAATCGTTGCCCCCAAGATGTACTATGACTACAGACGGCGGTGACCTCGTCCGCCCTAACAAACCCTCAAAAAATGATTGAAACTGGTCAATACAGAGCCCACCCTTTCCGTAGAAGGACACACTGTACCCGTATTCCCCAGCCACGTGAATCATGTCACCTGCTTTGAATACGTCCGCGGCCCGCCTCACGTATGAGTGGCCCACGACCCACACCTCCTTTTTCACAGCCGGTGATGTCTGACCGCTGACCCGGTGTTGGGTCGACTGCCCAGTCCGCCCCGCCTCGTAGGCTTGCGCAACTGAAAACCAAAGAAAAACAAGAAGCGTGAGTACATCATTACAGCTTCACAACATGTGCAACCGCACATACCTTTTATAACAGTTCGAGGACCAACGCCCCACACGTTTAACTTGTTCGACATTCAGACCCCTGGCTGTAGCCTCTGTAGCAGCCCCTATCCGAAAGGAATGGGTCCCAAACTCGCCGGGGTTCAAGCCCGCAGCGGAGATCGACATCGCAAGCACCCGCTGAAACTGAAACCTCGTCAGTGGGGTGGTGTCAGCGTGTCGCAACAATGTCCCCCCCCATGATGCCACCCTCTGCGCTAAATATTCTTCTACGCAACTTACCGGGCACATGGAGGACCCGGGAATCCTTTGTATGATTATGCAGTCCCCCATCGCACCCTGGTCGGTCTTGGACCTGACAAACGAGATGGACATTGTCTCCCCTCTGACCTGAACGTGCTCTTGGCACAGTCCCCCCGTCACATCCCGCTTGTTCCTCGCCACTAGTTCGCTTACCCGCATAGCCCCATGGAATGCCAGCGCAAAAGCGGCTCGGAATAACACTGTTTCATACTGGGATGAACACGTTGAAGGGAGTACAGATAATAACAGGGCCAGCCTATCCAGACCTATCGGGCGCCTTACATCTATTCTGCGACCCTCAAGGCGTTGCCACCCACGCAGCGCTTTTTGTACCACGAAAGACGCTGTCGGGTCCTGGATCCCATAAGCCCTAGCCACGAAGGATATGGCTGCCCGATGCCTCTGGGCAGTAGCCACAGACTTGCCTGCCTGATGTAAAGACAGCAGGAAATTTACTACCCACTCCTCCTGGCCCCAAAGCTCCCCTCCACCAGTCCCCAAAAAGGCCAAATAGGAACGGAACGCCCCTTCATATGCCTTCCTTGTCCTGGGTGCTAAACTCTCTCCCACGAGGTTTCGTAGTTCGGGGCACCGAGAGACCAGAGAGCTTCGGGAAAGGGTGCCGCCATCGGGTCCGCTGTGGGCAGAAAACCCCAGAAGGCCTGCATACGGAAACGAGAAAGCGCATCAGCCGCTTGGTTCATCACCCCCGGCACATGTCGTGCCTTAAATAGGACATTCAATTGCATACACAACAAGACAATTTCTTTTAGCAGCCTCAGGATCCATTTGCATCGTGCCGCCTGGCTATTGATACACTCAACCACGGTCATGTTATCAGACCAGAATACCACAGAGTGATCTCTAAACCCCTCAGGCCAAGTTTTCAGGGCCACCAGAATGGGGAACAGTTCAAGAAAAGCAATGTTACTCGTCAACCCATCCTCATGCCACCATGACGGCCATTTTTGAGCCGACCATTGTGTGCCAAAGATGGCACCAAAACCAATGCTCCCTGCCGAATCTGTCCACAGCCCCAGCTCCTCGGAGGACACCGCTGGTTTGTTCCAGACAACTCGACCATTGAAATCCGCCAGAAATGCCAACCAAATGCGCATGTCCTGGCGAACCTCGGCCGAGAGCCTCGTGCGATGGTGACCCTCCTTCAGGCCAACCATGGCCTGAGCGATCGAGCGGGAAAAGGGGCGGGCCATCGGTATTACTGTCAGGGCAAAATTCAGCTGTCCCACCAATTGTTGTAATTGCTGCAACTTAACCTTGGACTGACTAATACACGTCTCCAGGGATGCCCTGAACCTAAGCACTTTCCCTCTTGGTAAACGAAAACAACCCTCCTCCGAGTCGAGCTCGATCCCCAGAAACTCGAGGCAAGTCGAAGGACCCACCGTCTTACCGGGTGCCAATGGCACACCAAAATGGTTCATTAAGACACAAAATTCATTCAAAGCCTGACCACATTCCGGATCCCCGGCTGCCCCTAGAAACAAAAAGTCATCGAGATAATGCATAACCTGATGAAACCCCGTCTTCCTTGTGAAGACCCATTGCAGGAAACAACTGAACTGCTCGAAATAGGAACAAGATATAGAGCAACCCATTGGCATACATCTATCCATGTAATAGTGTCCCTGAAACATGAAACCAAGAAGACGCTGATCGTCTGGATGTACCGGGAGCAACCGGAACGCTGACTCGATATCAGATTTCGCCATCAGCGCACCGGGCCCTAGGCGATTCAAAATGGCTACGGCCTCATCGAAAGATGCATACCGTACTGAACACACTGCCGGGTCTATCGCATCGTTTACGGAAAGACCACGTGGGGCTGATAAATTATGTATCAGCCGAAACTCACCCGGGTCCTTCTTGGGGACCACCCCTAAGGGGGAACAAACAAAGTTAGCAACCGGTGGCACACTAAACGGACCGGCGACTCGACCTCGAGCCACCTCTTTCCCAATCTTCTCCTGTACCACGGTCGTGTGCTGCAAGACTGATATTTGGTTTTTACATTCCGCTAAACCCTGAAACTCCCCCACTGGGATGCGGAAACCATATGAAAACCCGTTCCGCAACACCCCAGCGGAAGCGTGGTCCGGGTATTCGCTGAGCCAAGGAATCATTGCCATGGTATCAATCGGAGTAGGTAAAGGCGCCCCTCGGACTATTTCAGACCTGTTTGGCGCCTCCTCTACCCCCGTTATCCCCCGTTTTGGCTCTGCACATGGACTCAGGATGGGACGCTTGCCCACACCCGCTACATTCGTGCCTGAATTTGCATGACCCCTGGGGCCTCGTACATTTACCCCTGTTAAAGTTCCAACAACTCCCTTTTTTACCTGTGGTGCCGTTCGGCTTGGACTGGTATTCGTTACTCGCGCCTGATCGAAAGGAGGTCCCCGAATATTGGCGGGAGGACTCCCCCACACTACTCCCTACTAATGGCAAATTCAACATACCAGTATCTGCCATTTTTGACCATGACACAGAATCGTAACAATCCCAAGTTAAGTTTTTATCATGTTCTTTCGCTTTCCTGAAAATATTATCGTAACAGAACCATTGATTGCCCCCATGTGACACGGAATACCCCATGATACGTGACTGATAAATCGGCAATTCAGACAGTAACTCGGGCCTACGTTCGCCCAGGATGGATGTAAAAATCCCCCACGCCTTGCCCCAATTGCCAATGTTCTCATTTACCTTGAAGGCGGCCATCTTTGCGCGCCAAACACTCGGATGCATGAGCTCCTTTTGGCTCTTAACATATTCCATCTCATAATGATCGGTAAGTAACGAGAAGATGTTTACATACTCATCTGCCCATATCTTCTCCTTAATAGCTAGAGGGACATGTTGACCCAACTTTTCCCTTCTTGACGGGGCAGACTCATCCCTCGCAATCGGCAATGGCCGCTTACCTGAACCGGAAGCTGTATCTGCGACTGAGCCTATCCCAGGTGGCTTTCCCCCTGCCGCGGCCGGCGTGATAACTGGCGATGCTGCCTTAGCCGCCTCCGTTGTTTCGCGCAGTTGCCTCATCAAGACCCGTGCGTCGTCAGCCGTGGCGCCCTCGTTATTTTTACCCAACCACGCTGCTAATTGTGCTGCCAGCTCGGGCGGCATATCCTCCCCGGACACGGGGGTGACCACCACGGGAATCGGATTCCCCTCCGTCGGCACCGGAGTTGGCTCTTCGAGTGGGGCAGAGGGAACCGGGATGTCCCCTCCAGCTGCTCCCCTTCTGGGCCTCTTGCCTTTTCCTCCCGGAGCTGCTCCAGCTAACGGACGTTTCGGTCCCTCTTCCCCGTCTTTCTCCGCCATTCTCTTCTTTAAGTCGGACACCTCTTTCATAAGAACACGCAGCATCTGGTCGGTAGTCATTCGCTTTCCAACTTTCTTAGGCATTCTCGAACAGAATATCTGTAAAACAAACAAGAAAGATTAAATCGTTCAAAATTGGCTCTTCGTTCCGTCTCGAGCTCACGTGCAGCGAGGGGGTGCAGCTTCAGAGCACAGGAACAAGAGGATGCGTTCTTGGCTTGTTGCTCCTTTTATCCGTCTTCAGGGCGGGCGTAAACCCGCCCCTGCCTGCCCTTAGGGCGTGGCCAGCCGCGTCAGTGTCTAGGCCAGCCCACTCGAGGGCGGGAAACAGCGCGCCCCGGCTACGCCGCTTCGGGCATACCAGCCGAGGCTCGCCTCCCGCCCCAAAATGGCTTCCCGGGGGGCTCGTGGTACTCGGCCATACGTTCGGGGGGACCGAATGGTCGCCCCTTTCCATGAGAAATGTTTGAAAATCTATGTCAAGATCCGAGTTCAAGAGGGCATTTTCCAGAGCTTCTATTCCCATGTCATGGGGTATGCTCGTATATAGGCTGCGAACATCAGCTGTGCATAAAATTAGTTTGTCCGTTTGGTTGACTGTTATCTCTTGTAATTTCTGAAGAAATTGCGTGGTGTCCTTGATATAGGTTTGCATGGCTTGTACTGGTTTTTGCAAATATTTGTCTATAAGTTGGCCGATGGGTTCGTGTAGGCTGCCTATAGTAGATACTATAGGTCGCATTGGTGGGTCATAGGTGTTTTTATGGATTTTGGGAACCATCCTTAGTGTTGGACTTTTAGGATTCAACGTAGTTAAGAACTGTTTTGTTCTGTCCGTGATGATACCTTTTTTGTAGGCTTCGTCAATGATGTTTTTAAGTATTTTTGAGTATTCCAACGTCGGGTTTTGATTGAGAATTGTGTAGGTTTGGGTGTCTGAAATGTGTTCCATCACTTTCGAATTGTACATCTCTGTGTTCATGATAACGATGGCACCCCCTTTATCAGCTTTGGTGAAAATGATACTGTTGTCGTTAGCCATTCTGTGTAGTGTATCAAGGTCTTTTTGTGTTATATTTCTCTTTTTAGGTTTGGTGTGTTTCAACTTCTGTAGATCTTGTCTTACTAGATTTTCAAATAAGTCTAATGTTTTGTGGCTCGTTGGAGCTTGGAAAGAACTTTGAGGTCGTAAGCCTAATAGTTGGTCTTGTTCAGATTGTGGTCGTTCAGGTACTATATTATCAAAGAAATGTCTCAATCTGAGTTTCCTCATGAATTTAAATAAGCTCACTTCCAATTCCAAGTTGTCTGTGCTGGTAGTGGAAACAAATGACATCCCCCTTTGTAGTGTTTGTAATTCGTGTGGATTGAAATTTTTGTCACTGATGTTTATCACTAGTTGTTCTGAGGTTGGTTCTTTTTCTTCATTTTTTCTTTCTCCTTGATGTTGGCCGATGTGCTTCGTGTGGTCGGTGGGTCTCTTTCTTTGTCCTTTTCTGGTGCTTCGCCTGGGTCTCCTTTTTGGGCTTGGCCCTGTTCTAAAAAAGGATTCGATTCCATGGGTTTACTAGTTGTGGGTTCCTCCATAGTTGTTTTTTCTTGGGTGGTTCGACTCGGTGGAGGTCTACGGGGTTTTTGGGTGGTGTCACTGTCCGTGGACGATGTGTCTGTATTCGAATTGTACGGCTTGTTTCTTCGTTTTTGTGCATAAATGTCTGCCCATGTGTAAACTTCCCCTAGGCGATAATCCAAGGTATCCCTCTTAAATTTACGAATTTTCCGTTCGTTGATCTCTTTTGTATGACGATCTATTTGATTTTTGATATCCTCTAGAGTGGTCTTTAATTCATCTTCCGACATCATTTTTGAAAGTTCCGATGAAGTTTCTTCTATCTCCATGCTCAGTTCTTCCAGAATTGTGGACAGTTCTTGTATGATCAGGAGGATCAAGTCTAGGGAGCATTTGTTTAAAATTTCATACCAGCGCTCCTGGAATTTTTTGGAATGTTTGCATAGGGATGGTTTCAAAGCGATTCTTAGGCCTCGTGGTATGCGTGAATTTCGATGATATTTTATGAGAGTACTGGCGTGTAATTGTTGATTCGTTTTCCTTTTAGAGAGGTATAACAATTGTTTGATATTTTGCTCTTTAGATCGGCTCGTGGTTTCTTGTGTAAGTTCATCCCTGATTAATGAATAGATTTGATCAGCATCTTTGGTTTCAAATGCGAAGGTAGAGGCGCGGGCCTCTGTGCTTTTAGAGATCTCCTCGTAGTTGCTCATTTTTGTGTTAAGTTGTACTTTTGAATGCGTGCAATCCTTCCTGTGGACGCTCAGTGGTGAAACTACAATATAGATTGTTGGTTAATTTTTGTAGGTCCTACAAAAATTAACTAACAATTTTGAAATCTGAAACGAACTTTTGTTATATACAACCAGCTGTGCATCTATCCATCTCTATATTGTAGTTCAACCATCAAAGATGACAGACATCCTTCCTTAGAGTTCCTGCCAGGTGCCAGGGAATCGTCACTGATGTACCGCAATACCCACAAAAATCATGAACCCCCAACACCCCAAAATTAAGGGGAAACCAGGCCACGTTCTCCCTTGCCCACCTGGAAGTGCCTGCCTAATCATGGCACCTGAAGGGTTGTGACTCGTGGGCCGAGCTAGGGCGGTTCTAACACGATAAATAGTTTCCGGAGTGCTGTACCGATCGATGTGATCCACCTGAGGTGCCCTGCACTGACTGTTGCCCCCTAGGTCTAAGGGTTATGGATCTGGCATCAACCCTCATGCCTACCTGTCCACCATTCCTGGTGGTGGGGAAATGGGGCATGATCTTAGGAGTTGGAGCTAACCAGCGCTCCACTCCCCTAAGAATCAGTGATCTGCTCAAGCCAGTATCTTCACTACAAAGCTACATGCTGTACCAATGAGGCATTCCTAGCACGCGGGGAACCGCCGGCGCCCTCCTGCCCCTATACCAGGGGTGGTTGTTGGGGGACTGCCCTCAGCTACATATGACCGCATGTTGTTTGGACATTACCGTACACCGAGGGCTGTCAACCTATCCAAGCCTTTTTCCGTGCTGCATGAGGCTAAACCCTCTTCCATGGGACAGAATAGCACCAACCCCCCTCCCCCAGCAGTTGTATGGTTGAGTCCAAGCAAGGCACCTATATCCTATGGCACATGGTGTTTCCCAACTGTTATCTCACAGCGCTGGGGTCCTTGCCTGCATGCTACTGCTGGCTGGTGTGGCCTGCATTGAAAAACAATATTCTCTGACCTGCTCACCTGACCTACCTCCACCGAAACCACTGAACATACCTTTCCTCTCCTAAATACACTGACATGGGGTGCACTAAATCCACCAAACTGGTTTTTCAAAAAGGTGGGGGACTGTCTCAACATAGCCAAACTGATGGCTCCTCCACCCATGCTCTTGAGAAGTGTTTCCCACCCAAGCACCTGGCACCCCAGCTAAACAAACTAGATGTGATACTCCAAGACATTTGTGGCTCAGATCTGCATTTGAACATCACTTAGAGGATTTGACTGCTGGTTTTGGTATTCTATCATTGATCAATGCACACTTTGAGAAAAAAAGTGTTGGCAGCAGAAACCACCTAGTCTACATTGGCCCCAGTGCAGAATTAGCACTCCACGGCAATCTCTGAACTTCAAAAGCAGCTCGCCATCCTCCATAGTAGGACTGAAGACGCGGAAGTCCGTCCATGTCACTATAATATGTGCATTATAGGCATGTCAGAGAGAGTAGAGCACTCACTTGAACCCAATGCTATTTGTTGAACAATGGCTCCAGACATTGGTGGCCACCGGGGGTTTTCAGCCCTGTTTACTCTGGAGCGTGCACATCATGTGCTGACCAGATGTCTTCCTGCGGAACATCGCAGCGCCCCATGATTGCGCATGGGATAGTGCTCCCTCCCACACCGTTGGATAATGTAAGTGTCTTTGTTTCCAGATTATAACTTGGAAGTACAAAAGCGTTGTGCTTTCTTCATGACATTCAAGTGACTGTTGTGCCATGAGGATCTCACTTACACCTTGATGTATCTAACGCGATTGAATGTACTGCATAACGGAAATCCATATACTTTGAGACCGCAAGTGCTACATGGAATTGGCTGGAGCAGAATTATCCCAACATAAAATGGCCTCCTCCCACGGACCGTCCTCAAGGAAACAATGTGCGCCTTCTTGCCATACTAAATGTTGACCGACACGCAAGGCGGCTTCTACAGTGGCACCATCCTCACAGCATGAACTAGAAGGCAAGAGGGCTGCCCTGGCAACAGCAGCCTCACTGGATTTGCAGTATTGAAGACCATAGTTCACCTCCTCAACCAGTGCCAACTCAGACTAAAATGTGAGCTTGCCATTTTTCCCACAGTGACACCACAAACTGCTGATTTATTGAACTGAACTTTGTTGCAGACTATGCCAGTCCTGTTGTTCCCACTGCCACATCTAGCAGATGGTTTAGATAAGCCTTCTATTGTGTTCCCCTCCTTCTTTTCTGTATCTTCCCCCTCCTAACCAAACATTTTATATCGCTCTTAATTAGCTAAAGGGGAGACTCGGAAGGTGGTACAATGTTAATATACTGGGTCGATATCTCTGTGGCTTGTTCTTCATCTTGTGACTTATATCAGCTATTCACTGTTTCTTATTCTACCATAATCATTACATGCATATTATAGGTTCAACACATCTAGGGGGTTATGGTTACTCAACACATGTTTATTCCTCTACTAGTTTCTTACGTATATCTAGTTCTATGGTTCTCGAGGTGCCCAAGCAGGGGTGACACTTTAAATACTACTAACTCCCTACACACGGGTATTTGCCTCTTATGCAAGCAATTGCCCAATGTATCATTTGAAGTACAAGTGTATGTTTGTTTGTTTGCTTTTTGGTCGATCGTGAGATTCCATTGGAGATAATATTTGGTACATGTCACTTTTGTAGTTGTATTTGTTTCTCTGCCTACCATGCAACAAGAGGGTTCCTGCCGCTTGATTGGCTCTAATATAATTTCATGTCGACTGCACCACACACTATCAGATACTCACTTGGAACATCAAGGGGCAGGAATCAATCTATAAGATCAAGGATATCTGGTGTGGTTTTTGTGAACATTTACATTTAGGTGAAATATCCATATGGGGGCTCTAGGATCAGAAAAAAGTAATGTGTCTGGACTGGCCATGAGATATTATCTTGATATCAATTTACAATTGTGTAATTATGAATATGAAAGGAGTTCTGTAACGAAAATTGGAAAGGGGTAGGTGTGCATGTCTCAACCTTATATGTCACTGTATATATGTTTTTAAATGTTTTTACAGCTCTGACGAAGTTCTTTGAAAGAACGAAACGTGTTTGCTGCCCGATGAAATTTACATGAATAAAGAATATTACAAGAAATCGTTAACAACATTGAATGACATTTCTTAATTGATTTGTACTTGTGTTACTTATGTGAGGTGGTGCAATCCACAGTGGGTGGAACATTTGATTTCGATCAATGAGATTGCCCCTTGGGGACAACAGGGGCAGTGGAAATGCACACCAAGAGAGCTAGAAGCTCGTAGTCCAATTTCTACTTTGGGAGGGCGGGCGTGTTGCCATATGAGAGGTGCGTCACACACAACTTGATTGTGTGTAGTGTTGTGTTGTTCCTTTGTTGGGTTGCATAGTCCGGGTTTGCCTGTGAGACAGCTGTCTGGTTAGGGCTGGTGTTCTGTTTGAGGCACAGGACTTTACAACTGACTTGAATTTGCATTATGTCTTTATCTGTGGGTCCTTAGATGGGGAAATGTTGGTTCTAGACAGTGTATACGCGCCGAACGCCGATCAAGAACTTTTTCTCCAGAGTCTGTCCTCAGTTTTAGCGAAATAGTCTCATCTTCCTTGGTTGATAGAATGGACTTTAATGCAGTCTTGGATGTTCACTTTGATCGTTCTCACACCCCAGACACATACAGGAGCCACAAAACAAGCTAAGGCCATATAGGGTTGGGTGTGAAGTTGGTCCTTACTCCATGTTTGGAGGGAACACAAAAGAGGCATGCATGAATACTCCTTCTTTCCCCCCACATAGCCTCCATACGTGGTTGGACAGTACCTTATGTACATCACACATGTTTGGAAAATTTACAGGGGCAACTTATCTAGGGTAGACCTTCTCAGATTATAATCCACTGTAGATTGTCCTTACATGGGGTAGGATCCCAATGCCTAGTCCAACATGCTGAATGCAACCCACACTGCTTGAGGACATTGTCTATCGTGATGCCCTCAGTACTGCAATAGACTTTACAAATAAATACAGAACGGCCTCTACGCAACTTATCGAGTGAGAAGCATTCAAAGTTGTGATAAGGGGGGTACCTATAGCTACCACAATGGGAGCTAGACATACTGTTCTCCAAGAATTGCAACGCATAGAAGCACAGTTAGAGCACATTGAATACGAGGCAGCAAATTACCATACAGGCATTAGAACAGAACACGTAGAGGTCTTGGAGCGGCAATGACTCATTGACCATAGATCATTCATACAGAAGATTCACTCTGAGGGTGCTAGAGCGGGAACATTACTAGCTCACATGATATGTCCACCAATGTCTGTCACCTAGATCCTGAAAATTACGTCGCCATCTGGGATACCCTGTATCACATAAGTGGACATCAATGAGGCTTTCTACTCCTGCTACATTAAGCTCTATAAAGTCCGACCCACCTCACCTGTCTCAGACAGATGCTTTCCTGAGTATTCTGAGACTCCCCAGGAACACACCAGCAGCAAGTAAGGCATTAGAAGCCCCCCTGATCCCATGGGAATTACACAACGCAATAAAGGAAATTGCACGTAACAAAACACCAGCCATAAATGGCTTGCCCATCGAATTTTACTCTACCTTTGCCTCTCGGCTAGTCCCAAAGCTTGAAAAAGTATACAGTGCATCCCTAGAAGTGGAAATATTGCCTCTGACCACCTCACTGCTTAAGCCTGGTCGAGTCTATGAGGATCTGTCATTGTATAGATCACTTTCCCGCCTAACTACTGAATATAAAATTCTTAGCAAAGTGTTGGTTCAAAGACCACTCCCTTTGCCCTTGGGCCTGATCCACGCAAATCAATGTGGATGTGTCCCACGTTAGAGCAACTCACTTAACATTATATGCTTATATCAGGTAATGGAAATAGTACATGATATCTTCCCTGAAGCCAGCCGTTTGTCACTAGACCTCCAGCAGGCTTTTGATTCTCTAGATTGGGATTATTTGTTCACAGTTATGCGGATCTTCAATAAACCCCCACCTTTATTAAATGGATTAAACTATCATGTGTTGTTCCCACAGCAAGTGCCAAAATGAGCTCACACATCTCCATGGAGTATACAACATGTAGGGGTTCACGACAGGGGTGCCCATTGACACAGTTGTTGTTCATGCTGGCCATGCAGCCTCTGGCACAAAAAACGTTAGCAGGAGACGGCAGATTGGTGCATCCAGAAAGGCCCCCAGGAACATAAAACCTCTTTATATGCAGATGACATGCTTGTCTATACCTGAATCCTTAGTATGCATCTGGCGCCGGTCGCCGCCTTCCTGCATTCATTGGGGGCCTTTGTCGGCCTCCAAATCAATCATGAAATGTCCTATGCCTTCTCCTTACAGGACGCAATCCAGCACAACACAATTAGCATGAGTGTGCGACACACATTCCATTATTTAGGCATCCCGCTCTATAGATCTTCTGCTGACCTCTTAGAAGGGAACCTACTTAAGGCTATTTTGGCACTCAGGACACAGATAATATTCTGTCACCACACTAGCCCTGTCTGTAACAGGTCAACTGGCCCTTTTGAAAATGGCTATGTTATCCAAACTGCTATATTATTTTGTCAACCTACCAGTCATTATCTCACGGGCTTTTATAAAAACCTAGATTCCCTCCTACTTGACCTAATCTGGGGCCTGGTAGATGGCATGCTAGCCTCCAGAAATTACAACTACCAATAGACTGTGGTGGACTGGGAGCCCCTGCCTTTCGATCCCATTGCTGGGCAGCCCAACAACAATGCCTCTCCCATTGACTTGTAGGGATACATCTACAGGAAATTTGTTACACACAACTTATGCTGCGCATCAGTCGTTTATATAACCTGCTGCTGCCAGGAGTTGCACATCCCCCGGTCTTTCCATACCCCCTTATGCCCCTGTGTGGTCTGTCTACCCACGGGCAGGTTCACATGACTGAGATTGATTCCATGGGAGGCGGCAGGGGTTAACACAGTTAGTGTTCTCTTTGAAGGTGGCCTGCTGCTATCCCATCTGGACTTTATACAGCTCTACAGGTTGCCTGGGGCTCTCTTAAATCTATATGCAAACATTATATGTTATATACCTACACACTGGTCATCGACAGGTTCATAGCCAACTACATATGCATTTGTTCATGCAGTACATGACATGGGAACTGGCAGACACTTATCCAAATTACTTTATAAGGGCCTACGCTCCCTAGGCTCCCACGTATACATTTCATTTGCACCACTGAAGGCCCAATCGGAGAAAGACATGGACAAGGAATGGAGTTCTCCATGACAAGGAATGCAGTTTTCTGCTAGAGTATCCCAGGTGCATACCCCACAACACACGGTTATAGTTCATCCACTTTTTCACTGCTGCATAGTGCATACTTAACGCCCTTGAAATTACACAGGATCTTCCCTCCGGACCCTTCCTCATGCCCGCGCTGTCAAACCGACAGCGCAGATTTACTACATATGTTGTGGTCTTGTCACACGCTGCTCCCTTATTGGGAGGAACTTAGGGAGTCTCTTGCGTCCCTTACAGAGTGAACCCACTGGGGCCCATTAGAACATTGCATATTGGGCTTCTATCCTACACTCAATTCATTAAAAACTGAAACACGCTTTGTGGACCTAGTGCTTCCCTTGGCCAAGCGACAGGTAACAAGCTGATGTAAGTCCTCCACTGCACCCCTAGTGACTGGTTGGCACGAAGAGGTCTAGTGATGGGGTTCAGCTGAGAGCTCATCGCTATGCAGGGAGGAATACCAAGGGTTCCACAAGCGGCCCACAGCTATGACATGGGACGCCATCTTGGAACTCTTTAAAGCACAAAGAGAAGACACTGACTGGTTGTGTGCCATGGGTTGGTGGCTGACCTGGTCAGGTCTCCTACTGCTGTTATTCCCCCAGTACTTAATTTGTAAATAAGTAAGTGCCAGAGCCCTTGTGAGGAGACCACAGCAGCTTGCACAACCTGTTGCACTACTACTGCCAATTCAGACTTTTTATACATTAAAAATGATTATTACCTGTCACCCAAGCTATTTTTCTTGCTTTGGGTGGCGGATATTAGTCATTTTAATGTATATAGAATTATTTTAAAAATGTTGTTGTGTTCATCACAAAATTGGAAAAAAGAGCCACCATGTGGCTGACTGTCAGGAGTCCCAGTGTTGACAATTAAGTGCCGATGCCCAGCACCGAACACCACCGGCTCAAATTAAGCATTGATTCCTCCTTTCCTTCACATTTCACACAACATAGGCATGCAGTAAGATCTCCACTGACAGTTTGAATAGAATACAGGGGCCTTCTCTAGTCTTAAGGTTAATTACAGGATTTTTATATCCCGAACAGTATGGCAGATATGCTTGGGGAGTGGAGGGAGGGCTTGTTGAATAGACATGTATTAACTCATTTTGCATTGCCAACTATATTATCATAATGTACATTTAATGGAATTAGACATCCTCTCTGTTGAGTATCAGACAGGATAAATACATGTTTAATGATGTCCATGACATGGCTAATGCGTGATTTGCTTTATATGGAATTGTACTGCAATCCAATGCAAGTCTTGTTTGTCTCTTGATAAATCAATAAAATATGTTATTTTTTAAAAGAGGAACATGTATGCCCAGATGTGAGTCCTGTGCAGTGTGCACAGGACTCACATCTGGGCATACCTGTCCCACTTGAACAAAGCTGTACCTGGCTGATGAGCCCATAACTAGGGAGAAACGGGTCCTGGGTTGTTTATGTTCTGTTTCAGGGCGGACATTGCTTGGCAATTCCGGCTTGACCATTCCTATTGCAACAGGATCAAGACTGATTTTCACATGGCTGGGTCTAAACTGAAGTTGCATGGTGTGCAAAATAATGATGGCTTGGGGCGTGGCCTGAGTGATCAGCTGCAGCTGAGATCAGTTCAAGCATTCCATGCATCACTGTTTTGTAAACTTACTGTTCTCGATGAAGACTGTAGCCTATTGCAATATTTTCTCATGGACCTTCTGTTTGCACATGGAATTGCGTTCTCTCACATTGGTTCACTGTTTTTGTAGCTAGTTTGTTCTGACACCGTCAGATGACAATAGGTCACAGGGTCTGAATCAACATTCATGTAGTGGGATAGTGCTTAGATGGTAGGGTTATGTGACGTTTTACATTTCTATGACTTGATTTGTTGAAATGTATTTCTTTGCTCAAATCACAATGAGCTTGCAGTTCTAATGTTCCTCAAGTGAGAGATTGGCTATATAAATCCTTGAATTTGGGGTTCAGTCAGATCATTTTGGGTCTCTATTAGGGAAGCTGCCAGATTACGTACTGATTTTGCTGCTCATTTGAGCTAATTATGGCCTTATTTTGAGTTTGGCAGATGAGTTACTCCATCACAAACATGATGGATATCCTGTCCGCCATATTACAAGTGCATCATATACTATGGCACTTGTAATACAGAAGGTGGGAAATCTGTCACATTTGTGACAGAGTAACTAGCTCTGCCAAGTACCACGCATCAGGTGTTAGACTAACACATTTCAGTGTGGTTGTGGTGGTACACATCACCACACTGAAATGCATTATCATGCATTATAGTTATAGCGCCTTGCCTGTCAAGCTGTTAGCGCTGCCATACTGACTAAACTAAGTTGGAGTGGATGGTAGCAATGCTTTGGCACTGGGCTTGGGGTATGGCTGACCGAGAGGGTGCTAACTGGCTGCTAATGCTACAATGAATCAATAGAAATGTTTAGGATTCACCCCATGGCGACCATTACATTCTGATTGATGTGATAGGTAGTGCGCAAAATTGCGTCCTGCCTCCTGCTGCCTAAGTTAAGTTTATGGGAGGCAGGCTGCCCTAGGATGCATCATAACACCACTGCTGGCACTGTCGCATGGCGGCAAATTAAAATCAGTCATGACCTCGCTGGGCCCAACCCCATTGCACCGCGGCGGATGTGGAGCCCAAAGTGTAGCAGTGGTGCCTGATGCTGAGCCTGAGTGAGTCTGATGCCGGGGGCGGCACACCGTGCACGATTGTTGAGGGAGTCACAAGTGACTGTTGCAGTGGGCAGGAGTCTGAGGAGATGGGCGGGCAGCTGTCCCCTAAACTGAATTGCCGTGCCAAGTCTCACAAGTAAGTGACAGTGGGCCATATGTAGGAAGTCTAATTGTGCTTGCAAAGTCTGAAATTCGCAGAATTTCAGCATTTGAGATCGCAATTAGGGCAGTGTGCTATGTAGCACACAAAAACCCACATGCAAAATAAGGAATCGCAAAATTTGTGATTCCTTATTTTGCTATTGCATTTAACGAATCACGAATTGCGATTCCTTAAATGCAATGTAGTAAGCAGCCAAGTTGTGCAAATTTTGGCTTAAGGATTCGCAAAATACCACCAACTTCAGGTTGGTGGTATTTTGCGATTTCTTTGAAAAATTCACTTTTTGGCATTTTTCAAAGTGCCATGTGGGTCACATACATGCCATGAGGGCAGGTATGTGTGCCACATGTGCACACATGTTAATTTCAGGGGTGCAAAAGGGTGTCCTATTGACACCCTTACAACCCTGACATTGCATTCTCAATTTGTGATTCTCGAATTGAGAATCACAAATTGAGAATGTCTTCCCATTCATTCCTATGGGCCTTCTAGCCCATGGGAATGAATGAGAAGGTATTCCTTATTTGCGAATCTCAATTTGCGATTCGCAAATAAGGAATAAGTGGGATTCGCAAAAAAAGTGCTAATCCTACCTACATTGCGTTTTGCGATTTTCTAATTGCGTTTCCCTAAAAATTGCAATTTGAGAATTGCAAAACACAAATTACCTACATATGGCCCAGTGTGTTACCCAGTGTGGCCGAGTGTTAATCCACAAATTCACTTTTTAGCTGCAGCACGATCAGCTGCCTTTGTATCGTTGTCTGGACTGGAGTCTCATTTTCTGTTTTACATGAACGATGTAGAACAAAAAATGAGACTCCATTCCAGATACTGACCCGCAGGCAGCTGATCATGCTGCCTCTAAAAGCTAATTTGTGAATTAACACTCATCGGCACTGTCTCACACTTCATGTAAAACAGTCAGAAAATCAGACTCCAGTCCAGAGAGGTTCTGTGACCTTCCATATATCATCTTATTGAAATGTTTTCCTGTTAATGCTTTGGAGCTACACACAAGCGTTCATGCATATCCAATTAAAAAAAGAATTCATTATTTCATTTTTTCTGTTCTCAACTTGTCTGTACACATAAAAATTAATAAAGTTTATAACTGAATCAGAATGCAAAGAAAATGACACGTTTCCAGGTTGAAAAGCCACTGACCATATGCCAAAACATATTTAGAATCATCATTGTTTTTATCTATTTGTTTAAAAAATGCAAGATTTTCAGTAAAAATAAATATTTAAAAGCATTTATTTCAAGGTAATATCTTTCGGTCTTAATGCTTTCGATATGTAGTTTTCAATAGTTGTATTTTAGTTTGGCATTTTACAGCTTCACTCGGTTACCCCTGCAGGGGGTTGCTCTGCAGAGGTGCTGGGAAAGTCAGGCTGTCACTTCTGTAATGACAAATACACAGTACACAAACTCTCCTAATGAGGCAACATTTGTGTCAGAAGGTGGCTTTGAGTGTCACATGGTACAGGATGGGGATACACTGTTTGTGATGGTTCATGCTGGGGCTTCTCAGCACAGTTTGATCAGTTCATGCAGAGGGAGGATGAGGCACATGGTTCTGTTAAAGTCCACCCATTGGAGATCTATCCTGTTCTTGTGGGGATGGGGAGTGGATGGTGCGTTATGGAAGATGAGGATCATTTGCAGGCAGTGTGGCCTCTCACGCCCTGTTGGGTGCAGTCGAGTCCCACAGTGCTCTTGCATTTCAGGTGCTTTGCTGCAGTTGTTTGATCTTCTTGGAGTTTCTCGTTGCTCAAATGGGTGTAATTCCTGATATTTGTAGGTTTCCCTCATCTTCATTGCTCGATTTTGCTCGCGAGAAAGTGTGGCTCATACTCATTGAAATGTCACTCGTAATTACACTGAAATCAGCCTCGGTCTGTGCAGGTAACAGCGGGGGGCCGAGTGGAGGGGGGTTTCAAGGGACGATGCAGAGGGAAAATTAAATAAATAATTAGATTTCCCTCCGCATTGACCATCAGAATCCCCATCTCCCCCCACCAGGCCCCACCGCTGTTACCTGCACGGACCCCAGCTGACTGAAATTATGAAAATGTCACACTTAGCAATCTGAAACCTTGGCAGCTATGAGTAACCTGTCTCCAAACTTTAAATCAAGCCCTTAGCCTATTTCTAGTTTTGCCTATTTTTATGCATTGTCACTATTACAGAGAGCCTTAATGGCAATTATTTTATGCAATTAAACGAGGCCTATGCTGCATTTCTATATTGTACCTTTTTTGAATGTTGTAATAAACCTTCACTTTTTTCTAAATTCTTCTCAAGGAACTCACTCTTTGAGTCAGTCCTTTCTTCATTGATTGTATTTTGAAATGCAGTTTTGATTTGTACCTGGCCTGAGAGACAGATTGCCTCATGGAACTGAGCTTAACACCATCCTCGTTTCACCCAATTACTGGGGTGCGTTAAAGAGCTGTAATTCTAGGGGTACAGCTCGTCCTCATAGGTGACGTTAGGACTAAGGAGGGTTTTCTACAGCAGGATGCACCCCCCAAGCGTTGTTTGGAATCTTCCAGCATGGTATTGTATTGTAATTGCATTTGTAAAGAAGAGAATGCCACACTTCAATCAACACAGCTGTTTACCTTCCCTGGGAGTGCGTAACAACTAGTGCATTAGATCTGAAACACTTTTCAGTGCCCTAGAAGAAACTGAATTTGTTTTTCTATTTCCTGTGGTGATTTATTATCTTTCTTGGAGGAGGCTGGCCTGTCATTCATTCTTTTTTCCGTCAGACATCTTACTTTGTTTTGTAGAAGACAACAAAGATCTTGCAAAAATGGGGCACATCAATACTACCTTTTCAATGATTAAATGTGGCAGTCCTTCATTCAAAAGCGTCTTGTTCGCCAGCTTTATGTGCTGGGACTTGCCACTACTAGCTAACCGGCAGTGCTGATGGTCAGAAGGTAACCTGTGTCTCATGGTATAGAAGCCACACACTCGATTTATGATTTTCTAGTATAATAGGGACTGTGTTAACCTTTTAACGTGGAAGTGTGCGCTTAGACAACACTGGTTTTGTTACTTGGCTGTAAAGAGCAGCGTGGCTCTATTTCTGCCGCAGAAGTCTGAAGCGGGGTTGAACAGGAAGACAATAAGCTGTTGTGTTTGGAGGAGCTGTTTGAGGGCTCTCAGAGAAGGAAGCGATGAATAGGCTTTGTAAAGAGGTTCTTCAATGACTCTTGTGAGGAGTCTAGCGCATTCCGCAAATAGGCCATGGACAAACAGTCAATGCAGCATCTGAACAAATACCAGTTCATGTGTATGGTGCGTCCCTGGCTGGCTCGGGGGAGGCTGGTGCAGAGCACAGAAGAGATGTACCACAAGCAGAATAAAATCCCTTCATGCTCACGTTGACCATCAATTAAAATGTTTATTTTTTTATTTTTTCATCTTATTGTCTTTTTTTGTTATTATTATTTGTATTAGTAGTAGTAGTACTATCAGTGGGAAACAGCCTTTACACTGTGGCTCGAACCACGCTGTGCCTTAACAGCGCAGTCCGAACCACAAATGCGTCTTCACAATGCATTCTTTTACCACGCAAGTGGTTACAACAACTTCCCTTAAGAAAAGCATTGTTGGATTGATGTTGGACTTTAAGCCCAACGCATTCTCTACTGTTGCACAGGCTGGAGTTAGAATAGTAAATTATACTATTCCGACTCCAGCGCTCTCACTAAGGCAAGTCAATGTAACGACTTTCGTAGTAAAGGAATGCATTGTAAAGACGCTTTCATTGTTTGAACCGCGTTATTGAGGCAGGAGCGATTAAAGCCTGCATGGTTCCAACATACAACCGTATCAGCAGTATTACCACTCAAAGTATTACTTAACATAAGTTGTCAACGTTTAAAAATGATATTGAAGTGCCTTGTGTTCTAGAGCACAGTTGATGTTTGAGTCTAAACGGGGAATGTTGGTTATTGAAAGAGATGGTAACAAAGGCAACGATGTAGTCTTTTCAGGGATGAGTGTACATCGCCAAACATGGTTGAAATTTCAAACATTTGCCCTAATAGGGACTTTCAGGAATTAAAATTAAAGGTGACGCTCTGCAAGGGATGTACCCAAGACTCCTAGACATAGTCAGACGAGACCAGAAGTGCATCTGCTCCCAGTCTTCTTTCAAATCGCTTCGCCAAAGGTAAAATAATGTATTTAGCTTGGTGGCTAGGTGTGCATAATTCTTTAACATCATTACTAAACAGCCTGTTGGGAGCCATGATTGAATAACAGCAAGAGTCTAAATACAGTGCACCTGTTGCACTTCGCTATGGCGAGCCCAAAAAAACAGGCGAAGAACACCTTAAAATATTTTGTTGTACCGATGCACATAATCTGAGAAGTTCTTTTTGCTCTTAATAGAGGCCTGCTTACCAATGACAACTAAGACCCTACAGACCTGCAGTGCACACTTCAAAAAAAGAACACTATTCTAACATAATTGTATCTTCAGTTGAGCCACAGAAAGAATTATTTAAGGTACTTGGTGAATTCTGAAACCCAAGGGCATGCACCAGCAATATACCCCTGACAAGGATTAGGCATCAAACTATCTTACACAAGCATAGGACTGACACCAAACCGCCCTTACATGTTTACCCCTACTTCCCACATCAACCAAACAGTAAACTTCTTTTAGTTCCTCCATTTCCCAAAAATTTGGGACCTAGCTGATACAAAGCAGAAAATTCAGCTATATTCAAAAAAATGTCTTGCTCTAACCCAGGACCAAAATACCATGCTTACTCTTCAACACATCACTACAGAAGGACTTAAACCCAGGTGAATTCAAATGAAATAAGGCAAAATGCCATTTTAAAAAAAATGTTTTCTCTCGGTCCACATGGCCTAGTCAACTCTCTCCTGCACCATTTCAAGGTAAACATTGTACTCAACTGAGCACACGTAGGAAGGCATCTTACCACAGAAAGGCAGTGAATCAGCACTTTACTTCCATCTTGGATTACCTCAAAATTGTAAGTCACATCATTTGGACTCAAACCTCCATCTTCACCTATCGAGAGCTTTGGGTGTAGTTACAATACATTTCAAGGGCTTTGCACCCATAATAGATCGCCTTGTTCCTTACTTTCAATTTGTAAGCAAGCCAACTGTCATACTTGACCTCAAAAGCTAGATATGGAATTCCCCTTGGTCAGCTCTGACTTTTCTTTTCCTTAATGCTTACATATCTCAGCAATCGATTTAATCCCTTTGATCATTCTACCCTGCAACTACTACTCCGAGCAAAATCGGATCCTTTTTGAAACAGGTCACATGCACGGATACCTCTAATTTACTAACCTGCCTCCATGAAGTCTATCAGTATTTCACCAGTGGCATAAGGAAACTGGAGGAGGCCCCCCCAGCAAGTAGTGGGGGGGTTCCCTAGCAATACCCATAGCTGACAAGCTGAGGGGCACCCTTTATGTGTGGAGGACTGGGTGCCCCCTGCACCTCAGGGACTGCAGGATTGTCCACTATTCTCTTGAATTTAACAAACAATAAACTAACAAACTGTACATCCTCATCTATAGAAAATTAGAAGAAATGTGTCAGGTCATCTAGTTTGCGTAGGCCTCCCGGCCCAGCAAAAACTGGCAAAAACATAGGTGTAGCGATGGATTGCCACCTCCCAAAAGAATGAATACCGGCTTCCTCTGCCTGAATTCTTCTG
This sequence comes from Lissotriton vulgaris, assembly GCF_964263255.1. Taxonomy (NCBI): domain Eukaryota; kingdom Metazoa; phylum Chordata; class Amphibia; order Caudata; family Salamandridae; genus Lissotriton; species Lissotriton vulgaris. Next base: position 889,157,501 of record NC_141689.1, on the reverse strand, counting down.
CATGCTACATTGCTTATCTTTCCACCAACAAATGGTGGTCTTGACCTCTTTGGTCCTATCATAACAGTTCAATGTCAAATCCCTTTTATTACACGTCTCTGCTTCCCTCACTAAGCAGCTTCAAATGATCCAGAAAGCACCTTACAAATGGCAGCTTTACCTATGATGTGAAAGAACTCATCTCTGCACCACTAAAGTCTCGACACTGGCTTTGTAGTGAATGACAAATCATATTCACTACCACCAGCATCACACACTGAGCTTACAGTCGAAAGGGTGCTGATTCCTCCCAAAGATGCAGATGACATTTCCCCAGTGGCTTCAAAATACTACCTTACAAAGTGTTTTGGAGATAGTATCACACTGCGTTTTGGGAAATAGAATAATACATTGATTACATTGGTTCTGACTTAAAGAACGCTGATCTGCAGGGTGATCACTTTCCAGTATTCTCAGAATGGTCTTCAATTTGCTTTGAGAAATGGATCTGACATCTATTGATTGAGCAAGCAGTTGAAAACGTGATTGTTTACTCTGCCTTTATCTCCATACTGCTCTCTGTTTTTCTTTGCTTTGTCTAGAGCTGTGATACCTCCTAGGTAGATTAAATAACAAAGGCCAACCTGATAAGCCCACAAGGACCTGGGTATATCTATAATAACAATCACACTGGTCCAGGGGGACTCTTATACAAAGGCTGGTAACCCTCTTACCTTAATGGGCATTACCCTGAATCAAACAATCTTGGTCATGATTGCGGTCAATACTGTGTAATGCCAATCCTCAAGACGAAGTGGTGAATGGGGGCATGGCTTGGCTCTCTGAATGAAGATGAGTCGGTTGCAGTAAAGCTCCATCATATTGGGATGTGACTGGGTTTATGGGGTGAATGATAAGATGAATGCGTTGGACTCTGAAATTATTTGTTGAGTCTCTACCAATGTTCGGATGTGGCAACACGTTTTTCAGATGATTTGTCCTGCTGAGACCCTGCAAATTGCTCTAGGGTCACAACATCAACACTAGGATCCCTGGCCAAAAATTTGCAAATTGTTGTGATATATAACTGCGCTTCTGAATAGTAGTCTATTTTGTATATAAAGGCCAGGGACTACTAGTCAAAGCTGCTTTTTAATAGTTCATATTCACGTTATGCACTTCACTTTAACTGCGTTGTCTGCACTTTGTGACCTTATATGACAATTGCATGTTCTGTGCTTACTTGATGCTTGAAATGTATAGAAAGAATCCATGTTGTACAATAGAGATACATACATCGTATTGACTACAATCATGAAATAGATTGCTTGATTCAGGCTAACACAAATTAAGGTAGGATGGTTAACAGCATGTGTTAAAGGATCTCTACTGACCACTGCTATTAAGATACTGACTTCCTTATAAAAGAGTGACCTCCCAGCATCACTATCTTAACAGCCCATATAGTACTTCATTATCATCATCATCACCTGAACTGTATTACTGTTGTTGGAGCACGTGAACTGGAGAATGCACACACATCTCTGGAACATAAATCCATCGTTTTCAATCCATTAAGTACAATTTATTGAAAATGCCAAGTTGGGCTAACATTTCAACATCAAAGGAAACTCACATGTTGGGGTCCATGCCTTGCTGTCATTGACGTTACTGATATCAGAATGTTTTTCACTCCCATTTTATTTGTACATACCAGCTCAATTGATAGCTGTAATGAGCCGTATTAAACAACAACAATTTGTATCCTGGTCATTGCAGTTTCTAGTAGGTGCTCACTAACGCTGGATAAGCCTTATTATGGCCATAAAGATAGTTTCTTGTGTGTGGTCAACTCTTTTTGTGAAGGCAAGTGTATATGGGCAAGTACATATTTATACTTATATGTACATTGGCACGCTAATGTTAAGAAAGAATAGTAAATCTTGGCTATATAAAATGTTTAACAAACATTTATAAACTTTTACTTAGCTATAGATATATAATATTGTGCTGTATATATTGTTAAAAAAAAGTATTACTACATTGGAATTAATAATAGAAAATTAACACCCAATAGAATAATATTTCTGTAAACAACATTTAAGACACAACATATTTGCTAAAAATGTCCTACACAAAAAGAAAGTCTTATAGGTTGGACTCGAAAGTGTGCATTGTGGCAAGAAACTATGTTCCTGAAAGGACACAAATCCTTAGAGGAGCTACAACCATCCTCTTCATACCTTGAAAGTGTAACTGTTCTTTCTCCATAGCAGGTGGAAGGAAAGGTCAGGAACACAAACTTTTGAAAGTTAGAAATAACTGTGTGTAGCCAAAACCTTATACAGAACACAGTATCCAAACTCCAAGCTGGACCATCCTTACGAGAAAAATATCTGCTAGCAGTAGTTTTGGCTACCAGGAACCCCAGATACACTGACCAAAATCCTATGACACATATTTTATATGGACAACCAAATGGATATCTGATGTATTCCAAAGACCACCTGAGCATGAAGCCAGAGGCCGCATTGGACAGCAAGATGTCAACAACAAAGTCAAGGAAACCCGGTTGGTACTGCACCTCCCAGAACAGCAAGAAACTCCACTCGTAGGTCACCGCAAGCAGGGAGGGGTGTGAGAGGGAGATAACGTGATCCAGGGAAATCTCCTTTCTACATGGATAATCTGGAATCAGAAACCAAGTTTTGGGGTACCCTGTGTTGAGCACAATACTCTGAATAACAACTCAGCATCACACAACGGTCAGAAAGCCCATGGCCCACTAGAAATATGCACCCATGTAGAGTAAATTCCTGGGGCAGTCCATGCATGGATAGACTTTCCCCTCAATCACATCATTAAAAAAAACACTGAAATTCACCAGTTATATGTAACTGACAAAAGTATAACTTGCACCACTGTGAATAACGACTTATGACTGCAAATATTACATCACTGATGACTTCTGAAATCTATGGCGGTGCTAGTTATACTTATGTCAGTTATGTAAAACTCGTGAATTTCAGTGTGTTTTGGGGGTTTAAAACAGTATTTTTTTATGATCATAAGATGTAAGAATATATCCACGTTAACCTTTGTTTTTTGAGTGAATTTTTTAGTTTTTAACATAAGTTAAAATCTTACTACTTATTTACATATAACTCCACTTTAACATTTGTTTTTTTTTTTCAGTGAAAATATACATATGTCAAATAGTAAAAATATACTTATGTCAGTTATGTAAAACTGGTGAATTTCAGTGTGTTTTTGGGGTTTAAAAACAGTATTTTTTTATGATCATGAGATGTAAGAATATATCCACGTTAACCTTTGTTTTTTCAGTGAATTTTTTAGTTTTTAAAATAAGTTAAAATCTTACTACTTACTTACATATAACTCCACTTTAACATTTGTTTTTTTCAGTGATAATATACATATGTACATATTTGTATTCACACACGCACACACACGGTTTATGGTTGCTTTTTGTAGGAAATCCCACCAGTATGATCTGTCTCAGTGAATGACACTGAGGAAATATAAATTTTATGGTCAAGAAATGTTCCCTAGCGTGTACCCCACCGTCTCCATGTACGAGATTAAAGTGCATGTAACTTCCCTCCTGTACCAGCTATGAAGACGCAAATACATTTGCGTCCAACGTTAACATGTCCTCTTTCAGATCCACCATGAATGGGTCTGATATTCAGTTCCTAAGTATGCCTTGCCACCGTCTTTGTATGGTGCACTTTCTGTATTTTCTGGCTCTGTGCGAGCTAGGCCCTGTTTTCTGTCATCAAGCCTCTTTTAAAAGTCATCTCTGCCTCCTGAAACTGCAACGTGGGATGCCCCCCCTTCGTGAACTCTGTCCTACTCCCTGCGAGGCGAGCGGAGCCTGGCTCGGCCTGTTCGCCTGCCAAAGACAGTATTTTACCTTCACCTTATCAGTATAGCCAAGCTTAGCTTCCCGAAAACACATTCCAGTCCAGCAGAATAGTTAAACAATCCCTCAGCTGCAGAGCAAAGGGCCCGGCCTCTCTGTCTCCATGCAAGTAATTCATGTCTTCGTTACCATAGGTAGGCCCATGGCCCCCTCGCTCTACCCACAGACACGTAGGCGCATATGCATGCACTCATAGTCAGTATAGGATAGCTTCTGCCCAAGAGACCTTTCCTTCCAGATAATAGTGTCCCCAAACATCAGATATCAGATATGATATAGGAACGAGTTGATCTGACATGCCAGACTTCTGTCTTTTCCCTCTAGTGTAAATGTCAAGTCCCCTGCACCCTCCAGTTCCACGTCAGCCGCACGTCATGTAGCTGCGCGCGCATCCAGACCTTAGATTCCTGCTGACACTGCAAGATTCTGTCATAGAGCCACCCACTTGTGACACATTCACATGACGTTTCCAGAACACACCTCTGTGCACGCCTTAGTTAACGCCTTCTGACTACGTATTGCTAATACGTGTGTATCCTTATCTCGTTTCTCTCAGCTGTTACGCCTTCTGCATTGACTTCTATGATGTATATTAAGTATAAAAGAAATGTAATGTCAATAAAATATTGCTCTATCCCTTCCTGCACCCCTGTGGTGGCAGGAATCCGATATCCAGTCACTGACCCATTCCTTTTTAAGGAATAAAACCCCTAAGAACTCTAGCACCACGGACTCTGCGTCTTTCTTTCCGATTGAGTTATTTTTATTAAGTACTTACCTGCATAGAAATTAGGACGGTAAATCAAATATTTACCACATTAATTTGGCGCCCGAATAGGGACCCCTCCCCCACCCCACGCGCCGGTAGGTGCGTTGCAAGCTCTGTCCGCTGCCATCAGTTAGACGGAACTACGCGTACTGGCAGGATTTCCTGTATCTCCCTCTGGCCCACGGAGGTGACGAAGACTGCAATCAGCACCCAGACGAGGCGGTGAGGAGTGCGGAGGATCCCGACCAGAGCCTAGCCGAAAGAAGCAAGGTCCGAGGTGTCAAGAGGCCCACCAGTTTCCGAAGTATCCACGTGTCGAGTCGAGTCCAGTCCAGTCCGGTCCAGTCCAGTCGAGTTTTCCGAGGCCTTCTGTTTCCGTGCTTCCCGGTGAGTACCGTTGCTGGGGACGCATCTAGACGGGTGCATTACTATGTATCCGGTAAAGATGAGTTTGGGTACACAAACGCGGTCTGCACTGTTTTAGACAGTGTATCTGTACTGTTTAGCAGTATATCTAGTTCTTGCACTGTTCTTAGCAGTGTATCTGTGCTGTTTAGCAGTACATCCAGTATAAAGAGTTTCTGCACGGTTTTAGACAGTGTATCTGTGCTGTTTAGCAGCATATCTAGAATTAAGGATAGATAATATGTGTCAAAATGTTTTATGTAATGTGATTAATGTCGTGGTATGAGTGACTGTTTGATGTACATTACTGTGTTTTTGTGTAACTAGTTGTGTTCAAAGGTAAGTGACAAGCACCGAGTATTCAGAACCAAGTAACAAGATGCCGCTTTTCAATAAATTAAGACAGATAGGAACTAGGAAAGGGATACTAGAGGAAGAAATTCCTATCCCCCCTAGGGACACTCCCGGAAATTTTATGTACCATAAACATGGCTTAGATGCCATACTGTACCTAGATTTATGGGCCGATTATACAAAGCACCTAGAAGAGAAACACCGATGGCCTGTTACAGGAACATGGGATGCCAAGTGCATCATGAGAGTAGAAGAAGCGTTATGGAAAAAGAAAGCCAGACAATCCCAGAAGGATGCCATAGAATTTTGGCGTAAAGAATCACATAAACGTGCCGAAAAAGCACTCCGAAAAGAAGACAGACGTAGAGAAGAGTCAGATAAAGTCCGAGAAAACGAACTTGTTAATGAGGGTATCCGAGTAAAAGCAGAACAAGTAGACCGTGCACGAAATAACCTTGTGAATGGCATGTACTTAGTGACCGAGGGTTCGCCTGAGGCCACTTCAGAAATACCAAAAGATCTGCCGGCACCATTGGTTCCGACTAAAGTAAATCACAAGACTACCAAAGACATATTCCTTTCTTCCTATCTAAACGATGTAGCTCCCGCCTATACAAATCCACGTGCCCACGCACCGCCTACTGACGGTGACGGTAGTGGCAACCCACCCCAAGACAATGTTCCGCCCTTACCACAACAAAGTTCACCCGTTCGACAGCCTGTTCCTCCACCTCCACCACTTCCCACACCTAAGGTTAATATACCAAATCCGCTTTTGCCTGATCCTAATAGAAGACAAGTTCAGGTACAGATACAGACTCCACAGAGAAGTAATGCTCAAACCTCCGCCTCTGGAGGTGCGACAGCAGACTTCCAGACCCCGCCAGGAACACATAGATTAAATCTTAGAGACCTACTGAAGCAACCTACGCTCCAATCACCCCGCCTCGATATACTCAAAGAACCCCTTCCGGTTTGCAGATATGATCCAGTACCCGGTAAAGACGATAGAATGTTGATAGCATCACTACGCTTACGACAAGCTACAGATTACCTAGTGTTATTCCCAGGAATGACTGACCACCTAGACAGAATATATCATTTTGTCCAGACTGGGGAAGATTCTGATAGTATTAAAGAGGCCATGGCACACCAGAAAGTTGACACTCAAGCATACGTACTACGTTTTTTCATAAATTGCTTAATAAGAGACCGAGACAGGCCTGGGGTAGACCAGGAAGAGATGGAAGGATTAAACCGATGGGGTCAAAATATAGCCGAAGGAAAGCATGATAAACAGAATTGTATAGCAAGCATGTACAAGAAAATAAGAAAGGAAGTAATAGAAATACACAGAAAGGAACAAGAAAAAGATAATGACAAGTCCTCCGAGGAGGACGAACCTGAAGAACCAGAAAAGACTACAGATACGATAGCGTATGTAGGTAAGGGAACTTACCTTAGGAAAGGCATTCGCCCAGAAAGCAAGAGAGTTTTTCTCTCTGGCATGAAAACAAGTTCTCCTGAACATCTGTTTCAAGATACCGATAAAAGACTTCAAGACCGAATGGGGTACCATGTACTCAATTCTATGGACGAACAAGAACTAGCCCGGTCAGCAGTACTATGGGCTGACGATCCTAGCATATACAATGATGATACAGTAGCACAGACATTTCTGAACCTTTCCCCAGACGAGCAGAAGTTAGCGGGTGTATACATGATTCAGCACCTTCTCACGTTATACAGAAACGAACATTCCGATCCAGGTCCCTTACATGATACATTAGAAGCATTACTTATGAATAGATGGAGAGGCCTAAGTACCAGGTTAATTCAAATAATTCTAGAACAACGACACAGATATAACGCTTTCTTAGGCCCCCAACATGTTTCAGCTCCGCCCCCAGAAAGAAAAATGTTTCATCTGGAACATTTAGACAGACAGAATCCTTTACGAGAAGTACACCCAGTTATGGGTGCCGATAATACTCTGAAGCGCGTGTATGTGTACACTCCCTTGACAAAGTTAGAATTGTTAGAAATGAAGAAACTAGTACCCTGCCACGATAAAGACCCTGCAGGTTTTCACCGAGAACTTAAAGACATGTTACTCATGGGAGACTACACATATACGGATATTATGAAATTGTTAAAAGTACTGTTGCCCACGGGCATATATGAGAAACTCAAGGAAAAAGAATGGGAGGTGGGAGAGAAAAAGATAATTTGGACTGAAATAGAAGACGAGGAAAAGACTCGTATCCCAGGGCTAGGCCTTGGGGACAAAGCTAAAGCATTACCAGGTTTAATAGTACAAGTTCTGCCAAGATTATTGACAACTAAAAAGGAAGACTGGGACGCTATCTCAGCTTGCAAACAGAAACACGATGAAGATACTAGCGACTTCTATTCAAGATTCGAGAAATGTTTCATTATAAATAGTGGCCTGAAACCAGGTAGCGAGTCATACCCGCACCTTTTTGTAACAAAGCTAGTCGAGAATTCCCTGACAGCAGTTAAGAATCGTGTATATAAAGTTGAAAGTACATGGCAAGCAAATACGCCATCCCAGATGTTACAAATGTTACAATACCACCAGAACAGGTTTAGGGAAGAACAAGATCATGAACAGAGACGTATGAAAGACACGAAAATGAAAATGTTAGTAGCTCAGTCTGTTCCAGCCGACGGACAGAAAAAGGGTGCGACCCAGACAAGTAATTCAGCAGCTCCCGTTAAAGGGACTTGCAACTATTGCAAACAGCCAGGCCACTACGTACATGAATGTGCAGTTCTGAAACACAATATAGCAACAGGTAAAACTAAAGAAAGACCGCGTCCGCCTAGACAAGACCAGGTCCAGCAACAGACGTCACAGAATATACAGCCTACGCATGCTCCACCACATACAGTACAGACCGTAGCAGTATCACAGCCTCAGCCCATTGCCGCGACACAGCAAGTCTCACAACAGATGTACCAGTATGCCCAATCTGATTACCCCGATTATCAGCGATATACATGAAACAGCCTAGAGAGGGAGGTTGGCTTGCCTCTTATTGAGATTCCTGTAGATCAAGAGGGTCCTTACGTACACAGTCAAGTATTAGGAAAAGACAGAAAGTTTTTGATTGACACAGGGGCAAGTCGCACTACAATCAGTCACAATGAAGTTCCAGGGGCACCCCTCTCAGGCTTACAGAATGTTTCCCTTGGTTTTTCAGCACAGCCTATTGTAAATGAAGTATCAGAACCTGTCCCCCTAGCAGTAGGTCCATTATCACGTGTTACAGACCTGTTACTGACAAAATCATGTCCAGAAAACTTGTTAGGAATAAAAACGCTGAAAGCTCTAGGAGCTGTGATTTGCTGCTCCCCGGAAGGAGTTAGACTCTTTCTTCGGGACTTTAAGGGTCACTATGTCTTACGAGATTTTGATGTCAGATTGAAAAATGTACCGAAGCACCTGTGGGCACAAGGCCCAACTGATGTAGGTTGTATGCACATTACACCATACCGTGTTACACTCAAACCAGGAGTTGTTTTACCCCGAATCAGACAATACAAGTTACCACCTGATGCTGTAGTGGCTTTACTGGAAATCATTGAAGAGCTCATTGCCCAAGGAGTGGTCGTAGAGACTGACTCTAATATATGTAATTCTCCTATTATTCCGATTCTTAAACGTACTGATCCCAATGCACCGCCTGTATATCGGCTGGTGATTGATTTACGAGAGCTGAATAAATGCATTGTACCGCAGTACCCTGTGGTTCCCGACATCTCATCCTTATTGACTGCTATTGATTCAGAAGCGACGTTCTTTACTGTAATTGATCTCAAGAACGCCTTCTTCAGTGTACCCATTGATCCAGAGAGCCAATATCTCTTCGGATTCAGTTTAAATGGACGAAGTTTCAAATTTTCGCGCGCACCTCAAGGATTCACAGAAAGCCCCAGCATCTATAGCCAAGCACTGAAAAGACAACTTGATAGTATCCAAATGCCAGTTAATACTGCCCTATTACAGTACGTCGATGATCTGCTGATCACCGCACGAAGTGAACGCGAATGTGAACAAGCATCACTGACAGTTTTACATTTTCTGGCTGACAAGGGACACAAGGTGTCTCCTTCGAAGCTACAATTCTGTGTTCAGCAAGTGGTGTACCTTGGGCACTTGCTGTCCAAAGTGGGGAGACAGCTCACTCCTGATCGCATTCAGTTAATTGTAAATATGCCGCAACCCCAGACACAAAAGGAAGTGCGGGCCTTTATAGGCCTCACCTCGTACTGCAGACAATGGATTCCTCAGTATGCATTTCTAGCTAAACCACTGATACAGTTGACAACACAGGAGGCAGCAACTTCGACTGTCCTCCCTTGGACTCAGGAACATACACAGGCTTTTGAGACATTAAAGAAAGCTTTATGCAAAGCACCAGTTTTAGCGACACCATGTTACAGCAAACCTTTTACACTTTTTGTTACAGAACGTGATGGTACAGCATTGTCTGTTCTCACGCAAGATCAAGCAGGTTCACATAAGCCTTGCGCTTATTTTTCAAGTACATTAGATCCGGTAGCCCAGGCACTCCCTGCGTGCTTAAAGTCAGTCGCAGCGACAGCCCTAGCAATCAGACAGAGCGATTCAATAGTGTTAGGACATCAATTGACAGTACAAGTTCCACATTCTGTAGAAGTCCTTCTAAACCGAACCCAGACACAACACTTGACTATTGCACGACTAACAGGTTATGAATTGACGCTATTCCAGCCACACAGAGAAATCAGACGCTGTAACATCCTCAATCCTGCAACACTGTTACCTTCAGTTATGCCAAACTCAGCCTCGCATGATTGTATAGAGATCATTAATGCAGTAACAAAGCCCCGACGAGACTTAACAGACGTTCCATTGACAAATCCAGACCTGACACTTTACGTGGATGGTTCATGTATGAGAACTAGTACAGGAGAATTAGTGGCCGCGTATGCCGTGACTACTGAAACTGAAGTCAAAGAAACACATCGTATCGATACACTGTCTGCTCAAGCAGCAGAGCTCATCGCTCTGACCCGAGCCTGTATACTAGCAAAGAACAGAAATGTCAACATATACACAGATTCACGTTATGCTTTCGGAGTCGTGCACGACTTCGGAATGCTATGGCAAGAACGAGGTTTCCTGACCTCTCACGGTGCCAAGATCCAACATGGTCCGCTCATTCAAGCACTACTAGAAGCAATACATTTGCCTTCCGGCATATCTATCATGAAGTGTAAAGCACACACTAAAGTTACAGATTCTATTTCCCAGGGTAACGACCTGGCAGACCAAACAGCAAAACACACAGCATTGACTCACACGCAGACAACTGATGTGACAAAGACAATAGTACCGACACATAGCATGACAGTCAGAGATCCCTCACTAGATGTAATAGACATTCAGACACATGCGACTCCAGACGAAATCAAGAAATGGATCGAACAAGGAGGGGTCCAGACAGATCAGGGATGGATGACGAAGGGAAAATCTATATGGTTTCTCCCCGACTCAATGGTTCAAGTCATAATAAATACAGCACATAGTCCAGCCCACCTGGGAGAAAAAGCCATGTTAGACAGTTTACAGAATCTCTGGTGCAACAAACATTTACGAGCAGCAGCAAAACAGAAAGTGCGTACTTGCATGATCTGTTGTCAGTTCAATCCAGGTAAAAGCGTCCCCGTAGAGCAAGGTGGATTTCATCCTCCTGATCACCCTTTTGAAGTCCTCCAGATGGATTATATCCAGATGGAACGTTGTCGAGGATTCAAGTACGTCCTCGTAGTTGTTTGTGCACTTTCCCGTTGGACAGAAGCATACCCAGTCTCAGATTACACTGCCCCGACCACTGCCAAGCAGCTGGTTCGAGAATTCTTCCCACGGTACGGCTTGCCTCGTATCGTGTACTCAGATAACGGACAGCCATTCTCATCCGAGCTTATGAAGCAGGTTTCACTCCTGTTAGGATACCAGTGGAAATTCCATTGCGTCCGACATCCCGAGGCCGCTGGCCTTGTAGAGAGACACAATCAGACACTAAAAACTCGCCTGGCCAAGATATGTAAAGAGAAAGGAGTCGACTGGATAGTCGCCCTGCCAGTTGCATTATTCTATATGAGGATGGTCCCACATTCTAGATCAGGGCTAGCCCCGTATGAAGTGGTCTTTGGCCGACCACCGAATATGTGGGGGACGCCCATGCCTAAGAAAATAACCAATGTTGATTGTAATATGTTGACAGATTACCTTGCCTCCTTGATGTCTGCACTCCAATCATGTCGTTCACAGGTCGCTGCAGCCTTTCCCGACAACACTGATGTAAAGCCACACGATGTCCGCCCCGGTGATACAGTGTTGATCCGTAATTTTGACAGGAGGAGCCCGCTGGAGCCCCGCTGGCAGGAACCGAAGCTCGTCCTTCTAACAACGAGGACCGCGATCAAGGTGGAAGGCCGTAAGGGGTGGATACATACGAGTCACATCAAGAGATGCAACGAACTAGTGCCAAAGTCTGACTCATCCACCCCCTCCAAGGACTGCCTAGATTCTAATGACACTAAACTACCTTTGAGAGAGAAAACTCCGCAAGAGGAGTACCGATCCAAATTGCGGTCTAGCAAGTCAGACAGTTTAATTGTTTAAGTCCTCCCCTAGGTGAATCGGTTAAATAGTCTCTGACATGTATCCCCTAGACTCCAATAGAGAGAGAGATAGAGAGAAACAGATCAAGAAGCAACGATATTGCAAATCACTCAAAAGTTACTGTATTGTTACATTATGGATTATGTTTTCCTTAAGTCTCATGATTATTGTCACAAGTGTAATTTTACATGTTTACTTTCCTATTGCTACACGTGCACATTCTTCTCTAAATAACACTACCGAGCATTCTTTTAGCGAGTTACCCCCCCAAGAGTTGTCATATAGACTTGCGCTGCGCAATAATACATTCATCCGTATGTTACACCATTCCCAGCAGATCAGCAATGCTACAGATTGTTGGATATGTGGCCGACTCCCTCCCTATCAGAATTACAAGGGAGTTCTGCCCCTTTTTCCGTACCCGTTCACGCACAATGGATCATGTGGTGCATGGTTCAGTTTAATTAATTCCTTAGATTCCGATTCTGTAATCTACCAAGGCAACTGGGTATGGGGAAACCTGAACGTAGTTCTGCATAAAGTATGTTATCCTGACAAGGAGGGCCTTCCCAAAAGGACAGGAACTGATCTAGAAAATGAAGTATATGGATTAGGAAATTTTACACTTAACCTCATGATTTTGAATGTTGAATCCGAAACTAAGCCAGACTTGCCCACTATGTCTGTACTACCAGTCAAAGGTGAATTATGTGTCAGAAAGAGTGGTTCCGTACACCTGGGTCATAGTAAATGTACTACTGTGATCGAATTTAGTGATAAGGGCAAGTCCACATTCAAAGCTACACGTCATTCCTATTTTATATGTGGTCAGACAGCATACATACGTTTGCCACTAGATTGGGATGGTACCTGTTACATTGCATTCCTACTACCACCTGTTTTCCTGGCTCCACCTGATTATCATAGAAATTCCCGTCTAATTCACAGACCCAAGAGAGATCTCCCAATTGTCGACTATACTGAAACAGCATGGGAAAAGTACACAGATTTCAATAAAGGTCTCTTTCCCTATTTAGGAACCGTTTTTAATAGTAAGTCTATCCGTCACTTGACCAGAACTCTCGAAGCAGTAGTGAGAGAGACTACTTCTGCCCTAGGTAACTTGACTGAGGAACAGTCTGCTATGAGACTTGTCGTTCTTCAAAATCGTCTTGTTATTGACGTCATACTCGCCGATCGCGGAGGAGCCTGTAAGGTCCTCGGGTCAGCTTGTTGTGTTTTCATTCCTGATAATGCTCCGTCCGTATATAAGGCTATTACCCGTCTCCATAAGATAGCTAGTCAGTTACATCAGAATCCAGGCACTTGGACTTGGTCCGGTTGGCTCTGGACCACTATTTCAGCTTGGGGATGGAAACTACTGTCACTCCTTGGAATAATACTGCTTATAGTATTCAGTTGCTGTCTATGTTTACAATGTGGGCCAGCGATTTGCGGTCTGTGCGCCACATCCTGTACTCCCCATTCAAGCCAACGTCCCAAATCCCGTTTGAAAAAGGATGAGCAGATGATGTTAACTACACAGATAAATGGATTAATGAAGATTGATGTATCATGAAGGGTCCGTAGGGAACAAGGAGGGAATGAGGAAATATAAATGTTATGGTCAAGAAATGTTCCCTAGCGTGTACCCCACCGTCTCCATGTACGAGATTAAAGTGCATGTAACTTCCCTCCTGTACCAGCTATGAAGACGCAAATACATTTGCGTCCAACGTTAACATGTCCTCTTTCAGATCCACCATGAATGGGTCTGATATTCAGTTCCTAAGTATGCCTTGCCACCGTCTTTGTATGGTGCACTTTCTGTATTTTCTGGCTCTGTGCGAGCTAGGCCCTGTTTTCTGTCATCAAGCCTCTTTTAAAAGTCATCTCTGCCTCCTGAAACTGCAACGTGGGATGCCCCCCCTTCGTGAACTCTGTCCTACTCCCTGCGAGGCGAGCGGAGCCTGGCTCGGCCTGTTCGCCTGCCAAAGACAGTATTTTACCTTCACCTTATCAGTATAGCCAAGCTTAGCTTCCCGAAAACACATTCCAGTCCAGCAGAATAGTTAAACAATCCCTCAGCTGCAGAGCAAAGGGCCCGGCCTCTCTGTCTCCATGCAAGTAATTCATGTCTTCGTTACCATAGGTAGGCCCATGGCCCCCTCGCTCTACCCACAGACACGTAGGCGCATATGCACGCACTCATAGTCAGTATAGGATAGCTTCTGCCCAAGAGACCTTTCCTTCCAGATAATAGTGTCCCCAAACATCAGATATCAGATATGATATAGGAACGAGTTGATCTGACATGCCAGACTTCTGTCTTTTCCCTCTAGTGTAAATGTCAAGTCCCCTGCACCCTCCAGTTCCACGTCAGCCGCACGTCATGTAGCTGCGCGCGCATCCAGACCTTAGATTCCTGCTGACACTGCAAGATTCTGTCATAGAGCCACCCACTTGTGACACATTCACATGACGTTTCCAGAACACACCTCTGTGCACGCCTTAGTTAACGCCTTCTGACTACGTATTGCTAATACGTGTGTATCCTTATCTCGTTTCTCTCAGCTGTTACGCCTTCTGCATTGACTTCTATGATGTATATTAAGTATAAAAGAAATGTAATGTCAATAAAATATTGCTCTATCCCTTCCTGCACCCCTGTGGTGGCAGGAATCCGATATCCAGTCACTGACCCATTCCTTTTTAAGGAATAAAACCCCTAAGAACTCTAGCACCACGGACTCTGCGTCTTTCTTTCCGATTGAGTTATTTTTATTAAGTACTTACCTGCATAGAAATTAGGACGGTAAATCAAATATTTACCACAACACCCAAAAATCTCTTCTAGAGACTCCACTGTCAGTGACTGTCCGAATTGTCTTGAGTAAAAGTCACCATGGAGCTATTTCCTAACTCAAGCAGCTTATGCTTAACCCACTGTAACAAATTATGGTCTTCCGGAATTTCGGAAGGGAATTCTTGAATTTATTGGCTAATCAGTCCCTCTTCATGCCATAATCCGTTTGGGAATGTTTATTATATATTAAGCAGGTGGTGTGGAGGTGTGGGTGAGGGGGGTAGTCAAGGTCTAAAAATGTGCCTCTGTTAATAGCTTCCCATCGTGTGTAACTATTCCAAGGAAGGCCCACGAGTCACTGAAAGAGAATTTCTTGCGTGGGTGTGGTTCTTATACAAGTGGGACTGTCTGCTCACGAACGCATGTGGTAGAAACAACAAATAGACAGACCCGTGTCCCTTCTTAATGAGAGCCGCCTGCAGCGGGTGGAAGCCTGTACAAGAACAATAATATGTATCTACTTTATTTACACTAAGGAGCAGCTTTTCCTCTTAAGTCAGCTGTTTTCAGACAGCCCTGTAATTGAACATTCCAGCCACCAAAAATAAAAGGACCCGCGCTGGAACCTCCCACCACGAGCCAAGAAGAAAGGCTCTTATTTATAGCGCCACCCGTATCATTTTCCGTAATGAGTAATTACATCTAGTCTGTAATGATCAGAACCGGTCATTTCCCGTCGTCCGCTGGAGTGTGTGGCTGTCTGCGTTTGGGACGCTCGCCCTAGTGCTGCCGGGCTCACAGTCATGGAGACAGTGTAAACAATTCACAGATAACACCGGGTCACAAGAGGGGGACGCTGCCGGCACCTGAGGGCACTCGCGCAGAAGTTTTGAATCACGCTCCAAAACAAGTTTCGAAACCAGAACACGTGCAATGTGTGTAAAGAGAAAGTGACTTGCCAGTTCGTTGACTCTTGCTGTTAAGCAAATAGTGTACAATTTGTGAAGTTAATTAGCAGACAGTGCTGCTGCAGCCTCTTCACTGACAGAGGGGGTACAGTAAGTATTGTGCTGTGTACTTGCAATGCACGCAAGTTTAATTTCATACATTTCCTCTTTGCAGATTTCTATCTATATTAATGGAAGCACCTGCAGACATACATGCCTGTTGTCAAACCACGCCTCAGGTCAGTGCTTTATTTGTAAACGAATAGGTGTCGGGTCCCAAATTGTTGCTCAGTAGACAGCAACCCGCGCTACCGAATGTCAGGGATGCCGAAAACCAAGGCTGTCTAGTCTTTATTCCACACCATGCGTCTTTTATTCGCCACCATAGATTCCCTTTCTTTTTGTCTCCCTTTTGCACATTCTTTTTCATTTCTGCTTTCTCACTGTTTTCTGTCTTCTTCTTCCTCCTTCTTTCCCCTTTTCGTGTCTTTGTCTCTCTTGGTTTGGATCAAAGCCTTTAGATGAAAAATAGACCCCAGTCCCTAAAAATAATTGCTTGTAGGACGCACCTGATACCACTGGCTCAAATTAAGGACTGCCATGGGTTTTTAAAGGTATCTCTTGCACGCCGAACCCTGAGGCACCAATTTAAAGTGATCGTAGAGTAACAATTTGTATAAAATATGCTTGTAGATTGACGTGTGGCCCAGCCTAAAAACTAGGAGTAACCTATAACTCACTATTGCCATTCCCATAAAAATTATGCTCTACATGAAATCCATAATATGCACAACCTAAGAAAATCACATTCCTTCATGTCCCTTCAAATCCCAAGCCTTACATGCAGACACCCCTAATAGGCACAGATACACGACTGGGGTACTGTTTTTATTGGGAGAAGTATGAGATGCTGAGTGGTAGGAATTGTAAGGATCGCCACAGATTCCATTACTTTACTTCACAGAAAATTGAAAAAAAGGGATAATTTAAGGCAAAGTTTGATGTTTGCAGGGTATTCTAGGTAAGAGAGCATAGTGGGATCCTGGATTGACTTGGTCACTAGGTTTCAAAAACACCCAGAGTTCATACGAGTTTCTGAATACCAGGTGACCCAGAGCCCGAGTACCTCAGCCATTCACCATGGCGAGCGAGAACAAATTAGGATTTTCCTCCTTCTGCAGGCCCATAAGATATCAGTATGTCTTCAACAGAAAGTGATATAATCTGACGACTTCCCTTATCTTCAGTAAATTAGTCACACCATAAGTTCTAAAGTGGCTTTCCCGTGGTTCCATTGTCAAATCAAACAGTAATGGAGACAGGGGACAGCCCTGTCTCATACACCAACGTCTCAACCAAGTGGAAGAGTAGATTTGTACAGTCTTGAATCTGGCCTTGAAGTAAAGCTACAATAAATCAATACATTTTATTATTTGAGGCCAAATGTGCTGCCACACCTCGTGTAGGTATGGCCAGTTCAGGGAGACAAATACTTTCTGAATGTCCAGCGATGCCACCACAAGATATTTCTAGTATGACAAAATCGATGACATGATATGAAATTGACAGAAGCTGGGCTTGGTGGTCTCCACAAAGCACAAAATTAATTTGATTGGGGAGTACCAGTTCTGTCAAAACCTGCAGTATTCTTTTAGCTGTTATCTTACCCAGGATCTCTAATTCGAATCTGAGCATTGGCAAAGGTCTGTCTTTAAGATCCTCTTTCCAGTATGTCTTTATCTGGTTTTGAGGCATGACAGTAATAGCTTCTTCAGTGACATTTGGTAAGACATCAGCAATTTCTGATGCCTTATATAATGTGAGCAAGAGAGTGCACGGATGGACAGAAAATGTGTAATCGAATTTCAAATGGAATCCATCAGAACCTGAACCCTGATTACTGCCCATGTATTTTTCAGCTTCTTTTTATTTCATGAACTAGCAGCCCGTCCGACGTTGTCTGGGTATGAATTGCTGCCGGCCAGTAGTACATTGTTTTGTAGGACTTTGTTTTGATAGCATTTCTTATCTGTGACAGGCCTGTGAAACGCTCCGATTCACAGTGCACTGCTGATGTACTTAAGAGTGCACATTCAGCAGTGGGTGAACTCGAGTTTCCCAACTTTATTTTACATTGCAATATTATATAGCGCGAACTCGACAACATGGCATGAGCACAATTTACATTACAGAAGAACACATTCATTTGTGGTAGGCACAGGTAGACAAAGCGATTTGCCTGGAATCACAGGATATTGAGCTGATGCCGAGATTCGAACGTAGCTCCCCAGCTCTAAAGTTCGCAATTCTAGAACTTGTGGCGGGAGGTGTGTCTAAAAGTGTATGTCGGTGCTGGCCATCAATGTTAGAGACCTGTGCATTTTTCAAATGGGTGGTGAAAAAATATGAGTATGTTGCTGGGGATTTGGGCCGCTGTGCCACCAATGTACTTACCGGGGGAGGGTAAACACCCATTATTTCGCAACTTTCTTTCCGCATACCATCACTCCGCATACTTTCATTACGAAAGTACCATGACTCCGCAATGCCATTATAACGCATGGCATTACATTTTATATGCTTTTACCACGCATACATTTACAACGAAATTCGTTGTAAATGTATGAATGGTAAAAGCATGTTTTTTTATGTTTGGATAAGGTAGGTATGGGTATAGGGGTATATGTTTTGGGGTACTGAGGTATATTTTTTGGGGTGTTTGGGTATTTTAAGGGTTCAGATATAGTTTTGGGTTATGGGGTACAGGGGTAGTTTTAGGGTTTAGGGATAGGTATGGGTTTTGGTGTACAGAGGTATTTTTAGGGTTCAGGGCTAGGTTTGGGTTTTGGGGTATTTTTAGGTTTCAGGGGTAGGTGTGGGTTTTGGGGTACAGGGGTATTTTAAGGGTTCAGGGCTAGGTTTGGGTTTTGGGGTACATGGGTATTTTTAGGGTTCAGGGCTAGGTTTGGGTTTTGGGGTACAGGGGTATTTTAGGGTTCAGGGGTAGGTTTGGGTTTTGGGGTACAGGGTTATTTTTAGGGTTTAGGGCTAGGTTTGGGTTTTGGGGTACAGGGGTATTTTTAGGGTTCAGGGGTAGGTTTGGGGTACAGGGGCATTTTAAGGGTTTGGGGCTAGGTTTGGGTTTTGGGGTACAGGAGTATTTTAGGGTTCAGGGGTAGGTTTGGGTTTTGGGGTACAGGGGTATTTTTAGAGTTTAGGGGTAGGTTTGGGTTTTGAGGTACAGGGGTATTTATAGGGTTCAGGGCTAGGTTTGGGTTTTGGGGTACAGGGGTATTTTTAGGGTTTAAGGATAGGTTTGGGTTTTGGGGTACAGGGTATATTTATAGGGTTAAGATGGGTTAGTGTTTAAGAGTGTTGAGGTAATTTAAGGAGTAAGGATGGGTTATGATTATGGGGTGCAGGGGTATTTAAAGGGAGCAGGGTGGGATTAGCACACGATATGAGACATGGCATGAAGGGCGGAACATACCACACGCCCCCAGCATTTGTCGCGCCCCCAGCACACGCCCACAGCACAACGCAGACACGCCCACAAGGGACTACTTTGCTGGCACGGTTCTTTTACCGTTTAAATGTATATGGTGGGCGTCTGCATAGCCTATGTCCTTCTGCTGCAACTGCCCTTTCCAACGCTGTATTGGGTATTGTGATTGGTGCTGTGGTTCCTGAGATTACCCGCCTCAAAGGTTTGGGCTCTCTCTTTATTATATTAGTATAGATATAGATATAGATGTCAGTGGGCTGTTCTAATGTGTCTGGTTGTTGTGACAACCTTTTTAGATTGGCTTCCTGTAGCTATTCCATTATAGGCCTGATTTAAGGGGATCCATTATATTGCAAAACATACATAAGCATATTTTTACACAGGGATTGCAATTACGAGCAGATTTTGATGTGATAAGCACCAAAATATCCATGTTATTCCCAAACACTCAAAATATGAGATAGTTATCCCATCTAATACATTCTGAACACCTTGGTTTTTGTAAGATTTGAAAATGTACACGGCCTACTTGTAATCAGGCCTTATATAAATATGGGGAAATGTACAAAGAGGTTAGCTTAGTAGTCATAGAAAATATACTTTTTTTCAGTTTGCATGTAGACTATGTCTCCGTATCATTTTCAATTGATGTGAGTTCATGTCTAGCTGATTCAGAAACTTGTAGTGTTGCCAGCAGTTTAAATGGTTTGCCTCCTTCTGCATGTTTCTTCGCTCTGTATGACTTGTAGTCAAAGTTCTTCCTCCTCTTAGTGACACAGAATATGAATAATGTGAGAAAGCTAAACGATCTGTACGTGCTTGATTTTGCACACCTTCCATTTCTTGTTTCTGTATTCTGCTTTGTAGGTGCTCACCACTACCATAAATGACAACAATTCAGTGTTGCAGTTACCCGCTGTCAGAAATGGGTTTTCTGGTTGGCAGAGTTATGCACCTTATACGGGCAGAAACCACCTCTCTAGTCAGGGTAAGTTAGATACACAATAAAAGATAACCTATGCACACCCTCTGGTAGCTTGGCACAGAGCAGCAAGGCTTATCTAAAGAGGCAATGTATAAAGTATTTGTGCAACACACTCATAGAGTAACACAATGAAAACACCACAAAAATACTACACACAGGGTTAGAACAATAGATTATATTTTAATGAGTAAAACAAGACCAAAATGAAAGAAATCCAATAACAGGACCGGAGTTATGAATTTGTAAAGATTAAATCAAAATATAGTGCTTAGAGTCATAAAGCGACAACTAGAGACATCTGTCTGTGCTAAACCGATGTAAATCCAAAGTTCAGGCTGACCGTAATGGGGGACAGGCTGGCTACAAGACTCATGCAGGTCCTGCTGACAAAGTAGCTTGGATGGAGAAATGTCAAGTTCGAAGACTTGATGTGCGGAGCCAAAGAGGCGAAGTATCGCCGCCAATCCCGTGGCTGCATTGGTTCCGATCTGCTCAGAGAGCAAGATTTAGTTTGATGAACTCCTCGGTGAGAAAATTGATGTGTCGCCGCCGAGCCGCAAAGTCTGTCGTTGTTGATCCATGCAGTCCATCGAACTCTGTCATCAAGTAGCAACTGTGTCGAAGAGAAATACGTTGATTTCGATTGGCACAAAGTCATAAATGTGTGGATTCTGCTGGGTCAGTACAGAAAAAGTCACTTCCAAGGGCCCAGGGCTGGATTGGCACCACTTGGCAAGCCAGGACTCCTAGATGGCAGAGTCCAGGTGATGCTGCAGGATTGTAGGAAATCTTTGATGGCCCTGAGACTTCAGAACAGGGGGCAAGCCAGCAAGCCATTGGTGTCACTTTGGGTTCAAGTGAGATTGGTCCAGTCCTTTCCCTCAGCAGGACAGAAGGTAGCAAGCAGCTGGCAACAGGAAGCACATCAGAGCTGGAGGAAAGCAGTTCTTCCAGAGCAGAAGTCCAGCAGAGTGGCAGCCCTTGTAACAGCAGTCCTTTTTCTTGTCAGGGTTCTTCAAAGGTCCAGTAGTGTATTGTCTTGGTAGGGCAAAAGGTAATTATAACCAAATGTGCCTTTGAAGTGGGGGTGACTTCAAAGAAGGGTCTTTGAAGTGCAAACAGATCCTTTCTTCCCAGTCCTGGATTCAGACTATCAGTAGGGGGTAATCAGCCATTTGTGTGAGAAACAGGACACTGCCTATGCAGGTGTTAGTGTCAGCTCCCCCCTCCCCTCCTGCTCAGAAAGAGCCATCAGAATGCAGATGAGTATGCAGACACACCTAACTTTCCTGTGTTTGTGGCTGTCTAGCGGGAATTTACAAAATGTAACTGTCACCCACCCCAGACGTGTATTGGAGACAGCCTGAGGCACACAGAGCAGCAAGAGCAGAGAAACATCCACTTTCTAAAAGTGCCATTTCTAAAACAGTCATGTTAAATCCAACTTTACCAGTAAAGAGGATTTATCAGTACCATTCCAAAGATATAAAACATGACACAGCTACTCCTTTATAATCAGAAATAACAGATTATACATGTATTAAGGAATTCTCAATGTTAACCTAGGAGAGGAAAAGTCCTCACACTAGTCAAAAACGAATTGGGTGTTTGGCACTACCAGGACATGCAAAACGTAACAGTACTTGTCATACCTTTTACTTACACAGCACCCTGCCCTACGAGCTGCCTAGGGCCCACATTAGGGCTGACGTGTGTAATAAAAAGGTAGTTTAAGGGTTGGCAAGTAGTTTTAAATGCAAAGTCGAAGATGCCGTAAACTGCACACACAGGCCAGGAATGGCAGGCTTGGGATGGGTTTTAAAGACTGCCTATGTGGGTGGCACAATCAGTGCTGCAGGTCCACTAGTAGCATTTAGGTTACAGCCTTATACATATGGTATATAATTTTGCAAGGGACTTATAAGTAAACTAAATATGCCACCTCTGGTAAACACCAATGTTATAACGTTTACGGGAGAAACAGATGTTTAGCACTGGTCAGCAGTGGTAAAGTGCTCAGAGCCCTAAGGCCAATAAAAAGAATCAGCAAAAACAGGAGGTAAGCAGGCAAACGTTTGAGGGAAGAGTACCCTAAGGATGACAGGTCTGACACCTGCCAATCCTTAGTACCCCTGAAAATACTGATCAACAGCTCCTCCTATTTTGGCAAAAAAGGCAGCATCTTGGAGTACCTTAATTCTTAACCTCTGTGATGGAATAGCCATGAAAGATCTACCCTTGTGTAGTACTAGGTACTGTGTTATGATTTTACAGCATCCTACATAAATATTCTACATTATTGATCTGGCCTGCATGTCCAGTTAAACCTCTCAAACATAATGCCTTAATATGCACTGACTTCGTTATAGGAGGGCTTTATGTTTTTTTCTTTCCCGGTGGTATTTACCCAAGTGTCAGCAGTTACTTGGTATAATCTAAGGAGGAGGCACCTTCCTTTGTGTCCGGGTCCACCTCAAAGTTCATTATTCATTGTGGTAGGGCAGGCACAGGCAATCAATGCATGTTACCCACTTTCAGGGCTTGCCGCCCACCACTTGATATTCCCCGCTGGGCTCTTGATCCTTCAGACTTGCCATCTCTACTACTTTTCCTGGCATATTTCAAGCAACACAGGTAGGAGGACACCTCAAGCCCTGTTTCAGTTCCAATTCACATCTCCCACCGACCCCTCTTCCTTGGACCCCAGCACTCACTTCTAGATCCGTTCCAAAGAGACCTCAGGCTTCTTTTTTTTTTTTAAGGAGCTCAGCTCAGTCTCTTCTTTGCACCATGTATATCACAACTGGATCTGGAGCTTCCCTCGCACACCTCAATCGTTACCGCCAGTTTAAAGTGAGAGGCTCTGTGCGAGCTCAGCATGTCATTGGAATAAAATCCCACTTCTCACACATCACAATCTCTAAGTTTTGAACTGTCCCATCAATGCAACATATCAGTTGTAAGAATATCATAGTTAGAACTATCATATGACATAAATATCAATGTTTAAATAGTGTTTGAAAATATATAATCCCATTGGGGGTAGGTTTCTTAGTATTAGCTCCAAATTTTAATTATTTCGGGCACAATATTTATGTCAGACAATATTCTGACTATGATATTCTTGAACCATTACAACACCATGTGGACTTAGGCAATTCCCAAAGTGTTGATGCCCCAAAATATTACCTCAACAGAAGGCCCACAGTTTAAAGAATCATAGAAAGTGTTAAACCTCAATTTCATGAGCCAATGTGTCCCCGAGGTAAGGCCCCTCCCAAAAAATTAGTTAAACATAGAGTTGATTAAATAAAAGGGCCCAAATCAATAACTGAGTTCTAAACTAGTGGACTAGTTTAAAAGATTTATTACAAAAATTCAAAAGAAGTACTGTACATAGTCAATGCCATGAAGACTCTAAGCCAATAGCTCATTACAGAGAAGTGCAAAATCAAAACGAATCTATGTCCCAATTGGGCAGCAAAATCGAAAGAGATGGACAGTGTCCATACAGCATCTAAGTCTCCAGGAAAGCCTTTTGGCTCACCCCAAAAACTGAAGGTTTAAATACACTATTTTTGCATATTAAATCGTGAAAACTGCAGAATCACTATGGTGTGATGAAACTTTTTACATTCTTAGCAAATCAGGGCACAATTTCATTAAGTGTCATAATGCCTTAGCAACTAAGCACTACCCCCTATCTAAATATTGATTCTGCCCACTCTATGCTAAAGCCATCTGAAGATGGTGGACCAAAGTAAATACATGAATAACAAACAGCAAAGTTATTGTGAATAAATAGGGTACAGTGAGCTAGCGGAAGTACCTTGAAGGGAAGATACAGTTGTGTGACTGGAATTCATTGAATACAGCATGAACAATGACAATAGAAATAAACAAACATGGTTCAGATTGACTGTGTGCTGCAGAACTAACAATAAGTGGTAAGAGAACACCTGAGCAAGGTGGGTTATTATAACTTATGCGGCATGGCAATTTCAAGTCAATCAAGAAACAATCATAATAAGTCAAACATGTATTCAAAATAGATATTTATTAAATAAGGTCATATAAAAAATATTTTTTTCTCTTTGTTCTCGATTTATATTATATATGTATATCAAATGTCCAATGGACCAATTGATATTAAAATCAGTATTATAATCATTCAGTATTCTATTTGCATGAATTAATATTGTATAATTATATATACAATGGTCAAAGAACCTAGGGATATACAACAAATAATTCAACTCTCAGAATGTATTGTATGCAACTGGTCTGGATAATATCTGGGTGTTCCTACATGTGGAGGAAATAAGGTCACGGGCTACCATTTGTGGAGTGCATAGTAGCAGGAAAGCACACTTAATTCTATCCTGAGGTTTGAATCAGATGTGTAGTATTCCGGACATCCAAGTATAAAGGAGCTTAGTGGAGGGAGATGAAGTTTGTCAGTTTCTCTTAACCGATGTCCTGAGAGATTCGGTGTCCTTATCAAAGCGATGATGAAACTTCGTTATTGTTAATTTTGTAGGACAAGCAAATGCTCTTGGTGCTTATATATGGGATATGTAAATGCCCATAGTTGCTTTAAATAAAATCAATTTTTCTATATTGAATGATCTGGCTCACTCTTAAAACATTCATGGCTGCTTAAGGGTTGATACAAGATGTCTATAGCACCGAACTTCTCAATGCTTCTGTGTAATAATGATAGACGCACCTGGGTGTTCACAGCAATATGGATCCCTCCATGATGATGCCTGGAATTCATCGAATACAGCATGAACAATGACAATAGAAATAAACATACATGATTCAGATTGACTGTGTGCTGCAGAACTAACAACAGTGAAATGTGCAGGAGAAGTATCCATTTTAAGCAAGATGGCTGCTAGGCCCGACCTGAAGCCTAGTTAACAAGAATCAGGAAAACACAATTCTGTATGTCATAGGGAACTTGTTTTAAAGTAATCAGCACAATAATCAGCACAATATCAGTGTGCACATGTAGAATCAAATGTAAAATCATATTCTGCATATTGTTAATGATGCACGAAAACACAAATGCAAAAAAATCTTTAACAACAGCAACAGTCTGGTCTTCCTTAGACAATTTCATTCTACTTTTCAACCCACTCGCCAGGGTTTCTTAATCAATTCTACGCCGACCATTCAGTCAATAGTGTTGCATCTTTGACAGTGACTCCACACTTCCTTAAACTTATGAGAGCATTGAGGGTTCTATAAATTACTCTTCCAGGCTCCACAGACAAATCTCTATTTTTACAACACACCTCCAGCATGGATATCTGAGGCCCTATATTACTTCTTTGCACCACCAAGAATACATTTACTAACTGCTTCTGATATGTTGTCAAATCGTGTTCTTCTCAAATGCCCCAGTTTCATCATTTCAACTCCATACCCTAGTGATCTGCACAGTACACGCTTTATGTTTGTTTCAAAACTAGACCAGCAGGAATTAACCCTGGGGCATTCCCATAAGGTATGATAGAAAGTTTCAATCTAACACATCCCCTAAGGCACTTGTCCTGAACGTTATTCTTGGGCCTACAGGTGCACCGTGTGTATCCTAATAGCTAAAGTTTACTTGATTACTAGTAAAGATATGCACTCTCTGGTCAGTGATCCGACTGTGACTTAGAATGTGTCTTTGAAGGACCTTGGCCCTAGGTGTATGAACTCTGTATTGTCCATTACAAGAAGAAAGTGAGTCCAGCTTTCCAAATAGAGAATTGAAGGACATTAGAAAAGAATGCAGTGGACCCCTTTTGGAGGTCAGCTAACCACAACACTCACCAGCCGGATTTTAGCAGGGTGACATCTAGACACAACTTTGAACCAGTGCACAACTACTGCAGTATTTAAGGGAAGTTGGAGAACTGGCTATGTCAGAACCTTTCCTCTGTGCCTTTCTTGTCTGCTCTTCTCCTCTGTGCAATGTTCTTCTCCTCTCCGAACCTTTTCCCCAAACTCATCTCCTTTCACTCTTCCTCTGTTTTCCCTGCTCTCCTAAACAACTTATTTTCTCGTGTCTCTTCTTTACCCCTTAACCTCCACTCAACTAGTTTATTCTAGCCTTTAATCCCCTCCCCTTTCTCTCCAAATCCCCTCTTCTTCTCCTTCCATTGATTGTCTCTATTCTCCATGCTAAATTTGTAAATAAGTGCCAGGGCGCTCATCAGGAGACCACTGCAGCTTCCATCACCCGTTTTCCCTGCTAGCGCTGCCATTAACAGAACCAACATAACTATTAACCATCATACACCTACCTACAAGTGTGACATTTTCGGTTATTTCATTGAATTGAATTGAATTGAATTGAGCTTGTGTATAGTGCAACTGTCACCCTACGGGTATCCTGGCGCTCAGATTTGGAACAATCAGCCTACACGCAACCAAGCAACCCTAGGGGCAGTGTTAAAGGTCAGTCCTAGGGAAGAGCCAGGTTTTCAGGCTCTTTCTAAATTCCGTCAACAAGTTGGCCTGTCTAATGTTCTGTGGCAGCCCATTCCATAGTTGGGCGGCCACCACGCTAAAGGCTCTCCCCCCCCCCTCCCCCCATCCTGGAGCGCCTAAATCTAGTAGTTGCCAACAGGCCTGTACTAGAAGATCGTAGTTGCCTTTTTGGATTATACCACGTAAATTTCTCTCGTAACGGGATAGGACCCAAGTTGTGCGCAGCTCTAAATGCAATGCAAAGTGATTTGAAATGCACCCTTTCCCTGATGGGAAACCAGTGAAGTTCTCTCAAGGCCAGCACTGTTGAGGACCTACGTTGTTTATTCAACACCATCTTTGCCGCCATGGACTGGACTCTCTGCAACCCCTGAAAGATGTATTGCGTCGCTCCCAGATACAGGTAGTTGCAGTAGTCCAGCCTTCTCAGCACTATGTTCCTCACTACCAAGGCGCGAGTATCTTTAGGGAGTAGTGGAAGGATCTGGCGTAGCATACGCATCAAGGATAGACATACCCCCACAGTCTTGTTAGGCTGTGATTCCATTTGAAGGTTGCTGTCCACCCAGACTCCCAAGTTTCTCACCGTTTTAGCTAGGGTAAGAGGTTCCTCTCCAGGTGTAAGCCTGAACTCCGGGGGTAACTGTTGGGACAGTCTGGCGGTGGGGCAGTAAACCACCTCTGTCCTCCCACCATTTAAATTGTAGGGAGTTACTCCTAAGCCATCCAGCCGTCTGCCGCATACACTCCTGAAAGAGGTCCATCGACACTGCTTGTCTCCCCTCAAGGGAGAACACCAGTTGAGTGTCGTCGGCATAGTTGACCAAGTCAATGCCGAAAGATTTAATTATAGGGAACAGAGGCTGAAGGTAGATGTTAAACAGGACAGGGCTGATCGCGGAGCCCTGCGGTACCCCATATTGCACTGAAGAATTAC
The DNA here is from genome assembly GCF_964263255.1 of Lissotriton vulgaris. NCBI lineage: Eukaryota > Metazoa > Chordata > Amphibia > Caudata > Salamandridae > Lissotriton > Lissotriton vulgaris. Next base: position 889,129,682 of record NC_141689.1, on the reverse strand, counting down.
TAGAGGTGAAAGGTACCAAATTCACCAACTGCTGTCTTCCTGTAAGGTAGGATCTCAGCCATTTTAAAGCCTGACCTGACACCCCCATACTCTCCAGCCTTTCCAACAATATTACATGGCTCACCATATCGAATGCGCCACGAGACTCTAAGAATGCCTTGGATGACAGGTGTAAGCCATTTTTAATGCATACTGAAACCACTGGCTCAAATTAAGCACTCTCTATTCTCCTCCACTGAGATCTTCTCCTCCATCTCATTTCTATTTCTCAGCCTCTCCGCCATGCCTTGTCCTCTCTCAATGGAACATTAGTAGGTTTTTTAGGGCTGGCATTGGCCCTGTCTGTCCTAGACCTAGAAACATTTAAATAAATCCACACAACATTCATATCAACCATGAAAACGACATCCAAAAACATAGTGCCGTGGAAAAGACATGAGAAGCACCCCATAAATAGCTGAGAAGAGAGAACAAATGGTGGATTTGGAAACATGCACTAAAGTTAAACAAACTGGAATATGTTAATTTCTTTTTTGATCCAGCTTATTTTTATAGATTACTCTGATCCATCTAAATGTACTTTGGTTTGTAATAAAAACAGGTTTTATGTTAATCGTGTCCTATTGGGGTGCTTCTTCACAGCAAATATTTCTTGTTCGTCTTAGTAGGGTCTTGGGCTGGCCCAGACACACTCAGTGTTGTGTTTTTATGCAGCTCATTGGTAATGAGGTTGGGTCATGATGAGGGAAGTTAGCATTTTAATTTCCCTCTGCAGTGAATTACTATAAACCAAAAATAGGCATTACCATTGCACTCCTCAAGTCTCCTGTTTATTATGTATAATATCAGCCTGTTCTTAACATTACCTTCATATAAAAGTAGCATATTGTGACTGAATAATGTTACAGTCCAAACATGATTGACATGTTAAAATCATGTTGCATTGAGCAGCCCTCTGACACGTGGGTGGGCCATATTTGCACGTTACTCCTCCATTGCACTCTATGTGTCACGGGTAAGACACAAGCGAATCTTTCATGATGAAATGTTCTTTAACTTACTTTTCTGAAACTGTAAGAGGCCGGGCAGGCTATAGGGCAGTGCGACTGGTCCGGCCGCACTGAGCGCGACCTGTTGGGAGGGTGCTGTGACATCAGGGTGGGCGCTGTGCATAGCAATATCTTATGATGGGAGAGATGAGGGGCACTTATGTAAGTGGTAGGGAGAGAATCCGAGGAGGCAGTCATGGGGCGCGGGGTGCCAAAATTGATTGTCACACCTGGCGCCACAAGCGCTAAAGCCAGCCCTGGTGAGAGGTAGTCTTTGCTCTGTTCCCTTACTTGCTATCTCTTCATTTATATTTGTATGCTTTATTTGCTCATGCACTTTCTCAAGTTTATTGTCCACTGTGCTAAGATTGAAGGTTCTCTGCATTATTTGCCCGGACAACGCTCTTCAAATCTACTCATTGATGGACTAACTTGCAGCGTTATTACTTCTGTGTATATGAATACCAAACATTCAATTTGATACCACGGTAATATATGGTTGCTTTTATTTTTAAATATGTACTGTACAGCGCTATGAAAGCCCGTTGAGTGGAGTTGGCGCTACAAAAGGCAATCAATATATACAGATAAATAAACTAAAAGCCAATACACTTAGCAAGAGACATCGCCACCGGGAGCCAGGCCCAGTATGTCTCCATCAGAGCATGACAGCACAAGGCGAACACTACAATCCGTAAATTCAACGCAAGAGAACCACGGGCACTCAAGCAACAAGAGCAGGCAAGGTAATGTTGTAAACTTAGGGAAAGGGTGCATGTACTATCATGTTCTGCGCATACTGTGGGTTGCCCGCAACAAAAGGGTAAGAAAAAGTATTTTTTCTCATTCACATCAGAGCAGAAGACTCAATCAGCTGAAAACGTTTTCAGATCCAACGTGAAAACGCTTGAAAAATTCGCATGGAAAACAGGATGCAGGCACACTCGTTGCATTAAAGTGGAAAACTAACTGAGTTTTTCTTAAAACATAAAACGGATAGCCCCATAAAAAAGCAGGGCAACAGGGCCAGATGCAAATAGGCTTTAGATTGGCATAAGAGCACTCTGGCGCTGTCCTTGGGTCGAACAGAACGGACAGGCGGCGGGCGCAGGTGCATAACACGCAGCTCCAGCCGCCACCTCCTTCCTCTGGCCTCGCATCAAAGAGCAGACGACGCTCACCTGACGCCGACCGGCCGCTGGCAGACACTCAGGCGCACGTGCAGCGCGTGCTCTCTGATTGCACCCAGGCTCGGCTGAGCTGCGCGCGTGCCTGGTGGGAGCGGCTGCGCGCGCGAGCAGCAGGGGGCGCCGGAGAGCGCTATAAGGAGCGCGCGCGCCTTCCAGGATTGCTTCCTATTGCACCTTCCCGGCCACGGAGACAGCGGCGTCCGGTTCAGCGAGCCCCGTGGATTGGGAGCAGAGCCGGGCTGTGACGGGTTGGGGCTTGCATCAGTCAGTTTGGACCCGTGCCTGGATTTGCATTGCTGGATCGGGTTGTGGGACCTGCTGAACCCCTGGAGCAGGGGGCTGTTGGCTGCGGAGATGTCGCTGCGGCGCTGGGGTCTGGGCGCTGTGCTGCTGGTGGTGCTGCTGCTGTTGGCCGCCGGCCGGCCTGCGTGGGGTGAGTACACCTGTATAAGGCAGCGGGGCCCCGGAACCGGTTGTTACAGATGACTCCCGTGTTAAGCACACATTCGCTGCAGTGGCTGGAGCTCCGTGGGGCGGCGCAGAGCCCAGGGCCGGTGGCTGCGGGTCTGCAATGGGTTCTGAGAAAGGAGATGGGTTTCTTCATATTGGGGCGTCTTGTACCGTACCCCACCCACTCCAGGTGTTTTTTGGGGCTTTTTTTCCTATGGGAGTATTGTCCACCTTCAGACTGGATGTTTACACCGCTCAAAGGAAATTAAATACAGGTGAGCTTGAGGCCCTTGAGCAAGTGACGCTACGCAGGGTGCCCCAATTCTCTTTCCCCCCCCCCCCCAAGCAGAAGCTGCCTCTGTGCTAACCAGCAGCGGCGCAACGCTTCCCAGCCCCTGCTGGGGGCGCTATCCGCGCCTTCTACCGCCCAATCCCCTAAGGAGATGGACTGGCTGCTGGGCTGTCCGAAGTAAATAGGCCGGCATGTCGGTATTTTTGGTCTTTTACGTGGGGAGCGTTGAGCGAGGCTGCGAAATGCCCCCGCCTACTGCGAACACCTGCCCCTGACGTGGATGGCTACCTCGTGCGTGGATGGAGTGGTGGTATTATTTGTGCGCTCCCATAATGGGGTGCTCTGTTATTTGATGCAACTGACGGCTTCTCCCCCCCCACCACCACCCCATTGGACATTGATCAGGCTCCGTGCTGCTGCACCGCCTCTGGATGGTCCACCGTCCGGCTCTTCACCCAAGGTAGGCGCTGTGAGTGACCGCTGCAAGCAAAGGGTCAGGACCTTGACTCTGATATGGGGGACGGGTTATTGTGGTGCGAGACGTGTGAAGTGCCGTGACCTTGAATTTAGCCGCCCGCTTACGGTATGTAAACAATCCGCGTCTCCTTTGTCACAAATGTCCGTCTTCTCCGCTCCTTTCCCAGCCCTAACTGACAGCAGAGTCTTTCCTTCCAGAGCTGCATCAGCTGCCCTTGTGCTCAGCTCCCCGTGCTCCCATCCCTAGAGGGACGAACAGCCGCCCCCTCCCCTCTCTGCGGCCTCAGGGCTCGGACCGTGAGTGTGCGAACGTCTTGGGCTGTTTTAGTAAAAGCTCTTCTAGATGCAAGTCGACCTACCGTGACCCCATAATCGTCATTTAACTAACAAACCTTGATTAATACAAAACTTGCGGGGGTCCCGACCCGAGAAACTTTTCTTTCCCCTGTAGTTTTTTTTAGCCCCAAGGCCAGTTCTATCCATTGGTGAATGAATCTTCTGTTAAAGTCGCTACTTTATAAAAAAAAAATCATGAGCAAGTAATGTACTAGTTGTGCTAATCCAGGGTCCTCTATCCCAAATGCGCCCTTCCAGGGCAAAGGATTGATCCAGATAGAAGTCTTGTACATCCAGTCAAAATGCTGTTGGCATCAAAAGACGTCAGAACCCTCTTGTCATATCCGACATCTCAGTGCAATGGTCTGTGACTCGTACTTTGCTGAGAATGCTGCCCTTTAGTATCGAGACTGGAGACGCTATCACAAAGTTCTTTCCCGAGAACCCTGGCTTGATAAAAATGAATGCTACGTTTCTTGGTGTCTTGCTTATGCATGATAAGCACCTAGTCTCCCTGCATCGGCCTACCTCGATGCTCTTCTAGTGACCCGAATCAATGCACCCAGCTTTAATCCTGCTGCGTTATTCGGTACTTCTGGTAGTTTGTGGTGTGGATTTGTCACTCGGTGGTGGTGTTTTAGCACTCATCCAAAGAAGTGTACCTACGTCACTGAAGGGAGGTGTGACCGACTCTCACCTGGTTTGCACCCGAAGCTCAGTTTATTGTATGTGCTTACTGTTCATAAAGGTGCTGCATTGTCAGTAAGATGCAACTCTTAACATAGGTTTTGGGTGTCTCTTTGCTTTCTCAAATAACACTTGGCGCCATACAGTGAACCAATGGGGTTTTTTCTGAAGGCCACATCAAACCGCTATTGATGGAACCTAAGCTCTGTTTGCACGATGTTCCCAGTGTGAGCTGCATTGCCAATAATTTCCTTTTCTTCATTCGAGATGTTCAACATCTCGATATATGCTGCAAATGAGACACTTTGAAAAGTTTTGCTTTGTCAGATGCACATCACATCTTACAAATATTCCTGAAGTATTTAGAGTGATTTAAAACTGGTGTGTGGTTAATCAAGCTGGGGTCTGGTAGCATGATTGCTTTGATATAGTTTGCTTTGCTTCACTAGCATGCCTAGTATTTGAGAAGGTTCATGTTGCTTTCTGCTTTTATAAATAAAACATCACTTTGTATCTTTGAGTTGTACATAAAGTTACAATAAACGCAACTTATTTTGACACTTGGAGCAAAATGGGTTTCTAGAGGCTGAATGCCATAGAATCACTGGGTTGTGTTCCAGGCCATAAATATAAATCTAGGGCAGCTCATGCAGGTTTGTTGGTCTATATAGTTAGAACATTGAAAGGTTGAGAGTTCCATTGAAGACAGTGCAGTAGTTCCGTGTGTTTGATGGCTGGTGTAAGTCCGAATCTCCGGCATTCCAATGTCTTTCTTGGTCCACCCCCCCCCCCCCCCCCTTTCTTTTAATTAGAACATCTTCTCCTCCGGGAGTGTAATGTTGTTACAGCTTTATTCCCCTTCTGCTCAGGCTATATCATTGTTAAAGGGCCTATAACTCTGGTTCTGGGCCATTGCCAACCAGTATAGCCCTTGGCTACAGGCTGCATGTCTGTATACACAAGACATTGCTAATTCTTTTCACTTTTAATGAAATGAACTCTGGTGCAAATTTGAAACTTAACACCTATTTAGTTCTCCTCATTTGATTTCTCAAATCCAAGATGAGGCTAATCAAAGCAACTAGAAATATGCATTACTTTATAGACAGCAGCTGTAACGTGATGCAGACCTGTAAGCTCGTAACACTTAAGGGCATGCAGCCTGTTCTAGTGTATGATCAGTTCCTCTCTTTAGGTCTGTTAAGTTTGCATGCATAGGGCCTGATTCTGAGACATCACCAGTGCTGCCAGAACAAGTATGATGGCTTGCAAAAAAAATCCCACAATGGCCTCAACCCAAACATCAAAGATCGCAGCAGACTTTCTGGACATTCAGAAGGCAGTTTTTCCAGGGGTGCTGTTAAACTCTGCCACACAGTGGTTGGCAGTTTTGTAGAGCTCTAGGTGGAGTGGCAACTCAGCCAGCCGAGTTTACTGCCCACCCCTATTCCAAAGTATATAGAACGTGAACTATCATACTAAACTACAAAGGCCATCATTTTATACTGGGGTGGGGGGGCACCTAGAGTCATGACTGCACCTTTACATAGTTACTGTGTCTTCCGTGGTATAGGATTTCTGTTCACTCTCTGCACATGCTGACATCTTTTTTCCTTATTTGATCTCTTCCCCTTTAGTTACCCATTTCTAATGGGTCATGCTGTGATGGTGACAGCGTGTGCCATTCAATTTGATCTTTGGTGCACCAGAATGGTACCAGTCATTGGCTTACTTCCTTAAAAGTACATATTATATGGCTTCTATTATGGTCATGGTAGCAAACAGACTGCACAACTGCTTTTTGTCCGCAGTAGTTATGAACTCCTAGAGAATTAATTTGGAGCCCAGCAATCATGGGTGTGTGATCCCAACTGATACATTTGTTCAGACCTTGAAATGCAGATTTTGAAGACAACTGGAAATGCTTTGTGCAGCATTACAAATGGGTAAACTGGTTAATTGGGTAATAATGGTAGATTGAGAATTTCAGTATCCTTTTGAGTAGTGACTTATTGAGCCATCGAACCTACTGGTGCCTACCATCTGTACATGCTAGAGGGTAATCCTTAGCAATCTTTCAAATGATGATGGCACACCGTACCAATATCTTTCAGATCGCTGCATCCAATGTTTATCTTGAATTTCAAACCGAAGGTACTCTAGCTGCGTTCACTGCCATACCCTGATAAGATAGGTCAATGAGACTGTCCCTATAATAGCTGAAGAGTGAAGGGGTGCATGAGCACAAGCTAGCAAAACCAGTTGAGCTGGTTCTGAAAGGATATTTGGGATGTCTGTGACCTCCTATCCTTGTTTGTTCCTTTCACTCCTCTTCCACCCCTGGAATTTAAAGGGGGTGTTTTGGGGTAATTCCTGGCCATCCCATATGGAAGGAAGTACTTTGCTATTTCTCACTGCGCTTGATTAGTGAAAAATTAACTCTAGCGAACTCTGGTGCAGTAGCTGAGGTTAAACTGTGACACGAAGGAGACTACAAACTGAAAAATGGAAATGATTTGCAGTAACCCTGAGCTTCGGTCCAGAGTCGAGGGGTACTGATGTAAATTGGACCATTAGATCTATGCAACCAGTGTGATTCAAAACATTATTATTGTACCCAAATTTGCATATTCCAACAAATATAACTGGCCACGATTTCTTACAGCAGAATCTCGACGGTTCTTTTAGGGGGGAGGGGTGACCTCCAAGATTAATTCATTCCAGTGGTGGTCCACTTTTCTTGATTTCTTAATTGCAAGGACACATCTGCAACTACCAGCACCTTGACAAAGCCCTTTTTGCAGACAGGCAGCATTTGACTTCTCTGGTTTGTACTTGTTCCCTTATCACTGTAAGCAGCTTGTTTGACTATCCTTGATCAGCTTGGTGGCTGCTATAACACTTTAAACTTGCTTTGGAGACTGTCTATTGTCTCTGCTCTGAGCGTATAGCATGCTCCAACCAGACGAGTCAACTTCTCGAACTGATTGCTTGTACTTTTTTTTTTCTTTCTGTGACTGTGGTGGGGGCATTGAAATAACCTTAAGTGGCAATTTTTGAACGCTGCAGTCTAAAATACAGCGATTCTCCACTTTTTTTAGTATTTGACAAGAAATGGACCATGAATTTGATTATTTTCCTGATGCATGTGCTTTATCCATCTAGTAGTATCAAAGCAGCTTATCACTTCATGTCTACATTGTCGACTGTGCGATGCTGTCGTTTAAACATAACAAGCAAATCAAAATCTTAGGTATCCAGAAATAGCCAAAAGGTCGATCTATTTCTGTCAACACCTCTGCCATATCACTTGGGAGCAGCAGCCGGGCCAATTAATCTATCTAAATGCTACTGTATCAATGTGCAACCCCTTTGAACCCTCCAGCCCCCCCACCAAAAAATGGTTCGAAAGCCTTTGGCCATTCCTGGGTCGTTTTGGAGTGATCTATCTATCAAGTGGAGGCTGAGAAAGTGTTTTTGTTACATCAATTTCCAAAAATGTGTATTTAGACCATGGTGTTTGAGGGACTCGCGAGTTCCGCAAACCCAATCTGAATCATTCAGAACCTTTTGATAGGCCGGGGGGGTGGGTCTTTTCCTTGGCCATCCTGCTTCCACTGGAGCAAGACAGATTGCCTACAACACTAGAAAGGGATGCAGGAAGCCATTACAGGACTCTGACTAATTTCCTAATATTAAGCGCCCTCTTTAAATAAACTAAGCTCACTAGCATTTTTAGGATATATTTAAAGGAAAAGGGGCACGCAGCCCACCCCAAGCCACAGAATGGCCAGATTCCCTGGGTCCAAAAAATATATGGGGGCATACCTTTACAGACTGTTTCCTTCTCATGAAAAAAGCCCCAGCTATCACTACAGGTTAGCTAAATATCTACTGCAGCATTCTAGAGTAGGTATCATGGACCCCCCTCGACCTGCATACCACTTGTTAAGGTCCACTGTTTTAAAAACATTTAAGCACAATAGCCTCGAATTCCCAGCTTAAGAGGACACTTGTCCAAAATGAATTCCCTCCAGTTTGGTTGTGGACCCCTTAGCACTTGAATGTCCACTCTGCACCAAAAATCAGGTCTGGTGTAACTTTAACACTGTATGCTGCAAAAAAGTGAACAACCAATCCTCATATCAACAGCTTATCTACTAAACAGTAGATTTTCTAGTTCCTGCTAACACTCATAGTATTTCAGCAGCAGCCTGTGCAGCAAACAGTGGAGGCGTGGGTTGTAGTAGTAGGGGGGGGGGGAGGGGTTGACAGACTATGGTGAAGGTAATCTAAAAAATCAAGAACACCACTTGCAAGGTAAGTGGTGTTTTATTTTCCCTATTCTGCCTACCCGGCCCCTTTTACCTCCAAGGGCCACTCCGCTCCTGTAGTAATCACCAAATAAAATGCCCCAATTGAATGAGAACACTACTGTTCAATGAGTTTGTTCAAATCATAACTTTTAGCAACTTTGTTGCTGATTACAATTGGACAAATTGAGCTCCTTTACCACCACCTAAATGCAGATTGTGCACAGCTCAGTGTTGAGCAAACTGTCACTCTTAACCCAATTTCGGCACCTCAGAATGGAATATAGTTCATTAAGGGTATGTGCTTCTAAGTCTTAACTGAGGTGAGTAAAATGGTTATCTGCACTATTTACCCGGACATTTGAAAGCTATTTTGACCTAGCAAACTGACCCTGACCCACCTGTGCGAGCGTTGTATCCCTGAGCTGAAATAAAGTGGGAAAGCAAGACACACAATTGAAGTATGAAATGCAGAACAAATCAAAACATTCAACCTCAGTCAAGAGATCTGGTAAAATCCATCATTCTTTTGCTCACCATGCCACCCCAGTTTAGACCTGGCCATATGCAAACCAGTTTGACCCTATGCCTTATAGGAACAGAGCAGCCCGAACTTTCCAAGCCAGGTCCTCCCTGGACCAGAAATAAGTATCCTAGGACTCCATGCCACTGGAGTTCAGCTATACTGGCTGATTAGGTGAAACTCCTAAACCAATCCTAGGATGTTCGTTTCCAGTCCAGGGAGGGCCTGGCAATTCGGGCTGGACTTTTCCCAATGTACACAGGGTCAAGACTGATTTGCATGAGACTGGGTTCAAACTGGAATGACATGATGACCAAAAAAATGGATTTGGGCCCAGTTCTCTGTACTGGGGGGTAAATATGACATTGTTCTGCATTTTGTCCATTTGTTGTGTTTGAAATAGTGGGGCATAAATGAAAGTGTGGGGGCATAAATGAAAGTGTGATCCCAGTTTGGTAATGGTACATTATTTGGTAATCTGTTTTTTTTTTCTTCCCCTCTTGGCATGCCATAACGTCGGAGTTCTGGTATATTAAAACTTCCATGAGCACGGTTCCTTTTCAGCCGTAAACCTTGCTCAGTTGAAGCTGTTATTATCCAGTGACCCTGGTGTGTACTGAATATTTAAGTGACCCCCGTCTTGTGCCACCAAAGAACTGTAGACATTCCTAAAGTCTGATCATTCAATTTTTGATTGAAATTCCTCCAGATTCTCTTCTGTAGTTTCAGGAATGCTACAGAATTTGCTACAAGCCCTGATAGCTGGTAATCGTCCAGTCATCCTGTTGTGTCCACCTTGTACTTAACCTAATGGCAAGTTTATACGGCTTACTGTTTACCAGTTACCCATCAATCTTTACCCAACCTTGTGCAAGGTCATTACATGTGTGCAGATGGTCATTTTAAGTTCTTCAGAATCCTAAAGTCCAGACCCTGTTAAATTCGTTTTCTTAATATGCTAGTGTTATCCTCAATGGACCGAGTAACGCTATAAATGGTGCATAAGCTGATGTCAAATTAAACCCGCCCTCTTAAAAATAAAAATCTGCACCTCTTAGCATTAGTAAGAGCTGTCCTGATCATTACCTTGCAAAAAGCTGGGGCAATTTATGCCTCCAACTGTATTGAACCTCCCTCTCCTTCGAAGACTTCACTGTCGTATGTAATGAGTTCCTTTGTGACCGTTGGTGTGATATATCATCGTTTATCTTTTCCAGCACTGCTATAAATTGTTTTTGGTATTAGTAGATCTTCTTGATGAAGACCTCGTAGCTGCACAGCCTGCACGCTTACCCCTGAAATACTTGTAATTAAATGAATCTGCTCTGAATGCAACCTAAAAGTAGCTTGAGCAATGGCACTGACATTTTTTAGGAGCAAGACAAATTGCTCAAAATATTTTTTCAGCGTGGTTAACCTTTACCACGCAGGCACTTATACACGTGGAAGTGATTTTTTTTGATGGGTTTGTACCTTTACCCCACCCCTTCCTCTACACCACAGTACTTTACTCCACTGGTAAGCATTGTAATAACATTATCGTAATTGTTTATGAAAAGGGGGTGGGTTTGAGATTTGTAAAGGTAATCATGGCAAGGGTGATATATCATTTTTTGTAGGGGGGCTTGTAAAAGGAGGTAAGGGTGAATTTAGGGTTTAGGTAAAAAGAGGTAAGAACACAGCTTAATTTGAGTCGTCGTTTGCAGGTGGGGCAGTTATGTTTGGGGACTGGATCTTGTTTGTGCCCATTAGTTTGACCCAATGAAAAAAACGGGATGAAAAGGAGTAAGACTGCATCGTGGCAGAGGGATAAAGAAACCTGTAAAGACATGAGGTGGATTTGAGAATGGGTGGTCTGTAGGGGGGCCCAGGGGCCGGTATATGCAAAGGAGGTAATTGGATTATTTTAAAAGGAGGGCTTGGGAGCCTAACCCCCCCACCCCCCAAAGAAATGTATCTGTTTACGTACTCATATCAGACTTTACGATTTGGTGTAAAGATGTGTTGTAAAGCGGTTTGGTATTACAACACACTGAAAAAGTCAAAACACGAACACCCCCAGGGTAAGGGCTTGAAGGTTAAAGACCCACGCTATAAAGTCCGATATTACATTTCAGATAGGGAAGGATAGGGAAGGATAAGAGAATATCTAACCACGAGAGACACTGGGTAAATTGTAACCCCTTACACGGAGCAAAACTTCCAATGATGCTTCTTGCACCTCCGTGGTTTAGAATGTATCAGGGAAGCAGTAAATGATTAATTCAGAGAAGTAGCCGGTGTCAGGGGCTTCTAAAGTGCTCCTAAGTCCCTTCTGTACTGTAGAAATTTAGAGGGGGGGATGGTTGGGTGAGTGCTCTGTCACGGTTCACTGTTTGGCAGAAAACCATAAAACGTAAAGCCTTGGAATATGCTTTTTAAAAAATATTTATCTTCTCACCCATCGTTAGCTAAAGCCCAGTGCGGTTTCTTAGCAGCCCTTACTCTTTTCTGCACTTGTAATTTCTTCAAGTTCCAGGGTAGTTTGGTTTGGACAATCTGCCTCTTTAATTCCTCCCATGCACTTTTCTTGCATGTCACTTTTCAACGGAATAGTGATTTTTGCATTTTATTAACACGAATGCTCTTGGGGTCAGAGCAGCTCCGAAAGAGTGAACAGCCTCTTTATCACTTTGGTTTGCAACTCTGAACTGGGGGCTATGTACTCTCGATTCTCAGACTATCTTTATTGCGTTTTCAGCAATAAAATGGTAGTTTAGTTTCCATAGAGGTTAGCAGTGTTATAACATGTATAGCTTCTGCACTACACCTAAGTAGGTGAATTAAGTTCCACCTTGTTTTTTGATCCCCAGAAGAAAGTGGGGCGGAGCTTATGGGAAGGGGTTTGGGGAGAGGGGAAGGGGGGGTTGCTGAGCAGACATCACCCTCTAGAAACACAATTGGCCGTGCTATGCACCTTCTTGTACTTTCTCATGGAGAAGTGTCCTGGCTATTTTTGTCTCGCAGAGATATGTAGCTCTAAAGTGTCGTAATCTTTGCAGCTTTTACTTTAATACAAATTTCTTGAATTTGCTGCAGCGTTCTCAGTATTTATCTATTGCAGTGCTGTTACTTTTGTAGAAATCTTTGGGGTTCACAATCTAGATTAACATTACCTAGAGGCAACCTGTGACTGTTAAATCATTGGACAGTGCAATCATTTTGAAAAAATGGCCCCAGGTGCCCTCAACCCTCTGCAACTTTTGCATATAAATGTTTATCGCATCCATTAATATGCATGTACACAGTTCAAATTTTTCTTCCATTTCTGACATAGAAATCTTTGATCACTATTGGGAGGTATCCATCAGTCTCTTGGTGTGCGCATGGAGTCATGACGTCTTGTGTGTTGTGAATTGGTGGTAGTTCTATGCAGGGAGTTGTAGCCAGTATACTCATTTCTGTTAAGGGTTTCCATATTGAGATGCAACAATTGTGTACATTCAGACAGAACTGCAGAATCTGGATGTCGCCAAGCTAACCACAATGTAGCATGTTGTGGGGGCTCTGAATTTGCTTTGTGAAGCTATTCGAGGTACCTGTGTCATGAACGATTATAAAGACTCACTTAATTTGAGATTCCCTTGGACATCTGCCATGGATTTTTAGGAGTTCCACCCAGTCTTACTCGTGTAGATGCTTTCCCCTGTTATTCTTAAGAAATATTTCTGTTCAGAGTATTGTTTGTTCAATGCTTCATAGAGTCCTGTCCTTTGTTTTCTGTAGCGTTCAGTTTAGTATTCTAGATTGTGGGTTGATGCAGGGAATTTTATCCAAACTTTGTGTAAGGCAGTGTTTGAATTCTTTCAATATTGATTTTGGACAAAATAAAGTTCTAAACACAGCGGTTGGTATGGATTTCGGACTGCTGGATCATTTTAACAGGAATGGCTAGTCGCTCCAATGCAGTTAATCCTTGTGCTGCCACTATAAATTAGCAAGCTGCCAGCATAATTGCCTGTCTTGCAATCCATTCCAGCTAACAGTAGTCCTACTGCTATAGAGGGGTCCACCCCATGCAACACCCTCCAACCCCCCGCCCCCCATCCCTACTGCAGTCACACTGTCCATACCGCAAAGGTCTTCAGTGTGCACGTGTTTTGCTGAAGAAAATGGCCAAAATACCAAAGACTAAATTCATGGGTCACTTGGTGCAAGGGCTCACTTGGTCATACTGAGGTCCCTTCACAAAAAGCAGTTACTGTACTTAAAATAAAGAGTGTGAAATGGGTTTCTCGGAACAGTTCTTGAAGAGATTGTAAAATATACTTGATTTACCTACCTACATTTGAAATCTGATGAAAATCGCCTTAATTAGGCAATCGCATGAATGTATCTGCAGCATTTTAGATTGATTTTAATATTTTTTTTAAATGGAATCTAATCATGCACGGATTGCAAGGAACGGACTGACTGGTAAGGTTTTGTTGGCTCTTCCCATCGGTGAAAACACTTTCATATACAAGCAATCAGTCGGTTACCTTCATATGTAGCGAAGGCTCATCTCAAAGGTCTTTTGCCTTTTTTAGCTCCAGTGTGAATGTTTGCTCACACCTTCAGCCAAACAGATTAAAACCATGGCATGAAAGTAGAAGCTTGCTGTGAAAGTCTACTTTTGTTGGTTTGGTCTAAATTAATATAATAGTTTTTGAGATATTGGCATCTGTAAAGAGTGCAGAGTGATTGAAAGGGCCAAACACTTGTATGTCTCGTCCATTAATTTACTCACTAATGCACCTAGTAGTAACAGATTGTTTTGAAAAATCTATGAAATCCTCCCAGCTGCAGTGGTGAGCCTCCCAAGACATCCTATTCAGTTTCAAGTTTTGAGCTTCATAATATCTCGCAGGGAGTCACTGCTGTAAATTCTTGAAGATTCTGTTTGTGACTATACCTTGTAAGTGAACTTGTAGGTGCTTAGCAATGTGTATAGGTAGTATTGCTGCACAGGGTAGTTGGTAACCATATTTTTAACGTTGATGAAGCGAATTGTGATTCGTTTATTAGGTGTTCTTTTAAGCTTTTTTCCATTTGAAGATTCACACTCGCTCCTGATGACTTCTGGTTCTGTGATTGTAATGACTTCCTGGCCATGCCAAGACTTGTACTGCTACAGTTTATCTTAATGGTATTTCCACCTGCCAACCTACACATTTATTCTTGTGTGCATTTTATTAAGTAATGTGCATAGTTTTCTTTATCAGTAAACGCTGATCAGTGAAATATTGAGCTTTCTGTCTCTAATGACTTTACTAGACCATAGCAGCTGACAGCCCAGCGGCCAAGTGCGCACAGGGGGTTGGATTGAGACTGGTGTTAATGTACCAGGTCTGGTTGCTGCCAAGGAAGTGGCCAACCCAACTGTGTGCAGTGTAGGTTGGGCAGGCATGGGTGCTTGGGTACAGGGCCTAGCCCATCCCTGCATACAACCCATACTGCTGTCTTCACATGAGCAGCAGGTATTTAAAAAAAAAACACACATTTCCATAAGTTATGTCTGCCACCATGCTGAGACTATTCGACAATGATAATGAAGTAAGCAAAATGGTGATTAAGAGAACGTGGTTTCATGGTAGACCGTGTGGCCAGCTCCTGCTGGTACATGGCTGAGCAAGATGGCGGTTGTTTATAGGGTTACATTCTGATAAGTGTGAAAAGTAAAATCCCAGACATTCACAGAATAAATTCGGTTACGTTTTTTATAGTTTGGTAAAAGGTTCTGAACACGATAAAAAACAGAGTATGATACCAAAAGTACAAACTATCTATTTAGGTGCAGAAATGAGACTAGAACTTGCATTTAAAAACCTTAACCAATCCTGCTCATCAGTTAAATTAGTTTGACCTCGGATACCACATTACTGACATCCTTGACCTTCTTATGCTGGTCACATTACTCCATAAATCATTCTACAAAAAATTGAAGTAAAAGGTCAACCGTGATTATCCATTTCAAAGCATTACTTCAATTGCTTTTGTATACTTTAGTTTGTCGCCCTAAGGGGGGTTGGTATGTCCAGATGTGTCCTGTGCACACGGTCACTGGAGCTAAGCTGTACTTGACCGAGTCCTGACTAGAGTGACACAGGTCTTGGGCTGCTGGTGTTCTGGCTCGGAAAAACTGACCTGGCAGTTCGGGCTGGACTGTTGGCATTGGCGCAGGGTCTAGACTGATTTACACAATCCGGAGTTCAAATTGAGGTGGCCTGGGATGCAAAATGGCAATGAACTTTGATGTGGGCCAGATTAATCGCCATTGGGAGATTAATTAAACCATTGCATCAGTTACTTTTTGTATACAATGATGTACAGTATAAACATGTGGTACATGGGATGCAGTCTGGAACCAAGTATTTGGGGCAGTACTGCCTGCTAAATGAGGTAAAGACTGAATGCTCTTGGTGTGGGTTGCAGTAGCACATTTCAAAGTAGATTGTGGCTTAAAGCCGAAGCGGTTGACACAGATTTTTAGAAGATTTTCCACCTGTGGACGTCGAACACTTGCTAAAAAGTAGTTGTCATTTGGAATCAATCCTGGCTTGACCAAGGCGTGTGATCTTAAGCAAATATTTTATTGCACCAGCCTCCTTTTTCTTTGACTCCCCACAGCACTTTTAAATACGTGTCCAGTATCCGCGATGTAAAAACACTATAAAGTTTTAATATGTAGTCACACAGTACAGGGTAACTGACTTGCCTCTTTAATTTATTGAGGGCAATGTGGCCGAGGGCAGGGAGGAGGAAAGTTTCAAAGTTTGTTTAAAAATTGTCACTTTTAATAAATAATAAATGGTGTGCTAAGTTGAAACAGTTTCTGCCATGTGTTAAATAAGTAGACTTTTTTTTTATATGAAACTTTACATATTTTGACATGGTGGTTGAATGCTTTGCATGCAAACTGTTTTTAGGATTCGGCTCGTGCACGGGGGTCCTACGGACAGCCAAGCGTCGGCTCTAATCTGTCTCGCCCACCTCTGAATGTGGGTGGTTTCTCCAACCAGCCGCAGGCAAAGGCACCGCAGTCCCTGCACGGGCCCCCGGTTTCCCTAATACCAGCGTGAGCTCCGGTGCACGCAGCAAGATTTGAAGTGAGGGCCAGGTGCAGTAAAGCGCACAATTGCTTTATTCTTCACGAGCATTACTATTGCAGAATGAACAATAACACTTAGTAGCAATGTTGCGGTCAGCAGGTCACAAAGTAGCACTGCGTACAAAGAATCCATTACAATGGCATATTTCACCTGTCCAAAACACACATTGGGAACAATGCTCAACAACCAAATCTATATGCATTCTCACATTTTGTTTATCTAAGCTGCTTGATAATGCACGAAATGGCTGTTGGGTTGATGCACCTGCTGCGGGTATGCGAAGTCTCCAATGGGACCACATCCACCATACATTCCTTAGCTGCCAATGAAATTGTCTCATACCGTGAAGTTTCTGTAACTGAGCCAATGAAATTGGCACCATCCAGCAGATTACAGCGACATGTTTAGACCTTTGGGACTAAAGCAAGCTAATGCTGCGGAATACCAGTTGACATTTCATAACAGACCATTGACATTGCACCCAAAATATACTTTAGTTACTTGCTGAATGCTACCGACTTTGGTACTGGGGAACCACATTAGTCCCCACATTGCCTCAAGATCCTGTGATTCTGGCCAAATTACTCACTCATGCTTTAAAAGTGTCGTTGTCTAATGCTGCTTGTGCTAATGTAAAGTACTCTACCATGTCCACTTCAGGCTAAAAACCTGAAAAAAGGAGAAATTCTGGAGGCTTGGATTCAGTTGCTAGTTTCTTCTCTTGACTTGTGTGATTCAGGGCAAATAGCCACGTCTGTCTGTGCCGGTGTCCCTTAGTGCGCCAGAAACGGAGTACACAAACATGCTGTATTCGTGTAGATCCTATAAATAAATGGATAAAAATAGGACTAACTTAGTTGTGTCTTTTTTGGTTTTAATAGAGTGGGGGGGGGGGGGATTAATCTTTTACTGAATGAAGGCCTCTGGATCCTGCAGCTGCCAATGAATGCGGTCATGTGCGCCCTTCATCCTGTATAGATGGGCTTGCTATTAAGATTGTGCTTAGAAATCGTACAAAGTCGAATGCATGTGGCCTAATGGCCAGAGCTACTGACTTTGAAACTGAGGTGCCAGGTCTGAATCTAGTCAGTCTAGCAGTGTTATTTGGGGCAAATCAATTAATGTGCCTGTACCTTAAACAAAAACTCCTCATGTGTAATGTAGCCTGATGCACGTGTAAAGAGGTCTAATTCCCTTGAGGCAAGATTCTCCAATATAACCTACAAAAAATATGACCACTGAAATGTTTGCACATGTCTCGGAGGGCTGATTGCCATATTGGAGTAGCATTTGTTTGATTGGGACTGCATAATGCAAATACTTTAAATTGCTCTACTAAAGTAAATAACTGCTTGTGTGGTCAGGGGTTTGTGTTTTATTTATTTAAATTAGACTAAAGTTGGCTCTAGAGTTGGCAGAGTCCTGGGGGTTTCAGGGTGGGCTTTCAGGTGAGTACAAGGCGAAGGGAAAGTTTTAGCAAATGTCCTATAACTGCAGCTAAAATGGGTCAGGTCAAGAAAATTAACTCTTATGGCGCAGGTTGGGCGTAAAGTCACTCTGCCCCTGTTCACTAAGCATTTCTGCCCAGATCAGATAGGCCTAGAAGCGAACATAAATCTAGCAGCACAAAGTTTTGATGAAGCAATTCAGACTGCACTAGATAAAATTGCCCCTTTTAGTAATGTGAAGGTCCAGAACAGAACGGCCCCCTGGTTTATTGACAAATTAAAAACAATTCCTGTGCAGAATCATGGAGAGAAAGTGGCGGAGAAGTAAAGATATGGGTGACCGTGAAATATATAAAAGTTACATCATGGATACATAAAACGGGTGAATAAAATATTTCTAATAGACCAGATCAAAAAGTCAGTAAACTCCTCAAAAGAACTATCAAGTTCTGAAGGAATTTACAACTCCTTGTAATCAGCCATCCATGCCTACAACTCAAGATGAGGAAAAAAATTACTGCTATTCACCTTTCTCTCATAGCTCAACAGAATAGCAAATATACTGAAGTTTTGCCATGTCCAGTGTCCGACCCCGTCCCCCACCCCCATATCTTGAATAAACTGGCAAAATGTGACTCTAAGGCAGTCGCCTCTGATATGCAGATGATCTGGTTCCCCCATTCCTCCCAAGTTTCTTTCCATTATTGCTCCAGTCCTATTGGAACAACTAATCGGCCTATTCAATCAGTCCCTTACGGAAGCGAACTTTCCCACAGTGTGGAAAGCAGTTAGAGTAAGACCTATTCTACAGAAACCGATGGCTGATATAAAACTTCACTCAAATTACTGTCTCCCTACTCCCATATTTTGGGAAGATGCTGGAATCTCTTGTTAATCAACAGCTTGTTGACCATCTTGAAAGCCATGGACTCCTAGATCCTTCCCAGTCAGGCTTTAGGGCAGTGCATAGTACGGAGACAGCATTGGTCGAAGTCACGGATAACATTCAACTGGCCTTAGACATACGTCAGTCATTCTCGTCCTGCTCTATCTGTCTGCCGCCTTTGACACCATCTCCCACAGCATTTTAGAACAGCGGCTGTGGGAGATTGGTGTCTGAGGAAAGGACCTAAAATGGTTCAAAAGCTACCTATCTGATTGCGGAACTACTGTCCAGATAGAAAACAGCATCTCATTCGAGATACCAGTTGAGATGGGAGAACCACAGGGCTCGATTTTGAGCCCTATGCTTTTCAATCTGTACATGACCCCACTGGCGAAGGTGATCAGAGGCTATGGATTGATGTCTTATCTTACGCAGAGGACATGCAGATCTTGATCACCTTAGTCCCTGACCCCTCAGAAACCAAGCAGCGTTTTAAAAACTGCATAAGTCATGTCGACAAGTGGATGAGGACAAACCATCTTCAACTGAACACTGGCAAATCAGATTATGCTCCTTGGTAAGGCCACAGAACACGGGTCCCAGAATTGGTGGCCACTTAACTTGGGTCCTTGTCCAACTCCCAAGGAAATGGTCAAACGTTGGTTTTCACATGGATAATAAACTGTCCATGAAAAACCAAATAAGCCATGTCATTGGCACATGTTTCGGTGTAATGCGCAGTCTGCGGACGTTTGTTTTAAATGGATACTGATGGAGGCGCGGAAACCATTAATACAGAGACTCGTTATAAATAGAATGGACTACAGTAATGCACTTCTGCTTTCTATAAATGAATCTACTAAGCAGGCATCCGGTTCTGCAAAACGCAGCAGCCAGGTTAGTCCTTTACCTTCTGCAAAGATCTTCCTCCGCTCCTTGTTTAAAAGCTCTTCACTGGCTTCCAGTGAAAAAACAAATCCTTTTTCAAAACCCTGTCTAGCAAACAAGCATATGTATGGGAATGGTCCCAAATATTGGTCACACAAACTATGCTGGTATCAGCCACTTAGAACCCTCAGATCCAGCAATGATGCACTGCTTATTCCTCAGAGTGCGTACTGTTAAGAAAGGGGGCAGATCTTTTCCTTTCTCTCACCAGCATCCTGGAATAATTCCTATATACCTGCGTACCATCCCCAGTCATAGCTGCTTTCGCAAAAGCTGAAGACATGGCTATTTGACAGCTGAGGCATCCCTATTTCAGAGCAGTCTGCATGTGCCATGAGACTTTTGGTAGTGATATGTGCGCTATACAAATGTCCTTGACTTAGAGTCTTGTTTGATGTTGAGAAACTAGTCCTTATGTGGGTTTGATCTTGCCGCAGCTTTGGATGTAGTTTTTTTTTTTTTGTCGAACTGGCTTGGCCTTATGGTGGACAGGCCCTCCTCTCCATGAAGGGCCAGGGACTGATCATCAAACTCCTTGCCTAACCCGCTGTAGGGCATATTTGAATTAATTGCTATTAGCAGTTAATAAAACTCATCTCCATAAAGTAAAGGTTTAAAAAATAAAACTGGTTTACCACCATCCCGGCCTCCTGCCTAAATTCTACAAGAAAGTAACTGGCTGTAGGAAATGGGTCTCTTCTGGTTGGTCTCCCTGATTGGTCAGCTTTTGTTGGGCCCTTTTCAGTTTGGTCTTGTATCTACAGTAGTTCTGTATAGGACAGGACTTTCTGCATGTGACTTGAGAGGAACCCTGGAGTACTGGACGAATTTTTTTTACCCTGTGCAAAGTGGACTCGAAAGGATAGCTGGCCACTGTAGCTACAAGGAAACCAGTAGCTGCAAGAGGCAATTGCTTAGATGCAGCCAGCTGACTAATTGCAATGGAACCTGGGCTGGACACTGCTGTTGACCTCTGCCTGCCAACCTGCCAGGTTGGGGGACTGGAGAACCCAGAAACTTTTCATGCCTTTAGAGTACTTTTTTTAACACATGCTTTTACGCCTCATACAGTTAAAACGCATTGTGTATCTATTGATCCATTTGTGGTGGGAGCTCAACCCCCAACTTAAATGTGTACTAAAAACATGCACTGTAAAGGCATATACATGGTAAAAGATACCTGGGGAAGGCTGTTTCTCGCCTGTAAGTCTAAGTGCCTACCCCATGGTCCTGCGGACTTTGGAAGTGGATTCTGACTTAAATGACCAAGTCAGGCAACATGTTGACCAGAATCAAACTAGTTGAGATATTAGACTTGCGCTATCAGACTTGCGCTGCATCAGAGTCCACCTCAAATGGTGGTTAGGTCCCAGTCTACAGTGACTATGGACTGTCATTGAAACCTTGTTTTTTTTTTTTTTGTTACCTTTTCTACTTGACTATCAATGGCTCCCCTTATTGGATTTGTCATTTTGTTTATTACACTTTGCTGTAGTCTAATTCGGTGTGAAATTTTTGTTTGACCATAGTATATTTATTACAGGATGGGTACTTCATAAAGACTTTACACATTGTCCCAAGCGCAGTAGGTCTGCTCTGTGGAATAACTACTGGCGGTTAAGATCAGGTTGTTGGTGAGATTGAGGGTTCAACCTGACTAGGTTTGATTTGTTACTGGAGATAGGTGGTCACCTACTACAAGTAATACAATCTCTTACACAGGAGGTGTCTGTGCAGAAATTTGAATTGATGTACCTCAATAGTTGGTCGAACCTCCGCTGCATAAATAAAATTGCTGACTAGTTTAATAGTCTTATACATTTATTAATTACAGTATTGAATAACCTGTGACCTAGGTTATTACAGACTTTTGTCATCACTGTGAAGCTATTGTGAAATTCATACGAATATAAACTATATGACCACAGTGCCAATTTTAAACTTTCACCTTTTAATAAAACTACTGCACCTTTAACCGGCTAGTTATGAGGAAAAGGTTTGCCAATTTAAGAAAGCTACCTTCGAAAGACCTGTCGGGGCTATTAAAGCATAAAGTTTGTAGCAGGTGTGAGTCCCTAGTCCGAAAAGCTCTTGGCATAAATTGTAGGCGCTCATCTCTTCAGTTATACAACAGCCAGTGTGCCACTTAAGCAGGTGGGGCCCTTTGGCACTTATTTTTGAGGTCTGACATTTTTTCTGATTTGTCTTTCTCCCAGAGCATGAGGAAGCAGCACCAAAGCTGGAAAAGGAGAAATGGAGATGGAAAACAGTGCAAAGTAGGGGTGAAACCCCAAAAGTGAGCTAAAGGGGTAGGAGTGTCTGGATTAGAGGCATGAGGTTGAATGAACGCTATACAGCTTTGTTTGGCACGCTGACCTGCAATGGCACTTACCGCAGCCTACTGAGTAAACTTTGGACTCTGGCACTTCATTGTAGTACAAATTAACCATTGAAAGCACCAATCATGTGACTAATCACTCAGTTGCACGAATAACCTAATTTACCTGCTCTTTCCACATCTGTTAAGGCTTCTACATCAAAGAAAATAGTTTTATATAATTGACTTTAAAAGTTATGACTACTAGGTAGTTTTAAACCAAACAAGTGTCCTATTGTTAGACCGTAACAAATTTGCTACTGCGATACTATTCGTATGAGTCAGTAGTGTCTACTATCTACAAATTATGCATTCCCAAAGCTTTCAGTATAAGGACAAAGTGCCGGGGTTGTCTAGGGCAATAGAATGAAAATGTAATTCTGCCAATAGCTTTACTTGGTTAGTGTAGCCATCCTAGTTTGGGCCCAAGAACTAAGTAAATCCACATGTAGAACAATCTATTTAGCACCAGTGTTCCTAAATGGTGCTTATTGAACGAATTCTCACAGTAACTCTGAACAGAGTGTTCTGGCATAGTCCAATAGTAACCATGCCGAATAACCAGTCCTCTTCTGTAGCCTTGGATTTGAATTCAAATCCTCAGTGTCCTTGTCTTGTATGTCTCATTCATCCTTGGCAGCCAATCAATAAAAGCATAGTTAACCAATTTCAAATTTGTCAGTTTCTCAAGAGTAGATATGCACCAACTAAAATGTATTTGGATGATTTCAAGCTAGTTTACAGTGCCTATTTTCCTTTTGAACTCCAGTACATACTTGGGCATAGGCAAAGTCATCGCTGACTTGCTGATAACGTAAAGTTTATAGGAAACTAAGTTGTAACCAGCTCCTGTGAAATGACAAATGTTCCATGATTAGAGTAACTCATGGAAATGGTGGGGATCTATGGTCTTTACAAATGCCAATATTGCGATGGTGAAATGTTTTACCTGCTTCCAAGACGTGTACAGAGTTAAAACTTTCACTGTATTCCTTCAATAGCTTCATGCTGGAATTACTATTACACCCCCTTATTACGAAGTATTGAGTGGGTTGAAACAAATATTGCTGTTGAATTAATCCTTCCCATCTCTGAATTTTACAACATGCTCTTGCTGGTCATATCCTTCGCTCTATGACCAATACATTGGGCGAGAAAGTTGGATCATGTAAACATAAACCAAGAATGCTGGTTGAGCGGTAACTAGTAGGTGTCTACAGGAGGGCATACTCTAGTTGATGCCACATCCAATCTTCGAGGAAACCTTCATTTATTATCACTAACACTAGATGTAATTAAGTTTGGCTCCCAAGATTCCCTAACTGTCCCAGAGTTGACTTGTCCCTTATTGTATGTATTCTTGTAGCTATGCAGCTCTTCATATCTCCACAGGCTGCTGAAGCAAATCTGTGGATAGATAATGTGATATGCTATGCGAGTGATCAGGTTGAAGACATATGGCCTTTATGGGTAGTTTTCAGTGTCCTGCTTGGGTTCCTGACATGTGCTATTATGTTGTCAGTGTGTGTCTGAAGCAAAATGGTATAAGATGGTGTTCTAAAGTATTTCATTCTAGGTATGTATGGAACCAGTGTGAGCAGAGTGTGGCCTATTGCTGGAGTGGTTTGTGCATATGTAGCGGAGCCAGCACAATTCTGATCAACGCATGTAAGATGGGGTTGTGCATGCAGACATTACACAAGCTAATCTGAAACGTTTAGGTGAGTGTTAACCCTGTTTTTATGCCCATGGCAGCCCACCTAGCGGGGAGTGGATTTGTATGGGGATGGTTGGTTTAACGTAATTTGCATTATGCTTCAGTCAAAATGGAAGCAGCACCTCCATAGGAATAGCTTTATCCCCCCTGTGTAGTATATTCCCAGATGGTCTTCTGTGGCAATAGCAACTATTATGAGAAGCTACTATGGACATCCACCCTGGTGCAGTAGTGTGCAACTTGTAGTGTGTTCTATTGAGAAGCAGCACACTGTAGGCATTATGTAGATACACAAAGTGAATGGTCTTGGTCCTTTGCACACTCCAATGTGGACTTAATCAGTGAATAGGAATCTTGTAACCAACCTCATACAGGCTGGGTTTTTCACTTGCACATCACACATTCCACAAGCAATGCAGAGCAACGTATTTATGTGCTTTATATGGAAATATCACAATTTATGAGTAGTTCAGAGGAACACACGTGGGTCTGTCACACTAACCAATCGTGTATGCTTTTAAGGGTGCTCCCAAGAACGGCAGCATGGTTACTTGTAGGATTTTACATTCTAACACAAATAGCAGAGAAGCCCAAGGAATACAGATGCCACAAATACATGGGTCAATTTAAGAGTGGTGACAGCAATTCACATAAATGTGAATGGTGTCCAGGAACCAAGAGTCTTGATCAGTGACTCTAAGGTAGGAATGGATTTGGATTTCTGAACAATGATTTGCAGTGGCAGCACCCAAGGGAAATTTTAGTTTGGGTTTTCATCAAAACCCCTGGACTATTCGCCTCAAATATTCAATTTCTTACAGGGAGACTTATCAGAACCTTTACTGCATTTAGCTGGATGCCAGCAAGAAGCTGTAAAGCCAGAGGGAGGGAATTGTAGTCTGTCAGAAGCTTCAGCCCAATTAGCTATCCAGCTTCAACTGACTGCCGCCTCCTCACTCACCATAAACTTAGTCCAGCTCTAAGCCAAACCCACTCACTGCTGTCTGCAGATTTAACCCATGTGATCAGCCTTGTTCAGACTCATTGCTGCAATCGGTCTTGCATAGAAAGTGATGTGCAATTATAGCCAC
Source organism: Lissotriton vulgaris (assembly GCF_964263255.1). Taxonomy (NCBI): domain Eukaryota; kingdom Metazoa; phylum Chordata; class Amphibia; order Caudata; family Salamandridae; genus Lissotriton; species Lissotriton vulgaris. Next base: position 889,104,768 of record NC_141689.1, on the reverse strand, counting down.
ATTCCTAATGGGAAATAAACTCATGGAAACTTTTCTTCACACTAAGCTGTAAGTGGTTCTGCAGGAAACCCTAATTTATAAAAGTATTTAAACTGCTACTAAACTGATTTAATTCGTTTCCAGATGAGTTGTCACCCTTTAAATCTCTGCCAAGGATTTTTTTATGGGCACACGATAGTCTGCCAAGGAGGCAGAAGATGCTGGAGGCAAGCTTTCTTCTGCTCGATCTGCGTTGTTTGGAGTGACTCCGGGCACCTGAAATGCCTGCGTATTAGAACAGGAGCACGTACCCGACCATGGCAATTCCAGCATCAGCACAAAGAGGTGTGGAGTATCTGCAGCTTGCTGTGAAACGCTTATGCGGCTGCATTGTTTGATCAGAGAAATGCTGCAAATTCGCCTTGTGCAGGTTTCAATTGTCAGCTTGTCTACTCTTTAAATTCTGCCCCTGCACATTCCTCCAGAATGTCTTCATAAAGTGATCTGCTAAAACTTTACTTTCTTAGGGATGCCCTTTTCCTACCGCTTAATGTTACAAGAAAAGACCCCCTCCCTCCCCCCCCCCCCCCCCGGCCCATTAGTGACTTTAATTTAAGCTAATCTTGTCTGTCTTTCCGATCAGCAAGGCTTTAGGGAGTAATTGCTTTTTCTGGTAAAGTTTCTCTAATTTCAAGATGGCGTCTTTAAAACAATTGTGGTTTTTTTTTTTGGCATGTATCCTTTTAGTGCTGGACCCTTTGGACTGTTGCAGTCTTTGACCATACATACTTCAGAGTATTACTGGTCTGTTTCTGTTTTTTGGTTCCAGGCTTACTTTTACTCTTGAGTTTACTAAAAATAAAGAATCTGTGTTAATCACAATAGGAGCCTAATACCGTGAAATATTGTACCTGTACCCTGATACAATTTTCTTTGCATTTGTCATGTTGGGTAGTATTTAAGATACACTATGAAAGTACTTAAGGCTGAATTAATTTTCAGGTGACTGCTCCTACTGGCAAGGCCTGTATGCAGTGGTTTGTAAAAGGATCAAATCATTTTTTTTAATGTACAGTTCTCGCATTTTGCTTTGCCATGGAGTGGCATCCCTCACAACGGACTGGTGTTTGGAGGGTGGGGTTGAGTGTGTGTGTGTGTGTGTGTGTGGGGGGGGGGGGGGGGGGGGGTCAGTACTATTGTACTGATTAGGGGAACCTCTAGTATGCCCGTTACTAATCGTATTTCCTAATTTCATCCAATAAATGTCTCTGAACCCACGTTTTGAATAATTCTAGATTTGCGTTTTCTTTGGGTTAGTAGTTTACCCATTTGATGTAATTGGGCTCTGTACAGATTTGCTCTGTAATGGTTTTTAGAGGACTTTTGGTCCTTACCTCTACTGTTACCTGTATGTAACTACTTCGAATCCCGCAAAAGTTCTTCTCTGCTGCTAGTCCTTATGTAGGGAAGCTATAAGCTGCCATACAGTTGGAGTTAGGGAACACCTATTTACAGCGCTTGGAGACCTCCAGTCTTTGATTTGAAGCTCTGTATAAAACCAGTTATTTTTGCTATAAACCTCTGCCAGGCCTGCACACACGAACACTCCTTAGTCACAGGTGACTTGGAAGAGATGGTGACCCTGGGACTTTAAACAAATGATGCTGAATGTGGGCTGGCAAGGTGTCACTTTCACGCATTGGGAGTGGAGGGGGCGCGTTGAGGTTGTTAAAATTCATATTGGGGGGTGGGGACCTAGAGGGTCACCTGAGAGGCAAGGGAGGTTTATATATTCTTCTAATGGAAAATCATCCGATTTACTTTATCTCACTCCACACAAACCAGCATTTGCAATGCAATGGGTCTCGCATTATTAAAGTTTGAGCTACTGGTGTTGCATTATTTAGCAATGCCAATAGCTCAAACTTTAATAATGCGAGACCTATTGCATTGCAAATGCTTGTTTTTAAATTGAAAGAATACAGACTATACATCAAACCAATATGAACGATTTTATTTCATTAACAAACCATGATCTGCACAAATCCAAATGTTGCTTTTACTGGGAAGGCTGGAGCTTGCCATATGCCTGATTTGTAAAAGGGGAAGCTCTGTGCTGCATCTTAACATTGCTTTGTTTTTTGCTCCAAATGTATGTGCAGACCAAGAACACTAGTGCTTCAATTGGGGCCACTAATCCGATATATTGGGTCCACTTTAATATAAAGCTGCTACTCCTATGAACCAAGATGGATACCAACTTAACTACTAGTGTTCAGTTTTAATTTCGTTCACATTTTACACAGCGTTTTAAGATTTTCAATTTTTTGTGCGATACATATTCAAAAGAATTGCTGCTTTCTGTATAGGTGCATTTGTCCCCAGGTAAAGATCCGCTACTCTGGCCTGTACCTAACTAGGATAGGAAGGGCTGATTTCGTGGATTGGTCCCAAATCCGGGTGAACTCCGGGCACGGAGGCGTGAATGTCCTCTACTAGATACAGACCTGAACTCGTACCTCAGCTGGCAAAGTAGTTAAATGCAACAAGCCAGGTGATTGACGAAATGCTTGAATTAATCTTGGCCACTGGCGTTTGCTGCCGGCTGCACTTCAGTGTCAGTACTGACTAATTGGCATAAGGCGGGCATTGCGTCTATAGTGGATTGAAATGATACAAGAGTGATTGCTAGTGCTTGAGTTTTGCAAGCATTCCTTCCATCACCTTTTGTGTGATTGAAAGTTTCAAAATTGCCACTCGCGTGCAATTTATTTGGGCATGAAAAAAATAGGAACTGTAAAGTACTGGAACTCCTAGCATTGTATATAGCTTGAGGAGGAAAAGTGGCACTCTGGGTTGGCACAGCAATTTTCCTTCATCCTAGCTTCAACTGTGCCAGCTAATTGTATACAGAATAGTTGCTGCCTCACAGCAGGGTTACAGTACAGACATCTGTAAGCTAAACTCCGGCAGAAGACTGGTAGCAGCCGCAATATGAGCATCACTCGCAAATATTCCAGCACAGCCAGCAGCGGTTTCTCGCTTCTCCTGTGCCCATAACACGTTAAACACAGTAACAGCAGCGTAATGTTCCACTCATTCACCACATGCACATCAGTGAAGATATCACTTGACACCAGTACCGCATGGGCACGAAGCTTGCGTAAGGGAGATTCGGTGTTGGTAGAGGGCTTTCTGATCCAGTGCGTCTAATAAAGCTAACACAGATGCAGAGCAATACGAAGTCAAACGCTGCAGTAGCAACGCACAGTATTAAAACACCTCTAGTTTTGTCGGTGTCTAATATGGAGGAGAGTTCCGTCGGAAGCACGTGTCTCACTTGCAATCAAAGTAGATTTCATTCTGGTTGAGAACCGAGATGTTTTAAGTCTTGGGTAAAGTGAGCTCCAGCCATTCAGGGCCCCCTGATGGAGCCTGCTCTGTCCTGATAAGTCATGTCCTGATGACTTTGAATAATTCTTGAACAGATTGCTTTAAATACGGTTTTCCTTTAATTTAGTTTTAATGCGTGTAATGACTATCTGACATTTTGCGCAGAATGTTTATTTTTTCAACACCTGCAACAACCATGAAGTTTCTTTTGTATCAAAACAGGACCTCGCATATGAAAAATGGGAGTGGGGTCACAAACACTACTTGCAATACTGTTGGTGGCTGCTAGATTCTAACATTAAACGCACATTGCCCCTGCAGAAATGTATTTATTTCTTAAAGGCTTGTATTCTTGCAGTGATTTGGATTGATCTTCTAACTATTTTTAAACCGAAAGGGGATGGCGAACACCACCTCGCTTCCCAGTAGAGTTCGCCCTTTTGCATTATGATGAATGCAGTTCACAATTGACGCTTATTTGATCTGCTCTCTGAAGGGCTAAACCCGGGAACTCTTGTCTAGAGAACCAAACTACATGCACCAAATTTGATGAAAAACTACAGCAACTTGGAATTAAGGTATTGGAAATGGCCCTTTCTAGGGTGCTTTCCCTTGACCTGTAGCTTTTGTCCCTCCTGGTTTTCCGCTGATCTGTGCTAGCCATATACTTGGAGCGCTTTTGATACTGCCATCAAGTGCCAAAGCGCTGTTAGTCATACATACTGGTGATTGGTGTATACATGATTGGCAGATTTGAGTTTGCAAGTCCCTTGTCTAGTGGTAAGACCTATACCTAGGGCATGTTACTCTAATGCCCTGCTTTGGGCCTGCAGCACTGGTTGTGCCACCCACAGAGGTAGCTCTTCAAACATGCCACAGGCTTTCCCTGGGGAGGCCTGCGTGCATGTTATACAGTTTGGCATTTAAAAAGCTGCTTCCCAAGGTTCTGCAGGTCTCTTGCTACATCAGAGTACCCCCTGGAGCACAGCAGTGTCTGGAAGAGGCAGGGCATGGGCACCTTACATGCACTGGTAGTGAATGGCACCAGATTGTAGTCGGTACAGTGGGGCCTGCTGCTCCTATTAACTTGGACCAGTGGAAAGGCTATTGAAGTATTTCCTATTTGCAGAAGAGTAGCAGTATAGTGTTTGATAATGAGGTAGTAATGGCATATCCTCTCCGGTAGTGCAAGTGAATTCAACATTATTAATGGGGAAATGCCACTTTGGGAAAGTGGCCATTTCAGTGCTCATGGCTCTGAGCCGGTCTCAAATCCACATCTAGCGGGGGGAGAGGGAAGGCTAAATGGGTGCGTTCCTGATGGGCCATAAACTAGTGGCTTACTGGAAACTACAGACATTGTGGATATTTACAGCGTGACATTTAACAAATTATGGATGTATCCAGCTAAGATATATGGTTTGATCATGGCTAGGCTTAGGATCTGCTCATGAAATATCTGTGGGCTTAATGGCAGGAAAAAGAGAGGAATTGCAGCACAAATTCAGACTTTGAGATGCGATCTGCTCTGCCTATAAGAAACCCACTTGGCATGGAGTAAGATCATTGCTTTTGGATCTAGGGATGGAGATTGTAGGGGCCTCTAGACAAGGATCAACAATTAGAAGGGTGGCAATTCTGGAAAAAAGGGGAAGTGGTATCAGTAAACGTGTAAAAATGGATCCCTGGGGGAGGTGGGTGATCACAGATTTCTGGTTGGGGAAGAAATCCTGGACTATTTGTGCCATATATGGCTCAAATGTGGATGATCCTGAACTGCTAAATTTTCTTAGCTTGGAATTTGTAGGTTGGCCAGCCCCGCTTATATTATGTGGGGACTTCAATATTCATCTGGAGGCACAATTTGATATTAACGACGAAGGATACTCAGGTAGGAAAGTTAAAGTTTATAAGGCCTTAAGAGGCTTAGTAAACTGGGCTTGGCTGATGTTGGATTTATGAAAAATACGTGCGCCACTGGATACACTTTCTTTTCATCCCCTCACCAGAAATTTGTACGCTTAGACTACTTTTTTTTTATAACCTTTTAGAGCAATTACTAATCTTGATTATTCGGATCCTAACCCCATCCTGATAATTGCCTGCAGATGGAACCGCAACCCCAACACGTAACCAGTGGACATTCGGACGGAAATTACTGATACTAGTTACACAGAGCATATGGGGAAATGGATAAATGATTTTTGGGATTTAATCGTGGGTCTAAATCTCCACAAAGGTGTGGGATTCACTGAAATCAGGGATAAGGGGCGAGACACTTTCATATTCTATAACTAAAGAAAAACAATCCCGTGATCATATGGCATTACAAATTAAAAAGTTACAGGGATGAAGCTAAGTTTATAACAACCATGAGGCTTTCATTAGATACCGAAGACCTAAGGTCTGAATTAGCTAGTCAAAAATCAAGATTGTATGATAACTTTGCAAAGAAATAAGCAGAACAAAGCTGTTAATCAGGCAAGAGTATACGAAGTAGGAGAAAATACAGGACGCATTTTGGCTAAGAAAATTCGTCAAAAGGAGGCTAGTAATTCAATAAAATGCATTCAGGATCAGACCAGGCAAAGCGTGGAAAAACTAGGAGATTCTGGAAGTCTATTTATATGGAGGGGAATACTAAGTATACATTAGAAAACTTCATGAATTATAACAAAGATGGACCTATGATTAAATTAACATCAGCACAGACCTCAATTTTAGAGATTACTTTGGAGGAAATGGAAGCGGCTATTCTTTCTTTAGCTGCGGGTAAGGCTACAGGGCCTGATGGAATTCCCTTGGAATTTTATAGGTTTTGTCCTATATTAAAGGGATATCTAATTCTGACACTTATAGAAGCACATAAAGGTAGACCACCAGAGTCCTGGAGACATTCTATTATCATGGCCTTCTTGAAAAAAGATAAACAATCTGTCTCGCCGTCTTCCTATAGACCGATCTCTTTAATAAATGCCGATAGTAAGATCTATTTGAAGATTCTGCCCACTAGAATAGCTGGTATAATCGCCCATAGTCTCTAATTTCCAACATGGCTTTCTCCCTAATAGGGACACCACAGATCATATTCGACGTCGCAATGCACTCATGGACTGGGCTCAGGCGACAAGGACACCCATGGAAATTATCCTGTTGGATGCCAAAAAAGCATTTGACAGGGTAACATGGTCTTATTTATGGGATGTGGTGACCCAGAAGGGTTTTGGCCCGAAGATGCTGCAGGCTCTGAAAGCGATATATATATTTTGCCAACTGCATCTATTAAAATAGCAGAACAGGAATCTGCTCCCCTTTCGATATCCAGGGGAACCCGAAAAGGGTGCCCATGTTCTCCGCTTTAATTTGCCCTTTATATTGATGTTTTTTAAAATAAATTGAACTACGCTAAAGACCTAGACCCAATTAAAATTTCATGGATGAATTAGAGCATTGGCGTATGAGGACATTGTAGTAGTCACAACAAACCTTCAGAAAACAATCCCAGTTATAGAAGATTTGGCAACCAAATTCGGCTTTTTCTGGCTATAAATTAACATTTCTAATACCCAAATATTAGATCTAGCGGAAGACATATTGCCTCCTACACATTTTAAAACTGCAATGGAGGCTACATATTTAGGTATCAAAATGGGCACCCCATTGTCTGGTATCCCGTGCACAAACTTTAATTCAGTTCTAAAAAAACTAACTCTATGCTGGAAAGAATAGACCATCTTCACTTCTCAATCGGTCGGGCTAATATATTAAAAATGGTGGTCCTCCCTAAGTTTTTATTTTCAAGCCATACCTTTAGAATTTCCTCCCAGTTGCTTTAAAGAGCTAGAGAGAATGTCTGCTAGGTTCTTATGGAGCTATAAACGACAGACTAGCATATAAAAAAATGATTTTACTTCAAGAAAGAGGGTGTGGTATTCCCTATATTCTGTATTATTACTTTGCTGCTGTTTTACAGTTTATGGGCCCATTAGTGATCGGCGATAAAGCAAGACTAGCTCCGTGCCACTCCCCTTCTATTTATGAATTTGTCATGGGAGAGGAGTGCAGAGCTTGTCTAACAAAAATAATTGAGCCTAGTTATTTTAAAGACTAGATTTAAGGTTCTAACAGCAGCATAAATGGTGTGGAGATTAAACGTCAAATTGGAATCCCGAATCTAACGTTATATACACGTTTATGCCTCACACATCTTACCATCAATATGGCGAGACAACGTGATGTCTAGATGGCGGATGAAGGGTATCTGCTGGCTTGGCGATATAATCTCTAATGGGTCTCTTGCCTTTTTTAAGGATCTACAGGATACATTCAAGCTATCTGGCTCTGACTACTTTAAGTATCTGCAAATTCATAGCCATATCAATAAATTGAAATCACCTCTAGATAGAATCCCTATTATTGAATGTTTGTATAAAAGAACCCCAATTGGGCTGTGCTATAAACTGTTGCTGGAAGCGTGTCCTGATCTGGAGCTAACTCAAAGAAAATGGGCTGCTAAATTGGAATCAGTTAACTTAGAATCAATTAAATTAGCCAATGAAATTTTCATCACAGGACGCTCTAGATCACAACATTATATGGCAATATTTGATCTTTATTATACCCCCAGCAAAATCGCGAAATTGCAGACGGTGGTGGGAACATCGTGTAGCAGAAGTGGGGAGTTTGCTGCAGATGCAACACTTTTTTTATGTTTAAAATTAAAGGAATTGTTCTTTTATTAAGAAATTTCTGACTATAGTGCTGCAGTCGGCAGTCTCCATTACAGGGGAATTAGTATGATTGGGGTAACATCAATGCCTATAGAAGGAAAACTATTTGTATGGCGGTTGTTCGGTCTTGCATTACTCGTTAATGGTCTTTATATCATGTCTGGTGTGGATGATGGTACATGGGGGTAGAGGGAGGGTCAAATTGGCATACTCATGTACGTCTACGCTGATGGACCTGATGCTTCATCACCCACATCCTGCCCTCGGGTTCTGTGTTGGGAGCAAATATTCCCTCCCCACCAACACTGGAAGACGAGCCGTATCCTGTGTCTTCTCCCTATAAATATTGAGAATGGGATTATAGGAAGCTGGCTCTGTATATACTTTACCAAAGTAAGGTATAGTGTGTAGAGTCCAGTGAATTCCCAGAGGATAACGATAAGCCCAACTGTTCATGCACACTACCAAAAGATGGCATTATCAGATGGCTGTTTTAAGCATTTGTTGTACACACGAAGGCAAATGATTACACACTCTATGATCAAATCCAAGACCAATAGTTTTTAAAAATATTGCTTTGTTACTTTTATTACTTGAACCAAAGAAGCTTAGTTGCAGGCAAGTAGTTTTCAAACTGGGAATACGTTTCAATGGAGTAAATGATTACTTGGTGCAGGACTACAGTTCAGCAAGATAGATCGTTTTTAGAAATGACAGTACTTTGCAGATCAAGAAGAATCTACATTTTAGTGCAATACTTCAAATGAGCAATGTTATCCTATGGGAGGAAAAGCAAAATGTGATTTCAGATCAGTACTTTACTCACAAATCAAGTCTCTGGGGGTTTAGGTCCACACAGGGCAAGGTTCAAGTGAGCACCAATGTTGGCAGCTCTGGGGCTGCCGGGTGCCCAGTGTTGGCAGCACTGGGGCGGCCATCCTAGAGCTGTAGAACTTATATTGACAAGCTCCCAGCCCATGTACTACTTATGGCTTCACAACATACTATGTTAGATTTAACTTAGAAACTATAGTGGCAGATCTGCTCATGCAGTTATGCCCTCAGAGGTATAGTGCGTCCTGCTGTTGTGGTGGTAACCTATGCCTCTTATAGAGCTTGAAGGCCAGGCACACAGACTCGTGCCAAGTCTACTTCACTTTTATCTGCATAATAATACACAGGGGGCAGTTTGCATGTTTGAATATTCTTGGGGTGGCATAATGCATGCTGCCACCCTTGGAGACCCGCTGGTCACAATGCACGGTTACATGGGATTTTTATGTGGGTCAGTGGGGTGTCAATTGTGTGAACAAAGGTATTGGGAAAGAACACTAGCACTGGGGAAACTGGTTATCAGGAACCCAGTGCACCTTAAAGAGCATCTGAATCTCAAAGTGGGGTTCACCATGTGAAAAGGGGTATTTTCCTACAGGGGTAACCGTGCATTCGGAGTGGTGGGAGTTTAATATCTTGTGATTGCAGAAAACCGAAATCTTAACTTGCCATCTCTTTTTGGGTTTGGTTTTTCCAAGCTTACTTCAAATCTTGAAATGTGCAAGAGCTTGCTAAAACACTGGATAATTGGTTCTGTTCATGAAATGCCATGGTAGTGTAGGGCAGACAAGTTGGGAGTGATAGACTGGTAATTTGCTTATGAGTTTGCTAGAAAAGTAAAAGGTCTACCAAGAAAATGGGTTAACTGGAATTACGAGAAGCTCCCATGGTGTTGGATACAGTGTAGACAAATGTGTGAAAATGATGAATGTCCACCTAAAGTATTTGCCACTTCCTGAGGTTCTTCAAAATTGCAGGTCCTGCATCTGGGATTCCAACATAAACAGGACTGCTTAGCCTTCCTTTCTAGAGATGCAGAAGCAAGGGAGTATATGCTTATTAGTATTCAATCATTGGGTCGTTTTGTTTGTGTTTTTTAGCACATTTGATGAACACAAGTTTATTTTCTGCCTCCACTAAGTTCACAAGGTTTAGGGCGGATTAAGTAGGCAAGTGTTGGGGGTTCTGAAACTCCAAGATTTACTTTTCACCTCACTGCGGGGGAAAGTGGGTTGTTGCATTGATCTACAATTAGATTATGTTGTTACTTAACTGGGTTTCAGATGCCATTTGTGACAGAACATGAACCAGTCGCAAGTTAGTTGTGCTTATTTGGCCTAAAGTGTGTACTTTCCCATGTCGATTCTGGAAGAGCAGCTTTTCAGTCTAATGTTTAAGGACAAAGATCTAGGTAGAGCGACACTGCTTCAGAACAGTCCCACAAAAACTCTGCTTCTACATTTGGAATGCTCTAACCCTCACGAGACCATCGCAGTATCCTAGGCAGGTTTTGTGGCTGACCTACACTGTCTGTTCCCCATTATAAGTCTTCCGAGATTAACAATCTTATTTTGTGGAACGTCTGGTCGTGAATAGCCACTAATGTGCAATCTGATCAGGTCTTCGAACTAAATATCAAAGATGCTGGTTTGTGTCCTAGTGGGGTGGGGGTGGATAGTCTGTTTTCACTAACGTTGTTCTGTGTGCTATGTCCCGCTTATCACTGTGCCTGTTACCTGAAGGTTCATTCAGTAGATTTTAACAGGCGTCTGAATAAATTGCCACTGGGAAGGTTCTCCTATCGAGTTTCAAAGAAAGTTGGACCGCTTTGGTAGGTGTGACTTTTATTTGTTTATGGAAGATGTTGCTGCTAAATTAAGTTGCAATGTTTGCTGGTTTTCAATTTTGGGGCTAGGAGAAGGAAGTCACAAATGTGTTTTTCTAATTAGTTTAGATTTACTTTTCAGACCGGGAAACGTGAGATGAGAGCTGCGCGTATTCTAAACTGTTCCCGTAATTGGTCTCCTCTAAGAAATGTACTCCTAACAGAGCAAGGGTTACACCACATCCTTTACTTTCACTGAACAGATTTCCCTGTAATGCTGATAATCTCCTTGCAGCTTTCCATTTACTACAAGGTATGGTCAAATGCTGCTTTTCACACCTTTCCGCTGTTTCTCTAGTAGTTGTATTTACAACAAGGGGTTTCTCTAGTAGTTGAGCAGTCCTGTACACGTTCATCTTATTATGGTACTCTAGTATTTTCTAATTCTACGTTTGCAGTGAGAACAAGTTGCAAAAAAAATGTAAACCTGCCGGAAAGAAATATCCATTGAGTGTTCCTAAGGCTGTATGCCGACTTGAAATGGTATTTAGGAAAACGTGCCTTATTAACGGGACAATACTTGTGTTTCCTATGGAAACTGGTACATTACGTTTAGACAATTTGTGCGTGGTGGTTTTTTAACTTCTAAGGGAGTGGTCTAAAGTCAATCGGGGGGAATTTGTTTGAATAATAGTGCTTGTCTAAACTTTGAAGTGTAGACTGTTGGGGCGTTTGACTCTCTTAATAAGAACTGAAGCACCAACACATTCCCAGATGTCTTCTCTGGTAAGTCTTCCTGGCTATCACGTGTAGGTACTGGGCTTTGGCTGCATTGCACCAGCCATAACTCGCAGTGCAACTCTACTTTCGTTTGGTTCAAAGCCTTCTCACTGCCAAATACCAAAGGGGAAGTATAAGTAATGCCTTTAGAAGTGAAACCAGTGGGGGACTTTTGTCCTAGTGGGTACATCCCTAAAAAAAAAAAATTGTCAGAGAAGCTATGGAAGTGATTTGATGGATTTTACTGTGAGCATGTCAAACCTTTTCTGATTTAGCCCCAGTGAAGCGAGTCACTTTTGTTAGAAAAGATAATTGAGAAATTCAAATTTTCTTCAAGGAAGATCCCTAGCCTTCTGGATACATTTGGCACCTTTGCTTGGTGACTAAGTCTCATTACAGAGTTGATCAATCTGATACTTTTAGTGAGTCAAGGCTGCAAGCTGTAGCTTAACAGGTCTCCACAACATATTGCTGAATTGATTTGCTGCGGTGGAAAAGCTCCTAGTGGGAGCAACCTAAATCTTTGGCCCAGTGGCAATACACCTTCATTGGATTGCTTTGGCTGGCTTGTCCCAGTCTGGTCTTAGGAGCCAAAACATGTCCCAGGTTTTTTCAGGATGTTAGTAGTACAGCACTCAGTCACTCAAGCAGAGGCCACCAGCAGGGTCCAAGGCAGGTCCAGTTGGACCACTATAGTTTAGGTTTTCAGGGACAAAGGCTTCTGTGAAGCTACAGGGAAATTAGTTGCTGGGACCATGTACAGCATTTCACATCTCCTTAAAGGACTCCGCAGCAGGTGCAATCCTTGATTCTCCCCAGGTATAGCAGTGTTCTGAAGAGTGTGCAGTGGTGCCACATTTATGCCTTTCACTATCTTGCGGGGGTGGCTAACACCTAGCACCTCACTAACTAATAGGGAAAGTTCTCTGGATAACCAGATGCACTTTTGCTGCAGTTCCTGTGTGCAATCGGCAAACCATTACCCCAGTTCCCCCCCCCCCCTACTCGCTACTTAAATGAAACCTGGCAGAATCTTCAGTCCCCTTTGTGCAAAGCTCCTGGGCCTATCTTAGAAATGTGGCCACAGAAAGGAGCAACCCCCAAACTGTAGTCACTCCAAATTGGTTCCGCGAGCAGCTCCTCTCCCACACTTGGTTTCTACCTGGCTGACGAAGGATAGGAGGGGGTGGGCAGGGCCAGGTGTTGGCTACATCTGCATGTGACAGGGTAGCTTCTTTGAAGTGGTATAAAATTCTGGTCCCTGGTCAGATGGCTATACTGTCCGAGGAACGGAACACCTCCCAACAACCAGGCTTTTGTCTCTGCTACGGGAGCAAGTTTATAACCCTTCAAAGGGGCTATTCAGCTCCCGAGTGACAGTTTGATGCCCATGGTCTTCTAGATGCTTTAGACAGCTGAAAGTGCCTTTTGTAAAATAGTTACTATAAATCCAACATGATTGATCGATCAGGCTAGTAATACATTTAAAGTCCACAAGTGAACTGTGTAGCCTTTTCCTAAGTGAAGATAATCTCACCTTCATTACTGGACCCCAATGTTTACATCCGAAACTGATGTTAAGGTGGCCACACAGTGGTGATTTCAATCTTTCCTCACTAATCGCACTGAGGATACATTTTACGGCTGGTCACTTACTGATTTAAGACTGTACAAAAAGTGTGTAGGTTTAGTTTTGCCTTCGTAAAGTTTTACCTGCATTGATTTCAATTTGCCTCAACTTAAAATGGCAAACTCTTCATACCCTCCCCACATGGCCAAGTGCTTGAAGCAGCCGTCTGCCACCTTGTGGCGCCTTAAAAGATGCAGACACTCCTTTCAAGGCTGTGGACTCTTAACTACCTTATGGTTCTTGATCTGTGACCATATGAAAATGCCATTGCCACTTCAGTTACTCCTTCCTTCAAACCGAAGTAGAATCCTTTCTGTTTTTTTTTCTTCTTTTCTTCCAAAGGCCATAGAAGCGCTCAAACTTTGAGCATGTTTCAATGGAGAACTACAAAAAAAACCATACAAATTTATATCCACTGGATTATGCTAAATTGGATATTGAACATCAGAGGACTACGTGGTGGCAAAACAGTAACATTTAATCTGAGAATTGTAGGAAAAATGAAATGTTTTTCAAGTTTTAGAGGTTTAAGTCCCTCACGAGCATTTAGGATTTGTTGAAATGAAATTGCTCGGGTTTGAAGAGTTTTGGTCCAGTAGTCCGAAAGGAACATAGCACAGTGCTAGAACTGAGCATAACTAATAGATTTTGGATTCATATTTTGAATGAGTAGACCTTGTAATTAATTTTAATGACTTGCTCTCCGCCTTGTGGGCTTTTCGTTTTGCAGATTTTAGGTTTTCCCATTATTGACTATACTTAAAACTAGGTTAAAGACTTTTTTCATGCAAAAAGATGAGATTTCCATGCATCAGAGGAATGGAGCTATGGCTGAAGCATGATCTGTTCTGATGATGCATGGTACTATTCTGTGGTGGGCTGTGGCATAATTGGTGTACATAGTTCAATAGCATTTAGGAAACGAGGACATTGGATTAAGTAACTGGTTGCACGTGGGTGGAGTGGAATATGTAAATGCACTGTTTATTGATCATGTGTATACCACTAAAGGCTGGCTTCAGAAACGCTGACATTTTTCAGTCTTCCATATACCGTTTAATCAGTTCATGAAGCGGTGTTTGTAAAATGTGTATGTAACCTGTAGGGAACTAGTTGGGGCATGTGTTGCATAAATGAATGTATCCAGTAAGTTCTGCTACGGTCCTATTCCGATTTATTACCAAAGTACATCGGTCATCGAAATAGATACGAGGAGCAGTTCAGTGCCTCTTATTGTAGGTTTTTTTTACTATGCAAAAATACTCCGTCACAAGGCCTCTTCACTGTTACTTTACCTTATTACGCAAATGTAACTCTGCTTTGTAGGTTTGCTTAACTTAAAACCATCACCTAGCCCCTCCAGTTTTTTTTTTTTTTAAGATAAGACGTGCTTTCAAGACCGTTGTAGGTTTTGCACTGTAACTGTGGTTCATGCGGTTTCATCAGTTGATACAATTTAAATGGGTATGTTGGGATAACGTTTTCTCAACTGAATGTTTGTGTGGGATTTTTCTTTTTGCACTGGTATTTTTTAAAGTCTGACTGCATGATTTTACACAAATGCTTTCCGGAGTAAAGACCGTCTGAAATGCACATTGACTCCTAATGGTTTATCTAGGATTGGTGTACTGCAATGCTTGTTACGGACAGCAATTTCATAAGCTTTTTGTACGGTATGCTCACTGAAGGGCCCAGTAAACTCTGACGTCGCAAATTGTGTTTAGTTTTAGCATAGGGTGTCTGTGGTTTTATTTTTTTCCTGGAAGCATTTTAAGACTTCTTTGATGGGAAGATGCCCCTTGTTGCCTTCATTATGTATGTGCTATTTAGCTAGATGTTAGCAAACGTAACTGGATCAGAATGCGTTGGTGTCTTTAAGTTTTGATTGTTATAAGCCTTTTAATTTGTTTTTATCAAGGTTCAAGAACAAAATGTGAAGCAAATCAATTCCAGTGCCGCAATGGACGCTGTATAACATCGGTCTGGCAGTGTGATGGGGATGACGATTGTTCAGATGGTACAGATGAGCTATCCTGTGGTGAGTAAGATCGCAAGTAAACCTAAAACTCTATTTGAAGCATCTATGCACTAGAAAGTAGGTGTCCTTTAAACATTTTCCTCCAAACAAATTTTGTTCCCCTATGCTGGCAGTGTCTTTACTCTTTATAATTGAGCAGAAAACTACTTGGGTATAGTTTAATTTGAATTATATCCGGGTGAGCGAGTTTCTTTGCACAGTAGGCAAAGATTTTTTTTATATATAATCAAAAATAGCAAGTTCATTCCTACTAATGTTCTAATAAAAGTAATTGTCTTAAATGTACATGCTTGCTGCTAAGCATTAACATTAATAATCATGTATTTAACTACAGTAGTAACTTTCATGAGTTACATTTCCAGTGTATTTACCTTAAGGCCCTCATGCAACACCTATAACAGCTACGTCTTCCTCCCAGTTTTCAGTCCAGGACCAGCTTAAACCTACTATCCAGATGTAAATGGCCACTTCCCTTTTATCTTTGCTTCTGTTCTTAGATATTTGGACTCCAAGCTGACCACTAAGCCCGAGGGTGCCTGGGAGTTTCACTGATCCCCTTTTCACTGCTGGCACCTCCTGATCTGGCCAAGCTGGAGGAGGGAAGCTGCTGGTCTAATCTATGTAGGACGGGCTGTCCTGGGTTGTGTGATCTGGCCCATGCCGGTCTTTAAGGTTGAGCCTAATTTTAGAATGTGATTAGGTAACGGAGCCTCATGGGATGGCGACAGAGCGACTGTGAGGGTGTAAAGGTTGGATGAATGAGTTCTTAACTTGAAAATTAAGCTGCTTCTACTATCTTACCACCGTTTGAAGCGATTCCTTTTTATAAGGCACCTTGTTACACTGGCGATGGATAGGATCCTTAGAAATCAGAAGGGAAGAAGACCTCAACACTTGAGCCCAAACTGCTGACTATCACCCAGGGCCCGACTGGGAAAAGAAACCGGCTCTGGCAAACTGCACATCAGCCCCGCCTAGTCTGATTTTGTTGCAGGGGGCCTATATTGCCACACCCAGTAACAAACGACCCCCCAGGGGCCCAAAACCAGCCCCCCACCCTAGCAGCCCACCAGGGAAACTGCTGGTGCCCGCTATGACTAGTCCTGCCCTGCTATCAACTCTCCTGACCACATTGGGTCAGCCCTGAAACAAACTGCCTTCAGACCAGACTCCTTTCCTGTACGCTGGAACCAGTGAAGAATTTGGTTCCCAGGAATTTATGAAGAGTGGAGTTGTATGGAGACCACCTGCTGACATAGTTTGCCTGCTGTCTGTGCTTGGATGGGTTGTTACAGTAAATGTGCCATCAGCACAATGTTGTGACTTTTGAGTGTACAACTACATTGGCCCATGGTCTTTTTTAGCTGAGCAGTTGTGCGTGGCAAGGGCTTTTCACCAGCATGTGGTGTGACCATTGTAACCTCATGCACTCTGACAGAGCTGCCAGTGTGGCTCCACTTGTGCCATTCCGTCTGTCTGAGCAGTCTTTCATGCATTTCTTCAGCAGCTGACTTCCCAATGCTGTATGTTCAACATAAGTGCCATTTTGGTTTGGGAAGTTTCCCAGAGAGAATCTAATGGCATGTCATTGGCAATGCTTTTCACACTTGTAAACTGTGTCTTTGGCAGTAATGCTGGCACACACTAGTTTGTTTTATTTGCAAAACCTATTGCATTCTGTTAACTGGTATAGATGGCTTAAATTGTTCCTGAGAATAGTTTACTCACCTTCTGCATGGATTGGTCACTAGTCTAACGGATCTACGTTCATTTAATTGAATATTTGATTGCTGATTTCTCACATCTGCTTCATTACAGCAAAAGTATTGATTCCCTTTCTTGAAATTAACTAGTTTATGATTTGGAAGATATTAATTTCTTTGGGTATTTTCTGGTGTTCATAGGTGGACCTACAGTGTTCACTTCCTGCTCGGTTAGTGAATAATTTGCCTGATAAATATAATTGTTTCATGTAATGTGACAATCATTTTCGGGCATTCTGTTTGAGTGTCAGTGATCATTAATAAAGTGTTTTTACATTGCAACCTAATTGTAAATGCATTAGGCAGGGGAGACCATGCAGAATCAGTGCCTCCATTATTCTTAACGAACCCTGGAGTATCAACAATTAAATGATAGAGACTTTTTTGAGAGCTATGCTGCACGAAGTCTATAATCGGAGACAGCGCTGCTATTGCATTGGCTAGACCCAGGAGGTCTCTTTTGCCCAACTACCTCAAGTTACTGATTAAAATATCAATGGATATGAAACCTGTATAAGAAAGCTTGATCATTATTTCCCTAAAGTGGCTACTATATTAGATATATATCATTTTGGCAAACTCAACCCAAAGGAGTCTGTCTGAAAATAATGCAACAGATTTAGTGTAATTAGCCTCGTAAATTTGCCGGATTAGTGGAAGAATGTGATCCATTAATGTTGGCTTGAGCATTGAGTGTGCAGCTTTGGAAGAAGGATGAACCAACATTAGATGAGATGTTGTTGGCAAATACCATGCAACACTCAAATGTGTAGACTTTAAAATAAGAAGCTAGTGGCCAAGGGGTCTGTAACAACCTACAAAAACGAGAGCAGAAAAGTATACCAAGGTGAGAAGAGTATTTGTAGGCAAATGCCATACATGAACTTTCCTATGGTATTTAATAACTAGTTTCTCAGGGGTTATGCTTAACCCAAACCCCATTCCTCGTATTCTATCAAAGGGAAATCTTGTAGTATAGAAAATTGATGGATGCAGAGACATAAATGATATCTTGCAGGGAAGTCAATTTCCCAACTTATTTGAACATGTTGGTATGCATGAAGGGCTATTTTCCAAAAAATGGATTAACTAATAATGTGAAGCCTGTCTTCAAAGCTTCACAATGTACCTATAGCTGTGAGAGGATGAGCGAATAGTTGGACTCCAATATGAAATAATCATTGAGTAAGTCGAAGGCACAATGGTTTGCTACATTTGTGGTGGCTAAGGCCAATGGAGTTGTGATTGTGTAGACCTCGGACCAGAGTAATGTTCTGTAGGGGATACCTATCAATTACATTCTTGTTGACATGCTTCTGCTGGATAAAGCTAAGATTTTTCCAGCCATTGATTTTACATTGGCTTAACATGAAGTTGGATGAAATGTGTAGATATCACAGCATTTATTACCCCTTGTGGTATATTCGGGTATGCTAGATTGCTGTTTGGCCTTGTTTCTGCAGACTCCGTTTTCAAGAGCACTTTAGAAAGGTTTGGAGGGGATACATACTTATATGATGGTATTTGGGAAAGATTTTGAAGTTCATGACTCCAGAGTGAAGTAAGTGCAGGAGAGATTTGAGGAATAAAACCTTACAGTGAAGGTTAAAGTGTAAATGTAGGTGAAGTTTGACCATTTGGGTCACACCATCACTGGGGAATGTTTTTCTCCTAAAGAGTCGGCAAGTTTGTATTGTGAGGAGAATGTCAGAACGATCTTGTCTCTGCTTCATACTTTCCTCCCTACTAGAGGCTCTTGAAGTCAGAACTGATCATAAAACTTTGTGAGGTATTTGGAAAACGAGGGGTATTGATGTGGTCTCTGGTAGAATTAGTGGCTAATTGCCTTACAAGAGTAGCTTCATAATAAAATACGTTCCTGGTGTGGCAAACCTTGTTGCAGATTACTTCTCCTGTTTTTGAGCGATTTGATAGTATTGACGCTAACTATTTAAGAAGAGAAAGGGCCTACAGAATTGAAGTCTGATAGTGCCACTTAGGAAGCACTTGTCAATGAGACCAGGTTGATATGTGAAAATAAAAGGGAGTGAAAATGAAAGGCTTCTAGAATATCAGATGAATTGTCAGTCAAGGCTTACTGTATTGGAGGTACCAGATTAGACCAGATTAGACCGTTCAATCTCAGGAATGAGTATCTCCTTAGCCCATGGTGGTCATCAGGGTATGCCCAAAACCAAAGAGACATAGTTGCATACTGGTGGCTAGGAATGGAGATACAGATGGAAAGAATGCACTCTGGGCTTTACCACCATCTCGATGAGAGCACACTTCATGCACTCACCAACTATGATCCTCAGAACGCCCCAGTTCTCCTTGGCAAGAAAATGCATTTGACCTATTCAGTCATGTACATGGGAATGGATGTGAAACTTATGTGATTGTAGCTTTGGCCATTTATTTCAGATTGCCCTAAACGTCTCTCAGGGAATTGAGACAAAGCATGTGAATTTTGGGATGTTTTTGAAAGGGAAGGCTTACCACAGGTATAAACTGAGAATGGTGCACGGCATTTCATAGGAGATGGGGAGTTTTTTTGTGTGATTGTAGGATAAAGCATAAACATTTTTACGTTATAGCAGCCTGAAAGCAACCATGTTGGAGTGTTTATTCAGTGTTCTTAAGGAGACCATACACCTGGCCAAGGGCAATGACTTCAACTGGAGGGATGAACTCAAAAAAGGGTTGAAACCTATAGATTCACTCCACACTACCACTGGTAAAATCACCTTTTGAACTATTGTGTGGTAGATGTCCTAACACTCTAGCAGTTACCAGTTGGATCAATAATTTGCCAGGAAAATGTTATGTAAAAACTGGGGGGGGGTGATTGGAGATCAAGAGGAAGATCGTGAAGGCCAAAGAACTGACAGAAGGAAATCTGGCAACAAAATGGTGAATATTGTGGACTGGATTATGATTAAGAGCACATGTGGCAAAGAGGTGATTTTCTAAGCCAATACGTTTCTAAACTATTCACCAATGCTGTAAAGATGGTGGATTCCGACATTTGGGAACTGAAAATAATTTTCCCTAAAGGAGAGGTTTTTTTTGTTATGGGAAACCAGACGTTTCTATTCCATTGACAAATGGAGAATCAAGTCTTGAGTAAAATTTCAGCTAACATTCATGGTAGTGTTGTGAACAAAAGATCTCCTAGAGGAAACTCCTGACTAACTTAAAGATTTGAAAGAATTGCATTCAACTGCATTCTAACATTAGTGGGGATTGCATTTATCTGATGTAATCTTTCTATGTTAACTGGATGATGGTTTTGAGAGCTACATCTCTTTTGTAAATGTTTTTTCTGTTTTACTTAAAGTTATGATTTTGTTTTTGGAAAGTGGAGGTTTGTAATGTTATGGCTCATGCACTAATTGTATTGAGGATGATCCTGATCTTAAAATGTGTAGTATGTGGTGAGGTCCTAGAAGAGCCTCCAAAGATGCTTCCCATTTGACTGAAGAGCAAGAAAAGCGGTTTAATGAGATTCTTTAACTTGAGAATAAAGCTGCTTCTAATATCTTACTACTGTCTGAAGTGATTCCTTGTTGGGAAGCCAGCTTGTGTTCCAAATCAGGGGAAGATATCGCCACTGTTCAGGCTGCACTGTTGCCACTGGAGCAGAGAAGATCGATTTGTGTATAGCTGGGTCCAAACTGAGGTGCATGGTGTGCAAAATGATTGGCATGTAGCATGAGTAATTATCAGTTGTTGAAGTTTGTTATTAATCAATTTTTGTATAGTTTACGATTTTGCTCTGAGGCCGCTTATCAAGAGCTGCCCATTAGCTCACCACTTTCTTGCCAGACTATCCAGCCACCAGTGGTCTGCAAAGGTCAATCCAGTAAATGCGTGAAGGGAGCTGACCCAGAAGAGTGACCATATTTGGCCAGCATCACACCCCCACCCGCTTGCAAACCTCTTAAATATAGGCTCCTTCCTCCAAGCATCTGCAAAGATAAGATTATAGAATCTTAGACATCAGTTCAAACGGTAAATGGAGGACCAATCCAGTGGTTGCTCCATCCCACTGAATTTCCCAAACACGTAATATCTTAAGACTAGCACTCCTTCATTGGAAGCTGTAGAGATGGGAGAATCTGCTTGAGGTTTTCTTTAAGCTTCCACCATGGGATCTGCTGTAATCATTTAGGCCACCTGTACATTGTTCAGTCAGTCTGCAAGAAGGTGAGGATCCTAGGGTGCACAGACTCATCCAGCCTAACTTTCAAATTCCTGGCTAGCAAGCCAGCAGTAGAGGTGCCCTACAGTGGAACCAGCCATGGCAAATGCTCCTTTTTCACCTCAATTCAGTGTATTTTTTTACCGAAATGCAGCTAGAGCAGTTTCATCATTCTTTCTGTTTGGATGCCTATAGCACTAAACGTGTGAAATTATACTCCATGCCTGTAGTGTTTGAAGGTGGTCTATTTTCCAGTGGCTAGCTCAATGAATGACCAATGTGTATCAGTTTGCATGGGATGCAATTCCTGCAGCTTTATCCTGGCCTATAATCTTCTCGTACCCACAATATCCTCTTCCAAACTTGAGGGTGCATTGACGAAGATGCTGTGCTCAAACATCCAGGGCTTAATTTGAGCCTCGATTTGCTAGAGGGGTGACACAGCACTTAATTTTGGGGCCCAGCACCTATTTTTCCTCCAATGTTTACTGACGTGGTAAACAAACGAGTCTGAAAGTGAAGGACTGAACTGTTAAAGGAAAGGCAATATGCCTTTTTTTTTTAAAGGGGCAAGGAGTGTCTGGTAAGGCATGCAGTGGATGTAAGACTTTGCAGCCTTGGTATTCAGACGGCAATGTTTAATTGTACCAGTCACATGCTCACGAGCAGAGTTTTGGGCAAAAACATCTCCCATACTAAGCACAGCCAACATCTCTCTGCCACACTTGGCTTATCACAGTATTCGTTTGTTTTTCATTGGGATAGGCACTAGGTGCATGGTCTAAGATCTATTTGCCACTATGTGCAAAAGTTAAACAGCCTTGTGCTGTGGCATTACCTTCATGTGCTCAGGACCACGGTGGTCATTGTGTGCACAATCCAACTTGCTTTTAAATACATTATAATATTCGGAAAGCTTTCCAATGGATGAAAGCTTTGCTGTAGTTCGCCATGCAACAGCCCTGAAACATCATCAAATTGTCATTAGTGACCCAGCTCTTCATTGGTGATAGGCTAATTGGTTGTGTGGCATTAGTTTGTCCATAGGTACAAGTAGGTACCTGGCCTCTGTTCTCCTACTGGAGGTTCCATGAGTATATTGAATTTGGTTTGTGTTCTATAAAGACCTAGTGAAATTTGCAGGGAATTGCCCCAGAGGCATGTGTAGACTTTCTTATTCCGAAGTTCCCACCAGCTGGTATTACATTTCTCAAATCGGTAAATTAAAGCTAGACATTTTTTAGTCTGATGCCTGATGGTGGCCCTGGATGCTTTTGGCGAATCACTAGAGATGGAGTTGTAAGGCAAGCTGCAATTAAAAAAAAAAATTGATGGTTTTGCAGAGGATGCAACTAGTGTTGAGAATGGTACAGGCCAGCAAGGTAAGCTAGTGGAGTTTAATCAGTAGCGGGTTGACTGGGGAGGGAGTGGGTGGGACGGGATGGTGGCAGGGTTGTGATCATATTGCAGGCCCTGGATGAGGCTTGCTTCTGCTTGTAGGGTGGCCTTAAGGAGTGCCAGTGTATAATCTGTTAAGTCATTGACCAGGGCATTACTACCAGCCACATGTGAGAGTACAAGTAACAGTTTTGAAGTTGCTTTCTAGAAATGGCTGCTCTTATTTAGAAGTACTGTTTCCTGTGGTCGATCTTGACAAGTAACAGGAATTCTGTCTTGGATGAGTTTGCAAGTAGGTGCTTGACCTCAGGCCTGGATGATGTGTAGGCAGTGTTTGAGGCCTTGGATGTCTAAAAATGAGTAAGCTTTCAAGGAGAGCTGGGTCTTCGGCATAATGGTAAATCTAGGTGATATCTGTAAGCATAGAACAATGGTGCTATGGTTCCCCAGGTGATCAGTCTTTTGGGACCTAAAGATGCCCTTGTGAACAAGCTGTCTGTTGTAAAGGTAGTAGGAGGACCAGTAAAGGATGTTGATTGTGAATCCCTTTTGAGACTCCAGTGTGATTAGGGTGGGGTGTTCAAGTGTCATTGTTCGAGTGGGCGTAACCTTCAGTGTATAAAGCAGCTGTCTTCCTACTTTAGCATGATTAAATGTTGTCGTGCAGGAAAAGATTTCATTGTGTTCTTGGAGTTAAACATAGATTGCTTTTTCAATTATCTTGCTGATGAATGGGGTGTGTGATCTGGTAGGTTTAGTGTAGGTTTCATTCGTAGTGCAAAGATCTGACCTGTCTAGTTTCTGGAGTTTGAGGAGACTGGTTTTCCTTTATCATTCACCTGCGCAGTCTATCTGCAAACGTTTGAGTGATCATTTTTATGCTTCTTCAGAGGTCAGGTTTGTATGTAAACTTACAACATGGCTGCATTTTACTCGAACTATCTTGGAAAGATTAAGTCTTGTATTTCTAACTTTTGGTCCAGTTGTCGGGACCAATTTAGTGCTGCATCAGATGTGAATGAGAATTGCCATGCTTCTCATTGATGGCAACTCAATTCACATTACATGCAGTTTTAAATCATGTTTGCTTTGGACCATTTTGACATACAGCGAGTGGTTTTCTTCACCTCTGCATGTGTGTAGTGTATATTTATGGCTCGCTCTGCTACACTTTTCTGAGGAATCCGTGATGTGAGAGGAAAGCACAGCAGAACTTCAAGTACTTCAGACTTGACAGTCTTCGAAAAAAGTAACCTGGATGGGTTCTTTCTCAAATAACCCCCGTGCCTCCATAAAAGGTGTAGATGCTCCTTAAATTTCTGTTCAGTTTTTGGTTGGATGTGCCTCGTAGTTGCACAATCCTCCCATGTTTGAACTAAAGAGGCATGCTCTCTGAAAAGCACAAATGAGTAGTTACATTTTTCAGAAAATTGTTTGTTGCCAGAAACGAATGCCTGTAGAAACATTTAACTAGTATTTAACGAAGGCTCATTACATGCCCTCCAAATGATGTCCTGGCTTTTGTGACACATTTGTATTAAGAGCTTTTACTATTCATGTAAATGTTCTAGAAAGGATACCAGTTAAGAGCATAAACTCCACTTGTTTATATCCCCACCCCTTGTGTCCTCAAGGATCCATCTATGTAGTGAGGTTCTCTTGGACCCACTTTGGTTCCCCCTTTCAGTTTTACATTTTTCTTTTTTTAGCTGTCTTAATTTTAGACCTATTTTATTTACACAATAATATTCTACAGACTTTGTACATGTTTAGAAAGCCTTTCCTGCTAAATTGGCTCTACAACTCTAGAAACCTCGTGGTAGCAGAGCTGTATCTCCATGCAAGGTTTATACACTTCTGTTTTAGTTTCTTTACGGGTCAGAGGGGCACATTGAGGCACTGAGCTAGTTAGAAATTGGAACAGCAGTATGATGGTGTAGATGGACTGCCACTGTACTTTGACGTCCTGTTGTCCTAATACCTTATCTAGTGGGAACCGGATGGATCTCTGGTCTCTGCTGCTCATGCACACACCCATGACCCATTGTTTACTGTAACCCTGGCTATCTAACTTGGAGAGCCTTTATGATAGTAATTACCTTTTAGTAAAATGGTCCAATCTTCATGATTCTGTAGTGGGCATGCAATTGACTTCTTGACAGACCAAGGGATGAGGGCTGGCTAAAAGCCCCCATTAATGTGTAGATTATGTTTAATGTTTAATAAAATTAAAGGTCGTTTTGTACCGAAAAATAATCTGGTTGCCGCCATCTTGAGCACAGGAGGAGTTGGATGGAGCCTTTTTCTCCAACGTCTGTGAATGGAAGTTTCATTGGTGGCCTTAATAAAAGTTCTGCTTGAAGACAGGGTAGTAAAGCCAGGGGACTAATTGCAGTTACACTGGGTAGAAGGCGTCTGTCCACTCTTCAAACGGTGGTGCCCTCCACCCAGCCATAACGTTGGGCCCAGAAAAGCTGGACTCATCCCGGTGCAATTTTCAGACATGGGACTCATTCAGCAGTGCCTGCATGTTGTCTGCCTTCCTGCTTTTTGTTCCGAGCAGCAACAGGTGTGCGAGTGCCTTTAAATTTCAGCTGTGCCCATAACAAGATGTTAAGGGACAGTTATTTTTATCGGTTTTTACATCCGAGCAAATACACACAGCGATAATTGCCACAAATTTCAGACTAGGAACTAATGGTATTTGGTATATCATGAGGGCGAAGTAAGATAATTTCCTCCTTTTCTTGTGTGACGCTCAGACTTGGAACAGTAAGATTACTCCCGAAGAAGTAGAGTATACATTAAGGAACAAGAATGGAAAACATTAACCCAATGACAAATGGATTCTTGTGAAACCGTGTGGGCATATATGTAATCCACTTAACAGGGGAGGAGTAAACTTGAAAATAGAACAGTGACTGGTGGTCCGTGCGACTGAGCGTCTGGATGAGACCAGGTGAGTGGCAGCCTTGTAGCTAGAGGTTATAGGAACTTGTGGTGCATATCCATCGGTATGAGGGTAGCGTGGGATGAAATTCTGGGGAGGGAGTCTGGGGGGGGGGGGGGAGAACCGGAGGGCCAATTAGGTAAAGCAGGGTAGGGAATCCCACGTAGAGGCTCTTTGGCATTGGTGGGGAGTCCATTAAACTCAATGTAGTTCACTAAGGAAGGTCATTACCTGTAAGCTGTGGGATTCGGGTGAGAAGTGTATCCAATTCAGGAGAGACAGCACCTACGGAGGTGGTGGACCTCTTTGTAACGTAAAGCCTTTCTCTGCCCTCCATTTTCACATCCCGTGTCACCACTGGAGATTCTGTTGTAGCCCTCCACAGGGGTTACTGGCACTTTTGGCTAGTAAAAGAACCATGCCTGCTAAGTGAGTCCATACCGTTTTAACATTCTCTATGCTTAAAAACATAAAGCACATGTGCAAGTGCTGTGACCTCCCTAGTGTCATGGATAATCATTAACCCATCCGGGCTCCTTGTATTGAATTATCAAGACTGTCTGCTAACTGGAGCCTCACACCTGGCTGCAAATAAAATGGAGGAGAAACAAAGGCACACCTTGTTTTTTCACAGGTACTGAAGGGAGTCATAACGACAGTTTAAGTTCCTTTATATAAGCAATTTACATTTGCTGCAAGGTTGTCTGTTAGTCTGTCCCAGTATTTACACCAATAATCGAAATACCACTATCTTATGTATATAGTGCTACTCCTCCCAATCCAGCATGTCCTCCTGTACCTTGATTTGATTTGCACACATGTTGCTGTAAAGCGCTAAGATTTATGTAGTTTAATGTTTTTGTTCTAGCGCCGGGACGCCCCGTTGCCAGGGCAGCTGTTGCGCTTTACAAAACATTTAACAAAACGTTTAACATGCGTGTTACATAAGACAGTGAGTTACAAGATGTAGGAGTCACCTTTCCATGTATCTCACAGATTTATCAGGATCACAATTTATGAAATGAGAGTTCAAGGATTTGTTAAAAGGAGTAACCCACTTATCCATTTACATATTACATGATGTGCCTTGCAGGAGACCGATTCACCCTCTATACTTTGATTCACCCTCTATACTTTGATTCACCCTCTATACTTTGATTCACCCTCTATACTTTGATTCACCCTCTATACTTTGATTCACCCTCTATACTTTGATTCACCCTCTATACTTTGATTCAGAATTGGGATTAGACAACTAGGATTTCTCAAGCAAGTGCATTAACCTTTAGTTATCTTCTATTCTCTTAGAGCGCTGCTTGACACTTGAGTGTATCCAGGTGCTGAGTTGGTGTCTAAGGCGGTCCTGAGCATAGGATGTCTTGGTAGGGCCATACGAAGACCAATTAAAAAGCAACGTCTTCAGCTTTGTGGAATTCAGGATCTGAGGTGGAAGCCCTGATGTGTGTTTGTAGCTCATTCCAGGATTTTGCAGCTTTGTATGAGAATGATCGCCCTCATGTTCTGCTTCCGTGGGGTGTGTACGAGTGATGTAGAGCAAACTTGCCAGGTGGGTTGGTGGAAGTGAAGCCTGTGCTTGAGATGTGAATCCCTTGTGACTTGAATGTTAGAAATTTGAACTGGCAGTGCTTTTGAATGGAGAGCCAGTGTAGTGGCGTAACTAGCCTTGAGGGGGCCGCCCTGCAGGGTACGTGAAGGGGCCCCCTCCGGACTCAATCAAGAGCTCCCCAGCAGAAGTGTGGTGCTGGCGGGACCCCCTGGAGGGTGAGGGCCCCCGCACTGCAGGGGCTGCAGGGGCCTGTGTTACGCCCCTGAGCCAGTGGCGCTCTGAGTGTTGTGGTGTGATCATCACAGGATGACGAGTCTGGCAGCGTGTTAGATTTGAAGTCTGTGGAGGGGTTGGGATTCCAATGTAGAGTGTTTTGAAGTCCCATCTGCTTGTGATCCTGGCCTGCATGGTGACCATTCTAGTGTCCCGTTGGAGCCACTTGAATACTTTATGTAACATGTAGAGTATTTTGATTCAGGTCCCTTAACCCCAGGAGAGATTTTAAAATGCAGATTTAATCTATACATCTGCCATGTTTCTCCCTGTTGCCAATTTGTTTGCAGGTGCAAAATTTAAGGCTCAACTTGTAATTTTTTTTTATAACTATCAAAGTTAATTTTTTGGCAAAACTCTTACGCAATATCATTTGTTGAACATTGAAATGTACTCAGACCTGCTAAATATGTGTGAGGGCTTAAGATCTGATGTCACATCTTGTGATGTCACTTCCTGTGGGGTCATGGGCTGTGATGCTACATGCGGGGTCACGCTCATGTCACTTGCATGCTGCCTAACTTGGTTAACTCCCCAACCCCCACTTTTAGGACTCCTGGTATTCACTGAAGAACATGTAGATTATGATTAAAATTTTGTGGTAATCTGATACCTCAGTTGTCATTTCAGGACGTTCTTTTTTGCACTTCCATTGTATACTACAATAGAAAGTAAAGAACCCTGAAAAGTAAGAGCTGGTCAGATATAAGATTCTTGTGCTATGCTAGCTAAGTGGAGCTGTAATGTTAATAGCCAAACCCAAGTAAAAGAGTGCAATATTCAACTGCACATACAAAATTAAGATGAGCGGAATAGAAAGAGGAAGGGTTTAAGAATGTGCAGAACATGGGCTAATCTGTTGCAATAGCCTTCAGCTGTCCGTAGAGTACAATTAGGACAAGTTAAGTTTTCTCGGATTAGAATTTGTGACTAAATTTATTTGAGCTGCGCACATTTCACGCATCAACATCTGCCTATCGAAGTCAATTTGGCCTGTTGTGCCAAAGCTAGGAAGCAGAGTTTGAGGAAAAGAGACTGCATTTCAGTTTAAAGCCAGGCTCCCGTTCGATATTCGAAAATCTTGCATCTTCAGTTGAGGTTTTACTGCAAGACTCCGCCATGAGGTACGAAAAAATTGCCCATTCCACCATTGCTGTATGCTCTTTCAATTGGAGCTCCCGTGGTGTTAACCGGTTACTATTTCTTAAACCCAATATTGGTTTAAAGTTAACCATGGCTGTCTTAATTGTTTGAAGTATAGAGCGGAGCCATTAAGGAAAATGAAAAAACATGCACTCGGATGACATGGTAACTTGAGGTTCAGGCCTTTTGAAAACTTGGTTGTGAGAACTGCCCCAATTTATCTCTTGCGTATAAATTCCCCCAATGAATAATGCTCTGCTTTAAATGTCAAAGTACTAAATTCATATATCAAAGCAACTACAAGTCGCTTGATTTAAGCTTTTACTATTGCTTGTCATATGCAGGGTTTGAAGCTGATGTAGGAAGGAAAAACATGTCACTCAATGCTGTCGCTTACCAAAATGCTAATATCATACATGGATCTTTAGCAGTAGCACATGGTAATTTGATAGTTGTAATCTTCTTTAGGAGGCAGGCTTAGTGTAGCATTTTCCAAAAGTAAAATAAAAATTCCTTGAACTATTCGTCCACTGCAGTAGATGGGTTAAGGCCACAGCAAATATCCATTGTTACAATGCGGTATTTACATTAATTACATTATGATTCATATCCAGTGTTCCTTTCAAATCTACTTTTTCAATGCATTACATAGTAATTTGTGTGCACGCGTGCATATAGTTTTTTTTTTAAATAAAGTAACTAAGATCTTATTAGCATAGCCATCTAGAATATTTAACTTTCGCCTTTCAGTGAATATATTCATACACTACCTAAAGGTTGAGATATAAAATGTGGGGAGCTGTTAAGCAGCTGAAGCTGGTTGGGCTGAATAAACGTGGGAAGGGAATGCTGTACTAATGCTGATGTTTGTCTCCAACTGTTTCGGACCCTTTAAACAGGTTTCCCGTTACTAAACCCACACGTCCGCTCAAATATCTAAACCTCTAGTTTAATGTCTGCAAAGTTGATTCTTTCTGCCATTCCGGAATGGCTTTATATCAAACCACTTCCAACAGACTCCTTTTTAGCAAGCCTTAAATTTTATCTTGCTAACAGTCTTTGCAAGTCACTCTAAATGTATTTTGGTTGTGCATAAATGAACGCCCTAGGTTACTTCAGCATCTAGTGCCACGTTGGACTTTTTTTCTCCTTCCGTAACCCTTTTAATCGAATGAATCATACATATCAAGATGGAAAGGATACAAACTGAAAAGATGTCTTAGATTTTTCTGCTTCCTTCAAATGCATGTCTTTAAAAAAAGTCCATGTATATCCAAAGCATGTTGCTTGTTTGTTAGGTGTGGTGCTGAGTGGATGGTCAGCACGTGTGGGTGGCTCGCCTATTTGCCTAGAATCAAACATTGTCTGAACCATTTAACTTCAGCAGAACTTCACTAGTGCAATCCCACCTCCTTGAATTACCTCTGTACTAATACGCATTTAAATGGAGTCTTCCCTAGAGGTGGGTGAAATAGTTCATTCTGCCAGTGTAATTTTGGCAACTCCACGTCGGTCTTGTAATGCACAGAATTATTCCCAGGTTAGAAACCAACTTTACCACCACCAGCTCCGTGTCAATGTGCCCATATTGGTAAATGTATGGCTTTCTGTAAAACGGCGTGATGAGCAGCTGGTTGGACCTAAGCTCAAATGGACAGTTGCTGATTTAATTCACCCCAGCTGCTTTCTACAAACTCATATTGCTGCCACATATTCCAATTTGACTCAACACGTCGTGGCAAAAATACTAGTTTTCTGCTGCCATGGTCCAGCTGATTTTCATAGTCCAACTCCTAACCAGTTATTCTGAGTTTTTCCACTGTGGTAAACTGGCCAGTGCCCAAATGGGGTTCCTAGGCACACCTGCAGAATCCTACGTAGTCTGCTTTAAGATTAATTGTAACTATCACAAACCCTCCTGTTGGAAGATTGCTCTGAAAAGCAGCTTGTGGCTTGACAGTGTGCCGAGTTAGTTCCTGGCATGTCACCCTCCTTTAATTTTAGTGTTTTTCAAACGACTAAAGTGCAATGAAGTTGTCGCCCAATGTGAAAGTATGGCTCCTGCACAACCTTGCCAACTGGGGCTACTGAACATTTTTTTGGATCTATTTAATGAAGATTCTATTAATTTTCTTTCCTTTTAGTTAAGAAGACTTGTGCTGAATCTGACTTTGTGTGCAGTAATGGGCAGTGTGTTCCTGAAAGGTGGCAGTGTGATGGCGATCAAGACTGTGAAGATGGATCTGATGAACATCCAGACTTCTGTCGTAAGTCATCTCCCTTTTTGCATGTATTTTCTATAGAAAAGTCCCTAAACTGACTTGGACTCCGCTCATGCACTTTGACACAGTACATAAATATCCTTAGTTTTCTATTAGTGATATTGTATAATTTGTGTAATTTTTTAATGTAGTATAAACCATACATAGCCAGGCCAAACAATACCAACCTAGCTCACTATTGGAAGCCTTCATATTCTTGTTTAGGCCACAGTTGTGTGACTTGGAGCATGTCACTTGTTAGTCTGCGTCGGATTTAATACCTAATCCCGTGTCTGCATTGTCCCTACATTCCCAATGCAGAATCGCATTGTGCTGCCCCTCCTTACTGCAGCTTTTATCACTCTGAAATAGCAGTGATGCATGTTCATACACAGCCCAAATAACAGACTTCAATGCACATGTTCTGAACCGTGGTCCTTTGGCATTCTCTGAAGGTGTTTGTAAAGCATTGTTGCGGTGTGCTACCTCGGAGCAGGGGTGGTGGTGGACAGACTAACTTCTAAAGCCGATGGAGGTTTCACTGAGATTGCAATAAATGTGTTCCTGTTAACTGTAATGCTTTGAGAACTAATACTGTAATGGTTTGAGAACTAATACAGTAATGCTTATCAAGCAATTTCTATCGAAACCTCCTCTTGCAGTATGTTTGGCGATGATGACATATAAACGGGCCAATAGCATAAATTGACAAATGGTGGTCATTGTGAAGTCTGATCTTTTTAAAGGGTGTAGGCTGTCTCTGAATTCTGACTAATAACTATGAAGTACTTTGTCGGATCTTTACTGTCTTTGCAACATTGTTTTGCAAAGCAAAATTACACCCTCACCGCAATAGTAAGCATCTAATGCTAACCCCTAACAAATTCCTAATGCTTTGTAATAGGAGGTTTACCCACACTGCTTAGAACAAGCGCACGTGACCGAAACAAATTTCGATCAGCAGCTGAACGGCTTTCTCATGGGAATCGTTAAAAGGACATTGAAAAGAGAAATGCAAACTCCAATGCTGAGCTCGTCATCGGTGATTCCTTGCTAAGCACTAGGGCCAGACTAGAAACTTCAGAAGCGACTGGACTGACCATGTATAACCGGGCACAATGCAAAAAGCAAAATGGAATCAAAGAATTGTGACCTCAGTCATTATGGTGATTTAGAAAGCCATTTCCGTACCAATCCGCACCAAGTTGTAAATGTGTTTTTTTTTTTTTTCAGGTCACCGTTATTTATCCAACCTCTTATTTTTGTTAAAGCAAAGTTTCAATCAAATGAGGTGGTCTTGGTGCAGTAATCGATCTGTTCAATAGTTCAGCTTACTCAATAGTTCAGCTTACTAAAGTGTTTACTTCGCTATGGCTTGCGTTCCATAGTATTGTGATGAGCGGTCCTAATACCAAAAGGACGCAGACTAGAGGGTGGGAAAGTTCCTTCTTCGCAATTAAATGTGCTGTGTTTGCGCATTTTTCTAAGTTTATTATTTTTTTCTCCAATTCCAGCACGCTCGTGTTGGTCATGATGCAGGTCCGGATACCAGCAGCTTTATCCACTCAAATGTACAAAACTGAATTATCATGGAGCAAACGTAATGCATGCAGCTTAACCAAAATTCATAAACCCACCCCATCAGGCTACAGTTTAAAAGTGAAAGTACTTTTGCTCTGCATATAGCATCTCAAGGTTTTTGCAGTTAATCAGTAACATGCCTGACACTTGTATGAATTATGGCAAAATGAATTTGTGGAGTGTTCTGTAGTAACTTGCTGTCTCTACATAGTTATAAATGCATATAATATTGCATTTTTGCACTTGGCATTCATAACATTTTCCAAGAGCACACTTTCAAATCTGCATCAGTTGTAGATTATCAGACTGGCAATTTCCCAGTGCGTAATTGTATAGACTATACATTTTTTGCGATTTGAAAACCTAGGGTGTATGTGCAATTGCAAAGTCTTTTTCTCCTCCTGATGGAAAACCGTTTTCAATACAGAAACTTATTCCCCTACACCTGAACCAAGTTTATGGATGTTGCACACTTTCCCACCAATGAAGGTAACTTTCAGCCCTTGGCAGGATGAACTCTTCCCTTTTTCTAGGCTTGGAATGAGTCGCAGAGCCGCTTTGGAAAACTCTCAAACTGTCACGTTTTTGGGTGCTTACAAACTTATTGCAAATCATGTTTTGCAATAATCATGTTTTGAAATAATCACTTCCTTTCTAAGATTTACACGTCATTGTGTGCAGTAGTGATGTACCACCCTTTGTCTGCATTCAGATAACCACAGAATTTCCTTGGACATCAGTCCGACCTTCAGGCTGTTTTCAGACCTTCCTGGCCTTACATCCCTAGCCTTTTCCAATGATCCATAGACTTTCCTAACTTGCCATTATTTGCTCTTATTTGATCCATCAACTCCTCATTCAGCCCCTAGAGTTCTCAATTGGAGCTCCAGCCTGATCTTTGACTGCCCCAACCAGCCTCGGAAATCCTACTCCTGTTCCAGCACAAACCAGCTGGCCCCAAGGCCATCAAGTACTCCCACTGGCCCTTCACCTCTGTGAGCAGAATGGGATAGGTGTTGAAGATACCTGAAAGTGGCCAGCAGTAACCTCCAAGTAGCCTCAAATCTTCCACCCCTCCATTATGGACATTACAGCTGCGATCAGATGTCCCCAGCTGGTCTGTCAATGACATTAGCCTGTATGGGTCTCTGGCTAGTTTAGCTCCGCCCCTTAAAAAAAGGTTGTGCAGGTAGGGAACTTGGGTTCACTAAATCTACACTGTTGCATGGATTTTATTTTGCGCCTGACTACGAAGCATTGGATACTTCACCAAGTAAACAGCGAAGCATTGGATACTTCACCAAGTAAATGGCCACAAAGTGACTTGTCGACAAGCTGTGATCAGCCGAGTTTAGGTAGGGAGCAACTGTAGAGCCTTAAGGCATTTGTGATGTGCTGCTACCTTTTGAGATTGAACATGTGCCGGGCAGCATTAAAATGCAAAATTACATTCATCCACAATAGTCGTACACTGCAAGCACATAGGTGTCTTAGGAACCAAATCCTTTGAATAGAACAATCTTCTGCGAAAATAAATGGGACTACTAAAGCAATTTCCCCTGTTTAGTGCAGTGTGGGAAAGAAGTTCTTGTCATTCTGTCAAATCTTTGTACATTTTTATTCTCTTAAGCAGATACTTCACTATTGGTTAATGCCATTCTCCGTTTGAAGGTGCTCTATTCTATTCCCAATAAATTTGATCACATTGAACAAGATCCGATAGGCCTGGCCTTTATTGAAAAATATTTCACTTCCTTAGGATAAACACCTGGAATACCAATGCCTGTGTTCCCCTTTCCAGCCTCTACCCTTCCCAAAGCAGTAAGTAATTCATTTGATCTACTGCTAGACTAAAACATCCCTCTGGCCAAGACTTTAGTGGTGTTTTTCCATCAGCTGTCAACACAGCATGTACATCCAAATTTTTCAAACTGCTTCTTTGATAAATGCTGGTTGTAATTATGCCATTCTGTCGCGACTGGATAAGAAAAAACAGTGTAAGCTCATGACTAGTAATATGCTTTAAAGCATAAATATCACATTGAATGGCACACGTCTTTTCGCTTCCAATTTTTGCTGAGTGAGATTAATCTATATCAATATACACTCCAAACGAATGTCGTCTGCATGGCGCTTTGAATACGGACTTGCTCTTAGTTTTGAGCAGTTGCTGGTTTCTTATCGAGGGACTGTATGTACTAATTCTCCTTTTGGGAGAAGATTGGATCCCCCTTAATTTTGAGTGTACATTGATGTAGATTAATCTCACTTTATTTGAGCAATTGTACGTGGGCTAGGTCATTGGATTTTGCCATATTTTTAACCAACCTGATGATGACCACTCCAGTTTAATGTGGTTGAAGTGCCGTTGCCACCCATTGAAGAGGTCGCAATCCTTGCAATTGTTTTTTTGTTCTGTTTGAACAGCTTGTGTAATTCTTTCCTTAGCCTCTGTATGTTTACACTGTTTACTGTCCTTAAGGTTTGTTGTGTAACCAGGAGAGCACCATTGCCTTCTGATTTTACCTTATTGTCCTATTACATTTTAAATATTTCCAAATTTGTGTAGGGGTATCACTTGTCAATAGTTTTGTCATACACATTCTTTTCTTGTTCTATGTGATTATCAGTTCATGTTGAATGCAATGTACTACTTGAACCCTTGTTAGGATTCTAATCTTTACCTTGCCACTGGTTCAGGTAATAGGTCGCACCACCAGAGGCACCACCAGAGGCAGCCCTATCTCATGAAGAAAAGGCATCACCCTCTATGCTGGGCTCCAGAAAGTCTGGAATGGGTTCCTAGGATCTGGCAGCTATTCTAGAAACCAATTTGTATACATGTACAATTCCATGTTGCAACATATTTTCAGTCTTCTCCATTCTCCAATAAAATCAGCAAGCTACCCATTTTCTCAACAGAGCATAATAAACTTTCAGACATCAGTCCTTAGTTGGTGTTCTATTTCTGCTGAAATGGGCACTTAAAGCCCATACATTTCCTGTATTGGAAAGCGCATAAATCGGCTAGTATCTGTTCAACTAAAGCTTTGGGTGATAGAAGTGCAGCTTGGAATGGCCTTTTTTTGGGCATTAAAACTGTGCCGGATTCCATACATCACTAGCACTTATGATACTGGCTTAAGTGTGCATGCAATAGTCTAGAAAACCATAAGCAATTCAAAGATGTTCTAACATGATCTAACAATCACCTGACTAAAACAATCTACAAAGCAAGCAGTGACACTTCACATTCCCAAATGCTCGAGCATGAATTGGAAATAAACTTTGACTAAATATCTTTAACATGATTAGAATCATTTTTGTTAAATCGGTCTTAATATACATCTCTCTATTAAATACTTTGGAGGCCTTGTATTTAAAATACTGTGAACGTATTATTGTGGTGGGTGAAGCTATCTTTACAGTTAACTCAAAATTCATACTGTTCAAATTGGAGTTATTGGTGAATGCTCAACTTCCCTCCAACCCACGCTATTCCAGAATAGTGACCACAGACCCCTCAGGTCTGAAGATTACTGGTAAAGAGCCACTACTGTAAATTGCCCATTCTCAAATACCTTGCAAATCTGAATGTACCATATCTACTTACAAGCAGTTTCAGGTCTGCCAAACGGTTGTCTGCCCAACCATTTAGATAA
Organism: Lissotriton vulgaris; assembly: GCF_964263255.1. Classification (NCBI taxonomy): domain Eukaryota; kingdom Metazoa; phylum Chordata; class Amphibia; order Caudata; family Salamandridae; genus Lissotriton; species Lissotriton vulgaris. The sequence goes on along the minus strand of NC_141689.1, from coordinate 889,068,757 downwards.
GAGACATGTGGTGATTTACACCTGTGTTCAGGATACTTCCCTGCAAAAGTCTTCAATCGTAGAGACTGAAGTTATCAGTCACTACCTCATCACATAAAAATTTAGACAATCCAGGCTTTGGTGTTTGGCATCTTACTAGGGAAAAACGAGGCAAAGGTTACAAGGAAGGCCACCTCTCCACATTAAGACCCTTAAGCTTAGGTGAAAAGTCCCCAAATAGTGGAAGCCATATGTCCTTGTGTCTTACTGTTATTGTCAATCCTTACCTGGTGTCTGACTGCTTTCATTAAGCTTCGAGAAATGTACTATTGTGGCCCACTCTTACTTGTCCATGTGCCCCAAACCAGCTCAGACTACCGTAGAGTAGCTAGTGGTGCTTTACAAAAACCAAATGTATCCGGTGCAGCCATATAAAGTGTTGAGCCTTCACTAATTTGAGAGCACAACTCTAATACTTGACTTTGTTTCCACTTCGTTCTTCAACAGATTTAAGAACTTGCAGGGTGACTGAAATCAGTTGTGGTCCACGCTCGACGCAGTGTATTCCAGTTTCTTGGGGTTGTGATGGGGAGTCTGATTGTGACAGTGGAGAGGATGAAACCAATTGTGGTAAGCTCTGGGAATGGGTGACTTTTTTTATTTTGTATTTATCCAGCAGGCTTCACGTTTTGTGTTTGCAATCCCTAGACTTGCAAGGAGTTGTATATTTTGCATGCTATGGAATAAGACCACATTAGGTGCAATAGAATAGTTGGTGGGATGTATATCCCAAAGGTAGCATGGCTGCCTGCAAGCCTTTCTGAAGCAGCTATTGCTAATCTCCATCTGTCTAGTGTTGACTGCTGTATGGACGAAATTGCTGAGATCCACATTTAATCATTTGGATATTTGTGCATATGCTGGGCAATTCAGGCTTGCTTTAATGGTGACAAATCTGTTTTCTACTACTGTACGTTATTTTTTTTTTACTCTGAGCTGGCCACGTTACAAAATGTTTAGTACAGTATTTGGTTAGTTTAGGGTCTGGGTGCCAAATTTATTCAGTGATTACTTCTTAAAACTTATAAAAATAGTTCATATGGTCCAGAGTTCATTTTGACCAGGGCTGAGAGTCCATGGCCCTAGCAAGCACTCAACTACTCGCTTTACAGGGCTGCTGGAATGTGGCCAAGTAATGGTCCCGTTATTCATCCAAAATGGAGGCACTTGCAGAAAAGTAGTATTTAATCGGGTGGCATTTATTAAACTGTTCGTTGCTATGGTTAGTTAGGAAATCCTGATATGAAGACTTTCCACATTTTGCTACTTTGTCTGGAGGCTGGGTAAGCCTCTTGGTGGTATCTAGAATGAGTGTTCCAACCAAGATGTCTGAAAATCAAAGCGGAAAGGGCTTGCTAGTAAATCTCAGTGTTTGATTCTTGGTAATGGAAATTCTGCATGGAGATTCCCACTGGAACCCAGACAAGCAGGGCCCCTGAAAGTGCAGTTGCATCCATTCTAAGGAACTTGATGGTCCCCAGTTAAGTAGGGCCTTTACTGACTTCCATTAGGCTACATTTCTGACATTGTGTGACTATCCCACACACTGGTCTGAGGGAGAGTGCTCTTTTCTACTTATGTTGCCATAATCCAACAATGAGATCACTATTCAAGTGCATCTATACACAGTTTTATTGGTATTTCATCCCTCCTGGTAGAGTTTTGGCTTCCTTGTCCATGTAACAATAAAACCTTGCACTTCAATGAGCACAATTTACAGTACTGAAAGGTTCCTAGAGTAAGATAACAAATTTAATTTGTTGGGACTGATATACTCTCTAACTTGTGGTTTCTCTGCCTCATGTAGCATTTGGAACCACCTGGTTTCTGGTAGTAGAGCATCAGCTTACTCTCCTGCAATCTTCGACTAAATTGCCACAGGGTCATGGGAGAATGTCGGGACACCTAACCTACTTTGGGTGAGCCTTCCAACACATTGTTGCCTGGATCTGCCATGTCAAACATGGTTCTGGCAGAAAAACTAAACCGTTATCCCATCTTTGTGTCGCGACCACACAGCTTTGGGATGTGTTTCTGAGAAATAAATAATACCAAATGGTCTGCCATGACCTTGCGGCATAGCCAGCTTTTCCATTTTGAAAGTCATGGAGGTGAGCCAGAGTATGCCTCGGGGCCAATTTGCCTTCATTCTACAGTGGCATGACTAGTGCCATAGTCTACCATGGTTCAAGCACCTTTACCAAAAATTGAATATCTCCTTGTTTGATCTCAGTACATATTTGTCTAGATCCAGCTACAATCCACTCTTATGTGGTAGCCATTGTTAAGACCTTGGTTTGAATTCCTTTTAAGTCTTCATTAATGGTAGGACTAGCACCATGACTGCATGAACAGTTCTGCCTGTGGAAGTGATCCTAGCCCCATAACTTCAGCTGTGTAGTGACTTCCCTTATCTAAATTTTTTCTGATCTGAACCAAGACAATGGCGTAATAGGGGGTCCCCATGTAAAATACATGGAGGGACCCCCACCACATTCAGGCGCTCTCAGGTCAGTGACCCGCCACCCATGCACAGCGCCCAGAGGGTGCCCTTTTGTTCTCTGGGAGGAAGGGGGAGGTCTATGCTCCACAGGGCTAATGTTACAGCATTGGCTGAAGATATCCAAGGACAAGTCTCGGACCGTGGGGGCAAAAACACAGCCAGACCAATTATCTAAGCTCCAGTCTTGGCGTCTTGCAAATGGCCAGTGATGGGAGCAATCCACATGGATTCCACCTTTTTGAGTGGCTGGGCTCTGGTGCCCTTTTCAGATACAGTACTCTGACTACTGGTGAACACCTGCCCTGAGGTTGACGGAATATTTCATCCCTCTTTGTTCTAGAGTAATGAGATGTATATGCTCTTATGCATAGCCATGCGAGTCCAGCACTACCAACTTACTATACTAAGTGCTATGTGGGTTGGTTTGAAGAGTAGTCTCTGCAGATGCTGATTGATCTCTGTCTGCTAAGGATATTTTTGTGCACCAGCGAACTGTGGGGAAACAGCAGGCCTTTACTCCCAATGAACTTCTTCACCAAAATGGCAGTGGTACTCAACTGCTGAGGTTAAAGGTAGGATGCACATGATCAGTTTGAAACTAAACCGTTTTGATTGTGTTTTTTTTGGGGAGTAACCTTTGTGAAGGTACTTTACATCCCTGTCCAGGGATGGCAAGGTCTAGATCTTCAGTTTTCTGGTGCTACCATACTTGAGGATTGAGGCGTAGTCCACTCCAGGTTTAGTGGTTGGCAGCGCCCTGCACCCGGGTGTGGAGACTGGCTCCGTTTTTCAGTGCTTACTGAAAATGTGGAGCTTGAGACGCCGTAATTGAAATGCCTCTCGGTCTAGCTGATATCAAACGATCATCTAGAACTTGCTTGCTAGATGTGGCTGGAGCAAGTTGTATGAGGCTTTGGGGGTGGCGATACTTCTCTATGCAGTGTGTGCACCTACTCTGATGCACATACTGGTGAGGGTGGCCTCACATGATAGTGAGTAGGGTGTATTCTTGCCCCCCTGGGTGACCATTTCTGCTCCCATGTATTATTAACCAGACTTCTTACAAATGGCACCCCTTCAGAGCATGCTGGGTTGACACAAATGCAGCATAATCTGCCAGAGCTTTGTATCAGCCAATCGGGTCGTTGCAACAAGGCGCCTGAACAGTCTGATCATGCGCAGAGCAAAGGTGACCAAAGCTCCCTCTTTCTCAGCTGGTCAGGTGATTTTGACTTTTAGCCACCCACTGCTTACTGAAACTGTTTGAAATCAGCATTTTTGCACGTAGTGATGTCATGCAAAGCCGCCGGGACGAAACCGTCTTGAGGGTAGGTTATGACTTTGTTGGGGTGAATAATTTCGGAGTTCAGTAATTGAGGTCAATACTACTCCTCTCGAGGGCACATTAAGGATACAGAACTTCTCTCTGCTCTCTCTGCTAGTGGCAGCCTTTAAAACCCACTCGAGTCCTTGTGGTTTATGTAGTAGCCTATGTATTTTTTTACCTCCTTTGTGTGGAGTCGCTACTTAATTGCCAGTCCTCCATAGCCTCTGTCATTCAATGTCTTGTGTTTAAATGAAAATCGATACATCGGCTGAATGAATGGAGGCCTTGGTTGGGTGTGGGTGCTGTTTCCAATGCACGTACTGTTTATCTTATTATACTTTCATCACTTTACTCCAAAGGCAACATTACCTGCAGTCCAGATGAGTTCACGTGCTCCAGCGGGCGATGCATTTCCAAAAACTTTTTCTGCAATGGCCATGACGACTGCGGCGATGGAAGCGACGAGCTGGACTGCACCCCTCCGACCTGCGGGGCTCACGAGTTTCAGTGCAAGAACGCTTCCTGCATCCCCATCAGCTGGGTTTGTGATGACGATGCAGACTGCGCGGACCACTCGGATGAGTCAATGGAGCAGTGCGGGCGCCAGCCGGCCTCCCCGCAGCGGTGCCCGGAGAGTGAGATCCAGTGTGGCTCCGGGGAGTGCATTCACAAGAGGTGGCGCTGCGATGGCGACGCAGACTGCAAAGACAAAAGCGATGAGATGAACTGCCGTAAGTATATGGGCCAAAGATGCTGCTTGTGTTAAATATCCAGTCTGTCTACTCTGGGTTTTGTTTGTTGCTTTGAAAAAGCAAAGGGCTCTGCAGGCCCCTAGTAGGTAATGCCTGTCTTTTTTTTTTCCTATGTACTTCAAGAACCGATTCAAAATTTAATATGGCTACTTCAGGGTAAAGGTCGCAAGGCTGGGAGGCCTTTCAGAGCATAGTGCTAATATAAGACTAAGTAACTCATGAACGTATAGCTCCACTGGTTTGGTAGAATCTGATTGGAGCGAAGAGTTAATTAATGTTTCTTGAATGCTGTCAAGAGCAATTTATTATACTACAATCATTGATCTATCATTCGAATGTAAATCACTTTTTTCTTTGCCCATGATCTTTTTGCCAGAATGCAATATTTTGGCAACATGTTTGACATAGTGCCATCTTCATACAGTCGCTACTTTTAGGGAGGACCATTCTCTCACTTTTAATCACTCGCTCGCTACCACGTCTCCATAACATGGGTCTTTCTCACATTTGTCTCTTCACTTCAAGTCCCGCCATTATCTTGGTCGCACCTGATACATGATGTAGCAATACAATTAACACAATTGTCGATTCCTTTGGGATCCTTTCTCCCCACAGGTAACTGACATTGTGAATATTAGTGAAGGTAAGAAGTCTGGTCTGGAGCACTTTGATCTTTAACCATCAGATCATTCACGTATTCACTTATCAATTAATAGTTCAAATCTGTAAAGTCAAGGACCAAGCTGATCTGGACCAGATCCATGAGGAAGCTTCCCTACTTGGATCCGTTCACTGCCATACTCTGCACTACCTTCGTTCATTGCCATATCTGAACTTTTATGCTGGGGGGGTTACCTTTCATTCCCCTGGATATTGCCGACTTTTTTGCATCTGCCAATGTTCACCCACCTGTGCTAACGTAAGAAATTTTACATAGTGTAGGCTGGCACCAAATGCAGTCACTGCTGCTCTTGAAGCTTGTGCTGTGTGCTTTCAAGTCTGGATCTTGTTGCTCTAGCAAAATTGCCCACATTGCTCCCTTTTCCACATCCATCCTTTAAACACTGCCCGGCAACGATCCTTATTCAGACCAAAATTGTCACTCCAGACAGTTTGGCCTCCCCGTCCCACTATACCCTTCCACCCCCTCAACTTCGTCTGCTCTTTGCTATATTTCATAGCAAAAATGATTCAATCCTGAAACTACAACCCTTGTGTGCTCCTGGTTCTTAATTTTCTTTAGTGCTCACCTTCGGTAGCCCTTCCAAATGGTTGAATACCTCTGTCAAAGCTAATGCCTACCCAAAATGTTTTTTAAACACCAGATGCTTGCTTTCATCTGTCATATAACCCATTTGCACACTAGCTATTTTGATACAGCTTTGATATTGACCTGTTCCATGAATTCCACGGAGACCTCACTTTCTGATGGTTACTACTTCCCACAAATTCTTCCTTAGGGTTGTTGTATCTGGACACTGTCACACTAGTAGTTTCCTTAAGGTATAGGCTTGTACTGCAGAGGTTTCAGCCATAGGCATGCGTGGCATAATTGGAGATGTTGCAGAGCTGTAATGCCTAGGTCCTGGAGAGGTCTTTACTGAGGATCATACTGTACCATCCAGAACTACCAAGTAAGAATTTTGTTGGCATTTCTGTGCATTTTCTTCCATCACACAATTCTTAGTGTGAAAACTGGTTTCCTCTTGTGATTGTGCTTAAAGCTCTGCCGTGGTTCAAGCGATCTGTCTGACGCTCATTAAACTTGTTTGTGTTCAGGGGTGCACCACGACCAGCCTCTTGCAATATTAGTACTGTTGTGTACACAATACATACATACTAGTGTATAGTTGTTACTCCTTCCCTCTGTTGGGAAATCTTTATCGATATGCATGGCCACCCTTTTAGGCTTCCCAAAAAAGATTTCCTATCCTGACTTTAAGGAGAAATAATTTCCAGTGTCTGGCCTATATGGCAAGTGGGCAGTGATCGATGGGCTGTTCCTGCAAGTCAGTGTGGGCCATTTTTTGTCTGTTTCAGGATATGTTTTATGGTTTGCTGGGCCAGGTTTTACTGTTGACTTCCTTTGTATTAACTTTGCAAGGACTTAATCTTGCAGCAAGCAATCTTTAACTTGTAAAGAGACGGTAGGAGTTTTGCAAGTTAAAACTGCCCCAATTTGCAAACATGGGACACTTTTTTTGTTTATATCTTTAATTCCCTTATGGGGCCACTTTTGTTTTGGTGCTGGGGTCCATTTTCTGTCCTAGTCGACCATGGTAGTTTCTGCTACACATTAGTAGAAAGATTTACTTGAAACGGCTTTAACCCAATTAGAGTGTAGCCATTGCAATTCTCATATGTGGCGGATTTATATGTATTTTGGCACTTGAAGATTTTGCTCGATAATTTAACATGAAAGTCTAATTTTGTAGTTCAAGCAGTCTCTGCAAGGCATTAGTCTTTGGAATCTATTCAAGATGTCCTTCTCTAAATGTCGATTTTCTCTCAGCTGCTGGCCGTGTCTCCTTAACGCCAATGTTGCAGTTTTGGTTTCGCTTCTCAGTTCGTAGAATTTTAAACATCGGCATTGTTCAATGTAATCTAAAGTGTAAATCTCGTATTACTTTGGAAAGTTCTTACCCTTCAAAATGAACAGGTTAGGTCGTTTTGGACTAGTAGTTTCTGGGATCTCCTTCTGGATTGTCTAAATGTAAAGGGTTTAGTCTCCTTATACATTGAATCTTGAGGTCAACAAGTTTGATTTTCTTTACCTGTGCAATATTTTTTTATAGCTTTATCGAGCGCTGTACATATAACAGTTAAGTCATACATACAGGGGTAAAAAGAGCAAATAACCGGCAAGAAGGAATAAGCATGGAGTGATCTTTTTTGCTTTTAGTGCAGATGCTTATAAATAGCTTTCACGCTGCCTTAAGTATTCTGAAAGGATATACTTGCTCTAATTTAAACTTGTGCGTCAGCTGAAAGCAGTGTATTCACCCGGCTTTATTTATTAGCTTGTCCCCTTTGGTTCTCCTTGATTTCGGATAAAATATGAATTTGTCATTTTTGTAATCTTGCTGGCCTTTGGTATTACTGTGGGACATCGTGGCTTACTCGGAAATGAAGGTAAACTTGTCACTAGGACTATGGCTTGTAGCTGCTATTTGTGGAAGGTAATGGAGTAGTGATCCTTTTGTGGATGTGAAAGGATGGATTTTAACAAACTAGGATGAATGTGTGCAAATCCTCTATTAAGAGCAGGTCAAATTTCTGTTGACTGACTAAAACCGTAAGTCCGCTTTGCATACTAGTTTAGAGCCAATGATTAATCCGAATGATTTTGGTGGACGGTTGGCAATGTCGTGGCCTACCATTGATTAATGTCTAGGCATTTTAGCCCACTAGACTTGTGCAATGGTATCTGGATGCTGTGGCGCTACATAATTTTATTTTGCTACAATTATAAATTGTATAATTTCATACAGAAATCTGTGGCGGTTATTGCCTGCCTTACAAACTCAAGGGTGTGGTTGGGGTTGTTGCCTTTGATAGCTGAAGACTCCAGTCCTGCCGATATGCACAAAGTGTTCCAACTTGAATTTGAAAATTAACATTTTGAGATGCCGAGTCTGCAAGCTTTCAGTCACAACTATAAAGATTTATAGAGTGGAGGTGCTTTATTTTATATGCATTCCCTGATTGAAGATCATTTAAAAGAATCCATATGCAAAGAACCATGGCGTTCTTGAAGCTGAAGTACTGTACACTCTGCATATTGAGGCTTGAAAAGGCAAGAATAGGTCCTGGATTAAAAAAAAACTTTGTATGCTTTTAGCTAAAGGGCAGAACTCCAGACTTTTCAAACTGTTCATTAATGAAAGTGACACTTATCTTGGAACATTCCTAATGTGTTAACCTAATTCTCATTTACATTTTAATATTTTGGTAATGTTCTCCTAGATTGGGTAAATTTACAAGCACTATAACTTTTCGTTTTGTTGACTTAGTTACTTAGTGATTTTCACAACCTTGTCCTAGTGAGTCTGTAGTGGTCATGGACTTGACAGCTTAACCCACAAGAAAGGGCAACTTGTGTTGTGGCAACCAGAATGTGAATAAGAATACATTGTGTTGATCGCCATTATGTCAGAGTAACACTGTACCTAAGCATGCACCCACTGCATGCACAAACACTGCAAACTGTGCCAATACTATCGAAGTTTAACCAGAAAGTACATATGGAATGGCAACAAGATACCAGGGCAACTGCAGCTCGGACTCACCATGAAGCTGCCAACCCTGCCTGCAACCATAGAGGCTATCTCGTTTGCACACAGGTTCACTCATGCTTACTCCTGCCAACTCTTGGGCCTCTGCACCACTCCCCACCCCACTCACATCCTAGGTGGCCTCCCTTATGAAGCCACCAAGGTATCTCTAGAGATGATGTGCCCATTCCAACCTAATGTTGCAATTCGTACAGATGGAAGTGAGTTGAGAGAGCTGCAGGCTCTGGTGCCAAATCGTGGAGTGCTAGGCATACCAGGGCCCAGAAGACCACTCCTCATGCAAGGCAATAAAAGACTATACTGCTAGCTCGAGGTTTGATTTGGGCTTACAGGTTGATTGCATGGGTATTGCACCTGCATTCAGTGGCCAGAGCATTATAGGAAGTGTGCGATTTTGCTTCCTTTGACTCTACCATCTTCCACCTTGTAGTAGGGTGAGTGTGCACCCTGACCTTGCCCTGTGACAGGGTGGTGCTAAAGGCAAGACTGCCTCTGGTAGATCTGAACAGCCTTATGTCTTCAATGGTGAAACGGGCCTGCAGAATGATGTGCTGTACAAGAATCACACTAATGCACAGTGGGTAACTGTACACTGGCCTGAGTGACAGCAGTTTGGGACCTGAAATGTGCCATGAGTAAATAGTGTGGTGCCTCTTCAGCTTTTATGAGATGCTGAACTGTTTTCTTAACTTTAGTGTCCTATGGTTGTTTTGGGGGGCAGTCTAGACTGGTGGTAGGACATATCCCTAACACCCATAGCAGCAGAATAGTTGGCTGTGTGCAGTGGACCTGCAGGTTGGCGCTTTAGGCTGTTGAATCATTCATTATCAATACTAGTAGTTAGTGATAGGGTTTTGCACAAATTGTGCAGCTCTACTAACTTCCATTTTTAAAGTAGATCCTCAGACCCCAAAGCTCTTGCCAGGATTTGCATTGGTCATTCCCCAGAGGGTACACTATCTTTGAATTTTATCATACAGGTGTTTAAATGTGCCAAGCCATCCCTGGTGCCACTGTAGTCTAATTTATAGTGACCATTGTCAACCCCGGATTTTCATTTCTACTCGAGCTCATGAGCTGTAGCCATTCTTCAGACCATCTTTTTTCACTGCTAACAATTTGGTAGTTTCGAAAATCTTTAATCACTACTTTCCAAAATCTTTAATCACTACTTTCCTGAGTAGTAGTTCTTTATGCAAGCTTCCTAATATGGCCTATTGTGATTTTCCTGTAAGACTGTCATACCTGGTCTGACGACGACAATAAGGATGTGAAATGGGAGTGAGTAAAATTGAGATGCATGTGGAGGGGTTTTAAGTATAGGAGCTTTTAAAGTGCAACTTCAGTCCAAGTCTCACTTATATATATTTCAGGTGTTTACTATAGCAACCAGTCACCGTTTCTCCTTCCACTTTGCAAGTACTTGAATTTTGGAACGCTAACTCTGTTCATGTATCCACTAAAGAGGAGTGTTAATGTCTGACTGCCTCCAATTCCTTTCCCCCCTCCACCCTAGCTCCTCGTACGTGTCGACCGGATCAATTCAAATGTCAGGATGGTAACTGTGTTCATGGCAGCCGGCAGTGTAATGGTGTGAGAGACTGTCTCGATGGCACTGACGAAGTAAACTGTAAAACTGGTAAGTAAATGGAGGTTTTTTCAGTCACAAAGGTATTAATAAAGTATTTAATTCTTAATTACTTTTCGGTTTGTCTTTCAGTCAATCAGTGCTCTGGACCTGGTAAATTCAAGTGTAGAAGTGGAGAATGCATTGAAATAAGCAAGGTTTGCAATCAGCTACAGGACTGCAGAGACTGGAGTGATGAGCCGCTGAAGGAATGTGGTAAGAATTTCATGAGGCTAAACTAGGCACTTGACTTTTTGTCACTTTAGCCTGTTTGTCAAATTTTCCTGTTTGCACTTATTGGCTGACAGCCCCAAGTCCATAGCAATGCAGTTTAGATAGTGATTTAAAAGTGAACCTTTACACATTGTGAATTTGTTCCAGTCATGGTGATTGTGTGCATTGGATGTCAGCAGTTTCAATATTTTAAAATGCGAGCACAGAGCACCCTCTTTAAAATAGAACGGCTCTCTAACATTACTTGACACCCAAGAAACTATCACGGCGGCCCCCTATTATGTTGGTGATTGTAAATAGCTTGCAACATGCATTATGCAGATAATTTTGGAAGACCTATGTGATGTATTCTCCATACTTTCATGTTGGAAACAAAGTAAATTCAGTAAGAACTCTTGATACAGATAAGTCTGTAGATATCGGCTTGTCCAAATCTGCCTTGGATAGGGGTGAGCAGTGTCCAGGAAGATGCTCCTCCAAATAAAACCTGGCTTTAAATTCTAATCTTTAAGGCTTCTGGAGGCTTGAAAGACACGAATAAAAACAATCTAGAGTCTCTGCAGAGAGACTGTGCAGACATCTAAATCTTTCTAATTTAAATTACACAGAAATCGTAATATTGAACCTCCTGGCATGGGCCAAAACTGATATCCTCCAGGAGATCAGTCATTGAGTGCTCATTGAGAAGGCCTATAGTTGTGAAGAATCACTGTTAGAAATAGATCTTTGTGCATGACTGAGCAGAATTCTTGTTTCAGTAGACTGCGAGTAATTGCTTGAGTTAGCCAAGTCGCACATTTTCCCCAGTTCCATTTTGCTACAGTGCCATCTCTCCTAGAGGGAGCAGAGCAGTCCTGGCACATGTCTGCAAAATTCCCATAGTCTTAGCAGGATACAGCAAATATTTGCTTACCTTTGGGGAGCCATAACTATAAAGAGTTCACGGTCTGACGGTCTGGAGAGAACCCGCTATTGCCATACCTTCAACACTGTAATAGGGTGGCTAAGAAATGGGGCTAGTTATGATTTAATTAAGTGTCTGCTAAGTTGTAGATGTCTGTAGGAAATCTAATATTCATGGATACCAAAAGCGTTTTTCATCCTGGAAATATAGGTCACCAGGTCCCTCGGGGAACTTAAATTTCAAACCATTGTTATTGGCAGCAGGTACAGTATTTTTAAAGGTCCTTTGCAATTAACCAGAATTTAATCTGCTTAAAAGTAGATCAGTATATTTCTATTATTCGATAGTTTAATCCTTGAATTTCTGGAGTGTTAAATTTGCATTTATTACTAAAGTTCAAATTCAAATTGAAGGCCAAACAGGGTGTCCTGATTGAAGACCAGAACTAGATGGGACCTTAGAGGAAGTAAGAGTTGGAGTTTTTGTAATCTTATTTTTCCAGTCAAATTGGAATTAAAACCAATATTAAATTGTGGCAATACAAATACGTTTAAGGATATTAATTTTTCTTAAGACCAATATCTATCCACCCTAGAAATGGATGGGGTTGTTACTCTCCCTTGTCCTTATTCTTCCACCAAGGGAGGTCGTTCATGGGTCTTCTAAAGAACTATATTATAAGTGTGGGTATAGGTATGTTTCAGATTGGTAGCCTGTTCCAATGGCAGGAGAAGATTATGGAGACAAGGCAACATTTTCCTTCCACCTTTACGTTACCAAATTAAACTCCTGGTTCCTGAGGAGCTAGGCCATACTTACTGGCTTTTGATTGTTACTCCTTATCCTCAGCCTGTCTTGTTCCAAGCACACTCCTCTTTGTTTGCCATACATTAAATTATCCATCCCTACTGCTCCTTTTTTAAATATGGGGATTTCCTAGGCGTTGCACTGGTCCAGAAGTGTGGAGTTTTGGAATGGAAGTAGGGTACCAGCTACCGGAAGCTATACATAAGCTTGCTGGAGCAGTTTCAGTCCGGCCACAAGCTGGGAATGGCACTATATGGATTATCAGGTACCGAGTGGCAAACTGTGCAATGTCAGTCTATGCACTTTCACTGCATTGTTTCACACTTCATTCCGTTTGTCTATAGTATCACATTCTTCTGATGCCTTTATTTAGGGCACTATCGTGTGTGGACGTCTTATAAAATTAAAGTCACAATCTCCCCGGCTGTCTGCCTGTAGTAAAACAGTGCAGTCCCTTAATAAAAAATGTTATCTCGCTTTGCAATGTGCCCTAAACTATTGCATCCTGGCCTAGGTGTAAGTAAACAACTTGTGAATCATCACTTTGGGCATCTTGACTGGGCAACAGTTACATTTGTGAGTACGAACCGCAAAGTTAATGAATGCAAAGTAGAGAAGGCTCAACACCCTATAAATAAATGTTAGTGTAACCTTTATTTTCAGGCTGTTCATCGTATGACAAGTGCTTAATTTGATCCAGTCTCTAGTGCTCTGCACCGGCACTTAATTGTCAACACCAGGACTGTCTCCGACATGGTGGTGCTGTATAGTTATTATGGGAGGATAAGTATATTTTTTCATTATACAGTAAATATGATGAATACCTTCCACCGAAGAAATTCTTATAGCATTGGGACCTGGAATAGTCCAAACAGTCGCACTTGGAGTGTGATTGTTAGTCGTTGTGTTGGTACTGTCCACATTATTTATTTGGATTAATTCTTGTGTAGAATAATTTAGGTCTAGAGGGAGATCATTTTCTTTTGATATTTTCCCGCCCTCTTCTCCCTGACCGCTATTGGTCTTTCAGAGCAGGTCCCCTACATATTGCATAATGTACTGTCCTTGGCAACATTGGCAAGGGCAATAGGTATTGCCACCTGCAGTTGCCTCCTGAGGAGGACCCTGGCACTTATTTTATGCTTAGGACTCATGATTTACAGTTTAAATCCCTGTGCTTTTGTTGGCGAATTCTGTTGCATTTGAATCTGTTTGCCATCGAAGTGATGTTAGTGACATGTGGCCCTATGTGCTTTGTGCTGTTTTTGAGCACCTGTGTTTATGGACTAACCTACAGCATTCTTTCCCTCCTAGGTCTAAACGAATGCCTAGTAAATAATGGCGGCTGCTCCCACATCTGCAGAGACTTGATCGTGGGCTATGAATGTGAATGCCCAGCCGGCTTTGAGCTCATAGACAGGAAAACATGCGGAGGTAAGTTGATCCAGACTGGGTGTGGTGGAAGCAGGTATTTGTAGGGTCAGGGCCGCGCTAGGCATGGGCAGTGTGGGCAGCTGCCAGGGCCTCGCGCTCAGCTCAATACCAGGGGGCCCCCTGTCACAATTTCGCAGTCTGCTCACCTACTCCCCGAGGGCCCCCCCCCCAACCGGATCACATTGCTAATGTATTTATGAGGGGTGTCTTGAACTCGCAGGTCATGGCCTGGTAACCTTCCTGGGTGTGAAGGGGGGGAGCCGGGGGGGGGGGTAAGAGGGTAAACGAGGGGTAGAGGACGTGTTGTGAGCAATTATGTCAGCTCTCCGAGACTAGGGCGGGGCAGTGTGCCAGTAGTTCTCCTCCCCCTCCCCCCAAATCAGGCAGCACCTCTGTTTAAAACCTGTGGCAAAGAACTGGTCTGCCCTTTGGGTTTTCAGTTTCCAGGCGACAGAAGGCTCTTGTTTCCACGATGAGCCAGACATTAGCAGTTACGGAGGGCGTGGTGAGGAGGGAGCATCCAGCTCAAACTGCCACCATAGGGCAGTATTTTGTAAAGTATCTCCCTATCGCTTTGAGGCACAGGGGAGGCGGTCCTTCCCCCTGGGCCTCAAAGCAGTGAATCAGACTGCAAAGTTAGGCATCGGGCCCTTTTCACTGGGTTTTGCGCCGTTATCTAGTGCTGTCCAGTCTAAGGCAGGTGGGCCTCACAGCTCTCCATCAGGCTGAAAGGGCCAGAGGTGGGACTCCCCAGGACGGGTGGGGCCTGTCCTATGCCTCACAGCGCTATACTGCCACACAGCGCTATATTGCCAGATCATTTTATTGAGACTAGCATGTTTACTTACCAGCCTAGGCTACCAGTGATAAATTTAGAGGGAAGAAAATGCAGCTAAGTGTATATAAATTGATTAACACCATTCCCTGGCAGGGAGCTCCGTGGCCCCTCTTATGGCGAATGAAGCAGATTGACTGCTTTGTGACAGTCCCTCACTTATGTCCGAAGGCCTGTGAATTTCTTGTCTATTTAATTACGTGTATGGGGATTTCATACATACTGTTTTGAGCCCATGATTGTGCTGCACCTAGGTTTTGTCTAACCGGGAAGGTGGGTTGTGGTGGAAGGCAGAAGGTAAGTACTGTAGCTAGACAATGCTTTAACACAAGTGTTTGGTACACCTCCAATCAGTCACTCTCAAATCCACCCCACCCCCACTTAATCCAATCCACCCTAGACCAATCCAAACCAACCCACTGCACCACACCAATCCTCCCACCCATATCCCAATTTGCCCCACTCTAATATGCCCACATTAGCGTTCACACAGAATGATAAAGGCCCGGCATGTATTTACTCTTGTTGCATGTACTGAGCACAAATCCACTTTACGGAGGGATCAGAAAGATGGACATTGTGCAAGGGGTTCCTAGTGGTCTCGCATGTAAAGGTGCAGCCATAGTATGGCAATGAAGCTCACTAACTCATTCCTTAATCCCCATCTTCAGCCTTTTGGTTTTGGTGTATTGGCAAGATTGCAGCCATTTGGAGCTTTCCTTATCAAAGGTTTATCCTTGAAACGTAATTTGTAGCGTTGCGAAAAGCATACATTACTGTTGCCCAGTTTAAGGATACGTTAATCGAAGGCTGGTTAGCCGGTTAAGTGAGCAATTAAATAGGTACACTTATGAAATTCTACATAAAAGATGAGAAGTCTGTACTTTCATTCCAACCTTATATCAGCTATACTGCTCGAGGTTGCACATTGAATACAACAGATTGTTACCCCGCCAAGCAGCCTTATCGATTCATATTTAATGCTGTGTAACCCACAGCAGCAATTTGGAAACATTTCTAAATCATTTAATGGGGTTTTAGCTTTTCAAGTGTTTTACTTGGATGTGTCCAATAAAAATATTGTATGGTATAGTAGCATTTGTTTAGTGCGTACTACCCATACGTGAAGGTCTGAAGCACTTGCCAACATAGATAGCAAGCTATAACATGTAGTTGGAAGTATGTGGTTAGAAGGGTGTTGTGTTGAGCATGTGTAATGTTTTTATATCATGTGTGATGGCCAACGAGATGCAGCTTACATTATGGAAAGCAGCACCAGGTGTTGCGATAGGTGAGGGTATGTGAGGGAGACTCGGACTGTAATTATAATAAAGTCCCTGCTTAGACCCGTGATAATGGAATAATGTGTGCCTGTACCCCAAAAAGGTGATCATCACATAAGGTCTAGTAATCCACATGGCGACATGTGCCTGGCAGCAAAGGCTTTCAATGAGTAAAAAGATGCCAAAATCGCTAGAATGGTAATTGGTGAGACAAGCTGTAGCTATGCACCATTTAATGTATTTAGAGGCAGATGTGGCATAATGCTAAAAAAAAGTACACCGGAGGAAGGAAGCCAAAGAGAAATCTAGGCTGACCTCCTCAGCAGAAACAAACTTCAAAACATCCACATTCCACCTACTTCTACGGACCCGATGGAAGCCAACATTTTTAGCAGGACTTCACACAAGCCTCTCAAGCTGGAGAAGGCTGTCAAAAGCCGACAATCCCCAGTCGGACGGGTCTTATTCGGATTTTGGTTTAGACTCCTGCCTCACTGAGACCCTGCTTCACTGGAATTGTATTTTTATGCACCTATCAATTTACTTATCTCCTCATTGTTAGTGTAATGTTTCTTTTACATGCTTTTTAGAAGTAATGTATGTATTCCTCACATGGCTTATATCCCCTGTGAGGAGTATATATTCATTCGGAATCCTAAATCTGAAAGCTTTTTCTCTACAGAACTCTGCTGTCCTTTTATGAAGCTCTCAAAAAGAATAAAGGATTTTTATCTGAATTCAACTTAATCTCGCTATACCTGGTTGCATAATTTTTACCAGGGATGCCATTCAATTTATTGTTGGCAATGCTCTCTAATTATTACTATGCACTAATTTGGTAGCACAGTTAACTAGGAGTTAGGCTTGCTATCTTTGAGACCTGTGTCTAGCTTTCCCATCCAATGTGACTATGTAATCTACTTAAAACAGGTTCATGAAAGAACTATTTCATTTAGATATTTATCGCTTAATTCATGTTACTGATATCACTGTCTCTCCAACATCACAAGACTATAGATCTTTGTTATTGCTATGATGCCACTTGTGATGTCTCATGCAAATTCGAGGTCCTCACATCTTCCCTCTCGCCCAGTGCCCCACAAGTCCTAGGACTGGGCCTGCTTGGGGTTTAATGTTTCCATAGTACTATAACACCATCGCTGCAGGGCTAATTCCCCCGCAGGATGGGGGGGGGGGGGGGAGGGGGGCACGCATGGTGCTGAGGAGTGCGGCTCGTCATGCAGCACAGTGGCGCTGTGCTGATGACGAGCAGAGTTCGTCATGGCCATGCCTGCTCAATGGAACACCCAGCACAGTGGGGAAATTATCCCTGGGTGGGCGTTCCACGGAGGCCATGACTAGCTCAGTGCCACCATGCTGCATGACGAGCTGAGCTCGTCATTAGCAAGGAAAATGTTAACAGTAAGTATTTAATTTTGCACATAAGTTGTCGTTTGCGTACACATTCCTTACTCAATTAAGGTAATTTGTCTAAGTCAGTCGGCGTCTAAAGCTTCTCAGTGGTTATTTACTGTCTGACTCCCTTATTTGCGGTTTCCTTCCCTAGATATTGATGAATGTCACAATCCTGGAATCTGCAGTCAAATTTGTGTAAATTTGAAAGGCGGCTACAAGTGTGAATGCAGCCGCGGATATCAAATGGATCTCGCCACTGGCGTGTGCAAGGCAGTAGGTAAGTGCACATTTTTAAAATTTTCTCACTGTGTGCTCTGGACATGGTAGGGAAGTGAAATCGAAAAATTCTCATTAAATAACACTTAAAGATTGCACAGAATTATGCATACTTTAGGGGTTGTTTATACTCTGGATTCAATGCAACATGATAACTTCTAGTTTGAATATAAATGAAAACTAGATACTCTATGTATGCTGGTTTGGACGACGAGATGGGTGTATATGAAGCACAAACTTGAGAGAAATATTCTTCCTTGGTGTTTCGAATATGCCCATTTTAAAGTAATGTGGTTTGTAAGGGGTGCAGTGTATTGTGCCGGCTAATGTTTAAAGCCAAACAAGCAACCATAGGAAGAAAGACGAGTGCTCAAATTTGAATTAAAGCTGGAACACTAAAGCTTGGCAAGTGCCTGCATGTTCACTTTGACTGTCTAGCTTTTTGTGATTACTCTTAGCAGAAGGTCTTAGGCAGGACAGCACCTCTTGAAGAAAAGCTTTTCCATTAATAGATCTACAATTGCTTGATCTTACCAGGAGTCTGGTGCATGCGTTTTTGCGTTTGATGCTTGCGATATATTCTTGGGTGATTAAGTTAAAATGCTGTTGATGCCAGAACACTTGTTAGTGAACCGATCGATGCAAGAAATGGTTTTATACTGTGATCTGCATCTCAAGACTGCATTTCACAATTTAATATGTAATTCCTGTAATAGATGTTTTGAGTTATTTATTATTTGATGGGTGCACAATCATAGTCTGGTTTTGGCCCAGGTACCACGGACTGTAAAAAAAAAACAACAAAAAAACCTGTGCCAATTTTGTTGATCTCAATTTGTTTCAAGGGTACGAAGAGGAACAGATTTTACCCGAGGGATTGAGGAAAACATTTATGATTTTCTGGTTTCAATTTTATATATATAAAAGCTAAACATGTAGTAATCACTCAGAAGGTACATTTCAAATTAACATGAGATGTTAAAAGAGATAATCAATCAGACATAAATCCAACAATAGGCTACTAACTGAGGGGTAAAGGTTCTAAACCTCCGTTTATTTTTTCCTAAACTTTTAGCCTCTAATTCTCAATTAAGAAAAGAAGTAAATCCGGAATGTGAGGCAATCATTCACCCTTTTTAAAATTTCTTAAAGCAGGTTTACATCTTGCACCTTGATCAAATTAATTAGTCCAAACTACCTAATCGCTTGCATAACATTTATCTAGAAAAGGTTTCTAAAGATGCTCCTGCGTAGAGTTCATATCATGACAGCGAAACGGAATCTGCAATAGAATTTCACATTCAGTCGATGTATTCAACACACCCTTCTGAACACCAGTTCTGTCTCTCTTCACCTTAAAAACCAGTAATACCAGATCTAAAGCATAACATTAGGTTGAGCTGCAGTTAATAGGTGAATTACAAGATAGAGGTAAGATACATTTACACAAATTATATTGTAGTAAAATACATTTACACAAATTATAGTTTGCCTATTGTCTTGCTCACCGAGAATGACAGCTGCAGTTTTAAAACATTAGCATGACTATTCTTTTAAACTGTGATTTAGAGGTGGATAAAGTTTAAAAAAAAACATGTAACTTAGGCCAAGATGATGATTACCATATGTAAACCATTATATTGACCCAGATAAGACAATAAGTCTATATTTTAATGTGCCCACACATGCACCTAAAGTGTTTATGTCGCTCTGCAACTTGCCTTTTTTCTGTTCTTTCTACACATAAACCATTTTTTTGCATTCCCTGACAAGTTTCTCTATGGAACCAGCACCCTTGGGTATTAAGGAAAATGTCAGCACTGCAGGCTTAGGCAATATCAAAAACAAAAAACGAGTTGCAAGTAGCGGCAGACAGAACAGTGTGCAGCCTTATGGCATGTGAACGAAATTTGTGGATTGGAATAGGAAATAGAAGTGGAGGTGCTCACTGATTCAGAGTTGTCGCTACTTTAATTTGAAAACCTTGCGCATTTTCTAAGCTGTGCCTTTAACTGCCCTATAAAGTGATTTAGGGCACCCAAACTTCAATCTGCTTCAAATGGGCACATGCTATCAGTTTGGAAGCCTTGCCGTTGAGGGTTCTTAGATTAGGAAAAACATTAAGTATTCATTAGCCACATACAACAAATAGCTGATCACTGATCAGTTTTGCAAACAGAAGTCTGCATACACAATTTCACTTTCACACAGCACGCTGCATTTGTTTTATGGCATAATTACAACCAATGTAGCGTGTTGTGTGAAAAGTGTGTGTTTCGATCGACTTCCGTACAGCAAGCGTGTTTGTAAAAGTGAGCAGCTATTTGTGTGAATTTCTTTAAAGCACCAGCTAGGTATGTGTTATTATAAGCATGTTTCTGAATAAAAACATTTTTTTAATCTGAGGAAGAACCCGCTTTTAATACACCATCCACTTAACTGGTGTTTGGAAAAATATTGCACAATAAAAAGAGCAGAACAGCGCTAAACGCCCTGGCTGGACAACTGTTAGGTGATCAAACTTTTAGTTTAGACAGTTAAATTAGCCTAACACTATGTGCCTCAGGCTCGCTCTAGTCATATGCATGCCTTGATTAAGTTGTGACCTAATTTCGAGGCCAAATCCCACCTCCTAACTCCGTTACTGAAGCGCACATTTAAAGCATATATCCCAAAGTGAATCATGACTGCCGCTCGTCGTGGGCAATAAAAATACAAGAACCTGGCAGTATTTACAGTCGCGGCTTGCAGGGGTGGGGGTGTCACGTGGGGGGAGGGGTGTTTAAAATCAAAGCAATCCTACCTGACCAGGTCCGCGCCGCCTCTGGTTCGTTCTGGCGCCAAAAGTGGAACAGCCATATCACTGCTGGCAAGTGGCAAACCCCTTTCAGGCAATCCTGGTGCTGGAGCAGCACCCACCAGGATTGACAGAGCAGGGCAGTGTTGCGCTTCGCCCACCTGCCCATTAGGAAACCGAGGTTTGAGTCTTTCCTCAACCCTCGCTCTCCTAATGGGCATGCGCAGGCCTGAGCAGGCACCAGTGCACATGACTGGACACGGGCAAAAAATGTGCCTACCTTCCACACATGCGCACTTGTGCTGCTGCCTGCCCCTGACAAATCCTGCTGTCAGTCAACATGACGCCCACCCCTCCAGACTCTGAAGGGGGTCGGCGGTCCAACGTCATGTTGACTGACCCGATTGTCAGTTCTCCCTCAGCTGCTGAACTTAAATAAACTAAGCTTACTTAAGTTCAGAGACGCCGAGGGGGGGGGGGGGGGGGGGCGTGCAACACCCCCAATAGATGCACTGCCACTGGTCTCCAACTTCCCTAAAGAGCAGATACTGGATTATGGACTGTATTAACATCCGAGACAATCTACCTCTATTGCTTACCCTTTTTTCCAGCTTCAACGCACTTCTGTACTGTAAGAACTATATCTGTTTTGAAATGTACAATATTTCAATCCATTACGAGTTCTCGGAGCATATGAGTTTGGTTGGGTTTGTGGTTTTGTGTGGGACTTTATGTGCTTTATGTTGGAATTCCAAATTGCTCTTTCTATAAACCTTGATAAAATGGTATAAAATATATTTTCTACAGGTTAGTTTTCCTACTACATGTGAGGGAAACTTCTGTTTGTATGGCTATGTATTAACTTATCAGTGACTTGGGCGCTTCATAAGCTTTGTTTAGGCAGGTTGGGTTGTTTTCTGATTGTTTCTTGGACGTCAAACTAAATCTATTTTCGCAGAAACTGAAATTGCTGTCTAATGTATTCAATTGAAAAATAACTTTAACCAGCTGCCTCTTCGCCTAATGACCGCTTCGGTAATTGTATGTTTACAAAGGGAAGTGACGTAAACTTTCTGGGGCTAAGCATTAGTTGGTACTACCATTTATGCTCCTTTCCCAAGCTGGTTGTGTGGTGGCACAAGTGTGCAGTGATTCTGTTTTGTCATTTGCCCCTGTGCTTAATCATCACATTGAGAAACCTCAAGGAGAATATTTCGACTTTAATCAGGCTTTTTCAGGAATAATATAAGAATGTTGACTTGCTGTTCATGGTGTAATCATGGTTGCCACACGTTTGGTTGTGAAGCGTGCAAATTGAGATTTCTTGAAGGATAGTTGCACTGAAGGACAACTTAGGTGGGTAATCAACCTTGCAAAAACTTTCTTTAGTTTTACATGAATTTTGAAAACTATGCACATTTTTATAGGAACAGAGCCATGTTTAATCTTCACAAACCGAAGAGACATTAGAAAGGTTGGCTTGGAAAGGAAGGAGTACAAACAGTTAGTGGAGCAACTGAGGAACACTGTGGCTTTGGATGCTGACATTGCTGGCCAGAATATCTTTTGGGCTGACGTAAGCCAAAAATCAATTTTTCGGTAAGTGTTCCGGCAATGGTGAGTTAGCATTCTTTCTGAATGTCATAACTATACTTTACTATTTTCACTTTTATTTCTTGTGAGTTTGGGCTTTTTAAAAAATAGTTTTCATAAATTATAGAAATTGGTGATAGCCAGTGTTTTTACTCTGTTTCGCTCCTTTAAATTCACAGGGCTGTTTATATCCCCCCCCCACCTTTTCAGTGTATAGAGTTTTGCCTTTACTTCCTTCACTCATTCTTTGCTGTTTTCTGTTCCATCATGCCCCTAACATCCTTGTAACCTTTCCTTGGTTTGAGAACAAGGAAGACAATCCAATTACTTAAAGCTACATAGGTTCAAGGTGGCCTTGGTCTCCCAGACTTCAAAATCTATTTCTGGGCCGCTTTTGCAGGCCGTTTTCGTAGCTTGCTTTGCCTGGATCAGTCTGATTTTGTGTTTAGGTTTATGCTTGGGAATCGGAGAGAGACATTCTTATACGGGATTAGAAATCCAAACTATTTCAAAAGGGTGAAGTTCAAGACCTTAAGGGATGTTGCTTATATTTGGCAAGCAATGTCTATTAGGTGTAACTTATTGATATTCCATAACTACCCATTGTGGGGAAAATCCGACTTTACCGGAGTTATTTAAGGATCAAGCGGGTAAAATTTGAGCAAACCATGGAGTAAACTTTCTGGGGGATTTATAATATCAAATCATTCGAAAATTTAAGACAGGCCCATAGACTCCCAGCCCATTGTTTTTTTAAATATGTACAGATTAAAAAATATGTACAGATTAAAAACTATCTTATTTTTTTACAGCTAGATTAGAGACCTGACATTCAACAATCTGGGATTGTATTTATGGGGAGAAGTTTGAATCTCTCTGGCTCAATGTATGCACTCCTACATAATCATAGACCATTGGGCATTGAGAAATTATCGGAATGCTGGACTCAACTTTGGGCACAGTACTAGGCTATGTTCAGTCCACTCTGTCTAAAACTTCAGCAAACACCCATTACCTGCATGATGTATTATACCCCTGCTAGAATAGCCAAATGGGCCCGGGAAAATAATATGGGGGAATAAGGTGAAATGCTCAATGTGGACTGTATGCGGCTAACTAAAAACATGTTTATGGAATGTCCGGAATTGAATTGAATGGATACTCGAGGAAAATTGAGCAAAAACTTGGCTCTAAAATATGATTGGATCATACACTCTCTGATCTTCAAATCATGTTGGGATATAAGGATTATAACCTGGCAGTAGCATGTCTCTTCACGATCCTGATGGCTGCAGCTAGATTGGCTATTGCCAGGGCATGGGTCTCTACTACACCACCGGTAGCAGAGAATTGGTGGACGATTATCAGATACCTATGGCTTGGAGGCCACTCTGGTAAAGGCAAGGGGCATTATATCATTAGTCAAATTAGAGGTGCTGTGGGGGGCCAATGGCCCTGGATGGCCTAATATAGCTAGATCTGGCTAAAATATGAAATCAGAAGTAATACACCTAAAATGTTTGTAACTATTCTGTATCTGTTATCTTTCTCCCCCTTTTCTTTTTACCTCACTATTATGTTCTTGCCTATGTATTATAATCTTATCCATATTAATGTGTCTGTATATGTTAATTATAGAATATGCCCTATTTGATTAAAATAAAAAAATGTAAAAGATTAAGACTAGATTATCTGCTCCTTTTCATACCCCAATTGGCAAGTTGTTTTCTTGAAGTAACATTTAAATGATGCCTTAATCTGAGTTTTTTCCCTTTTCAGTGCATCAGTTGATTCACGGGACAAAGTTGGCAGACATGTGAAAATCATAAACAATTTGAACAGCCCTGCTTCAATTGCTGTAGACTGGATTTATAAGAATATCTATTGGGCAGACACTGGTTTAAAGACTATCTCTGTATCAAACTTTAATGGATCACGGACAAAAATATTAGTCGATACAGACTTACATGAGCCTACATCAATTGCTGTGGACCCAATTTCAGGGTAAAGTTTAAATTTAGATTTTGTAAGTCACAATGCTATGTGTTGGAAATGCTTAATCATGGAGGCTCGTGAACTTCTGTAATCTGGTTTGTTGCAAATACTTTTGTATATTCCGCTGAAATTTTGTGTGGTGAATCTCCAAATTAACCAAGGGGCAAATGGAAATGCCTTTCAAGGAGGGCAATGTTGAATGTTTTCATGCTGTAGTTATGTAGTACAGGCTTGTGGGCGCCACCAATGAGTTTATGCCTTGGTAGATTGACCTCTGCATTTGTTAGATGATTAACTATGGCCTAGTGTTTCGGTAGTTGTTGCTCCCAAGATACAAATAGTGTACAGTTATTAAACCTGCTTTATTTTTTATAAATCCTTAACTTCAGTTCCTAGAGCCAGTAGGTGAACAACCCCTTAAGTGTGTGTTCTTGTATATAGAGGTGTGTATATATAATATATTTTCTAGGTGGTAGGGGATACTAGCTTTCACTTCGGTGTTTTATTGTCATTTCAAGCGTGTTTCGGAAACTTCACTTAATGTAGCTTCAAGCGTGTTTCTAAAACTTCACTTAATGTAGCTTCTTTGTGTTCACCCAGTAGTTTGTCACATGGTGTAATCCTGCCATCAAATGAATTGGGTAGTATTTTTCCTGGGGGTAGTTATAAACATGGGGCAACAGAAGCCTCTGCTAAAGAAACGTGATAAAATGGCCAAACCTGCCCTAGACCTCAGCACCTCAGATGAGGAGAAACTGCTGAAGACTAAAGACCTGCACTCCGATCAGTCTGGTCCCAAAAACGCCTATATTGGGTCTATAACCAGAATCTGCTGTTGAAAATGGGCATTCCCATTGTACCGAAGCTTTGCTGTATGCTTTTCTGGTTTGCACAGGTTATAGAGGTCGGACTTATTTTTGTAGTAAATCTGATCAAATAGTAACAAATGAGTGGGGCCTTTGTGTGCTTGTGGGTGATATAGCTAATGTGTTCTATTTTTTCCTTACTATAAGATTTTCTTTCAGGTTTCAGATTTAATTATGGTGTTCTCTTCCCTGCGTTCAGATTTATTTATTGGTCGGACTGGGGAGAGCCAGCAAGAATTGAAAAAGCTGGAATGAATGGAATCGACAGGCAAAAGTTGGTAACCACAGATATTCAATGGCCAAGTGGAATTGCACTAGGTA
Organism: Lissotriton vulgaris; assembly: GCF_964263255.1. NCBI lineage: Eukaryota > Metazoa > Chordata > Amphibia > Caudata > Salamandridae > Lissotriton > Lissotriton vulgaris. The sequence continues at coordinate 889,043,453 of NC_141689.1, read as the reverse complement.
TGATTAATGTAATATTTTTACAGAACAGACATAGCCGTTTGAGCAGTGGCATGCGTTGCGTATTACTTAATATTTTCTTTAAAAATAACACCATATATGGCAGCAAGAAAGGGTAGTGGAGAAGGAAGTAGGTGGTTATGACCTTAGTGCTTCGAAAGATAAGGCTTTGGGAAGGACATGAATTCAGGTGCACGTTTTTCTTCAAGCAGGATATTACAATTTCTGTGGAGGTTTTTTTTTGGGGGGGGGGGGGGTGCGGGTGCCAATGGGGTTTGCATTGTGATATCTCTATGTAGGCATTTGATGTCCCTGTAAAAAAATTTCTTCTAGGGCCAAATAGTGATAACAAATCCACACTTTGCCAGATGCATACACTTGGACTAATTCCCTTGCATACCTCGTAACAACTTATTTTTAACAATTGTTTTACAAGGATTGAAGAGCGTCCCTCCTTTTATTGACTTTTTTTTATGCAGCGTGTCTTTTTGCACAAGATTACATTTACAATGTTAATGACAAATATAGAAACATATAGAAAAGAGGGACAAAGAATCAAAGAGCGTAGAAAAGGAACAAGAGAAAAATATGCATCCTAAATTTAAGTCTTTCCTAAAGGGAAAATAGTTTGGGCATACCCACCCATTATGGCCAAAGAATTCCGTCATTAGTCTGCAAATGTGCGTGTACACACTTCGGGGTCAGGCGTATGATTCTGTAGATGCCTTTCCGGATCTAAGCTTATTTTTAGTTTTTTTTCTTTGCCCCAGCTTTTCTTCAGAAACAGACCCTAAAGAATAGTTACTATCTCAAAACACTGAGTGGGTAGCATAGTGTCATCAGTTTCTGGCTGTCCCTTGGATGCATGTTATCACCCTAGGAATTTTCACTGACTTCTGAAAGGGTTGAGGGTGGTAAGCCGTATCAAATTAACCAGAGGCTGGCCAGTTTATCTTTCTGCAGCACTATGCTTTTATATTCCTAGGATGGGGGGGTGAATGGTTTTGATAACTTTGATTCCTTGCTTAGTCAAGCTTGGGTGTTCCATAGACCTGATAATAGAGATGTTGGTCTTCCTTATCCCAGAGTAATGCATAACTGGATCTAGTTTGCATGGAGAAATGTTCCTTTCGTGCCTTATCACAAGATTGTCTCAATTTGCTTTTTGCATCTTCCCGCCATATTTGATGTGACGTTTGGCATGTGGTATGGATGGAATTGAAGCCAACTTCACTTTCTAAGGCAATAGTACAACATTCAGCTAACAGGTTAAGGAGCGACACATGATTAACTTCAGCTGAATTGAACTCTAGGTTATTTATTTTTTTTTTTTGCTGCTGATGCTCTCAGAAGATATATAATGGTCTTGTGCACAATGCTTACAAACACTGCACTGGAGAGGGCTGCAGATAGTGGACGTACTTTAGGAATAGGTTATTTGTGAACTGAGTCTTTGCACTTTATTCTAGATTTGACCAGCATCCAGCCTCTGAGGTAGAAGTGGAATGTAATTGGAGTGATGTTTGAAAAATTTTCGTCAGCTGCCCAAACAATCCTCTATTCACTAATACGTAGAAGTTTCCTCAGATAACTTCGTAGCACAATGAGCTATATGATCCTTGTGGGAATAATTGTGCCTTTCTTGGAGCAGCTCATTAAAAATGTTATGAACTGGAGGCCTCATTTATTCTTAAGCAGTGGTAATTACTTTGGGTGCAGCTTTTGTTTCTTGCTGCAAAAGAAACTAAGCTTAAATTACATTTGGTAATTGCTAGGTGTCCTAGTGGCTATTGAAATACGATAGTACCACAGTTGTCTTAGTATTCATTGGCACACTAAAGACAGTAAATGCACCTCTAAACCCCCTCATAGCACAACAACAATAGTTGGGTTTGGAATTGGTTCTGGCTCCTAGTTCACTGAAAGGGTTGCCCCTAAAACCTTGATTGCAATATTAGATGCTGAACTTGAGTGCCTGGTTCCTTAGAATCCAAGAGGAGACGACTTTGGTCTCCTTTCTGACACTGGTCATAAAGGAAGCGTGATGTTTTGTCAAGTGCTAAACAGAGAATCGACTACTACTTGGCAAAAACAGAACCGCTAGAAAGAGGTGGATGAGCAGTTTGAGTATAGTATGAGTTTTATTGGATTAAATACCCTTGGACGGGCGAAATATTTGGGTCAAATGTACTTAAACTGTGAAAGGTAAGCATTCCGTAGCCTGTGCTAAATTCCCGGCTTGAAGATGTTTCCTGTTATCAATGTGTCCTTTTCACTCAACGCATGCATTTTAGTTTGTCTCTCGTTGAGATGGCAATTAAGGATAGAGACGTGTAGTGCGCGTATCCTATTGTAAACGTGAGTTTTGGTGTAGATTCATTAGGGAAGCTGCATCAGAATTGCTTTTTGCTTTACATGGTTTTGTTTTCAGCTCCCATGAATGTCGCATGTGACTCATTGTCTTTGCTAATTGGGACAACTGTGGCACAGGTGAATGGCCTTAACTATGTTTTTTACCCTCCTAGACCTTGTAAAAAGTCGCCTTTACTGGCTGGATTCCAAGCTACACATGCTGTCCAGTGTGGACTTTAATGGCCAGGATCGCAGAATCGTGCTGAAATCATTGGCGTTCCTTGCGCACCCTCTGGCTCTTACGATATTTGAGGTAGGTTGTGTTTGTAACCTTTGCATTGTTCTGCTGCTCCAGATGTAATTTACTTCGTACTTAGTCACAAGTTTGACTGACTTTCTTGGACCATATTTTGGGGGTGCAATCATGTACCTCCTCTTCATTGTAACAAGTGCAGCTGTGTGGACTTTTCAAACTAATTTCTCATCCAACTCTTGAATAGCTTTTGATAAAATGCAGGAGAGCCTTTTGAATCACTTAAAGGTGTCCTACGGCTTTCCTGAGACTAGCAGACGAATGGCTCAATGGCTGAGAACCTCCCTTCAGATTCGTTCTGGCTGAAAGGCAGCCTTGTGTGAAGACTTGGATAATGAAAAAAAATCCTGTTCCATTTGTCTGTTTTCTGTTAATCTATCCCTTTGCCATTTCCTAGAAAATCTTTTAGTTACTAGTCTATTTTTGTTTTCACATTTCTCTGCCCAGCAATAGCCGTTTGCAGCCTAATTTCTCATTCTGCACTTAACCAACTATTTCAAGTGCTGGGGTTGGTGACCGTGTCTTCTCCAAAGGTAGCTTGATTCTTCAGTGGCCATCTAAGAAGGCTTGCTGTATGTGAGTCTGCAAATGGACTTCCCTCTGCATCAAATATTGAACTTTGGAACAGATTGTTTTTTCTGCTAATCGCAGAGGCAGCCAGAACTCCACTAATCAAAATCCTGGAACCATCTGATTGGCACAGCGCAGACTACTAGTAGCCATTGCATGCTCTCGGAAGGGGGTGGGGAATACACAACATACTAAAACTAACATAAGACACTTGAGCGTTCATGCATGAGGAGATGACTAATATTGGTCATCGATCATGTCCTTTAACTTAATGAGTAGTTCCCTTTTTGCTTCCTAAACCCAACTTTCTTAAACTGAAACATTGATAGGCTAGGGGGGAAAAAATGAAGTAGTTCCACACATTAATAGCAGACACTTGGCCACTGGCTGAATGAACATTCTAAGCACAGGCTTGAAGGTGGAAATCTCTACTACGAGACCTGCACCTTTCTACTTGCAGCAGGTTTACAGAAGCAAGCCTTCAACTGATGCCCTGACAGTGGTGAATCTGACAGGGTGCATAAAACTTGGTCTACTGCAACACAAGTATTGGTGACCAACCATGTGAGTGGATGGTCGGAAATGCATAAAGCCTTGCAAAAAATGTTCTTTAGCCCAGTTCAACCATGTATGTATAGGCATTTATATAGCGCACTACTTACCCGTAGGGTCCCAAGGCGCTTCGACCGCTGCGAAACCCTTCCTGGCTTCCCTGAGAGATGGTCCCTTAATGGGTATCTCCAGGGTGAGACCAGGCATCCCCGGCGGTCTGGTGGGGCCGTTAGGGAAGATGAGGCAAGCTAATGCCCAGAGTTGCCGAGTGTGAACGCTGATCAGAGTGGGCACCGAGGCGAGAGAATTATCGAGTCCGCTGACCCTGGTCCAGAAACCTGCCGCGCCGGGAATCGAACCCTGGTCCCGGGCCGTCCTCTGCTCTCGGGTCTGCCGCCTCTAACCAGTGCTGCCACACCCAGAAGGTAGGCCGCTCCAGCTCTTCCACTCCTCCTGCTGCCCTGTGAATAAATGCATGCCGTGGCAGCACTTTAAGCAGACACTGCCTGCCTACAGAACACAAGGCGCTTGCTGCAGCGCCTTGATGTCCCTGCTGGCCAAATAGAACTTGCCCTGCAGCTCTTCCTGTCTCGGATGGCTCTACATCAGACGACTCGGACCTGTCCATCCAGCCGGGAACACGAGCAAAAGCGCTATAGCTCCTTGAAGCCCAATGCTCGTGGTGCTCCTCCCACTGTGTACCCGGATTCTCGGAGCGGCCATCCGTTTTTGGCTCTCAAACTGCATTGATAAGGGCAAAGCCTCCTACTGTGGCGAGGGAAGGGGAGGCAGGCGAAGACTGTAGAGGGAAGAGTACGGTGGAGAGAGGGAAAGCACTGCCTTTAATATTTTAACCCTGTCCCTTTCAGACTGGACTTCCTGCTGGCATAAAAGGTTCCTTCTCTTTATGGGGCCACCTGGAACCATAAAGAAGATACACCTTTTAACTTCAGTAGTAAGTCAAGGAACCCAATCTGAAAAGGACTAGGATTAAAGAGAATGTCACTAAGACCTCTTCTCCAATTGCTGGCCACCGTTTAGGGGGCCAGCCAATGGAAAAGAGGGGCTGGGCTTAACCTCACTAGTGATATTCTCCTTCGTTAAATCTCGCCAGCGAAACTGCACATGTCTGCGCAGCTATCGCAGGCTGTGACCTAATTAATAGTATAGTTTCTTACTTTCAGGAGTAGGCTACCGGATAGAATAGCCCAGTTCCTAAGCCTTTGTTGGAACCGCCCCAACCAACCATGGAGCAGTTCTCTTCTGGGGAAAAAGGAAGCGGGGTTTGACTACTTTGTGGCACAGATCAGTGTACTTTGCCAGGCCAGTGCTCCATGTTCTGTAGAAGATTGGAGACTGTCCGAAAAGACATGGGCATTTAGAAGGGCGGGGGGGGGGGGGCATAGAACTACACCATGGGAGAAAGCAAAAAGCACAACCAAGGATGCTTACAGTAGCAGAGATGAGCCATAGTAACTAGAAATGTAGGGTACAGAAGGACCCAAAAGCCCAAGTCTCTTAGCACCCGTCCCAAGTGCTAAGAAGCAAGAACATTGTGACTGGAAAAATTCTGGTGACTTGTCATACGCCAGGTTTTCTCTAGGGGCAAACAGCCCGAATTCATCTGTACATTTCTTTGTAATATCTGAAATTGCAAAAGTAAACTTAAATGTTTTATACAGATTTGTTTAATGTTAAGTTGTTGGAGATGCTTTTCCTCTGGTCATTTAGGACAGCAACCAATTGTCGTATTGTACACCCAAGCCATGCTTGACTGTAGTGGATTCCTTATCTATGAAATTGAAGTCATGTAACCCCGTGACCTCCCGGGGTAGCAACAGCTGGGGATAGAAGTTTACTTTTTCGCGTCAATGCAAGGCTAAAAACATCACAGGAAGCACCTAGTGATTTGACGGCAGATGGCGCCAGAGCATCATAAGTGCAGTATTCTGTTTCCGTTTTTTCTAAAAGGGCGTTAGTATATTGATGGGGTTTTCCGTTCATAATCTGGTTTAACCAGACCTGTATTGTTGTAGGTAGCATTTCCCAAGTGCACCCCTGGTAACATTGCGGTCACACTATTTAGGCGTAGCTCTTGTGAATCATGTAACCATCGAGGTCATGACCTGGAAAGAGGGGACGTGTGGCCGGAGAATTATTGATCAGGGTCTTTGGAAGAAAAGATTTTAAACTTCTTTTGAAAATCCGGAAAGAGGCGGTGGTGCGAAGGTTGAGGCTAGTATGTTCCAAACTCTAGTCTCATTAACTGAGAAGGATTGTGCCATAAGTCGTTCGCTTTTGAAAGTTGAAGGTTAGGGAGGTACATATTCAGCGTTGCATGAAGGTCTGGAGTCACCTGATAATTTGAGTTTATTGGCCAGGTAGCGGGCAGTGGAAGACCTTATGGGTGATGCAAGCAATTGCCCTAGCTTCAATGGGAAGCCAGCAAAGAGAAATCGGTCTGGGTGTAATATGGTAGTTTCTTTTAGCACTATAGACTAAATGTAACACTGAATGGAGGATAGGTTTAGAGGAGATGTGTAGGTTTTGGGGAGGGGGTTAGTTTCTGTTGACCAAGAGGCCTACTATGATGCCATATTGCAGTGCATCAATTGGATTCAACTGGCAGATGTCATCACGATTCGTAAATATTAATTGAGTGAGTGGTCTTGTGCAAGATGAGGACTGAAGACCACTGGGAACCATCCACAGCAAATATCGGTTACATAAATGACTCCCTATTGGAATATAGGGTGTACGAGCCGATCAATGATCATGGTGTCCAGCATAACCAAACTTTTATATTGCTACCAAACATAGTACATAAATGGGTACTTTATAGATGTTGGGAGTATTGCGTTTTTATGATTTGACTTTCCCCGAGGGAGATACCTGTGGAGTAGAGGGTCGTGGTTACCCATGTGAAATGCTACAATCTTCATTAGCCTCTGTGCGGGGTTACTAAATGCTTCCGTCTTTCTGAAAGGAAGACCCTACTTGGGTATTTGTGGAGGACTTGCAGCTGAACTGTGGGGGTACCCCAAGAACTATTCACCAATCCGCCCTTCCTCTGTATGTGGCCATTTGTACTCCGCATTTTAATGCATGTTGGTTACACTGACCAGCTGACACCCATATTGCCTTAAGGTATGCTCGAAGGGTGATTAAGAATTTAAACTGTAAATATTTGGGCGTCTGAATAGCAACACTGTCATTGCAAATAGCCCAGATAAAAATGTGTTATAGCGCTTTGGCACTGAAAACCCTGGCTTTCAGTATTAAAACTCTAAACTATCCAAACTTCTGGGTATCTCATGTAGGGGTCTCGTCTGAAAAATACTTCAGATTCACAATTGATAATTTAAATGTGAACTATACCAAGTGGGGAGAGTAAGACAGTATGGACTCTAGTCTAAACTGTTTGTTGTAAATCCAGTGGTTATATCACACTTGCAAGAAGAAAGTAGGATTCTGGCAGCATTACCTAAAGCCAGAGCTGCTCTGCTTCAAGGTGTCCTTCATGCAGCAACAAGGTTTGTGGGTATTGCCAGAAATGTCCCCAATTAACGTCAATACTGACCAACTTGTATTGGTATCCATGGGAGCACGAGAATTATGCAAGGTTGTGCTTCACAAATATAGCAGCACATACCACTGCCTTCTTGCTTGCACAGTAAACTAATACTGGTTGAAGAAAATAAATGCAGATTGTGGAGTTACATTTCGTTGATCCTAGCAATCCCACAGATCTAATGCTTGAACTGCAAACTAAACATTCTCTTAGCTTCAGTATTCAGGCATGCTTTCCCCAAAGGCCTTTTTCTCCTGAGATTGAGTTCTTGGACCTGCTTAACGTGCGCTGAAGCAGTTCACATTAATCCAAGGCTGAGTTGATGGGTCATTTTCGCAGACCTCACTTTTAAAGTCTCTCTTGACATACTAAATATTGTCTAATGATAAATATGCACTTGTTTAGGTCGTGTTTAATACAGAAATAAACTTTTGACTTGTAAAAAATAAACGGTATAACAATCTTATTATTTTCAGGATCGTGTCTTCTGGATTGATGGTGAAAATGAAGCAATTTATGGTGCCAATAAATTTACCGGCCAAGAAATAGCAACGCTAGTTAACAACTTAAATGATGCCCAGGATATTATAGTATATCATGAGCTTATCCAACCTTCAGGTAACTCATTTTGAATTTTAAATGGTTCTATAATTATGACGTCTGTAAAAAAAAATTGCAAAAACAAGTGATGGACTGAATGTGGATCAATGTCACACACTCCCCCCAGTCAAAAGATCTGGGCCCAAATCCATCTTTTTTTTGCACTCCACACCACCCTGGGTTAGACAATGGCGATATGCAAATCAGCTCTAACCCTGTTGCCCCATGGGAACAGTCCAGTCCGAACTACAAAAGCCATGTCCTTCCCAGAACGGAATCAAGCATCCGAGGACCGGACTGGTTTCGAGGTAACACCTCATCAGCCCGGCTAGCTTGACTCCAAGTGGTGTGGAGTGCCTGGGACCCACGTCTGGGCATCCCCAGCGCACTTAGGGCGGCAATTGCAAAAACAACAAGTGATGGACTGTGAGTACTAGGAAACTCACACTCCAGCATACCTTAAGTATAGTACACAACCCCATCACTTGTGTAGCTAAAGGCCTTAGAAGGCTAATGCTCACAAACGCTTCCATGATCAGAAATATTGAATCCATTCTGGCTTACTATCGAATGGCAACTAAATGTAATACAACGAAGTGCTTCATGCCGCAACAGCCATCTCATGCATTTCCTCAAACACTGGCTCAAGAGTATGCACTGGTGTAAACATTCTGCGTTTCTTAATTTCTAGTTACTCAACAGATGTCCATATGCCAGTGAAACCCCATGGTTTCCATGTAATTGTTTGATAAAGTGATTAAATAAAAGCTGTATTTGGACGAGCATTAATTAATAATTTAATTATAAATGAGTGTTTGGCAAGTATGTATAAAGTTTATGGAGAATAGATTTGAAGTTTTCTTTCTGCTTTACACCACTATCAAATCCTAAATTTCCTTTACTGTAATGTCTTTTTCACCCTTACTCCGAGACCATGGTTAAAATCTTCACTTAACATTCCGCTTTTCTTTTTTGCAATGACATGTTTGCTGCTTTGGTGTGCCATGTACGTAGCCAATTACCCCTAGTACTATTTCTAAATTTGCCCTTATGTGGACCTACTTTTAATTCTCACCTCTCCAGTGACTCATGGGCATGCTCACAGCCCGCTTTAAAAAACTTACTATGCTGATATTTGAGCAAAAGATTTACAAATGCAATTGGTAGCACCCTGAAACTTTTTGTTAAACTAAAAGGCCTCTCTAAGGGGAAGTACTAAATCGAATATTTTTGTAGCTGGAACAAAATAATGCAATGTTCAGTTTTTCTTCTGCAAGGAAACTTCTTATATAGGATTTAGACAACTGGTGCTCTAAGTGGAGATGGCTCGGATGCTTGACTAGGTAACTTCGCTCGCCCCCCCCATAGATTAATACATTTGTCTACTGAGAATTCTGCAAACACTGGGTGGGTGATTTTAGAGGAGAGCCGTGGGTAAATGTCATTCAAATGATTTGACTTCACCAAGCTGATGGCTAGATTCGTGGGAGTGAAGTTTCTGTGGGCCCTACTAACCTCGATCGATTGTCGAGGGTGTGGGGGGGCAATTATGTGGCCAGTTCTATAGCGTACTGAAATGGATACAGGACTTGCAAACGTTCCCTGCAATGCAAAGGACCATCTTTATGGGCTGGCGGTCTTGGGCTTGTTGGCTGGGCTAGCAGACTGGGTTTACATTGATTTGTGTAGGTTTAGGTGCAGATATAACCAATACTGGAGTTTAATGCGTTTTTCAATCCATCGTTTGGACAAACGTGGGCTTAAGTTCCACAAAAGCAAATGCGTGCTGTCTGACTTTTGGTTCAAAAGGAAAATCAGCACCTGATGCTCCGAATGGCATAGGTAGACCTGATCTGGTCTGATTCTATTCTGCCTGCAGAGTTCACGATTACATTTGTGGTGGGTGAGTCGTTACTGGGGGCCAGCATGCTAGTTGGGCAGCATCAAAGTCTTGAGTGGTTGGTTAACATGGCAATGTGGCGCAGTACTGTGAACTAAGGGGCTAGGCCTGGTCACTGCAGTAATAATTACCTACTGGAGCAAGCCTTGAGCAGCCTACACTTGGCAGTGGCTTACACCATAGGTTTTTTGAGCATCATCACACAACCTGTGCCTAAACAAAATTCTGATTGTCTCAAAATGGGGACAACTCTGCTCTCATGGTTCTGATCTTTGGCTAGGATTGTGCAATTGCTGCAATATGATTTGTTTCATAATCTGCTTGAAAACAGAAGATGATTCAAAGGCCCGCTTAGACTAGTTCTCTACACAGAGTAGTCTACATCCTAACAGGTCGGTACAATAAAACCTTTGTCCCTCTGATTCCAGTTGTGGGTGGACTACTAAAATTCCGGTCTCAATTAATTTGGGTATGTCCACAGAGCTTCAACTTAAAGTCTCAAGTAAACGTGAATGACTGGCTTGCAGCACCAGAGGGTTCCTTGACCGATTGTCAGAAAGTGGCATGCAGGGCAGCACACGCCTTATGTTCAGAAGACTGCAGTGACCGTACCCTTGGAAGGTATTTAAGACTGTTTCTTGCAGGTGTGCTCCTTCCAAAGGAGTGGGAGCAGTACCATGTTGCATCAAAGGATTTGAGCCCGACCAGACCATAATGGTGTGAGCACAGAAAGAAATGTGTTGCATGGACCTTTTAAGAAGTGATGGGGGGCGGGGGGGCCGGAGCGCGAGTCTTGAGACTGCCTCATGACTGAGTAGTTACAGTATCTGACATTCAACATATATTCAGGCAAAAAGACCAGTATTGTGACTTTCTGCTACCACCAGCGAGTTGTCCGGGCCTAGACATAGGGGCAGTAGTTCACCTTGTTAGAACTGCTCTTTGGATGGACTCAGTCTGGCTTACGAACAGCTTGTATCCAGTAACCCTTCGATCCAGGAGATTTGTAACAGGAGTCTCCTGTTTATGAGAATTACATATGTCCAATATAGAAGTGAGGGAGAAAGGTGAACCCTGCCGACTGCATGCAACCCAACGATTGAGGGTATACTGATTATAGTTGAAGAGGGCTCCAGGTAGAATTAATAGTTACTTTGTGTAAATGGATCCCGCTGGTAGCTAATCCACTTAACAAAATTCAGAAATAGTGTGATCACAGAAATAAGACCTGCTACCATTTGGGTCTGAAAAGGGACCGAACTGCAAATTTAGTTGAGCATCGGCGTTTTTAATAAAAATGTTAGGTTTTTTTTCTTCCAGTAATTGGTTGTTCAAGATTGGGTAGATAGCTTGTGACAGAGCAGGTTTGTTAGAGCATGGCAGGCTCGGATTGTAATTCTGCAATGTGGAGGGTATCTGATTGCCACTTTTGTAGTGGCAGCAGGAGTTTCAGACTGATGTCTGTAGAGCTTATAAGAAGTGGTCGCTCATAATATGCAAGGCAGACCCTATTAAAATGTATCTGCTAGGCTGCCACTACCAGTAGTTTCAAATGTCTCCAAGGAGATATCCTGGACTGTCTTTTGGCAGCAGTGCACCGCCAAGCATCATGGACTCGAAGCTGAACTTTGAACTATACATTTGATTGGATGCAAACTTGCTGGATAGATGGACATAAGTGCTATTTATTTCCTGCAACACTAGAGCATCCTGAAACCCAGCATCCAATCTCTATAAGCAAGGGAAGGCTGAATTTGGAGGAGACGGTTTATGAGGGAAATGGAAAGCGTTAATCAGAATAGCATTGTTCCAGGTGCACCTCTTCTGGGTTACGGATTCGAACTGATTCTCCTACATTGGAAATAACCAGCTAAATTTCAGGCAGTACTAAGGCTGGGAAAGTGTTTAATTTGATGCATTGCTTAATCGGTAAGTGCCATGGCTGTTAGATGCCACTCCTGAATGCAATGCCTACCAACTGTTATCCAGTGTAAGACCATACTTTGTCATTGGGCTAATGGATGGCTTATTGCTGCTTCAGTAGGAGCGCTCTATCTTGGGACTGGAAATCTGTCCATTTAAAAATATCGCATGGCAAACTTCATATTTTACAAAAACATTTGCTTCGTTGTGGAGCTAAATGGTTCAGTATTTTTCCATTCCATCTGTTATGATTTCTGTACAGGCTCTCCGTCGTGGTACATTTCCTGTATTCACCCAGCTCAATACTTGCCTCAGTAAGAGGCACTGGAGTTTGTCTTGGTGTCTCGAACCCCTTTGTTGCTGGACCTGTCGTGTTAAATGTATGTGTCCCATTTAGTGTCATCCAATGAGGTGAAAAATTACAGCATTTTCATTTTTGGAGCTCAATTGGGTCATGATCAGGATTCAAGTTAGACACTGATCATGCATTAGTCTGACCATACAGGGGCTCTCTGTATCAAACCTTTGAATACTCACAGGCTGTGCATATGCAAAGGCTTGTAGGCGATATTTCTGATCACAATTCGGTCTTTGCCATATTTCGAACTCTGCATAATTAAACTTCTGACAAAGTTCAAGCTACATCCTTGATCTGTTTAGTTTCTGAGAAAGCATCTTTCAATTTGCTTTGGCAAACTCACTTAATTTCACAATCTTACTGCACATAAACTCACTACTTGCAGCCCAATGCATAGTTTGCCAAGGAGCTAGCCCTTATTCTGACCTTCTCAAATTGAAGACCTTATGTAACATCTCACTGTGCCACACCATTTGTTTGCTACAATTGTACTAGGTGCTATAGCAATGACTTGGAATTTTACAACTAGATGCACATTGCATAGTCTGTTCTGTCAATGTTCATGGTAATTTATGCATGCAAGTTGTCTTAAACACGCAAGTAAGTTTTTCTCTTATAAAAGTATTTCCTCGCATTAAGATTTTTGTGAGCGTGCAGCTGTGAGTAGGTGGTAAACGGTTGTTTCTTGGTCAAATGTGTAGAGCTAAAATAGGATAGACCCCCAGAGCCACTTTCTGCCTTATGGCCAGTGGGTGGCGTCTGACAATTGGAAAGGAGGTTTTCTATTTGGGGGACCATGCTTTCTCCTTGGAGTAAAATATTTTAACAAGTGAATATTCGCACGCTCTAGACTTTTTGCATGAGCGAATATACACTTCTAATTACCTCGTGTGAAAATACTTAAAGAAAATACTTAAAGGTTTGCTATGAGAACTTGGAAATCTGCAACTCTCTGCAGAACAAGGCCAAGAAACCAAACTCTCATGAATTCCTGACAATCCTAAATATGCACCAGTGTCAGGTGCTAGACCTGCAGGTACACTTTCCTAGTTTTCTTTAGGAATGGGGGCTTTGATTTTAAAGATGCAGATTTTTTTTTTCCATTCCTTAAACCGGTTTAATTAAACAATGCTTTAATAGAAGTATTTCCATTCCTTAAACCGGTTTCATTAAACAATCCTTTAATAGAAGTGTTTAAGTTGCCTTTAATTGCTATAGGTTATGGCAAATTGGTCGTTGACCGTCTGCTTTGTTTCCAAGTTTTTGGATCCATTTTATTCCAAAAGTGAAGTGCTCGACCGCTTAGCAAAGTTGTCTGAAATGTATATTCTTGACCGAGTTGTAAATATTTTTAGGTGCATTATTTGCTTGCAAAATAAAATCCCCAGTCTTGCTTTAATTATTTTGCATGCATTAGAACAGTATCGTTGCAGCATTAGAAGTAGCCCCAAATGAAAAATGTGTAATCCTGTTTTAAATTGAAACCACTGGCAATGCAAATGGGGTAAACAATCACTGGTAAAGGCTCGGTTCACAAACCATATAATTTTGAACACCTGATACAAATTGGTGCATAACCTACCCTAGCAATAGTCCATCTTGTCATTTTTCTGCAAAATTAACATGCAGATTAGTTGTACTTGACCGCAAACATTTCCTGGGTGTGGCCATTAGAAATTCCACACCCCCTGAGAAACGGAAATCCGTAATAGTTAAAAACTGGTGCAAGTAATAACTAGTCCAGAGACCACAATCTTTCTAAAGTAGATAGAACGTTGCATACCTACATTCCAAACATACATTCCTTGACTCCTAGGCTGTTTGACGTTGCAGTAGGAATGGGGAGAAAGCATATTCACAATATATAATTCTTGCTCTAAAAGAATGTTGCCCACCATACTGCTGCAGAACACACAAACCGAATGGATTTGTTTATCAAGTGGATGCCAATGCAGCCATCTCCTGTTTCTTCTACTGCTTTCCAAGAAGAGACCACCTTCAGTTAAAAGTGCTTATTTTCTTGCCTCCCACCCTACAAACTAAGTAAATGTCATGTACCTATGAGCAAATCTTACAAAGCTGCCACAAAAATAAACACCATGCTACTCTTCTACTGCGTAATTACTCTAAAGACTGACATGGCATACAACGTCAAGCATTTGACTTTTGTAAGTGCTTGTAGTTTGGGGCTTGTGGGCGGGCATTGAATAAAGAAGTGAGTGCAGTTTTGAAGTAACAGGTGATGACTTTCATGGCTTATTTCCTCGATTAGAGAAATAACATGCCTAGTTCTGTATTGCGCTAGCAGCCGTTCTCCAGTAAAACAAAATGGTAGCCCATTCATTTAACCAGGATTGACATTGTAGAACTGGTCCAGTGTTGTTGAAAATGGCTAAACCTGGATTTCTTTTATGAATGAATTAAGATTATCGAATGTCATTTGAAGAAACTCCTTTCTTTGACATTTCAGCACTGTTACTTTTGTGATGGTAACTTGAACATTTGTCATTTTTTTAAAATGTGGTTTCTCCTCTAGGTAAGAACTGGTGCAACGAAGGCCACAAAAACGGTGGCTGTGAATATCTGTGTTTACCTGCCCCGCAGATAAATAGTTTTTCCCCCAAGTACACCTGTGCATGTCCTGATGGATCTGAACTGGAGGAAGGAGGTAGAAGATGTACAAAAGGTAAATTAAACCTATTTGCTACTCAGTCTAGATGAATACACAAATGGGCTATGGCTGACTGTTGTAACAAACATTTGAGAATTGTGAAGCATAAACATGTTGGACTTTCAGATATGTGGTTTAGTGGCACATTTACACCATCTGCCATGCAGTTTTGGTGAATGTCGGTGTAAAGGAGTCTCGCCGGAATCTGGGCTGGGGCATGTCTGCTAAAGGGCGATGGAAGGCGCGGGTTGTGATGCCATGTTCCAGGCCACCAAATGTGAAGTTTCTCATTAGTCTGTTCCTTGCAATCCCAGTTTTAATCTGCAGTCTTACCCGAAGTCCTTATCACACCCTGAAACCACCATTGTTGTCTTTTGTGCCCCCCCCCCTCCCCAAGCCTCTATCTTGCATTACCACTGCCAAACTAAGGGAATAATGTAAACTCATGATTCTAGCATCAGTTAACTTTTTGCTGGTAAATTAAAGTTCTAGCAAATATTCTTCGGAAATCTTTCTTCTAGACCCAAGTGCAGCCATGTTTTCAGGCACCTATAAACAGATGTCCCTATTCACTAACTTTGCTGCCCATGCTTTTTCATTTAGGCCTCTGTTTGTAGTCTCTGGTAGTGCGCTTAAATAGAGCTCCGAGGAACTTGCTCATACATTTTTTTTTTAAGCCAGTTAATATTTCGGTATTAATAGCACGTTGGGTTGCCAATCTTTAGTTTTCTTTAAAATCCATTATTGATTGCTATTCTGTCAGTATAGTTCCCTTTCCATCCGCTTCGTATTCTGTACTACAGTTAGGGATACTACCACAGGCTGCCTATAAAGGGCCTTATTGTTGGGCAGCTTGACTCTTCCATGTCAGCCTTTTGTGATGTAAGCTTATCTTAAAGTAAGTACCACTTATGGTTGTCAACTCTGGTTTCCAATGGCACTTTGCTTGTACCATGGCAATGTTTGACAATCTCCAATACCCGTACAACAGATCCCTTATCTCTCCGTCAAAATATTAATTCACTCAAACCAATGTACGTACATTGTAAGGTAGAAATACGACTGCATCCTTGAAATTTGCTTCCGTTTCACTGCCCTTCAGATAGAAAATTTGCTAGAACTGTACTCTAGGTGAAAACACTAGTTGGAAAAATATTTGTAGTATGTCTTGAGGAGCCCCTCCTGTTCTGTAATTCACTATCCAGCAAATGCAATGTAGCTTCCTTTTTTTGTACAGTTTGACATTTCAGTAAAATTCCCAAACATGGTTTAATAAACACTGAACAAATACCTTAGACGGAATTATATGGGAGTAGAGTATGGGAAATACAGCTGGATTTAAAAAATAAAAAAACTCAATCGAAAGCATGAGGCATGAATGACCATTACAATTTAGCAAACATATTACTCACTCTACGTTTAGGCTCTACAGTTTTGCCTTCCATTTAGGATAATTCTATGAAACTGCAGTGGACAAGGTTTTTAAACCAAGATGAGCTTGGGCAGACGCTGGTTGGAACCGGGGAGGTTGTTTGATCTAGGTCCCTTGTGACAGTACACCTGCCACTAGCATGGAAGACAAAACAAATGTCACTCAAGCTGTGAATTATTTGGACATGCAGTTAATTTTACTGAATGTTCATACTGGAACAGACACCCACCAAATCCAGTGTTTGTCCCAAATATCTTACACTTGGTGCAACATTTGGCCGTCCTAGCAATGATCCATATAATATACTCATGGTGTCCTAATGTTGCAAGAAACATTTTCGATTTGGTTTCTTCTGTCGCAGTTCTAGCTAAATGCTTTTGTTTCACACATCCTGTGCCCACTTTATGACCATGGGTGCTGGAGCATCAGGTATGCCTAAGCAAAGTTCATTAAAAGCCTAATACAGACTTTAAGCAATAAAACCTTTACACCTTCATGAACACCCTGCAGCCTGTTGGTGTCTATTATGGTGGAATAAGAGACCCATTTGTGCAGGGTAAACCTAGAGGGAACTATCCTGTTTTGCAGAACAAAATTCTAGATTTGTGACCAGTCTTGTTTGTTTTGTCCCAGCCAGGCTTTCAGTGCGAGGGAGATGTAGCACACCATGTCAAATCTTAGAATGTGCAGGTGTTCATATATGGTTATGGATAGCTTCAGTACAGCCCAAGGGTGCTGCCTGCAGCCAAAACACAGGTACCATAAACCAGCACTTGGGATGCAGCTCGGGGAAAGATGCAGTTTATCCCTGTGTAAATCCCAGATGCAAAGAACCTAAGCATGACTGGCACCACCATACTCTAGATCCAGAACACAAATTGAGGTAAAACAGCAGAAGAAATGGAATTCATGTATGAGGTATATTGGAGAGGAGAATTTGTTTAGGGAAACTGACAACCCTCAATTCAGTGCATGCTTTTGTGCATCTAGTTTGGGAGATCTGGCATGTACTATAAGATTCCTTGGATGGTGCAGAATTGGATATATTGTTCTACTTTCTGTGCAGCCCAGACTTCTTGAGAATGGTCCTCAACTGAACAGTCCACCATGAACGGAGATTTGGCTAAAAGGTTGTGTTCTGTGCTAATATTGTGTATTAATTGCACAGACTAATCTCTATTTAGAGGTGTGATATATCAACACCTGGGTACCGCACAGTGGTCTTCAACACCTTGGCTGCTAATGCAATTCCCATCCTGTGCTGGAAATTGCTGTTCTCTATTCATGACGAGCTGAGCTCGTCATAAGCACAGCTCCAGTGTGCCTCATGACTAGCTGAGCTCGTCATGAGCAGGGAAGGGGTTAAAGTGTGTTTTTTTAGAAGACCAGTCTTGGATGAAGTCCACCTGGGCATGTTTTGATGCACTGGTGGCGATTTGGGAACTTTTGAAAGTTTTACCATTCCAAGAGGGCTACAGCTATTTGCGAACTGTAAATGTAAAAATGATTAATGATTAATGATGCTGCACAATAGCAAGCAGTGTGATGGTATGCTGCAGCCGGGCCCATCATTAATAGTTTATTTTTTAAATGCAGTAAAGTTAAGGGGTGGGGAAGAATGTCGGAAGAGCAAGTGGCCTGGTAGTGGAATTGTACCCGTCTCTCACAAACAAAAAAAATAATCTGCGAGCGAGAGCAACAGAATAATTGAGACTGGTAAAGCTGCTAAATATAAAGTGACTTTTGGGTTGAGGTGCGAGGAAATCCTTGCACTCACATGGAGCACTAGGAGCCAAACGAGTTCCACAAAAGTAGTAGTTGGACAAACTGGAACTTTTTTATTTTTATCCACGCTTTGATTGGCAGAGGCAGAACAAACGCATGAATAGGAAGGAAAGCCATGAATTAAAGAGCAGGTAACCTAGATGGAAAGAAATCCAATCCTTAAGAATATGCGGACCCAAAGCCCACTCTTAGTATTGTGTGCAATATCTAAAAGTGGGAATGCAAATGCCTGTGCTGACCCCTTATTTGATGGCCTGAAATGGGATTGTGGTGTTTAAAGACCGTTTTTAGGAATATATATTGAGATCCAATTTAATATTTACTGAATAATCCTTCTCAAAGTTCACTCCTTCTGCATAGGTAAAAGGGAGGGGGAAATGCCAGTTATTACTAAAGTATTAGATTTGCTTAGAGGCCGCACAGTTTGAACAAACTCCCAATTTTGGGGGTTAAAGAGCTAGTTCTGCAAGGATTGTCCTTTTCTTCAGCGTGGTATGATGCCTAGACAGAAGGAGCTGACCGCGTTAAAGGTGCATTATTGCTATTTCTGCTGAAATTGGGGATGGTTAAATGATCCTAATGGGGTATGTGAAGTAGGGAGATTAAATGGCACACGAATGCCCACCAAGTTACCTAATGAAACCCGTTCTGTCTAAAGTTAAGGGATTCTTTTTTATTTTTAACAGATGTTGGAGGTGCTGCAGCTGATGGTGAAACAAAAGATGCCAGTACACGAGGGAAGTCTCAGATCGAAGGTAGTCATTTTAGGAGAATTGCTCGTTTTTGATGATGCACTTGTAATCTTGTGAAGTTGTAATTGTTGGTTTGCCAGTCTGTCAATGAAGGATGTCGAGTAAAATACTTTGTATAAACCACCAGCTTCTCAGCTCTCAAACAAACACTTTTCGGTGGGCCATCAAAAATGAGATTTTTGTTTATATGTCAAAGTGAGTGACCGATAAATGAGTGCTGAAATTCAAAAGTATGAGCGCCATAGCAGTTAGTAAAAAAGCAAAAAACCCTTTGAGCCGGTTGAGAGCTCTAATACTCTAGTAATGTGCATTTCTATTTCAGCAGGGGCTGCCCATTTACCTTCAGCGATCTCTTGCCCCTCTTGTCAGGTTGAAAGGCAGGAGTAGGGATGTGGAGCAGTCTCCTGCGGTGCAGGTTAGAATCTCTATCAGCTTGCCATATGGCTGCCTGGAGCCCCACTGCACTTCATTGACCTCTCCAAACACCCCTTTTCAGTCTGCTTCACAAACTAGTTTGAGTCTAGGCTTGGGAAATGAAAGGACGTGACCTGACAGTCAAATGTTCCCCTATTGCGACAAAAGCTACTGGTAGGAGATGGGTGGCACAGTCTGCTTAGCTTTGACAGGTGAACAGTGCTGATGAGCACAGGCGCCAGTGCAAGAAAACACCTAGACTTTTTAATCCACTGAGCCCCTTGAAGTCCAGGTCACTTGCTTGATCATTCTTAATTTCTATCAATTTTATGGTTTATCCGCCCCAAAGGGTGGATGACCTGCATCACAGGATACTTAATACTATTCAGCCTAATTATTATTATAAAACATTTATAGAGCACACTATAACCCTGTGGGCATCCTGGTGCTTAACACCTTCGATGCTGATGACGAGCTCAGCACGTCATCAGCCACGGGTGACGTGTGCGGATGACTAGCTGAGATCATCATGTAACGCGGTAATTAGAAAACAGCCGCACAGCGCAAAAATAACCGCAGCAGCGATGCGGTTAAAGAACAGAACCGGCACAGGAACTATCGGCTGCATGAGAAAAAAAGGGAACCCAGTATCTGTCAAGTCTACTACAACCCTCAAGTAGGGACATGTTATACCATGGGGAAGAGCCCGGTCTTAATTTTCTTGCGGAACAGCAGCAGGACTTGTGTTCTCCTAATTTCTAGAAGACCATTCCAAAGGCTAGGCGCTGCCACACTGAAGGCTCTCCCTCTCAGGGTCACCCTCCTTATGTTGGGTACACTTGCACAATTGGCGGTAGAGGAACGAAGATTCCAAGTAGGCTTGTACCACTGAAACTTGTCCTGAAGTGGCTTAGGGCCTTGTTCATGGAGTGCTCTAAACACAATGCACAATGATTTAAGCCAGATCTGTTGAGCTACTGGGAGCAAATGTAGATCCACCAGTGCTTGTGGTGTTGAGGATCAACTGGGGCGGGAGAGTGCTAACTTTGCTGCTGCCTGGATACTCTGAAGTCTGGCAATCAAGAATCCCGGAAATTCTAAAAGCAGAGCATTACAGTAATCCAGACGGCTAAGGATGGTACTCCTAACTACCATTGTCCTCACCTGTGCAGGTAGTAGTGGCAACACCTTCCGAAGGCCTCTGATTAAGGAAAAGCAACTCTCCTCCAGTTTATTAACGTGGGTCTCCAAATTGAGATTCTCATTGAGACTGATCCCCCAGATTGCGCACAGTGTTCACGTGTCAGTGTACCATCTAATAAAGGCCAGAAGTCTGTTGGCAGACTTCGGGCAACACCCCCCCCCCCCACCCCCCTACACTGTAAAACCTGTTTTCCCACTATTAAACTGGAGCGAATTTTCCTTCAGCCATTTTCCTTCAGCCATTTTTTCATTTCATGCATACAAGCATGAAAGCATTCAGTGATCCCACCTGATCCCCATCCAAGGATATAAAAAGCTGCATAATTAATGTCACTGATATTATGCGCCTTGATTCCCAACAGAGGTTGCATAGAAGCATTGAACAAGATCGGGCTGATTGAGCCCTGCGGTACCCGTGTAAAACTTCCACTAGTTCTGATTGGTACGGGGGGGAGTGCCACCGCTTGCCATCTATCCGACAGATAGGATCGCAGCCACCTGAGCGCTACTCCTTTCACTCCAAAAGTCTCTAGCCTTGAAAGCAGAATGTCCTGGTCCACTGTATCGAATGCAGCGGATAGGTCCAGCAGAATTAAAATTGCCAACTGGCCCCTGTCCATCCGCATCCGAAGGTCCTCCAGCACCACCACTAAAGCTGATTCTGGCCCATGACCCGGTCGAAAACCGAACTGTTCCTCTTCCAGTATATTTGTCTCCAAAAAATTGGACCGGGTCCTGCTGACCAAACGTTCCAGGATCTTGATCAGATAAGGCAGGTGTGAAATTGGTCGGTGGTTCTTATGAATGCACGGATCAAGGGTAGATTTTTTTCAAGAGTGGCGTTATGACGGCCCGCTTCCATTCTAAAGGCACAACACCTGTATTGATAGACTGGTAGCCTAACTGTCGTAAGATGGGAAAGATCTCCAACCCAAATTCCTTCATCAGCCTGTGTGGCAGAGGATCCAAGGAGAGCCAGAGGATACCCCTAAGGCCACTCTACCAAACTCCTTCTCTGATGGAGTCTGAAAGTTATCCAGAGAGACCCCAGAAGCAACTAACTCAACAGCGCCCTTCTCATTTGAGCCTCTTACCACTCCTTTCTGCGTTGTCTAGGTGGATTGATAGATCCTTCATACTTTCCGCAATTTTATTTTGTCTTGAAAAAAACATGCCAATCCATCACAGAACTCCTGGGATGGTTTAATTTTACTAGTGGTACACATGGTTGGTCAGACCTTTCACTATTATAAATATATCCCTAGATTTATTGGAACTCTTTAGTATAGTGGATGCAAAATACTCTGCCTTGGCTGTAGTTATTTCTTGTTTGTATTTTATTATACACCTCCAGCTTGTTTTATCTTTTTCCAAATATTACCCTTCCACAGTCTTTCTTCCTTTTTACATGAGAGCTTGAGACTCCTCAATTTCTCTGTGTACCAGGGAGCTGACGAGTTTCCTCTTTTCTTAATGACTTTAAATGGGGCAAACTGTTCAACCCTGAGAAGCAGATTACAGAGAACTATACTACATCTAACCAAGAAACTGATCAGAGCCTCCACATGAAACCGAGGTCCACCAGTTTCTACCTTTTTCAAAAGGCCTTTCCAGTCTCGTCCAATAAGCATTCTAGCCTTTCCGTCCCCAGGTTTTATTCTTTTCAAGCTTTGGACACTGAACATAATTAAGTGGTGGTCCGTCCAACCCACTGGCATGATTTCCTTCATACCGACCAGGCCTTCCTCTGCAAAAATCAAATTTAAAATGTGGCCACCCTTATGTGTTGGTTCAGTCACCCATTGCTTCAAGCTCAGATTAGCGCAGGATTGAATTATGTTATGAAAAGCTGTGTCAATACTTCCATTTTCCCATAAATTAAAGTCCCCCAAAACTATTAGTCGTGTGTGTGTGCCATATCACTCACACTAAAGATCTTGTCTGGCACATGGACCAGAGGAATGGTGTTTGACTGGGTTAGTCACTGCCTTTTCCTGATGCTCTGCAAAAGATGCTATGCAATAATCTCTGGCATATTAGAAGTTGGACTAGGCTTAATCCTGTAGCTTTTGGGAATGAATGACACTGTTTGCTAAACCAATAATGCAAGTTAACTTGCATTCACGATTTCTTCCATCATGAAGGTTTCTGTTGACCATATTTACTTAATATTTTCGTACAACTGACTGCCAAATTGTCGGTGTGCTGCGTGGTTTGAAGTCTGTGCAGCCAACTATTAACGTAGCTCCAGCAAGATAAGTACTTAATTGCAGACTTTAATGCATTCACTCTATAGTTTATGGGAAAGATGAAGGTCCCATGCAGCTTTTTCTCACAACCTACTGTGTTCATTGTTTACACCCTAAACTACAAGCTCAGACTTTAATCTTGTCAGTAGAACATGCTTACCGGGATGCAGCGGTAATGCGTGCTCAGGCAGTGTACCTTACTGCTCTCTACAATTTAGCACAGTCACGAGGATGGACACTTTAAACACCAGAAGCCCTGTGAGCATCTCTAGTTAATAATGACCAAACACGTCTGACCAGCAGCAAAACATGTTCTTACCTGCCAGAACTAATGCTTTCTCGGAGCAGTGTAGGGACTGTAAGCTAAAGCTTTGAAAGTACTGGTGCCTGCTTTTGTTTTAGAAGTAATCTGTTAGGAAGTTCGTTGATTATAAATGCTCCACCATTTTGTGTTGGTGGCTAATTCGCAAGTGAGTTATGATAACTATGATGGCCTGTTTCCACCTTTCAACAAAGACCAGTACCAGCAGGTACATGCTTTGAAAGCAGTGCTGCAAAGCATGCACAGAGGTATACGTTGATGCACATTATCAACAAACCAATGCTTGATCTGCAAATTCAGAGACTTGTTCTTTTAATGAATTGTATGTATATGGTTCTTTTGGCCAATTGCAAGTTCAAAATGCACAATCTGCTATTTTATTAAATATTCTTTAGGGACTATCTCCAAATCCCCATTAATTTAAAAAAATGTTCGTAAAAATTGCAATTTGACCAAAGTTTCCATCTGTGTGGACTTTTTATCCATTTGTAAACTGAAAGCTTTTGAAGAATTTTCGTACCTCTCGTGCTCTACCTTGGGCCGTGCTCTACCTTGGGCCAGTGTATGTGAGGAAGTGTCTTGTTGCCCGTTACTAAGGACACTTAACTGGGCAAGCCCTTTACTAGAAACCCCTATCACTAAACTTTGTGGATTGGCCCTTTTAACGGGCATGCAGTAATTTCATTTTTTTTGTTTAAAGAAGCTTAATCAGGCACTTAATTGCATTTTCTTTGGAATTTATTGGCAATCTTCCCTTCCTTTACACCAAGGTGGAGATGCCCAGTTACCTCTCGAAGCCCGATTTTAACATTCGCCCGCCCTTCCCGTTGCATGCTTTTTCTCTATAGATCTAGGATGTCTGATTACACAGCAAATTGGAGTGGTGGCTTTTCTAACCTTTGGGAATTTGTTTCCCCCACCTTTAATTTCTTGGGCGAGAACCTAACCCATCCATACTTTGTTTCCAGAGGTTTATGGTCACTTTTTAATGCACTCCTTTGTTCTAATTTCATGAACACCTTGCATCTCGTAAGTGACATTTAAATCCTAATAAGTTTATTCTCTTCCTGATGTTACTGCCCCGGTGTATTTATCAGTTAGTTGTTAGTTTGACCTTTACACTTGTTTAAATATACCTTAAACAGTAAAACTACTTTTCAAAGTTTGGTATAGTGCTCAAACGCCTGTGAATGTCCTAGTAATTAATGACATTGCACATCAGAAAATGTTGTTAAACAGCAGTTAATTAAATTGGTCACTTTAAAGAACTACAAACAACTACGGGTGTTTAACGAAAATCTCTAACACTTTACAGCTTAAACTATTTAATGACAGACAAGATTTTGATAGATGGCCCCCTTTGGGCAAGAACAAAAGCGCTACCACTTCATTCCTTAAAAGCATCTCCAATGAACTCTCGAGACTGGCACTTTAACAAGTGTCAGTGTCCGACCCTTTCTTCCAAACCTTGAAGGCCATAGCCAATGTTAGGAGTTACTGTGCGCTACTGCATACAGAGTGTGCTCTGCATGAACACAATGCTCATAGTAACAAAGCAGCTCATCCTGACAATATCCGATATAGGCTTAAGACTGTATTTAGTTGTTGTAAATAGATTTCACAGTACTTGGATTTATTTGAAAACTACTGGGTGTTTCTCCATGCCAACTCCTAAAATCTGCAATAGCCTTCCCTAAAATTTTTATCCACCATCTTAGCCTTGCTGTTCTTAACTATGTAATGTCTTCTCTTGGTGGGTTACTTTTTCGAATACATTACTTTGGTGGGTTACTTTTTCGAATACATTACTTTGAAGAATCTGGAAAACTGGCACCCTAAATCATTGTGTGAATTTTTTTCTTATTTTGTTCTAGAACACAGCTCCTCTGTATTTAAAGCAAATCCGTCTACAAAAGGGTCGTCTGCAGCCTGGGCTATTCTTCCTCTTTGTAAGTATTGGATGAGAAGCTTTAGATTATACAATAGTTGGCAATTAAGTAATTTCAGAAACTTCACAGAATTCTTGTGACAAGACCATAGCTTTTGCATTTCTCCATTTTGATAATCAGCCTTTGCAGGGTTTAACTCAACAATTCCCATGTCTTATTACTCAGACCGCTTTCAGCTGTATGTTGTAGAAGCTGGATTGAAGAGCATACCAATACATACAGTGCGCTTCCGGTCATTCCGTTGCTTAACATTGGTGGCTTTATTCTTAATGTTTACTTGGCTTTACAACTTCCTCCAGTGTTTAGTCTTACACTGCAGCATAGCTTATTTACAATTATTTAGATTTTGACTTGTGCTTACATTGAGTGAACTTTTGATTTTAGCATTCCATGAAGTGAGTGAATGTGTTCTTGCTTCGTTGTGTGCTAGTTCATCCTCAGATTTCACCTATGCTTTCCAGTTTTGTCGCTCCCCAATGCAACAACCCAATTGTGTCCCTCTGCTTTTTCATTATTTTTCAACTCCATGCTTGCCCAAGCTCCTACACTGCTCGCCTACTCCCCGTTGGCACCCTTACTCTTTTGTTCTCCCTAAGCACTTTTTAACTTCATTTTTGGAGAGCCTACAAATACTTGGCTGAGCCCTCTTTTTAAATGTCTTTGTGCATTTTTTTATTCACCATACCAAAATTGGGTCCCAACATCTTGGAATGAACGTAGCCAAGAACTTGACGGTACTATGAGGTCAACAGGACTATAAAGAGGCAGATTGCCTCTGTAGTCAACTCATGGCTCTAGATCCTAAACACTGAAAATGCCTTATCTTCCTACCTTGGGATGCACAAAAAACTGTAGTTGAGGCTCTGATCCTATCCTCGCTGGACTATGTCAATGCTTTATCTGCTTTACCGATTACTTGACCGACCGCCTCAAAGTGGTCCAGTGTACTGCATTGCTACTATTCAAGCACTCTAAACGGTCACCAATAAGTCTCTTGCAAGAAACTACACTGGCTCCCTATCAAAAGGCAGCGCCATCACAACATATTGTAGAAGTGGTAGCTGGTTTGGGTAATATTGCTGATGCGGTTTGATGGCAGTGTCAATCTGTCTTTAAATCCATTCCCTCTTGCTGCATAGTCTCTGTGCAACCAGTAAGCTAACTTGAGTCACGTGACACAGCACGAAGATTAGGTAAACTGCTCACATTTCTTTGCTCAGGATCATTAACGTTTGGAGGACATGGGGCAGCCGCAAGACTGCACTAACTGGTTGTTTGATAAACCTAGATATAAACTTTGGGTTTGCATATATGGTTGCAATAATTAACACATTGTGCCTGTCAGTCGCAGTTGTACATGCAGCTCTCCATTGGAAGCAGTTGTAACAAGGGGCTGTAAAGCTAAATTGAAACAGGCACTCTCGTACAACTGCAAATGAGACGAGTACAACATTTACAGGGCTGGTTACAGAAACGGCGCTAGAATTATCAAACCTAAAAAGAAAAAACTAACCTTCCCAAAGCGCTTGCTGAAAGAAATGGAATAAATAGTGCTCGTACACTATCTGAAATAGACCAAAATAAAAGGATACTAGTAATAGGCCAAGCTCTGTGGAGGGAGCAAGACACGAGGGACAAATCGGATTACCCGCATAGAAGCAAGCTTTTGGGAAGGACCCAAAGAAACCATTCAAAAGCAATGTGAAGCTGTAAGCCCAAAGTGGATACAACATGTCGAAGAAATGGCCCATTCGTTACCTAGGTGAGACCTAAAAAGCTCAAACTCTTGATTTGTGTGATACGTGATGCTGGTCAAATACCAGAACTCAAGGATCTGCATGTACTATCTCCAGAGACCCATGCACTCCACGAATGCCCTATTTCTGGTTCTGCAATTTAATGAAAAAAAGGTAAGGGGGGGGGGACCCTTTCTCCTTTCTGGTAGCCTTTGTGGAATCTGCTCCCTCCAATTAATCACAGTGAGTAAGAGTGCTTTTCAACAAACTATTCAACAATGAATTCGTACGTTTACCTGATCTACTCTGGCCCTCTTGAGGCTGCGTGCTCTAGAAATGCCCTCAATCATTCATTAAACTGTGAAATAAATTAAAACAAATCTCCTGCACATAACTCATATGTGCACCCATGAGGATGCTTGCACCCTAATTTCATTTTGCAGTGGTAGCTTTCTGTTCCACATCGGCACACACATTTTAGTTTTGCCAATGTGAAAAAGCAGTATCAATGTTTGCTAACTCCATTGAAAGGAAAAATCTTAAATTAAACTGCAGGTAAGGCATGAACTGCTTTGGTTTAACTTGATATTTGCTTTTTATGTCAAATGTGCTTTGTACTGCTTTACAGCGAGTAATGTGTTTTGTCTATTGTATTGAAACATTAGCTAAGTAGTTTGAAATTTAGTTTTTTTTGTGAATGGTTAGGGCAGAATAAGTTGTGCCTCAGTTTTTAAAAGCTGGATAGCTATAGCTATAATGAAAATGTGAATTTTATTCTTCTAGTGCTACTTGCGTTGGCGGCTGGTGGTGGTTACCTGGTGTGGCGAAATTGGAAGCGCAAAAATATGAAAAGTATGAACTTTGACAATCCAGTGTACTTGAAGACCACTGAGGAGGACCTCAACATAGATCTAGGTCGACACAGTACTTCAGTAGGACACACATATCCAGCAGTAAGTTTGAAGGCACTGCTCAAAGTTAAAATGTTTTTAAATCTAACCCAGAATCACAATGTTAAAATCAACATCCACAATCTTCATGTCAGAAGGGTAACACTCTAACTGAAGACCTCCTTACTGCAATCTCTTATCTCAAACAAGTATGCTAACTTTTTGTTCTTGGAAATTGTGTTGACTTAAGGTAGTCTAAAGTGCCTTGACTCATTATTTCAAAATTGCATGCTAGTCTTTTGGCTATTGGTTACCACACAAATCCAAACCAAAGCAGTCTGTTGGATCTATAATGTTTTGTGAACTCTATTTCCTCTGATCTGACTTGGGCATGTACGGGCGATCAAAAGGTACAGTGCAGTGTTCTGGTCATGTCTTCCCCCTGCTAAAACACCAGAGGTTCTGCTCAACTTTGTCACTAGAACCAATTGCAGGTTAAGACCCCATTCTATAGACTTTTCTTCATAAATAACACCTACAAATAAGGTCCTGAGTTTCTGAAATTTTATCATAAGGAGTCTCCACCACCAAAAATCTTCATCCTGCTGTACTCCTATGGACGATTTAGGTGTTTCATATTTGGCCATGCACTTGGAGAAGCAGCCTCTTGAATGATGAGCCTAACTTATTTGATTAGTTTCCAAGTGGAAGACTTGGACAGGTATGTGTTGGTGCACACAGGAAGCATCTATTGCGATCTGTCTAGAAAGTAGAAGTTCCCCATGTCACTGTAGCTAAGCCTAGACAATAGTACTGGTTCAGTGTGCCACAGAGTGTAATGTCTGCCCTCCAACTAGACTAAATTAAAGTTAAAAAAAATTCCAGGCATTAAAGTGTTGCTGACAATACCCCACACCACTTAAAAACTAGATACTCTGATCAGGCAGTGATGGTTTGTTGAACACTTGCTGGTTCGAGCTACCCAAGCTGAATGACCCATTATGACAAATCATTGGGTGCCTTTCTGGTGTTCAATGAGGCATACTCATCCTGGCAGTGTTCACTAGTGCCCAGCTTGGGCCAAGGAACAGAAGTCACTATTGATCTAAGCACTTATAATAATGGCTAGTAAAGGTGTCCGCTCACATGGTGAGGTGGCCTACATTACATAACCCACCAGTATTAGTCCAGGTTTCCAGTGACTGATCACACAGCAGACCTGGGTGAACAAGACATGGTGGTGAGGTCTTTGGATAGTGGCCAAGTTGCTGGGAGGGTCGTGTCTATCGCCTTACGTGCATGACCGAAAAAAGATCATAACAGGCCTAGAGTCAAGATGACCTTTAGTATCCTTGTAAGGGGCAGCATAGAAATTTTCTGTAGTCCCCTTGAGCAGCAAAGAGGGGTATATGCATGTTCTCCTCTGGCACAGGGAGGATCATGAATTAATGAAGGAGGCAGCCCAATAGTCTGTCTTTAAGACGCTATGTCCCCTTCATCACAAACACCAATGCACTGTTGGTCTTATTTCCTAGTCAAGTCTCTGAGGTGACCTTGGGGTCACAGTTAAACTTAGTAAGAGCTGTTGCGCACATGTCCTTTCGGGCAGCTGATGTCAATTTGCTATGCAAGTTTTTCCTCTGCACTCAGGTGAGCTATTGCAATTTTCAGACTTGACGAGACTTGGTCCTAGTCTTATAAGGCGAATAGCAACCCTCAGTTTCTCCTCCTGGATCGTGTCTTCTCTAGTGTACGGATGTACTTTTCTTTTGATGCATAATCAAACCATGAACTTTTTACTAGTTGTTGAGCTCATTACTTTTCCATGATGGCTCGTCTAGTGAGTTATCTGCAGTTTTAAATTTCTTCAAAGGACCCTCCCATCCAGTTGGGGACAGGTCCGTGATCTGCTCATGTCCACCTTATTCCGTTTCTATTCTTATTCTGTTTCTAGTTTATTGGAATATTTCTATAGCACAGAGGGGCTGTTGGCACTGTAAATGAGGAATGTGTGCTTATGCAGAAGATCAGACCCTACCTAGCAGTCGACCATACACCATATTTCGAGTTTTTAAAAATTCTATTCAGAAGTTTGGCAATTTGCTTACCTGAAGTTTATGGGAATTAGACTTCAGGTGTTAATATGAAATGTCTCCCCTTCAATCATCTTGAGGATTTAAAGTGCATTGACGGGCTGTAAACAATTGCTTGGAGGCACAACATACTCCTCTTATAAGTTTACTTTCTGAATTTGACAAACGTGAATCCGATGCATGAGACCATGTTAACAAAAAACTTGTAACTGAAAGCCAGTGACGTTGTTTGAACGGGTCTCATGTATACTGAAGCTCCTTCATGCCTAATAAGTTTGTTTTGCCCGTGTTATGCTTTTTCGGGCAGCTCTTGGTATTTGGTTATGAAAATCGAGGTACAATGCGCAAATGCTTTGGTAAATAACACCTGAATGAAGTTAAACAATGTAGCTAAACGCCTTGGAGCATACATATGATAAAACCTGCTTTCGATGCAGCTGAGGTTTAAGACAACAGATAACGGTCGAATATACCCCACAAGATGCCTGTAAACTTTGCAGTGCCCAACACGTCCATACTGGCTGACCAGATCCGGACTAGGGTGGCCTTGTACCGGCAAAGATCCTTCTGAGCAGATATGAAGTGGTTCTGATGAAATGGATATTAGTCTCGAATATAGATCTTAAGCAGGAAAGGGGTTCGGTTTTCAGCCTAGCAGAGCAACTGGGACTACTTCAGAGGGCTACATCAAAGGGCTGTTGGCCTACCTCCACATCCAGAACGACCAGTTGATTCAGGAACGAGAAAATTGTGTACATGCAGCCTCCCTGTTCTGCGATATACTCTGAGCAGCTACATAGAGGTGCACATGCAAAACTACACATTGCTAATTTTGCATACATATGTCCAGACAAACTACATCCATGCCTTGGAAAAAGACCAAGGCAAGAGACCGCTGTTATCTGAGAGTGTGCAGTCTTTACGCATTGGGTGGGGGTGGGGGTGGGGGGGGGGGGGGGGGGGGTTGAAGCGACAAGTTGTGTTCCTGACTATTATGCCTTGCCTTTCCATGCTTGCGTGGGTTGACACTCGGTTTTGTACTTCCGATGCCTTGTCTGCACTGGAGCACAGTCTGTCTTGTAATCAGCAAGCGAGATCACAATCAGTGGCTCATGCATGATTGCTGAGCTCCGGGAAGGAACTCTGGGGAAGCACCCAGGACTTTCCCACATTGTAGAAGTGTAGGGCTCCACACTCATCAAGCCATATGGGGTACAGCTTGTGTACACTTGTATATCACAAGTGATGTGCATTTTGATGTTGAGATTTATGAATGGAGCCCAAAATGGCTTTGTTTAATGTGGCCTTCATTTAATTTTGGTACAGTTACGACAAGGTCCAGTATCTGCAGTGGTGGTTGTCACCAATCTAAACTGTTAGGGCCTTGGGGGAGGGGTGGCAAACACAAAATTATAAATCTCTTGCCTGCTGCTTTGCTCCCGCCACCTTGTTGCTCCTGCTCCTCTTCCGGAAGTGGATGGGCTTGAAAGCGCAGGCTCCCCACTCAATCCAGATGCTGCTCTCATGCTGAGAGCAGTTCCAGGATTGGTCGGAGCAGCCTAGTTTGCTGCTCACAGTGCATTGGAGCCTGTGGCATTTCTCCAACCCGGCTGTGCAATGTAGCTGGTTTGAGAAATAGAAGTACGCATGTCAGTTCGTCCGGCTTAAAACTGCTTGCCAAAGTGACATACTTATGCGCACCTACCTCTCCTTGCTGCCATGGGTTGACCCTGTCCCTCCCACTTTATCAGCGCAGACACTGATAAGACGATAAATGTTTCATTAATTTATCTGCTGGCAGTGGGCTGACGCTACTCCGCCAATACAGGGGAGCCGCCCCTATAAGTTTAAGCAGTTTAATTGCTTTTAAAGTGTACTAAAATCTTTCAACTGCCTACCAGGCTTTTAGTTTGAAAATTTTATTGGAGACATTGAAGTTCCTATCAATGTAAGGTTTCAGAAACACTATGCATTTTGTGAACTGACTATTTTTTTTTCCTTCTGCAGATATCGATTGTGAGCACAGAAGATGACCTGGCGTGAGCATGGGCTGGTCGGCCGGCATTCACCTCCCTCCTTCAGTATACAGCGCTTGTACAGTTTATTTTTTTCTGAATGGTAACCAAGTCAACGACTGAACACATCCCGCCTTGGAAGAATGCGGAGAGAGTCTTTTGTATGCGTGACACATTTTGGGTGCAATTGTTTTAAATGCTTACAAATGAAACCTCTTGTAAATATTTCTTAATCGTAGGAGTTCAGCTTGTGATGTGGTTACCATTTAGTCTCCAACCTTTGGACTTTGTCAGTATTAAAACAATCCTCACAGGCTGAGTACTGTAAAAAGCACTTTCCATAGAAAGCCATATTCCAGCAATGAAATTTGTGCTACGTTAGTGACACCCCACCTGTACATATTTGTATAGGCCATGTGTAAATATTTCGAAGAGATGCAATCACTATTCTTAAGCACTTTGGAATTTGTATGTATATAAGACCCTGTACACTTGGACTTTTTTGCTAGGGCAATGGCAATAGGAGAAAACGGGTTACTCTGGTCAAATTGCCAAAAAAATAATTTGTAAAAGTAATTTTGTATGTGTGAATGTAGTTGAAAGTGTTTTGACTGTAACCTTTTTATAAGAGGTGTGCAGAGAGTGAACGCTGTATCAGAATTAACACTTTTCTGATCATTAAAAATAAAAACTTATTTAAAAAAAATTATGTGGTGATTCTTTAAATTGTAAGACTAGATAAAGGCAATCCTTATGAATAGGAACATGACGTAAATTAAGGAGAACCTCATTTAAAGAGGTTCAATTTAAATCAAACTGTAAAACACTATTTTCGTTGGCGTAGCTATGAACTGTTGCATTAGTGTTACAATTCTGGCATTTTGAGTAGGTGTTTTAGAAATGTATGCTCACCCAGATACTAGGGGTTTGAGGTATATCGGCTGGCATTTTCTACCTCTTTACTACCCATGTAGTTATCATCCTGCTCTGCTCGCCCCTCTGCTGTTTGTGCTAATGGTGTTGGTGTACATCTCTGCTGCCTTATGTCCCTGTTGTATGCTGTGATTTACAGTTCCTCCTTCCAGCTATCCTGATGGTTTCTGCTTGTGTCCACCCTTGTTCATAGCGAGGTTGTGTTCACAGAACAAACTACCTAGTATGTAGGCGAGGTGAAACTAGACATTGGAATCACTTTTAACCGCTGCGGAGAAACTTAATCAGTGACCGATCAAGCGGTCTTGTTCTGTTGAATGTTAAACATGTTCTCAAAGTTGTAAATTAGCACCACTATCCCTTTTGTCTGTTGGTTTTTGCGCTACCTTGGGCTAAATTACACTTGAAAGGCGTACTGTGACCTCGACCGGTAGTGCCGGGCCCTTCTGCCTCCGGAGTCTGGCTTTATTCTTGAGGCTTCCACATTGCATCGAGGGAGCCCCTTCTAGCCTGCAACATCGCACATGAAATACCTTCACTACCACACTACACATCCTCGATAACCAGAACTACTCTGCCTCCTAGCAGAGATTAATGCTTCTGCCTTAAACATGATTAGATCGAACCTTCCAGAAAGTGCAATAGGTCTGTTTGCGAAAGACCTATAGTGGATTTGCAAATAACACACATGGGCTTGGAAACTGCTCACCGCTTACCATTGGTTGGCTTTCATGTCCCGCTGTGCATGCTTTTTTATAAATCGGTTTTGTGTCCTTTGCTTGGAGCGTAGTCTTTTTAGTATTTTTTTTTGGGCTGGTTTCTATGCTTCCTCGGCCCATTTTGTTGACAATTTGACTGAATGTTGCAAAAAACAATTGATTGACA
Organism: Lissotriton vulgaris; assembly: GCF_964263255.1. Lineage (NCBI taxonomy): Eukaryota > Metazoa > Chordata > Amphibia > Caudata > Salamandridae > Lissotriton > Lissotriton vulgaris. The sequence continues at coordinate 889,009,988 of NC_141689.1, read as the reverse complement.
TTGTTCAACATTCACCAGTATAGAGATCGGGGCCTAAATCAATTTTTTGCTCCCCTTGCCATTCCAATTTAAACCTAGCCATATGCAAACTAGTCTTAACCCTGCACATTTTGTTGGTGAACCACTATCTTTTTGTCTAAGCACTCCACGAGAGTACCTTTTTGAGCTGCCTCACTTGTAATTTTCTCACCTTCTCTCTGCCCACATGCTCCTCTCCCACCAGTGTGCTTCAGGGTTCCCCTTTGCTTTTTCACCCATATTTTCTATTGTTGCTTCTCTACCTGCCCACTGAATATCCATCCACCTGTAGTGTTTATTCGCCACATCGATCACCCCACCTTGCTTCCAAAACCCACATGTCCATTTCCCTTTGCAAACAAAAAAGACCTAAAACATTGTGCAAAGTAATTCTTTTATTTACTGATCCATCTTGGATGTGTCCATGTGTCCTTTTGTAGGTGCATGACGAGGTGACCGTGCATTATTTTTTAAATTTTGGCTATGATATGGCTAAAATGTTAAGTCAATGGGTCTTATTGTCGAGACCTATTTTTCCAATGCATGCATGTTGATGCTTCCACCTGGTTATTTCATGAACCCCCATATGGGTGTAGAATTCGCAGTTCCAGCAATTTCTACTTTGCTAGCTGGGTGTAAAGTTCTGATGCACTTAATGGTGTGCCCCGTCTCAGCATTTCAGCACTTTAATCTGCACTTCCAAGTGCTATCACAGCCATCTGTATTAAACCTGTAATTATAGTTTAGCAGCCTCACTCCGGTAACAGCCTCTGCTTAGATGAACTGCCCCACACCTACTCGGAGGAATTGCAAATTGTCCGCTGTTAGAAGACCCAGAATGTGAGGCCAATCACTGCCCAGTTGCTTAGAGGTCTACCTAGTGTAAGATTGCGACTTTTGGGTACCTGGCCAGGACTCCAAATGGTGGTTATCTTAAGGTCCAAAGGCAAGAAATTAGGATTTTCAGTATCATATTGATGTGAAAAAATAAGCTCCACTGCATATTTGATCTTTACAGGAAAACAGGACTGACGTGGACATAATAAAAAAAAAACTAGCCTGAAAACGCAGTTCTCTAACCAGTATTATGCATAATTGGCATAGATGTGAAACCGCTTGAGTAGGCTGGGACACTTTTGGTGACTTTGGCACTGCACCAGGTTCCATGTTGGAATGCTTGCTACTTGGTAAGCAAAAACATTGAGGAGCAGTTCAGAATTTTATTTTGCAATGCTTGAGAGTGCTTAAAATGATGCATAGACATGTCCCTTCCCCAACCATAGCATGCTCAAGCCTCACACTGGCACTCTGCACAAGTTCTAGGTCCCTTCCATAGAGGGGAATCTTTTCTGGACTTTGAAAAGTACAGGATCATTTTTGACTGGTTCATTAACTTTTAGAACATATGCGCCCAATTCAACGCATAAGGTTCAGAGCCTTGCCCAGAGAATTGCGATCTTCAGTTGCACCAGTATTGGTATGGAAAGTTATGTCTGGCCAGCGTTGGCAAATTGTGTGCTGGCTGATTTGGTGCTGCCTGGCTGATTTGGTGCTGCCTGGCAAGTGCCAATGTTGAAAGTGCCTTTTCAAAGAAGTTTACATGGAAATGAGAGCATGTGCGAATGACCAGATTCCCTAAAGATTGCTTGGTGCACTACCAGGTTTGATTTGTAAAAATGTATTTGGACCTCGTACACTGTTCATATGCCATGCACGATCTGTGCAGAAAGCCAGTGATAACATTTTCCATAAACACTGAATCATTTTCTGTTTTTATGGCGTAAAAATGTGTAACTACTTTTTTAACCCCTTTGGTGCTTAGGACGGCCCCCAGTTGTCACACGTCACGGTGGGCGTCCAAACCCCGGCCGCTCATTAATTCTCCCACACAGCGGGAGAATTATCATAGCCCGCAAGTGGCTAATGTATTGAACACTGAATTTACCAACCATAGAACCTGAGAACTGGAAAGCCTAAATACAGATAATGTCACTAATGCTGCAAGCTCTCCAGGATAAGAGAAAATGGTAAGCCACAAGTTCACACTTCACCAAGCATGATCTACACTCATGCCTGGCAGACATGCAAGTGCTAACTTCAACATTGATAACATTGCAAGCTGTGAAAATGAAGATGAAGTCTATGGGATTAGTTCAAGAACAGGGCATACCAGACTGAGTCGTATAAAAGGAGCCATTCGAATACTGCAGTCCATAATGAAGGAAGCACGCACTATCTGAACAATATCAGAAGAGATTGAAGATCTGAAATATGAAGACCTGGAGTTCCACTCGAGTATGCAGCATTTGAATTTGCAATGTCAGTCTATGGAGAGTTCAAACAAAGTTTTGCAAATTCATATTGAAACCCATTTTGGGAGGTGCTGGCCAGGAGTTGATCGAGATGGTAGAGTAGATCATTTAACTCAAGAGCCAGGTAAATTACCATGAGACAATAGCAAAACTTACCTCTTTTAGAGCAGCCCACCAACAAACCGCTGTAGACTTTGAAGAGCACACACTACAGCTCTTTAAAGACCGGTTGCATGCTATGCTGCCAAGGAGAAGAGATCTGTGGGACATGATGGATGTACAACTGAGGAAGATGCATTACAGGTGAGGTGTTCCCATTCACACTGGTTTGTATGCTGGAAGGCAAACCTCCACACACAAACATCAAATGTCTGAAGAGTGAATTCCCCATTAAAGTGCTACTAAATGTGAAGAGCTATCATGGAATACCAGCCTGACCTAATAAGAGTCTGGCATATCTGTTAGCAAACGCCTGACACACTAACTATCCTACACAATTCTGCATCCCATCTAAGTGGAAAAAAGTATGCTGGATTGTTATTCCAGACCTCTGTAGGGTGGTATTCCACCAAACCTTTTGCTGGCACCCCTTGAGTTTTTGCTGGTTTTTTTGTTGTGGAATTCACCCCTGCTAACCAGTACTAAATATTGTGCTCTCCTTAAAATAAGGAAATATTGCTCTACACCCAATTGGCACACTTAATTTTACTTAAGTCAATAGTAAATGAAGCTCTGGACCTTGCTTGTGTCGAGCGCTGCTGTTTCTTTTGTTACAGAGGGGCAAGATTGCAGCACTACTGCAAACTGGCACCGAGTAACAAAACCTGCCCCCCATAGGTCACAAACTGCCGCCATCCTTCCAGCCCACTGGGAAAATACCCAGTGCCTGCTACGGCCAGGCAGGCCCTGATCATGAATGAATGGCATTGCTCATGTTTTGTGTATTGCACCTAGAGAAACTAAAGAAGCAAGGTGTGGATGGAGCAGGTATTCCAGACAGTGACATTTTAAGGGTGCAATATTTCCCAACTATACTGACTGCAGCACACGCAAAAACCAGACACCATGCCTGCTCCTTACCTTTGTCACCCTAGACTGTTTGTAGCCAAACCCATAGGCAGATCTGACCAGAACCAGTGTAGCGGGTAGGCCAGGGGATTCCCCCCCACACGATTTGGCACAAGGTATAAAAGTTGAACACTTGCAACTTCTCATAAGAACATTCCTGGGCCTGTGGAACATTCAGAAGGACTGTGCTGCTGTCTGAAGAAGGTTCATTGGACCTGCTTGCCTTGAACCCTGGTGCCTCAGAACTGACTCAGTGTCTGACTAACCTGTGTGAGCTAAAGGGACATAACATTCTTCCAGAGGCATCTGCCCTGCACAAACTGGACCTGCCTGAGCCCTGATGCTGTAGTGAGTCCCCTAGAGGTGCCTTTCTAGCTGACAGTTTATCCTCTATGTAGAACAGGTGAACAGATCTTTCAGTCTCCTCCTGACTGAGTGAGAAGTGACTTCTTTGTGCCAAGAATCAACCACCAATGCTAGGCTCCAGTGGGACCTGCTCTTTGCTACAACAGTGCTAGACACGAAGCTCCAGTGAGACATGCCTGCTCGTCATCCCCCGATTCAGATTTCCAGCGATGACTGGTTCTTTGCGCTACATCAGTTATCTTCTGCGGCATCAAACCTGCTCCTCATTGTAGGAAGCTGACTCTTTGCACAGTAAACCTTTTTGGTATACTGAAGGAATCCCTTACTAGTGGACAGGGGCTTGCTTTAGCAATCCCAAGGTGCTCTTATAGGGGGGGGTAGTGTGGTTGAGCAAACTTAGGCTTTTCAGAGAGGAGTGTTAGACACCTGCAATACAGTCAATAATTAATAAATATGACTTAATAAGATCTAGACCATTTTATAAAAAGACTAATCTTTATATAACTAAGTACCAAGATAATCAAAATCGGGTATGTATGTTTTGAGTTATGTATTTTGACCATTTTTTAAAATGGACACTTAGTGCAACTTCTGAAATGGTGATGTTATCCTATAAAGGAAAGACATACGCTGCATACAGGTACTTCACAGCAACTTACAGGGGGGGCAACACTGGGCTTAAGGTAAGTAGGCGCAAGGTCCAAGACCACACCAATAGTTCACCTCTGGTGGCACTGGGCTGTCCGGTTGCAGATGTACTTTTCAGTGTTGGGTTACCAATGTTATCCAATGAGGGAAAACATGTACAGAATTTGGGCACTTCAAAGCAACTTATGAGATCAATCTCCTTTACTTAAGGTAAGTATGGGGCAAGGTCCAAGGCAGCACCAACGGGTCACGTCTGGTGGCTGGGTGCAGAGGTGGTTTTCAGCATCAGGTGCCCAATGATATCCTATGGTGATTGGTCCAGTTGAAAAGAGGCTGTAGGTTTGGACTGTTGGTTTAACCAAGGGTAGGAGACTTGGGACCAAAGGTGTCCCTGAACATCGCAACACCCCTTCGCTGTGGGCCAGGGCCGATTGGTACAGATGTGCGTTCAAGCATTGGGTTTTCTTAACTGGAGACACTGTCAGGTGGGGCTGCAGGTGGCGTTGAGGAGTCCCCTCCTGGCAAACACAACGTGGGCTTCTCCTCTGGAGGACCAGAGAGGCCCCATTGGTCCCCTGTAACTGACTACGAGCAACATGTGAGATGGTATTGACTGTCAGGTTTTTGTGGTCTGAGTCCTCCCAGTTCTTTCTTTGGTCCATGCAGGGTGCAGGGGAACAGCTCCCCTTGCTTCACAGGAGTTCCTCAGTCTTTTTACAAGGGCTGGCAGACAATGCAGACTCTTGGAGGCACAGCAGCTTACAGAGAAGATTTTTGGGCAATTGTCTGGAATAGGCAAACAGTACAACAGGGTTGGCACCAAGTAAGTTGCTTCTTCCTTAGTTCTCGCTTTTTGCGGCTCTTCAGCGTTTCTTCTTTTGGGCCAGCAGGATCTGATTTCCTGGTGCCAAGGACTCTCCCAAATACTATAATTAGGGCTACTAAGGAAGTGCTGGATCGTAGCCAATGGGCTACCTACTGCTTGGGTCACTGCGTCCCTATATTACCACTTCCTGTGGGAAGGGTGTATAACCCAATCCCAGAGATTCCAAAGTTTGCCATCACAAAGATGGTAGACTCTGAAATGTCATTTCCTTGTTACCCATTTAGTAATTAGGACTTCTTTTGGAGGGAGTTATCAAAAGATTTTTGAGAAGTAAAGGCATACTTCATCATTTGATGACCCCTCACACTGGAGTAGGCACAGTGCCACCCCAGTGGACTCCACTTATGGCGGCTATTCATAACCCTGGGAGTTCTTTGTCCTGGCAACAGATTTCTAAGTCTAGGCTCCAGTTGATTTGGCAGGAAAATAAGTTGTTTAAAATACTAGAGGTATACCCAAAATCTACTTTAATAAAGAGTACCTCTGGTATGGTTAAACAAATCTAAAGCTGGATTATTGCGTGAAAACCAATGAAATACTTAACCACTGGTTAATTATATTGTTATCAACTTGTTTTGACCCCTATGCTAGCCTAAAAGGTCTCAGGCTTTCTTCAGGGTAAAAATAATTATAGTTGGTGATGTAGACACACTGTGCATGCATGGAAAAATACTCCACTCAGGTCAATTCCCTCGTGCTATTTGCACCACCTAAGTAAATATACAAATTGAAGAAAGGAAATGTTAGCAATCAATGATCTGCTCATTCACATTCTCTAATCAACACTGAAAAGAATGTATTTAAAATTTTGGAATATTTCAATGTCACTAATATAGTCGCACTACGCAAATCTTACTGATTAGGCAGTACTGGGCATATTTAACAAATCTTGAATACACTGCATCACCTTTGCTTCAGAATCACGCTTCTGGGTCCTGGGACGTGTCTTGAACATTGATACACAGCATGCACAACAGGCAGGGTGCAGACTATACACAGACAGCAAGTCAGGATGATACCTGCTATGGCAACGAGGAAAGTGAGAATCTTCCAACCCCAAGTAGTGAACAGGCCCCAGAACCATCCTGTGAATGACCATGAACCATTCTCCTGGTGTATCTCTGAGGCTATTTTATGAAATTTCTGTATGGCAGCGTATACAGTAGGGGTGTGGTCAGGGATGTACACACAACTGCTAATGCCGATGATGCTACTGGCTCCACCCTGGTCAGCTAGGATAACATCTAAAACCATATGATTTTGGAGGGCAACAAGTCTCGTAGCCTGGACCTCTACTGTTATGATTAAAGGAATATTGGCAAATATATTAACCTCTTCCGTGCTCCTGTCAGCCATTGGCCGACGGGAGCACTACCTCGTGGGTGCTGCTGTTGGCCAACGGCGCCCCGCTCACTCAATAGAACGCCTGCACCGCGACGGAAAAACTGCTGCGGTTAAGGTGTTAATGACTCCTTCCACCACCCTTGTGAGCCATCTAATATGACTATTAGCCATAGGGCCCCAGAAGGATATGATGCCTTTCATTGCGTCTGTGAACTGCTGCAAGGTGGTGTCTGATCAATGTCATCAGTGCTAATCATGCTCTTAAACCAGAGTACATGGGCACCTCTATGATCTAGACGATGGTCCTAATGGTAATTGGGAAGGGTTATATACACAGGTGGCAGGAGGTAAGAAAGGTAACACCTTCCCGACTACCCTTTAGGAAGACAAACATAACCATGAGTTCCACAGACAAAATAAACATTAGGTGGTGGGACCAGGGGTGGACTTTTTGTTGCTCTCAAACGCCAACTCCATTTCTCCAAACCCCTGGACACAAAGGAGGCATGACATCCACCACTCACAAGTGTATCTGCTTATCTTCAGTAACGTTGTGGGTCTGAAAGGACTGGTAGTATTCTGAAGCATTGAACTGTAGGACATTGTCCCCCTCCAACTGAGAACAATTTCCTTTTCTCACCCCCTTGGATGCATCCATGCAAGAGCTCAAGAACAACCTGCCAAACAGCTCTCGGCCTGTGTGAGCACCAGGGGGCACTCTATGCTGGAAACGTACATTCTGTATCCGGGTATGAGAAATAATACTTTTTCGTTTCAACGTGTGAGCCTGGTGTATTGAATGGACCATGCTAAGCAATGTAAACTACCCCTCACAACTACTAACATATGACAAGGGCACTTATGAGTTACTGAGGGCAACCACCCACATACCCAAAATGCTGTTGTATTATAAGCAATGTGCGTTTGATGCAAGGTCTGAATGATTACATTATCTTTATAGGACTTCCTGTGCTTCTTGTGGGGTGACAGAGTAACAAAGATATGCTTGGGGGGGGGGGGAACAGGCATGGTACCAATCAAGTATGCCCAGGATATTTCTTTTCGAGAAAGTACGTTACCCCAAGTACCAATATTAAGGCAATCCGAATAATTACTACAACCACAACTTTGCTTTTAACAGACCAGGAGAACCAATCCAGTCCATCCCGCTGAGGACACAGAGCTGCAAAAGGCTGCTCTTCCTCCTGAATGTGGTGACCAAAGGGATACTTTTTTAATCTCAATTTCACGTTGTAGCACTGATAATGCCCTAATTAGGAATTGATCTAATGTTCCCACAATAGAGCCACCCGTAAGCGACCTTCTCCCTTTCCCCACACCGGCTGCAGCCATTTTCCTGATTTATATTACAATGTCTCCAGTAACTTGCAGCACAAAGAGGAGTTAGCGGCTGTGGGACAAAAGTAGAAGTCCATTTAGGGTGTATTGACCTTGCTGTGAGTTTTACAGGCAGAGATAAAGAGGGGAGCCCCGTCCCGTCCTCATCGTACTCGGACGAGCTCAAACAGGCACACCCTTGGCCTGGGCTTCGCCTGGCGCGCGTGTTCTGTGAAGCGGGGAACATATCCAGTGATATAGGCGGGAGGGGCAATGAGCAGCACAAGTGTTGGAGGTTTCTCCCACAGGCGTCCAGGCAGGCAGCAAATGACCCGGCACACAGACTGCTGCAAGCCGCCCCCACGAAGCGGGGGTCGTGAGCGGTAAAGAAGGCTGTGAGGGAGGGGCAATGAGCAGCACAGGTAATGGAGGTTTCTCCCTCAGGCGTCCAGGCAGGCAGCAAGGGACCCAGCACACAAAGACCACTGAGCTACACCCCTTTTACATTTTTGTAAACCGCGGAAAAGACTTACACTTGGAGCCAAGCTGGAATGAAAGTGAGCAATTAAGACAATATATATAGTTTGTTCATGAGACGTAGGTGCTGTTGGAACACCGGCGGTGGAGCTGTTCGTCTAGCTCTGATCCAGATCCCACGTTGCAAGGCAAAATACCTTCTCCTCGGAAACAGTTGGTTTTGCACTGTTTGGCGACTGTCCGAATAACGCAGCAATCGCCCTTTCCATAAGCTATCGGTATCACAGGCAAGGTACATGCACCCTATTCTTCAGCAATGCAGTCCATCCCTACTAAACTGATTTTCCCATTTGTGCACTACCTAAACACTCCAGACACAGCAGGGTCAGAGAACAAGGGGTCCAGCTCAAGGGACAGAGGGCTGGACTCAGGCAAGTCAGTGGATTGGGGCTCAACTGGACGTAACTCAATCACAAGTGGGCCAACAAGCTGGGGCTCCTGGGTGGCCTAAATTTCAGATGGCACCGCCTCATAGAGCCCTCCATGAATCTCCTCTTCCGTCTGTGCCCACGTGAGTAGGGCATTCAAAAACTGGAATGCATCATGGCACCTGCTCCATATCACTGTCCACAATCCCATTCACGACCCACTGTTCATAGGGCAGCGGAAGGAGCACCCTCTTGCAATGGGTGCTCTGTATCCAGTTCTTCTGACTTCTACTGCTGTCCAGGTGGCCAGAAGGACCTGGAGGGGTCCCTTACAGCGTGGCTCCAAGCTGCTCTTCCATTGGAATTTGGTCCAATCACCTGGCCATATCTCATAGCCTGGACCCTCTGTAACATCTCAGATCTGTTGGTGAATAGAATGCACATTTTTAGTCCACTCTTAAAGGTAATCTATAAGCAGGGGGTATTCTATGTCTGAGAACCTACGTGGTTGTGGGACGGCCCGGATAATTGCCAGGCGTGCAAACACGACTTCATACGGGGACAATCATGTTCTAGTGTGAGCTGTGACTGTCGTAAACATTAGAAATAGGGGTAAAGCATTGGGCCACAGTACTCCTGTGCTCTCTTTGATCTTGCCCATTTTCAGCTTTTGAGAACTTCTCAACCAGGTCTGCTGATTTGGGGTGGTTTGCTGCATGGAACTTTTGCCTAATGCACAGCCCATAACACACCAATTGGATGACCTGGAATTGATGTGGCTGTCATTGTCACTCCAAATCAAACCAAAATGCGGGAAGAACTCCTTCAAGAGTACCTTCGCAGTTGCCATGGTGGTGTTCTCTTTAGTGGGGTAAACCTCAATCCATTTACTGCATGCACAGACAATCACCAACCTATTTCAAGTTATTGACTCATTCCATTTTGATGTAATCCATCTGGAGAACGTCGGAAGGAAAGTGGTGCAAAACTGCCAACAGGAGTGGGGATACCCTTCCTAGGATTGTGCATCAAGCAGATCATAATGTTCTTCAGCAGGTGAGCTGCAACTTTGGGGATATAGTCATTCCGCCAGACTGGATCGAACAGCTTGCAAATCCCTTTCGCACGAATGTGTGCCGGCCCGTGCGCCATGGTAACCACAGGGAGGACATATGCATCCAGTAGCATCCATCTCTGCTTTCTGGATATGTACATCCAGCACCCATCCTCATCCAAATTAGCTGTGCTGGCCTGCCATATTGCTAACTCATTTGTTGCCTCACTCTGGATTTCTTTTACTTTCTCTAGTTTACCCTCAAACATCCCATTTTAAGGCACCCATTTAGCTGGACCTGCCACAAACATCCTTTTCATTTTAGTCTGTGCTGTCTCTTTTGCTGTCTGATAATGTTGGGAGGGGGAATGTATTTGCACATCAGTTATTGCCATGTGAGAACTGCACTTCACTATTGCTAATTTCTTAGGGCGTGCCAGGGCTGACAAAAATCTGTATTAGTGGACCATTCTGTATTCTCGTTCCATGGGACGTTAGGAACCCTCCCTCCGCCCAGAGCCATCCAAAATTATGGGCCACGCAGAATGCATACTGGCTGTCAGTGTATATTAACAGCCAGTCCCTCATTCAACTCGCAGGCATGAAGAAGGGCTACCAACTCTGCAGCTGGTGCTGATTGATAGGGAACTCGCAATGTCTCCACTACAGTGCATAAGGTGGTGATAACATAGGCGGCTGTTGTGCCATCTAGTAATTTAAAACGAGAGCCGTTGACATAGCTCCCCTTGGGGTTCAGATAGGGGAACATCAGTCAGGTCTACCCGTCCCTTCATCTCTTCCTCCATACAGAAAATGTAATCATGCACATCCGTCTCCTCACTCTCAGAAGGGAGATGTAGTAACGTGGCTGGGTTCATGGTGGCACATCTTTTGATGGTGATGTGTGGTGCTAATAGGGTCCACTCATAGCCAGTGAGGCGTGCACTGGTAAGGTGCTGCATCTTTGTTCCATTCAAAAGTGTATCTACAGCATGCCAGACCATGACTGAGTTAAATATTAAGAACGAGCCCTGCCGATTGACGGATAGAAATGGCCACTGCCGCAACTGTTCTCAGACAGCTCAGGAGGGCTATGGTGATGTCTAGCAGAGAAGTAGGCACACAGCCTTTGCTTACCTCCACAAGCCTGTTTTAAGACAGAGCGCACAGCCAGCCGTTTTGTGTATGTACAACACAAACCACTTCTGATAGACTGGAGTGCCAAGCATAGGTGAAGAGCAGAGCACTATTGTTAGATGCTCAAAAGCATGCTGACAGTCATGCATCCATGGCAGGGGTTCATGCACATCTTTAGTGGTTAGGTGTAGCAAGGGTTTGGTTAGTAAAGCAAAGTTAGGGAACCAGTGGCGGCAATATGAAGTAATGCCTATTAGGGTTTGCACTTCCTGTTGCATCTTAGGGATGAGCATCTTAGTTATAGAAGCAATGCGCTCAGCTGTTAGTCTCCTTCCTGCCTTCGACAGTAGGTGGCCTCCTCTCAACAACATTGAAATTTAGAAAGGGACACTTTATGTTCATGATGGGCCAAATGTAGCAATAATTTAACTGTTTCATCCTTGCAACCTTTTTCATCATCTGAATCTGTCAAAAGGTCATCCACTTACTGCAATAGGACATTATCTGAGGGAAGGATAAGGGAGTCCAATTGGCCTTTTAAAGCTTGGATATAGATACTGGGGCTTTCAGTATAGCCCTGGGTAACCCGACTGAATCTAAAACCTCTGCCAACCAAGGTGAACTCAAACAGATACCTGCCATCTGGATATATGGGTATGCTAAAGTACGCATTCTTCAGATCAATGACAGAAAAGTATGTGGCAGAGGGAGGAATCCTGGTCAGGAGAGCAGCGATGTCGGGAACAGGGAACTGAGGGACCACAATCTTATTCACCTCATGCAGATCAATCACAAAGCTGTACACATTGGGATGATCTGGGGAACCGAGGGTGCCCTTTTTAAGATGGGAAGAACAGCTATTGCACACATTAACATTAGTCGCCTCAACAACTCCAGACGCAATCAAATCCTGTATAATCTGCAGCAGCACCCGTTCTCCTGCCTTTGCTATCTTGAACTGGGGAATACTGGGCAGGACAGCATTGTCCTTAACTCTGATGGAAACCGGAGGGATCTGCACCAGCCCTATGTCAGTGTCCCCTGTAGCCCATAATGTCACTGGCACCGCCTTAAATTTAGTGGGAAGGGTCTCCTCTTTTGACAAACATGGGTTAGAATTCACTACATTGGGTCCTATGGTCATATAGACACCATCCTGAGAGCACAAAATAGTCGTGTGTAACTTCTTCAACCCATTAAATTCCCTCCACAATTGGATGTCCATAAGAAGGGTGACTCTACTGTAGAAGGACCGATAGTCGGGCCAGTGGCTCAGAAATGGGACTCACAACCGGTATGCCTGAGAAGCCGACCAAAACTTTATTTTGCCCCGGGACCAGTGAACCAGAAACGGAGCTATTCATTGCGCCTGTATTCACCAAGAATTTCTTGCTGAGCCCTGCATATCAGCAGTAACATAGGGTCCCTGCTGATCCACAGGGATCTGGATTACCTACACTGACCTTGGCTGTCCAGCCTTGGGTAAGTCCTGTCACTTTGTCCAAATCATAATTATCCTGGTAATACGGTCACCCCCTCTGATCATCAAAATAGTTCTGCTCAGACCGATCTGGCTGTTCCTCACTTCCCCGGCCTCTGCCATATCCACCTGCTCCTCTTTCTCATCCTTGGGATCCCCGTTCTCTAGGAGCCTCAAATGTTTGCAACAGTGCCGGACACTCACTACACCAGTGCCCCTCCTCCTTACAATATGTACACTGGTTCGGCCCCACGGGCGTAGTATTCCTGCTAGTGCGGGACAGCTGCCTGGCTGGACCAATGCCTCGTCCTCTACCATTGCCCTGGGACACCTGCTGCATCAACACCTTTGTCTTCAACGCCTTATTTTTCTTCTCTACCGTCTCCTTCTCTTCGTTCTCTCTCTGCTCGTAACACTGCACCTTACTTAATATTACTGAAGGGGAGGATGTAGGCCAAGTGCTCTCTGAGGCCTGCAACCGAGTCTCTATCTCAGGAAGAAGGTTTGTAATAAATCTTCTAACAAAAAAATCTGATACATCCCTCCATCAACCAGTCCTGTCTGCTGAAATCCCAAAACACACCTTCAAACCTAGTGAATAAGGCTGATACACTTTGATCTGACAACATGCTGTTACCTTATCCCAACCTACTCTTCTAGGTTGAATCAGGGAGTGCATATATGTGATAATTCTACCTGGCAAAGCTAGCATCTCGGCTTTAGGCTTCCTCTTTATCCCATGCCCTAATCTCATCCCAAGTGCTACCCAACTCCACTAGGTGGTCCTGCCTGTGCACCTGCCGCCAAATATCAATTGGCACCAGCAAACCGAAAAACATCTCCTTGTCAGCCAGCATCATCACTGTCGAAGACAGACTCAGTCAACTCTTTGTAATAAGCAGTCAGATTTTTCTTAAGATCTGGCAACTGAGTCTTAAGAGACAAAACCTCACTCCTTTTCCAAGGAGTATGAACCCACTGTTCCTGTACTCGGGCATCTACTCACTGCCTGATAACTTGGTCCTGCCTATTTCGAAGCTCTAGTATTTCAGGGTGGTGGATGGGATGTACTGCCCTCATCGGGCACTGACACTACAATCTGGATCTTTTGGATCAACCTACCTCAGTATCCAATCAACGTGGCAACATTACTAAAAACCTCATTAGAAGCAATGCCAGCTACATACACACTGTCCCGAATATCGTAAATAATTTGGGTGGCTACACCATTAAAACACTGCTCCCATAGCCCACTCAGAGTAGCTGACATATGCTTGAGGGCATGCGGTTGCACAAACAGCTAGTAATCTTTCAATACACTCCACACATCTTCCACACTGTAAATCGGATTTCGGGCCCACTGAGAGGCCTGGTCAGCCACCATCTTCTCTGCATCACCCACATCAGGCCGAATCAAAACTTGCCCCATTCTGTCCTTAGCAGACTCCCGATCCCTGTCTTTTAGTCCCTGCACCGGTGTCCCAGCATACAAGTGCGAGGAAAGGGAGTGAGGGGAGGACACACTTGTAGATGTTTTGGGAACTGGGGACACTAATGTCAGTGTGATGGGTGTAAGCGAGAGAGGTAGGGAAGAGCCTGGGGCAACTGGCACAGCAGATCGGCCTATAATTGCTGCAGGCTCAGCTGATGGAGCTGTAGAGGAAATGAGGGGTGTTCTATCTGAAACAGCTGAGTCAAGGGCAGGGGAACCAGAGCCGATAGCATGGGGTAGGTGGGGCTACTGTGTATACTTTTTGCGGGGCATAAGGAGGTGGTCACACATCTAACAGATCCTCCACAAAAGAATCGCCTTCTTCACGTGTGACATAAGACTTATCACATTGCAATCTGAGCTTCCGGTATGTACATTCTAGGCCCTTCTCTATCCTCTCCCACGCTATAGCCTTTTGCATTACTGTCTGCGTCTTCCGTCTCAAGGCCTCCTCCTCCACTCTTATCCGTCTTTCCTTAGCTTCCTTTTGCCATAACTGAAGATTGTCAAACATGGTCTGCCTGTTTCTTTTTCCAAACAATTTATCATGCAGGAAGTTCAATTTCTGTTCATCAAAAGTACCTGTCAAAGGCCACTGTAACACGCGTTATCCCTCGTATATTTGTGCCATAATGTACTAAACGTAATAGGGCCAAGTCCATGCTTCACATACATGTTGAAGTTTGGGGTACCTTCTGGAGGCGCATGCGGCCTCTCTTCCAATCGAGCATCAGCAGAATAACAACGGCACCCCAAACAGCAAAACTTGCTAAAACAGGGCATCTTCAAGAATAAAGATAAACAGATTTGCTACTTGTACCTGACAATTGACTTCAGATTGTACTAAATGCCCAAAAACCGGTCCGCAGACCACACCAATTCTTCAAATCAGACTCCGCATCACAAGTCTCAAACACTAGTCAAACCCCAGGCGTTTTCAAGAAAAGGCCAAATTATCAAGTCGCCTGGCAGAGGGTCCACAGACCCCCCCTGGATCTCCAAAGCTTCCAGAGGCCTATTGAGTTCACAAACAAACCAAGAAATGGTCCCAGATCATATCCAAAATTATTGAAGAAGGCACCATATTTACCAAGGATCAAGACAAACTTACCTGGTGCGCACAGGTTGTACAAAGTTATTCTCCACTGCCGACTCTTCGGACCAAACTGCCAATTCCAAGGGTTTTGCCTTTCAGGAGCCCAACCGGGATGAGCGCTAAACGAGGCGCCAACTGATCAGACAGGCGGAGCAGCTGCAAGAACTAAGCTCGGTTGTGTGGGGATCCCCGATCCGCCCATCCGACATGACACTGCCCCGTCCTCCACACCCGGTTACGGGCAAGGATGAGACACCCAAGGAAGTTCCTGTTGGGGCACCAAATTAAGGAAGTGGCCCAATTAGGGTCACCCGGGTCACTTACGACCACCTCTCTGCGTTCCCAATAAATGAAGAGTCGGTCAGACAGAGAATACAAACCAGTTAGTTTATTGGTTATTGGTAATACGCTGCAGCGGAACCCAGTCTGACCAGTCTCCTGAGATGGCTGCCGAGAGACTGACCCCGTCTACACGGTAACACAAATTTTACGTTTCCTACACCTCTAAAGTCTCACCAAACTACAATTTTCCATCTCAGGCCATGGTGAACAATGAAGGCAAGCCAGGATGAGCCATGGCACAGGGCTGGGTACATGCTATCTCGACCCCCAAGGCCATTTGGCCAGTGTCTACCATTCTAAGATGTGGGAATGAGTCTATCTAACAGCAAAGGTATGCAACAATAGATAGCACATTCATTAGTGCAACAAAGCTTCAACCTTAAGAAGTACAAGCTGGAGGCGCAGGAGCAGCCTTTCTGCTGAGGCAAGCATTTTGAGACAGAAGCTCGATCTTAGTTACGGAACAAGACGGCGCCAATAAAGATGGCACCATGAATGCTAACTTAACACAGAATAGAGTTTGAGCATAGCAAAGGGAGCATTTTGATTCTGTACATTACGGAAATAACATTTCAAATCTAACAAAGCACCAGCCAATTTGTAACATGAGTTTGTATAATCACTTCTTTAATCTAGCCTATGTGACAAGTTTTGGCCACAACAAACTTAGAAATTTGCACTTACATCAATTAAATTTGCCAGTCTGGATGTCAATCAGAAGTCGCTGTGTATGGACGGGTATAAACATAGTAGTGTATTTCGTTAAAAGTTATGCCAACCCGATGGTGAGCACTGACGGAACCAATGTACATGTGATTATAAACCACTTCACAAATGAAGGACCACCCAGACCTAAAGTACAAACATTATGTAGTATCCAAGCCACCACAACAGCCATGCCGTGTACATGCTGCTCTAGGCTGCACTCAAATTACCACACTAGGCTCCGTCAGGCTGTAATTAAAATCGCCCCATTTGTAATTTACTTCGTCAGGTCAGCGCTTTAGAAAGGCTTTAAAGACTCATCTTTTTCCTAGGATAGGCTGAGCTACTGTTTTCATTGAGTACGGGTCAAAGCGCCAGGATGCCCTTGGTGGTGACAGGTTGCGCTATATAAGTATGCCACAATACAATACAAGCGCTTCCACTACACCTACAGGTGCCTCCTTAAATGCTGTATTGTGGTAAGTAGGCTGCTGTGCAAGAGTGCTACTTCAATGGCCCGTATTCAGCATAAGACGTCTATGCCATGACATCTGTGAAGGTTTCTGCAAGGATCCTGCTCATACACAGAACTTTGCACAGAGACCTAGGACATCAGTGAATTGTGGTGCACCAGAAACTCACTTCAGTACCTAGTAAAACCCCAACAAGCTAGCATCAGTGTCCCATTAGCTCTTCGCCCTATAGCAAAGTAACCAATGATTAGACAACCTAGAACATGCGACTTAGTACAAACTCAGGAATGGTGGGAAGTGAGAACACTCTTTCGTTATACTCTCATACCAGTCCACAACCGGAGTAAAGTACTGGTAAGGTTAAAATATTTATTTTAACGTCTTAATCACAGGTGCAGTATCTTAGCCAACATAAGCAGACATATGATTAAAAATATGGTCAGCATTGTTACAATTCCATAAAATACAAAAAGAGAAATCA
This sequence comes from Lissotriton vulgaris, assembly GCF_964263255.1. NCBI lineage: Eukaryota > Metazoa > Chordata > Amphibia > Caudata > Salamandridae > Lissotriton > Lissotriton vulgaris. The sequence continues at coordinate 888,992,843 of NC_141689.1, read as the reverse complement.
TATTACAATGATAGTGAAAACAGGACTTATAGTGCCTAGTTTTGACACTCCCTATATAGGAACTATGTATTATAAACTAAAGAAGGTCTCTTAGGCTTGTTTGGGCCATAATCCCGAAACCAGAACAATGTGTTTCATGAGCAACTAAGGGACTAATTAGCAGATTAAAATCTGGGTCAGGAGTCACCGTGTTGCAGAGATACAAATCCAGGGCCCACTCAAATCCACAATCCAGGCAATGGAAAACAGGCTGCACGCAAGTAAAATACGAGAACCGGAATGATAAACCATTCGCCACACTAAGTCGCCAGAGGTAGCGATCCATAGTATTCAAGCATCCATTCTGGAGTAAACAAATTAACAGCAGTAAACCTGCTCTCAAAGCGAGAATTAACGGGAAACCGCCGAAGACACTCTCAAAAATCAAATGAAAAAATGCTGGGATCACATCAAATATAGCTTGGAACGAGGTCACAAGGCCAAAACTTATTTTTTTTAAAGTGTGCCAGGCCTGTGGTCGACGAGGCATTAAAGATTGTATGAATCAAAGCACTGAAATGCAGGGGCAGGTCTGTATTTAATAAGGAATGTACCTCAGTACGTATGTTTGCAAGTGAAGGATGAATGTTTCACTCGCAGATGTAAAGGCGACTTCCTTCTGGGACAAAAAAAGCTCTTATTCGACTCATCTTGTTGAACTCTGCTTTCAAAGGTCTGGATAGAAGGCCAGATAGAAACATTGAGCCTCCCATGTGAAGGAGGAAACAGGACATTCTTACAGCAAACCACACGCTGGGAAACTGTAACGATATACGGAATACCAGCAAGCCTACAACAGCAATCTTCATTATTTAATAACAAATAACTACCGTTTGCACGCAATGTGAAAGTTAGTGTAATAGCCGGGGTGGGGGTGCCTTTTAAAACACGCGCAAGATTCGGTGTCATTACATTACAAGAACCGTGCAATTGCAGATTTCTGCAGACTAATGAGTGATCTGGTGCGGATGTGCAGGCTTCACCTTTCAAATAAACTTCCTTTCCTTCCCTCAAACACCTATATGTAAACAGGAGATTCCAGACTTTATGAAGATGAGCACCACCTAAAAGTTTAAATCTACCTATGGCATAGTGTTTCATGCATGATTCAAATTTGAACAGAGGGAAAGGTAGTGTTATTAAACCATGGATAAGCCACACCGCAGAATTTGTTTCGGCCACAGAAAATGGGAAGGGTTCTAACTTTTCCATATGTAACCGTGAGAAAGTGGCATCCTTCATTGACATAAATTGTTGTTTAACAGTCAAATTAAAGGCAGAAATAACGAAGTTGTGTTCATGTAATCCCAAGGCACCTTCCCAGATTTTAACGTTTGAAGATTCCAAGCAAACTGCATAATAGAACACAATTGATTTTGCCCATGGCATAGAACTGCAACGTCTTCTTGTAAAATATCAACAACAGATGAAACAATATTATCCAACGTGTAAATATGGGAAGAAAGTGTGTTAATGGTATTATCTACAACAGCAAACACTTTTTCCGAATTGGCCTGATCAATAGCTCTGAGCCTAGAAGCAGCTTTAATTTGGGACAGCTTCCAGATCTTGTCATAAGTAGCATATATCCATTGTTTTGATCTGCCTATTGCAGGACCTTTTACAAAATCATTCAAATCAAGGACATCACTCAGTTTAGACAAATGCGATTTAACTGACCCCAAGGTAGAGTGTTTGAGCCAGCTCTGACACAATTTGCCTACAGAGTAGGTGGTGAACGAATGATGACTCTGAAAACGGGCATCGACTCTAACCTCTGTTTAGCCAGGGGTCAGACCCAAAAAATGGTGCTGGCCGGAATCTGCACTTTTTTGCCATAGCAACCAGCCTTCGGGATTAATGCTGAAAACATTAAGAGGAATTTCTCAACAAGGCTTGTAAATCACGAAGGGAAGTACTGGTGTAATTATTCCAATGGAGGTATTCACCGAAATTAGGAAATGAAGGAGCATTTAATTTTTTAGACGTGGCCAATCCAAAGCAGGTGGTTTGAGAAATAGAAGCATTCAAAAACATCTGGTTCGGGATGATGCATGCTCGATGCAAAGCCTCAGTGCCTTGCCAACTTTCAGAACCCCAAACAGATTTAAGATCTACGGTATCTTTCCACAGTTCATAGCCCTCAATAGCCAACTGGTCAATAAAGGACTTAAAGTACAGTCATTTTGGGTGGGCAAGTCTAACCTTGGAAGAAGGCTTCCTAGTCATCTTAAAATAAAATGCATCAGGGTTTGATTGATTAAAATCAGAAAAATAAGAAAACTTTTTCAAAAGTTTTGACACTGCCTTCAACAGTTTCGGGACAATGTTCCCACTGTGTGTAGTTAACCACGTTTCTAAATGTACTTGTCTTATGCAGAAAGTGATTGCCAAAACGCTGGTAACAGAATAAATCACCATAGTTAGCAGAATCTAGATACAAATCTTTAGCATCAAAATCAGCACAATATTTCAAATCAGAAAATAGAGCCGCTACTGCTTGGACGTCCCAATAATCAGAGCGAATATTTTGTTTAACCACATCCCCCATAGGAACACGGAGTACATTGGGAACATTAATAACCTCTGTGGGCCCATGAATCTGGAACTTTACAGCATCCCATACAATCCCACCTAAAACAGGCCAAGCAGTTATATTCACAAAAGTCTGGTCCCTCTTCATGGTGTGCGAAGAGGAGTGGGGGGCCAAAGTTCCATCAATTAGTCTAAATGAAGTTCTCTCTTGAACGTAGTGTCCATTCACAAATCGCTGCCCTGCCTTCCCCCCACCCGCCGGCAGGAGTATAACTACATCTCGTGCCTCCTGCTTCGCTATTTGTGGCTCCGAGGGGGCTGACTGCGCAATCCAGGACTCAAGGACCCAGAAGTCCACGGGGCACACGCCTGCTGCCCTGCCTTCGCCCCACCCGCCGGCAGGAGTATAACTACATCTCGTACCTCACGCTTCGCAGGAGACGCTTCGCTTTTTGTGGCTGCGAGGGGGCTGACTGCGCAATCCAGGACTCAAGGACCCAGAAGTCCACGGGACCCACGCCTGCTGCATTGCCTTCGCCCCACCTGCCGGCAGGAGTATAACTACATCTCGCGCCTCCCGCTTTGAGGGAGACGCTTCGCTGTTTGTGGCTGCGAGGGGGCTGACTGTGCAATCCAGGACTCAAGGACCCAGAAGTCCACAGGGCCCACGCCTGCTGCCCTGTCTTCGCCCCACCCACCGGCAAAGATGATTTAACAGACCACGCTATCCGCTTCGCCCTAGCCCTTCATCACCAGGAAGAGGCAGGGCAGGCCCCCCCTCTGTCATTTTTGCCATGGGACATAAGGTACTGTTTACTGTCATTTACGTGGGACCTCTGCGGCATATATCTGGGGGGTTTTATCATTGTTGAACTGAATCCAGCGAAAGTTGCGTCCTGACAGTTTGTTGCTGTTAAAGCACCTTTTGACATCCACACACACTCTATGGGCAAAAGGAAATCAATGGAAGGTGGGGGGGGGCAGTCGGAAATAAAGGCAAAAATGTAAAAAGCGATCCATACAGCCAGCAACTGTGTCCTTGATAGAATAGAGACAATAGTAAGTGAATGCGAAGAGATCCTAGGAAGCAACAATGTAGCACCTGATACTGTCACCAACCATCAGGAGGAGGCATTAGCTAATAATCCCAAACGAATAATTCCATCTATGTTTAAAAAACAGCCCCACCAATCCACCAACCTAGTCCTTCATAGTCCACCGGTAGAGGGCACTAAGGAACTTCCCCCTTCATCACTTTTAAATCGAAATGATTCAGGGGTCCCATGTGCTAGTATAGTTGATGAGCTTTTTCCTCCAATTCCTTGTTTTAACAGATTCGCAGCATTGGAGCATTTGGTAGAGGGAATCGTACCCCCAACAATGAATGAATGCAATCCTACTGGCGCTGGTGACTCGGTGAATAGATGTAAATGTAGAGATTTAAATGAGGGGTTGTTGCAGAAAGTGGTAATACTCCAAAAAGAGGTGGACTCTTTTAGAAAAATGGTGGAAGTCTTAAACTTCGGGGTCATGCTTCCTCTTCCAGCTGCTATTTCATTGCCCCAGCCTTATCCCCCTGCACTTTCAGCACAATCGAACAGACCAATGATTGGTGCTCTCCTTGAAGGGGGTGGTAGGATCCTTTCTGGGCTGCGAGATCGAGGAAATTCCATCCCTCCTATGGGCCCCCCCCCCTCTAGTTCTAAAAGATCTTATGCCGACTCAATGAAAGCCCCTGGGGTTCGACATACCCCTTCCAACACCATGGGGTGACAGGGGCTACATTATCTGGGCATGAACACAAACACACGGGCTATAGACACCCCCTAACAGGAGACAACCTGTCAACAGTTTATATGATTAAAGTCCCAAAACCCTCTTGTAGGCAGGGGTATGAAAGCAGCGAGTCCCTCCGCAACAAGGCAATACATTGGCTGCGACATGTGAGGGGATGCAGATCCATAATTCGTGAGGATATTCTTAGAGTGAGGAGGATTCCATTGCGAAATTCTGAGTTAGACTGCATTGAGCTGTTGCTAACTGATGCAGTTCTCGCTGAGAATTTGGACACCATCTAGGGTGGCAGACCACGAAACATCAGGGAGACTGGGAGGAGGGTCTGGTTTAAACAGGGTAGATTGACTAAATCTAGGGCCCATTCAAAATAGTACTATTGTTATAACTGGAGTCAGACGTAGGGAGATTAATGCCATTGCTAATTCCCCCTCTATAGAAATCTTAAGGGGCCAGGGAATGGATGTAGAAGATGTATGGAACCTCTTGGTGCTCTAGATAGTGTTGCAGTGGAGGCCACGACCAATTCAAACGTGCTCAATCTTCTCTCCTGGAATATAACGGGGCTACAGAAGAAATTACTGCTTCCTGAATGGAACAAATTTGTCAAAGTTCGATATATGTTTATTCCAGGAGACGTGGAGTCTAACTCTTTTATACAAATCCGGCTACACTCCTGATTTTATTCCAGCAACTAGTTTAGGTAAGGGTCGCCCCTCTGGGGGAGTACAAATCTGGATCAGTATTTCCCTAAACTGAACGATTATCACATATACCTGTCTGTCACGGGACATTCTGCATTTGACTGCTAGAGGGTCACCCAACGGCACAGCCCTAGATCTATTTAACATATATGCAAGAGGTTCTGTAGGTCCCAGATATCTTCGACCATAACAGCTTTGGAGAACGAGTTATCTCGCATTCCACCACACTCCAACGTTAAAGTAGCTGGAGACCTTAATTGCACAATTGAACCTCTGAGTGCAGATGACCTTTTGGGTGCCGCTGAAGAGGATGCAAAATGGGCTAACCCGCCCCTCAGTTTAGATCCTATCAAGAAGTGGTTGCAGAGGGCAATCCAAATCAATGCCCACACTCTGGAATTCAACCCCAGAGCTGCAACTGGAAGGACACGCTCTGATTTAAGCTGAGCTAATACTTTTAACAGGATAAGCTCCCCGTCCAGAATAGACTACATTCTTATTGATGTTCGACTATGGGGGGGGAACTCCAGGATATGGTAGTTATACCCTCTTTAGACTGTGACCATAATACTCTCTGTCTACAAGTCAACAAAGCTTGGCAACCTCTCGGACAAAGGCACCCAATCCTCCTTTTATGTCAACCAGAGAAGTAACCCCCTCCAACTGTAATAGATGCCTTAAATGGCACAAAGTCTCCCAACAAGAATATAAATTGCAAAGCATCAGGGAAGTTCTTGAGTTTAAGAACAAGGAGCTTGTGATGCTCCATAGTGAAATGGGGAAGCAATACAATTTTTCCCTGCTTTATCGCGAATCAATAGATAAGATAAGTTAATTTTTTATTGTAGAAGGGAAATAGGCTCCAAGACGAGATCGAGCAAAGCCTACAAATCCATGGTATTCATCGGGCTGCAGGGAGAAGAGGGTGGCACTACACCTTGCTGTTAGAAAGAAAGATTTAGCAGTAATTAAAATAGCAAGAAAAGATTATTCCAAAGCACTGGTGGAAGCCAAACGCAATTGGGAGGAGGCTCATTGGCAGAACCTCAAACACTCCTCCAAGCAAAGGGATACAACACTATTTTGGGATTTAATTATTAGAGGGAATAGAAAGGGATCTGACCCAATCCCAAACCATATTACAGGTCAGCAATGGCATGACCACTTCTCCAACCTTTATTCGGGAGAGGAATGTTCTGCGTCCCCCTACGCCGAGACCTCCCCAACCATCTCTGGTGCTCCCCAGACATTGGATTGTTTTGAGCTCCATGAGGTGGATTTAGCAATATACAGCATCACTCCCGGAAAGGCTGCGGGACCCGACGGTCATCCGGTAGACCTGTTTTTGTACGATCCAAAGCATTGGGCCCATTTTATTCTACTCGTGATGAATCTAATGGCTAGGGGATCTCCTATTCCGGATTCTTGGAAAGGCGCGGAGGTTGTCCCAATATTTAAAAGGGGAAATAAGGAGGACCCTGCCAACTACAGACCGATTAGTTTAATTGATGTGATTCAGAAGGTGGTTGGCAGGGTGCTCCTTATGAGGATCAGAACTTGGATGGAAACATCCTCTCTCATTACCAAGCAGGGTTTAGGCAAAAGGTGGGAACAATGGACCAGGTGTTCAGATTCTTCATGATTTATTGGAAAACAGTGATCTTAGGGAAAGGCAGCCTGTACCTGGCCTTTATAGATCTGAAGACTGCATTCGATCTGGTGCCTCGGGAGAAGCTCTGGCAGGTCCTAAAACAATTGAGCATTTCCCCCCAGATCCTTGATTTTATAAAACGTCTGCACAACGATAACTATACTAAAATTAGGTGAGGATCACAAGGGCAATTGACAGAGGGTCGTGGTGAACAGGGGGGTGCGCCAGGGATGCGTGCTGGCCCCCACCCTGTTTTCCTTATTCATCAATGGGGTGGTAGACCATCTTAAAGAGGAACCAGCTGATGCTCCCACTTTGGCGGGGGAGAAGACACCAACCCTCCTGTTCAACGACGATACCCTCTTGATCTCCAAGTCACTGGGCGGCCTCAAAAACTTTTAAACAGGTTTAGTCTTTTTTGCAATTCTCGGGGGTTGACAATACACGTAAAACCAAAATAATGACTATTAACCCTTCAAAATGATTTAGAAATGGCATCGCCTTGAACGATACCCCATTAGACACCGTTGAGTCTTTTGACTATCTTGCAATTCGGGTTTCTAAAAGCATGAAATGGAGTTCCCACTTAGCCAAAATGCTCCTAAGCCACAAGCGGGTGTCTGGGGCTATTGTCAGAGAACAACATCTGTCTGCGAGTAGGGCAGTTGCCCTGGCTCTTGCTGTCTATGACGGCAAAGTGCTACCTTCGGCCCTATATGGGGCTGAACTTTGGGGCTTCGAGAATACTAGCAAGCTTGCTAAATCAGAAAATAAGTTTTAAGAGACCTTATCTCCCTTCCAATTTCCACCCTGCTGAAGCCCCTATTTTATGATATGGGAAGACGTTTCATTCAGGATATTGCGCGCCTTCGTCCCCTGCTCTTGTGGGCGCGCATAAGAAGGACCGCTGAGCTGTCCAACCATGCTGCTGCCCTTAGTGAATTGATAATAGCTGACCCAGGGAGCAGGATCAAATGGATTACTGACCTTAGGCAGCTTTTAACCAATATTGGACTTAGAGAGGCTTGGGTCAGCCAGATCCCACCATCCAAACAAGATTTAAAACGTTCCTATAGGGAACGGGTACAGACGCAAGAGCTATGTAATCCCAAAACAGGGAAACTCACTGAGGTGTTTTTTGAGCACAAATCCATCAGCAAATTAGAACCCTAACTTGATTTCATACAGGTTCCTAGGGATAGGGTCCTTTATATGAAGATGAGACTAGGGACCCTCTCGCTCAACAATGTGATAGTATCCTGGAAGGGCCCCAATTCAACACCAGCGCCTTGTCCAGGCTGCGCATACTCCAATGAGTCTATTGCCCTTTTCTTCTTTGCATGCCCAGCCCATAAGATGTCTAGAGCCAAATGGCTTTAACCAGTCTGTAAAATGGTAGGCTTAATGAACCATCGTGCAGCTCTACGCATTTTAAAAACTGATACTTCTTCTCTTACACTGATTTGCGGAGTAGCCAAATATTTGGGATGCACATGGTTGATAAGAACAAAGATCCAAGCGAAAAATGTGATATGTTCCAACACTTGGGATACGCATGGCTGATAAGATTGAAGCCTCAAGAGAATAATGTCTAGTGCGATACCCATTATGGTTGTTACCCGATATTGTTAGCCCTGCGAAAATGGATTTCCCAATTTTTACCCCTTGCTTTGTTTAAATTGTATGTAATTTGATGTATAGTATGATGTATTTTTATCTTGTCACATGTTTTTAGCATCAGAATTTTTATATGTACATGCTTTTATGATCATTTATGTCAAATAAAGCTTATACTACAACAAATCGAAAAAAATACACCCCAAATCCGATGGACATGAATAAAAAAAATGGAAAAAAGCACCAGCCAAACGTAAGTCCAAGGGGGAATCAAAAAAGGTTTTTTAAACCAGGTAGCAAAAATCAAAACTTTTGAAGGGGACTTTGATGTGGTAGAGCCAGTGCCAAATGAAAAACGTGATTGATTAGCCACACCGGTCTCCGAATCAGGCATAGATAAGTCAGTGGGGTAAGTATATTCAGTATCATTAAGAGGATCACCAGCAGGTGTACTCAATAAAGGATTTGCAACTGTATTAATTTCAATGGCAATGTCAGGCCCGATGGCAGGATCCGGGACCAAAATAGTGTCGCACCATTGCTGGACACGAAACCGCAGGTGTCATACTATAAAGAATCGGCCACCCTGTGTAGTTTGATATTGTCATTGGAGATGTACCTGTTCCCCTTTCGCCCAGGAAGAAGAGGTAAAATTACTGTTTTTGTACCCTGTACGCCAAGCACGGGAACTGGAGCTCGATAGGAGGGCCTGAATTCCTCCTTGTTCTCGATCTTCTCTCAGACCAGTTCTCCAACTTGGGGTAGCCAGCCGACTACCGGAATCTGCAACGCAGCATCAGATGTGGAGGGCAAATGTTCCTCTGCAAGACTGTCTCTGGTCTTTTGTAGGTTCTGTAAAACATTAGAATGTTCATCTACGTCAAAGGATGCGGCCCTCAAGGTCTGGAACAACATTTTGATGCCAAAGAGCATTTCGTATGGGGTCCGCCCACCCAGAGACCTTCTGGGGAGATTATTTAGTTCATGTTGTACGCTATTGAGGTGGGTAAGCCAGTCTTGGCCAGTACCTAATACTTTAGCTGTCAAGGATTGTTTTAAGTCACAGTTCATTATCTCTACAACACTATTACCCTCAGGTCAGTATGGAGACGAAAATTTGACCTGGACTCACAAAGAACTCATGGTATCCTTGTATGACTTAGAAGCAAACGTGGGTCCCTGGTCAGAATGGAAGGTACCACACGCAAAAATTCTCACAAAGACACGCAAATCCCTAACAGTTCTGGAATCAGCACTGCGTGTGCATGAATCAATTGCTACTAAGATGTACTTATATGCAGTATCAGATGAGAAAGGACCGCAGTGCTCTAAATAAACACACGTAAGAAGGTGGTTGGCAGGGTGCTCCTTATGAGGATCAGAACTTGGATGGAAACATCCTCTCTCATTACCAAGCAGGGTTTAGGCAAAAGGTGGGAACAATGGACCAGGTGTTCAGATTCTTCATGATTTATTGGAAAACCGTGATCTTAGGGAAAGGCAGCCTGTACCTGGCCTTTATAAATCTGAAGACTGCATTCGATCTGGTGCCTCGGGAGAAGCTCTGGCAGGTCCTAAAACAATTGAGCATTTCCCCCCAGATCCTTGATTTTATAAAACGTCTGCACAACGATAACTATACTAAAATTAGGTGAGGATCACAAGGGCAATTGACAGAGGGTCGTGGTGAACAGGGGGGTGCGCCAGGGATGCGTGCTGGCCCCCACCCTGTTTTCCTTATTCATCAATGGGGTGGTAGACCATCTTAAAGAGGAGCCAGCTGATGCTCCCACTTTGGCGGGGGAGAAGACACCAACCCTCCTGTTCAACGACGATACCCTCTTGATCTCCAAGTCACTGGGCGGCCTCAAAAACTTTTAAACAGGTTTAGTCTTTTTTGCAATTCTCGGGGGTTGACAATTAATACACGTAAAACCAAAATAATGACTATTAACCCTTCAAAATGATTTAGAAATGGCATCGCCTTGAACGATACCCCATTAGACACCGTTGAGTCTTTTGACTATCTGGCAATTCGGGTTTCTAAAAGCATGAAATGGAGTTCCCACTTAGCCAAAATGCTCCTAAGCCACAAGCGGGTGTCTGGGGCTATTGTTAATGTTAATGTTAATGTTAGGCTGCATTTATAAAGCGCACTGACACCGGAGGTTTCCTGGCGCTGAGATTGAAAATAGGGCAGGAGAAAAGGGCTAGTGAGAGTTTGAAAAGAGCCAGGTCTTTAAGCCTTTTCTGAAGCTCAGCAAGGTGTCAGAGGTTTTAATGTGTAGGGGGATGGAGTTCCACAGCTTGGGTGCCAGGGAGCTGAATCTCAGGCCACCCAATTTTTTTAGCTTGAACACTGGGGAGGTGAGAAGATGAAGGTGAGCAGAGCGGAGATTGCGGGTCGGGCGATGGGGATTGATGAGGGATTTCAGGAAGGTCGGGCATTTGGTATGCTGTGCTTTGTAGGTTATGCATCCGATCTTGAAGGCGGCCCTTTGCTCAATGGGAAGCCAGTGCAGCTTGGCCAGAAGAGGTCTAGCAGATTGCCATTTAGGGACTTTACATATAAGCCTTGCAGCCTGGTTCTGCACCATCTGGAGGCGGTGGAGCAGGGACCTGGAGAGGCCCCAGTAAAGGGCGTTGGAAAAGTCGAGGCGGGAGAGAACGAGGGAGATGACAATTTGCACCAAGGCCTCGTGAGAGAGCAGATGAGTAATTTTCCGGATTTTGCGGAGCTGGAACATACTAGCAGAGATAATGGCTCCAACATGAGTTTTCAGGGAGAGATCTTTATCAATGGTGACACCCAGACTTTTTACTGAACTCGATGGAGTAGGGGCGGTGCCCAGTTCAGCTGGCCAGAATTGGGGTCCCCAGTGGGCAGAGCTAGAGCAAGGAAGGAGGAGTTCTGTTTTTTCCGGATTTAGTTTTAGTTGATTAGACATCATCCATTGTTGGATGTGCAGCATTACAGCCTGGAAATTGGATGTCGCGTCCGGGGTGTCTAAGGGAAAGATGATCTGCATATCATCTGCATAGTTGAGGACAGTGCAGTTCCAGTTGCTAAGTGACTGAATTAGCGGGCGAAGATACAGATTGAAAAGTAGAGGTGAGAGGGAGGATCCCTGAGGGACTCCACAGGTGGTGGGTACCTGGGTAGCAGTGAAGGGGCCTAGGTGGACTGTTTGCACTCTGCCAGAAAGGAAGGACTTAATCCAATCCTGTGCAGGGCCCTGGATGCCAGCTTGTCCGACACGGTGGAGTAAGATGTCATGATCCACCGTGTCGAACGCGGCTGAGAGGTCCAGAAGGATTAGTGCCTGGGGTGACCCTCTATCGGCATTCTCCCGAAGAGTATCAAAGACTTTTACAATGACTGCCTCGGTAGAATGGGCTGGCCTGAAACCTGCCTGGCTAGGTTCCAGGAAGCCAGAGCTCTCAATGAACACTGACAGACAGGTTGTGACATGGGCCTCCAATAGTTTAGAAAAATAGGGTAAGAGGGAGATAGGCCTATAATTGGCTGGATTGGCAGGGTCAGCTCCGGCTTTTTTTAGAAGGGGAACCAGTATGGCCTGTTTGAACGCGGAGGGGACCGTGCCAGTACTGAGGGAGGTGTTTAAGAGAGGGAGAATACTGTCTGGTAGAGCTGAGAAGATTGCTCTGAGGACCGAGGGGGACAGCAGTCCTCGGGAGAGCCAGATTTGATGCGGGTTGTAAGCTCAGTAAGAGTGCTAGAGGTGATAGCTGGGAACTGGGTGAAGACAGATGAGTTGAGGGGGGAGGGGTCAGGGCAACTAGGGGGAATAGACGAGGAGATGGCATTCTTGATGTCAACGATTTTCTGAACGAAATAGGTGTTGAGCGCAATACAAGTATCTAGGGTGGGAGCCTGAGTGGGAAGAATTCTCTGGTCAGAGGAAAAGTCATTCATGATTTTAAAGATTTCTTTAGATTTGTTAGAGGCTGAGTTGATTCTTTCGGAGATATGTGAGGCCTTAGCTTTTATGATAGCACTTTTGTATTAGTTACGGGCTGACACATACTCTGCGCGGTTCTCTGTGGAGTAACCCCGTCTCCATTTGTGTTCGAGGAGGCGCAGCTTTGATTTAAGGGTTTTTAATTCCTCAGAAAACCAGCGGTGGGAGTTGCCACACCTCGTGTGAGCGAAGCTGGTAAGAGGGGCGAATTTGTCGCTGGCCGTACGCAACCAGGTGGAGATTGCGCCCTCCATAGAGTCGGTACCGGAAGATGGGTCGATGGTAGGGCAGGTGTTGGATGCAAAGTCGAGGAAGCCCTGGGCGTCATAGGCATTCCATTTGCGGCATTGTCCTCCAGGAAGGATAGGGGCCTTAAAGCTCCCTTTGATAGTGATGGTAACCTCCATCAGATAGTGATCTGACCAGAGACAGGGGGAGATGTTGGGGCGAGACAAGGCGAGGTTATGGGTCCATACATGGTCTAAAATGTGGCCTTTGGAGTGCGTCGGTGAGGTGATGTGCTGGATAAGATTCAAGCTGGTCAGTGTTTCAAACAGCTCCATAGCATGAGGCCTGGAAGATCACTGTCGTACCAATAGTTAAAATCCCCAAATATGGCGATTCTAGAATTATGCGTGAGCAGGTCAGCTACCTGTTCACTCAAAGAGAGAGGAAAAGATGGCATCGGCAGAGGGGGACGATAGAGTAGTACTAGTGCAAGTGCACCACCAGTAGTTTCCAGTGTAATGACTATGTTGTCGGTCCCAGGTAGAGTGAGTGAAGCAGAAGTGAGAAATCTAAACTCTTTGCGGATAATAGCCGCTACTCCGCCTCCAGAGCGATTCAAAGGGCGGTTGACATTAAGAATATAGTAATCTGGAGGGAGGGCAGCTAGGATGTCAGGATGGGAGTCTGGGGTAAGCCAAGTTTCGGTGAGTAGTAATACATCAGGTCTATCCGTGGTAAGCAGAAGGAATAAGTCGAGCTGGTGTTTCACCATGGAGCGAGTGTTTAGATAGAGTACTCGGAGGTGGGTGTCAGAACTGAGCACCCGTGGGTGTGATGTGGGATGGGGGTGACCGGTACTATGGTCAGGTCGGGTATGAGGGCGGGGGGGATGTTTAGAGATCTCGAGGAACGCTGCGCGTTCGGCCGCATCTGGTGGGACCGGAGGAGTGGGAAACTGTAGTTCCCTGAGTGCAGGTGCGGAGTAGGTGATAAGTTGGCCAGGGGTCCTGGCCCCTGGGCCCGGGCGGGCGCGGATGGGCGAAGACGGGCTTGCCTTTGGCGCGCCTTAGGCGCGCCCGCTGCGCCCGTCCGCTGCGCCTCCGGGGAATAGACTCCATTTATGTAGTGGCCGGGGGTGGGAGGGTGGGAGGGGCCTAGCGCTGAACTGGTGTCCCTGTCCCAGCTCCTCACGCAAGATGGTGACCCTCCAGGCAGCGTCCAATCGGCTGCTGGGGGTAGAGTCAGGCAACAGCTGCTGGTTCTAGCCGTCCTGGAATATCCAGCAGGTTCCGATTTAGGGGAGCTAATGAACCGCTAAGGCGGCGGAATTACAAGCGCTAATCAGGGGCACAATAATCAGTGACTCAGACAGAAAGTGCAAGCAGTTTTAAAAATCGGCGAAAATAAAAACAGCACAATGAATAATTCTGCAGTCCCAGCTTTCCGCCTCAGGACGAAATTTTAAGCGCTCCTGCACAGCAATTTACAATCAATTGGAGTGAGGGGAGCAGAGCTTTTTGTAGTGGCCGGGGGCGGGAGGGTGGGAGGGGCCTAGCGCTCAACTGGTGTCCCTGTCCCAGCTCCTCACGCAAGATGGTGACCCTCCAGGCAGCGTCCAATCGGCTGCTGGGGGTAGAGTCAGGCAACAGCTGCTGGTTCTAGCCGTCCTGGAATATCCAGCAGGTTCCTATTGTCAGAGAACAACATCTGTCTGCGAGTAGGGCAGTTGCCCTGGCTCTTGCTGTCTATGACGGCAAAGTGCTACCTTCGGCCCTATATGGGGCTGAACTTTGGGGCTTCGAGAATACTAGCAAGCTTGCTAAATCAGAAAATAAGTTTTTAAGAGACTTTATCTCCCTTCCAATTTCCACCCTGCTGAAGCCCCTATTTTATGATATGGGAAGACGTTTCATTCAGGATATTGCGTGCCTTCGTCCACTGCTCTTTTGGGCGCGCATAAGAAGGACCGCTGAGCTGTCCAACCATGCTGCTGCCCTTAGTGAATTGATAATAGCTGACCCAGGGAGCAGGATCAAATGGATTACTGACCTTAGGCAGCTTTTAACCAATATTGGACTTAGAGAGGCTTGGGTCAGCCAGATCCCACCATCCAAACAAGATTTAAAACGTTCCTATTGGGAACGGGTACAGACGCAAGAGCTATGTAATCCTAAAACAGGGAAACTCACTGAGGTGTTTTTTGAGCACAAATCCATCAGCAAATTAGAACCCTGACTTGATTTCATACAGGTTCCTAGGGATAGGGTCCTTTATATGAAGATGAGACTAGGGACCCTCCCGCTCAACAATGTGATAGTATCCTGGAAGGGCCCCAATTCAACACCAGCGCCTTGTCCAGGCTGCGCATACTCCAATGAGTCTATTGCCCTTTTCTTCTTTGCATGCCCAGCCCATAAGATGTCTAGAGCCAAATGGCTTTAACCAGTCTGTAAAATGGTAGGCTTAATGAACCATCGTGCAGCTCTACGCATTTTAAAAACTGATACTTCTTCTCTTACACTGATTTGCGGAGTAGCCAAATATTTGGGATGCACATGGTTGATAAGAACAAAGATCCAAGCGAAAAATGTGATATGTTCCAACACTTGGGATACGCATGGCTGATAAGATTGAAGCCTCATGAGAATAATGTCTAGTGCGATACCCATTATGGTTGTTACCCGATATTGTTAGCCCTGCGAAAATGGATTTCCCAATTTTTACCCCTTGCTTTGTTTAAATTGTATGTAATTTGATGTATAGTATGATGTATTTTTATCTTGTCACATGTTTTTAGCATCAGAATTTTTATATGTACATGCTTTTATGATCATTTATGTCAAATAAAGCTCATACTACTACTACAACAAATCGAAAAAAATACACCCCAAATCCGATGGACATGAATAAAAAAAATGGAAAAAAGCACCAGCCAAACGTAAGTCCAAGGGGGAATCAAAAAAGGTTTTTTAAACCAGGTAGCAAAAATCAAAACTTTTGAAGGGGACTTTGATGTGGTAGAGCCAGTGCCAAATGAAAAACGTGATTGATTAGCCACACCGGTCTCCGAATCAGGCATAGATAAGTCAGTGGGGTAAGTATATTCAGTATCATTAAGAGGATCACCAGCAGGTGTACTCAATAAAGGATTTGCAACTGTATTAATTTCAATGGCAATGTCAGGCCCGATGGCAGGATCCGGGACCAAAATAGTGTCGCACCATTGCTGGACACGAAACCGCAGGTGTCATACTATAAAGAATCGGCCACCCTGTGTAGTTTGATATTGTCATTGGAGATGTACCTGTTCCCCTTTCGCCCAGGAAGAAGAGGTAAAATTACTGTTTTTGTACCCTGTACGCCAAGCACGGGAACTGGAGCTCGATAGGAGGGCCCGAATTCCTCCTTGTTCTCGATCTTCTCTCAGACCAGTTCTCCAACTTGGGGTAGCCAGCCGACTACCGGAATCTGCAACGGATGTGGAGGGCAAATGTTCCTCTGCAAGACTGTCTCTGGTCTTTTGTAGGTTCTGTAAAACATTAGAATGTTCATCTACGTCAAAGGATGCGGCCCTCAAGGTCTGGAACAACATTTTGATGCCAAAGAGCATTTCGTATGGGGTCCGCCCACCCAGAGACCTTCTGGGGAGATTATTTAGTTCATGTTGTACGCTATTGAGGTGGGTAAGCCAGTCTTGGCCAGTACCTAATACTTTAGCTGTCAAGGATTGTTTTAAGTCACAGTTCAATATCTCTACAACACTATTACCCTCAGGTCAGTATGGAGACGAAAATTTGACCTGGACTCACAAAGAACTCATGGTATCCTTGTATGACTTAGAAGCAAACGTGGGTCCCTGGTCAGAATGGAAGGTACCACACGCAAAAATTCTCACAAAGACACGCAAATCCCTAACAGTTCAGGAATCAGCACTGCGTGTGCATGAATCAATTGCTACTAAGATGTACTTATATGCAGTATCAGATGAGAAAGGACCGCAGTGCTCTAAATAAACACACGTAAGTGGTTTATTTGATATGTACAACAGACTTTTGGGCGGGCGTGCAGCAGTAGAAGGTTTAATTTGCTGACAAATGCCACATTGAAGGACATAATCACGCATCTGTTTGTACAAACCCCGCCACCAATATCGTTGCTGGAGAAGAGATACAGTACCTGACACGCCGGCATGCGATGAGGCCATCCCAGTGATAGAGCGCGGGCGCACCTGCTCAACATACTTACCTGGGCCCATATATCTATGTATATATTAAACAGGTAAACCTACACACTCTATTCAATTGGAGTTTTTACCATTTGGATTTTTATACCATTTATCTTCCAATCAAAGTCACCGATACCTAAAGTCCTAAGGATCAAGGGAGTTAGAGAGAAATAGATAGCAATAATAACATTTAGCATTTCATAAATAACCACAAACTCGGGAAAGGTTTAAAATCTTTATCTAGTAAATCTTTGAAAGACTTATAAAACATGTAACTCAAATTAATTTCTTAATATGTTTTAGACCAATGCAGATTTAAAAACAAACATTTGCAATCATTTGGAGAGAAATTGTCGTTAAGCATTTGAACAGAGGGTGGGTAAGAGAAAAAGGAAAACAGTACAATGACAAACCCACACTTAATAGTTACCTATTCCGGTGTGATGACCAACCCTGGTCATAGGCTGAGTCAAAGAAATAGAATCCCAAAGTACAGGTGCCAGCAGAAAAGAACAGGTGCAAGCCAGAATCAGAACCAGGATACGGACCAATTTGGATCAGGACTGGACCACCACAAGTTAAGACTCGCACCTAAGTTAAAGTTCAAAACGCCAGCGTTAAAAACGCTCTCTGCAGCTAACAGTCCAACCCAAATTGGGTCATCGATCTTCTTCCCAATAACCCTGATTGGATTGTCGAATCTTCTGACAGAGTGCTCCGCCACCAACTATGCTCTCGATCACCTATTGAGTGCGTTGGGTCAGTGACAAGTCAGCTATTCGGACAAGTCGGACAATCTAGCTAGCTAAGCCTGCCCTAGTAATACTATTTTTCAGGTCAGTATACCACCCCCAAATTTTGCAAATGTGCAAATCCCACAATTTTATTGGACAAGAACGAGGAGTAGCCATCACACCTTTCTTTTTTAAAGACAACTTGTCAATGAAGTATTCATGACATCCCCTCCCATAACTTTATCAACCCATGTTCTTTTTAGTCCTCCCGGTAATGAAATGTATCAAATGTTTTATTTTAATAAACAATTTTATCAATTCAGCTTCCTCTGTCAAGGCAAGAAGTTCATTCTTCTCCGCCTTCCATGTCCGTCTTGGCCATGATTCAAGGCTACAGCTTCTGTGGCTTCAGGACATTTGTCGCACAGACACAGTTTCTCCAAAGATGGAGTTCAGCAAAGCTTTTAGGCCCATTCAGTTTATCATGTAAAAATAGAAAAGAATAGTTTTAGAGACACAGAATAAATTAATACACCGTATACCACTTCTTTCTACTCTACTCCCATTATTTTATTTTATACTATTGCGTTAGAGATTATGCGAAACAGACAGCTTAGCAAGGCAGCGGTGCAAGCTTCTTGCACGTTAGGACACACATAACCGCCATCTTAGTTCTATTGCGCAGAAGCAGAAGTTTTCCCTCCAAGCATATCACGTGGGCATGACAGGCGCATGCGCAGTAGAAAATCCCGCGTAGCAGCAGCCATTTTAGTGCAAGCTGATTATTGTTAGTAAAAGCACATTGACAATCTTCCCTTAGATACCTATTATGTCATGTAATGTATATATTAATAAGACAAAAACATGTTAATTAGTACATTAATGTTATTATGAGAAGGTGGAGTACGAGCAAGTCACTTTACGTGTAAAACCTTGCTCCATCAATCCCCTCTTTGATGATATTTGTATCACCACTAATTAATGAAACAGATGCCAACTTTACACTTCACCCATTTCAATTTCTTCAAACTTTGTTATTATTTCTTTCATTCTTCATATGAAAGTCTTTCACCTTTTTGTATAAATGTCCATTATATTCTTCTAATTCTATTTCATTGATATTTCTTTTCTTTTTTATTTACTGCATATGTCTTCTTATGTTTACGACATTTACAATAAATTATTATTCCTAAAATCATTAGGGATATTCCCACCATTGGCATCAGTATTTTACCTACAAAACTTTTCCTTATATCAGAAAACCAACTACCTATGGAGAAGAGACCATCCGTTAATCTCTTCCATGCACTATCAACCTCCAGTGGTTTAATTTCTTTTTCTAAATATGTAATATTCCTTACATTCCTTTTCATTTCTACACTTTTGTCAGGTATGTAAGTGCAACAATGTTGCGTCCTTATCATTCTGCAGGTTCCGCCCTCTTTTGCTAATAATGTATCAAGAGCAAGTCGATTTTGTAAAACCATTGATCTTACTGCAACTAATTCAGTATTGATCATCAAAAATCCTCCAGCAGTGTCAGTTGATAAACGATCCATTACTGTTGACAATTTGCAAATTACTTCAGTATTTAAAACCACTCCCAATGAAGGTATCAATGCACTAAATATGTCACCTACAATTTCTGCTATGCTAGCTCTTTTACTGTGTATTAGTTCATTAGTATCTTCATTGCTTCCAGTAATTCTATTTATGTGGTATACTTTTGGGAATACTATTCCAAAATAGCAACTCCCATACCAATGATCAGGCAATTTGTAATATGCTTTGTTCCCACAAATATAATAAATTCCAGGAAATACCGCTTCAGTTCCATCTTTGAAACCCCACCCCCAATTACTTTATAATTGTGTTCACGTTCACTAGAACCAATGAATATATTGTTATAACTTGTTTTCTCCCTGTGGAGGCAGAGTTTCCCTTTGAAAGTCCAGTCCAGTCCAGTAACATGGCAGTAACATAGCAGCATGAGTCTTGCCATTCAAGGTGTATTCTTTATTTTCTGCCCATTGAGGAATTTCTCGTTTCTTTTCTGTAGCTTTTCTTTGGAAATTCTCTCTCCTTTTCTCAACTAAATTCAAAAATATTTTCTCTTCTTCATATAAAATGCATGTTAAATTATTATTGTGTGCCTCAGCTATATCTATTGCACCTATTGTTAGAAAATATTCTCCAATATAACGGGCTATGTTACTTTTACTATCTACAGGATTCAGGTTACTATGAATAGGAAGTTCAGAAAAAATCACATTTAAATTAGAATAATAATATTGTAAGGGTCCTTTTTTTGTCAAATAAACTAGCTAAAATACTACATGAAATACCATATGTCAGGGGCAAATGGTGATAAGTAACGCCTTCTGCTACAGACAATGGTAGCTTCATACACACATAGCAATCGCTTATTTCCATTGCCTCTACATAATGTACTAATAAATTTGCAAATACATTCAAATGTGTTCTATTTCTAACTTTATCGTAATGCAATTCTTCATCATCTGATGCTTCTACTTCTATTCTTTGCTGCCTAACTTTGTCTATATTTTTATGTGTGTCAAATTTTTCAGGTGCATCTACCTTCTCATGAATGTTTGTATCATTCTTTTCACCTTCAATCATTAGATAAGGAATAGCTACGGTCAATCCTAACCATACTATAAGTACTATTACTATACTACATGTGCATATTCTACAGCATGTTTTTGAGCAATTTCTTTTCGGTTTACCATTAAGAGTATGATCAGTCAGTCTTCGATTAGGGAGACTTAGCCCCTCTTTGAGACTTTTTCACAGAATTTCAACCTGTGAAATGTTCAAGTTGGTCTTACTTCTTTGTCTGTTAGTTCATCAATTAGTTCATCATTTTCTTCATCACTCAATTCTGGTTTTTCAAGACCTTCAAGAATGACATAGGTCCATTTAGGACCTCTGAACTTATTATTCAGTCTTTTCAAACGCGGACTTCTTCTCTTTGGTTGTTCTGTGGAAAACCCAGTTTGACTTGATATTTCGTTTACTTGCTCTGGTTCTTCATTTATTGATTTGAGACGAAATTTCAGTTTCTTGACAAAACCAGGCCAATTATCTCCTTTTCTAAGTCTTTTAGCTGGCACTATGCTTGTTTTTCTTCGATAGTTCCTTTCTTTTCATTCAGTTGTGGCACAATTTGTGTATCTTCATCATCTGTATCCCTGTCTATCTGACTTGGTCCAGGTCTTTCTTCTGTTTCTTCTGCCTGGATACTAATCTGGCCTTGTTCAGGTATGTGCTGTGATTTACTTTGATTTGATTTGTTTTCTTCTTCCTGAACACATTTGTCTACATCTATCTGGTCCTGCTCAGGTATCTCGATCTCTTGCTTTACTTCTTCCTGAGCTTTTGCCCTTTTACCTATCTGTCCATTCTCAGACTCTGGAACTGTGACAGGTATCTGGAATGTCTGAGTATATTGATCTTTCCTTATCTGTTCCTCCTCAAAATTACTTTTGACTCTGATTTCTGTAACCTGAGTACTTTCTTCTACTCCTGACTCATCCTTACTATTATTTTGTTTATCTAAATAAGTCTTGCTTTTGTTCTCACAACCTATGCAGGAATGTCAATCACTGGAATCCATTCATCCTGGCTGGTGCTCGGTTGTTCATCATCAACTACTTTGGAATCACTTTCTCGAGACTCCTCAGCTGCACAATCTTCAGTTTCATCAGGTTCAGCCACTCTTTTTGTATGGCTCGCATGGATCCAATTCGAAACTCCTTTACATTTTACTGCTGTAGTGGTAACCAATATCACTTGTGTTGGTTTTCCCCACCTTGGAGCCAGGCAAGATTCTCGTGTGTGCTCTTTTATTACAACCCAGTCGCCTGGAATCAGATTGAGTGCTGGTGACGGCGTCTTCTCAAACCTGGTGAGAGATAGAACGCACTTGGTCAGCCAGTTCTTTGCAGTACTCTAGTACTAATTCATCAGATATATTTATCAACTTATGTCCTGGCACCCATGCCTGCCTCATTGCTCTTCCCATGAGTATTTCATGAGGACTCAAGCCTGATTTTCTGTCTGGAATGCTTCTGAGTCCCATCAGAACAAGTGGTAAAGCATCTGGCCACTCTAATCGAGTTGATTCATAAATCTTTCCCAATCTTGACTTGATTGTGCCATTCAGTTGTTCTACCACTCCAGAAGCCTCTGGTCGGCATGCACAGTGCAGCTTTTGCTCAATTTTAAATGCTTCACAGA
The DNA here is from genome assembly GCF_964263255.1 of Lissotriton vulgaris. Classification (NCBI taxonomy): domain Eukaryota; kingdom Metazoa; phylum Chordata; class Amphibia; order Caudata; family Salamandridae; genus Lissotriton; species Lissotriton vulgaris. The sequence goes on along the minus strand of NC_141689.1, from coordinate 888,971,073 downwards.
TTAAACCAATTATTTAATTATTGAAATGTCTCCCTCGGTCTGACTCAATCGTTACTGGAAAACCAAAAACGTGATATGAGCTCTCTAAGTAGTAGTTTTGCTACTGTGATGCTATCATTCCTACATGTAGGGTAAGCTTCCACCCATTTGTAAAATAGGCAGACAATGACAAGAACGTACTTCATTCCTCTGCAAGGGGATAACTGAATGAAATCAATCTGAAGTTGAATAAATGTACCTTCTGCCTTTCCAATCTTTCCTGACAAAACCACAGTTCTTTTCCCAGGATTCATTTGTTGACATACCAAACACCTATGGCAAAGACTCTCTGCAACGTTCATGAACTTTGCATTGAACCAAGTTTGTCTGAATAGTCTTACCATAGCATCTCGCCCTAGATGAGAATCACCATGATACATCCTAGCCATAGGAGCAAGCATACAGTTTGGCAACACAGGCCTCCCATCAAGGTAAAAAATGACACCATCTTCAGCCCTTCTCTGACATCTATTTTCGCCCATTCTTCCTTTTCTTCCTGGTCTGCATCATTTTGCAAATCTCTCACTTCTTTCCACGTTTTTACTCTCTCAAGCAGCATAAGTTGTCAGCTGTTTCTGTTTGGTTCAATTTTCGTGTTTATTGCCATTTTATTTTTGGCCCAATATTGAGCTAGTTGGTCAGCATATCGATTATCTGCTGTCACTTTGTCATTGCCAGATTGGTGAGCAGCACACTTAACCACAGCTACAGTTTCTGGTAATTGGATTGCTTTTAACAAATCTTTCACAAATTTTCCATTTTTGATAGGAGTACCTGATGAAGTCAGAAACTCTCATTGCATCCAGAGTTGGCCAAAATCGTGCACAACTCCATAGACAGATTGGCTATCAGTAAAAATAGTTTAAACAAAAAGAGGGGTCAACAGGGAATATTTATTGACCTAGCATTGCTACAATCCCTGACGTACATTTACAATGAACAAATAATAGCAACGGGTCAGACAAAGTGCAACTATCTATAGAAACCGTGTAGTCTCAACAGGGTACAATCACGAAATCCAGGTAAAGTAATGCGTGGTGAAAAATAGTGTTCCCATCAGATACCCATCCTGTACCGCCCTACATCATTTGGGATCCTTCACCCGAAGGAAGTGGTAAAACATCCACTTTGGATTAGGTAGATTGTAACCTAACCTAGACACAGGGTACACAAATGCGATGAAAAAATAATGGTATCAGGGGGTAATCTGACTAGCAGTGCAAAAAATAAAGTGAATATGCTATGTGCAAAAACTTGGATCAGTTAAGATTGGGTTGTGAAAATGGAAGAGAAATTTTAATGGGATCCTATCCACACCCAAGAGTAAAAACAGTGCAAAGTAGTATATAACAAATGACTACTTAGATGAATTGGAGGTCGACATGTTTCTGCAGTTAATATGGGGTCAAAGGATCCCCTCCTACTTCATCAGGACCTTAACAGAATGCTACTGCTGATATGTGAAATAATGTGAGAAAAATAAATAAACAAAATTCATATCACCTGGAAAGCACCCATGCAGATGATCCAGATGGTCACATAGTCATATTGGACAAACACACACAAAGAGAGTACACAGTTAATGACGATAGTTATGAAATACACATCTTTTTGTGATTGATTACATCTGCCAGTGACTTACTGGTCAATGGTTTCCTATTAGTCAACCCATATATTTGAGCACGCATAGTAATGTCAAAACCCAAGGATATCACTATATCCACTCACCCACTTTATGGGGGAATCTCTCTCCACCTCACCCGGCGTACAGCTCAGGTAAAAATGGAGCACTGCTCTAATGGAAAAGAAAAAGGGAGAGCGTAGATAAAGGAAGAACTAGAGAGCTGCATTACTCACACACTGATTCAAGAAATTTTTAAAGAGAATGTGAAAATATGTCATGTTTTATTGGCGTCTAGCCAATTTCGAGTTTGATACAGATGTATGTGCTCAACCTTATGCTTTTCAATAGTTATGCGTGGCATGCTGCAATGTTAGTATACGCAGGTCAAACAATGACACACATCGAGCATTTGGTATTACTACGTCCCAACTTATAATTATTCTCAAAGCTGGGCTGCCATAATAATATACGCAGGTTTAAAACAATATATGCAGGTTTAAACAATAGCACACATCGAGCATTAGGTATTACTATGTCCCAGCTTCTAATTGCTCTCAAAGCTAGGTTGATTAAGAAAAAACGCTGTTTCCATCTCAAAGAGGTAACTACCGATAGTGCTAGTCTGAGTGTGACCAGATTGTCATCACACTTCCATTATCGCTCGGCATTTGACTTCATTTGTAAATAAATGCGCAAGAGGCATTCTGCTAGCTGAGCATAACTAGTATCTAATTCATTCAACCCGCTTTTTATGGTATCCAAACGGTTTATCCATTTACTTTCTCTCAGGTCCAATATGGAAGTGATGTCACCACCCCTGGGCCCTAGGGACACTTTTTCTAAAACCACCCATTGTATCTCTTCAACTGTGTGGCCTGACCTTCTGTAGTGATCTACTAATGGTGCCCCAATGACCTCACATCTGATCCTACTCTGATGTTGAAAAATGCGTGCCTTTACTTTTTGTTGTGTCTGGCCTATATAGGCGAGGCCGCATGGACATAGAATACAGTAAATGACGTTATTTGTGTTGCAGTTCGAGAAGGTCTTAAGGTCTATGATGTGATTCTTGTAGGAAAATTGTTTTGTTTGGATACCATAAAAAGCGGGTTGAATGAATTAGATACTAGTTATGCTCAGCTAGCATGTTTACATTGATTCTGCTCCACAAAACATGTCGTGCAATTTGAATCTTTTTAGATTCCTTGATATATCTGCTTACTAATCTATTGCTGGTCAATTTATGTAAATTAATGCATTTGATCAACTATCCAATTGGACCAGCAATATATAATGATGTCTTGTGTGCCCAATTATTTATCTACGCACTGAATCATTATAACCAGTACAATGTTGTTAAACAATTGCTCAACTTATATTTATGCAACGTGTACCTATTCTGTACTATATACCACAAATACCCTGACACTGGTAGTCCTGTGTACAAAATCTATTATTTGGTGCTTTAGTTATTTGACGTCAATAGATAATACCCCCTTTTTAGAAGCATCCATTGTTCACAGAACATTTGCTTAACACACCGTGGTGTGCTTATTTTGAACCGGACCCAACGAACTACAACTCGGCAGTCTTTCTTCGTTAAACTACGGAAGACCTATGATTGGTTCAATGAGATGCAGCCATCCAGCTGCTGCACACACGCCCGCGTTCCACGCGACGCGTTAGCCCCGCTCGGGTTTAAGAAACCCGATGAGTCAGAGCTTTCACCCTACAGTCCAGAGACGGATGCGCAGGGACCTGTATGAATGCATTTATTGCTAACAGAAGCCGACTGAATGCGGTAAGTTCGGCTGAACCCGCACATGACGAGTGATGCTATGTCCCGTCCTTGCAGGATCTTGATCAGTTCCTTCCTTTATTTTAAATAGGCCCGACAAATACTTCTGAAGTTCTGACAGATACCCATCCTCCGAAGCAACGCCCAAGAAACCTGGGTAGAGCCTTTCAATTTTGGGTAAATATATACTTTAAGTACGGTTGAACTCGCACACGACGAGTGATGTTATATCCCGTCCCTGCAATATCTTGATCAGTTCCCTCCCTTATTTTTAAACAGGCCCTACTAATATTCCTGGAGTCTTTGCCAAATACCCACCTTCCTTCGAAGCTACGCCCACGAAGCCTGGGTCGAGCCTATGATTTTCGGGTAACTATATGTTTAACTCTCCCGCGAGGTTACTTACACGGTTCAAATAGCTGTTCAGGGTAAGATGTAATCCGATATTTGCCCAGTGTTACTTATGAAACAGGTCACCTTTTGCATTTCAAGTCATTTTGATAATAATACGTGGCGGTTCTGAGCTTGATGGCAATTACCGTCATAGTCTCAATGGTGTATTTAATTATGACGGTCTTACTTGGATGAGCCACTTGTTGGTCACTCCTCGTGTGTATGACTGGTTCTAATATTTTAACCCGGCTGGGTATTTTTGGATGCTATTCAAACGAAGCACGTTGTTTTGATATGACTCCACTCTAATGTGGGACGCTTGGATTATTGGCCCACTTTTCTTAATGTAACCTAATTTCTTTTTTAGGTTCGTACGCTCTCCCCTCCCTTGGAGCCTCTTCGGCCCACCCCTCACTATAGACGGTACCACACGACTTCGCTGTGGTTTTTAGGTAAATGTATTGTGACTGTTCTTGCATTTGGCAGTAGCGTTGTACCGTTTTCTTTCCTAACTGAATGTTAATTATTATTCTCAGGTGCCCTTCGTCACCCCCCAACCTCCCTCACTTGTCCTGAAGAAGACCCCGCAGTAGGGCAGGAATTAGCCTACACTTTATGGGGTCGAAACGTCGACATACCTTGCTCTTCCTACCCTCTAAACAACAGAACATTCAGTGACTGTGTTACTACTTATGTGGGATAGGATTATTTAATGAACAAATTATTTATGACGATGTATACATGTCAATGTGGTACTGTACTTTGAATGTATATAAGACCACCTGCCATTGCTATCATTTGTCTTCTACGTTCACACTATCCTAATCACGGTCCCCTCCCTCACCTGTTCCCTTTTCCCTCTGTTTTGACACTGAGATTATAAATATGTTTACTATGTATTGATTGCTCAGACAATTAATTTGCCAGTGAGGATGTGTATTAAAGAACATCACTCACACTAATCTGTTTACATAATTGATTTATAAAAGTGTTTACTATTGTTATGTATGTGTAGTATGTTGTTCCAACTGGGACCGCTTTATATACAACACTTAACTACCCAGGTCCCAGTGCTATTGGGTTAACCCTGATCTTGTACCCCTATATTATTATGGCAGCCCAGCTTTGAGAATAATTATAAGTTGGGACGTAGTAATACCAAATGCTCGATGTGTGTCATTGTTTGACCTGTATATACTAACATTGCAGCATGCCACGCATAACTATTGAAAAGCATAAGGTTGAGCACATACATCTGTATCAAACCCGAAATTGGCTAGACGCCAATAAAACATGACATATTTTCACATTCTCTTTAAAAATTTCTTGAATCAGTGTGTGAGTAATGCAGCTCTCTAGTTCTTCCTTTATCTACGCTCTCCCTTTTTCTTTTCCATTAGAGCGGTGCTCCATTTTTACCTGAGCTGTACGCCGGGTGAGGTGGAGAGAGATTCCCCCATAAAGTGGGTGAGTGGATATAGTGATATCCTTGGTTTTTGACATTACTATGGGTGCTCAAATATATGGGTTGACTAATAAGAAACCATTGACCAGTAAGTCACTGGCAGATGTAATCAATCACAAAAAGATGTGTATTTCATAACTATCGTCATTAAATGTGTACTCTCTTTGTGTGTGTTTGTCCAATATGACTATGTGACCATCTGGATCATCTGCATGGGCGCTTTCCAGGTGATATGAATTTTGTTTATTTATTTTTCTCACATTATTTCACATATCAGCAGTAGCATTCTGTTAAGGTCCTGATGAAGCAGGAGGGGATCCTTTGACCCCATATTAACTGCAGAAACATGTTGACCTCCAATTCATCTGAGTAGTCATTTGTTATATACTACTTTGCACTGTTTTTACTCTTGGGTGTGGATAGGATCCCATTAAAATTTCTCTTCCATTTTCACAACCCAATCTTAACTGATCCACGTTTTTGCACAAAGCATATTCACTTTATTTTTTGCACTGCTGGTCAGATTACCCCCTGATACCATTATTTTTTCATCACATTTGTGTACCCTGTGTCTAGGTTAGGTTACAATCTACCTAATCCAAAGTGGATGTTTTACCACTTCCTTCGGGTGAAGGATCCCAAATGATGTAGGGCGGTACAGGATGGGTATCTGATGGGAACACTATTTTTCACCATGCATTACTTTACCTGGATTTCGTGGTTGTACCCTGTTGAGACTACACTGTTTCTATAGATAGTTACACTTTGTCTGACCCGTTGCTATTATTTGTTCATTGTATCAGTAAAAATAGTCACTTTCAGATTTTTCCCAAATTTACAAGCTTTTGTCAATGCAATTAGTTCTGCTACCTGTGCAGATTTTACTCCTGTTAAATATGATGCTTCAACTGGACCCCTTAGAGTGCAAACTGCATAAGCAGCACTCAAACCTCCTTCTTCATGTCGCATGCATGAACCATCTACAAGTAGCTCATGTTCTGAATTTATTAATGGCTCTTCTCTTATGTCTGGGCGTGGTTTAGTACAGTATTCTGTAAGATCAATGCAATTATGTTCGATTTCACTCTTGACCTCTGCAAAATGCGATTCAGGTAATAATGTTGCTAGGTTCAGAATATTACACCTAGCAATTGTCACATTTTCTGCACCTACAAGAATCCGTTCATACTTAGTCAGCCGACTAGGTGTTATTTACTGAGTTTTTGTCCTTGTCAATAAAATCACAACTGCATGTGGAACATACACTGTTACTGGATGTCCCATGATAATAGACTCACTTTGCTCAAGACTCGCACAAGTTGCTGCTACTGCTTTCAGACATCCTGGCAATGCTGCTGCCACTGGATCCATAGTAGAGGAAAAATATGCAACAGGGTGTCTCATCAGATCATGAGTCTGAGTCAAAACTGAAAGTGCACAATTGTCTCGCATATCGCAAAATAATGCAAAATCTTTTGTATAGTCGATCATCCCTAATGCTGGAGCTGAACACAGACAATCTCGTAACTTTAGATGACATGCTTTCATCATCCCATTCTACTGGGTCTTTTGCTCTTTTCCTTCTCATTTGTATTAATGGTTTTGCTAAGACTGTAAATCCCACAATCCATTGCCTGCAGTAACCTACAACTCCAAGAAGCATTCTGCATTCTTTTTGTGTTTGGGGTAGATTCATGTTTTGTATTATTCTGATTCTTTCAGAGGTAACCCTTCTGACACCTCTCTCTATCTGGTGCCCCAGATATTTCACTGATGTGGTACAATACTGCAATTTCTCAGGTGATACTTTGTGTCCACCTTTACCTAAGTGATTCAGCAAAGCAATTGTATCAGTAACACAGTCTTTTTGATTCTTAGATGCCACTAGTAGGTCATCTATATACTGCACAAAAACTGACTGTCCGGGCAATATCAAAGATTCAAGACATTTTTTCAAGATCTGAATAAAGATCAATGGACTTTCTGTGTACCCCTGAGGGACGCGATTCCAAACGTAGATATGATCATCAAATTTGAAAGATAACAGATATTTACTGTCTGGGTGCAATGGTATCGAGAAGAATGCGTGGCAAAGGTCAATTACGGTGAACCAATCTGCTGCTCATGGTATTTGATACAGAATCACAGCAGGGTTTGGTACATCTGATACAACATGGGACAACAATTGTATTTATTTTGCGGAGGTCCTGTACGACCCTGTACCACTTGGTTTCTTGATGCCAATTATGAGTGAATTGCAGGGACTGCTCATTATTTCCTGTAAAATTCCTGCTTCAACCAGATGTTTTATTTCTAATGCAACTCCTGCTTTTATTTCAGGACTCATTTTGTACTGTCGACTAGTTGGATAAACTGCACCTTCTTTTACTGTCACTTTTACTGGGTCAACGCTTGCATTAATCCTACATATTTTCCTGTAAAATCCCATACTATAGGATCTACAGTGTTCTGTAATTCTTTTGGCAAGTCTTCAATGGTAAACTTTGGTTTTTCATTTGCTTCTTGTTTTGCTAACATGGTTTTATAAATTCCATCTTCATCTGGGGTTTGAATTTCAACACCATTTGGTGTACAAAAGATAGTGCAATTCATTTTGCAAAGCAAGTCCCTACCTAACAGATTTATTGGACTAGAGTCACAATTTTACAAATGTATGCATTTCTTTAAAATTGCCTATTTTGACTTCGATTGGTTCTGTACTGAGGTACTAATTTGTTTATTAGAAACGCCCACTACTTGGATCGCTTCTCCCGAGAGGGGTAGGTTTGGAACGTCTACTGTTCTCACAGTAGAACGGGTAGCGCCAGTATCCAACAGGAAAGTAACATAATTTCCTTCAACCTTTCCCTCAATGTATGGACCTGACTGATCTACCAGCAAAGATGCGCCAAGTACGCACTCCTCGTCCTCCCCTCTCAGGCACCGTCAGAAACTGTCTTAATCAAAGTACGAATCATTCAAAAGAAATTGGGGTGTCGCTGTGTCCCTTTTACCACTTCCTTCCCAGCTTGTGGTATCTACACTGTATGCTGGTTGACTCCCAGGGTTTGGCATAGGCGCTAATGGTAACTGATATTGCATTACCTGTTTTTGCTGCTTTTTCGATACCTCATTCTGCGTCTGTGGATTCAAATTATTATTATTATTTAGCACAGCCTTACACTCATTCTTCCAATGCCCCAACTTGCCGCACCCATGACAAGGACATTTTTTCTTAGCTTCTTCTCGATTAAATTTAGCTCTAGATTTATTACCATTTCCATCTCCTTGAGTCTGCATATTTTTCAATTGTTGTTCTTGTCGTTCTACTAATTTTACCTGTGCCCACATTACTTTTTCTTCCAAATTCTTTCGTTTATTGTCCAATTCATCTTCACAATATTTTGCATATTTTAGTATTTCATCTACAGGTTTGGCCTGCCAACAGATTTTATTATCTTTAATCCATTGTGAAATTTCTGGTCTTAGCCCAGACACAAACCGATAGATAAAATGTGTCATATCTTTAGTGTCAATATTCTCCAAACCACTATGCTGTTTAAAAACCTGTAAAAGACGTTCATAATATGCATAGACAGATTCAGCTTTGTTCTGGGTAGTTCTGTCTATTCTAGTACAATCTGTCTCTTTTGGTGGTACTTTCCCTTTCAAATACAGTATAACCTGATTATACTTTCTCATCACCTCATCTGACGGTGCGCCTGATTTTGGGTCTCTAGGATATTCTTCATTTGGCCAATTTATTACTGCAATTTTACATTCTGTCCATAAATCGACAGGAACAACAATGTCGAATAATCCATCTAGATCCTTTAATAGCACTTTTGAAACCTTTAGAAATCTTTCGACCTGTCTGTACCAATCTACAGGTTTCTCTCTAAGTTTTGGAAAGTCATTTGTAAATGACAATATATCTTTTCGGGACCAAGGAACATGCACATAACCTCCACCTGGTACTTCTCTCATTGGACACAATCTTTCCACTTTTTCCTTCATCATATATTCTGATATAGTGCTTTTTCCTTGAGCTTCTTCCTTTTTCTTTAACCACCTAGCTTTCCATCTGTCTACGTCACCCCATTTTTGCAACAATGTTAGTAATTCTTTAATTTGCAATTTACGACCTTAGACATTCATGTTTTCTAAATCTTTGTCAGAAAATTCAGCTCAATATGGTTTCTGTAACACTTTTGATTTACCAATGTCAATTCCCATTTCACTTGCCAAACTTGTTAATTTTTCATGAAATGTTTTTGTATTCTGGGTGATACTCCGACATATAAACAACAATTCATCTTCATTTAATACATTTAATCCCACATTTCCAGCAATCATTTCTTCTAATTCAACTCTTAATTTAAAAATATCCAATGTCTTTGACTGTGATTTAGTTTTTTCTACTTCTCGAGACCATCTTTCAATTTCTTCTGGAGTAACTACAGTTGCACTTCTCGTACTTGAAGAGCTTTCTATTTGTACTTCTCTAGTATTTACAGGTGTAGTTTTCCTAGCTGAACTACTTACTGGTTCTCTTATATGTAAATCCATCAAAGACATTTTTGACCTACATTCACTTGCTTAATCATCCACCTTTAATGTTTCTTTCCTTGGTTGTACTACAGGTGTAGTTAGAACAGGAGGTCTGGGACTGGAACTAGTCTGTTTTTTTTTCGTTTAAAGGAACAACTGGACCTATAGTCACTGGAATTGTCAATGCTTTAGGACTGATATTTAACTGTGTAATTTTCTGAATTAATTCATTCCTTTGCTTAATTATTACTTCTCGTTCTTTTTCCTGTAATGTTTTTTCTAATGATGCCTCATGTAATACTTGCAGAACTAAAGGTGGCTTTAAGAACAGGGCACTAGCATTTGTCTGTTTCTGCTCTTCATTATAAGGTGACAGATTTTTCATTAATAAATCCTCCAAGTAATCATCTTCTGGATCAGTACTTGACATTACATTTTTAGTTTTCTCAGTACCTTTACTCCCTGTTTGTTCTTCCAGAGTTCGGACAGGATATAATACTTCCACTAACATGGACTGTCTCCATTGTTTCATCTGCTTATCTCTTGTCTCTTTAGGAAATTTAGGATAAAATTTACTAATACTTTTATCACTTCTGAATCTGTATTGCTCAAAAGCCTCTATTTCCCATTCCTCCAATGCCTCATATTGGGTTAATCTAGGTCTTGGATCTAATTCATTCATGCGGGTTCTTAAATTATACAAAACTCTACCATTAAAGGTACCATTTTCTGGAAATCCCAATATTCCATCATCTTTTGTATATTCTATCCAGTTTCCTAACCATATACAAGTATGGTAGCCCCTTTCGACCATCATGTATGATGCAGACGTGTTCGGTGGTGGAATAATAATCCCTTCTCTGGTTTTTATTGACTTATCCTTTCTAAAGAAATTTTTAATTTCTTGGCAAACGACATTTTTCTTTTACCTCCGTACATGATATAAGGTCTTCCTCTTATCATCTGCTCTTTAGCAAAACCTAGATATTTTCTATCTGGTCGATTTCCTATAAATCCTGGATCTAAATGCCACATGTATTTTATGCCGCTTTACTTTGTGATGACACTCAGTTTGTTTACGAAAAACTTCCAATAGAATTTTTTTTCTTATTTACAATGACCAATCAATGATTAGAATACAAACAAGTTCAACCAATGGTTGCGCGGCTTTTCCGTAAGATGAGTTTTCACACTCCTGTGCTCACCCCTCCTTTACAAAATTACCTCAACTAGACACCCGCTGTATCAACCAATACCAGCGCGGCTCTGAGTGACATCAGCGCAGCTCCGCAACGGACTCCCTCCTTTGCAAGCTAATACGAGAGTTTATTTCGATTCACTTTAAATGCTCATTTTTATTAATTAACAATGTAAAAGCATTCGCCACTGTGCCTGAATGACTAATTCAAAAGGAAAGAATGATTATTAATTCACTGCGAGTAACTCCCTTCCGTTTACTCTTCACACACTAGAAGTAGATCCCTTCCGTCTACCTTTCACACAAGCATCAGAGAACCTGTTACTCCCTCGGGCTTACCCTATCTAGGTTATGGAAGACCAAAGTTTCACCAATGAACCCCTTTGCTGTCAATCAATCTCAGAAGAACCTGCTACTCCTCCAGTGTGACCCTTTCTAGGTGATATCTCACCAAAGTTTTGCTAGCGAACTCTTTGCTATCAATTATCTCACATTTATTCATAAAAATCCCTAAAACAGTGCTTCCGGTTTTACCTACCCATGCACTTACTTCCACGGACAAGTGACCTCACTACAGAATGGCTTCCATTTATCATCTGCTATTCTGCCCCCGGGGATTCCAGACAAGATATAAAACAGATACGAACAGTTTTGGTTAATGCATAACTAAAATAAAATCAGTAACTAATGATCAATCAATATATTCTATCTATCTATCTATCTATCTATCTACACTAATCCCTAACCACTACTCTGCTACCAAAATAACAGATAGAGCACGGGCTCACCTGCTCAACCTACTCACCTGGGCCCATATATCTATGTATATTTTAAACAGGTAAACCTACACACTCTATTCAATTGGGGTTTTTACCATTTGGATTTTTATACCGTTTATCTTACCAGTCCAAGTCACCGATACCTAAAGTCCTAAGGATCAAGGGAATTAGAGAGAAATTGATAGCAATAATAACATTCAACATTTAATAAATAACCACAAACTCGGGAAAGGTTTAAAATCTTTATCTAGTAAATCTTTGAAAGACCTATAAAACACTTAACTAAAATTAATTTCTTATTATGTTTTAGACTAATGCAGATTTAAAAACAAACATTTGCAATAATTTGGAGAGAATTTGTCGTTAAGCATTTGAACAGAGAATGAGTAAGAGTAAAAGGAAAACAGTACAATGACAAACCCACACTTAATCGTTACCTATTCCGGTGTGATGACCAACCCTGGTCATAGGCTGAGTCAAAGAAATAGAATTCCAAAGTACAGGTGCCAGCAGAAAAGAACAGGTGCAAGCCAGAATCAGAACCAGGACAGGATACGGACCAATTTGGATCAGGACAGGACCACCACAGGTTAAGGCTTGCACCAGAGTTAAAGTTCAAAACGCCAGCGTTAAAAAACCTCTCTGCAGCTAACAGTCCAACCCCGATTGGGTCATTGATCTCCTTCCCAATAACCCCGATTGGATTATCGAATCTTCTGACAGAGTGCTCAGCCAGTAACTGCTCTTGATCACCTATGGAGTGCGTTGGGTCAGTGACAGGTCAGCTATTCGGACAATCTAGCCTGCTAAGCCTACCCTAGTTATACTATTTTTCAGGTCAGTGTACCACCCTCAAATGTTGCAAATGTGCAAATCCCACAATTTTATTGGACAAGAACGAGGAGTAGCCATCACACCATATTTTTTTAGAGGCAACTTGTCAATCATGAGTTCATGACATCCCCTCCCATAACTTTATCAACCATGTTCTTTATATTCCTCCCGGTAATGAAATCTATCAAATGTTTTATTTTAATAAACAATTTTATCAATTCAGATTCCTCTGTCAATGCAAAACGTTCATTCTTCTCCGCCTTCCATGACCGTCTTGGCCATGATTCAAGGCTACAGCTTCTGTGGCTTCAGGATATTTGTCGCACAGGCGCAGTTTCTCCAAAGATGGAGTTCAGCAAAGAGTTTAGGCCCATTCAGTTTATCATGTAAAAATAGAAAATAATAGTTTTAGAGACACAGAATAAATGAATGCACTGTATACCACTTCTTTCTACTCTACTCCCATTATTTTATTTTATACTATTGCGTTAGAGATCATGCGAAACAGTCAGCTTAGCAAGGCAGCAGTGCAAGCTTCTTGGACGTTAGGTCACATAAAGGCCATCTTAGTTCTATTGTGCAGAAGCAGAAGTTTTCCCTCCAAGCACATCAAGTGGGCATGACAGACGCATGCGCAGTAGAAAATCCCGCGTAGCAGCAGCCATTTTAGTGCAAGCGGATTTTTTGTTAGTAAAAGCACATTGACAATCTTCCCTTAGATACCTATTATGTCATGTAATGCAAATATTAATAAGACAAAATCATGTTAATTAGTACATTCATGTTATTATGAGAAGGTTGAGTACAAGCAAGTCACTTTACATGTAAAACCTTGCTCCGTCACCAGCGTGGGCTGAGGTAATCAACGTCTGTCTGCGATCCGCGTTGGGTATCAACCTGTCACCAACGTCTTTAATTCTCATATAAGGAACTTTATCAGGGCTTAAATGATAAGAGTATTTAGAAGGGAAAGCTCTAGGGTAATTACCTCCCTTCTCTGTCGCAGCAATAGCTGCCAAGATGTCATCATCAATCTTACTTTTGGAACGTGTAACAGCTGCTACTGAGTATGTTGCAACTGTTGTCTTAGCGGCTTCATCCGCAAGACAATTGCCAACAGCGTGAACTCCAACAAGCTGGTGACCCAGAGTATGAATTACAAACACGAGTGGCAGACGTTCTTTAAGCTCAGCCACTCAAACCCAATTCATTTCATGTTTTATTGTGCGACCCTTGGAGTCATGATAATCATTTTGAGTCTAAAAGGGTAGATTGTCATTCTATGATTGAACACAGTAGTAAGTGTCACTTACAATAAGAGTAGTCACACTGGGATCGGCGTACTCCAATGCAAGCATCAGAGCACGAAGCTCTGCCAACTGGGTGGCACAGTCCCCTAATGTCTGTGTATGCACGACATCGGGCTTGAATTCACCATCGTACCAACCACAATTGCGCAGGCCAAAGAATATGCGTGCTTTGAACCCATAGCCGATTGCGCGCTTCCGTCAGTGTAAATGATACAACGGAAATCCTCCAGTGGGCGCGTCGTCAGAGGAGCAAGATGAACAAATTCATACTGCAAGAACTCCTGAGTCTGCAGGGAGGAATCAAAAACGAATGTGACATCTGGGGATGTCAAGGACGTGGCCCATTATATCTACCATGGGTGCAAAGCTTTTGAATTTGATACACTGGCTTTCATCACTGCCTCCAAGGCAGGATATGAAGTAACAACCAAAATGCGTTTTCCCTGAGACAGTACACATTCTTTTAGATTCGCCATTTGCACTGCCGTCAAAACTTTTTCCACAGTGGAAAACCGCAACTCAGCCGAAGTATACAAGTGTGACTTGTAAGCGATAGGGACTGTGTCACCCTCATTAAAAGTGAGGTATGTGAAACCCACCGCCCATGGTACGATGCTTATCACCAGGTTGGTGTGGTCATCACGGGTCAAAAGAAATTTAGATTCTAGAAGATCAACCTGCAAAGATTGGAGTATGGCTGAATGTTCAAGCAGCCAGCACGATTTGGAGAAAGTAGGTTGTATCAAAGCGTAAAGAGGCTTGATACGCTGGGCATATTCGGGAATGTAGGTACGCCCGAAATTCCAAAAGCTCCGTAAAGATTGTAGTTTCTTCAGTGTTGTGGGGGTGCGCAAAAGTGCGCATTTCTCCAGGAAGTGAGGAGCCAAACCTCGACCTTCATTGTTGAGCTCTTAGCCTAGGAACAACACTGTGTACTCTGCAATGTGAGATTTTGCAAAGTTAAATTTGTAGCTACAATCCGACAAATTGCAAATTATGCGTTCCACACAGCACAGATGCGGCCATAATTCGTCATCTGTAGGATAGATGTCATCCACATATGAACATGCATTTGAGTCGAGCCCCTCCAAGAGAGAGACAACGCGGGCAGCAAAGACGCCAGGACTGTTCTTAGCCAAATGGCAAAATTGGTGCTGTTTGCCACCACTGGTAAAAGCTGTCCATTAACTACTAAGAGGGGACAGATTGTGGGCAAAAAACACCATTGGATATGTCAAGTGTGGTTTTGAACCGTTTGCGCACGAGACTATCCACAAGAGCAGAACTGTGAGTATTCTGCACCACGCAGGTGCGACAATGTGAGTATAAATGGCGGTAATCCAATACCAAACAGTACGAGCCAACTGGCTTGGTCACAGTAAAAAGAGGGTTATTCATCGGAGACACAGACGTTTCAATCACACCTTGATATTCCAATTGTTTAAGGATTTCTGCAACTGAAGCTTTTGCTTCTCGCCCCATTGGGTATTGGGGTTGAGGCTGGGACATTGACCACAAAGGAATCTCATGATGAGGGGAAAATTTGTCCCATCCACAGTGAGTACGGGACAAAGCCAGCGCAAGCGCCTTAGCCCAATCTTCTGCAAAATGCAGTGCCTGCTCTTTTGGCACGGTGTGCGCAAAACTCAGGAGGATTACCTCCTCCCCTTGGGGAGCAGCTAAGACAAAGGCTGGGGGCCAGTTGACCTCCGCCAACAAAATATCATAGGTAGTAGTTAGATTTTCCCAGAAAAAACCTTTTATGGTACGTTCTATGTCACCTTCAGTCATAAGGACAATTTCATAAAGTCTTTCAGGGGGAGCCACTCTAGTGTCAGCCGTCTCAACTACAACGAAGGTGTCAGTTGCTGTCACCCTCAGTAGTGGACAAAACACCTCTCGAACTATGGTAATCTCCGCCGCGCTGTCCAACAGTGTCAACGCCCATGTCAGATTTCGAAGACGCGTTCTCACTATCTGTGGCATATCTCGCTGTTACAGCAGCAACTTTCTTCTTTTGAAACTGGGGTCTTTGTAACCAGCTGGACCTTAATCACAGCGGTTGCTCCACTTGCGCTTTGCCTCCTTACAGACGCTTCGCTTCCAGCCACCTGATTGCCCTGATTGCTGCCTGATTGTCCTGATTGAGCGCCTAGTAGTGCACGCAGCGCTTGGTATCGTTAATATTTATTTTATGCCAGCTTGCCCTATTACAGCGTTTGTATCGCGCCTGACATCATTTTAGTGCCTACTTAATTTATGCTCATTGGCCTGCATTGCGGGGAAGGTTAAAAGCGCCTGCACTGTGTTTGAAATATTTTAACATTTGGTGTACCTTATCTCGCACTCCGGCTGTGCCCCAGTTTCGTTACTGCTACCGGGCTGCCATTTTATGGAGTGTTTGTTTACATTGTTTGTGCCCGTGTCTCCTCCCAGCTCCCGCCTCTCAGCTGCCCCGCCCACGCTCCGCCCCCTCCACTCTCCATTTATGTCCAATGACCCAACTTGCAGCGTCCACGCGCTGCGGCTGCGCCGAAGGTGCGCCAAAGGTAAGCCCGTCTACGCCCGTCCGCGCCAAGACCGCGCCCAGCGCCAGACCCCCTGGTTCCCGTAATGCCCAGCCCACTCGCATCACTTACGATGCCACCACCCTCCTAGCCCTTAACCCCGGCCGTTCCCCCAACTGCGTCCAAGCCGCTCCTGGACACACCCATGGACCCTTCTCTTGCAACTCCTGCAAGTTCGACGGCACCAAAACCAACTCCTCATCCTCCAACACCAATCAGAGACCTGACACCAACCACCTAAAATGCATCCTGCTCAACACCCGCTCGATCCACAGACACGCCATCGACCTCTGGAATCTACTAGACACCATCTCACCGGACGTCGCCTTCCTAACAGAAACATGGATGAACGCCTCCTCAGCCCCAGACATCACCATTGCCATCCCGCAAGGATACAAGATCATCCGTAAAGACCGCATCAAGCAAACAGGAGGAGGCATCGCTATCGTCCATAAGAACTCCATCCGCGTCTCAACCAGCTCAGACGCCAACCTTACCAGCGCCGAACACCTCCACTTCCAGATCCACACCGACCCCAGGACCACACTCAGAGGCACCCTCCTCTATCAGCCTCCAGGACCCCGTGCACAATTCAGTGACGACATCACTGACTTTATCACTCCACACGCCCTCCCCTCCGAGGACTACATTCTATTGGGAGACCTCAATTTTCACCTGGAAAACAGCAAGGACAGCAGCGCCACCACCCTTCTGGACAATCTTGCCAACCTCGGACTCAAACAACTTGTCACTACCCCCCACCCACATTGCAGGTCACACACTCGACCCCATCTTCACCTCCAGCAAACATGTCTCATTCAGTCACACCACAGCTCTTCATTGGACGGACCACAGCTGCGTTCACTTTACCTACAATAAGACCACAATCCATAACAATCCTCAACCCACCCTGCGAAGAAACTGGAACAAAATCACCATCGACCAGATCTCCTCATCGCTTCTTCTAAACCCTCCCGCCCACTTCTCAAACCCCGACCAAGCAGCCATTAACCTCACCCAATGGCTATCCAACAGCGCCGACATCCTAGCACCATTGAAAAAACGCCAAAGCAAACTAGGCAGCAAAAACGCCTCCTGGTTCAACGATGATCTTAAGAAATCGAAGAAACTTTGTCGCTCCCTCGAGAAGGCCTGGAAAAAAGACCCAAACACCAACACCAGGGACGCCTTCAAAAACGCCACCCGCACACACCACCAACTTATCCGGTCTGCCAAGAAAGCCGCATTCAAAGACCGACTAGATAACAACGCCCACAATAGCAAGGAATTATTCAACATCGTCAAAGAATTTACCAACCCATCAGCCAACTCCAACGACATCACCCCCTCCCAAGCCCTCTGCGACTCCCTAGCTTCCTTCTTCCACAACAAAATCGCAGATATCCACAACAGCTTCGACAACCGACCCGGACACCAACCCACCCAACCTTCTGCAGGACCTTCACCCCCCTTGAACATCCTTAACGACTGGAACCCAATCTCCACTGAGGACACCATCCGCCTGATGAACTCCATCCACTCAGGATCCCCAACGGACCCAGGCCCTCACCACATCTTCAACAAAGCAGACTCCATCATAGCACCATACCTCCGAGATGTCATCAACTGCTCCCTCAACTCCGCCACCTTCCCGGAAAGCTGGAAACACGCAGAACTCAGCGCCCTCCTGAAAAAACCCACAGCTGACCCCACCGAACTCAAAAACTACCGCCCCATCTCGCTTCTTCCATTCCCGGCCAAAGTCATCGAGAAAGCTGTCAACAACCAGCTCGCCACCTTCCTCGAAACCAACAAATCCCTCGACCCCTCACAGTCCGGCTTCCGAGCCAAACACAGCACTGAGACCGCACTCATCGCAGCAACAGACGACATTCGAACTCTACTGGACAATGGAGACACAGTCGCCCTCATCCTCCTCGACCTCTCCGCTGCCTTCGACACAGTCTGTCATAGCACCCTTCTACAGCGCCTCAGAAACGTTGGAATCCAAGGAAAAGCACTGGAATGGATCACCTCGTTCCTCACCGGAAGAACCCAGAGAGTCCGCCTCCCACCATTCAAGTCAGAGGCCTCTGAAGTCATCTGCGGCGTGCCACAAGGATCGTCACTCAGCCCCACCCTCTTCAACGTATACATGAGCCCCCTTGCGGCCATCGCTCGCCAACACAATCTCAACATCATCTCCTACGCTGACGACACTCAACTGATCATCTCACTCACCAAAGACCCTAACACCGCCAAAACCCACTTACACGAAGGAATGAAAGAAGTAGCCGAGTGGATGAAGCACAGCCGTCTGAAACTGAACTCAGACAAAACAGAAGTCCTCATCTTAGGCACCTCCCCCTCCGCCTGGGATGACTCTTGGTGGCCAGAGGCCCTTGGAAAAGCACCCATCCCGACGGACCACGCACGGAACCTGGGCGTCATCCTGGACTCCTAACTCTCGATGACCAGACAAGTCAACGCCGTTTCATCATCTTGCTTCAACATTCTTCGCATGCTCAAAAAAACATTTCGCTGGATCCCCACCGAAACTAGAAAAACGGTCACCCACGCACTGGTCACGAGCCGCCTGGACTACGGAAACACCCTATACGCCGGTACCAAGGCAAAACTCCAGAAAAAACTCCAACGCATCCAGAACGCTTCAGCCAGGCTCATACTAGACATCCCGCGTAAAGAACACATCTCTGGTCACCTGAAAAACCTCCACTGGCTCCCCGTAAATAAGAGGATTACTTTCCGTCTCCTAACCCACGCACAAAAAGCACTTTACGAACTTGGACCCGAATGCCTCAACACACGACTGTCCTTCTACACCCCCTCCCGTCAGCTACGATCCTCCAAACAAGCCCTTGCCACTGTACCTCGCATCAACAAAACCACCATGGGAGGTAGATCCTTCTCCTACCTGGCAGCTAAAACCTGGAACTCACTACCCACTCACCTTCGCCTTACTCAGAACCACCTAGCATTCAGAAAGCAACTTAAAACTTGGATATTCGACAAGTAATTCCACACCCTTCCTCAAGCGCCTTGAGACCCTATGGGTATGTAGCGCGCTATATAAATTTCCTGACTTGACTTGACGCGGTGACTCGTCCTGCTTGCTTTTTCCGTAGGCCTTGTGAGGCTGCTCACGGCTCTGTTGGGCACCTTGTCCTCTGCCGCCACCTCTTTCACCAGTGGGTGAGATTGTTGTTTCCTGCAAAGAGCGAGGAGAACGTTGTTCAGGAACCTGAAATCTATCAGGTGTCTTAATCGTAGTGCAGTCGCGCAACTCATATGTACGCTCAGTAGAGGCAGGTGTAGGTGAAGCAGGATGGGCCCCTGTTTCTGTTGCTGTTTCCCCTGTTTCTTGTTGTTACTCCAATTTTGTTTTGGAACATTCTAGCGGTCATCTTTATCAAACGATGCCTGCTGAGTTTGCTGCTGTGTTTGTTTTTTAGCAAAAGGCTTAACACCCAAACTATTACAGCCAATGGTCTTATAAGCCTCCGTAATAATTATTGGTAACTGATGGGGTTTCTCGGCCTCGGGAATTTCGCACAAAGCATTAGACACCTGGAAACTTACAGCATCCCCCTTAACATTTGCAAGGACGAGATCGCGAACCATGTCAAATGCTCCCACGAGTCGGATTCCCAACTCCACAGCCGCCTCCAGTCCGTGTTCATCCTGAACACGCTTAATGACGGAGGGCAGGACAGCCATTGACTGGGTGCTGAAGCACCTAGTATAGACTGCCGCAAAAATCACACTCCAAGTGGAACAGTCATTTACGTCAGGCACTAAGTCTTTCTGCAAACTAATGGTAAGGATCCTGTGTTTCTCCACAGGAGTGGTATTCGGGAACACTGCCTCCAGTTGGTCAAATTTCTCAGCAAGCCAAAAAGGCATTGCATCCTTATCCTGGGGACGCTTGCCCATGACCGCATTAACCATAATGGGACTAAGCTTCAGCCCGTCCGTCCCAACTGGATGCGCGCACCACCCGAGGCCCCACCGGGAGGTTGCGGGAAATGTAAGGAACCAGACTCCTTATCACTGACACTGCAGAGGCATAAAGGGGCCTTAATTCAACAGCTGTCTACCGTGGCGCACTAGGGTACGGGGTATAAGCAGCTAAAACAGGCCAAGAAGCACCTGCAATAGACAACAGTCATTGTCTGACCGCCGTTATAACTTGTGAGAGGGCGCCATTAAACCAAACGGCATGCTGCCAAGCAGAAATCGGAACTTCCTTTGTCCTATATGGAGCGTGCGTGGCAGGCACGGCAGATGGAGTGTAAGACTGAAATAAACCAGTACCAGTATCAACCGCAGGAAACGTGACCCATGAGTAAAACAGCTCAAACGGGTACGCTGCGTCAGCAAATACAACAAAAACCACTGCTTGTCCTTCCAAAGAGACTAGGAAATCCTGCAAATGATTGTGCACAGCCAACCGGCTGTGTACTTGGATATCCACCACAGCCATATTGACACAGTGAAAGACTAGTACAATGCAATAAAAAGCACAACTGGGTAGTAATTCAAATAGAAAACCGTTTTATATTATCAGCTTGAAGTAACCTGTGTACCTATAGATAGGTTTTATCCGTCAGCACTGTCAACCGGAAACAATAGTGAACGGGTCGTGGACTGATACAAGCACTATTCGAGAGTCTCACAATAAGACCACATCGTTGGTGGTGCCATGTTGCAAGGATCCTGCTCATACACAGAACTTTGCACAGATATGCGGATGGCACGCAGATCCTGGTGTCCATTACTCATAACATCAGTGATGCTGCCTGCAATTTTAAAAGCTGTATGCAGGCAGTATCATCATGGATGGCCAAAAACTATCCTAAATTGAATGGCGAGAAGACAGAGGTTCTTATTTTAGGGGACAAAGCAAACATCTGGTCCAGGGAGTGATGGCCCAAATCTTTGGGTACTTGCCCCGGCCCTGTTCCCCACGGTAAGAACCTGGGAGACCTGTTGGACAATTCATTGTCCCTCATTCTACAGATCAGTAGGACGGTGGCTACTTGTTTCAGGCTTATAAGGATCATAAAGAAGGTCGCACTGTGTCTTTCACTCGCTGCCCGCAAACAAGTTGTTGTTGCTCTAATACTCTCCAGACTAGATTATTGCAACGCCCTTTATTTGGGTATTAATAAGGGACAGCTGCAGCGTCTGCAGTTGGTGAAAAACGCTGCGGTTAGGCTGGTGACTGATGTGCCGAAATATCATTCAGTCTCATCCTCCCTTTGGTCTCTGCATTGGCTCCCAATTGACCTTAGGGTCACGTTTAAAGCTCTTTGCCTTACTCACAATGCCTACTATGGCCGGTGGCCCAGATGGTATCAAAGCATTATTTCATCATTACGTCCCGACTAGGAACCCCAGGTCGGCCAGTAAGGATCTTTTTACGGTGCCTAGATTTAAGCTGCTGAGATGGGGCTAAGATCCTTCTCAGTGACTGCTGCTAAGTTGTAGAATTCCCTTCCCGCGAAATTACTGGACAAGGATCACACACTCTTTTTCGTAAAATGTTAAACACCTGGCTGTTTCCTCACACATTGGTTTAGGGGTGCCTCAGCTGTCTGCATTTATCTTCTGCTGTTAGCGCCTTGACACCCTTGGGCAAAGGTAGCGCTTTACATTCACATTCATTCATTCATTCACAGAGACCTAGGACATCAGTGAATTGTGGTGTACCAGAAACTCACCTCAGTACCTAGAAAAACCCCAACCAGCTAGCATCAGTGTCACGTTAGCTCTTCATCCTATAGCAAAGTAACCAATGATTAGACAACCTAGAACATGCGACTTAGTAGAAACTCAGGAATGGTGGGAAGTGAGAACACTCTTTCGTTATACTCTCATACCAGTCCACAACAGGAGTAAAGTAGAGACACGGGTAAGGTTAAAATATTTATTTTAACAACGTGATCTCAGGTGCAGAATCTTAGCCAACATAAGCAGACATATGATTAAAAATAATATGGTCAGCATTGTTACAATTCCATTAAATACAAAAGGAGAAATCATATTACAATGATTGTGAAAACAGGACTTATATCGCCTAGTTTTAACACCCTCACTATATCGGAACTATGTATTCGAAACTAAAGAAGGTCTCTTAGGCTTGTTTGGGGGAACCCATTACCTTTCCGCTCAGCAAGAGCTAAAGCTCTCTGCATCCCTGGAAACGGAAAATCTTCCAAGTGTGTGAAATAATGGCAACTGTGCAATAATAAGGGCGCCAGAATCTCAGTTGGGTCACAACTGCCAAATTGTTGTGTCTAAAAAGCGTTACTCGATCATGTCGAACAACAGCTACCATGATATGATAACCTTGATGGATTCAGCACTCACTGTGCAGACTATGGGCACGATGTAAGTCTAGAGATGTCAAAAACAAACATTTTCTCATGTGTAGACCTTCACGAAGCCTAACTTACAAAAACATCTATATGCACTGTTGTGTGCAAAAGCGGCAAAAGGTAAAATGGCGTTTAAACTTCTAATAAGCCATGCTAACATAACATGCGCGCAAAGCAGGCCTTAGGCCACACTACAAGGTCTGAACCTATTGGTATTCACAGGATTATGGGAACTGTAGTGCTGGATATACACCACTGTTCCACCTCAAATCCAAGTGACAGGCAATTTTCTGGCAATTATTAATAACTTTAATGCTGGAGCAAGTAGTTTTGTGTGTTAAAGGTTCTTATATAGGGGAACATACTTCAGGTGTTGCCTCCTAATCTCTGTGTGGGAACAGACTCTGAAATGTCATCTTCACTTCAGGTAGCCATTCTTAGGGTTGGAACTAGCCTGAAGGTGAACACTTTTGTGACTACTAAATTTATTTTTCGGATAGTTTTTGGATAGCAGATGATCAGTCATTGTTTTGCAGAGCTTCGCCAACACCTTATTGTGTTAATTTTCTGAGTGGTGCTGTCATTCCCCTCCACTAATAACCCAAATTCTTACAAGGACCATGCTGGCTTTTCACAACCACCTGTTAATAGACATGATTACAGACAAAAGGAAGGAAGATCTGCAATTCCAATATGCAAACTTAACTGTTAGGTTACTATAATGAGTTCATATGTCCCTAATGCACAGCAGGAGCTCCACCTGGAATGGGTGCTTCATGCCATTAAAGTTGGGCCTGGTGGCAAAGTGAAATGGGTAGAGAATTTCAACCTGGTCCACGATATGGATGTTAACATATACCCCTTTGATATTTCTTTAAGATTTGATAGATATTAGTGGTGCTATGTTCCAATTACTTAAAGCACAAATGTCTTCAATAGGTCTTCCAGACATGCGGCTGGAATTCCATTATCTGAATAGAGTACACCTTTTACTCCCATACTCCATGATAGATTTCCACTGGAGTGTTAACTCGATAATTATTCATTCAATTACAATAGACCGAGCTCTTCACAATATCAGGTTGCACACCACTTAGCTGCCATACTTTATGAGCAAGATATAAAAGACCAGATCCAAGAGTTTTTGGATAACTTACCGGGCTCTACATCTCTGAATGTTTAACTTGGACACGTTTAGGCTGTCCTACATACTACATTAATTGTGATATGGGAAAATCAGTGCCATAATCGGGCGATCACAAAGACACGACTGGAAGAGGAATGGAGCGCTAAAGAGCCCCCATCAAAAATCGTTTACACTATTGAGGAAGGTGACATAATTGAGGACAGATAAACCTATTGCTTTCCAAAAAAGTGCAGTTTATCCAAAAAGTAAACAAGGCAGATAAGCTTTTGGCTGCTACGCTCCATCACACAAAATTATAAAATGGAATAGCAGGTGTCAATTTCAGTAATAGAGCATTACTGATCGAAGAGGGGTGGATTTTGTGCTTTCCATATCCACCCATATAGTACCCAAAACCCAGATGCCTGTAGGATTTGCGACTTTATTGTATCCATCCACTTGCCTAGACTAACTCTGGAGACGAGGGATGAACTGTAAGGTGGGAATGCACTTTTTAGAGGTAGAAGTGGGAATTAAAGCCCCCACCCCCTCCCCCTATCCCGTATGATACTGGGTCCTGGCTGCCACACAAACTCTTTTTACGAGCGTTTTAGCTCATTACTCGTCCATCTATTGATTGGGTTTTATAACTCTGCAAGATTCAGGCAGTTCTGGGCACTCCTGGGGACGCGAACCTACACTACTCCACAAAGTAGGGAAACGACCAGAGCAATGCCCTTCATGTAGATCTATTTCCCCACTTTATACAGATTTTAAAATGCACTGGAAGGTTCTTGACGATATTCAGCATGAAGTGTGGGTAATGGTGACAGATCAGAGATACTAAATTTGCTACGAGACAGAGGTGTCCGTTGTCTCCCCTTTTGTTCACATTATTAGTTGAGCCTCTGGCCCAGCTAATAAGGCAAACACAACAAATTAAAGGTGCGATTCTTGGAGGATTCTTCCACAACGTTAATATATTTGCAGATAACTTTCTAAGAATACTGACAAACCAAATATGTTCCATACCCCTGTAATGCATATACTTGAATTGTTTTTGTTGGGGGGAGTGGGTGGGTGGATTTTGAGTTATTCTTTATAACTTTGAGTTATTCTTTCCAAGTCTGAGATGGGTATTGTACTTAACCAGGTCGTTAGGAATATACTCAATGTTGCAACACATGTCCAATGAGCAAAGGCCAATGTTAAGTAATTATGAATCTAAATAACACCAATAATACAGGCTCTATATGTGGGTAAATACTCCAAACCTATCAAGACTATTAGGAAGGATTTATGTAGATGAGGCTACCGCTATATCTCCTAGATGGGTAGAATGGCTGTGTTAAAACTGAATATACTGCTGTGGCATGTGTATTTATTCCAGGCTCTACCAGTGGCACTTACCCAGTCAAAAACTTCCTTGTTGCAGATGGAGTGTGACAACTTTATTTGGCAGAGGTATAAGCATGGATCTCTAGAAAGGTTCTTCAAAGCAGACAGAAATCAGCTGTGCTGAATGTTTCAGATTTCGAAAAATATTATATGCAGCACGATCAAGAGTTGCTTTTGAATGATCTCTTAGAAAAACAGAGACACATTGGGCCTTTATGAAATGGAGGATATTTGAGAGACCCCATTACGGTCCTGTGGCTGCCTAGATAGGCTCAAACTCTGTTTAGACATTATGCATCCAGCAGTAGACACTAGGGGTATGAGATTGGATAATTAGATCGGGAGGCTCATGACATGGTAACCCTGACTTCAGATCAGCCTTAGATGAGAAGCACTTTGCCGCTTGGCGGAAGGGTGATTCTATTCC
Organism: Lissotriton vulgaris; assembly: GCF_964263255.1. Taxonomy (NCBI): domain Eukaryota; kingdom Metazoa; phylum Chordata; class Amphibia; order Caudata; family Salamandridae; genus Lissotriton; species Lissotriton vulgaris. Next base: position 888,945,163 of record NC_141689.1, on the reverse strand, counting down.
ATGCAGCATTTTCGAGTGCATACCTGCCCGTGGGCATCCCAGCACTATCAGTGCAACATAGACTAAACCACGTGCTCTAGGGAGGTATATTTTCAAATAGACATGTTTTAAAGGTTCCTGAAAAGACAATTTGTTGTCAGTTGTCCGCAAAGTGTGTGTGAGAGGGCGTTGCATGGCTAGGCCACTATCCAGCTGAAGAACCATCCCCCACTTCTCGCCTTTTGGATGATGGGGACCACTGCCCATTGGGCATTGGATGATCTACGGGTTCTGCCAGGAGTGTAGTAAGAAATCAGAGGTCGAAAAATAGGGGGCTGGGGGGGGGGGCATTGTCCAACAGGGCCCTGTGGGCCATGCAGAAGGCTTTGAATTTGATCCTCTTAACAATTGGGAGCAAGTTGAGGGATTCTAAGGCCTGTCAGGCTGAGTTACGCCTGGGGATATTCAGCAGAGTTTGGGCTGCAAAATTCTGTACTACTTGGAGTCTCCCAGCAACAGATTTTGGAGTTGCCAGGTTGAGTGAGTTTTCATAGTCCAGGTGCGAAAGAATCAATGCATGGACCACAAGCTTCCTCGAGAGCGAGGGGAGTAAGAACAGGATTTTACAGAGCAGTTTAAGGATGCCATGACAGCCAGCCGAGAGCTTTGTAGCCTGGGCTTCGATAGACAAAGATTTGTCCAGCCATACTCCCAGACTTTTTATAGCCGCCTTCGGGGAGGGAGGCGAACCCAGGCAGTTTGGCCAGCCCAGTCTCAAGTGGGCATTGATGCTGTTTCCTAGTATCATCAGCTCAGTCTTATCCCCATTTGGCTTGAGACAAGACTTGTTCATCCAACTGGCAACTCTCTCCTGACAGTGACCCCAAGAGGGGGATTGAGGATCCTGTTCAGAAGTTGGAGAGAAAACTAGTTGGGTATCATGGGTGTATGAGATTATGGAGATTCCAGATGGCGATACAATGTCTGCCAGAGGGTGCATATATAGATTGAATATCACGGGGCTTAACGAAAAGCCCTGTGGTACTCCACAGCTCAGAGGGAATATGTCAGAGGTACAGGGTCCATCGAAGAACTGGAAGGGTCTGTCTCTCAGGAAAGAGTTGAGCCTGTACAGAGCTTTTTGAACTGTAAATTCTTTCGCTAAGAATGTCATAATTAACAGTGTCAAAGGCAGTGTTTAGGTCAAGGAGGATGATCCAGCAGCCTCTTTGATTCCCCCATTACTGCCAAAAGGATGGTTTTCATGCTGCGCCTAGGTCGAAACCCTGTTTGGGTTGGGTGTAGATTGTTGAGTCGTAGGAATTCCGAGAGTGACTGGGTAACCTGTTTCCAAGTATTTGGCTCAGACCAGGAAGCAGTGAGATGGGTCTGTAATTTTCTAGACAAAGGGTGTCCAGGGAAGGCTTTCTTAAGGCTTTTTCTATGACATGTTTCCATGCAAAGAGTACGATTCCCTTTGCTAATGAGAGATTTAGCATTTCTAATAGAGTAGAAAATATATGTCCTGCTGTTTTTACTAGGATGCGTGGTGGGGTAGGATCGAGTGGGGAGCCTGATTTCACTTTGCCATAAAGAGCTGCTAAGCAATATAATGCCATGTTGGGAAATAATGAAAGGCCATTATTCCTTTTTTCCTGATTGTCTCGCATGAGAGTGGGGCTTATATATTTAGCAGAATCTTGAACAGTTAGGTAGATGTTGTTAGTTTTTTTGGAAAAACACATCTGCCAAGATCATTGCATCTGGGTACTGACGGTTCAGGGGTGAAGCCGTTAGAAGTGGACTTGACCTGAAATATTTCATGCGGGGAGTTAGTGGTGTGGTTGATTTTTGCATCATAGAAGGCAGCGCGAGCGATTTTGATTTCAGAATGGTCCGTCCTTTGAAAGGTTGACTTGTTTGAAGAACAAACAATGACATTAAGTAAGCAGGAATTTAAGGGGAGGGAGAAAACGAAAGAGCGATATTTTCAACTGTTAGTGGATTCCCATAGCAAGGAGGAGGGTATCCTCACAGTGGGAAGGCCTTACACAGCATACTTAGAACGTCTTTTTTTTCCATATGGTATTAGCCACACTGGCATACAATTGGAAAACGTCATAAGTTCCAAGCATTACGAATTAGTCCAGAAAACTCTGACACATTTCTTGCAGCTCGTAATTCCATCCCTCAATGCCCATAAGGGACCAAAGATTTGAGACCATTTGGAAACTCCTGATGGACCATCTACAAAGCTCTCTACCGGCCTTATCTTGCCCACTAACATTAAGGAGCGGCTGGCATGGATCGGGGGTGCTGGGCGGGGGGCGGGGGTATGAGAGATGTAAGAAAAGAAGAAAAAAACACACACCCCTCGCCACGCCTCCTCTGTCGTCTCTCCGGGCCGGTGTTCAATTAACAGGAAGCGCCCAGGCTGAGGCTCCCCTGAGCCAATCACAACGTTGTGATTGGTCTTAGCGCCGTGGTTCGGCGCTCTGCCAGGGAATGGAAGCCTGGGCATGTTCTCCACTCAGGCTGTGATGCAGCCTGGGTGGAGAGCATGCGAAGTGCGCATGACTGTTTGGCTGACCCGAGACAGTCGGCCAAGCATTAATGCCCACTGCTCTATCAGCAGAGCAGCCCCACCCCGCCTGCAAAGCTGCCAAGGCAGGGAAAAAAATCAAATGAAAATAACCTCTAGTTCTTATTTTATTTTTCCTTTTTCCACTGCTGCAAAACAGTGGGGGGGCAGCCGCCATTGCGAACATTAAGGGTATTGAACCTGTACCACCCCTGACTACCTTTGAGGCTGTTGTCATGATGAGGGAGTGAGGGCTTTTGTTCAAATCTATGACACTGGACGCATTTTTCTTCTCCATTGCTCGTTTCTTGCTGGTGGCAGACAACATTGGTGTTGTGGTCTTTGTGGAGGATGGGCGATTTCAGAGGGGAGATGGGAGCAGGGATTCAAGCAGTGGCGGCTCGCACAGGTAATGCTGTGGGGTGGTGAGGTGGGGTGGGGTGAGGTGAGGTTGGGTGAGGGTGTTGTGGAGTCCGACATACGATGGCAAAGATTAAAGTAGAGAAATAAATAAATAAAACCACTTACCTTGTGCTCCCCGCATCGCTGAGTCGGCGATGCGGCGAGCGCAAGGTAAGTGGTTTTATTTATTAATTTCCTTACTTACACTTTACTTCCACCTTTGCCGTCGTATGTCGTACTCCACTACCTCCCCACCCCACATCGTTACCTCTGCGAGCCGCCACTGGTTTAAAGGTTAGTGTACCCTATGGTACCTGGGGTCAGTGGATCCAAATAAGGGATGTTTGTTATTTTTCCCCCCTCTGTAGAAAACTTCAATATACATATATATTTTTTTAAACAAGAAGTAACAAATTATGAAAACTTATGCCATATTGTTGGCTTGAAAATGTATGAATTTAACTTAGTCGCCGAGACTTTAAGAAAGACATGCTAATCCATGAGTTAACTTTAAAAAAAAAGACATGTACGCATTGCATTTGGATCTGAAATATAACAAGCATTGGAAATGCAATAGGTCTCGCAGCATTAGAGTTAGTGCTTTTAGAATTGTTTATGGGTTTTTTTGTAAATCTTTAGCATTTTTGTTTCCTGTAGCCAATGCTAAAGAATTAAAAAAAAAAGCCATAAACATTTCTAAAAGCTCTAACTCAAATGCTCCGAGACCTATTGCACTGTGTGAGGGTGAGGGGTTGAGGGTGAGTGAGGGTGAGGGTGAGTGTGAGTTAGGGTGAGGGGTTGAGGGTGGGTGAGGGTGAGGGGTTGAGGGTGAGTGAGGGTGAGGGGTTGAGGGTGAGTGAGAGTGAGGGTGAGTGAGGGTGGGTGAGGGTGAGTGAGGGTGAGTGAGGGTGAGGGGTTGAGGGTGAGTGAGGGTGAGGGCGAGTGAGGTGTTGAGGGTGAGTGAGGGTGAGGGGTTGAGGGTGAGGGTAGGTGAGGGGTTGAGGGTGAGTGAGGGTGAGTGAGGGTGATGCTGAGGGGTTGAGGGTGAGTGAGGGTGAGGGGTTGAGGGTGAGTGAGGGTGAGGGATTGAGGGTGAGTGAGGGTGAGGGGTTGAGGGTGAGTGAGGGTGAGGGATTGAGGATGAGTGAGGGTGAGGGGTTGAGGGTGAGTGAGGGTGAGGGGTTGAGGGTGAGTGAGGGTGAGGGGTTGAGGGTGAGTGAGTGAGGGTGAGTGAGGGTGAGTGAGGGTGAGGGGTTGAGGGTGAGTGAGGGTGAGGGGTTGAGGGTGAGTGAGGGTGAGGGGTTGAGGGTGAGTGAGGGTGAGGGGTTGAGGGTGAGTGAGTGAGGGTGAGTGAGGGTGAGTGAGTGAGGGTGAGGGGTTGAGGGTGAGTGAGGGTGAGGGTGAGTGAGGGTGAGGGTGAGTGAGGGTGAGTGAGGGTGAGGATGAGTGAGGGTGAGGGTGAGTGAGGGTGAGGGGTTGAGGGTGAGGGTGGGTGAGTGAGGGTGAGTGAGGGTGAGTGAGGGTGAGGATGAGTGAGGGTGAGTGATGGTGAGGGTGAGTGAGGGTGAGTGACGGTGAGGGTGAGTGAGGGTGAGGGTGAGTGAGGGTGAGGGTGAGTGAGGGTGAGGGGTTGAGGTTGAGGTTGAGGGTGGGTGAGGGGTTGAGGGTGAGTGAGGGTGGAGGGTGAGGGGGTGAGGGGGTGAGGGTGAGTGAGAGTGAGGGTGAGTGAGGGTGAGGGGTTGAGGGTGAGTGAGGGTGGGTGAGGGATTGAGGGTGAGGGATTGAGGGTGAGTGAGGGTGAGGGATTGAGGGTGAGTGTGGGTGAGGGATTGAGGGTGAGTGAGGGTGAGGGGTTGAGGGTGAGTGAGGGATTGAGGGTGAGTGAGGGTGAGTGAGGGTGAGGGATTGAGGGTGAGTGAGGGTGAGGGGTTGAGGGTGAGTGAGGGATTGAGGGTGAGTGAGGGTGAGTGAGGGTGAGGGGTTGAGGGTGAGTGAGTGAGGGTGAGTGAGGGTGAGGGGTTGAGGGTGAGTGAGTGAGGGTGAGTGAGGGTGAGTGAGGGTGAGTGAGGGTGAGTGAGGGTGAGGGAGGGGGTGAGGGTGAGTGAGGGTGAGTGAGGGTGAGTGAGAAAAAAATAAGAGCAGACAGTGCTGGGGCTTGACTGGCTATTAGCAGAGAGCGCCCGAGGGTCAGATACAGTGCCTGGAAGCGAGGACATCACAGCCTGCTCGACTTCAAACCCAAACGCAGCGGCAGGCTTAGCATTAGACTCCCACTGCTATATGGTGACCAAAAGAGGAAACTGTATGTTCCTGGAAGCGGATGTCCGAAGAGATGGGAAACCTGTGGAAGAGAGCGACGGTGGGGCGACAACGATTATGGCTTCGTTTGCTTTTGGTATCCGACTGGCTGCTGCGTTCCGGTTCTGAGCCGTGGAAGTTAAAGGGGTTCTCGCAGAGTCAACGCGGCAAAACGCGAAGGAAAGAACCATGGCTGAAGACGGGTAACATTATATTAAATCTACATCCGTTTGCAAGCGCTAAACGAAGCCTGACATGGGCGAGCAATAATTCAGTGCAAATACTGTAGCGGGGCAGCCAGGATTGGATATAGTATAATTGAGCACGTGTTTTTTTATCAACAATGACGCGAGATTTGCTACGTAAATTCAAGAGGCACGCGCTGTAAAAGTTACAACTATTTGCGTGTGTGCGCGTGAGTGAGCTCTTCTTTGCTTTTAATCTTTTGGCGCGATATATTTAAGTTGGAACGCAAACGACGACAGCGCGTTCGCCTCTTTTAACTCTGCGCCAGTCAGACAAGGATTTTACTTCAGGAAGGTCTGGAGTTGTGTTTGAGTAAGTTTGCTCTCGTTTGCATGTACCTGACAAAGCCCCAGCATATACTTAGTTTCCAGCTAACTTCGCAAACCGTGTGAAATCCCGAATGTGAACTGTAAATCAATTGGTCAGAATAAACTGTTAAACAAACACAAGAAACAGTCGGACAGGAAGCAATCGCAGGAGCAGGCTCATGTGTGCAGCAGTTACAGAGCGCACACACACAACTGGAGACCAGTTACAGTCAACGCACAATCGCAGGCAGGAGCAGTCACAGGCGGAGAGAAACGATGCGGTCACAGACATGGAGCAGTAACATGTAAGGGAGGGGTCGCCTGCAGGAGGCAGTCGAATTCGGAGAGCTGCTGCAGGCACGCGGTACTCACAGGCAGGGCTGGCGCAGGCAGGGGCTTCACTCGAGGAGGCTGCGGGGACCAGTGGAGGGGGGAGGAGAAATGCGACACGGCGGGAAGGGGAGGGACAACCAAAGAAGACGGAGACCCCAAAGACAGGCAGGAGGCAGGGACAGGCAGCGTGGGAACCGGGAACGGAGGAGAGAGGCAAGAGGAAGGAAGGACGAGGAGAGGAAGGCCATTGAAGGGGGCGACTGAACCTCAAGGCAGAAAATTGAGGAGCATAATTGAAAAGGAGGCCGAAGGAAAATGTTTAAATTGAGGGACAAAGGTAGAAGGTGGGGGCACTTGGGAGAAATATTGTAAAGCTCGAGGAAAAAGAATACAGGAAGGGAATACCTGAAAGGAGAGAGACAAACGGAAACAAGCCTTTCACCGTAACACGGCGGGCAGGGGAGGGGGCGGGCAGGGGAGGGGGCGGAGAGGGGAGAGGTGCGACACGGCAGGCAGGCAGGGGAGGAGAGTAGGAGGAGGAGGGGGGAGGAGAGTAGGGGAGGCACGGCCTAGCGGCAGGCAGGCAGGGGAGGAGAGGAGGAGGGGGGAGGAGAGTAGGGGAGGCACGGCCTAGCGGCCGTGCAATCAAGTAGTGAGGGGGCGGAGCTGGGGGAGGCTGTGAGAGAGAGTAGGCGGCTGGGGGCATGTGCACGCGCATTTAAGCTCAATGCGCATGCGCATTGAGCTTAAATTTCTCGTGCACTGCAAGGAATCGCCACGATTCCTTGCAGTGTGGATAAAGAGCGGATAAGTGCCAATACTCTCGCCTTGCTCGATGCGCATGCGCATCGACAGGCGAGACCTAAAAACCATTGTCGGTGAAATATCACTATTTCTCCTTTTAAGATAACTAGCCTCCTGTAGTAACAGAACAGCTGCACGGCGTTTCCGCCCTGACTGCCCTCAGCACACCTGGATGTGTCACAAGCGACCTTTCAAGTGGAATATGTATGCTGCCTGGTTGTGTATCCACGTGCGGGCGGTGCTGCGTCTCTCCACGAACGAGTGTGTCTGACAAAACACGTTTCAGTGTGAATCCAAGAGGAAGAAGTGCCCTGGGGCCTGAATAATTCACCGCGTTATCCCTGTTTGCAGGGCACATGACTGACTCCTCGTGTCGTTGGGTTGTGTGTTCTACGTGGCATACATAATGCCTTCTGCTGCCACAAGCTTGTCATTAAACTAGAAAGGTAGCATTATTTTGCTGAAACTAAGGTTGTACCACTAATTAGGAGTCTGAGATGAATAGGGTACGCATGTACTTCAAAAAAATTAAATCAGGAGACTTAGTGCTATGGAGAAATACATGACGGACTGAACAAAACAACTGTCTTACATCTGCGATAAGGACCTTAGAAGAAGGTACCTCTTTAGGTAACACATTATAGGTACTCTTTATAATTCTAACCTCACTATTCTTCCTGCTTCAGTGGTGTAATGCAAAATGAGTGTTTTTTTCTGCTATATATGATGCGTCTCAGATTCTACCACCCGCAGTGTGAATGACCACCCTAAAACCTGACCACCCCATGCTTCACACAGCCAACTAATGCCAATTTTAGTACTGAATGCTTTTGTTGCTCTGTTATATAGCGCTTCACAATTCACATCACTATATTTTCATGTTAAAGCAGGACGAAGGATTGAATTAGGAGCCTGGGTAATGCTGCAGACTGCCAAAAATCTGCGCCTATCCGGTGCATGGGTGACTCCAGTTGATTGAGGGATCTCCTGTGGCTTCGTCCAACAGGCCATATAGTGGGGCATGTCACATGTTATTTGTGGTTGGTTGTTATGGATGGCAGAAGAGGAGAGGATATGGTAGAATGTTCTTGTCAGGTTGTCAGATGGAGCTGTTGATTGTAGGTGGTTTTAGGGATTTAAATTACTACAGGGAGGAAATGTCATGATGTAAATGAATGTTTGGCTAATGCGAAGGGGTATGGAGAGATTAAAGAAACGATCGTGGCATAGTGGAAGAGGAGGATTTTGGGGCGAAGGGTGCATGAGCACAGGGGCGGCTCTAGGCTCATGGTGGCCCTGGGCAGGGAGCGTAGGTAGGGGGCCCCAGAAGAGGGGGTCCGGGCAGGGCGGAACCCCCTGGAGCTCAGGAAGGTGTTTTAATAAAACGCCCAGAAAAGGCACTAGATGAGTACCCGCGGCTGCTCCTACCCTTCTATGCCCTACCTTTACACGCACTGCAGCCTCCATACCGTTCTTGTACCTCTATACCTTCCAGTGTATATAGTACACCCCTGCACTGCACTTTATCCTTCCTATACCGCTGTACCTTTCTAAAACAGCAGCTGTCTCTGCCTTATTCTTCCTACAACTTGTACTCCTTTTTTCCTTCCTATGCCACAGTGCCGTACCTTTCCATACACTGCAACCTCCATATCACCTCTATACCTTCCATTTTACATGGCACGGCCCTCTGCTGCACCTCATCCTTTCATACCCATGTGCTCTCCGTTTCCCTGCACTGCAGCCTCCCTCCATATCATTCCTGTACCCCAATAGCTTCACAAACCCCTCCCCCTTTATTTTGTTTTTTGTAGAGCCCCTAGCTTTCGCATATAGATGTCTCACTCTATACCACACCCCTAGACAATGCACATACACCATTACGTGCACTGTCCTTTGCACATTTCCCACGCAGCACACCCCTAGACATTTACTCCAGAACACCTACTCCTCTAAACATGTCTGCCTATGCACCATCTTCCTCTCATGTCACCTTCTGTCCCCAGCACATTTCTTCTTCAGTAACCCACGTCTTTGGCTCTACTCCTCTACAACTCTCTGCACATCTTAGTTTATATACCCTTTCTTTTACTTTTCTACACCCTACACATTTCCCCACACCCTACACTGCTCCACCTTCCCAAACCCCTGCCCATTTCCTTTTCAACAACCCATCTCCATACGAATGCCCCCTGTGCCACCACCTCCCCTACACATGACCCGTATATAGTGTCAACCCCTACTCATGGTTCGCTCTTCTACTCACCCTCCACAACGGCACACCCCACTCTTCTTTATATTGCCCCCGCTCCACACTTCTCTTTACGTTCTCAGCATTGTCTCTTTTCGACATACTCTCTTTCTGAACTCCCTTTCATTGTATATGTCTCTTTCTGCAGCCTCTCCTGCACATTTCCCCTTTTTCCCCCCTCCTATCCTATTGGCTTCTCCTTGTATACATTCTCTGCCAGTCCCCGGCGTGCATGGCAGTCTCTGCCCTCTGCTCTGACAGCTGAGGCTGCTCCCTCTGGCTTGCGTGTCTGTGGGGAGCCCCTGGGGTGTCAAGGGCCGGCTCACATGGCCTCACTGAGTGGAAGCCCATCCCTATACCGTCACTGCACAGCAGCGTCTCAAACTGCAGCCACGGCCGCATGTGGCTTCAATGCCACGCACATGCTGGGACCATCAAGGGCGCACAAATGCAGACATTTTTTCCCATATAACTATTTAAACTTTTTCAACAATACTTTTAATATCCTCGCGGCACATTGGATAAACACTGTGATTATTAGAATCATGTTGAAAAGTGAAAGTAATTACTTACTAGGACAGCCTTAATTGATCTGCGATGGAGGCCTGCTGCGCAACACGCTTCCTGCTTCTCTCTTCGGCTGATGATTAGCTCCCTGCAGTTGCGCAGTATGGTGGGCGGGCCGCGGCCAAAAACAATCCTTATTGGCCTGAATCTGGGCACACACTTGAAGATTCGCCAGGGAGGGACGGGGTGGGCTATTAATATATTTTACAATAAGTCATTGGTAGCTCGCTCATGAACGATTGTAAAATGCGGTGTGACGGTGACCTACCACCGAGGCAGGGACCCAGGCAGTTTCATTTTCTAGCAGTGATGAGTGACTTGTAAAAAGGCGGTCTGAGGCAGCTGCATCCAATTTAAAATATATTTAAATTAAGCACTGGCGTGGTGGCCCCTGGAGTTTGGTGGCCCTGTGCAGGTGCACAGCTTGCAAATGCCTAAGGCCGGCCCTGATGAGCAAATGGCTGTGGTGGGCAAGGATCAGAAATAGTACAGTAAAGATGTGTTTGATTCGTACGCCCATCAGAACATTCTTGACCTTTAGTGATTTGAGACGGAATTCTGGAACCATTGTTTGAGCGTAAAAATAGGCAGTGTAGGGGCCCTTGTGTGGATGGGGTGGGGGGTGAATAAAAAATTTGCTAGCATTCGCACCAAGAATTTCCAATTCTATTAAGGACACGGAGGCGAGGATTATGCTTCTCTTTCTTTTATTTGCTACTCACAGCAGCCAATGAAAACGTTATGTATTGCAAATAAAACTACATTTCCCATTATGCTTGTCCATACATCACATCCTGTACAGCCCTATAAGAGCCACTGCATCCTGCTTCTCTTCCTCTTTCTTTGCTCGAACCTTAATAGTCAATAACATTAGTAATTGCAGTCCAAAACAAGGAGAAGGAATCCCAACAACCATCCTCCAACGTGGAATAACCACATTCGACTGAGAAGTTTACGTCTCCGAAACCAGAAGCACACCTGCTCCGTCGTCTTTCTTGAACCTGAAAGGAATGAGACAGGAAAAACCCGTAACTTTTGCTTAAGCAGCATATCAAAGGCATGCGGGTGGGTAATTATTACCATTATAGTAATAAAAGCGGGTGGGATAATCCTCGCCTCTGTGACCTTAATAGAATTGAAAATTTTTGGTGCGAATGCTAGCAATTTTTTTATTCTATTACAGGACCGGAGGCTTCATATTATGCTAGTTTAACGCTTATAATACACAACAACATTTATATCACCCACGATTTGTAATAATTGGTGAAACAGAAATTCAGAAATCGAGGCCTTGAGGTGTTTGAACAATCAGAAACAATCATATAACATTAAGAACCATGGCATCATGAACAGACTGTGACTGGACATTTGGTATGAAATTATTCCCTGGCATAATCGTCCTCAACCATGTGGTTAGTATAGTCGTTGGCACATGTTAAAAGATTTTTTGTCAAGTTATGATGAGTTGAAAACTCATCTAGTTGCGCACCGTGCACATGGTGTTATCCTACACCTTAAATGTTTTTACTCGTTCACCATTATATACAGTTGTTCATCAGTTATTTATTTTCATAATCTGATTTCTACTAATTGTCATCATACAATAAATTCTATATTCATTTTACACTTTCGATCACAATATATTCACAATACATTGTTTGGTAATTTCAATATTTACACTTTGTAACCATTGATCACATTTTACATTTTTCAATCCCTGCCCAATGCATTTCGGCACCAACTGGTGCCTTCATCAGGGGCTGATCTGAAAAAATAAAAAACAAACTGTGTGAATGTTATATAATTAATGTGTGCCATGGGAGTACTCGTTTGTGAATTGAACTGTATCGTACCTGTCAGTTTTGTATCTGTATTCAGTCAGCTGAAATAAAGACCATGAAACCTAATGTTACTTTTTAAACATGAAAATTGCGGTGTTGTGTCTAAGCCATATGATCCATTTCATTGTGCTTACCTAGTGTTTCCTGGGGCTTGTTGCTCTGTCAGGAAAGATACATGAAAGCCCTATGGTTAATTCTATTCATTCCTTTGTACCAAAGGATATCTTTATGTGAGGACTGAAAAAGCGGTTTTAGAAAACGAATGAGTCCTGCCTGATCTTCACTGGTTGTGGTGACCTGTAAACCCATAATGGGACGTTTTTAATATTAGCATAGGATCACAATGTAAGATGTGTCCTAGCTGTGGAGTTTTATGGACATACCTGCTGAGTTATTATTTGTCGACCTACGAGAAAAATAAACGCATAACGTAAATAATGTTATGTCGTTGAAAAACGTCTCCGTCTCTTATCGGGATTAAGCTGGTTGTTATAAGTAAATACCTGTATTATCCTCCGTCGCTACTCGTAAAAGCTGTCTCGCATTTAGTTCACCGTGTTTGTTCAGCGTTCGTGAGGCGCCAGAATCGAAGCTGCCATTTACTGGCTCTCACAGTTTGTTAAACACTAACGATGTACTTCGTCTTCAGAGAGAATCGTTAGAGATTGCTCTCTGGGACCGCCATTTTGTAATGTCTGCCGGTAATACGTGTTTTCAGGCTACAGTCACGTAATAGTAAATGTTGAGGACTATGCGTTATTTGAAATTTTGCTAAGAGCGCCGCAGATCATATTTAAGCGAAAAGTGGTATATAAGTACACACTTCAATGCGTAACTCACAATCCGACATAAGTCACCTTAGGGTAAATCGTGATTAATGTCACTGTTCCCAACGTGTTAGAGCAGTCTGTTCCGAGTGACGTACTAAGCACATTGAGGTAATAAATATACCACTTTTCGCTTAAATATGATCTTGGTGTTCTTCCCTCTAAAAGGTCATCTCTTGCAAACAAGTTAAAATTGTGGGGAGACAGTGAAGCTTATGAGACCCTCCGACCCAATGGAGGCGTTAAGTCTCCTTATACAGTGTGACCATGATTGAGCCCATGTGGGCCCCGATTGCCTTCATGAGAGTGGATGTTCTCTACCAATGTCGCTGTCACACATAGCTTTCCTACTCAAAACTTTATTTGAGACTGCTACCTTGTGTATAAATAGTGCTGCACAAAGTGCCAGGCTTGCGAGGCATTAAAAATGAATCTCAATGTATTGAAATGAAATTGGATTTATTTTTGTGAGCCACAGTGTCAACATTGCGCTTCCTTGCACAAAAATGTCTTCTCCTTTCTTGCACTGTTCAAGAAAATGCTTAAATCATTTGCGACTATTCCAGCAGATGCACGGCATTGAAAGTTTGCTCATTGTAATTCTGAAGCAATTCATACAATTGTAGCTGTGGACACCGAGATAGTACACACCAGTCAAATGAAGTGCATCATGTTCATCTAATATAGCTTTCACAAAGATCCACTTTTTTGACATTGCAATCTCGCTCATTTTGGCCGAGATTTACTAACTGTTAGACCAGGCATTATCGGCGTGGGTTTCCCCTGTTTTTTTTGCCTTTGCCTCTTGTGTTTTTGCTGTGTGTTGGACTTTGTTTTGCTGGTCTAGGTGTTTTGGGCCCTTTGCCACTGCTATTCAGTCCCAAAGTGCAAGTGCTTCCTTTGTTAAATGTTGTTATGGATTGGTGATTCTATGATTGGCATATTTGATTTACTAGTCAGTACCTAGTACAGTGCACTGTGTATGCCCAGGGCCTGTAAATCAATTGCCGCTAGAGGGTCTGCAGCACTGATTGTGCCACCCAGATAAGCAGCCTGTAAATGTAGCTCAGGCCTGCCATTGCAGAGCCTGTGTGAAATCTAGTACTATCACACAAAAAGGATTGGGGATCGGGAGTAAGTTAGAAAGGAAAAGGTCCAGTACCTGTGCTCCCACAAGATAACATGTATGCATGGGGGGGGGTAACAGTTCCTCAGATCTCAGAAAAGTATAAACCAAATTATGGTTCATAAAAGGGAAAGATGCTAGGTGGTCAGACTCACGATAGGTTGGATCTCAAATTGTGGTGGGGGGAATTCCTCTTTTTGGATATACTGCCCTCACACACCCTTGCTAGTGTCATGCTTCATCATCGGGCATTGCTCCTCCTGTGGGTGGCTCTGCAGTCCCTCTTGGGGCCCGAGAGAGGGCTCTTTAGCCGAGATCTTTTAAGGAGATGTCACAGTTGTGCATCTTCCCCTTTTATGAACCATAATTTGGTTTATACTTTTCTGAGATCTGAGGAACTGTTATCCACCCCAGTGTATACATACAATCTAGTACTGCCATGTTGACCGAGCAAGTGCACGCACCTGCCAGGCCCTAACCTTCCCTTTTCTTACATGTTAGTCCCCCCTAAGGTAGGCTTAAGGTACCCCTGTGGTGAGGGTGCAGTGTATGTGAAAAGTAGGACATGCCCTGATGTGTGTGGCATGTCCTGATAGTGAAATACTGCCAATTTTGTTTTTCACTATTGTAAGGCTATCTGAGTTTGATTATAACATCTTATAAGCAGGACTACCCCTGGGAACCAGATAGGAAAATAAAGTTTAGTATGCCTGAAATCAGAATGTTAAAATGCATCTTTTAGTGCGGGTAGTTTTTACATTCTTTGTTTGAAAATACCACTTTTAGAAAGTGGGTATTATCTTGCTTAGCCATCCAGTGTACCTCTGCTAGGATGTGTATTGAATGTCTGGCTTTGGAGTGACAGGGGCTAAGGATGTGCAGTGGCTCCAGAGAGTCTGGACGAGCCAGGGCTAGGCTGAATATGCCTGGTCTGCATTTGGAGTGGTCGGAGAAGTAGCACCTGCACTTGAATAGAACTGTGCCTGCCTTCCACAATGATGGCTCTGCCCCCTGTAGTGTATCTGGACCCAGGGCTCACACTGTCAATGGAGGTTGTTGTGCACTTGCAAAGTGCCCCCAAAACTGCTTTGGACTGGGCTAGGAGAGAACAAAGAGTTACTGTATAAAAAGAGAGACCCAGCCACAGACTATCAGATAACTTCTGGGAAATCAAGAGGAACCTTTGCCATGGAGAAGAGCTGGAGAAACTGTGGAGAAATACAGCCCTGTGCTGTTTGCTGTCTGGGGTTGGCCTGCAGTGGCTACTTTCTGCCAAGCAAAGGGAAAAAGGACTCTGTTGGTTGCTGTGTCCCCTGCTTGAGGAAGATCTTCAAGGGCTTGAAGAGCTTGCCTCCTGTTCTGAAGTCTCAGGGACACAAAAACTTCACCCCCAGCTCCCCTAAACTTGATTGCTGCACGCTTCATCGAGTGCACCGATCTCGAAGTCCAAGATCACCGCACCACTTCCGATGCAGGCCCTGCTGGGTGGCTGCAAGAACCCACGCATCGTCCCGGATTGTTGCATCGCATCGAGGCGCTAGGTGTGTTGCATCATTGGGGGAGGCAGTAAGAAATCGATGCATCTCCTCCCCACGCAGTAAGAAACCGATGCATCACCTCTTCTCCGGTAAGGAACTGAAGCATCACCTCCCCTGCGCAGCAGTAAGGAATCAACGCATCAGCTCCCCTGTGCAAGGAACCAACGAACCCCCTTCCCTTGGTATAAGGAACCGGCACATCACCTTGCCACCGGCCCTTTTTGTTTGTATGCGCGTCACATCCAAGGTACTTTGTGTGAAAAGTGTTGCATCTGCAGTTTGCTTTGAATCGAACTATTTCTACCATTTGAAAGTCATATTTTTATTACTGTTTTGTGGATTTTTGTCATTTGGTCTTGTTTGGTTTAGATAAAGATTACTTATTTTTCAAACTGGTGTGGTGCCCATTTGTAGTGTTTTCACTGTATTTCTGTATGTGTTCACAAATGCTTTACACACTGCCTCTGAGATAAGCCTGTCTGCTTGTGCCAAGCTACCAAGAAGGTGAGCAGAGGTTATTTAGGCGTGTATCTCCCTTACCCTGACTAGAAGCAAGGGTCCCTATTTGGACAAAGGTACCTACCTCTGCAAACTAGAGACCCCATTTCTAAGACTAACCCTTTGTGTTGTGCATGGTGATGCAAGGCAAAGGCTTAAGTAAGATTTATTAAGCCATGTACAAGATGATCTGCGCCATTATGCGTGACTTTGTAATGAAACGTAATGCAACACAGTGGCTGGCGCTACATTACATTTCATAGTGGTAGGCGTTCCATGGATGGAACCAACCGATCAATTCATAACAAAGGAGAAACTCTAGACCTCAGTATCACGAAAGGGCGGACCATCACATTGGATTCCATTACCCCTTGCGATTGGTCCGACCACCACTGCATCCTCTTTTATATTAACAGGGAGGTGTTGATGAGGAAGGTTCAACCAATGAAATCAAAAAATCTGGAAAAGGTACCTCAGATCAATAAACTCAGATGAACTTGCTGTCCACTGTAAATCTGGCTTCTCCTCAAAAGCCGACTTGGTTGAGGTTCAGTCACTCATCGACTCTTACAACTCGACCATCTCAAACATCATGGATGACATTGCACCACTCCAACAAAAAAATGCCTCAACAAAAATATCCAAACCGAGGAACAACGAAAATTTAAACACAGAACGGTGCAACCTTAGGGCAGCTGAATGTTTCTGGATATCCAAACCCTCCTCGGACCAACTAAAACTCCTCAGAGATGTTAGGAGCCTCTACAACTGACAAATCAAGAGTGCTAAGGCCGACTACTTTCAGACACCAACTAGATCAAGCTGCTAACCACCCCAAGAAACTTTTCAGATTGATCTATCATCAATCAGTTGTAGGTCCAAACCATCCTGACTCTTGAGGCAGCCCACCCTCATGCAATGAACTTGCTGCTTTCTTCATTGAGAAATCAAGACATCACCATTGACCTGACCTCGAAGAAAGCTCTACTGCCATCCTCCGGGTCCGCGCCATTCCTGACCTCTTAGAAAAGCACAATCATATCAGCCTGAACACCAAGAACAATGCGTCATTGGGCACCTTTACCCCACTCAGTGAAAAAGACATCAACAAGATTCTTCAGAATATCAACCCATCTAACAACTTCAGTGACCCGTTGCACCCGGCCATCTTCAAAGAAATCAAGAATGTACTCATCCCCACCTGGACAAGGATTGTTAACACTTCTCTATCACAAGGCACAATCCCGGACTGCCTAAAAGCAGCTCAGGTATCACCTCGAGGTTCTTATGGGGCTATAAGCACCAGCGCAGAGCCTACAAGAAGATGATTCTTCCTAAGGCAAGGGGAGGTTGGGGTATTCCACATTTTTTGTTCTATTACTTTGCATCCGCATTACAGTTTATTACTCCCTTGATGATTGGTGCCAAGGCTCAAATGTTAGAATCTCATGCTCCATCCATATACGAGTTTGGTCTAGGGGTTGAGGCTTGCGGATGTCTGCTAAAAAACATTGAACCCAGCTACTACAAAAAAACTAAATGTAAGATCCTGCAAGCAGCGTTCCGTGTTTGGCAGTTAATTGGGCGCCATGTAGGGATTCTAACATTTTTTGAGATATACTCCTTTGACATCATCACATATTTTCCCCTCCGTCTTTAGAGACCATACTATGATGAGATGGAGGAATTGTGGAATTAACTGCCTTGGTGATATATTGCAGAATAATCCTATTATATCTTTCCCAGAACTTCAAGTTAGGTTTAATCTTACAAATATTGACTATTTCAAGTATTTACAGTTACATAGTTTTTTCAACACTCTAACCCCTCTTGAAGGTTCTGGATTACAGAAGATTCCTCTGATTGAGAGCTTTTACAGCAAAAAAGGAATGTTTTTTTTTTTTTTAACAATTTAATGATTTCATTATGCCCAGATGATATATTGAGTGTTCAAGAAAGATGGGCGGCAAAGCTGGGCTCTGACAATATTATGATAGAGGACTCTATCTCCTTGGCTAATTCCATTTTGTTGACAGGCCGAACCTGCACGCAACATTATATGGTCCTTTTCGATTTATATTATGCCCCAGCAAAAAATTTTAAATGGGGCTCAACACTTGGTACATCATGTAGTAGATGTGGGATGGTAGCTGCTGATACAGTTCATATGTTTTTCCTCTGTCCACAACTAACTTCATTACTTTCTGCAATTCAATCTTTTCTTGCTGTATTACTTGGTTTTTCATTAAAATTAACAGCGGAGTTAGTATTAATAGGGGTTTCTCCTGATATATTGGCAGTGGAAAAGAGAAATTTGATATTTATCTCCATGGCAACTTTGCGGGGGTGTATCACTCAAGAATGGATTAGTCTTGAATCCCCATCCTTTTCTACCTGGAGGGCTCGCTTACTAGCTATGTGTAATGTAGAAAATGCCATCTATAGGACAAAGGGGAGGAAAAAAAGAGCCTTAGGAATGAAAATCTGGGCGCCAGTCCAGCAGTGGATTCAGGGGGAATTTGGGTAATCTTTTTGTCTAAGTTGGTTTATTCGAATAATTTTCATTAATTGTAAAATCTGCCTCTCTATCCTGAGTTCTTTTGTTATCGATATTTTATGTTGCACTACTATTCTATCCTTTATCTTATGCGTTAGGTTGTTCTAAAATGTATTCTGATTTGTATGTATAGCTCTCTGTTAATCTGAATTTGATTGAAATATATATGTATTCTGACTGGCTTGCATTAAAAATAAAATGTAATTTTTTTTTTTTAAAAAGGTATCACCTATACTAAAAAAACTAACGCCGATAAAACTGACCTCCTCAATAACTGCAACCCTATCTCCTACATCCCAACCCTAGCCAAACTCCTAGAAAAATTCATACAATCCCAACTTTGTGCTCACATAGAGAATTTCCAACTCTTAGACCAGCATCAATCCGGCACAGCACTGAATCGTCTCTCACTCACGTTATGGGTGACATTTTAAAAATGCTTACCCAAAATTACTCCTGTCTCCTGATCCTCCTTGACCTTTCCTCCTCATTCCACATGGTTAACCATGACAACCTCCTAGCCATTTTGAAGAATAGGATGGGTTTCTCTAGTCAGGTGTTACAATAATTCTCATCCTTCCTCCGCAACAGATCACAAAGAGTCAAGGCAAACTACTCTCTTTCCCATCCCTCTCCAGTACTCATGAGTGTCCCCCAAGGGTCTGCCCTATCTCATATCCTCTTTAACCTTTTCTTGGAACAATTAGCTAATTCACTAAATTCCAAGAACATTCTCTTGCATTTGTATGCGGATGATATGCAACTCTATTTGAAAATCTCATCCCGGGATAACATCATCTCACTCAACACTACCCTAACTTCTACTCAAAATTAGTTAACTGAGAACCATCTCCTGATCAACACCTCCAAAACTGAATTCCTGCTCATCTCTCCTCCAAACCACATCCCCAAGCCAGACCTTTGTCTGAATCTCCTCACTGCTTTCAACGGCACCACTCTAATCATAGACTCAGCCAAATCTCTTGGAACCACCCTGGACAAGCACCTGAATATGAAAAATCATATCAGCAATGTGTGTGAGGAAGCTAACCACTTGATGAGGACACTTAGAAACATCAAACCATTCCTTCCACAAACTGATTTCAAGCAGATGGTCCAAGCGCTTCTCTTTCCGGGGCTATACTACGCCAGCACTACGTTCTGTGGCCTTCCCAAATACTCCCAGGCTCCACTAAGGGCATCACTGAACGTGGCGGCTAGATTGGTTACAGGCACCAAAAGAAATGAGAACATATCCCCAGTCCTAAAATCTCTTACATGGTTGCCCTACGAAGCGCGAATTCAGTTAAAGATTGCTGTTCTGGCACACAAAGCCCTTCACTTCAAAACTCCCAGGTACCTAGCTCATACGCTTGAATTATCCTGTGGTGGTAGACCCCTCCAGAAGTGCTAACACTTTCCTCTTGAAACAACTTATCCTTTGCAAAAAGAGAACTTGTCACCGAGCCTTCTCCGGCGCTGCTGCAAAGATATGGAGCTCTCTTCCACCGGAAGTGCGCAGAATCGCCTCAAGGACTGCTTTCAAACTGGCCAAAAGATTCCTAATGAATAAATATTTACCTTAATTGGGCAAGTTCACCTGCTCGAAGCCATTGATCCTACAACCATTCTACCATCATTTGAAACTGCTCGTCTTTACAACATAGTATGACCCCCTTGGCAGCCCACTATATACATGTTTATTGTATTACTCTCCATGACTCAATTGTCCTGTAATTATGCGATCATTCTCGTTTCTTATTGTTACTTGCTATTGATATTGCATTTATGTCCTTCCTTCCACCCTATTGTAAAGCGCTCTGATATCCTTCTGGATCTTGTTTGCGCTATATAAAACTTTATAAATAAAATAAATAAATAAAATGAAGCATTGGTGTTCCTGTGCATCCACCCATGGAATTTGCCGCAAGCATAGATTTACTGAAATAAGCAACCCTGGGATTGCTCCAAAATGGCACGCCATCCCGACCATGGCATTGAAGCAGCAGAATTCTAGTGCTTCATAATTTTTCTAATCATATGTTTATCCATGTGCTAACATGTTAATCAGGTTGTTAAAAGTTCAAGCATATCATTGTAACCAAGCCACATTTGCATAAATGTATTATATTCAATAACCTGCTTATGAGATTAGGCATTCATTTAACTGTAGGTTTTTACCGTTGGCCAAATAACGAGTAGGCCTGAGCTGCACAAAATGTTCCTATTAGACCAATTGTAGATTTCTATGCAGTTTCACATCTTTCTTTCTTATCATTTTCGTTAGTCAGAGGAACAGAGAATTATTTAGCTTAAAAAAGTGTTCAATTTGGAAAGTTAATTTGAGCTTTGTCGTGATTTCTGCTGTGTGTGGGGATGAGAGAGACCCTCCTGTACCATGTTGACCAGACTACCGCCAATTTCAAGGTCGTGCAGCTGTGTGCTCCTTTGTCTGTGGACGGGAATGTAGGAAGTCTATTTGCTCCCATAGGCTGTGCAATCTCATTGGCTGCAACCGGAGGGAGTTGGACAGAAGTTGTTTCTGGAGAATTCTGTTTGATATATTTGTGTCTTTGGATAGTCTCGCATATCCTGGCCTTACTTTGCTGGTGGAAGACCTTTATCAAACTCTTGCTATTGGAGCCCCCATATTTGTAAGCTCTTGGGTTAGATTCTTGAACACGTCTGCCTCCTGTCCTGAAGCTTTGGGGCAGATTTATGAAAAAATCACACGGTGCAACAAGTCACCTCGCTGTGTTGTGTGATAGAAAATGAGGAGGAATGCACCATATTCAAAATAATATGGTGCTTTCCTGTCTTTTCCCTGTGCTGGAGCACAATATGCTATCTTGTGCCAACACAAGCACCCTTGCACCATGGTGCAAGGATGCCTTCCTAGTAAGCAGGATTGTTTTTGTGCAGAAAGGGACACCTTCCTGCACAAAAACAAATGTCGGAGGTATTTATCTTTCAATGTGCACTCAATTCTGCAGTACACATAGAATGAGGAAGTAATGAGGAGAAATAAAGATGCATTACAGTGTTATGATTGGCTTAGGAGAGGGAGCCAGGGTGCTTCCTGTTTTCAGCGGAAGCTGAGAAGAGATGGCAGCATCAGGAGTGGCCGGAGGTGAGGAGAGACGGCAGCTGGCAAAAAGTGTTCTTTTTTGGTGTCAAACTTCCCCCCGCTCGCTACCCCCATTCCCTATAGCCACCACTGGTTTAACCCCTTAACTGCTAGATCTCCCCACTCCTCTCACCCCTCTCCCCTGTGCTGTGCCTTTTTTTTTTTTTAGCTATTTGGGGTAGTTTGTGCTCAGGCACCCATAACATTTTGTCCACATAAGGTATTCACACCAAATTTGCATCCTTTTTTCCCAACATCCTGGGAATTCTAAAAGTTTGTGAAGTCCCTTTCAAGGGGAATAAAATATTAGCCAAAATACAGCAAATTTGGATTTTTGGGGAAAATGAGAAAATAATGCCGCAGAAAGAAAAAAGTGTCTTGTATCTTTCCTGAAAATTGCATCAATGAAGGGTTTAGAGTGCTAAAATCACCATCTTCCCAGCTTTCAAGAACAGGCATACTTGAATCAGAATAACACATTTTCAACACAGTTTTGGCATTTTACTGAGACACAGCACAATCGTCCTATTTTTGTGCTTTCAGCCTCCTTTCAGTTAGTAGTGGAAATGGGTGTAAAACCCATGGTGAATCCCGGAAAGTGATATATTTCTGAAAAGTAGATAAAGTTCTCAGCAAGGGGTCATTTGTGTAGATCCTTCAAGGTTTTCCTATAACAAATAACAACTGAAATAACAAAATATTTAAATTTTGTTGAAAAAACAGCTATTTGTGTCTACGTTTTTATCTTTAACTTCAAACTATGGCAGATTTTCAAAAGCAGTACATCATTACATTTACTAGACTCTTATGGTTTGTTGGACTGAAAATGCATGTAGCTGACTCCTTATAGCATTGTGCGAGATACGTTAGCATTTGCTACACCATTTTGGATTCAGACGCAATTTTGTACAATGATAGACATGAGGTTTCTGTCTCATACTGTCTGACTCAACAGAAAGCAGCCTCGATTGTTTCTCTTTCTTTCTCTTCGCTGCACTAATGAATAGATCGTTCTGTCCTTGCATGCCGTTCTCAGTAGGTAGCCCTGCTCCAACTCTGTGAGAGTTGGTCGCGAGTGACACGGGTGGCCCTAGTCGGGTCACTTCCTTCAGTGGGTGCCCAAACAAACCCCGTCGGGTGATTGACCCTTCCTTGCCCGTGGACGGGTGTGGGGGAAAAGGGCCACATCAGATCGGACGGGCGGACCGGGGTCTCTTGCACAAGAGAGTCTGGTACTCGCAGCTCCCCCGTCTGTCTGACCAGGCACTGCCTCATCAAGTGGTCATCCCGACTGGGGTACTTATCGGCAAAACCCTTGGATCTGATCGTTTGGTCCAAAGAGTCGGCAGTGGAGAATACATTTGTTTGACTTGTGTGTACCAGGTGAGTTTGCTTTGGTTTTGTTTTTGTGGCTCTGGCGCCCCTTTGGTTTGTGTTTGGTATGATATGAGGATCATTTTTGGACAAGCGCTTGAATTTGGTTGAGCTCTTTTGAACTTTGGTTTGGATTTAGTGAGGTCTGAGGACCAACTTTGGTAAGATATTTGCAAATATCTGCTCAGCATAAATAGTGAACACATTTTTGTTTAAAAATGCATAAATAGTGACCACATTTTCGTTTAAAAATGCCCTGTTTCAGTAAGTTGTGATGCGTGAGTTGTTGTTGTTCTACTGATGCTCGATTGGAAGAGAGTCAGCATGAGCCTCCAGAAGGCACTCCAAATTTTGAAATGTATGTCAAACATGGCCTTGGCCCTATTATGTTTATTACATTCTGGCACAAATATACGAGTGACAATGCCGAGTTGCAGTGGCCGTTGACAGGCACTTTTGGTAGACCTGACTGATGTTCCCTTACGTAACCCCCAAGGTGAACTATAGGTCAATGGCTCTTGTTTCAAATTACCAGATGGCACTACCACTGCAGTGTATGCACTTACTACACTGCTTTTGGTAGTTGAGACATCACAAGTTCCCTATCAGTCCGCTCAGTCAGCTGAACTGGTCGCCCTTATTAGAGCTTGTGAATTGAGCGAGGGACTGGATGACAGCCAGTACACCTTCAGGTCGCCCATAATTTTGAGAGGCTCTGGGCAGAGAGAGGGTTCCTTACTTGACACGCATTCAGCATGGCCCTCTTATACATAGGCTGCTGTCCACTTTGACACTTCCTAAGAAATTGGCTATTGTGAAATGCAGCACCCATAAGGCTGATTACTGATGATGTGGGAAAGGGGAATGCATTTGCAGACCAGACATCTAAGGAGACAGCTCAAACAAAGATAAAAAGGATGTTTATAGCGGGTCCGACCAGGTGGGTGCCTGAGGTCACTATATTTGAGGATACGCTAGACAATGTGAAAGTAATTCAGAGTGAGGCAACTGTTGAAGAGTTAGCAGTATAGCAGGAAAGTACAGCACGTTTAGATGAGGATGGGTGTTGGACAGATAAGTCAGGAAAACAGAAATGAATGTTAGCAGATCCATATTTCCTCCCTGTGGTCACTATAGCGCACGGGCCAACCCATATCAGTGCAAGGGGTATTTGTAAACTGTTAGATCCTGTATGGCAGAATGATAAAATTCCCAAGGTTGCTGCTCATCTAGTTAAATACTGTATGGTATGAATGATGTATTATCCTGGAAAAGGCACCCCTGCACCCCCTGGTAATTTTGCACCCCCTTCCTTCCCTTTCGAGGTCCTTCAGATGGATTTAGGTTTAAAGCATTTTTATTAAGACAAAAGAAACATGGGGAAGGGGAATAGGAGGTTAAGGTTACATACAATATAGTAAGGAAGAAGCGCATCTCAGGAGCGTTGGCGAAAAGTAGTCCGGTGGTCCAGAAGAAAAATACAACAAATGTAAGGCAAATAAGCAATCTGTGCAACCCTCGCGTGCACCTCAACACCCCATCCAAAGCCGAGCGCGGATAGCCATCAGCGATTCATCAAAGCACAACCCAGTCCCTCCGATCCCCCCACCCCCAATAAAGGAAAAAGAAAGAAAACAACACCCCAACTCCCCCGTCCAATGGCCCTGTAATAGGATAACCCGCCCCAAGCAGCCCACCCCCCATCCCCTAAGATCCTGTCCCCTGTGCAGTCTAATCCACCGGGGTCGCCGGTGGCGTCAGCCTAAGAAGTCGAAGGTACCTCGGGCAGGTGAGCTCCCGGAATTCCGTGGACAGTAGTGCTAGGAAGGGTTGCCATGGCTCCTCAAATTGATCTACATCCCCAGCCACTGTAAGCGACATCTTCTCCATTCCCAACACCTGCCAGAGCCTATGTAACCAACCCGTAATGAAGGGGACAGTGGCGGTGCGCCAGTGGACAAGAATATTCTGGACCGCTGAGCCTAGCGCAATTGCAATCTGCCTACCCCTGCGGGACTTCAACGGGTACATTAGATCATTAGGAAGGCCTAACAAAACATACGCTGGGAAGCGCGGCAGCTCAATCTCAAAGTGCCTATCCACCTCATCCAAGACCTCCTTCCAGTAAGCGGTCAGCACAGGGCAAGCCCAAAGAATGTGTGAGAGGGTACCCTCCTGTCCGCATCCCCGCCAGCACCCCTTGTCAGTGTGTCTATGCATTTCATACAGCCTCTCCGGGGTGTAGTACCAATAAGTAGACACCTTATTGAAGGTCTCCGTAAGTCCCGTGTGATACGCAGAGTGCCGCGCCCGATATGCAATTTTGTCCCACTCCTTATGGCTAAGTGTCCTACCCAATTCTCTGTGCCAGCGCTCCCTCCCCGGATTATGATAGTGGAACGTCGGGGGCTGAAGGAATTTATACAAATCGGTAATTAGCTTGGCGTCCGAGGTCCGGGTCACCAACCACCGCTCATATCGTGTGATTTGGCGAGCAGCGGTGTCGCGAACCTGGGGTTGGAGAGCCCAGTGTCGGACCTGCATATAGCGCAGTCTGTCCATCTCCGTCAGGCCGAATTCCTGTCGAAGTTGTTGGAAAGGAATCACGCCTTCCGGCCCGTAGATCTGGAAAAGCGCCCTACAGCCCGCGCTCACCCAATGGGAAAAGGCTCCCGGCTCCATCCCTGGGGCAAAGTCCGGGTTACCCACTATGGGTGTGAACGGCGAGGGGAAGGTGGTCAGGTCATGAGTTTCGCAAACCGCATCCCACACCCTCAGGGGGACCCGCGTAACAAAAGAGGCGTAGAGATTAGCAAGGCGATGCGCGCGGCGTAAGAACGGAACCTTCTGGAGGGTGCGGCCCGCCACCGCCTGGTCTTGAAAAAGCCAGTGTTTGTCGGACTCCCATCTGCTCCACTCCACCAGGTATCGCAATTGCGCCGCCTGAAAGTATTTACGGAGGTCCGGGATGCCAAGACCCTCCGCCTCCGGAGCAAGCGTGGAGAGAACCCTCTTCATCCGTGGCTTGCGGCCTTGCCAAACGAAGCGGGAGATGTCAGCCTGCGTTTGCCGTATCCAGCCTACAGGGGGTTGGAGAGGTAGAGCGCGAAAGAGGTACAGAATCTGGGGCAGCACCGTCATCTTAACCGCCGCGATGCGACCCAGCCACGACAGCAGGCCCTTGCTCCAGCAGCCAAGTTCCTCCTTGATCTTCCTGCCGAGGGAAGTGTAATTGGCTGTCACCATCTCAGGCAGTGTGGGCGCCAGCAGGATCCCCAGGTATGGCACCGTAGACGAGGACCACTGCATGGGGAAAAGGCGCTGAAGGTCCCTCCTGGTATCCGCCGCCAGTGACACATCCAACGCCACCGACTTGCTCATATTCATTTTAAAGCCGGCCACACGCGCAAAGGCGTCCAGTTCCTGGACGCAAGCAGGGAGCGACCTCTTGGGGTCGTCTAGGGTCAGCAGGACATCGTCCGCGTAAAGGCTGACCGTGTGGACATATTGGCCCATCTTGACCCCAATGGCGTCCGGGTTGTTGCGAATCCTCTGAGCAAACGGCTCCATGTAGAGGGCGAACAAAAGCGGCGAGAGGGGACAACCTTGTCTCGTACCGCGTTCGATGGCAAAACTACCGGAGCTACACCCATTGACCCGCACCGACGCCGAAGGACTTTTGTAACAGTTGAAGACCATGGTGCGGAACTTCTCGCCGATACCCAGTTTCCTGAGAACCAGCTCGAGGTACGGCCAATGAACTCTGTCGAAGGCCTTCTCCGCATCAACTGATAGCAGCATTCGCTCCCCCGGGATACGCGAGGCCTTCTCTAGTACATGCGTCACCCTCTTGGTGTTGTCCACCGTCTGTCTACCGGGTACGAAGCCAGCCTGGTCCGCCTCCACCAGTCCCGGTAGGTGTAGACCAAGCCTGGACGCTAGAATCCCCGTATATAGCTTTAGGTCGACATTTAAGAGTGAGATGGGCCTGTACGAACCACACAAGGCCCGGTCCTTCCCGGGCTTCGGGATGACCGATACCGTTGCGTTCAGGAGGTCCGGTGGGATAGCGCCAGGCTCGGAGAAGGAGTTAAACAGTCGAGCCAGGATTGGGGCCACAGCGGTGCAGAAGGTCTTATAAAACAAGGATGTGTAGCCATCCGGGCCCGGGGTTTTACCATGCTTCAGTCGCGCTATAGCGGAGATGACTTCCTCAACATGGATGTCCCTCTCTAGATGGTCCGCCTGGGCGGGATCCAGCACCGGGAGGGCCACTGACTCCAAATAGTCCTCGGTGTCTCGCGGCGAGGAGGGCTCCCCAGCATACAGTGCTTCGTAGAAGCTGCGAAAAGATTCCACCACCTCTGCGTCACCAGAAACAACAACCCCGTCCGTGCCCACCAGTTCCTTCACGACACTACGCTGCTGTGCGACCCGGAGCCGGTGGGCCAGGAGCTTACCACACTTGTCCCCCCCTGAGTAAAAGGCATGCTTCAGGCGTAAAGCGGCATACTCCGCCCTATCAAGATCCAGTGCCGATAGGAGCTTCCTCGCCGCTTTCAATTGCCTCCAAACTCTCGGAGCCCCTGTGCGGCGATGGACCTGCTCAAGCTCCCGGACCTGCGCGGTCAGTTCGTCCCTCTTACGTTGCCGTTCCTTATTTTCGGCTGAGGAGATGGAAATAAATTCCCCCCGGAGGACCGCTTTCAAAGCTGCCCACTGCGTTGCTTGGGACGTGTCGGAGTTGCCATTGTGAATCAGATAATCCTGAATGACCTCCCCTATGCGCTTCACAACAGACTTCTTATGTAAAAGGGTATCACGAAGACGCCACGTCCCCCGAGAGGGAGAGGCCCCCGGCCACTTGAAAACGCCGGAAACTGGCGCATGGTCGGATAGAGACAGGACTCCAATGTCCGCCGCTGTGGCGGCAGTGCACAGTGGTCCACTCACCAGGAGGTAATCCAGCCGCGAGTAAGTGTGGTGCGCATGGGAAAAGTAGGAGTAGTCCCTAGCAGTGGGGTGCATAGAGCGCCAGAGGTCGTGCAAATCCATCTCCACAATCCGATCCTTCACCGCGCGGGAAAGTTCCCCCGTCTGCGGGGAGCGTTGCGCCGACCTGTCCATAGCAGAGTCGAAAACAATGTTAAGGCCCCCCCCCCAGGATAACATGGCGGCCGGGAGAGGCAGTGACGTCTACCAACACTGAGTCTAAGAAACGATCCTGGTGATCATTCGGGCTATAAACTGAGCCAACCGTAAAAGCTATTCCCCCTAGTCGCATGCGATACGCAAGGAGCCTCCCCTTTTGTTCGGCATACTTGTACAGAACCTCGCCTCTAAAGGAGCTCGCTAAAAGAATGGCTACCCCCGCAGTCTTGTTCGCCGCTGAGGAGAAGAACTGAGTGGGGAACTTGGCAGAGCGCAGCCTATGGCAATCCCTGGGCAGCAAATGGGTCTCCTGCAAGAGGCATATATCCGCCTGCGTCCCCTCCAGCAATGATAGGATCGCCCTTCGCTTCACGGGGTTATTCAGACCCTTAACATTAAGGGTCACTACCTTTAAGGACGGCATTCCTCCCGGGGATCAGAAGCGCTATGTAGCAGGCAAGGGATCAGCGGGCGGGGCGCACGGGGCAGGCGCGCGGGAAAGGCCAGGACAGGCCAAGCGTGGGCATGGACAACATCGGACGGGACCCCCCCAACAACAAAACAACCCTTACACCCTCCCAAAACACGCTCATGGCAACTAGCCCAAAACAAATTTAAACACCCCATTGTCTCAGTCAAGCCCCAAAACGGGCAAGTCCGTAGGAAACAGCAAAGTGGACGTTCAGCCACTCACCTCCAACCGCCCCCCCCCTGACCCCCGGCCCCAACCCAGCATCATGGAGGCTAAGAATCTCTCCCCCCGGAGTGAAGTTAGGCCGTCATGGCCACGCCATTGGAGTCGGCCAAGTCCCTGGCCGCCGCCCTCAAAGCATCAGCCATGTCCGCCCTGATAGTAGGGGAATCAGGACGACCTGCACTCGCTGGTGACTGTCTCCTCGTTGACCTCCATCGGCTCCGTCTCTCCGGGCGCCTCCACGACGGTGTAGCTCCGTCCTCCTCTGTGGCCGTGAGCCCTAGTACCCCACAGATGTCTTGTAGGGAGCGCAGTTGGTGCAGCACCCCGTTCCACCTAAAGATCAGACGGAAAGGGTGTCCCCAGGAGTAAGGCGTCTCGTGTTCGCGCAGAAAGTCAGTGGCGATCCTGAAGGACCTGCGCTTCTGCAGCGTGATGGCGGACAGGTCTTGGTAGAGCGCTACAGGCCGCTCCCTGAAAGTTAAAGGCTGCTTCTTTCGGGCCTCCGCCATGATGCGTTCTTTCAGCGGGAAATCGGGCAAGAATGCCAAAATGTCTGGAGGGGGCGCCGATGACTGGCGCTGTCGACCAACCCTATGCGCTCTGTCAATGCGTACAGGGAAGTCCGCATCTTCCCTCAGGATCTCTCGGAACAGGTCCTGTAGATAGGCCACCAAGTCGGTCCCCTCGTCCGCGGATGGGACACCCCGCACCCGGATGTTGTTCCGCCGGGATCTGTTCTCAAGGTCTTCAGAGTGGGCCTAGAGCTCGACACATTGCTCCCGGAGGCGGAGAACATCCTGTTGAAGATGGACTATCTCTTCATCCCGGCGCTGGCCCACCGTCTCTACTGTTTCAACTCGCTCGCCAAGGCCCTCCACCTCCCTGCGTACTTCACGGACCTCACTGGCCACTTCTCTCTTCAGCGTTTGAAAGTCTTCCTTGAGGGAGCTAAACAGTTCCTCCATAAAGGACCGCGTGACCGGTGGCTCGCCCCCAGCCGCATCCGCCGAGGCCCGGGAGGATCCCGGCGATGGCTGTGTTCTGTCCCGCAGCTGCTGGGCCCTGCCAAGCATATCCGGCAGGGTGCGGTCCCCCTTCCTCGAGCCGCCTCTCCCAGTCATCGTAGTCGCTGCAGTGGACGAGCGGGCTCAGGTCCGGCCGCCTCAGAGTTGCCCAGTCGCCGGTGGGCGCCAGATGTGGGGACCGCTCCGCAAGCAAGGGTGCTGCGCCACAAGCGACAAAATGGCGGTCCGGTCCGGGCACTACCAGTCGCGGCGCCCGGCCAGGGCGGCGATCGGGAGCCAAAGCAGGGGTCTCCCTTCAGCACGTCCCACAGGAAGTTAGTGCAGTAGCGGAGGCGACAGCAAGCGCCCGCCAGCCAAAGGCACCGACGGAGGCCACCAATACCAGCCCTTCGGGGACAAGATGGCGGCAGGGCGGGGCTAGGTAGAGCGGCCCGGGCTGGCGACACCGCCGGCGTCCCCTCGGAATACAGCGATCAAAGAAAGTCCGCAGCCAATTTCACACAGTTTTACCGAAGGGCCCAGGTGGGCCGATCCCAGCGTTGAGGCCCCTGGTTGTCGTTCACGGGGCCGGGGCCTGCACAGCACAGTGTATCGCCGTCGCTAGTCGGGGGGCCAAGGCGCAAATCTCAAATCCAAAGTCTTCCGTGTCACCAAGACCCCGCCCGTAGGGCTCCGCTATCCTCCGGTACGCGGCGGGCCCGATCCCCTCCGGATCGTCAGCGTTCAGCACCAGGCCCAGCCGAGGCGTCTGGACAGCACCGCAGTTCGCTCCGCCTCCCAGGCTCTCCTCCGTACCTCGATCTTTGACCAAACTTTTGAAGTGCTTCCTCCGGGGCGATTAGGGCCAAAGTGACATCAATGTGCGCGCCAAGTACTCCGGCACACTCCTCTCACTCGCTGAGCATCAGCGGGTGGAGAGAAGCGGAAGAAAAGGGGCTCGAGCTGAGCCGGGCCGGAGGAGCTACGGGAGGAAGCGTCCGCTCACCCCGCCATCTTGGCCACGCCCCCCTTCAGATGGATTCAATAGAAATGGAATTAGTCAATAATCTGAAATATTGTTATGGTTGTTTGTGCATTCAGTAAATGGGTCAAGTCTTATCCCACTAAAGAGAATAAAGCCATGGCGAAGGCACTCCTAAAGGAGTTCTTCCCTCATTTGGGATTGCCCGGTTTGATTTGGAGTGACAACGGAAGTCACTTCAATTTAAAGGTTATTCAGTTGGTGTGTGATGGACTGCACATCAAAGAAATATTTCATGCTGCAAAGTGCAAACCACCCCCAGTCAGCAGGTTTAGATGAGAAGTACAACAGTACTCTCAAACTCAAATTGGCAAGGATTCAGGAGTGCACAGGATTGCAGTGGCCAGATGCTTTACCATTAGCTCTTTTGTCTACAAGAGCTACCTCTCACTCTAGGACAGGGTTGTCGTCGTACAAGGTTGTGTTCGGGTGCCAAGGGAATATCTGGGAAGTCCTGCGACCTCTGTGGTTTTCAGCGATTGAATACCCTTTGCTGGTGGACTATCTGTATGAATTGGAAAATTCCAGTCTGGGTGGGTCTTTAGGGATGCTAGAAATATGTATCTGGTATTACCATGTTGGCAGGAGTCAGTCCCTCTACAGCAATCGCAGAAGGCTGGTCAGACTGGACTCCACTTGAGTGTATGACTAATAAATAACTTTGGTTTGTATTCTCTACTGTCTGACTGACTCTTCATTTGTATGGAAGGCTGAGAGGTGGTCGCAAGTGACCCAGGTGGCCCTAATCAGGTCACTTCCTTCAGGTTGTGGAGACGTGTAAGGCTTGTATGTTCACCAAGAACCCGAGGTACTCAGAGTCAATTACTAAGCTGCACCTTGCAATGGATTTTCATTGTGTACCTGGTGTACAGCAGTTCATTTGGTAAAATATAAAGAGTGAAAAATAGGTATCAAGGAAACCTATGTATTTTTAAAATAGTGAAAAGATATAGACTTTAGAAGAAGTTGTTATTTGCACATCTCTGAATTTGTGGATACCCATACTAGCATGTGAATTAGAGGGGATTTCTAAAAAATAACTTATTTCTTACACACTCTCTTACATATGGAAGGTGCAAATGCAGAGAAAGACAATTGGTAATAACACTTTTTCTAATATTCTGTGTTCTCGTAAGTCTCCCAATATAAATGGTACCTCGCGTATGTGGGTAGGCCTAGTGCCCGATGCAGGATATGGCCCAAAACACAATGTGGACACATCGCATTTTTCCACTGAAAACTGAACTTTTTTTGCAATGTGCCTAGCTGTGTATTTTGGGCCATAGCTCAGCCGGCACCTAGAAAAATCTAGCAAACTTGTAAAGTTTTTAAAACTAGACAATCGGGGGAATCTAGGATGGGGTGAGTTGTGTGAGTCTCTCTAGGTTCTATTACCCAGAATCCCTAGCAAACCTCAAAATTTGTCTAGAAAAACACGTCCCTCCCATTTCTGTGATGGAAAGTTCTGTAATCTGAGGGGAGCCACACACTTCCTTCCACCCATCATTCTCCTAAGTCCTTTGTTAAAAATGGTATCTTACTTGTATGGGTAGGCCTTGGGCCCGTAACAGGAAACAGTCCAAAACGCAATGTGGACACATCACATTTTTCGACTGAAAACTGACCCTTTTTTTGCAATTTGCCTAGGTGTGAATTTTGGGCCTTAGCTCAGCAGGCGCCTATGGAAACATAGCCAACCTGTACATTTTGTTTAACTGGATACACTGGGGTATTCAAGGTGGGCTGACTTGCATGGCTTTCTCCGTGGTTTTTTACCTCGAATGTCTTGCAAACCTCAAGCTTTGCCTAAAAAAACTAATTTTCCTCACATTTCTGTGGGGAAAGTTCTGAAATCTGTGAGGAGCTACAAACTTACACCCACACGGCTTTTCCCGAAGTCTCCCGATAAATATACTATCTCATTTGTGTGGGTAGGCCTAGCGCATGTGAGCAGGGTACAGCCCAAAATGCAACATGGACGCATCAAATCTTTCCACTGAAAACTGACCCTTTTTTTAACAATGTGCCTATCTGTGGATTTTTGGCCCAAGCTCAGCGGTTACCTAGGGAAATCCAGGATGGGGTCACTTGTGTGACTTTCACCAGGTGCTGTTACCCAGAATCCCTTGCAAACTTTAAAACTTATCTAAAAAACACATTTTCTTCACATTTCTGAGATTAAAAGTTCTACAATCTATGGTGAGCCACACCTTCTGCCCACCTAGCATTGCCCTAAGTCTCCAGATAAAAATTCTACCTCATTTGTGTGGGTAGGCCTAGTGCCGACGACAGGGAAGGGCTCAAAACATATCATGGGGATATCAAAATTATCTATCACAAAATGACCTGGTTTTGAAAGGGAATCACCTGTGTTTTGATCCTAGGCTTGGCTGCCATGTAGCTAAATCCACATAACACAGGCATTTCTGAAAACTAGACACCTGAGGGAGTCCAGGGAGGTGCAGCCAACATCAAGCCTTTCCTCACTCCAAATGACCTCAAAATTTCAGCACACGCCTTGGTTCTGTATAGACTGGACTACAGGAAGGCTACCCTCACAGGCACAGCGAAGTCCCACTGAGCCCCATTAAAAACCACTCTAAACGCAACAGCAAGGATGGTCACTGGAGTCAAGTCAAAAGGCACGATTACATCTCTCTCCCCGAATTATCTAAAGTGGCTTTCAACTGAAGCTTGCTGTCACTTCAAAACTGCTTGTCTCACCCACAAAGTCCTTTACACTGGTAAACCAGCTTACTTGACAGCCAAACTCACCAAGGCAGGCCAGTCAAGAAGCCTGAGAAGCACCAACACCCTTCTTCTCATACCTCTACAGAAATATAAACAGAAAGCCCTGGCTCGCTCTTTCTCGGGCAATGCCCGCAAATATTGAACTCCATACGAGAAGATCTCAGGACCAACCCCGCCTTTATGATCATTAAGAGATAACTAAAGGACCTGCTCCTCAATTGCCACCTTAACTCTCTGCACAGTAAATCATAGCGCTTTTTGGCAACCTCCACCCTGCTCAAGGTATAGATTGTTAAATTTTTCCCACCACCCATCCAGTTGTAACTTTCAACTTATTGCTGTCTTGTATTATTGCCTGCGTAAATGTTGTAAACCACTCTGATACCCTCGGTCTTGCCAGTGCTATATAAACCTCTCTAAATAAAAAAAATAATACATTTTGAAAATTAAAAAAAAGAAACGATGTACTAGTAAAGAAGTATGACTCGGAGCACAGATATATTATAGCGGCTACTATGGCGTTCATCATATTATAGTAGAAAAGGGTCAAGGAGGCTCACTAAAAAAAGATAAATTCAAGCCAAAAGTACTACCACCCAACACAGAGTCCTTAGAAGCTTGGCCTCAGTCAACCTAGCTTGCTTTGTGGTTGCTTTAAGGCTAGAATTTGGGCTGAGAAGTGCCTTTGTGCAGAGCCCTGCAGGGATAGTGCCCTAGGCCCTGCAGGGATAGTGCACTGGGCCGTGTGCCTTGCAAAAAGCGACTATGACAGACCTAGGTTCTGGCTAAAAAAAGAAATCTTACATGCCCCAAAAGAAAATTAATTAATTTATAGATATTTTGTGACTGCAACAGATTTGCTGCAATTAGACCAGTCTTTGATCTTTACTTTTGATGTTGCAACAATTTACCCTAAAAAAAGCCTCCTGGTCCCTGAGTTTTCGCATGGACAGGGAGGCTTGTATTCTAAAGAGGGGTCATCACCTGGCTATTGATTCTTGTTTGATAAATAAAGTACAGACTTATGTTCTGAGGAATGGGCCTCATGGAGAACAGCGCTTTTGGATGCTTCTGAGACAGGGCTTGCTCCCTTTAATTTGTCTCTTGGCTAAATTGTATGGTTCTTCAGCAGCTTGCAACTTGTATAAAAATGGTTTTCAAGATCTTAACCATGTTTTAATTATTTGCCCTGCTCTGTTATTATGTAAGTGAAATTGGTTGAGGCCGGTATGCTTGCAGTTGTCTATTCTCTCAGCTTCAGCAATATCATAGTCAGTTTATGTACCTCAGAATGAAATATTTTGTAATAGACTTTTAACTTTTTAAAGCCATATGCCATAGAGGTTGATAGCGTTTTTTAATGCAATTCTTATTCTTTGCACTAGTTTTTGGAGCAATGGATATATTTTATGATTCTTAGATATTTTGGTGGGGTGGTCTGTATTTATTATGTGTATACAATCGTAAATTATTATTTTATTTAATCTTTATATATGCAATTCTGAGCTAATATGTGGACCTCCTCGGAGTTCCGTAAAATAAAAAAAATAAACTTGAAACAAGACCACACAGCTAAGAGAGGACGATCTAGGCAGTGGCACTGCAAGGACGCCATGGGCAGTAATGCAAGCAATAAAAATAGGCTCCAATAAATGTGCTTGGTTTTAAAAAGCAGCTATGATTGGGGTGCAGAGGGCCCTGGTACCACTACACCAGCTTCAATATTGATAGCTGCGCCTCTGGGTCCAGGTAGATAGTTTAAATGACCCTATAATTTCAACATGCGCAATCAGAAAGAGCATGTCTAATTTTACACATACTAAGTGGGTTTTACTGAGTAATGTTAGGTTTGTGAATAAATACTGAACTGATGCGATATCTGGAGGAGGCGCATTGGAGGCAAAGACGTGATCATGCTTAATGCTTGTGAAGGACTGGGTTCTTTAAGACCCAGCGGTGCCAGGGCACAACACCTGAAACCTTCGTGGGTAACCTGCTCCGGCGTACGAATGACAGAGACACGGGACACTTCCTTCGGCGTCAAAGATTCAAGGTTTATTTACTGCAGGGAACACAGAAGTCACGACAAGTACAATAAACCGGCACGGCAAGATGAGCCTCGAGCGGGGCCATCTGCCTTACAGTATCATCCCCCTCGTCATAAAGACACTTACAAAGAACATGTGTCTTCCGCAAATATCTTGGGAGTCCCAGGGTCGCGAAGCGGACAGCGTCCGTTCGCTGGCTACTTGAGGGCAAGAGACAAAATGGATGCCGTATCTAAGATGGAACCCGTGGGTACAGATGAAAAACCCACATAACAAACAAACGGTTTAAGTTAGCACAGCGAAACTGCGCACACTTACTAAACTCGTCATTTGCGGTTCATAGATACCAGACTTGACCATATTCGTGTGAGTCGAAAACACCAATTACAATTGTCACGGAACCTCAGACGCTCCTTTTGCCCTCATGTAGGCAAGCACTAGTCGGAATCATATTCGATATTCATCAGACCATCGAGATGTTGCTGTAGCATAGCTCTGTCCAACCGAGTCCCCTTGGTAACAGGTGGCTGTCTCATACACGTTGTAGCACAGAGGCCACATAAGGCAGGACCGCACTGCACACAAAGGCAACACGTGAACAGGAACGCCACAACGACTCCGATGATCATCAGAATCTTCCAACCCCAAGTCGACATTAGGCCCCAAAACCATCCTAGTAGCGTCCAATCCCCTACATCCACGTGTATGGATTCGGAGATCTTCTGCAACTTCGAGATGGCTTGATAGACAGTCGGAGCGTTATCAGGAATGAAAATACAGCAGCTCGAATGGATCACCTTACATACCCCACCTCGATCTGCTAAAATCACGTCTAAAACCATACGGTTTTGTAACGTCATAAGTCTATCCGCCTGCAGTTCAGTGGTGATATTACCAAGGGCACTGGCAGTAATATTAGCTGTTGATTCTACCACTCGAGTCAACTGTCTCAGGTTCCTACTATTAACCATAGGTCCCCAAAACGGGAGGAAACCCTTGAAAAAGTCTCCTGCCTCTTGACCGGCAGTATCCTCTTCGCTAATTACGCCTCTCACAACTCTAGTCTTGTGATAATCTGCATCTACAGTGAACGTCGGAGGCAACAAGTTTGCGATAAAACATGAGCCCATAAAGTCAGAGGGCAACCATGCATACGCACGATCATGACAGATAAAGTATGTACCCTTGGCAGCCAGGAACACAGGGGACGAGACCATCGGCAGAATGTAATTTTCAGTACAAGCACTCTCTCCAAGTCGGGCTTTCGATCTTCGGCCACGACCTATGAGACAAAAATTACCAATGTGGGGTACAACCCATATCGGAGGCGAGCTTTTAAGCTGTTTTTCACTAGTGAACACACTATATTCGCCTCTACTTAGGACCCTATAGGCTTGTACCTCTTTTTCAGGAATAAGCGAGGGATCATAGATATCGCTATCTAAATCCTCTATTGCTATAGACAAAGGTTTTTGGTACGAGGTAGGACCAGAGTAGGGGGAACGTGGTTCTCGAATGGGGTGGAAACCCAGTGCGCTTCGAAACATTGTTTGGAATGCTCGAGCAGACCCTTGGGAGCTATACGGTAACACCAGATATGGAATTCCCTTATCCGTAGTATGTGGCATCAACCCACACACCCAACAATTAGTAGTGTTAACCACTAACTGATGCTGATGAAGGAGCTGAATAAAGGAATTGTTGCGGAATTCTGCACGTCTAGCCTGCTCGTGTTCAGGTAAGATATGGAAGGAATGAGGAGAAGCAGTGGAGGTAAGTTTAGAGTCAGGGGTA
This sequence comes from Lissotriton vulgaris, assembly GCF_964263255.1. Lineage (NCBI taxonomy): Eukaryota > Metazoa > Chordata > Amphibia > Caudata > Salamandridae > Lissotriton > Lissotriton vulgaris. The sequence continues at coordinate 888,908,019 of NC_141689.1, read as the reverse complement.
GGAGTAGGTGTAGCAGAGGGTAAGAAGTAAGACATCGTATAATACACCCCACCCGCCAATAATGCAGAAACAGTCAAAAACAATACGAATATTTGGAATATAAAACATTTGGTACGACTGAGTTGCTGCAGCTTGAATCTTTGTGCTTGAGCTCCTTCCAGATCCGTCAGCTTCGAAAATGCCATTCCCTATGACCGTCCGCAACGTTTCTTGACGCACTTTGTTCTGTGTAGCAGCAGTCAATCCCTAGGAGTTCCCAGGAACCGACGGTCTTTAACCTAGTGTCAAGACCTACTAACCAGAAGGAAGTACGCGCGCGGCCCTACGGTCTTTATTTCACAAATATATATATATGCGAAAACAATGTTTCTCAGCTGTGGAAGCAAAAAGTAGAAGGAACGAAGCTCAATGAATATGTACAAAATAATTACAATGGTACGAATGTTCAAACTGATCGTGGAAAACGGGATAATGCAATTATCAAGGGACAGAACAGGATCTTTTATTAGTCTTTAGTGCTGGATCGCAAAAAGTATTGGGTTTTCCCAGGACGTGTCTGTTCGTCAAACAAAGGATCCGTTGAAGAGACCACGTCCTGTTGATCAGCTGAATGTTCTGGTCTTGAGTCTTTTGCTGACAAATGTTCAACAGTGTCTTTCTGCTGCACTGAGGATTCTCCGACAGGTTGTGCGTCGCTGAAAGGTACAAACGCCGGCAATCCTTCGGTTTCAGTTGATGCAATGCCTTTCCTCACCCACGAGTCTGCTGGCAACGGGATAGGGACTTTCTTGGTATGGGTGGCGTGCACCCAATTCTTCCGCCCCTCAAGACGAACTGCAGTTCTCGTGGCAAGGAGGACCTGGTAGGGTCCAGTGAACCTGGGATCCAGACTGTTCTTGCGCGAGAAGTTGCGCGTCACCACCCAATCTCCGGGCTGGAGCTGGTGGCCTGGACCCTCCGTCTGCGTCGGCAATGCTTCGTGAACCTGTTGGTGAATTAACCTCAGTTTAGCAGTCAAGTCATGAAGATAATCGATCAACATTGGATACTCAAGATCAGAGAATGTACCCGGCCTAGGGACCCCCCACACGTTTGCAGGACGACCGAACACTATTTCATAGGGACTGAGCCCTACTCGGGAGTGTACAGTTGCCCTTGTTGACAGTAATGCTAAGGGTAAAGCGTCAGGCCACGAGAGACCAGTCGTAGCCTGAATCTTTGCTAGTTTTAGTTTAAGGGTGCCGTTATACCCTTCAACCAAACCAGCTGACTGGGGATGATTGGCACTATGGAATTTCTGATTAATTCCAAGGCCCTTACACACACTCTTCATCACACTCCCCACAAACTCACTTCCGTTATCTGACCACACGATTCTAGGCATTCCTACCGAGGAAAATATTCCTTCAGTAGGATTTTCGCGGTAGACAACGCAGTATTGTCTTTGAGAGGATAGGCCTCGATCCATCGGGAGAATGCGCAAACCACAACTAAAACGTATTTTAGGTTATTGCATCGCTCCATATGGATGATGTCCAATTGAATCACCTCAAAGGGACATGAAGGGGGAGCAAAACTACCAGGAGGAGTTGGGGTTCCCTTACCAGGATTGTATAACATACACACCATACAATTCTTGACCAATCGTTCAGCACATTTCGTAATACCATCATTCTTCCACACAGGGGACAACATCTTACAAATACCTTTCGCGCTAATATGTGCTAACCCATGCGCCATAGTCACAACAGCCAGCACATACGCATCAAGCAACATCCATCTTTTCTGATCCGATAAATCAATCCAACAACCATTCGCATCCAACTTTCCCGTACTTTCTTTCCACTTCATCTTTTCAGTCTCGGTGGCTTCATTCTGAATTGCTTTCACACTCTCGATAGTGTCCTCACACATACTCGATTCTGTAGCCCACCTAACCGAACTCGTCACATACATTCGAGTGCTAAGGTTCCGAGCAGTCTCCTTAGCAATCTCATCTGCAAACGCATTACCACGACCAACATCATCCGTCACCTTACGATGCGCACTACATTTAACAATCGCCACTTGCTTAGGCAACGTAAGTGCATCCAAAAGGTCATTCACAAGCTGGCCATGCTGAATCTTCGTACCATGCGATGTTAGAAACCCTCTCTCTCTCCACAACCGTCCAAAACTATGCGCGACACCAAAAGCGTATTGGCTGTCGGTAAACACATTCACACGTTTCCCTTTTGCTAACACACACGCTCTAGTGAGAGCAATCAGCTCTGCAGCTTGGGCAGAATTCTGATTTAGTCTCGCAGTCTCAACAACAGTATTCAACGTTACAACAGCATATGCAGTAGTCACATCGCCATTCGGCAACTTGAAACATGAACCATCCACATACAGTGTTCCATCTGGGTCTTCCAATGGGGTGTTTTTAAGGTCCACTCGACCTTTTGTTTCTTCTTCTGTCCTCAAGTGACAATCGTGTTCTGTTATTTCATCTGACTCTGAGCTAATTGGTAACAAAGTTGCCGGGTTCAGGACATTACAACGTTTTATTTGAATGTGGCTTGCCAACAGCGTCAACTCGTACCCAGACAACCTCGCACTCGTCAAGTGCTGAGTTTTCGTACGATTCAAAAGAGTGTCGACTGCATGCGGAACCATCACCGTAAGCATATTATCCATGACCAGTCCTGCTGATTGTCGGATGGAGACCGCAGCTGCCGCCGTTGCTCGTAAACAACTCGGCAATGCTCTAGCTACCGGGTCCAAGGTCGAGGAAAAATATGCACATGGACGTTGCTTACCACCAAAAGGTTGCGTTAAGACACTCAAAGCACAACCTTCTCTCTCGTGAACATATAATGTAAACGGCTTGCTATAGTCAGGAGTACCTAACACAGGAGCCGAACACAATGAATCACGCAGTTCAGAAAAACTTTTCTGACATTCTTCCGTCCATGGTAAAGGAGTCGAAACATCCTTGCACGTAAGAGCCACTAATGGTTTCGCTAGCAATGAAAAATTTGGAATCCATTGCCTGCAATATGACGTAATACCTAAAAAGGCACGCACATCTCTTTGGGTTGTTGGCACAGCCATTCGCGCAATTGCTGCAATTCTCTCTGGGGTCAACCGTCTTCCCTCCTTTGACAATAAGTGACCTAAATAGGTTACTTCTTGACAACAATATTGGAGTTTAGAAGGTGACACCTTGTGATTTAACTCGCAGAGATGTTGCAGCAGCGACACCGTAGCAATTTTGCAAATGTCCTGAGTATCTGCAGCTACCAATAAGTCATCGACGTATTGGATTAAGGCCGCACCAGCTGGCAACCTAAACGCATCCAGTTGACCCTTCAAGGCTTGACTGTAAATCGATGGATTTTCACAGTAGCCCTGAGGAGCGCGTTTAAACCGGAAGCTGCGTCCACCAAGAGAGAAACCGAAAAGGTCTCTGCTCTCTTCCGCAATCGGGATGCTGAAGAACGCATTCTTCAAATCAATCACCGAAAACCACGATGCAGAAGCTGGAATCAGAGTCAATAGCGCCGTGATGTCAGGCACAACGGGGAACTGAGGAATCACAATTTTATTCACCTCCCGTAAATCGATAACAAAACGATAAACAGGTGGTTTCGAAGGATCAGTACGTTTTAGAATGGGCAGTACAGGGCTATTGCACACGTTTCCCCGTGTTTCTTCAATAACGTCTTTCTCGATCAAATCATAGATGATCGCTAACAGTGCTCGTTCACCATCAAGAGAGATACGATATTGGGGAATACGCGGCAATCGCACATTAGATTTCAACTGGACAACATAAGGTGAGATATCAAGCAGGCCCACATCATTGGGACCTGTTGCCCACAAAGACGCAGGAAGAGAACTCAATTCCGGTGGAAGCTTATCGAGAGACAAATACATGGGAGAGACAACCCTCTTTCCCAACGTAAGTTTTACACCCGCAGGAGAACAATACAAAGTTGCATACAAACGTTTAAGCAAATCCAGGCCCAAAAGATTCTCACCACAGCCGGTAGTCAAAATCAACGGAGCTTCTAGCTCACGAGGCCCAATTGTAAGAGGCAAAGGGCGTGAAACTGGATTGCTAACGGGGGCGCCAGAGAATCCAACGGAAACATTTGTTAAGCCAGACAAAGGTGCGCCAGGGAGTTTCGAATGCTTAATGGAACTTTTCGCTGCACCAGTGTCCAACAGAAAAGGCTCAACGACGCCCGATGTAGCAACTGCGACGTAAGGCCCTCTCTGATCAACCGGAACTGATACCACTCCCTCTCCTTGTCTATGGCTGTCCTAGTAATTACTGTCGTCAGTTCCCTGATCGACGTAATAATCGTCTACATTGTACTGCGCAGATCGTCCTTGCGACGAACCACGTTGATCGAAACAATTATCGGAATTTGACGAACTATCTGATCGGCCATTTTGAGCACCACGACCTCTACCGCGTGATGTCTGTTGAGAGCCACCACGACCTCCTCTAAATGAATTACCACTATTACGATCGTTCAGAGCAGGGCAATTGAATTTGATATGACCCTCCTGTCTACAATAAGCACATTGATTGTACCCTAACGAAGATCTTTGGGAAGAGGAGTCATTACGAGATTGTGATCTGTTCGATTGCGGCTGTGATCTATTTTGTTGCGAAGCATTCTGATTCGAACGTGGAGGATACGCTTGCTGAAGCAACACTTTAGTTTTGAGTTCTTTCGTCTTTTTATCGGCACGGTCGTTTTCTTCTTTCTCCCTGTTCTCATAATATTGTGCCGTGGCCAATATCTGAGCTGAAGTAGAAACGGCCCACGCACTTTCTGAATTTTTCAATTTATTGCTCAAATCGGGCAATAAGTTCGAAACAAATTTGTCCACGAACAACCGCTGACCACCCTCAGTACTCATATCCTGCCCACTATGGTCGATGAATGCCTCCTCGAACCTCGTAAAGAAGTCGGAGACACTCTCGTCCTTCTTCTGCTTGCAAGCCGATAATTTATCCCAATTCACCCTCATAGCTGGCATAAGAGTTTTCATTAACGTGATTATTCTTTGAGGAAGATCAGCAATCAACTGTTCGGGTTTAGCACCACCAATTTGTCGACCATCCGCCGCTAAAATGGCCGCCCAATCACCACCTAACTCATTTGCGTGATTTTCCTGACGAATCTTAGCCCACACCGGTTGCGGTACAACATTACCAAAAAGCATGTCAATATCGGCAAGATTCATTACCGTAGCGTCTACGAGCTGCGATAATTCCTTATAATACCCTGCAGGATTTTTGCGAGGGTCAGGCAAAGATTGCTTTACCTGTAACACTTCTGATCGTTTCCATGGAAGATGTATCCACACTCTCTGAAAATGTGCCAGTGTCGGAGGTTGAGCATTAGGATCAGCTGGCATCCACACTGGTGGAACTTCACGCATGGGAAATTGTCCAGACTCATCTGATTGTCTTTCGACATCCTCAACAAACAAGGCTTTAGGTATAGGAGTGGGACGGAAAGATAGCAACCGCTCAACAGCATGTCGAACGTTGGTATCCACTATCAGTCCATTCGAGAACTGAAGCTGTAAATCAGACAAAGCGGTCAGCACCTCGTCAGGTGCGTCAGCCGATATCTGATCGCGAAGGACCTTACACATTTCCTCGAACACAAACCTCTGAGTAGGTATATTGAATTGGCAAAATGTGTCGAGTACAACACGGGGTGGATTTCTGAGAGGATGTGTCATCCAACCCATCGCCATATTATATAGCGAAGCACGTTCACTGTTACCAGGAAGCTGACTACGTCTCTGAGGACCATCGGAACCAGCGGACCCAAGAACAGGTCCGAGCGAATGGAAGAAGCTAGCCGCAAGAGGAGAATTACGACTACGAGTAGAGGGAGAAGTATAGGACACAGGGCTAACAAGTGAAGGAGTAGAGACAGAAACAACAGCAGGAGTTAACAGAGCAGGAGCAGTAGCATGGGCAGGAGTATGTGGAAGCGGAGGAGCAGTAGGGATAGTAACAGTCAAAGGAGCAGGAACAGTCGGAAGAACGGGTGCAGGTTGAGGGACAGGTTGAGGAACAGGAAGAATAGGTGGAGGAATAGGTACAGGAGGAACCACAGGAGCTGTGGTACCCTGTACATACGGAGGTGGCGACTTCATGAGATAAGACATTAAAGGATCCTCAACTGCATCTTCCTTCTTTACCGACTCCGTAGGCAAAGCAGGATAGCATTTATCTATAGTCATACGCTGTAATCTATCGAACACTTCCTTATCCTTAACCTCCTTATCATGCTGAAACTGCTCTGCTTTCTTCACAATAGTAGCAACATTATCTTTCTGATTACGTCTAGTCTGTCTGATTTCTTTCTGTCGGGCTTCTTTGCGCCACAACCGAAAGGCATCAAACATGGCCGGCCTTGACTTTTTCTCGAACAATTTAGCCTCTAGGTTATCTAAGATCTGGGTCTCAAAGCTACCATGAGGTGGCCAACTAAGGACACCGTCCTTCTTTGTATAGCGAATCCAGTAATCGTTAAAGGTAATCGGGCCTAGCCCATGTTTACTGTACAGTTCATAAGTCGGAGTTCCAACCGGAGGTATCGGACACGAGTCCTCCAGTCGGGAATCCGCACCACAAGGTCTGAAACAACTGAACAAAGTACTACGACCAGGCATCTTGCACACTAGCCGAGTTTCACAAACTTCAAGGGTTACGGGATTTACCAAGTCCCAGCAAAGAGCAAAAACCCTCGGTTTTTGGCGGCTGCAGTCGTCAAATAACACAACAAAGTACGCTAGCAAAAGTGTCACCGACAAAAACACTCACACAGCGTCAACAACAAAAACACTCGCTAAAGTGTCAACAACTAAGAACTCTGGGTGCGACCCACAAATACTTAACTCAAAGATCGATGGCGTCACCAGGAAGGCCCGTCAATCGTCTCACTATACCAAGGTCTACGCCAGGCGCCAAAACAGGTCTACAGTCAGGGCAGCAGTCCGTCGCAGCCGTCAGGAGGCGGGAATCTTCGCGGGAAAAGTCTTCGGGCCACTTGTTTCGACAACAGGATCGATGAAGCGGAGTGCACCTTCCCTCGGAGATTTCACACGAAGTTCCTCACGATCGTCGGGCTTGGACCGGTACCACTGATGCAGCCCCACGTTGGGCGCCAACTGAAGGACTGGGTTCTTTAACCACTTGGATGCTATGCTTCTGCTGGAACTTCAATGTAATTTCCATTGAAATCAATGGAAACTCCATGACGAGTTACCCTTGTCATTAGCGCTGAAGGGGTTAAGACCCAGCGGTGCCAGGGCACAACACCTGAAACCTTCGTGGGTAACCTGCTCCGGCGTACGAATGACAGAGACACGGGACACTTCCTTCGGCGTCAAAGATTCAAGGTTTATTTACTGCAGGGAACACAGAAGTCACGACAAGTACAACGTGTGCAACTTGGGGAGACTGCTTCAAATTGGTTCTGTGGATCGCTCCTTTTATACAGAATTTACCCATAGGACAACATGATACACAAAGGTTTACAACCCGGTTCCCATAATTATCCCCCAGAGTGGTCGCTTTGGTCACTTTGATACACACAAGGTCCGGAACATAAGTGCGGAAACATTTGGCGGTTCCCAACTGTAAAAACCCACAAAGACAGGTGCAGAGGAAGACGGAGACAGTGGGGAGATTGGAAAGGGTGTAAAAGGGGAGGTATCAGGAAACACGAGATACAAGCATCAAAGGGACGTGCCTAATGAGATGCACGGCTGAGACAATAAACCGGCACGGCAAGATGAGCCTCGAGCGGGGCCATCTGCCTTACAGTATCATCCCCCTCGTCATAAAGACACTTACAAAGAACATGTGTCTTCCGCAAATATCTTGGGAGTCCCAGGGTCGCGAAGCGGACAGCGTCCGTTCGCTGGCTACTTGAGGGCAGGAGACAAAATGGATGCCGTATCTAAGATGGAACCCGTGGGTACAGATGAAAAACCCACATAACAAACGAACGGTTTAAGTTAGCACAGCGAAACTGCGCACACTTACTAAACTCGTCATTTGCGGTTCATAGATACCAGACTTGACCATATTCGTGTGAGTCGAAAACACCAATTACAATTGTCACGGAACCTCACTTGGGTCTCAGCCCCCCATTCTCCTTTATCAGGTGGGTGTTGTGGCATAAGGAAACTAAAGTATACTCGCATCAAGGTCCAGCAAGGGACTCAGTCCATAAAGTACCTGGAGGCAGAGTGCTAATTGGGTGTGAACATAACCCAAATATCCCCATATTTCTGGTAGGTCTATGGGATAGGAGTAGTCCATTTGTAGTATATTGTCCTAACAGAGAAAAAAAGAAAACCTATGTCTGATGTACTCATTTGCACATCCCTACCAAAATTTCCTCCACAGTTATTACCGCAGACAATCTGTATGAGTGAACACAAGGAGATGATTGACGGAGCGTCAAAACTTTTCAGACACTCACCTCCAGTCACGGATCTGGGTTGAATCCATCTTCATTCTTTAGCTCACTTTGCCACCCCAGTTCAGACCCAACTATATGCAAATCAGTCATGACCATGTGCCTCATGGTAAGAGAGTAGCCCGAACTGCCAACCCAGGTCTTCCCTGAAACAAGCATCCTGGGACCGGTTTCTGGGTAGCACCCTTCATCAGCCAAGCTAGCTTGAATCCAGTGCCAAAGTGAACAAGGGACCCACGCCTGGGCCTACCCTGCCAACTTAGGGCGAACAAAGCAAACACAAGGAGATGATGGATGGAGTGCTGAAACTTTTCACACACTCACACCCACTCACATATCTGGGTTGAATCCATCATCATTCTTTGTTCGCTTTGCCACCTCAGTTCAGACCCAGCTATATGCAAAACAGTCTTGACCCTGTGCCTCATGGGAACAGTCCAGCCCGAACTGCCAAGCCAGGTCTTCCCTGAACCAGAAAAAAGGATCCTGGGACCGGTTTCCGGGTAACACCCTTCATCTGCCACTGGATTCAAGCTAGCCTGGCTGTCTTAAAATGCTGAAAACTCAGGAACGTTTCTGCGCATGCTTCTGCCACATCTACGTGGTGTGACATATCTATGCTTTTGGTGGGAATTTCTTACAGCTGCGCACTAGTGCCAAAGATGGCCGCTTTATGCTTCACATACTAATGCACATGATTGTACTCGAACTAAAACTTGTGTGTTCTGCTTAACTATTAGTGCTATCCATACTAATATAATAAAGAGAGAGCCGAAACCTTTGAGGCGGGTAATCTCAGGAACCACAGCACCAATCACAACACCCAATACAGCGTTGGAAAGGGCAGTTGCAGCAGAAGGACATAGGCTATGCAGACGCCCACCATATACATTTAAAAGGTAAAAGAACCATGCCAGCAAAGTAGTCCCTTGTGGGTGTGTCTGCGTTGTGCTGTGGGTGTGTGCTGGGGGCGTGACAAACGCTGGGGGGCGTGTGGTACGTTCCGGCCTTCATGCCATGTCTCATATCGTGTGCTAATCCCACCCTGCTCCCTTTAAATACCCCTGCACCCCATAATCATAACCCACCCTTACTCCTTAAAATACCCCAACACCGTTAAACACTAATCCATCTTAACCCTGTACCCCAAAACCCAAACCTATCCCTAAACCCTAAAAATACCCCTGTACCCCAAAACCCAAACCTAGCCCTGAACCCTATAAATACCCCTGTACCTCAAAACCCAAACCTACCCCTGAACCCTAAAAACACCCCTGTACCCCAAAACCCAAACCTAGCCCTGAACACTAAAAATACCACTGTACCCCAAAACCCAAACCTACACCTGAACCCTAAAATATCCCTGTACCCCAAAACCCAAACCTAGCCCTGAACCCTTAAAATACCCCTGTACCCCAAAATCTAAACCTACCCCTGAACCCTAAAAATATCCCTGTACCCCAAAACCCAAACCTAGCCCCGAACCCTAAAAATAACCCTGTACCCCAAAGCCCAAACCTACCCCTGAACTCTAAAATACCCCTGTACCCCAAAACCCAAACCTAGCCCTGAACCCTTAAAATTCCACTGTACCCCAAAACCCAAATCTACCCCTGTACCCTAAAAATACCCCTATACCCCAAAACCCAAACCTCGCCCAGAACCCTAAAAATACCCCTGTACCCCAAAACCCATATCTATCCCTAAACTCTAAAACTACCCCTGTACCCCATACCCCAAAACTATATCTGAACCCTTAAAATACCCAAACACCTCAAAACATATACCTCAGTACCCCAAAACATATACCCATATACCCATGCTCACCTTATCCTAACATTAACAAAAAAAACATGCTTTTACCATTCATGCATTTACAACGAATTTCGTTGTACATGTATGCGTGGTAAAAGCATATAAAATGTAATGCCATGCGTTATAATGGCATTGCGGAGTCATGGTACTTTTGTAATGAAAGTATGCGGAGTGATGGTATGCGGAAAGAAAGTTGCGGAATAATGGGTGTTTACCCTCCCCCGGTAAGTACATTGGTGGCACGGCGGGCCACATCTCCAGCAACGTACTCATATTTTTTCACCACCCATTTGAAAAATGCACAGGTCTCTCTCATTGATGGCCAGCACCGACATACACTTTTAGACACACCTCCCGCCACAAGTTCTAGAATTGCGAACTTTAGAGCTGGAGAGCTACGTTTGAATCTCGGCATCAGTTCAACATCCTGTGATTCCAAGAAAATCGCTTTGTCTCCCCGTGCCTACCACAAATGAATGTGTTCTTCTGCAATGTAAATTGTGCTCATGCCATGTTGTCGAGTTCGCGCTATATAATATTGCAAGGAAAAATAAAGTAGGGACACTCGAGTTCACACACTACTGAACGCGCACTCTTAGGTGCATCAGCAGTGCACTGTGAATTGGAGCGTTATACAGGCCTATCACAGATAAGAAAGGCTATCAAAACGAAATCCTACAAAACAATATACTACTGGCCGGCAGCAATTCATACCCGGACAACGTCGGGACGGGTTGCTAGTAGTTAAAATAAAGTCATGGGGTTAGAATAGAAATAAGTGATATACAGTGCATTCATTTATTTCTGTATTCTAATATGTCTCTCTTTGACTTTATTAATAGCTTGTATTGGGCCTGAAGGTGTCACAAACTCCCTTTTGAAAAGGCTGCGTCTGAGCAGACGATCCCAGAAAACCTTGAAGCAGCTGACATTGACAAACAGCCAAAGTCCTGACTTACTCGCAATGTTCATGGGAACCTTATTGTGTGAACCCAGGAGAGGAAAAAATATGAACTGTATTAAATACAATGTATATGATTTGAAACAAATATTGCTGGGTGGAATAAAAGCATGGAAAGTAAATTATGGCGGGAACATTGATCAACTATATCAAAAGGAAATTATCTCATCGTAGTATGGTGTGATGACCTCTCCTCGTCTTTCTGACCAATCAAATGAAGGGAACACATAGAATCTGCAACATTAAGAGGGTGGTACACACACTGAAATGGTATACCTAAGGTAGGCTTAGTCAGTTAGATTGTCCGACTTGTCAAAGACCCGTCACTGACCCAACGTATGCTGAAGGAAAATCGGGAGCAGAGTGCTGGTCCAGCCCTCTGACAGAAGAATTGGGAGCTTGCTGAGGAAGAGTCGGGGTCCGAGAATAACCGTAGCGAGGGTTGTAACGCTGGCGTGGCACTTAGCAGAGACTACCTATCCTGTTCTGCACCTGTCCTGTTGGCACCTGATTAGTCGGGAGCCCTTCTCTTGTCCCAGCCTGTGGCCAGGGTTGGTCATCGCACCCTTCTAGGTAAATATAATCCATGTGGTATGTCCTTGTGCCGTTTCCCTTTCTCGTCCTTCCCAGGTGCCAATGTTTAAAGGCATCTTCTTAAAATCCTGCAAGATTTATGTTTTAATAGTGATTTTCTTACTTGCAAAGTTTCTGATCACACTAGTGTGGCCCTTGACTCATAAAATATTGCATAGATAAAGTGTTTAAATCTTCTCCAGAGTCTGTTGTTATTTCCATGAAGGTAAATGTCAAATCACTACCTATTTTTCTAACTCCTTGATCCTTAGTTTTAGGACTTAAAGCATTAGTGACAAGGATTTGGTAAGTCATGGTGCAGGTGTAAGTCCTAAGGTGAAATACAATTCTGATAGTCAGGAAGTTGAATCTGGATTACCAGTTCAAAGTATGAATGTTTATGGGTCCAGGTGAGTATGATTAACTGGGCTGGGAACCCCGCGCGCCATCCACCCCTTGAGGTCGCACTGCCCTAAAGTCGGCCCTGTGCACGGCACTTGCTGCACATTGGGTTTTGCAGGCGTTCGAGGGCGAGTCTTTTGCACAGCCTTTCCTGCCAAAAATGTATGCGCCGGTACCCCCAAGCAGGGTTACTTTTGACAATAAAACCAGTGTTAACATTTTACAATAAAAGAAAGGCTGACTTTTCGTTTTTCTTTAGAATGGGAGAGATACTAAAAGGAAAGGCTAGCTGCAACTCAACAGAAAGCTGAGAGCATAAGAAAGTGTTCCTAACCAAAAAGCAACAACATGATACTGCACTTTCCTCACAGAGCGATAAAAGGGCTGGAAAAGGCACTTCTAAGTCGAGATGGACGCGCAGCCCAAGGCAGTGAAGCGGAAGAGGGCGGCCAGGCAGTCAGGCACACTGTAGGCCCAAAAGATAAATAATTGAAAGAAAATGAAATATTGAACGCGAGCATGGATTCATAATATAGCAGCGCGAGAGATACGAACGCTTCGCGGAGCTTCGTTATCTTCTGTGACAGACAGGGCGCGAGGTCATCTGCCATTTGGAGCATAACGGCCGATATAATGGAGAAATGAGCAACCTTTAACTCCTGCCATCGCACGAGCCCATAACATCAACAACACAGCAAGCATTGCATAGACAAACTATGTCCATTCATGAATTACTAAACAGCAGAAAAGCAGGACAAAACATATCAGGACTGGAGTACAAGACGTGAGAGAAATTGTGTACCGAAAAAGAGGTATGTTAAAGTAATCTGTCAGGCCGAAGGCTATATTTCATCACTGTTGAATTCTATGAGCGGAATTAAAGTGTGTAGTGTTTGAAGAAGTACTCGGTACTCTAGACAGCTAAGAAGCATCTACAGTTTATTTCTGTGTTGTTAGAAAGACATTAGTGTGACAGAACTGTTTGCATTTCTATTTCACAATGTATGTTGTTCTGCCTAGGGCCGCGGAGTTATCCAGACTGTACACATGAACCATATGCATTTGACATCTCAACTATGACTGGTAATCATCACATTTGGCCAGGTGGTGGACAGCAACCACAGACTGTGCGCGGATGCGCCTCAACGACATGCAGGCTTCCCAGAGGCAGCAAGGACACAATAGCCAGACACTTTCAGACATCTGCATGTTCTGTACGCTTCATGAAATGGCCACTTTTAGGACAAAGCCTACCAAACTGTTTGCTAAGGTTGTATGATAGAGGCACACATGGCTAAACCACGCATGCCTATACTATGCAGCCAAAACCATGAATACGTCCAAACCATGTATGCCTTCACCACGTATGCATTTAACAGGTAATTTCGTGGTAAAGTCATGAAATGTAAAGGGGTATGCGTGGCTAAGGTCGTGACCCCTCCCTAAGCTACAAATTACCCCCCCTGCCAACCCCCTCCCTGAGATCCAATTACCCTGACCCCCTCCTAACCCCCACACTGTCCATAACCCTTAACAAACACTACCCAACCCCCTCCAGCCCCGGCTGTCCCTAAACCTACCCCAACACCTTCCATTGCCCTTAGACCTAAAACCCAAATCCCTATTTTAAAAACTAACCAACCCCCCTAAGCCCTAAAAACTACCCCACTCTCCCCTAAGCCCTAAAAACTCCCCCAACTTCCCATTCCCCTCCTCTGCCCCTGCCCTGAGACCTAAAACCCTGTCCCTTTTTATCAAACCCTACACTGACCCCCTCCCACCCCGTGCTGTCTCTAAAACTACACTAACCCCTAATTTAAAAACTATCCGACCCTCCCCCGCCCTGAAAACTACCCCAACCCTCCCCAGCCATATACACTTCCCCAAACCCCCAGCCCTGAAAACTACCACGACCCGCCATCCCTGAAAACTACCTCTGACCCCCCCCAGCCCTGAAAACTACCCCCGAACCACCCCAGCCCTGAAAAGTACCCCTGAACCACCAGCCCAGAAAACTAGCCTCACTCCCAGTACAGAAAACTACCCAGCCCCACTTTACCTCATCGCGGCTCTCTTCCTGGCATGGTCTTCCTGCTTCAGTCCCTGCAGCAGCCAGTAGCTAGACCATGCAGTGCCTTAACCACGCATATATTCGTGGTTAAGGTGAACATGGTTGTGCTTGCGATATCAGAACACACGTGCCTGAGGCTGTAGTGTTCCGTCTGTTTCCCTTCTGCTAAAGACATCTTGGGAGATTGGGAAATCTGATTTAGGATTGCATTGCGCCTATTGCTTACCATTGGCATTGTGGTTTGTAACTCACATTTGTTTGCTTTCTATTTGATAGCTTTCAGCTTATGTTAGTTCATCCTGTGAAGTATAGCCCGTTTACTGTATTCTTCCACTGTACTCGCTTTCTGTAAACAGGCTTTTAAATTGTGTTCTTATTTTGTCATATCTGTTGTTCATTCAAAGATAGGGACCAACTGTCAGGCTCTGTCTTCCAAGGGAACTTGGGGGCATATTATCAAGGGGGTTTATCTCCGCTTTTAAATTTTTGTCTCTAACCAAGCAATAGCGATAATCATCGCTATTGCTTGGTAATATGCCCCCCGGTTTTTACTTGGTGAGAGGCTTTATCTGACAATCTGAGTGTGTGAAACGGGGTGGCTTTTCCCTTTGATTCTGTGTAGGGTTTTCTTGCCTTTTTAATTTGCTCTCCCTGCCTCTGTTGTAGCTTCTGCCAGCGTCGTGACACGTTTAGGTGCTGTGCACTCAACATATTTATTTAAGTTGCTTACTTAAAGCTTTTTTCTAGCAGACAACAACATTTAAATGTCCGTTAAGTAAACTGGGCAAATATTTCAGAATATATCAGAATTAGGAAAGCAGACATGAAGCACAATTTTTTGCAATTCTGAAGTGAGATGGAAACAAATATTTGAATTCGATCAAATTAAATCAGTACACTAGGTAATGCCAGTTCCACACATTATCATTTGTGTTCTGTAGAGTTTTTGCAATAAAACTGTATATCTGTGAAAATGTATTGGTCATTTCAATTGAAAATGTGTTGTCTGTAATGGCTGTGCACTGCCACACCATGCATGCTCCACTCTATGCCAATTCACTCTTTACCACTCTACGCCCTTTCACTCTATGCCATTCTATGCCACTCCACTTTACGGCACTCTACTCTACTCTACTCTACTCTATGCCACTTTACCCAACTCTATGCCACTCTAATCTACTCTATGCCACTCTACCCTACTCGAACCCACTCTATACACTACTCTACTTAACCCTACTCCACTCTACAACACTTCACTCTACGACACCCTACTCTACTTTATACCACTCCATTCTATGCCAGTCTAGGCCACTCTACTCCACTGTATGACACTCCACTCTACGAAACTCTACTCTATTCTCCAACTCTACTCCACTCTACAAGACTCTACTCCACTCTACGCCACTCCACTCTATGCCACTCTACTTTATGACACACTACGCCACTCTGCTCCTCTCAACGACACTCCAATCTAAGACACTCCACTCTACGACACTCTATGGCACTCCACACCACTTTACTCCTTTCTACAACACTCCACACAACACCCCTCCACTATGACACTTTACTCCTCTCCACTACACTCTATGGCACTCTATTCTACTTCACTTGGCGGCACTTTGTTCCACTCTAAGACACTTTACTCCACTCTATGCTACACTAAGCCCCTCCATTCAATGTCCCTCCACTCTGACACTCTACTCAACTCCAACGCCACCACTCTTTGACACTACACACTACTATATGCCAATTAAATCAGCCACTCTATTTCACTCTACGCCACTCCACTCTACAACTCTACTCCACTCTGTGGCACTCCACTCTATGACACTGCACTCTACGCCACTCCATGCCACAACACAGCCCTTGATGCTACGCCACTCTACTCCACTTTACAATACTTTGCTCCACTCTACATTATGATACCAAAGGGGATGATGGACGAAGCATTTGAGCAAATCAAACACTCCCCCCCAGTCAACTGATCTGGGTTTAATCCATCATCATTCTTTCGCTCACTCCACCACCCCCGTTCAGACATGGCCATATGCAAATCAGTCTGACCCTGTGCCTCATGGCAACAGTTCAACCCGAACTGCCAAGCCATGTCTTCCCTTGACCGGAAACAAGCATCCTAGGACCGGTTTCTGGCTAATCAGCCATCATCAGCCAGGCTAGCTTGATTCCAGTGGCAAAGTGAGCAAGGGACCCACGTCTGGACATACCCTGCCAACTTAGGGCGAACAAATCGATACCAAAGGGGATGATGGACGGAGCATTTGAGCAAATCAAACACTCACCCCCAGTCAACTGATCTGGGTTTAATCCATCATCATTCTTTAGCTCACTCCACCACCCCAGTTCAGACATGGCAGCAGTTCCAGCAGAGTGGCAGTTCTTGAGCAGCACAGCAGATCCTCTTCTTCCTGGCAGAGTGGTCACAGGTCCAAAAGTGTACTGATTTGTTAGTGCTAGAGGTCCAGTACTTATAACCTGTGGTGCTTCTGAAGTGGGGGAGACTTCAAAGAAAGCTTTGAAGTGTACAGAGGTTCCCCCTTCCTGCCGGGGCTCCAGATAAGCTACAGGGGGGTAATCAGTCCGTTGTTTGGGGACAGGGCACAGCCCTTACAGGTGTAAATGTAAGCCCCTCCCTCCCATCCTGCTCAGGATGCCCAATCTGCATGCAGATGACCACTCAGGCACACCTACCCTTCCTTTGTGTGTGACTGTCTCGAGGGAATCCAGGAAGCCAGCTGTCAACCCCCAGAGTTGTATTACAGAGACAGATAGACGGCACCAAACACCCCTGGGTAGGAGTTTGCACTTTATATATTTTTCATTCATTCTAAAGTAAGTAAATGCCAACATTCAAAAAGTTCTATTTGATAAATTGGAATTTAAAATCCAACTTCACCATAAGTTGTGATTTTACATTGTGAGTTCAGTGACACTAAACTTGAAAATTCTCTCTCTTCACAATTTGGAGTTACATTTAATAGATTTAGTAATGTGATCCCAATGTTATCCTATGGGGGAGATAGGCTTTGAAGTAGTGAAAAACAAAATTGCACTACCAATAAAAGTAAAGTGCATGTCCTGCCTTTTAAATATACTTCACTCTTCCCTTTGGGTTATACAGGGGCCTACCTTAGGAGTGGCTTATATGTGTAAAAAGGTACGGTCTGGACCTTGCAAGAGGGTTTACTTAACAGGTCGACATGGCAGTGTGAAACTTCACACACAGCCTCTGCAGTGGCAGGCCTGAGACATGGTAAAAGGGCTACTTATGAGCGCAACACAATCTGTGCTGTAGGACCACTAGTAGCATTTAATTTACAGGCCCTGGGCACATGTGGGTGCACCTTACTAAGGACTTATAAGAAAATTAAATATGCCAATGGGGGATAAACCAATATTACCATGTTTAGGGGTGAGAGCTCAAGCACTTTAGCACTGATTAGCAGTGGTAAAGTGTGCAGAGCCCTCAAACTAGCAAACATTAGTTCATAAAAATAGAAGGAGGCAGGCAAAAAATTTGGGGGAAGACCACCCTAAGTCTGTCAGGTCTACCAATGCCACTTTACTCCACTGTATGCCACTCCACTCTACTTTACTCTATGCCCCTCCACTTTACAACCCTCCACTCTACCCCACTCGACTCTACGACACTTTGTTCCACTCTACTCCATTCCACTTTATGCCACTCCACTCTATGCCACTCCACGCCACTCCAATCTACTCCACTCCACTCTATCCCAATTCACGCTGCTACACTCTACAACACTTCACTCCAGTCTACGCCCCTCCACTGTTCTCCACTCTATACCAGGACACTTTACAACATTCTATGCCCCTCCACTCTCCGCTCCTCAACTCTATGAATTCCACTTTATGACACCACACTCTACTCCACTCTACGCAACTTCCTCTATGACACTTTACTCCACTCTATGCCACTCCACTCTATGATACTCTACACCCTCCATTCTCCAAACCTCCACTTTACACTACTCCACTCTATGCCACTCTACTACAAATACTACTACTAATAATAATGTGTCTTCTAAAGCGTTATGGCAACACCATATGGTGTATCCATGTGTTAGGACCAGAACATCCCAGTGAAGAGCAGTGTACTAAAAGGAACAGAGGCACCCCATCACTCTACAACATCCCACTTGACAATACTCCCCTCAACAACACTCCAATGTATGACACTCCACTCTGCACCATGCCACTCTATGCCCCTTTAATCCACTCTGTCACACTACTCCATTGTATGCCACCATACTCCACTATTTGCCCACTCCCCTACTTTACTCCTATCCACTCCACTCTACTCCACTCTACTCCATGACACTCCACTCTATGACCCTTCGCTGTACTCTACTACACTCTAGTCTATGACAGTCCACTTTCCAGCAATCCACACTATGATCCTCTACTGTATGCCACAACACTCCACTCTACATCACATCTCCTCCCAACGACACTCCACTCTACTCTGCGCTACACCACTCCACTCTACAACACTTTACTCCACTCTGTGTCCCTCCATGCTATGCTCCTCCGCTCTATGATAATCCACTCTACAACACTCCACTCTCTGTGCCTCTTCGCCCCTCCACACTATACCCCCACTCTTTGACACTATTCCAATCTACGACACTATAAGACAAGTTACTCCACTCCACAATACGCACCTCTACTCTACGCCCCTCCACTTCACACCCCTCTATTCTATGCCCCTCCACTCTATGACACTTCACTTTATGACCCTCCACTCCACTCCACGCCACTCTACAACAGTCCACAATACTCTACTACACATTTCGTTACTCCACAACACTCTACCATACACCACTTGTCTACTCTACTCCACGACAATCTACTCTACTCCACAATACTCCATTCTACTTCACCACACTCCACTGTCCTCCATGACACGCTACTCTATGAAACTTCATGACTCTAAGCCGCTCCACAACCTCCACTTCACTTTATGCCACTCCATGACACTCTGCTCTACGACACTCTTCTCTGCTCTACACAGCTCCACATTAAAACATTCCACTCAATGCCACTCTCCTCTGTGCCACTAACTTTTAAGCATGCTGATCAGCAGCCATGCTGACAAACAATATGACCAAAACACATTGGCAAAGCCAATAGCTCTTGGATAGGAGAGACCTATTGGCTTTGCCAATGCTTCTTTTCATGAATGGGCTCACTGACTCAGCGTAGATCTGAGTGCCTCTTTTTAGGAGACTAGACTGTCTAAAATACATATATTTAACTTAGAATTTCTCTTCGCACGAGTGGGAAAAAAAATATCTCGGAAACAGTGAGCATTGTTTGCCTCCCTGTATCATAACTGTGCTGTTTGCAGCCTATGCACTAACTGAGAAATTCTGAGTTAAATGTATGCACACAGAATGAGGTATGAAACATCAGCAATAATCTACAAAGCCCAGATTGGCTTTTAACTCCTATTTAAGTCTCGCCTATCAAAATGTCTTTAGCTGTCTGTTTGAGAAAGATCTCTAGTGGACCCATACCAAAAGACGTACTTTATGTTTACAGCCCACTTACTGCATACCATTCATTGGTTTTACTGTGATTCATTTGCTTGCATTTAATTGAAGACATGCTTTGTTCTTTTTGTGTTTGCCACTCCCCTGGAGCAGAGCTTGTTTACTGTCCTTTTGATTAGCTGACTTGTATCCTTCAATGTTCACTTCTTGGGAACTACATTTTTAGGTCGAGCCTATCCCATTCCGCTAGGAATGGATAGGGTCGAATTTTAGTGTGCAAAATAAGTTCTCAAACAATCGGCGGATTTCAAGCAGTTCACGTGAAATCATGTGAACACAAGCACGCGCATTTCCCCACATCAAAGCCATCAGCCTCCCTCCCACAGGCTTCCCCAGCGTGCGCGGTGCGCGGTGCGCGCTGGCCTCACTTCTCCTCCCCCCTAATTGCTTGCACTTTCACGGCCGCCAGGCCGTGAGCTACATCAAAGGGTTCCGCTGCCCCACCCCCTGCTTTACGGCCGCTTCTCATTTCTGGCCGTCATCACATCATCAGCCTCCCTCCCACAGGCAGCTTGTTTTTAAAGAAGACTTGTTTGTACTTGAATGCAAACATGTCTTTCTAACTCTGCCTCAGAGTTGACCATGTATCACTATTTTTATGTTTAAAGTGATCTTTTCCTTTGGAAGCATTGCATTTCGATATTTACGAATTGTCCCACCTTCCCTGGGGCTATTGGTCTGCTCTGTATTTGTCTCAGAGTTCAGAATTATGTCAGCGTTTTGTGGTGAAAATTGTCATTTCGCTCTTTACCTGTTTCTAAAAGTTGGCAAAAATCCAACCGTAGCACATTAGTTTGTTGATGTAATTAAAGTAAAACGTGCCTGCTCTCAGCTTTCCCCATTTCATGAAAAAATGCCTTTTTACTTTGCCCCATTAAGGTCAAAACCTCAATACTTTTGTAATCTAGGGACATGTACAATCCTGCCGTGTTGGGGTAAAAGGATGCATTTATATCATCTGTTGAAAAAACGTCATGAGGGCTTAAATTGCAAACTGTTTTGAATGTTAAAAAGGATTTTCACTGCAGGGAAAGAACTGCCAGCAGTTAAGGTATTAAATACTTCCCACAGAGCGGTGACTTAGCTGCTCAGGGAGGCCCTGCCATGCTTTAGGAAAGGGGTATGTTCAGTTAAAGGTCTGGTGTATGTTAAGTAACCATCTACTTTGTTCTGTGTTTTTGGTGCTGCTTATTTGAACTGGTGCTCCTATATTTATTGTTAATTTGGCGCAGGGTCTAAGGAAACATACCTTAAACCTGTCCCAGTTTGTTATTGCTTTTCCGTTGTACATGTACTCTTTAGAACGGTGCACAGATCCGCTTGCTCTCCATATTTTGTTTGTAATATTTATAGCAAGCCTTTCTGATTGTTAGCATTTTAATTTGAGCAGCCTCTGGTGTGGCGTTGATTTGAAGCAGGTCTCGTGCATCCCGTTGTGACCTTCAGTCTATAGCCATGTATTTCGAGTTTGTCTTACGCATACACTGACCTTTCCTATGGAAACGATACTGAAACACACAAACAACTTGGCGGAGCTTCTTCAACAAAGCCGTGGGTAGTGTGTAACAGTATATGGTTACAAGAAGAGGAGCGATTTTAGGGGTCAGGCCTAGCACTCTTTCTTCAGCGTGTTCGTTAAAGAGAGCACAGTTTTAATTACTTTAGGTAGCATTGGAGCGATTACTTTGTCGTTTTATCCAAGCCGGTGAGCTGGAGCTCATTAATTTCCCCAAAGTATACGTGAATAACAGAGATCTAAGTTAAATGTCATTCAGGTCCCTGTGTAACAGTATACTAGCCCCTTTCTAGTCCAGTTCTTTTAACCATCTTTGTATAAAGGGCACGTGACTGCGGTGCTCGCGCCACTGCATTGGTATTGATGTCAGATAAGTGACCGTGTTGCACGCGACAGCTGGCGCTGGTCAGCTTTGCAGATCTGTTATCTGTGTAATGACTCCGGAGGGCTCGCAATCCGTGTCGGCAGGAGTGGTCAGTTGGAGGAAGGACTGCATTTGTCTTCCGGGTTTATCTTTTCGCTATCATCACTGATGTAGGTCTTATAGAATACGTTTGTGCCGTACTAATTTTTCTGCATTGGTGTGCTTCAAGTGCCTTCTTTGTTTCAAAGTACACTTCTGTTATCTCTGTCATGTTCGTGCCCCTTGAGCAGTGCGTTGTGAAATGTATTTATCAGTGATCTCAAATCCGTGCCATTGTTTGGTAGGTTACTGAAATGGCTCATCATCCCCTGGCAGTATTGTAAGAATGGCAGCCTCTTGGGCTTCAGCCAATGCAGCTACCATGCTGGGTAAGCTGCAAAACATCAACAATACATCATATACACTTGGAATTCAGAAACGCTTTCAGGGGTTTTCCTTAAGTCATAACAGTGTGATGAATTATTTTTGTAAATGTGTGTTTTGAGAATTTGAGGGGAAGAAGCGTGTTTGCAGTGGCATCGGGCTGGAATAAGGACTCGTTAGCACCCAATCAAATAGGTTATAGTACGTAATGAGAGGCGCTCTCACTAACTCGCAGAGTCGATATCCCACAACTAGCAGAGGTTTCGTGCTGAAGCTGAACCCAGGTTAACTTTGTTTCTTTTACTTGAGCAAACAATATGCTCATCCCACTATAATGTCAACCTTCCTTCCTTCCACGTTTGTCTATATCCCCACGGAATCTGGCAATGAAGACTACTTTTATGCTCTAAATCCCGTCCTTCTTCCATGGTGTTGTTCCTTCTGCCTTCCGCCTCAAATTCTCATTGACGCTTTCTTCATGCTCACCCTGATCGTCCTCCTCTGATCACATGCGCTCTTTTAACCTTTGTTCTTCCTTCCCTCCCCCTCTCAACACATCTTCCTTCCCTCGTTCGCCTTATCACCCCAACCCTCTACTCGTCACCCTTTCCAAAATACCACGAGCTGCCCTGACCGGCCAGGCAGGTCTCATTTGCAAAGCCCATTTTCGAGATAAAGTTAGCAATTATTAGGTTTTCACTTTTGAAAAGTGGTGACCACGAACGGACCGTGCATATTTCAGACATAAAATTCAAATAAATGGGCCGCTCCCAGGTTTTAACTATATTACAGGGTTAGTTTTAAAGTTTATTTTATGTCAATAAATATTTTTTCACTGAACTACAAACTACGGGTATTTTGGACCAATGGATGGAGGGTATTTATTTCTAAGGGGAGACATGGAGCGGATGGTCACCAAGGATGTCGTGTTACAATCCAGTGCATTCTGGGAGTAACAGTGCAAAGGCATTGCTGTTCATATAACTGACCTAAATAACAGGAAAACATGGTCTATAAAAGAACATAGTTGTCAAGTTCTCAGTTTGCTTATGTGACATTTCCCTATTGACAGAGCTTTAAGTGGGATGAAAAAACTGGGGGGCGGGTATCAAAGAGGCGTGTTCGATATAATGCAGGTCTTAGATTAGAAAAACCTAAGCTAAAAATCTATGCTTAGCTTAGTTTACCACTCTACTGGTATTTTGCTGCTCTGTCATTGCATCCAGACATATAATACAGGTATCATTACACCTACAAAAAGCCTGGGCTATTGGCTTTGTCAATGGGTATTAGTTGCATAAGATAAATAGGCAACAATGTGGCTTCTTTGTGTAGAATATTGGAAATGCTTCAATTATAAAATGATGAGACTGTGAAGGTACTATAACAAGTCTCTTTGTAAAAGGCAGAGTTAATTTTTTTTTTCACCCTGAGTATGAGGGCAAAATTGGAAAGCCCATTATAAATAACAATAACAATAATATTTACGTATTAATTATTAAAAAAGCCATTGCTATAGGTGTCACATTTGCGAAAGTTATAACTATAGGCATTGTTATTTTCAAAACCAACACGTAATAATAAATGTGTCATTTACAATACCAATAGCTCAAACTTTCCTAATGCGAGACCTATTGCACTGCAAATTCTTGTGCTTTTTGTTTCAGCACTCCATGAGAGTGCACATGTTTTCTAGACCCATTCCACATGCGCTGCTTCCCCTCTTATGAACATCCACCCCTGTGCACACTCCCTGTTGCTCCCTCTATCCAGCTGGTTTAATACTTCACACCCCTCCCTGAATTTTCTTTTTTAATTTTTTTCTTCCAATGGCCAGTCTCCAGAGTCTTCATTGCTTTCTTGCCTTCCACCAGCTGCAAATTGCTTTCCCCCGACCCGCTTCTCTATTGGTCCCCATCTCTCACAGTCCTTTCAAAAAATTTAAAATTTAAAGATTTTTCGAGGTTTCGGTGGCTGGAATTTGTGTTGGGACACTCTCCATGGCAAAAAGCACATTGGCGCAAGTGAAGTTAATTGTTTTATTTACCAATTAAGTGGGGTCCACTTCTAGGATCAGTATATGTAATAAGAATAGAAAATGGAATAACATGGCAGTCAGCAGTGCCCCCGTCATTGTGCATTTTTTCCCTCTTTTTTTGCTGATGCGATACAGCATCAGCAAAAAGCACTAGGTTGTCCAATAAGTCAAGAGGGCGAGACCTATTGGTTTTGCCAATGCTTGTTCTTGTGAGGTAACAGAGTTTGTTAAATGATTTGGGTTTTGATGACTGGGGACAGATTTCTCCATTAATGGACTGTATATCTTGTGTACCGAACTAATTTCCTGGCTAATATGCCTTTGTGAAGTAACTGGCTGTTGCCCATGGAAGAGCAAACTGCAAGACATAAAGTAATGAGGTCTGAAAAAATGCTCATCTGTTTTTAAAATGTGGAGGGTATGCCAAATAACCCAAAAGACATCACCCTTAATTGGAATAATCTCTATAGGGTGTAAATGCTGTGCTGTGTCGATTACTGAACTAAGAGGGCATCTGCCGATGCCCAACACTTAATTTCAAAGTTGACAGGCCCTTGACATCTACTTGGCACTTAAACTATCATCTATTTTGGGCATTGGGTAGGTGACAAACAGAAGGACCATGCTTGGATTCCTACTGTCATCAGGTAAAGCAGGCTACCACGTGGTTTCTTTATTACTATTATAGGAGACTTCCATTCACTAGTAACATTTCAGTGATAGCCATATTATCTATAACATTTCTTGTACTTGTTTAGCCTAAAACTTCGGATATGTTAAGAATAAAACACAAGATGTTGGGAAACCGTTCAATCTAACATGTATTTAATGCTAAAATTGCAAGCAGCTCAGTGAATAATCTTTAAAAAAAAACACAATTGCAAGTTCAACTGACCAGAGCTTTCGCTAGAAAAGGGTTACTTGGAACAAAATGCTAACATTTATGAAATTTGGTACAGCATTTAAGTGTTTTTTTTTCATTAGAATTCTATGGAACCTAATCATAGGAAAAACCTGTTATTTTCAGCACAAACTTATCTAATACGCAGTTGACAGGATCTTCTTCTTGGAGAGCACAGGACGTCCTTGAGGAGAAGATATAATTTATGAATTCAATACTGAGATCATTATTCTTCTAAAATCACACCTCTAGTTTCCAACACTGAAAACAAAGTTACTCTTTCCAGAAATTTGCAAAGGTACTAATCTGAACAAAATGGGTTTTGGGCCTACCAGAGTTATGAAACAGCATGCATAATTGAAGCTACAAGACCCTTTAGATCAAAAAGAAACAACATCCATATTTGATTATGGAATATATCACTACACACAGTGATATATGGATTTATATATGTGAAAAAACAATAATGTTGAATTAGATAACAATATATATATATTTTCGTAGACAGAAGTAGGGTTGTTGCTGCACACAGACAAAGAATAATGAAGTGGTGGCAAGTATTGAAGTTACAACCAATCTTTTTGGAGAAGATGGAGCCAAATGTATCAGATTCTTTGACATTCAAATCTGTTGATTTGTAAATTGATTTAATTTCTGGGAGATCAGAATGTATCAGGATGCAAATCTTTACTCTTCATAAATGCTGCAAACAAACTTGTTAATCTGGCTGCAGACAATTTCTGTTCTGCTTCATAAGATAACCTTCACTCTGGCACCCTTGGAATATGTATTCAGAATATTTCTCTGCAAGGATCCTTTGTCAATGTAACATGTACAATGACAAATGTTGCAGAATTTTTCTCTTCAAGTGTTTCCAAGCACAATGGTATTGTGCAGGGAAAATAATTTGGATCTTAGGAGGGTGCTTCAGCTGCCCTGTTAGGACGGTCATGCCACCATATTTATTTATTTATTTATGCATTTAATATAAGAATGAAAGATGGATTAGGTATAACAAGGGAACTATAGTAATAAGGCAAATGGGTAATATATGCATTATATGCCGTATTAGTACAGCATGCATATTTACAATCAAATATGGCAGTGTGAAGGACAATGTTGTAGGCATATGAATAATTATATGCTATCCTGAATGCTTAAAGAGTAAAAGAATACCTAGCAGAGAAAGGTATTTAATATATACAATTTAAGATTTGCAAGACTATACCAAAGGGCAGGTACGTGGAGCATCTCAGCAAAGTATGAGTGAGACATTGTCAGAAATGAATTTATAGATTGGGGAGGGGGGATCCCTACCAACGCAATTAACCAACTTTGGTTAGGTTCTGAGAGAATCTCTGATCAACCCCTTGTAATAATGACACAAGCAGCAAGCTTTCCCCAGAGAAGTGCATGCTAAGTTCAAACAGTACCAACAATTTCAAAGTAAAGAACACACCACAATCAATTCTAAAACTCATTTAGAAAAATAGATACAATTTTAATTAGCAGAAAGTGATATGTTTCATACAGGTACCCCAATATAGGCCCAGGTAGTAACCAGACCTTTCACCTATATTTCCTCAGCCATAACACTACATAATGGTTCTTGGTACTGACCTTTTACCTAGTTATGGCACTGCTTTTATGACGTGGGGTTTTCTCCGAAAACTAGCCTCATTCATTAATGCATAAGGATTCTTGGAATATCAGCAGGACTACCCCGATGTAGGCTCAGGTAGTAACCAGAACTTCCAGGTTTATTTCCCCTGCCATTAGACTGCATAACGGTTCTTGGTACTGACCTTTTACCTAGTTACGGCACTGCTTTTATGACATGGGGTTTTCTCTGAAAACTAGCCTCATTCATTTTGCATAAGGATTCTTGAAATCTCAGCAGGACTACCATCTCCTGTATAATAACTATGTATAAGGGCCATTCCTTCTGTCATCCTAGTCCGACATGACACAGCAAGGTAGATCCCCAGAGGGTACCACTTTGGGTATATAAACACCATATCTTTGCTGAGGCAGGGAGAGGAGAAAAAGGACTTCCCTGCTGACACTCTGACGCAAGACCCTGAGGTTCCTACATGCAGACACTCCAGCTCACAGTGGTCTGACATCCCTCATAGGATGTCCATCTTGAGACCAAGACGGGGACCCACAGTCTCTTACTTCAGGTAATGGGGTTGACTTTATCCTAGAGGGATTCTTTGCTCCACACCTACATACATGCTAGGTACACGTAGGTACATCTAGTTCGGGTCGCATCGTAGGAGTACGCATTATTACTGTCATGTATTTATATACCTGCCTGTATTCATTGTTTTAGCACTATGGTAGAAATCTACCATCCTTTTACTCTGTTGGTGCTTATAATTATTTATATCTGTTTCTGTCTTATGGTTGTATCAGCACACCTATTTTACACTAGAATGACGCTGGTTCAATAAATACTTATTGAAAACGCCCCCACTGCTTATTCTGTGTATCACTCTGAAACAAAGTGAGCACGAGTGACTGAGCGAAAAATACTGTACTGTTTCCACGATCCCAGATGGGACAGAGTTGTCAGGTTTGATAGTTATCAAGAACTATTCTCTCCTTGGTAAGAGGAGTTTACAGTGGCACTGTGAGCTAGCTGGTATACAGGAGAACATACCCGGTGGGGGTGTCTGGAATCAGTCTGGACACCAAAACCACAGTCTATGTTGTCTAAACACCCAGATCCAATAGAGGTTTATAGGAACTACGCGACATGGTGCCGCCAACGTTGGTTTGGTACTTATTTAACAATCAAATCTGAGTAGTTCAGTTATGCTGTACTCAGAGATCCCTACTCACATTTTCCCAGAGACGTCTGGAGTGGGAAGGGAACAATCCACTACAGCTGAGTAGGCATATCCTATGTATTGGCTATAGGTTTATCAAGCTTGAAGGACAAACAGTGCCCAATTGTGCATAAAACCTTATCTTAGTTTCCGTAAAACTCCTCTTTTTTGGTTTAAATATCTTTTATTGGTTTTCAACACAGAAAAAAAGAACGAACAAGCCAGAACGCTCTATGATCTTCGGGATACATCCCCGCAGTCGTAAGGTTATGTTCGGCCAGCCAAAAAGAAAATAAAGAAACTGTCCGCCCCCCTCCCTTCCCTCCCTTCCCCTCTCCTGGAAATACCACAGCGCTATCAGAAGGGCCTAGTAAAAGCAATCCAGAAAAAGCCTTAGTGGACACACTAAGAAGTGGAAGAGACCTCTGGCAGGTAATCCAGGGGGGTCCGCCAGTCTCAATAGTCGCAAGTATTTAGGGCAGGTGGGCTCCGTGAGTTCAGAGGTCAATAACATGAGGAAGGGAGCCCACAAATCGTGAAAAGAGGCCACTGGATTGGTCAGAGAGAGAGAGATCTTTTCCATTCCCAAGATGGCCCATCAACCTATTAAGCCACCCCAGGCGTGTAGGAAATGTCTTGGTGCCCCAATGAGTTAGAACATTTTGGACCACCACCGCCATCTGTTTGCTCCTTCGGGATTTAAGGGGAAATGTAATGGTGTTAGGGAGGCCCAAGAGCACATGGCCCGGGAATCTGGCGATCTGGGTGTCTAAGAGGGAGTCCACGTCATCAAGGATCTGCTGCCAATATGCCCCCCAAAGAGGGACATTCCCACAGTAAGTGTGTAACAGTGCGAAGTGAACCGCAGGATCTCCAGCACTGCGGGCTATGGGAAGGGTTACCTCTATGAAGCCCTACAGGTGTCAGATACCAAAAAGTGGCAACTTTGGTGGCAGCCTCAATGGAAGGGATGTTACGCGCTGTGCGTCGGGCTCTATAATATATGTCCTTCCATTCTTTCTGTGTCAGAGTCCGGCCTAATTCTTCCCCAACCCATCGAAGTTGGCCAGGAGTCTTTCCAGTGTTGGCAGTGTCTCTAGTTAACTTATAAAAGTCCGACGTTAGCCGTGCATCGCTGTGTCGTGTAAGCAACCACTTTTCGAACAGGGTAAGGGGTCTCTCCCCACCCTCCCGCACATCACTGTGGAGAACACAGTGGCGGATTTGTAAGTATCGATATTGTTCAGTTTCTGGAATGCCATGATCTTTCCGAAGGTCAGGAAAGGAACGGGCCCCAAAAGGTCTAAGAGGTGGCCTATGGAGCAGCAGGAATCAGTGGTGGAACCCCCTGGGGTCCAGACCCGGCGTAAAATCTGGATTTTGTGCTTTGGGTATGATCGGGGCAGGAGTGTCGTAAGGCCCCTAGGGACCGCAACCTTGTCCCAAGCCAGCAGGACAGGAGGGTCACCTCAGAGAGATACAAATTGCGGGGCCGCCCTGTATGCGCAAAGAAAGGGACTCCCCATAGGGGCGGGCCAGCAAGTGACCTGTCCATAAACAGCCAATGTTTTTCCGATTCCGGGCGTGACCACTTCACCAGCGCCCACATTTGAGCCACCCGCCAGTATGCTAAAAGGTTGGGGCGCCGAAACCCCCCTCTACTGGGTCTCTATAGGTGAGTTCCCGGCACATTCGAGCCCATTGATCTCACCAGACAAAGCGTTCTATATTCCGTTGTAATGAACGTATGACCCCAACAGGTGGCACCGGCGGAAGCGTATGAAACAGATAGAGAATCTGGGGTAATATCACTATTTTCACCGCCGCTATACGCCCCAACCATGAGAGAGAGTGTGGTCTTCTTTTCCTGAGGGAAGCACAGGCTTGTCTCAGAATTTCTGTGTCATTTTCAGTTTTGATGGACGTAATAGTGGAGGAAACTTGCAAGCCTAAATAGGAAATGGAGTCACAAGCCCACTGAATCGGGTAAGAGTGTTGTAGCATCCCCACGTCTCCGACCCCAAGGAAAGACTTGTGCACATTAATCTTGAAACCCGAGGCAAGGTCGAACCTATCCAACTCGTCCAAGAAGGCAGACAGGGACTCCTTAGGATGCTCCAATGTAGCCACCACATCATCCGCATATAAGCAGAGTTTATGCTCTGTTCCCCATGAAGCGTGCCCCTCTGATACCAGGGTCATCTCTGATCCTTTGAGCCATGGGCTCCATATAGAGGGTGAACAGGAGCAGCGACAGCGGACATCCCAGCCGGGTCCCTCTACAAATAGGAAAGGCCGATGACGCCGCCCCATTCACTCGCACCGTGGCCGTGCGATTGTTATAGCTACTAAAGACCCAGTCAACGTAGCGGCTCAGGATGCCAAAATGAGCCAGGGTCGCCCGGAGATACGCCATCTCAGCGTCGACTGAGAGGATCATGCGTTCCGCTGGAAAGCGCTCCGACTGGTACACAAGATGAAGAAGCTGCTTGGTATTGTCGGAACACTGGCGTCCAGGAATGAACCCGGATTGATCTGGGTCGACCAGCCCGGGGAGATGCCGAGAGAGCCTGTACGCCAGAATACCTGTAAAAATCTTCAGATAGGGCGAAAGGACCCACAGAGTCGCTTGTGCTTACCCAGCTTAGGAATCACAGTAATCAGTGCCTCCAGCATGGAGGGCGGAAGGGAGGTAGACGAGTTAGACCCGATCAAATTAAAACGCCGTACAAAGAGTGGGGTGAGCACTGCACAGAACTTTTTATAAAAAGCTGAGGAAAACCTGTCTGGGCCTGGTGATTTATTAAACTTCAAACGGCAGATTGCAAAAACGCTTCCTCCAGGCGGAAGGGAGCCTCAAGCTCCTCCGCCTGACGCAGTAATAATTTGGCAGTGGCGACTTTCTGAAGATAGCGAGTTGGTCTATCCTTGGGGAGGTCTTGGGCCGTGTAGAGTGGCTCATAGAATTGTCGGAATGTGTCCGCTATCTCGGGATCCGTATCTCGGTCTCGCCCCTGTGGGTCCCGAATCTCAGTGACTCGGGATGCTTTTCGTTGTGCCCGGGGCCTATTAGCAAGTAGGCGCCCGCCCCTATCTCCCTCCACATAGAATGCGTGTTTCAGGCCGAGGGCTGCGTACTTGGCCCGGTCAACATCCAGCCCCACTAATTGCGCTCTAGCTGCCTTAAGGAGCTTCCAGACCCTATGGGCCCCGTTCTCTGATGAATGCGTTCCAGTTCAGCCACCCCCCCATTAAACGCCCCTGATTCTCCCTCCTGTCCTTGTTATCATCCGCTGCTATGCCCAGAAACTCCCCCATAACCACTGTTTTCAGTGCTTCCCATATGGTTGTCTCAGATATGGATGGGGTGTCATTAAGCTCTATGTAATCAGTTATCCACTTTCGTATTTGTTGTATTACTGAAGGACGCTCCAACATGGTCTCACGTAAATGCCAGTACCTACGGGTTGACCAGCATTGGTGCAGAGACAGGGTTATCCGCACAGCCAAGTGGTCAGATAGGGGGCAAGGTAGAATCTCTACGTCCCGTGCCAGTTGCGTCAGGGAATCAGAGGTAAGTACATAGTCGATTCTGGCGTACGTCTTGTGAGGGCGCGAGTAAAAAGTATATTCCCTTGCTCCTGGGTGGTGCAATCTCCATATGTCCGTGTAGCCAGCCTCTGCTAAAAGCCACTTCCCTTCCCCCGAGAGGACCGCAGACTGTCCCCATCGCTGCCCTGAATGGTCCACTGCATCATCAAAGGCCAGATTAAAGTCGCCCCCTAAAAGTATGTGTTTGTCTGGCAATCGTGTGAGTTCATGTATGGCATCCTTGATAAAGTGCTCTTGCCTATCATTAGGGACGTACACCGAACGATCATGAATGCACAGGTGCCCGCAGTAAAAGAGTGTGCCAACAGTCTACCCCTAATTTTGGCCTGTTTGACACCTATTTGTCCCGGAAATTTAGCGGAGATCAGCATCGCCACCCCCACCGTCTTGGAAGTGTTGGAAGAGAACATCTGATGGGGGAAGGCCCTGGACCTCAATCTGTGTGTATCTGTGGAGAGCAGGTGTGTTTCTTGGAGTAGGCAGATATGGGTGTCCAACCGCTCAAGATAAGACAAGACGGCCCGCCTTTTGGTAGGGTTGTTCAGTCCCTTAACGTTAAGGGAAAGGACATGGATGTTAGAAGGCATGTGGGAGGCATAATTAGCCCTGAGAGGGCTAAATATAAATGCCTGCACAATCGGAAAAGAAGCATCAGTGTGAGATAACAACCACCCAGCAAAGGTAAGAGGAGGAGGAGACCCAAAGACCCATAACAAAAACCTAACAACAAAGAACATTTACCTCAAAAGTCAATGAATGTCCACAAAAGTCCTGGGCAACTGACCCATGGTGAAGTAGGAGATGGATAGCAGGGGCTTCCCGCCTCCCCCCACCATGCACAGGGCCCAAAAGAACACCTCTAGGTGGATCCCAGGATGGATGTATGTGACATCACCTTAACCAATGTGTTTCAAAAAGCCGTGTTTGAGTCTTCTGCAATGAGTGTAAGACAGCCGAGCGTTCTTTGGCAATGGCCTCCTGATCCGGACGGAGGCACCGTGGAGAATTCCCAACTCGCTGCCATCGTGTGAGGTCCGCTCGGCGCTCTGCAGACGCACCCCTCAACCTGTCCAGGGCAGTCGCCCTCTGGAAGTCGAAGAAGTGATGTAGCCTCTTGAAAAAAGCGAACCTGTCGAAGCTTGCCCTCCCATTTAAAAATGAGTCTGAACGGGTTGCCCCATGAGTAAGAGACATCTTTAGAGCGCAGGAACGTCGTAACTGGACGGAACTCCTGTCACTTATGCAGCATGGATGTCCCTAAGTCCTGGAATAGAAGAGGCCTGCAGGAGCGAAACTCGATGGGATGGTTGGCTCGGGCTTCCCGTAGAATACGCTCTTTAAGCTTGAAGTCATGCACGCATGTCAGAATGTCCTGCGGGGGGCAGTCAATGCAAACAAGAAAAGACAGATGCAATAACATGCGGGAGCAAACGATAAGTAACAAGCAACACAAGAAATTAAAAAAATACAAAATTTTGTTTATTATTAAGTATATATACTCAGATTAAAAACATAAAATTCCTAACATATAAAATTAATAGGACTCTCGACCTATTATAAAGCATAAACACAATACAGCATTCCAAATAACATCTTAAATTCTCAATGCCTAAGACAATAGTGGACAATGTTAATCTTCTTCTCGACGCGCGTTTCGGCGTTATCACAGGAACGCCTTCTTCAGGAGCCACATGTACAATCTAAGACAGCAAATATCAATACTTGCCGAGGCCAGGACAGCAGCAGCAGTTCTCACTTTATTTTCTTAGTAAAATCTGTTTAAAAATTGATTATATTATGTCATTTGTAGTGCTAAAATCGCCCAAGGCAGTAGTGGATTGCGGTGGATTTATTTATTTTCTCAGTGTCAATCGATTATTCCTGGGAGCAAGAGACCGAAAAATACTGCCTATTGCAGAGAACTAGGAACATAGCTGGTGTGCTTGCCCCCTTCGTATTATGTTGCAGTGCGAAAATGATAGACAGTTGACACGTGCAGCATTAACCTTTAGAGCGCAATTGCCAAACTTGATATTTTAGCGTCGTATTGCGTTGCGATAGTTGAAGTAAATACCGCTGGTACATCAACCCGCGGGCGTCACGATCGATAGGTCCAGTGGCGTCCCGCAGCCGTTGGAGGAACATCCGCTGACTGCGGGGGGCAGTCAGCGGATGTTTAAGTCCCACCCGGTGTGTCCGGTCAAGTGCAATCTTCAGATCTGGAGGGTCCCCTAAGATGTGGCAGAAAATGTCCATGACGAAGGCCTCGATATCCTGCGCCTCTGTCCCCTATGGTACCGGTCAAAGGAAGGATAAAAGTGCAGACTAAGTCCAAGTGGTATGACAAATCTTGTCGCGTTGCCCATAGCTCTTTGTTATCTGCCATTAAATCTAAAAGAGCCACGGACATAAGGTTGGCTAGGGTAAACTACAAGAAAGTACTTAAGGAGGCTAAAATCAAATGGGATGACCAGCGTTGGTTGGACTTATACCAGGCAAGCACCTCATCCAACCAGCAAAAATTCTGGGAGGTAGTAAAATGGGGTGGGACGGGTGAAATGCATGTACCTGTTAACTATGTTCCAGTTGAGCAATGGGTCAAGCATTTTGAGGCACAGTTTAGTGTCACAGAACGGATCTCCCATAACAATAGGGAAGATGCCAGTGTACAGTCTGCTGTGCCACTTCATGATCACATTGTCTTTACTAGTTTAGAAGCGATCACCGCCCTAAATCAAGTGCAGAATGGTAAAGCCCCAGGCATGGACTGCATTCCTGCGGACCTTTTTAAGTATGACCAATTGCATTGGGTCCCGTATATAACAGTTTTGGCGAATGCAATAGCCAGAGGGACTGAAATTCCCATTTCATGGAAAGGGGCAGAGATTCTGCCCGTGTATAAAAAAGGGGATAGAACTGATGCAGGGAATTATAGACCCATCAGTCTTATTGATGCCCTTCAAAAGGTTATAGCTCGAATGTTGTTAGGAAAAATCCACTCATGGATGTCCGAAGTTGACATTCTGTCTCCTATGCAGGCGGGTTTTAGGGAATACACAAGTACAGTTGATCAGATATTAAGATTTGTCATGATCTTCTGGAAAACTGTATTCCTGAGAGGTGGCACAATATATGCTGCATTTGTGGATCTCAAATCAGCATTTGATTTGGTCCCCAGAGCGAAGATGTGGGCAGCCTTGAGCAGGATGGGGGTGCCTGCTGCACTCCTTGATCTTACCATCAGGATGCATGAGGGTAATTTTGCCAGAGTCAGATGGGGGCGCCAGGGTCAGGTCACAGACACCTTCCCCGTGACTCGGGGAGTGAGGCAGGGCTGCGTCCTGGCTCCTACCCTGTTTATACTCTTTATTAACCAAGTGGTGAAATTCCTCACAGACATTCCGACTGATGCCCCCTCATTAGGTGGGACTAAATTTCCTCTTTTAATATTTGCAGACGATACACTTATACTGGCCAAAACACAGAAGGGCCTACAGGTTGCTATAAATAAATTTGTGGACTTCTGTAGCGAAAACGATCTGGAAATAAACATTAATAAAACTAAGTTCATGGTCCTGACAAAAAATAAACCAAAGAGGGGTCATGTTACCATGAATGGGTCTAGCTTGGAGCAGGTTGAAGCAATGACATATCTTGGTGTTTCAATAGACTATAGATTAAGATGGAAAGAACAAGTGGCTGCGCTCAGTCTGAAATTTGCTCGCTTGTCGGGTTGTTTAGTTAAGGAGCAGCGAGTTTTGCCGGCCCTTAAAATCTATAATGCCAAAATTAGTTCTGCCATTTTATATGGGGCTGATATTTGGGGCTGTGTGGATTTGTCTGCCCTAGATAGGATACAGAGAAAATTTCTTCGAAACCTTGTTAGCCTCCCCCCTTCTACACCAGTCCTACCATTATTAATGGATATGGGCTTGCATTCCATTAAACATCATGCCCTCTATAGGATGGTGGCACTGTGGAGGCGCATATGGTCTACTCCAGAACTTGCCATGTTTGCCCGAGAACTACAGGATGTGAGAACGCAGCAGGGGGCTGGTGACATACTGTGGTTCAAGCAAATTAAGATCACCTTGATCAAAATGGGTCTTCCATTGCTCTGGTTTGAGC
Organism: Lissotriton vulgaris; assembly: GCF_964263255.1. Taxonomy (NCBI): domain Eukaryota; kingdom Metazoa; phylum Chordata; class Amphibia; order Caudata; family Salamandridae; genus Lissotriton; species Lissotriton vulgaris. Next base: position 888,872,274 of record NC_141689.1, on the reverse strand, counting down.
CGGGTTCCAATATTTTCCCTTCAAAAAAAGACTTCAAACTACTTTTTTGGTCCACGATAAAAGTAGAACATGTTGCTCTTACGGAGAAACAGAACTTGACAGGTCAGTTTCTGCTTCACAAAATAGTCCCTCACATAGAGACCTATTGGGATGTTATTCCTAAAACATTAGATAGAAAATTATACCATCAGTTTCGTGTAGGCACACTGCCACTGAGGGCCTTTACTAATGGTTGGCAGAAGACAGAAACATCCCTTTGCCCCTGTTGTACTGACTGCAGAGAAACATTAGGTCACTTTTTATTTGTATGTACTGCTTATAGTGAACCAAGATGTAAATGGTTGAAACCTGTATGTTCCAGACTTAATACCCGAGTGAGTAGCGAAGCTTTGTACATTCTGAGAACAAACACTGCTGAATGGCTATCCATTGGAATGGCTAAATTTCTTGGATGGGCTTGGCTAATCAGGATCAAGTCAGTTCGAAATCTATCGTCTTGAATAACTTTGAACAGCATGCATTTGCATCATACTATGGTCTGATCAGAACTGATGCCTAGTTTTCAATCTTATACAAATGTATATTTGTAAGTTTTTTTTATATATAAATTTCTTATCTTAAGTCATTTTCCTTTTGACGTCTATAAATGTATGTTTAATTGGGAATTTTTATCTAATTCTTGTTATTTTTTTTATTTGTTCTTTGGTACTGCTCTGAAACTTTATGATCGTGTTAATTTAATCGTACCGTTTGTATTTTATGTGTGTCTTTTATGAATAACAATTCGAAATAAAGACGTTAAAAACTGAAACTGAACTGGTACCGCATGGATCCTTTTGTCATTCCAGCAGGAATGGTTTTCAAGATCCTCCGCATGGGCTTGCAGGTCTAAGTGTTGGTCTCTAAGACGCAGGACCTCTTGCCCGAGTTGGGACAATTTGTCGTCCCTGGCTGACGTTTGTTTCTCCAGCTGGTCAACTCTCTCCCCCACCGAGTCGATGACTCTTCGCATCTCTCGAATCTCCGCTGTGAGATCCTTCTTCATGGTGTGGAATTCCCTTGTGAGGTTGGCAATGAGGGACTCCAGGACACTGCGTGTGACCAGCCCATCCGTGTCCTCCGTGCCCCGACCCGCGGAGGGGTCATTCTGCGTCGGGCCAACTCGGAACCTCCAGCTCTGGCCTTAAGTAGTAGGTCCTAAACTGATCTGTCCTTGCGGGACTTGTTGGTAGCCATCGTAGGGTAGGCGTCCCTTCCCTTCGCCGGTAATGAAATATGGGAGCTTTTGGTGGGGCCACCCACCCAAGGCGTCGAGAAATCCCTGTATGGATGCCTCTCCTGGTCCTATCCCTAGGGTCCACTCTAGCGCCTGGAGGAACGGTGTCCCAAGATCGGCCTCCAATCAGGTAGCGCGGCCAAGTTTCTCCATTGCCGCCACGTAGAAAGCGAGCTCCAGCACCAGCCTTCTCCCAGGAATCTGAGGTAGGCCTCAGTAGCTCTTCAATTCTTCACAAATCTTCAGGCCCCAGTAGTGAAGGCTGCAACAGGGAATATGGCAGCCCGCTGGCAAGCGGCCCACCCAATCACTCTTCCCTCCACATGGTGCCGGGGTCGCAGTCGTCTCAACAGCCTCAGGCAGGGCCCTGCTCCCATTCCCCATGCTCTGTTGCAAAGGACAGTCCACTCGCCAGTGCAAGACACTCGTCAGGAGGCCGGGCTTAGGTACGGGTCCACCACCATGCTGCTTCAATCAGGAGTTCCCCCGGCCTCAGTGTGATGTGAATCACCTATGTATCTCTCTGCGGGGGCAGAGGGAGAGCCACCAGACCAGGGAAGTGCTCCGTAGTTCGCCGGTGCTGCGGGAGGGGCCCACCTACTGGGGATGCAGCTGTAGTTCCACTAGCAGCCGCAGGCCTATGCCACCATACATGTGCCGCATCCGGGGTCGCACTCCTGTTTACAAGGTCCCTCACACCAGAGGGTCATGTTTCTCTGTCTGCTCCTCCCTGGCTTCAGTGCCAACACTTGCCGCAAGAGGTCTCTGTTCGCCCCTCCTCACCACCCGGCCACGAGTCAGGCGCGCGCCGACTACCAATCTCTGGGACTAGGTGCCGGATCTGCACCAGAGTCGATCCATCGTCCGGGGCACTGTCTGGGAGTCCACTAGTCACTGCTATGCAGGTTGGACCCAGATCGGCGGTCAGAGCGACGAGCAGGCACGTCCTACTTGGCCACCATCTTGACCACGCCCCCGAAACTCCTCTTTTTGAATAATGGCTGACGAAGACGCCGCTGTGCAAGCACAACGTGCGACTGCAGCAAGGAAGGAAGAACAAAAAGGTGAAATAAACATTTCAGAAAATGACAGAACTGCCCTCACTTTGAAACTAGCAGACTATGGAGTCACAGCTAGGGGTGGGATAGTAACATTCATGATTGAGGCACACGAATCATATAGAACAGAGGTATTCTATTCATGGGTTAAATTTCCACAAGCAGATACCTGCACAAATACATTTCACTCTTACACTGAAGATGAAACACCAGATGAATATTGTCCATATGAGGACATTGAAATTCTGCTCACCTACCAGGAGCACATAAACTGGTTTAAAGGCGGCCTCCCACACACAAAATAAAAAGTGAGACTCGGTCTGCTCGGAAAAGATGGAGCAACTTGGCCAGTCCTAGAGGCTTGCACACCCCATCCAGACATTGACACAATGCCAGTAGCAGACTTACCTCCACGTCATAAAGAAATAATAAAACTTCACAGTAACCTGACACAGTCCGTGATGAGAACACTCACACTTCAGCCAGCAAGGGCTATACCAGCAGGATGAATTCAGGCATCTACAACTAAAATAACACCACAAACGCTACATGCAGTAATGGGTAAAATGCCCACTAAACGTGAACAAATGCCATTCTGGATAGGTAAAAAAAATAACACCGTTCGAGGCAGTGTTTCCACACACAAGCCCTCAAGAAAAACACAGAATGCTAATAATCTGCTTGCCAATGGGGATAGCTCCCCAGATAGAGGATTGTACCTCTTTGGGCACAGTTTTTGCTGCCAAATATACCAGAACTCATGGTATTCCTTTGATAGCAGTAATACCAGATGTATTCAAGCAAATGCAGAATGAGTGTGGAGCAGACCCTGCTCTGAACTTAGGGATGAAATTGTTAGGAAATTTTGCCCAGGTATCAACTGTTATATAAAAAAACATAAAAGGGGAGGCAGCAGCAGTGGCAATATGCCAACGCCTGAGGGATTTCACTCCTTTACAACAAGAGCCTGAATTACCTAAAATTATCGAAGATACCTATGCCGAATTAGGCAGAGATAGGTTGGGAGCCTGACCAACAAAACCTCAACTCATGGGTGGTCCTGAAAAAGAGAAGACCAAGCAAGCACCTGATTCTTCCAAGAAGAAATGGGATAATAAAAAACAGAAGAATAGAGAAAATATATTACAATCCAAGGGCGGGGCTCCTCTTCAGGAGCCCTCCGAAAGGAGGTACAACCTTAGGAATCGTGATAACATTAATAAAACTGACAGGTATCAGGATACTGATACAGGTTCCTCTCGTTACTTTCAGGGTTCATCAAAAAACTCTGAGAGGGAAGGATGGTCAGAACACAGACAAGAAAAGCGTACAAAGTCCAGAGACACGCCACACGCTTCAGACTATACTTTCAAAAAAGAGGAGAAACCAAAATCAAAACCTCAATTTAAAAAGAAGAAAGTAGCAGGTCTTAAAGTTAGACATGTCCAGAATTTTGAGGACTCAACTTATGAATGAGTAATGGGCTCTGACAAGGCTAGACAGCGCAGCAGAAGTAACAATAGCTCACCAGAACCTGATGGAAGTTTTGACAGCGGAGTTGAATTTACATATCAAGGTGGAGACACCTGATACGTTCCGTATAAGTTACATGAAATAACACTCCAAAGTGAGGGGGACAAACCCAGAAAAATTAAAGGTCTCTTTTGGGAAAACCTGACTTATGGATGTGACATCCTTTTAGGTGAAAAAGATTGGCCACCGGAAATTGTTATGGAGTGGCCAAAGGGAGAGAAGTAATTTTAACAGCTTTTTCTGATCTTGTTCCAGTATACTTAAAACATTCATACGCGCAGGAGTGGGCGGTAGCCCTTGCTGGAGCACTATATCGCAACCATGTTGGGTGGGATGATGAGTCAACTCACCATGAAATCCCAGTAAAAACTACTCCAACTCCACAGAGACAATACCCAATAAAACAAGATGCGAAAAAACAAGTCAGGGAGATCTTAGATCAACTTGAATACCAGGGTGTAATTGAAACTTGCACTTCTTCAATGAAACCCGACAATTCTTACCGTCTACTTTTAGACTACAGAAATCTGAACACATACACTAAAACATTTGCAGTACAGAAGGCACACAGTGCCGCATTAATGAATAACATTGTGCGGAAAAAAGACAAAACAACATTAGAAGTCTCAAATGGATTTTTCTGCCTAAATATAGCGCCTGAAAGTGTAGGAAAGTGGGTTTATGTTGCAGTAACCCCCTCACTTTTTGCCAGACTACTGATGCACTTTTTCTTGGTGTGCCCTGGGTCCCTGCCAATCAGGTTCCCAGGGCCTGTGTTCTTTCCCCAAAGCTAACCCAATTGGCATCTCTGGCCCCAGGTCAGCCCCTAGTAAATAGTACCACAGATAACCAGGGCACTGTGACCAGGGGAGACCTCTAAGGGATGCAGCACTTATTGGTGCAGAGCAAAGTAAAAAGTCGACAAGGCACACATCCCTGTGTGCCATGCCTATAACCCACTGCCCTGGCATAGATCAGTCACCCCTCTGGCTGGGTGCCCTATGCCAGTGGTGAGGGTACAGGTGCATGAGCCCTGTACCCCTACAGTGTCTAAGTCCACTGAAAACTGAGAAGTTTGGTATCAAACTTCTTAGCACATTGAACCCACACTGATGCCAGTGTGGCATTTAATGAAAAATGCACACAGAGGGCATCTCAGAGATGCCCCCTGAAAACTAACCCACCACTAGTGTCCAGGCTGACTAGCTGCTTACAGATGCCCCCACCAGACATGTTTCTGGACCCCTGGGTCGAGAGCCTGCTGCTCTCTGGTGCCTGAAACAATGCAGATCCTAGGACGAGGTGCCAAGTCTCCTCCCACAGGATGGGCAGGGTTCACGAAGGGGAAGCTTCAAAGGCATGCCACCTTTGTGAGCCTCCCCAGACCATTTTCTGCTTTCAGCAACTGGTCCCCACTAGTTCTAACCCCCACTTTGAGAGGGAGAGCCAGCGGAAGTTGGCAGAGATGTGCCCACCTCTACCAACTCTACCCCTCAGGTGGGGGAGGTGAGGTGAAGCACAATTCTGAGGCCCTGCCATCTTGAGGATGGGGAACCCAACCAACCAGGGACAGGCTCCTGCCTCCCTTCCACTGGTGGGTGGCACTATAGGGGGTGTTTCCCTCCCCAGGGAAGGGGCCTATTGGTCCCTGCCCTTTACCTACCTGTAATGCCCCTAAATCTAATATTTAAGGGGCACCCTGAACCTTGCTTCCTCAGATCCAGCCTGAAAACAAGAAGAAAATAAGAAGAAGGACCGAACAGCTGTGCAGCCAGCTAACAAGAGGAAGACTCCCACTGACTAGGCCCCAGCCCTACCGGCCTGTCTCCCCTTGAACCTGCTTCTGCAAAATCCTGGTGTGGTTTGCAGCCAGCAACCTCAAAAATCCCATAGGACCTGCCTGCCTTCACTTCCAAAGACTGCTTCTCCCATGAACACCGGATTTGTTCAACTGCAACCTATGGCAGCAGCCAGTGACCGCGAATCCAGCCCACTCTGCACCCGCCGAAGTCGGCCCGAGCTCGAGTGGAAAAATACCATGAAGAGGTCACCGTTTTGATCCTGACCTGAGATCCGGTGACCCCTAACTTGCCTCAAGCCTCCAGCCGACGCTTGCATCCTAAATCCAGAAGGTCCCCCTAACAACGACCAGGAGCTGCTAAGAAGATCCGACCCCAAAAGGCACCCCTCTACCCGACGCCCCAATGCCTTGTGTGCCTAAACCGACGGTGCCTAACCAACCCATAACTTCTCAACTTACCTCTCCAAGTGGTGGTCGCACCCAGAAGTCCTTCGTCTCCCTGCCTGCAGTGCTTTTGCAAACCGGAGGTTCTCAATGGAAAACAACAGGGCGCCTGATGTCGCAACAGCACTCTGCACCCAGCCGCCCCAGTGCCACTGAGGGTGCACCTTTTGTGCTACTGTGTTTCCCCATTTGCCCTGACCTTAACCCTAGGAGCTTTGCTCCCACAGCCCAGTGGCCTGCTTGCCAGCAGCCACCAAACGGAGGCCTCCTATCCCCAATTGGATAACAATGGGCCTCAACACTCTGCACCCGGCCGCCCTAGTGCTCCTGAGGGTGCAACAACAGTGCTTCACTAACCCTGGGGGACCCCTGAGTCTAACTCAGAACCTTAACTCCCACAGTCGATTACTTACCTGTGAACCGATAACCTGTTTGTCTTCCATAGGATAACATTGACAATTTCCTTTGAAAAAGTTTCTAAGTGTGGAGTTTTGAAATCTAAACATATTCTTTAAAAATCGCACAAATAACCAAACTTATTTACTTACCTGTTTACAGGAAATGTCCCAGTGCGGAATCCAGGTATCCAACACAAAGTAATAAAAGTAACGTACACAGTAACTTACCTGTAATTTACTGAAAAAGCCTATTCATTTCAATGCACTGTTTTCTTCCAAAAAAACGACTAGGTGTGGAGTTTTGAAAACTAAAGATATTCTTTAAAAAGCATGCGAGTAACCAAAATGCAATTAATAATAATAATAATAAAACCACTTATAGAGCGCATGGTTACACTAAAGACAGTGTGTCCCCGCGCTAAGAAGTGCTGCTGCTCCCGTAAGAGGCCGAGGACAGGGGATAGACTGCGTCCCGGGATTCCGAATCAGTTATTCCTTTGGGAAGAGGTAGGTTTTTAGTTTAGATCTGAATAATATTTCAGAAGGCTCCATGCGCAAGTCAAGGGGGAGATTGTTCCAGTGCTTGCTCGCAAGATAGCGGAAGAAGCTGCCTCCCATCCTGCTCCTGCGTACACAAGGGATTTGAAACAGCATTGCTCCCGCAGATCTAAGGTCCCGGGTAGGGCGAGATATGGTCAGGAGGTTGCGCAAATACCTTGGTCCTTTACCCTGGGCAATGCGGTGTGCAAAGCAGAGAGCTTTAAACTTGATGCGCTCCTCAATAGGGAGCCAGTGAAGTTTTTGTAATGCTGATTTGCCGGATGCCCTGCGCGGGAGGTTGCGTACCATGCGGGCGGCGGCATTTTGTACGCTTTGTAATTGGTGTAAGCCTTTCCTGCTCAGTCCTAAAAGGAGGGCGTTACCTTAGTCCAAATGTGGAGTCACTAGGGCATGAACGAGAGTCTTCCTAGGACTGATGGGGAGCAGATCAAGAACTTTACGGAGTGTTTTTAGTATACCAAAGCATTTGCCCGTAATTTTGCTGATCTGTTGTTTGAAGGAGAGCTCCGCATCCAACCATATCCCAAGATGTTTAATGGAAAGTGCTGGACGGGGAACTACTCCGAGTTCTGATGGCCACCAAGCCTGCGACCAAGCAGAGGAGGACTTGCCAACCATCAATAGCTTACTTACAAATTACTTACCTGATTATAGGAAATGTCCCAGTGCTGAATCTAGGTATCCTTTGTGCAACAAGGAGGTAGGTCCTGGGACGTAGGGTCAGCTGGACAGTTGCTCCGCCTTTATCGGCTGGTTTGACTATAATTGTGCAGTCCTCACTAAGACCTTTCAGTGCTGCCTGTTGGCCTTTACTTAAATTTGGCTTGACAAACTTATTATTTTTCTCAAGCTTATTTATTGAGGATAGGACCACTTGCTCAAAAGCATAAATCTGTTTTCGGATATTCTGATTGGGAATAAAAGTGGATTTATTTCTCAACCATGTTGTTTCATTATCAATTATCGGTGGCTGATTGTTGAATAAATGAACCCCACCTAACAGCAGCCAATACATATTATATATATTATATTATATTATATTATAATATATTATATTAGAGCTACTCTTCTTTTCTTTTTTATTCATATTTTGCACAAACCCTGCAGGAAAAAGTCATAAAGCCCTGATGAGAACACGCAAATTAAAATAGCGAGTTCGAAACGCGTCAGCCAAATGGAGACAAGTATTTGATAACAGCTAGCAATGAGTTGCTCCTTGAACGACTGAAATACAGATTAAGTCCTTCAGTCTCACTTGTATTATCTATGACATTGATTTTTTTCTCCATCTGATTTTCTCTCCATCTGATTGTTAATATACCTCTTTCAAAGAAAGATAGTGCAAATAATGAATACTTTTGTTGGTGCACAAACTATTGTGCAAATGTATATATGAAATGTTCAGATTCACGTTCTGTTGTTTATATGCGATGTTTTTTGATTAAGTATATGTTGTTTGAATAAGTGTATGTCAAATGTATATGGTATGTCTTTTTCGTACAAATGAATTTCTAACCTAAAAATCAAAAAGTAAAAGGGTATAAATAAATAATACCAGACAAATCTTGAAATATACTTTATTTGTCACTCCAAATAAGGAGAAGTCACTAGCTCTTTGTATGGTCAGCACTCATTTTTCCAGAATCTAGGTATCCAGCACTGAGTTAGAAAAGTAATGTAAAAAGTAACTTACCTGTAATTTACTGAAAAAGCCTATTCATTCCAATGAACTGTATTTGCTAAGTGTTGCAACCTGTTGCATCCCATGTAAATGAAACAATGTACAAGTTCTATTGCATTTTCAAACTGTTCTACATTCAGCAACTTATTACTGAAATGTATTTTATGCTTACCTGTGCCATGCTTGATTGGTTCTAAAAATAAACAACAGTATATTTTTTTATACAAAAACAATTGGCCTAGAGTTCAGCTCTTGACTGTGTGAATTCATTTGCTGACTGAGTGTGTACATCAAATGCTTAACACTGTCCTCTGATATTGCTTACTGCTCGAACACTCTACCACAAATAGAGAGTAAGGAACTATCTAACTTTAATCTCTGCCTACCTCTGGGGTCACTTGGTCTCTATACACAAAATACCGCATTTTGGTGTAGTATGTAGTATATATAGAGCCAGTTTCCTACAGAAAGCAGATATTTAACAGCATTCTCAGCGCTCAGTTCTCAGCGTCCATTTTGTCAACTCCCCTGGTTTGTTCTCAGCTAGGGTAAAGAGTTACTTCAGAATTTGGATGAAGAGGCAATGTCCTATGTAGATGATATTTATCTGACAGATGATGGTTTAATGGATCATTTGACCAGAGTGAGCAACATCATTTTGGGGTTCACCTCTGAGGGCCACAAATTCAATTTCTAAAATAGAAACTAGCCCATCTCAATGTCCTATTTTTGGGATATGAGCTTTCAAGTAAAGGGATTAGCCTAGCAGCTAACTTTTTAGAAAAGTGTGCACTGCTCCTACCATACTCGTGATTGCTACACGATGGAGGTGTCATCCCGTCCATGGACCAAGGAGCACTCATAGGAGCCCTAGTACCGGTTCCCAGTTTTTATATGTATATGCATGGAACGGGACCATAGCACATACGGAATCCCATATCTAGAACCTTGTATAGTGTAGTCCTATCTATTGCCCGAATCACTTCTGTCTAATTGGTGCATCCACACCATCTCTTTGTGGGATATACATATTGCCCTACCCATTTCTTGTAGGGGGTGCTGTCAGCCAGAGGACTGTTTATCTCATTATATGAGCAGGGTCCTACTTCTAGATATTTAGACCCTCTGGCCCTCCTTCCGGCATCGATTTGCGAGACCCCTGTTCTCCCTACGGTCTATCCAAGAGATCAATTAAACAAAAGCTCAGAGTTTTATTATTTAGAGCCCTCGATGCACTACGAATAAGAAATTTATTGGAGATTTTTGAATGACTACGAATCTTCGAATGCTTAATTGACCAGCTGCGCCCTGACAAAGGAAACTGTGGTCTTTGGACCCCCCTCCGAAACGCGCTTCAGTGCTTTTTCTCCTTATATGTTTTAACTTATGTATTGATGTTATGCATTTTGATATATATTGTTTTGTCTAGTTATGTGTGGTAGTATGATAGTGTATGGTACGACTGTAGTGGCATGTTTGATGTTGGTTGAGTGCATGGATTCAGTTCCATTGAGAACATAGTTTTGTTTGGGCTCATACATGAAATCTTAATGATGTTATCTACTTGAACAAATGAATATTTTTGATAAATAAAAATGTAATATAAATTACTGTCTTGTGGAACAATGTATTGTTGATGTGTGAGGTAGCACCTATAATTATATGTTAAGGAGAGGTTCTCAGTTTTTGTTATATTGTACCCTACCTTCCTCTCCTTAAATGTTATGATACAGGGACCCTGTTTTGTTCTATTTTTGCACTGCTCCAACCTCCTAAATCATTGCAAAATTTATAATCCATTTTGGGATTCTTTTTCTGGTAGAACTTACATTTTAGATTACGCAGAAAAAGTGAAACCTTTCTACGACCTAATAAGACCTGATTTTTCACTTAGGCATTGGCTATAGGAACACACAGATATCCTTCTTTCCTTACAAGCTGACATGATAGCTTCCAAACACATACACACTGGTGTAAACACCACAAATTTGGTGATCTGTGTTATAGTGGGTCAATCCAGGTATACTTACCTAACCTTCAAAGAAGGCAAGACAGTGCCTATAGCATATAAATCACACCTGTACACAAACGCAGAAATGTGTTTTGCTTCTACAGAAAAATTCTGACAGCAGTACAGACTGCTGTAGTGTTAGAAGGCGCACTGGCTCAGGGGAAACGAATAATTGTTGTGACTCCAGTACTGGCCTTAGAGGCTGTCACAAAGGTAAGTTTTCCAAACGCTAAAGCCTTACATCCAAGATGGATACAATGGGCTAATTCACTCACTGCAATAGATGTAGATTACAAATTTGACTCTACGCTTAAAATGCAAGCATTCTTGCAATACGAACACGAATATTCACTCCTGAATGAAATAATTACTCTAGATCAGTATGAATATATTATTTACACTGACAGATCTGCTCAGCCGGCCATAGGAATTAAACAACAATACAGCACCAAGTGAGCGATTGTGAAGGGTCGTTTGCAGGATGGCATGTTCCATCCTAGCAGTATGAAGACCAAGTCTCTAGGAGACTGCACGGCACAGCTGGCAGAATTAAAAGCCCTGTTACTGGAACTAATAAATACGGATCGAGAATTCCCCACACTGATCGTGTGCGATTAATTTTACTGTGTCCAGTCATATAATGAATAGCTTCACCACTGGGGTCAGGTAGCTGAGTTGAAAAAATGAACTACCAAGAGCTCACATGATACACATGCTGAGTCATCAACGTGATGGCGCTCACGTTGAAGGGAATTCATTGGCTGATGAAGCCATAAAAGGGGCAGTACGAACTACTGCTGTAGCTGCAATCACTCATTCTAGAACGAGAAAAGACGGAAGCAAAATGGCATCCGTCATTGCTTCGCGTAAAAACAGCACAACCTTGCTGAAAGCTTTTCCACTCAAGTACTCCTACAAGTTAGATGCAAATAACATTCCGTATGCTCAAATTCCTGGAGTGGGGGATAGAGTAGTATCAAACATGGAACGCAGATTAGGCTTAATACTAGCTGCATGCTAGGGCCTAGGTTCTGCCCACGCAGGGATTACCCAACAGTTTCTTTGCAGAAGCAACGGTATTGGTGGCCAGGACTAGCTAAACAAACAAAGAATTTTGACTTAAAGTGCGACATCTGTCAGCAAATGAAGGGTTCCACCATAGCACGTCCAGCGCAGACACCACTATTGATATTAAACAGACCACTCACTTGTGTCTATTTGGACCACTGTGGTCCCCTACAATCAGATGGGGCTTACAAGTATATCTTGGTGGCAGTGGATTCATGTTAAAAATTCCTGTGGGTTTGCCACAGCACCTGGCTGGCGCTCAAACTGTTATAAAAGATTTACGAATCTTCATAGGGACATACCAGCTGGCACATTACATTCTGACTGTGGCCCTGCGTTTAGCTTCAGGACTTACAAGGAAGCTACGGGAAGTTTGAGTGTTGCACTGCGGTGCTCCTTTCTGTACCATCCAGAGGGAAATTCAGTTGTGGAGAGGAAAAACTGAGACTTAAAGCAATCTTTAATAGCAAGGGTATTAGGTTCGGGTGGTAGTTCGGTCAATCACCTATATGGGGTCAAGAGGGCTCTCAATAACATGCCAAGAAGTTCCCTAGGATGTGTCACTCCTTACAAGGTTCCATTTGGGACAAGAATGTGGGTACCTGATCTCGACTATGAAAGCACAGTGATGGATAAAAAACCTTTTGACATCAATAACAACAAAGCAACATGCAAGTAAAATGCACCGCCACTGGGGAAGTCGAATCAGTCACAGCAAGACCTGCCTGGATCCCAAATGTCGGGGATCTGGTCAGGGAAAAGACTGTGGACAAGAAAGAAATTGGGCCATCATACAGAAAGCCTGTATCTGTCCTGGCTGCCGAAGGAACAAGAACAGTTCTTCTTACGCCTCTTGCCAGAAAAAAAGAAAAGAGATTTGTCTCCATCGATCTGATCAAATCACACTATGTGGCTGATACTGAATACTAGGCCTTGTAGGCTCCTGGGTAGCTGATGCTCTCCTCTCGCTACCATACAGGAAGTTCAGACAGAAAGACTCATAACATTCGTAGAGTCACCAATACAAAATAATGGACTTTCCAACAATGAAATGTAACTCGTTCCTGTTGAAATAGAACATCAAAACACAAATGAAAGACAAATATCAATACGGCCAACAACCGATATCTAAATAAATATGCCTCTACAAGAGACATCTGCCAAATCAACAAAACCTGCTGAGCTACCAAAGATAGATTGTGCTGGATCTGGCTACGTCATCGATTTTGATACCTCTTCTTGTGATCCCAGTGAACCTGAAACAACGCCAGCTCAAGTTTCCTGTAAAGAACAACTTCATGAATTCTACATCTTTCAGAAAAAGACAATCCTTGTATCACCTTGGCTACAACTCTGGATAATAACTGGAATATTGTTCTTTCTATCCTGGATTGGTCTCATGATTGTTTTTTCCTTACTCATGAACGGAAATTATCTCCCAGAATGCTCTACATATCAAATGTAAACTTGGTCCTGAAACCTCATACGTCATCTCATCGCGAACAAGGAGACCTGTCCTTCCTGAACATTACAGCTGTTCCAATTCCTGATGGTATAGTTTAGGACAGAGTTGCATATGATGTAATTGGTCCCACTGAACCTTTGAAAAAACCTCATATATTTAAAATTTCTTTAAATTATATTATTACCTCCAGCACATTTCCCGACAATTGGGATTTGGAAACTGTAAATAATATGTTGTCTGATTTAGAACAATCCGCTGCATTTTTAAGCACTGAAATGTTAGAAGACATAACTGATTATGACACAATGTACTGTTACCAGAATTATGGTCATCGCTTTTTACATAAATCCAGTATCGCACGTAATGATTTTACATACTACCAATGGGAACATTGCCCAACACAACCCAAAGGTAGTTCAAGAACGTTCACACAGAAGTTTTCTTATTTTTCAGGGTTTAACACTTCTGACCTGACCTTATATTACTACAAGGATGCACCTACAACTGCACAGAAAAATATGCTTACAAACACCAAACAGATTTACTCTGCATCCTTTATTTCCCAACTGTCTGGACAGGGTTTCGGCTTATGGAAGGACACTATAGACTTAAAACCAGTCTGGGGTTCATAGGAATGTCAAGTTCAGGAAACAGAAGCACTATTTTGAGCGTGCCTCATTCCACAGCTTGTCATCTTTAAGAACAACTCTGTACAACAGACTTCCTGTCTTGGAATAGACAAAAACATAGATTTGAACACACCTCAGATTCCCTCACTATCACACTTTGAGGGGTGGCAAAACTTTACAACACATGGTGAGGGTAAAGTAGATGACATCATACATAACGTTTCATACAATTCATCAGACCCCGATTGGAAGGGATGGTTAGTTTGGTCCTCATATATCAAAACAAAGAGAGAGAGAGGGAATTTTTACTCCACTCTTATTCCCCAGGGGTAATAAAATAAACAACAAAAGAGTGAAGCCGAGGTGGAGAAGGCTAGAAGGCGGAATCACTCATGTTTTTTAGAAGGGTCCTCACTCACCAACCTAGTTAGTGACATGCTTCATCAAAGGACCCCTACCAGAGAGGCTGAGTGCCTCTCCGGTGTGCTATGACGCCTGATTACAGCAGAGCGGGATTTTGTGACTGTTGAGTGCATGTGCTGGTGCAGTGAGTGGTGTTAAAATAGCCTATACTACTAATGTTTAATGATAGGGTAGTATGACCAGAGTAAAACATAGTGCAGGGTGGACATTGTGACTAATTAGATTGAGAGTGGAGGTGCAGGGTGGACGTTATGACTGATTAGATTGATCAGTTACATCCGACATGTTTCAGCCTCTGTGAGCAAGTGGCGAATTGGTGGTCCTTGAGAAGGGCCTCGGCTTTGTACCTACAGCAAGACTTGACAAGTTCCGCCTCCATTGTGAACTATTCAGAAAAGGGGGGTGGTGATGAACAGAGTGTCTGAATTAAGCAGACCACTCTTACCCAGTCCAAAGATCAGGGCTTGATCCATCACCGTTATTTATCTCACTGCACTATCCCAGTTCAGAACCTGGCTATATGCAAATCAGTCTGTCCCTGGCCCAGTGCATCATGGGAACAGGGCAGACTAAACTACCAAGCCAATTCTTCACCAGAAAGGAGACAAGCTACCGGGGACCGGTTTCTGGCATTTCAGCCGTCGTCGGCCCGGCTTGCTTGAATCCTGATGGTGCAGTGAGAAAGGGACTCATGTCTGAGTATACCCTGCCACACCTATAGTGGCCAAAAACGATTCAGAAAAGGGGGGTGGTGATGAACAGAGTGTCTGAATTAAGCAGACCACTCTTACCCAGTCCAAAGATCAGGGCTTGATCCATCACCGTTATTTATCTCACTGCACCATCCCAGTTCAGAACCTGGCTACATGCAAATCAGTCTGTCCCTGGCCCAGTGCATCATGGGAACAGGGCAGACTAAACTACCAAGCCAATTCTTCACCAGAAAGGAGACAAGCTACCGGGGACCGGTTTCTGGCATTTCAGCCGTCGTCGGCCCGGCTTGCTTGAATCCTGATGGTGCAGTGAGAAAGGGAATCATGTCTGAGTATACCCTGCCACACCTATAGTGGCCAAAAACGATTCAGAAAAGGGGGGTGGTGATGAACAGAGTGTCTGAATTAAGCAGACCACTCTTACCCAGTCCAAAGATCAGGGCTTGATCCATCACCGTTATTTATCTCACTGCACCATCCCAGTTCAGAACCTGGCTATATGCAAATCAGTCTGTCCCTGGCCCAGTGCATCATGGGAACAGGGCAGACTAAACTACCAAGCCAATTCTTCACCAGAAAGGAGACAAGCTACCGGGGACCGGTTTCTGGCATTTCAGCCGTCGTCGGCCCGACTTCTGAGCTGGGATGGTGCAGTGATATAAAAAAACGGAGATGGATCAAGCCCTGATCTTTGGACTGGGTAAGAGTGGTCTGCTTAATTCAGACACTCTGTTCATCACCACCCTCTTTTCTGAATCATTTTGTCCACCATAAGCGTGGAAGGGTATACTCAGATGTGAGTCCCTTGCTCATTGCACCATCAGGATTCAAGCAAGCCGGGCCGAAGACGGCTGAAATGCCAGAAACCGGTCCCCGGAAGCTTGTTTCCTTCCCAGTATAAGAATTGGCTTGGTAGTTTGGTTTGCCCTGTTCCCATCATGCACTGGGACAGGAACAGACTAATTTGCATGTAGCCAGGTTCTGAGCTGGGATGGTGCAGTGAGCTAAAAAACAGTGATGGATCAAGCCCTGATCTTTGGACTGGGTAAGAGTGGTCTGCTTAATTCAGACACTATGTTCATCACCACCCTCTTTTCTGAATCATTTTGTCCACCATAAGCGTGGAAGGGTATACTCAGATGTGAGTCCCTTGCTCATTGCACCATCAGGATTCAAGCAAGCCGGGCCGAAGACGGCTGAAATGCCAGAAACCGGTCCCCGGAAGCTTGTTTCCTTCCCAGTATAAGAATTGGCTTGGTAGTTTGTTTTGCCCTGTTCCCATCATGCACTGGGACAGGAACAGACTAATTTGCATGTAGCCAGGTTCTGAGCTGGGATGGTGCAGTGAGCTAAAAAACCGTGATGGATCAAGCCCTGATCTTTGGACTGGGTAAGAGTGGTCTGCTTAATTCAGACACTCTGTTCATCACCACCCTCTTTTCTGATCCATTGTGAACTGTCGGATTTCTTTAAGAAGCTTAAATTGAGGGCATATTTTGACAAACTAGAACCAACGGTGTGCCCTACTCTACAGAAGAAACTGGATTGAGACTGAAATCCACCTTTGTCCTACCGCAGCATATGGTCCCCGTAGAAATACAGGCCTTTGAGCAGGCAGTGTTTATTGACCTGGAGAAGTTCGAGGAATCTAAAATCTTCAAGAATATGAGTACTATTGAATTCCAAAGTCTCCAGAAGCTGCAGAACAATGACACCATCATTATAAAGCCTGCGGACAAAGGGGGTGGCTTAGTGATCCTAGACAAAGGAGGCCTATGATACAGAATGCTGTCGCCTCCTCCTTGATAGGAGTAGCTACACCCCACTGACATTTTTATTTATTTATTTTATTTAGGAAATTTGTTAAGCGCACAAATACCCGAGGGTGTCTCGGCGCTGAGTATACACTATACTTATCCATGAGTAGTTATAAATAGTGCAGCCAGGTTAAGTTGTTCATGAGAGGTTATTGTTTGAACATCAGACCCTATAGCATCCCTAATATCAGAGATCACCAGCTTGGTCAATCTCACTGAAACTAGTGGTCATATTTCAAAACACGAGGCAGATTTCTTAACCACTGGGGACAGCGTTATCCCCTATTTTTACACCCTACCTAAGACACACCCTACCTAACATTAGTTTGGTCCTCAGACACAAATAGATGTCAGTCGAGGTTCAGGGGTACCACCGAGTGGGTTTAGTATCCATAGGCCGGACCAACGATATGTAGAAGGAGAACATCCGGGGGTGGTGACATCATACAGTGTTGGAAGTTACGGCACGATTGGCTAAAAACCTCAACACTATCCCAGCTGAAACAACACTTATCCTTACTATCAGTAGACCTGGATCTAAGGGATCTAAGGGACTTTTTATTCGGTCCTCGAAAGCCGCGGCCGAAATGTTTTTTATATGCTGCTTATAATAAAACTTGGAAATCTCTCAACCAGAAGCTGCGGAGAGACTTTGTGAAATTGATCGAATTAGCCTAGAAAAAGCCATAGCTGTTGTTGATAATAGTAGGACTACATTGATTTGTCCATACTACAGCACGGACAGTCTCAGTTACGTTCTATTATGTTGTTAAACTCAACACTACAATGATTGCGTTCTGGTTATGGGCATTGGCGATTTATCAACTGTACGTCCCTGTTCTCTGCGTACAATCTAACTAAGAAGCAGATAACAATGGCACAAAGAAGAGCAAAATATACACTGTTGCATATTGAAAAACTGGACCAATACCCTTTAAATGTGGCAGTGTCACCGTCCACAGAATGGTTAATTCATGGCCATATCACGTTACCGGTCAAAACCTTCTAGTTTCATTAATGCTTAGAACAACAACAGGCAGGCAGATATGAAGCAATGTGTAAAGAATTCCTCAAGGAATCTTGGGAATTGCCTTACAGATTTTGATGTAGGAGTGCAGACATGGAAGTATTTCTCAGCTGTACTGAATACGAGAACTCTTTAAGTGGATCTCTCATATGCCAGGATATTATGCTTCACGGGCCTGTAACGGCTCAGTTGCAAACCTATCCTGTCATTTGAAAGGGTCCCCGGCTGCAGTGATTAATCCAGTGTTCAAGTTGTTCTCAAATGGGAGTTACTCGATGATGAATGATCAAGGTTGTTGTGGGATGCTTCCGGGCATCGCAAATCTTGTCACTGTAGGCGCCAGGGTTACTTGTGTCCAAGTACTGTTTCCACCAACCCACACAGTCAGGGAGGCGCTGTTCTGGCCTTCATTGAATATTTCCTTTATACCGTATAATACTCTGAACCGAATAAAAGCCATGCTTTTACAGAAAACCGTGCCCTTAACCTCCACCCGAAAGACTTTTGATCTTGAGGTCGCAAGGTACTCCGCTGAGATACAGGCACTTGTATGAACTAACTGTCCTTTCCATTTCACAGAAATGGTACAACGTATCTTTAACATGCCTGATACAATGGGTATAGTTGAAGGACTGGGCTATTCTAAGGCCCAGCGGTGCCAGGGGACAACACCTGAAACCTTTGTGGGTTACCTGTTCCGGCGTACAAATTACAGAGACACGGGACACTTCCTTCGGCGTCAAAGATCGAGGTTTATTTACTGCAGGGAACACAGAAGTCACAAGAAGTACAATGTGTGTAGGTTCTAGGAGACTGCTTCAAATTGCAATAGTGGATCGCTCCTTTTATACATATTTCGGTCATAGCACAACATGACGAACAAAAGGTTACGACTCAGTTCCCACAGTACACTTCAAAAGGGTTGCTTTCATGTATTCTGGATCCCGGAACATAATTACAGTAGCATCGCCGGTTCCCAACTGTAAAAGTACATCATCCCACCATTAAGTACATTCCATTCCGGCTGTAAACGAGTTCAAGGAAAGATAGAAACAGGTGGAAGGAAGACAAAGATAGACAACAGATTGAAAAGAGTGTGGGGGGTGATATCGGAAACACGATTGCAGGATCAAAGGAGACATGCCTAATGAATGCACAGCTGAAACAATAGACCGGCACGGTAAGATGAGCCTCGAGCGGGGCCATCTACCTCTGCAGTGTCATCCCCCTCATCATAAAGACACCCTCAAAGGAACACGTGTCTTCCGCAAGAGCTTGGGAATCCCAGGGTCACGAATCGGACAATGTCCGTTCGCTGGCTACTTGAGGGCAAGAGACAAAATGGATGCCGTATCTAAAATGGAACCCGTGGGTTCAGATGAAGAAACCCACGAATAAGACGAACGGTTCAGGTCAGCATAGCGAAAACGCGCACACCCACTAAACTCGTCATTTGCGGTTCATAGATACCAAACTCGTCCATATTCGAACGAGTCGAAAACACCACTATGATTGTCACGGAACCTCAGACGCTCCTTTGGCCCTCATGTAGGCAAGCACTAGTCGATATCAGAATCGATCTCGATATTCATCAGATCATTCAGATGTTGCTGCAACATCATTCTATCCATCAATGCTTCCTTGGTAACAGATGGCCGTCTTATACACGTCGTAGCACAGAGGCCACATAAGGCAGGACCACACTGTACGCAAAGACAACACGTGAACAGAAATGCTACAACAACCCCAATGATCATCAGAATCTTCCAACCCCACGTCGACATCAGGCCCCAAAACCATCCTAGTAGCGTCCAATCACCTACGTCCACGTGTATGGACTCGGAGATCTTATGCAACTTCGAGATGGCTTGATAGACAGTTGGAGCGTTATCAGGGATGAAAATACAGCAACTCGAATGGATCACCTTACATACACCACCTCTATCTGCAAGCACAACGTCTAGAACCATACGGTTTTGCAACGTCATAAGCCTGTCCGCCTGAAGCTCTGCTGTCAAATTACCAAGAGCACTTGCAGTTATATTAGCAGTCGATTCCACCACTCGAGTCAACTGTCTCAGGTTCCTACTATTGATCATAGGTCCCCAAAACGGCAAGAAACCCTTAAAGAAGTCTCCTGCTTCTTGACCGGCAGTGTCTTCTTCGCTAATAACACCCCTCACAACTCTAGTCTTGTGATAGTCCGACCCAACTGTGAAGGTCGGTAGCAACAGATTCGCAATATAACAGGTGCCTGAGAAATCACGAGGCAACCATGTATATGCGCGGTCGTAACATACAAAGTATGTACCCTTGGCAGTCAAAAGAACAGGGGAAGAGAGCGTTGGTAAAACATACGTTTCAGTGCAAGCACTCATCCCAAGCTGAGCTCGCGGGCTTCGGCCAAGACCTTTCAAGCAGAAATTACCGAGATGGGGTACGATCCAGATCGGAGACGAGCTTTTAAGCTGTCTATCACCCACTGACATGCTATACTCAGCCTCACTCAGATCTCTGTATGCTCGCACCTCTTCCTCTGGAATAAGCGATGCGTCAAAGATATCTCTATCTAAATCAGCAATCGCTCTTGCCAAAGGCTTGTGGTACGGGCCAGGACCATGATCTGCAGTTCATGGCTCTCGATGGGGGTAGGAATCTAGTGCGCTACGAAACATAGTTTGGAATGCTCGAGCTGACCCCTGGGAACTATAAGGAAGGACCAAATACGGAATTCCCCTATCCATGGTATGTGGCATTAAACCACACACCCAACAGTTAGTAGTATTCATCACCAACTGATGTTGATGAAGAAGCTGGACAAAGGAGTTATTCATGAATTCCGCACGTCTAATCTGTTCGTGTTGGGGTAGAGGATGAAAGGAATGTGGAGAAACAGTGGGAATAGATTTCAGTTCAGAAGAAGAAGTAGGTAAAGCAGAAGGCAATAACGACTGTAGTCCAAAATACACTCCACCCACCAATAGCATGGAAACAGTCAAGAACAGCAGGAACACCTGAAACAGAAAGCATTTTGTTCGTACGACCCTATGTAATGTCGATCTTTGCGCTAACATCTTCTCCACTTCCGACAACTTTGAGAATTCCATCCTCTAAAAAACCGTCCGCAACGTTCTTGATGCACTTCGTTCTGAGTAGCGATTATCAATTCCCGGGAGTTCCCAGGAATCGACAAAAGTACCGACCTAGTGTCAGGAACCTGCTAAACAGAAGGAAGTACCCGCACGGCCCTACGGTCAACCCGGATGTAAGGTTTTCTTTAATCAAGCATTCAAATTTAATACAAAATCTCCTAGCTGTGGAAAAACACACGTGGAAAAGAACTCAAAAATTAATAGAGGATGCAATTGTTCATAATGTTCAAAATGACAGTAAGGGGTAATATGAATTCAAAAAGGGGAAAAAAGCAAAAAGTGTTTTATTAGTCTTTGTTGTGAGAACGAAGAAAATATCTGCTTCTTCCAGGACGAGTCTGCTCTTCGAATAATTGTTCAGGTTGCGGAACAGAGTCCTGTCGATCAGATGATAGTTCGAGTCTCGAATTCTCCAATGACAAAGGTTCAACAAATGTATCTGACTGCAATGAAGTGTCTCCTACAGGTTGAGCATCACAGAACGGCACAAATTTTATTGGGGTCTCGGTTTCCGTTGCGGCGATTCCTGTCCTCACCCACGAATCTGCTGGTAAAGGTATAGGCACCTTTTTGGTGTGGGTGGCATGCACCCAATTTTTCCGGCCTTCCAGACGAACTGCAGTTCTTGTGGCAAGGAGGACTTGGAACGGGCCCACGAATCTCGGCTCCAAATTGCGCTTCCTGCCAAAATTACGGGTGACCACCCAGTCACCCGGTTGGAGCCAATGTCCAGGACCCTCTGTCTGTGCCGGCAGTGCTTCAAAGACCTGTTGATGAATTAACCTCAGTTTAGCAGTCAGATCATGAAGATAATCAATTAACATTGGGTACTCAAGACTATCGAAGGCCCTAGGCCTCGGGACCCCCCAAACGTTCGCAGGACGGCCGAACACAATCTCATATGGGCTAAGCCCTACTCGAGAGTGTACAGTCGCCCTGGTCGACAAGAGAGCCAGAGGCAAGGCATCAGGCCATGACAACCCAGTCGTAGCTTGGATCTTAGCAAGTTTCAGTTTCAAAGTACCATTGTACCCTTCAACTAAACCTGCTGATTGGGGATGATTGGCGCTATGGAATTTTTGTCGAATTCCAAGGCCCTTACACACACTCTGCATCACACTCCCCACAAACTCACTTCCGTTATACGACCATACAATCCGTGGCATTCCATACCGAGGAAAGTATTCCTTCAGTAGGACTTTCGCTGTGGACAAGGCAGTATTATCTTTGAGAGGGTAGGCTTCGATCCATCTGGAGAACGCGCAAACCACGACTAAAACGTACTTCAGGTTATTACATCTCTCCATATGGATGAAGTCCAGTTGGATAACCTCAAAGGGACATATAGGAGGAGCAAAATGGTCAGGTGGAGTAGGGGTGCCCTTGCCGGGATTGTACATCATACATACCATACAATTCTTAACCACTCTCTCAGCACACTTAGCGATACCATCATTCTTCCATACAGGGGACAGCAACTTGCAGATACCTTTCGCGCTAATATGTGACAAGCCATGAGCCATGGTCACAACGGCTAGCACATATGCATCCGGCAACATCCATCTCTGACTTTCCGACAAATCAATCCAACATCCGTGCGCATCTATCTTTCCCGTGCTTTCTTTCCACTTAGTCTTTTCAGTTTCGGTGGCCTCATTCTGAATCGCTTTCACGCTCTCAACAGTGTCCTCACACATACCAGTCTCTGTCGACCACCTTACTGAACTCGTAACGTACATTCGGGTTGCAAGGTTCTTAGCTGTCTCTTTAGCAATCTCATCCGCAAACGCGTTACCACGACCAACATCATCCGTCACCTTTCGGTGCGCGCTGCATTTCATAATCGCCACCTGCTTAGGCAATGTAAGTGCGTCCAAAAGATCGTTCACGAGCTGTCCGTGTTGGATCTTCGTGCCATGCGATGTCATGAATCCTCTTTCTCTCCACAGACGACCAAAGGTATGTGCAACGCCAAATGCATATTGACTATCAGTAAACACATTCACTCGCTTTCCCTTTGACAAAACACACGCTCTCGTCAACGCAATCAACTCTGCCGGCTGCGCGGAATTCTGACTCAATCTCGCAGTTTCCACAACCGTACTCAACGTCACCACAGCATACGCAGTCGTCACATCACCATTCGGCAACTTAAAACACGAACCATCAACATACAAAGTACCATCGGGATCTGCCAATGGAGTGTTGTTTAGGTCAACACGACCCTTCGTTTCTTCCTCAGTTCGCAAATAACAATCATGTGGTGGTACATCATCTGATTCCATATGAGTTGGCAACAACGTCGCCGGGTTTAGTACATTACAGCGCTTTATTTGTATGTGACTTGCCAAAAGCGTCAACTCATAACCGGACAACCTTGCGCTCGTCAAGTGTTGGGTTTTTGTACGATTCAAGAGAGTGTCAACTGCATGCGGAACCATCACCGTAAGCATATTATCCATGACCAATCCTGCAGATTGACGGATGGACACCGCAGCTGCCGCTGACGCTCTTAGACAACTCGGCAACGCTCTAGCTACTGGGTCCAAGGTCGAGGAAAAATATGCACATGGACGCTGCTTACCGCCAAATTGTTGCGTCAAAACACTCAACGCACAACCCTCTCTCTCGTGAACGTATAATGTAAACGGCTTACTGTAGTCAGGAGTACCTAACACAGGGGCCGAACACAACGCATCACGCAATTCAGAAAAACTTTTCTGACACTCTTCAGTCCATGGCAAAGGAGTTGGAACATCCTTGGACGTGAGGGCTACCAATGGCTTTGCTAGCAATGAAAAATTTGGAATCCATTGCCTGCAGTATGACGTGATACCTAGAAAGGCACGCACATCTCTCTGAGTTGTTGGCACAGTCATTCGAGCGATCGCTGCAATTCTCTCTGGGGTCAACCTTCTTCCCTCCTTTGACAATAAGTGACCTAGATAGGTTACTTCTTGACAACAATATTGCAGTTTAGAAGGTGACACCTTGTGATGTAAGTCACAGAGATGCTGTAACAGCGATACTGTAGCAGTTTTGCAGATCTCTTTAGTATCAGCAGCCACAAGCAAGTCATCAACATATTGGATCAAGGCCGCACCAGTCGGTAACACAAACGCATCAAGTTGACTCTTCAGGGCTTGGCTGTATATCGATGGACTCTCACAGTAGCCCTGAGGAGCGCGTTTAAACCTAAAGCTGCGACCACCTAATGAGAAACCGAATAGATCTCTGCTTTCCTCAGCAATCGGAATGCTAAAGAAAGCATTCTTCAGATCGATCACTGAGAACCAAGAAGCAGAGGCTGGAATCAGAGTCAGTAAAGCTGTAATGTCAGGCACCACAGGAAATTGCGGAATCACAATTTTGTTCACCTCCCGTAAATCAATGACAAAACGGTAAACAGGAGGCTTGGATGGATCAGTGCGTTTCAGAATAGGTAACACAGGACTATTACACACGTTTCCCCGAGTTTCCTCAATAACATCTTTCTTGATCAAATCATAGATGATCGCTAACAACGCTCGTTCGCCATCAAGAGAGATACGATACTGGGGAATACGTGGCAATCGCACATTCGATTTCAATTGGACAACATAAGGTGAGATGTCCAGCAGGCCCACATCATTGGGACCTGTTGCCCACAAAGACTTAGGAAGAGAACTCAATTCCGGTGGGAGCTTATCAGTCGACAAATATATAGGAGAGATCACTCTCTGACCCAAAGTAAGCTCCACTCCCGCAGGAGAACAGTACAGGGTCGCATATAACCGTTTCAACAAATCCAGGCCCAAAAGATTTTCACCAAAACCAGTAGTCAAAATCAAAGGAGCTTTCAGCTCACGAGGCCCAATTGTGAGGGGCAAAGGGCTAGAAACCGGATTGCTAACGGGGCGCCAGAGAATCCAACGGAAACATTCGTTAAGCCAGACAAAGGTGCGCCAGGGAGTTTCGAATGCATGATGGAACTTTTCGCTGCACCAGTGTCCAACAGAAAAGGCTCAACTACGCCCGATGTGGCAACTGCGACGTAAGGCCCTCTCTGATCAACCGGAACTGATACTACTCCCTCTCTTTGTCTGTGGCTGTCCTAGTAATTACCGTCATCAATATCATGCTCGACGTAACAGTCATCCACATGATACTGTGCAGATCTACCTGACGATGAACCACGCTGATCAAAGCAATTATTCGAATCTGATGAATTACTAGAACGCTCATTCTGATTTTGAGTAACACCACGACCTCTACCACGCGAAGCCTGTTGAGGACCACTACGACCTCCTTGAGCCGAACCACCACTATTTCGGTCGCGCAAAACCGGACAATCAAACTTTAAATGGCCCTCAACTCTACAGTATGCGCATTAATTATATCCAAGCATAGATCTCGGCGTGGAAGAGTCATTACGCGACTGCGACCTAAAAGATTGGGATTGCGATCTATTCTGTTGCTGAGAGGCATTTTGATTTGAGCGTGGAGGATACGCTTGCTGTAACAGAACTTTGGTTTTGAGGTCCTTTGTTTTCTTATCCGCACGATCATTTTCCTCCTTCTCCCTATTTTCGTAATATTGAGCCGTGGCTAATATCTGAGCAGAGGTAGAAACAGCCCACGAACTCTCAGAATTTTTTAATTTGTTGCTAAGGTCAGGCAACAAATTCGATACAAATTTATCAACAAACAACCGCTGACCTCCCTCAGTGCTCATATCCTGACCACTGTGATCGATAAATGCCTCCTCAAATCTCGTAAAGAAATCGGAGACACTCTTGTCCTTCTTTTGCTTGCACGCAGACAGTTTATCCCAATTAACTCTCATTGCTGGCATAAGTGTCTTCATAAGTGTAATAATCCTCTGGGGCAAATTCTTAATAAGCTGTTCAGGCTTAGCCCCACCAACTTGTCGTCCGTCGGCCGCCGCAAGAGCAGCCCAATCACCGCCCAATTCGGCTACGTGATTCTCTTGACGGATTTTTGCCCAAATTGGTTGAGGTACTACATTACCGAACAACATGTCGATATTTGCAAGGTTCATAATCGTAGCATCCACTAATTGGGACAACTCTTTATAATAACCTGCAGGATTTTTGCGCGGGTCAGGCAAAGTTTGTTTCACTTGCAAAACTTCCGATCGCTTCCATGGGAGGTGTATCCAAACTCTCTGGAAGTGTGGCAAAATAGCAGGATTAACAGTAGCATCACCTGGCATCCACACTGGGGGGACTTCTCGCATGGGATACTGCCCAGGTGTTGCCATCCACTCCTCAGTTTCGTCCTTAAACAGTGCTCGAGGTAGTACAGTAGGCCGAAAAGATAGAAGATGTTCTACAGCACGTCGAACATTACTACCCACAATCATCCCACTCGAAAACTGATGCTGAAGTTCAGTCACTTCGGGTGGCACATTGTCTACCTCATCATTATCCATCACTTCTCGTAAACATTTACACATTTCCTCAAACACAAATCTCTGTGTGGGCTCATTAAATTGAGAGAAGGTCTCAAAAATTATGCACGGGGTCTTTTTAACAGGATACCTAATCCAATTACGCGCCATTTTTATTAATGTATCACTCTCCCTACCACCAGGGATTTGACTGCGACATTGAGGAACATCGGAAACATCGGACCCAAGGATAGGTCCAAATGGATAGTAAAGATTAGCAACCGCATTAGGTATGCGACTACGAACAGATGGAGAAGAGGAGAGAAGTACAGGGGCAACAACATGGGGACTAAACACAGGAGCAGTAGGAGCAGTAGGAGTAGCCAAAAGAGCAGAAATAGCGGGAACAGCAGACTGAGAAGGTATAGGCAGTGGAGCAGTAGGAACAGGAGCAGGTAAGGCAATAGGGACGACTTGAGGAACAAGGGAATTTGGAAGAACAGGACCAGCGACAGGCTGACCAGCAGCTGCCGGAACAACAGGTTGAGGAACAGGAGGAACCACAGGGGCTGTAGTATCCTGTGCATATGGAGGTGGCGATTTCAGTAGGTAGGACAACAAAGGGTCCTCTACTGCTTCCTCTCCCTTCTTATCAGTACTCAACGGTAAAACAGGATAACACTTATCCACCGCCATACGTTGTAGTCTATCAAAAACTTCCTTTTCCTTCTCTTCTTTATCTCGCTGAAACTGCTCTGCATTTCTCATCGTCGTAACGATACCTTCCCTCTTATTTCTTTTAAGCTGTTTGATTTCTTTCTGCTTGGCCTCTTTACGCCATAACCGAAAGGAATCAAACATGGCCGGCCTAGACTTCTTTTTGAACAATTTTGCTTCTAGATTATCCAAAATTGCTGTTTCGAAACTACCATGAGGTGGCCAACTAAGGACACCGTCATCTTTAGTGTAGCGGATCCAATAATCATTGTATGCGATAGGACCCACTCCATGGCGACTATATAGCTCATAGACCGGAGTTCCAACTGGAGGTATCGGACATGAGTCCTCCAATCGGGAATCCGCACCGCAACTTTTAAAACAACTAAACAAAGTACTACGGCCAGGCATCATGCACACTAACCGAGTTTCACAAACTTCAAGGGTTATCGATTTACGATATCCTCGCAAAATTGCAAGACCCTCGGTTTTTGGCAATTGCAATCGTCAAATAAAACCCAACAACTAAGAACCAAATACTAAGAACCACAAATGCAATGGAACCATGCAAACAACCAAGTTTCAACAACAACCAAGGACTCTGGGAGCGACCCACAAATACTTAACTGAAAGAGCAATGGCGTCACCAGGAAGGCCCGTCAATCGTCTCGCTGTACAAAGGACTACGCCGGGCGCCAAAACAGGTCGACAGTCAGGGCATCAGTCCGTCGCAGCCGTCAGGAGGCGGGGATCTTCGCGGGAAAAGTCTTCGGACCACTTATTTCGACAACAGGATCGATGAAGCGGGGTGCACCTTCCCTCTGAGATTTCACACGAAGTTCCTCACGATCGTCGGGCTTTGGACCGGTACCGCTGATGTCGCTCTACGTTGGGCGCCAACTGAAGGACTGGGCTATTCTAAGGCCCAGCGGTGCCAGGGGACAACACCTGAAACCTTCGTGGGTTACCTGTTCCGGCGTACAAATTACAGAGACAAGGGACACTTCCTTCGGCGTCAAAGATCGAGGTTTATTTACTGCAGGGAACACAGAAGTCACAAGAAGTACAACGTGTGTAGGTTCTAGGAGACTGCTTCAAATTGCAATAGTGGATCGCTCCTTTTATACATATTTCGGTCATAGCACAACATGACAAACAAAAGGTTACGACTCAGTTCCCACAGTACACTTCAAAAGGGTTGCTTTCATGTATTCAGGATCCCGGAACATAATTACAGTAGCATCGCCGGTTCCCAACTGTAAAAGTACATCATCCCACCATTAAGTACATTCCATTCCGGCTGTAAACGAGTTCAAGGAAAGATAGAAACAGGTGGAAGGAAGACAAAGATAGACAACAGATTGAAAAGAGTGTAGGGGGTGATATCGGAAACACGATTGCAGGATCAAAGGAGACATGCCTAATGAATGCACAGCTGAAACAATAGACCGGCACGGCAAGATGAGCCTCGAGCGGGGCCATCTACTTCTGCAGTGTCATCCCCCTCATCATAAAGACACCCTCAAAGGAACACGTGTCTTCCGCAAGAGCTTGGGAATCCCAGGGTCACGAAGCGGACAATGTCCGTTCGCTGGCTACTTGAGGGCAAGAGACAAAATGGATACCGTATCTAAAATGGAACCCGTGGGTTCAGATGAAGAAACCCACGAATAAGACGAACGGTTCAGGTCAGCATAGCGAAAACGCGCACACCCACTAAACTCGTCATTTGCGGTTCATAGATACCAAACTCGTCCATATTCGAACGAGTCGAAAACACCACTATGATTGTCACGGAACCTCAGAGTACACCTATTTATGACCATAGGCTCTGGACTGTGAAGCACCTTTCAGACAGTCTTCAGACTTATTCCAGCCTTCATACACTCTGTATTCTGAAGCCTTTTTGGAGGACTTCCGCCAATTCTGTTACTAATAGCACGAATCCTGATTGTAATTTTTCTGCTACGCAATGGACGTCCCAGTCACCATGGAGATGGAAAAAACGGTGTTGGAGCAGCAATACCATGATCGCATGGTACTCCATCTGAAAACACCTCGCCTTCGAGAACTAAGCGAGTCTTGGTTCCTATTGTTTCAACCAGTCTGGATTGACTATGTTTTACCTGTTCTCCGTTGACTGTTCGGTGGACAAGAATGAGTGTTGGATCTCTGTCTAACACTTCCATCAGTTACGCCACCAGACGTGGTTGCTTTACTGGACCTCATAACAGCCCATGTACTGCTGTGTCCTCAGCGTATTTCCATGTTGATGTCTGCATGCTTAGAGCCACCACGGGATGGTTCAGCTCTTTTTTTTTATATCTTTTTTTTATTGTATAAAGAAAGCTGTGTAAAAGCAGCAGTGTTTATCTGTGCATGTATTCCAAAACATAAATTACCAATTATCATTTGATTATCAAAAAACAAACGAGTAGTACATTAAGCATGATACCCAAAAGATCATTAGTTAGAGAGCAATCTAATACTGAAGGAAGGAGTTTCAATTCATAAAAAGGAAGTAATCCAAGTGGAAAAGGGGCCCCAGATTCTGTTCCCTTCAATTCTGCCATTTCTGCCTCTCCTTTCATAGAGTGTTTTTTCTAAATTATATATACGCTTCAGCTCCTGTTGTAATGGAGACCGGCTCCTCTACAAGTACTCAGGCCTTGGATGTCTTTCAGGCTTCCCCGGCATTGGCTGTGGGCAATACAGAAGATTATCTGTGCTCGATTGACCTGATCAACGTTAATTTCATGACTGGGAAAAGTTTACAGTTAACTTTAAAAAAAAAACCTTTGTGATGACTTGTTGTAAAAATAGGCCCAAGATCAAGAGTCTCTACTTTTTCCTACTTAGGTATGCTTTTTAGTAATACAGGCAAATGGAATATGCGCATAAAGTTAAATAGAATGACATTTTTAAAAAGTAACAGAAAGTATTTTTAGATTTGCTACAAAATTAGGTAACAAGCCCATAAGAGAAATATTAGCCCTTTATCGTAGTAAGTGTATTACTGGTGTTTGTAATGGGGCCGCAATTTGGGGGAGAACATCTTTTACCACATTACAAACCTTAGAAAACAAATTTTTAGACTATTGGCGGTCCCCCAAGGCATGGCAAATCATATAGTACACAAAGAGCTATTGTCCCCATTTTTAAGCGATACAATAAATTTAGCTGGTTTGCTCTTGTGGCAAAGGATATGGTCCAAAGACGTAACTAACTTCTCAAAAGAAATTATAATGGATTGTCTGAAACTTGATAGAAATAGGAATATCCCATGGCTTGAGCATATCTCAAACCTATTACTTTGCTGCAAATTTAATTTTGATTATAAGAATCCCCTAAATATCCAAGTTTTTAGTAAAAGGGATTTGAAGGCAAGTTACCTTAAATTCGCAGAAAACCACAGAGATAGAGTTGACATTTTAAAAGGAAGTGTTGTCTCCTATCACGATCGGGTGACTGTGTCTAGTTTACCTGTATACTTAACATTGGTAAAAACATATACAGCACAGATTTTTCTTAACGAGGTTAAGGTTTGATACAATACATTACATAGTAGTATTTCCGAAGATGAAACAGTGGAATAACAACCTACCTAAATGCCCATGTGATGGAAGATCTGTACAAACAACTATGCACTTTATCCTTTTTTGTAAATGTTATATGGATATACGGAAAGTGTTTTTAAAACCTTTATTCTTATCAAATAGACTTTTTTATCATAACCATATTTATAGCTTTATTTGTAATCTGGGAAATGTAAAAATTATTAACTCTGTCATTAGATACATCCAATGCGCAATTAAAAAAATAGAAGATTATTCCCATCTGGAAGCATTATTATATGAGAATGAAAATGACATGATCTAGGCTTTATCAATACATAAAAACAATTAATCAAAGTTTTTAAATAATTTTTATATATTGCTTTTTATAGAAATTTGCTTCCTATGAGAGAATTTTTCAAATGAAATAATGTTTTACTATTTCCTATATTTTATGAAATGTGATCTTTTATGTGAATTGTCGCTCTATGAATATTGTGCTTTTATGGTGATTTTTACTTGCATAGAATAAAGCTGATTTGATTTGACCTGATCGACCTGCGATAGCAAGCAACAGTGATGTTGCGTCTCCCAGCTAGGATGTATAAAAATTTGTCTCATAGTGTGCTGAGGAAAAATTTGCCTTTTTCAAAACAACCAAATTTTGAATTTTTAAACAAAAAACACTTTTAGATACTCATAGTTGTTCGAACCATATATACGAACATATTTTAATAGACCTCTACCACCTATGCTACTATTTTAGCATTTTTACGCGTTATTTTTTATGGACTTATTAGTTGTTTGCGTATTCTATAGGTACATTTAGACTTTTAGTATGTCGTCCAGTCGGATGAGGAACTGGTGTTATGTTTCATACAGGTACCCCAATATAAGCTCAGGCAGTAATCAGACCTTTCACCTATATTTTGCCTGCCATTACACAACATATTGGTTCTTGGTACTGACCTTTTACCTAGTTACAGTACTGCTGATATGACATGGGGTTTTCTCTGAAAACTAGCCTCATTCATTATGCAGAAGGATTCTTGGAATCTCAGCAGGACTACCATCTCCTGCATAATAACTATGTATAAGGGTCATTTATTTATTTTATTTAAGGTTTTTGTAGAGCGCGTAGTAACCCGTGAGCATCCCAGCGCTAGAACCTAGACAGTCAGGAAGGAGCGGTAGCAGAGAAGACAGAAAGATCAGGGGAAAAGGAGAGTTTTCAGTGCTTTTCTAAAGTGGAGGAGATTTGGTTCTGTTCTCAGTTTCCGGGGGAGAGTATTCCAGTGCTTTGCTGTGTTTACAGAAAAGCGGCATCCCCCCGACCGGGCTTTTTTCACTCTGTGCACTGTGATGAAATTCTCGTGGTCCGACCGGAGTGACCTGGTAGCTTTGTAGGGATTGATAACGTTTTTGAGGATGGGGGGACCTTTGTTATGAAGGAGTTTATGTGCCAGGCAGAGAGCCTTAAAAGCCACCCTTTCTCTGACTGGTAGCCAGTGAAGTTGCTTCAAGGTCGGCTTTGCAGATGTTCTGCCGGGGTGTTGGTGAGAAGTCAGGCAGCGGCATTCTGGATTCTCTGTAAGGTGTTAAAAGTGACTTCAGGGGCTCCCAGGTAGATGGCATTGCTGTAGTCCAGCCTAGACAGAATAAGGCCTTGGATCAGCAGTTTCCGGGCAGTGGGAGGGAGCAGGGGAAGCACCTTCCTACATGCCCTAAGAAGTCCAAAGCAGATACCCGCCGTTTTTTATGACTGGGTTCTGAAGGTCAAGTCTTTCTCAAGCCATATTCCCAGGCTCTTGACCTCATTTCTGGGGACAGGGGGTTCACCTAGACAGGCGGGCCAGATGTTGGGCGGCAGGGAGGGCCCTTTTTGTCCAAGAAGCAGAATTTCGGTCTTGGACCCGTTAAGTTTCAGTGCTGAGTTGCTCATCCGACAATGGATTTCAGTAAGGCAGCTGTGGAGGTTGGATGGTTCTTGGTTGGGGTGGGAGAGGGTTACCACCAGCTGGGTGTCATCGGCGTAATTAATGATCGTCACTCCAAACAGGGTGACCACCTCCTCCAACAGGGACATGTAAACTTTAAATAACGTCGGGCTTAGTGACGAGCCCTGCGGCACTCCACAGCGGAGGGGGACTGCAGGGGAGTGGCTGTCATTCTCCCAGACTTGGAAGGATCGGTGATTGAGGAATGACGCGAGCCACTTCAGGGCCGTGCCCTTTACTCTGATATCTCCCAGACGCTGGGTTAGAACCTGGTGGTTAACAGTGTTGAAGGCCGCACTGAGGTCCAGGAGGATCACTGCCACTGATCCTCCTGTGTCTAGAATGCATCTGGCCTTCCCCACTGCCGCCAGGAGGGCGGTGTCAGTGCCCTGACCTGGACGGAAACCCGTCTGAGAGCTCCTGAGCAAGTTGTTAGATTCTAAAAATAGAGACAGCTTTTTATTCACTAATTTCTCCGTGATTTTGCTATTCCCTGGGAGGAGGTAAATTGGCCTGTAGTTGGCTAAGTCCTGAGGGTCCAGTGAGGGTTTTTTGAGGAGACCTTTAACAACAGCTGCTTTCCAGCTAGGAGGGACTTCTCCCTGCAGTAAAGAGGCGTTAATGAGGGCAGTAAGCGGAGGGACAACGGTGGGGGCAACTTTCTTGAGGAAGCGCATGGGGACCGGGTCGCTGGGAGAGCCACTTTTGATTGTGGCAAACATCGCGGCTACCTCTTCTGTAGTTACCGGAACGAAGGTGTCAAGGTAGGGTGCAAGGGTGTCAGGAAACGGACTAGTGCAGGAGGGAGGATTATAGCTGTCACCACCTGTGAAACCGATTTCGATAGAGGGTAGGGAAGCGAGGATTTTTTGAATTTTCTCATCGAAGAATGTTGCCAATTTGTTACGTTTGTCTTCCGCGGAGTTAGGGTCAAGGGATTTCGCTGGGGGATCTGGGACATGGAAAAGTTCTTTTAGAATAGTGAAAGTTTCCTTAGCGGAGCAGGAGGAGTTTTTAATTCTTTCCTCATAGAATAAACATTTGGTGTTACGGAGCGCAAGTTTGTAGATTCTTATGGATGTCCGGAACGCGTCTTTCTTATCTGCAGACTTGTCCTTCCTCCATGCGCGTTCCGTCCTCTTACATTCCTTCCGTAGAACATTCAGTTCAGGGGTGTACCAGCGGGAAGGGTTGACTCTCTTGGCTCGTTTAAGGGTGCTAGATCGAGGTAAGAGGCTGTCCAATGATTGGGTGAGCCAGGCATTAAATTCAATATCGGCGGTTATGGGGTCAAGAGTAGGGGAGGGGGTAGATTCCCTGAGCTTGGATGCCCATTCTTCCGGTACAAGTTTGTGCCAACGTCTGATGAGGGCTCGGGCTTTAGGCGGTTGGAGTGGAGGAGTCTCGAGATGCCAGTCAATGGGGATCAGAAAGTGGTCTGTCCATGGAAGAGGGAGGGGCACGTGGGTATTGAAGTCATGGATATTAGTGAAGATAGGGTCCAGAAGCTGGCCTTTGTCATGGGTGGCCTGTGGATTCATTAAGCATAGGCCAACGGAAGAGAGGTCCAGCAGCAATTCGGCTGCAGTGGTGTCGGTGGGGTCCAGAAAGTGGAGATTGAAATCTCCTAGGAGAAGGAAATTAGAAGATGTGGTTGCCATAAGGGTGACGTGATCAATGAGCCTGCTAGGGAACTCGGCAAGTGGGCCTGGGGGACGGTATACTAGCAACCCAGAGAGAGAAGTTGCAGGCGAGATCTGTAAAGTGAAATGGCAGCTTTCGCAATCTTTAATGTTGCCATTATCGATTCTGCAAGTGAGGTGATCTTTGTATATTATGGCCTGGCCACCTCCTCTCCCGAGAGGTCTGTTCAGGGAGCAGATTTGGTAGCCGGGTAGTAGGGCATTAACGATATCAGAATCGTTGTTGGGTGTGAGCCATGTTTCCGTGAGAAACAGAATGTCAATGGCGTGATCTCGGATAAGGAGGTTTATCTCGTGGGCGTGTTTGACGAGTGACCTACAGTTGAGGAGGCCAAGCTGGGGGCCATGGCATTCTGTCTCAGCGCGGGGCGGGTTGCAGAGGTTGCAGCAAGTAAAGGAGTTATCTCCAGTATAGATGTATTTACAATTAGAGTGTTTACGCGGGTTCAGTGCCAGAAGCCTGTCTTGGGTATAAGTTAGACGGCGCTTTGGAAAATTGGGCATGGTGACAGGGCCTAGGGCCGTCCGGGCCCAGACGGGCCCAGACGGGCTTGCCTTAGGCGCGCCTTTGGCGCGCAGACGGCGCACCCGCTGCGCCCGTCCGCTGCGCGTCCGGTGTAAACACATTATTTTATAGGGAGAATAGGGGCGTGGCCTCTGATGCAGGGGCGTGTCCTGCACCGGGTTTCCCTCTCCCGCGTCAGCGCTGACCTCGGCTGCGCGGGGGGGCTAAGGTCAAGTGAGTGCCCAGGCGAGCGTCGCTCGAAGTAAGCAAAAGGTAAAATCACAATATTACACAATTTTAAAATGATGCCAAACAGCTAACGTCTCCCGGCTGTGCCTCAGGAGTAACTAGGTTCTAACGCAGCTCGTATTCAGCGCGTTTAAGAAGACAAAGGGGGCGTGGCTAAGATCAAGAGGGCGTGGTTACCAGCGGGCGGAGATTGGCGTCTGCACCGGGTTTCCCTCTCCCGCGTCAGCGCTGACCTCGGCTGCGCGGGGGGGCTAAGGTCAAGTGAGTGCCCAGGCGAGCGTCGCTCGAAGTAAGCAAAAGGTAAAATCACAATATTACACAATTTTAAAATGATGCCAAACAGCTAACGTCTCCCGGCTGTGCCTCAGGAGTAACTAGGTTCTAACGCAGCTCGTATTCAGCGCGTTTAAGAAGGCAAAGGGGGCGTGGCTAAGATCAAGAGGGCGTGGTTACCAGCAGGCGGAGATTGGCGCCTGCACCGGGTTTCCCTCTCCCGCGTCAGCGCTGACCTCGGCTGCGCGGGGGGGCTAAGGTCAAGTGAGTGCCCAGGCGAGCGTCGCTCGAAGTAAGCAAAAGGTAAAATCACAATATTACACAATTTTAAAATGATGCCAAACAGCTAACGTCTCCCGGCTGTGCCTCAGGAGTAACTAGGTTCTAACGCAGCTCGTATTCAGCGCGTTTAAGAAGGCAAAGGGGCGTGGCTAAGATCAAGAGGGCGTGGTTACCAGCGGGCGGAGATTGGCATCTGCACCGGGTCTCCCTCTCCCGCGTCAGCGCTGACCTCGGCTGCGCAGGGGGGCTAAGGTCAAGTGAGTGCCCAGGCGAGCGTCGCTCGAAGTAAGCAAAAGGTAAAATTACAATATTACACAATTTTAAAATTATGCCAAACAGCTAACGTCTCCCGGCTGTGCCTCAGGAGTAACTAGGTTCTAACGCAGCTCGTATTCAGCGCGTTTAAGAAGGCAAAGGGGACGTGGCTAAGATCAAGAGGGCGTGGCGGGCGGAGCGGAGATTGGCGCCTGCACCGGGTTTCCCTCTCCCGCGTCAGCGCTGACCTTCCATCATTCTAGCCCGACATGACACAGCAAGGTAGATCCCCTGAAGGTACCACTTTGGGTAGATAAACACCACATATTGGCTGAGGCAGGGAGATGAGAAAAAGGACTTCCCTGCTGACACACTAACACATGACGCTGAGGTTCCTGCATGCAGACACTCCAGATCGCAGTGGTCTGACATCCTTCGTGGGGTGTCCATTAGAGACCAAGATGGGGTCCCACAGTCTCTTAGTTCAGGCAATGGGGCTGACTTTATCCTCGAGGGATTATTGGCTCCACACCTACATACATGCACTTAGGTACAGATAGGGTTGCATCGTAGGAGTACGCATTATTACTGTCATGGATTTATATACCTGCCTATTCATTGTTTTAGCACTATGGTAGGAATCTACCATCCTTTTACTCTGTTGGTGCTTATAATCATTTATATCTGTTTCTGTCTTATGGTTGTCTCAGCACATCAATTTTACACTAGAATGATGCTGGTTCAATAAGTGCTTATTGAAAACGTCCCCACCGTTTATTCTGTGTATCTCTCAGAGAATAAGTGAGCATGAGTGACTGAGCAAAAAGTACTGTACTGTTTCCTGATGGGACAGAGTGGTCATGTTTGATAGTTGCCAAGAACAATTCTCTCCTTGGTAAGAGAATTTACAGTGGCACTGTGAGCTAGATTGTATAAAGGCAAACATACCCGGTGGGGGTGTCTGGAATAAGTCTGGACACCAATCCCAAAGTCTTTTTTGTCTAAACGGGCAGATCCTATATATGTTTATAGGAACCACACGGCAAAAGAACCACGATTATCCAAATTGGCTAAGGGCAGGCAGAGCTACAGATTTTTTACGTTTTAAAACAAAAAGCGCCTAGAAAGAAATCAAATAAAATGGAAAAATAATAGTTTGTGGCAGACAAAGACCTCAAAATAGTTGCACGCCAACCACAATGGAGTGGAGGTCAGGTACACCAAGTAGGTAGTCCCAATAAAAGGTTTTACCTTCAGACTTATTTTTTAAATGCTGTGAAAGCTTCTTCTGGTCACCCCCACAGCACCTAGCTCCTCAGGGCAGGTTTCTAGGCATAGATCTCTCTTCATTGAGGTCTCACGCAAAGTCGAATGCTCCTTAGTCAGCTCTATAAGCTAATAAAGAGGAAGTTGGAATGTTCTTCGAGGTTTCGGTCCGGGTTGTTAAGAAATCATCAGAGACCATCTTCAGGACTGGAGATATTTCAAGATGATGGGGGACCCTACTCTGTGGCCTAAGTGGTGAAAGCGTATTAAAGAGGAATTAACACAATTAGGGACTATAAAAAAGGTCAGGGCGTTGAACGACCTGACATACGGACAGTGTTTTTGGAATTCGGAGCAAGAAACAGTTGCTTGATACAAGTGCGGTTATTCTTTCACCACATGGTACTTGCTGTGAAATCAGTGAAAATAAATTATTACAGGGAGTGTCTCAAATACAACTTAAATCACACCCTTTTTTATGGTCCCTAATTGTGTGAAGTCATTTTTAACAAGACATCACCAATTGTGCCACAGAGAGGGATCCCCTATCATCTTAAAATATCTACAGTCCTGAAGATGGTCTCACTGATTTGTTAACGACCGGGACCGAAACATCGACGTACATTCCAACTTCATTTGTACTCATTGTTAAATGTGCCATTTAAAGCCTAGTATACTCTTTGACAGGCTTAACCAATGTATATAAGAAATGGTTGTTTGACACATTGCCATATGGCATATGAAGTTAGATATGATTAAGTAATGACCGATGTCAATGTGTTATAAGATTTATTTTTGTGAACCCCTGTTACTGTACATATAAAGATTTATCTTTTTCAATATAAAGACAATTTTAGAACATATACTCCTGCTTTTTGAAATGTTGTTTCTTTAAATATTATTTGAAAATAATCTTCAATTACGCTGTAATGTCAAGTTTTGACATATTCAAACGTTCAGAAACTTACATATCAATGTAATTCCCTTGTTTGACATCCTTGCCTGTCATATTACAATGACCAAAGCCCTCAAGGGAATATTGCGTTGCCCACTTTGGTATGAAAGGGTGCATTTTAGGCATCATTTAAAATGGGTATTTAGAGGAGTTAAATTGACTGAATAGTGAATACCAATGTACAGAACATGTTTTAGGAGAGGAAGAATATACACATTACTTATCTTTAGACGTGGTAAAGTGCACAGAGTTCTAAATCCAACAAGGCTGAGGTGACCATGTGGAAGGATTTTCGACAGTGATGAAAGGTAGTATAAGATATTTAACCATGTTTATACTCCTTTACATTAAATTTATAGATATGCTGAGAGTATTAAAGGAATGGAAAGAAAATTCCAAATCCTTGATGCTTTCCATGAAAATTTGCACAGTGTTTTCCAAAGTCATCCTGACGTGCTTCATAGGGACTGGTTTTGCCAGAGAATTTCCAGCATTTTAGTGAGCTGAAGGGGTGTTTACATGTATGTATTTAAATGCATGGCAGGATGTTATGTGAAAAGAGTGGAGTGTTAAGTTTATAGTAGGGGGTGATTCTGTTGAATTTCCTCATGCAGGTGGGATTTGAAGTTATCCAGCTACGAGAGAATTTCTTATTAGATGCGTGATAGCAGAGCCTACATTGTGGATTTAATTTCATATCTAGGGAGGAACGTTTTGATGTAGTGAAACAGTTACAGCTTGAAACTAGCATTTCTAGTGATCTCTTTGATCTAAAGGTTGAGAGATGCGACTAATATGAAGACAATATTTATATATGCATGTATGTATATGGTGTTTCCATACTGTGAACCAAACCAAAAGGCAGTGGAGAACTGTACATGGTCAAAAACAAGCATAAAGGGAACAAATAAGAGGATACATAGCTGGATTGTGGAACGTTGATGCATTGTGGTGTAATGTGTTTTTAAAGAGATGAGTGTTCAACACTTTCAAAAATTGGAGCAACACTTGGGCGGTTCTGATGGATATTGGAATGTTGTTTCAGATCCTGTTTGCCTAGATGGGAAAGCCTGCTGTCTTGGGTTTTGTTGCACTTGGCCTTTTTGCAGGGTCTTCCTTAAACTTTTTGCCTTTGTCCTAGCCTTTTTTCTGACATGGTGTTGGTGGTTTTAGGACTTTGGGCACTTTAGCACTGCTGTCCAGTGTAAAGTGTATTTGCTCTCTGTGTTACATATGGTAAGATTGGTCTACACCTGTTTGGCCTATTTAATTTACCTGTCAGTCCCTTGTAAAGTTGTGATTCACTGGACGATAGGGTGATGGGTAGCACGGCAAATGATTTTTAAGGGCTGTTCAATCTGATTGTCAGACTGCACATGTTCAGTAATTGTTTTCCAAGGTTGCGCCAACCCCTGTTGGAGTGTGAGTACTCTGATCCCAGGGAAATTGCACGGGAAGCAGACCTCTGGGTGGTTGCCCGAGGTTATGAAGATGCATTGGGGAGTGACCCTAAGAGTAGCGGTTCAGGTTTCTTCCAACTTAGAGTGGTGGGAGAGGTTCAGAGTAGCCCAGCTAGGTCCCCTTATAGTGAGGAGGTTGTAGGGTCTCACATCCTGTCTTGTAGGAGAAGGTGTGAGACTGGGCTGTGTCCTGAAGTGCCCCAACCTTGGTCTCCAGAACTGAATGGTTCCTTAAGGGAAGATCAGGTAGGGAACCTAGTCAGTCCTGATCGACCGTCCATTGATGGGGATCTCCCCGTGCCAGATGAACTAGGAGTGTATGTAAGCAGGCCTCCATCAGTTCTGCTGTCTGGCAGTGCCACTCCTAAGTGGAGGGTGTGGAAGTCCAGATTGAGGGGTGAGAGGGGGAAAGAGTCCCCTGTGGAAGAACCAGTGGGTCAGGGGCCAGCCAGAAAGGCTGAGTCACCAATTAATGACCATGGTGACACCACTTCTGTCCTGGGGGATCTTCATGCACTGTCAGATGGACAGGGGTCGGGAGATCTGCGCCAGGCAGACTGTCACACGACACATGAGTTATGTGTCACCCTTGGGGGGGCATATGTGATCCCCAGGACATCCTGTTTCGACGGGCAATTGTTCAACCCCAGGGTTCCGTCCCTGGGTTGGGAGGCCAGGTTTAGGGTATGCCTGTCCTGGAGGGAAGGACAACTGTAAGCAGTGTCCTGACCTATGTAGCTTCTAGAGGTAACACTCCAGTTGGGAGGGTGCAGGCCATTGGAAGGGGGTGCAGAGGGAGGGAGGCATCACCTCTGACCCCGGTTCGACCTGAGGGTTTAGATCCTAGGTTGGTAGGCCAGTTGCTGGAGAGAGGCTCTGAACTGGTGGGTGAGTTGTGTTCTGAGGTTGCCTCTCATAGGGGGAGAGTGCGGGACCCCAAAAGAAGAGGTGGGGGAGAGAGCCTTGCCCGTGACTTCTGGTCAGCCTGAGGGTGAGGAGCCTAGGTTAGAGGATCAGTGGCAGTTTGGAACTACACTGAGAGGAAGAGTGGAGAATGGTTACTAAGTGCCAGGGGCTGCTGCCCCCCACTCTGTGGATTGGCGAGTACAAGTGACATCTGGGTGGCCTAGGGCCTGGCCCTGCTCGTGAACAACTAGGGAGTACCAGTGGGGTAGCCTAGTTGGTCCTGAGAGTTTTTACAGAGGGAACCACATGGGTTCAGAGTGGCATAGAACTGGAAGGCGTCCCTGCAGTTGCGGGTCCGGGTCCTTGTTCTAGCGCCCAAAGCAGGGAAGCCCATAAAGGTGGTCATTGGTCTACTCTGCATTTTGGCTGGAAGGGGGTTGTGTTGGACTGGGCCCTTTTTGAAGGGTCATCTCTAAAGTGGTATCTCATATACCCAGGGCTGGTAAATTAAATGCTACTGGTAGGCTTGCAGTGCTGGTTGCGCCACCC
The DNA here is from genome assembly GCF_964263255.1 of Lissotriton vulgaris. NCBI lineage: Eukaryota > Metazoa > Chordata > Amphibia > Caudata > Salamandridae > Lissotriton > Lissotriton vulgaris. The sequence continues at coordinate 888,831,154 of NC_141689.1, read as the reverse complement.
ACCAAAGTAGCCTTTCAAGCCTATCTCAGGCCTCTGCCATTGCAGGGCCTGTGCACGCAGTGTTACTGTCGCTGTGACGTGGCACCTAAAGTGTGAGCCATGTCTGTGACCCCCTTTGACTACATGTCAGTCACCCTTAATGTAGGCCCCAGCTAGCCCTATTGGCAGGGTGCATTGTAGGTAAAAGGTAGGACATGTACCTTAAGTGTGTGACATGTCGTGGTAGTGACAAAAAGCCATTTTTGGTTACTCACTACTATTAGGCTGCCCTCCAATAGGAATGCATTCAGGATTCCCTGATAAGTGTTTCAGTGGTAATTCCTAATATGAGATGAGCAGCGTGGTCAAGTTTAGTATTTTTGGAATGGTAATAATAAATGCTGCGCAATGGTGTGCGCAGATTTATTATAACTATTTTAGAAATGGCACTTTTAGAAGTTGGCATTTTTGGCTGCAATGTGTCTGCCTGCCTGGTGTGAATTGCATGTCTGGCATTTGAGTGACAGCGGGTGGTAAGCTGTGTGTGGCTTCAGGAGGGGTAGGGTGAGTCAGCACTAGGCTGAGTGGGACATATGCATTTGGAGTTGTGGGGGGAGAAGTCCCTGGTCCCTGAAAAAGGTCTGAGCCTAGCCTGTACCATACTGGCTCCGCCACCCTGTGGTGTGTCTGATGACGAGCCCCCACCTGACTAAGGGGAAGAGGAGCCTTGTAAACAAAGTGCTCCAATTCGCCCCGGAGCCAGTTTTGGCTGGTTCCCTAAAACGCTGTACCAGGGCAGACAAAGGAAAGATGGATTATATAAATATAGGGGCTGTGACCACATGATTGCTGTGCTGTTCCTGTACTTGCTGGGGCTTGCTGATGCTGGGGGCCCAGGAGGAACCGCCATGAGGGCTTGCCTCCCTGCTGGAGGGCTCTGTGTGCTGGCCTTCCTGGGCCCAGCGGTTCCCCTTGGACCTTTTGGGAAATCCAGCGCCTCGTGGGCGTTCTGACTCTATTCCTTTGCTCCAGGACAAGAGGAGCATCTTGTTACAATTAGCAGCATTGAGCTGCTACTAAGCAGAGGGAATGCCGACCTGGAGATTCCCCCTGCATTGGGGTAGAAGCGGGAGCCCACCCCGCAATTATGCCTGTTGAAGCGGGTCCCCCCCCCCGCATTTGCATGCTCTTTGACAGGTGCCCACCCCGCGCTTTTGAAGTATTGCGGCCACATTTGTGCTGTTTTATTTAGCGGTTGTCCACCTCGCATGGTGTGCTCGAGCGGGCGCATACCCAGCAATTGCTTTTATTTGTAGAGGTTGCCCACCTAGCAGTTGCTTTAATCTGAATCGGCTGCCCACCCCGCACTTTGCCGAGTGAAGAAAGCCGCTGAGTTTAAAGAAACCAAAAGTCAGATGCATCCGCCTGACTGTGGGTGGAGTCGCGGCTGGAAGGAAGTCCCGAAATCTGCGTTGTCCTGAGTGGGGCCCCCGTGAGCTGTGGGAGCCCATGCATGCTGCCAGAAGAAGAGACGGAGCCTCCAAGCCAGCCCTGGTGAGTGTGGCTGATTGGGAGGACCCAGGGGGAAGCTGCCTGAGGACGGCCAAGCCATGTCTTCCCTGGACCGGAAGCAAGCATCCTGGGACCGGTTTCTGGCTAATCAGCCATCATCAGCCAGGCTAGCTTGAATCCAGTTGCAAAGTGAGCAAGGGACCCACGTCTGGGCATACCCTGCCAACTGGGCATACCCTGCCAACTTGTTGCTGATCAGCCAGAAACCGGTCCTGGGATGCTTGTTTCCGGTCCAGGGAAAACATGGCTTGGCAGTTCGGGCTGGACTGTTCCAAGAGGCACAGGGTCAGACTGATTTGCATATGGCCATGTCTGAACTGGGGTGGCGAAGTGAGCTAAAGAATGATTATGGATTAAACCAAGATCAGTTGACTGGGGGTGAGTGCTTGCAATGTTCAACACTCCGCCCATCATCCCCTTTGGTTTTGCTTTGTTCACCCTAAGTTGGCAGAGTATGTCCAGACGTGGGTCCCTTGTTCACTTTGCCACTGGATTCAAGCTAGCCTGGCTGATGACGGCTGATTAGCCAGAAACCGGCCCCAGGAAGCTTGTTTCCAGTTCAGGGAAGTCGTGGCTTGGCAGCTTGGTCCGGACTGTCCCATGAGGCACAGGGTCAGACTGATTTGCATATGGCCATGTCTGAACTGAGGTGGTGGAGTGAGCTAAAGAATGATGATGGATTAAACCCAAATCAATTGACTGGGGGTGAGTGCTTGCAATGTTCAACACTCCGTCCACCATCCCCTTTGGTTTTCTTTGTGATGGTTCTGACAGTGGCCCAATTTGCCCTTTCATATGTATATAATCCCATGTAAATATTGCCTAGTGGCAGTTGGCACAGTGTATATTGTGTGATTACTATTCTAATGTGTTTTCGATAATACAAAGACTATTTTTATATATAACCTTGGGTGGAGTTTCTTTTTTGGTTTGCCTAGTGTGTTGCTGCTGTGTGTGTGTTGCGCAAACGCTTTACACATTGCCTCTGGGATAAGCCTGACTACTTGTGCCAAGCTACCATGGAGGTGAGCAGGGGTTATCTTCAGTGTGAAGCTCCCTTGCCCTGACTAGAGTGGTGGTTTCTGCCTGGCTTAGGCGCAAGCCCTAGCCAACCAGAAATCCCATTTCTAACAGGTTTTCTTACACTTCTTATGTAGCAACATATTTTGCTGAAGTGACAGTCTTACTAAAATTATTTAGGGCCTGTAATTTAGCAATCTAATAAGGATGGAATTGCCTTCAAGTTATTTGGGAATAGTATAAGGACCACTGTGTTTTGAGGATTTAGTTTCATACATGACATCCTTGAGCTGAAGTCAGATAGGTAATGGGCTATGAGTCAAAGTGACCAGCGTTGTTTCTATTCAGATGCAGATGTGTATCATCTCTGTACTAGTGAAATTCAATGCCTATTTGGTGAAAATCTCACTCAAGAGATTGATATACATATTGAATATTATGGGTGGTAAGACGGAATGTTACGGTACTCGGTATGGAACTGCGCTGGGCACAAATAGAGAACTCTACTTTAATGCATTAAGTTCTGCTGGACAGATGTCTTTTGAACAATTTCATGACTGTCATTTCAGTGCCCATCCTATTACATTGCATGCAAAGCAGGATATTATATAAGATGATATTTAAGTCTTCATATAAGTGAATTCGTCCTAGAAATCAGTTTTTGCCCTAACAAGGTTGTTGGGGACTTGTCTATTATCTTAAGCATGGTGATATCTGTACTGTGATCTGCCCTAAACCCAGTCCTGATAGCTGACTTCCTGATAAGAGTTTCTCCAAATGACTACATACAAATGTCTCTATCGCTCGGGCCAGGAAGGGTAGCACAGTGATGGGTCTGTAGCTATCAAGACTAGTATTATGGCATATATATTAAAAGAGGGTGCACATGGGACCCTTTGAAGGTATCAGAGGAGGAGCTTGCTGCAAGAGTGCAAAAGAGGAAGGATGTTCAACCACAGGGGCAAGAAGGCATATGTGTTTTCTTTGGCTAGGGAAGGAAGTATAAGGTCAGAGAAATAGGTGATCTTGCTTTTTTTCCCACGTCTGATTCTCAATTAGGGGTAAATGAGGCCCGTGTCACAGAAGGCCCTTTCCAGGGTAGTAGAAGGTGTTCTGAGTGGGGATCAATAAAGCCAATGTCCTCCAAGACCCCTTGAAGTTTTACGGTGAAGTGATCAGATAGGTCTTCCCTGTTAGAGGTTTTGGGTGAAGAATCTTTGATGACATATGATTGGTCATGAATGTTTTTGAAAATTTCTATTGATAGTATTGTATAGTTTGGAATAGAGAAACGAGAAGTTTTACTATTTTTACGGAGCTAAGAGTTTAGAAAAAGAATTATGATTCCCCCATCTCCTCTCATGGGTGTGCAATGCATGATCTCTCTCCGAGTTTTAACGTCTTAGTTGAATGAATAGGTGACCCTTTTACGATTGTTGGACTTATTTATAGAGCTCCGTGCGCAGGAAAGGGTTGGCAGTAGGTCTTTTTGACAATTGTTGTGGGCCTAACATTCTTTCCAGTTCAAGTTCTGCTTGCACTCTCGAACATGAAACTGTCTGCGCAGACAAAATACAAATGTTGTTTCTTTTTGCTTCAACACAGCCCTGGCCACTGCAAAAACAAAATGAAGCAAAATAACACAGCCTTACAAAATACAATATGTAACTAAATTACACCTAGGAGCAAACTGGCAACACCTTGGTAGTTTATTTAAGCCGATCCGTCAAGGTATTTTAGTGGATGGGTGTTTGGATTTTGCATGTGTATTTAAGCATAAGGGAAAGTACATAAGAACAGATGCTCACGAACAGTAGCAAAGCTAGAGGAAGATAGAATCATCCAATTGGATTAAAGGATAGGAAGCTCTGTAGAGGTCAAGTCACTGGGCTTGGAGTCAGGAGTGAGGGATTCCCACAAGCACAGTGACCCTCATTAACCAAATAGTGATAAGAGGTCTTAACTGCTTAACATTTTTTTCATCATGATTTAAGGGGCTTTAAATTATCTGAATGCACAATGTAGAGCAGTGCTAAAAAAGCAAAAGTTTACAAGCCTGTCCGACAACGCGCAGCATTGACAGTTTGCAATGAAGAGGGTCATCCTGAAAGCATGCTGGGCAATCCATGCATTCCACTGGCTACTTATCACTTCCCTGGTTAACACACATTGGCCCAGATTTACTGAGGCTAAGCGACGATGCACAGTGACAAAGTCTTACAAGAGTATTTACTATACAACAAAAAAAGGTGTTTTGCACTGAAAGTTCAATTTTCAGAGCATAGAAATTAGCGGTGGGCAGAGCTCACGGAGTTCTATTCCATGGAATTCCGCAGATTTATTTAAAAACTCTGTGCGATTCCGCAGAGTTCCGTGTGCAGCAGAATGTCGCCTGGTCTGGCACACACAGAGGTAGTGTTGACATTATAAGCGTGTGCTCTGTAGTGCCATTGGCAATGAAACCAGGAATGGCAGGGGTATCACGCATGAGGACGCTTGGCTGTTGTCCATGCCATCACCATCCCTCTCTGGGTTTTTGATTCATCTGTTTTCCCTTCTTGGTGCTTGGTTGGAAAAGGTCTATAGACTACTTTATGGATCCCACTCGTGCATCACTGCAGTGAGCGCTGAACCCACTGAGATGCATTACTGGTTAGGGATAAAATCTGAAGCAGCAGAAGACCGGCAAGCCGTTGGGCAAATTTTCTGCCTGTTTTAGAGCCTTGAGAGAGTACTTGCCCTTTCCCTTGACCTAAGATCTTTCCCTTGATCTAAGATATTTGTAGCATAATTGTCCTATTGCTTTCGTTCATGTGGTGCTAAAATGGTCTAAGCCCATTTCTAAATCCGTGTGATGTGGTAGATAAGGCAGTAAGGCACAAGGCACAATGACTGTGCTGATCACCAACTAAATATACACGGTGCATATTGTGTTAAATATGGCAATGCCTATTCATTTAAACACTATAATGTAATATGCTTTACAGTATTCTGGCAAACAAGTTGCTGTGGCAGCGTGGGTCCTTTCATTGCCCCCAAAGGACCCCCCCCCCCCCCACCCGCACGTCTTGCGGTGATGCTTAAATGCAGAGGTACAGCCAACATTAGGAAAAGGTTGCAGCACTTTCATTGAGGTTTTTCAGATTTTTTAATCTCACTCACTTATAAAGAAGGTACCCCAAAATGATACCTTGAGTGGCTTAAAGCAACTCTGGAATAACGCCCTGTACCTACCGCCATTGCTACAGACGTCTATGGAACAAAGATTCCACTATGCCCTTATTGCGCAATAAAGTAAATTCTACTACGAATTATATCAATATACGTCGGCAAGGAATGTCCTCTTGTTTCACTGGCTGCTGCAGCTGCTGCTACCGGCAAAAGGGAGAGTCGTGGGGGTAGATGGGCTACTTGCTGTAGCTCCCTGGGGCCTGTGCTGCTCTTCAGAAGCTGTCTGAGACCTCAGGACGTGGTGGGGCACCGCGAGACTCCACTGGGCTGTAACTGTCTGGTAAAGTTAAATAGATGACACAGCACCGATCGTGCACCAGGCGGGTCTCAGAACCCCTTGAGCCAGGCAGCTTGGGCGCTGCAGCAGCCAGAGCAGCCTCTACAGAGCTAGCGTCACCAAGGTAGTGCAGAGGCGGGCATTGACAGGAGATTTCGTGAGAGCACACTGCACCCCTCGTCCAGCACAGCATTTTCAGGGAAAATTAATAAAACTGCTACCAGGTGGTGGGTGCTGGTAAACTCCGCTACACGGCGGTTGCGGAGTTTGTGCCAAACTCCAAATGTAGCGCAGAGTGGGCAAAATCCGTGAACTCCGCCGGTGAAGCGGAGTTTGCCGCCCACCCCTACCTTTGTGCTGCTTTGCTTCACTTTGTGTTAATTGAAGTTACTAGATGTTTCAAAGAACAAGAGGGCCCCAGTAGTGTGACCCAGGGTAGTTAAGTATTTAGGAAAACACAGGTCAGGGGGAGGCCACTTAGGTCCTCGTATAGCCTAGGCTACTGAGTTATTTTAGAAAGCCTTAGTCAGGTAAAACAAAGTAAATTAGTCCAGGTGGGACTGGTTATGCAATATATGCTGGGACACAAGGTGTGGTATGACATCACATTTATTAACAGCATAAAGGGAATATCATAGTATAATTCTAGTAATAGTTCTGGTGCTCACACAAAAAATGAGAGTGCGTGAAGTGAGGGGTGTTAAATTTACATTGTAGTAATGGAGTTTTGGTTGTAAAGGACCTTTACAACCAAAACTCCATTACTGCAGCTAATTAATTTGAAGTTTTGCATATTAATATTGTTGTTGTCAATGCGATGTAAATTTTAATGTCAATGACTAATATCTGCCGCCAAAGCCTCTCTTAATGCTTTGGGGGTCTGGAATTATCTGAATTGTCACAATTGTAGGGGTGTGGTGGTTTGTAGGTGTATTGCTGCAGTCATTAGCAGTGCTGGTAGGGGCGATGGTTAGTGCAAGCTCCAATGGCCACCTAACGTTGGCCCTGGAACTTTTTTTGAACAAATTAAGCACTGTCAACAGAGGGGATGACACCAGCAGCAGACCAATATTAGTATATATGGCTCTGCACTGTGCTTTCCCCGTCGCGCAATGCAACACATCAGATTAAGTTGTCGTACTGCGTTGCATGAAATTTTTTTTTATCTGGCCTGTTGTGAGATATTACGTGTCGCTTTTCGAAAACTATTTTATTTTGAATGTTCAGTTATAAAATGTTTCAATTTCGCTTGGGTTTTGAGCTCTAGAATACAACACAGGGCAAGAGTAAATTGTAAGGCTATATGCAAATACAAAACAACAGCCAGCCATTCGAGATTCACAAAAGTTATATTTAGATTTGCCATGTCGGGTTTAAACTCTTGGAATCTGAGAAACAATGTGCAATGGAACAGTTCATACAAATGCTAGTAGGACATTCACAGACAAGGAACTGGCACGTGATTATATAATACCAAGGAAAAGCTGTGGACATTCTTTTCCGTCTTGACCGAAATTATGTCTTCCCATGTGAAGTAGAACTAACTGTTTATATGCTTATCGCCAATTGCCTCAAATTCACACACCCTGTGAAGTGAGTACCTTCGATTATTGGAGGTTGGCCTATATCATCAGTGTACGTTCTATATACAGTCAGTATATGTGGATATGCACGTCACATGCTACAGTGTCGGCCAGGCAGAAACAGGATAATAGTCTCCAAATCCCTGTCTAAGCACCCAGATCTTCCTGTCAGCAAGATTAAGCAGCTCAGCAGCAGCAGGGCCCGTGATGAGTGCATTCCGGACAGTGTGAGATTAGACAACTGGTGGTGATGAGGCGCGCTGAGCCCCTCAGCAGAGGGCTGCAGCCTGGGCAGGGGTGGCTAACAGCTTCACCGGTTCTGTTCTACGGGCAGGGGATCTTTTAGAAACAAAATAAGGTTATAGAATCAAGAGAGGGGGTGGGGAAAGCAATATGCTGAACTTCAAGCAGCACGGACAGTACCCCTTCTCATACCGCAGAGAACCCACAGGAATCCGACTCAAGTCAGACATCAGCTATGTGTCCCACTGGGGCTCCATGCACGGCCTGGGTCTCGAGGGCAACTTCGACTATTTTGTGGAGGATGAAGACGAGGAGGAAGAGGAACAAGGAGAGGAAGAGAGAAGATCCTGGCAGGACAATAGGCTCTTCTCACTGGCTTTCACCTGCCCGCTCCTTCCCCAGAGCCACATGCTGAATATCAACGTTGGTGGCACCAGCTACCAGATCGCCTATGTGGTGGCCGCCAACCACCCAAAGACGCGCATAGGGCGTCTGGCCACGTACACGGACCACAAGCGCAAACTGGACTTATGCGATGACTATGCCGCAACAGCAGACGAGTACTTCTTTGACCGGGACCCGGCCGTCTTCCACCACATCTACAACTTCTACCGCACCGGCGTGCTGCACGTGCGCGACGAGCTGTGCCCGCGCAGCTTCATGGAAGAGATCAACTATTGGGGGGTGCGCATCAAGCACACCCCGCGCTGCTGCCGCATCTCCTTTGAGGAGCGCCAGGACGAGCTGAGCGAGCAGCTGAAGGTGCAGCGCGAGCTGCGCGCCGAGATGGAGGAGGAGAGCGAGGAGCTCTTCCGAGACATGACCTATGGCCCGCAGCGCCGGCGTCTCTGGAACCTGATGGAGAAGCCATTTTCCTCCGTCACAGCAAAGGTCATGGCCGTGGCCTCCAGCTTATTCGTGCTCATCTCAATAGTGGCCATGACGCTGAACACGGTGGAGGAGATGCAGCACCACGGGCACCCGGGGGAGCCCCCAGGCCGCCCGTACCTCGAGCAGGTGGAGACCTTATGCATCGCCTTCTTCACGCTGGAATATATACTGCGCCTGGTCTCCACGCCTGACCCGCGTCGCTTCGTACGCAGCGTGCTCAACGCCGTTGACCTCATTGCCATCCTCCCACTGTACCTGCAGCTCGTGCTCGAGTGCTTCACCGGGGACGAGAACCAGGGAGGCAGGAGCCCCGCCCACGAGCAGGAGATTGAAGCCGTGGGCCGGGTGGGCAAGTTAGGGCAGGTCCTGCGCATCATGCGCCTCATGCGCATCTTCCGCATCCTGAAGCTCGCGCGCCACTCCACCGGGCTGCGCGCCTTTGGCTTCACCCTGCGCCAGTGCTACCAGCAGGTGGGCTGCCTGCTGCTCTTCATTGCCATGGGGATCTTCTCCTTCTCGGCCATGGTCTACACTGTGGAGCACGACGTGTCCGGCACCAACTTCACCAGCATCCCTCATGCCTGGTGGTGGGCGGCTGTAAGTATCTGAAAGCGCCAACCTTATGTTCTCTAGCTGATGGGAGTAGATAGAAACCCGACCGTCCCCTTCGCAGACATTTATTAGTTGCTGTAAAGTCGGCATAATTTTCCATTTTCAAAACAGCACTACATCCCAGGAAACCTATTAAACAAGTCATGTCACTGACAACATGTGGTAGCTCAGCATGGTAAAATAGGTTTAAACAATGCTGCCCTTGTGCTTTTAAGCGTGCTCCTCATTTTAAAATAACTTTTTAGGGAGAATTAGTTACTCACTCATTGGATCAGACATCAGGCGTTTTCTCGTCTACTCGGTGATATGCTGAATTATTTACTTAACAGAACTGGTACAAAAATGTGTGTTCTTTTCCGATACCAATGTTGCTACACCAAGGTGTAACCTGTTCATGCATCGGAATATCTAGTTATGCATATTCTTCCTTTTACTTTGTCAGAGTTTGCCAACACATTCCTACTAGAAATTAAAAACGGTGCTTTCTTCTCCAAATACTGCTTATTAAAGAATAACTATGCGTATAAGTAATTAGAAGCAATTTCGATGCCTAGAGTAAGTCATCGCAAATGCACATGTTTATTCCTAGGCCAAATAGAATAAAAAGACAGAATAACAAATCCCAGAATAAATGACACTAACAAACAAAAAAAGGCAGACCTGTGCAATGCCATGTCCCTTTACGGGATAGTAGTATAATTTTGGCCAAAGGACAGGCTTTAGATAGAATGTCCAGCAATGTTGGATAAATCCATGAACAAGGCACTGGTATACATAAAAACAGTAGTGTAGAGGAAGTTGTGTCACAGTGCCGGAGAATTATTAAACATGTTTTTATAGTTTTGAGGAAACCATGCTGTTTCTCTTCAGGGAGCATTGGAGACAGATACAACCGCTGATGCAACAGCATCTAACGAGATTGGCTTTTACTTCACATGGCTTTACCCCTTCTGGTTATAAATAGAAACAGATTTATGATGTGTCCAGGGTATTTGTGCATTGATTGCTAAAAGATATTTAAAAGCTTGAAAGCTCTTTACACACCTTACTGTTATTAACCATACAGGCTAACAACCACAGCAACAATACCACATCCGAACTATGTACATGATTCCACTTTCCTGCTTTTATACATGTATGTGTTTTCGTGTGTTTTTATCATTATTTCTTTTATCTCTCCTCTCCACAGCCCCCCTTAACCTACTCCTTTATCTCCCTTCCCTCCTCGTGCACTTCTTCCTCAGTTGCAGTGCTTTCTTCTGCTGCACCCTCTTTCTCTACATTACTCGGTTTGCATTGCTCATGTGAAAGCAGGTTTGGAGGTATAGGGGCCTATTTACTAAACTTTCACGTAATGCAGGGCAGCAAGCAAAGTTACTGTGTTGCACTACGTGAAAGAAAGAGAGAAGACATGCCCTTATCTGCTAAGATATGACCCACATCTACTCCATCCTTGCAGTGGCGCAGTTTTCAGGCATGTGCCAACCCAGGATCCCTTAAATCATGATGCAAGGGTGTCTGCGTAACATACCTTCCTGCACAAAAACAATCCATCGAGGCATTATCCTGTTTCTATGTGTACTGGAGATTACAGCACTGGTGGAAAGAGGAAAAAAGGAGAAAAAAAGACGCTTGTCCCAGTTACACCATCCTCTGGGAGGTGCGCCTATTTTAGACAATCACATGTTTGCAGACCTTTGTATATCTGGGATTGTGTGATTTCCATGGGTGGATGCACGGGAACAACCATGCTCCACCCATGAAATGCCTTAAAGAAAGAAATGTAATGCAACATTTCTTAACAAAGCCACACAAGGCAGCACAAATTGTACCTTAAATGGATTTGTAGATATCTACTAACATTTTGCATCGTGATTGTGCCACTTTTGTGTGCAGTCATGGTGTAACCTGTTAGCAAATATGGCCCTTCGAATTTCCATATCAAGCAGTGCTGTGGAGAAGACTTTCAGATTGTTCTATGGACCAAAAATGAAGTTCCGAGAGTCCCTCAAAATCACAGGCTGCTTTTGCTACAATTAATACAATCCTAGGACCTTCGGCATCTGTATTCATTCACTCAAAATTGAAGTTCAATGGTTGCAGTTGAACCAATGTCAGTCGCATCACCTCTTATGGCACATTTCAATCCCGACAGCACTTCAATGATGCTACAAGAACCATCAGCAAGCATCTGTGCGCGACAAAAAACACCTCTTTTTGCCATTTTTTCACCTCCATCAGTGACGACACCTGGTGTGGCCCGCACCCACTGCACCCCCTTTCCTACACCGCTGCCCCCATGGCATTTGACACATTACCAAATTTACAACGTTCTGTAAACCTGGGAAGGCGTCAAAAGCCTACGCCTTCCCAGGGGAGGCATGGGGGATGCACAACAAGGAGAAATAACTTTATTTCTTCTTGTTTTTTCCTCTTTCTATATGTGCTGCATTCAGCAGCACACATAGGAGGAAATCGCCTCCATTGATTGGTTTTGTGGAGGAAGGTGTTCCTTCTTGCACAAAAACAATAATTCCCACAACACGGACACCCTTGCCCCATGGTGCAAGGGTGCCTGCATTGGCGCATGGCAGTCAATTGAGCACCAGCACAGGTTAAGAGGACAAAAATGCGCTATATCTGATGGATATGGTGCATTCCATCCCTTTTCTTTTGCCATAGGGCAGCGCATCAGGAAGGCTTGTGGCGCTGCCCCCTAGCAAAAGAATATAAATGAGGCCCTATGTCTTGACCAACTGCATCTGGCATGCCCGAGGGTGGTAGGGCGGATGGAACAGTAACTTAAAAAAAAAGTTAAAGCAACTTACCTGCGAGCGTGACGCAACATTCTCCTCCCCCTCAATGGTCTTCTCCACTTCAGGCAGGCAGGTTCCAAACTGCCTTCACTAGTCTATCACTGCTCTCACAAGCATGAGAACAGTGCTAGGATTGGGGGGAGTGGCCTCACTCGGCACTCCACAACACGCTGGAGGCTTTTGTTTTCTCTAACCTTGCTGTCTTAAGACAGCTAAATTAAAAAGGTTTAAAGTACACGTGTTGCTGGCTGTTGCAAGATAGCCAGCCAAAAAGTAATACGCACTATAAACTGAAACTGCCCTGCTCATTCTGCTACTGTCAATCAGGAGCAGCCCTGCCCCGTCCCGAGGCTCCTATCAGGACCGAATGAAGAAAAATAAAATGATAATGAATTAACTTCATTACCATTTTATTTTTCTCTCTGGTGGCATTTCAGTGGGGTGACGCTTTTCCGCTCAAATGGAGGAACCGCCCCTGGTCTTGACGTCATTAAGGAAGCCGATTCAGAAAAGGGGGTGGTGATGAACAGAGTGTCTGAATTAAGCAGACCACTCTTACCCAGTCCAAAGATCAGGGCTTGATCCATCACCGTTATTTATCTCACTGCACCATCCCAGTTCAGAACCTGGCTATATGCAAATCAGTCTGTCCCTGGCCCAGTGCATCATGGGAACAGGGCAGACTAAACTACCAAGCCAATTCTTCACCTGAAAGGAGACAAGCTACCGGGGACCGGTTTCTGGCATTTCAGCCGTCGTCGGCCCGGCTTGCTTGAATCCTGATGGTGCAGTGAGAAAGGGACTCATGTCTGAGTATACCCTGCGAATAGATGCTGTCAGGCTTGACAGATTACCCAGTCGCACTCTTCTGGGGAAATCAATCCCTTCTATATCAATACAGTTCAAACAATAAAGGTAATTATGAATGTATACCAGGGGAAACTGTTGATTGCACAGGTTTATTCTTCTGGTTCAATAATTCAATCCTTCTCTCAAGGTTAAGCTGTTACATCACAGCTATGTAACGTTTCATCGTCATTCCAATAAACAATTTTTTGTCCACAAAATCAACCATGAACCCAATGCATTTCGTGCTGTCTGCACTTCATCAGGGGAAATACATTTCTGTGGGGTGAAACCAAAATGAAGCGTAATCAATGAAGGGGAAGCAGGCCACAGTCTATTCAAAATGTTAAGGCTACATAATCAAGGGTCAACTGGGATGTGTCTAAAAACATGCTGTCACGTAGGTGAAATTATAAGAATGTAGTGGAAAACAAGTACATGCCCCAAGTGTTGTTAGAAAAGAAAAAGAGAAAACTTACATGTTCTAAAGTTAGTCCGACCTTGTAAGGGCGGTTATCTGTCTTACAGATGCTAACGTGCTGTGATGCTGGCGGCGTTTACATCATTATCGGTTCAGTGCGGTTAAACGCCACGGTGGCGTGTGCCTCGACGCTCGTAAACATAGAGTGAAGGGTACAGGTACAGAGGGTGCTCAATGCCCGTTAAACAAAGATAGAAAGCTGTGCGCAGTAAATGCGGGTCGGTACACGCTGTGTATTACTCACCGGTCTGGCGGTCGGGTGGGACGCGTCGCTGCTCTACTTTCGGAATGGTGTTTACTCGCGCATGCGTGCCGAGCGCGTTATAAGGAAGTGCTCACATAACCCGGAAAAAGACGGGATAAGGGAAATGTAATTCCGTATGTGTAGAATAATATCGGGTAAATAAGGAAAGGAGGAATGAAGAAAGGAAGGTTGACGGTCTATTCAGGGTGTGTTAAATAACATTATCCAACAAAGCTGTTGGTACAAGCAAATAGAGGTAGGCAATGAGTGATCCGGATCGCGGCCATCTTGGAACGGTCAGTGACATATGAACAATTATACAAAAACACTCATAATTGAAATCAAAACATAATCAAAACATGATGCAAAAGTCAAACATGAACAGTGATGATTAAAGTAGATTACATGTGTGTCTAAGGCATGTTTTTTTTTTAAAAGAAAAAGGGAGTGGTGTCAATGTCTCTCATAATGTGGTGGGTTAAGTAGCCTGAGGCAGCTAAGCAAGATTACAAAAAGCTACTAAATTCAAGGCGTTCATTTAACCCCGTGGGGTTGCAGGAATTCAGTTTCTTGATCCAAAATATCTCCCTTTGGAGCAGCCTTTTTTTGTTGTCAGAGCCTTGCCTCACAGGAACAGCACGTTAGCATCTGTAAGACAGATAACCGCCCTTACAAGGTCGGACTAACTTTAGAACATGTAAGTTTTCTCTTTTTCTTTTCTAACAACACTTGGGGCATGTACTTGTTTTCCACTACATTCTTATAATTTCACCTACGTGACAGCATGTTTTTAGACACATCCCAGTTACCCCTTGATTATGTAGCCTTAACATTTTGAATAGACTGTGGCCTGCTTCCCCTTCATTGATTACGCTTCATTTTCGTTTCACCCCACAGAAATGTATTTCCCCTGATGAAGTGCAGACAGCACGAAATGCATTGGGCTCATGGTTGATTTTGTGGACTCATGTCTGAGTAATACCACCCCCTTTTCTGAATCATTTTGTCCACCATAAGCATGGAAGGGTATACTCAGATGTGAGTCCCTTGCTCATTGCACCATCAGGATTCAAGCAAGCCGGGCCGACGACGGCTGAAATGCCAGAAACCGGTCCCCGGTAGCTTGTTTCCTTCCCAGTATAAGAATTGGCTCGGTAGTTTAATTTGCCCTGTTCCCATCATGCACTGGGACAGGAACAGACTAATTTGCATGTAGCCAGGTTCTGGGCTGGGATGGTGCAGTGAGCTAAAAAACGGTGATGGATCAAGCCCTGATCTTTGGACTGGGTAAGAGTGGTCTGCTTAATTCAGACACTCTGTTCATCACCACCCCCTTTTCTGAGTCATTAAGGAAGAGCCAGTTGGTGTGTACCCAAGCCTGATTTATATTTGGGATAAAGTACCCCCAATGTACATTATGAGAATACTCATCCAGGAGTACTGTATTCTTATAGAGGTAATATAGCTAAGGCCGGAGTTTCTTTAAGTTGCCATGGAACTCCAAGGTGACTTGCAATATCCCTTTAACATACAACAGAGGGTATTTTATTCTATAATACCTGATCAACCCATCACCAACAGCTTTAATCCTTTATGTCTCACTCGTTTATGTGAAAGAGTAGCTATGGTTGCAGACATGAACGATAAAAGTGGACTCTAGTGCAAAATGAAACACACCAAAAACTATTTGGATTTTGCTACAAAAATATATTAGAATTAGTTTAATGTAAATCATAGTAAAATGGTTGTAGCTCAGAAAGAGTAGTAGCATGCCACGAGAATCTTTCTTTCCTTTAAAGTCCTGTAAAAGAAAACTCTCTTTTGTGCTGATCACTGTTCATTTTAGAAAAACGATCATATGAAGGAAAATAGTTTAACCTGTAGATGTAATGTGCCTCTGTAGCCTGCTTTCCACCTTGGTTGCTGGCTGTAGCAGCAGAAATAAAGGCGTCACACTTCTATTGTAATAAATTATTATATTTGAGTAGCTAGATTATTATAATTTTTTTTTAATTTTTATTTTGATTTGCATAGGAGAATAAACAAAGGGCTGCGGAGGAACCGCACAGTACTCAAGATCAAGGCAAAATCATTGTTCGCACATCAGCAGTGTCCCAAACCATATTATAAGCACATCCAGTCCAGGCGCGAGACAACATATCAATTAGGACCACTGTACGAAGTGTTCTACAAGCTTATCATTAGGTCAGTCCAGCTAAGATAACCAGTGCTGCAATATGCCGGACCCCAATCCTCCAAGTTCCACACAGGCGGTGCAGATAATCAGTTCGTGGAACCTCCACAGCCCAAAAGACCAAAACAACCAACATCCCTATCCCACCCCCTCCCTCCCCCCCGGTGGTGACGCCATTCACTCAACACTCAGTCCACATCCACATTACACTTGAAAGAGGTGCATCGACCTCAAAGAAGCCGGACATACCGCCGAGGGTAACCCCTTAGAAAGAAACTAGATTTTTTTTTTATTACAGGCGACTAGAGACACTGCAACTCGACTGTAAAAGGTGCATTAAAGACAGACTTTTATACAGGGATCTCAGGCTTTCATGTATTATATTGTAAATAAATTTGACATTACCAAGGTTGGCACAGAAATCACCAGTAAGTTGCGATATAATTTGAGAATCACCAGTGTATGTATAAAAGTCTGTACCAAGTGATATTAGAAATTCATGTAGTGGTGGGACACAAGCATTAAACAGCGAAGGCGAATGGCATGATAGGTAGGTAGATAGATAGATAGATAGATAGATAGATAGATAGATAGATAGATAGAACGAACAAACAGTGCTGGTTGTTTCTATGTAGTTATACTTCAGCTGCTCTTTCCATTTGATTTGGCTATATCTTTGGTTGCCATGGACAGATCGGTGCCAATTTAGGCACTCTGTAAGCTTATTCAGCTACGGTCCAGCATATGTAATTTCATTATTTCATGTAGTTCACTTCTGAGGTGTGGGGTGGGGGGTTGGAATGGGTGGGGACAAAATGATGTGATATCCCATTTTAGCTCCCGTAAGAAATTTACCTCACTGCTACAGAAAAAACTACTGAACAGATTTAATCCAACCTTGGCATGAATGTAGAACTTTACTCAGAAAATGTGCTTTCCATCATTTGTTGGAAATCAGTTCAACAGTTTTTGAGATA
Organism: Lissotriton vulgaris; assembly: GCF_964263255.1. NCBI lineage: Eukaryota > Metazoa > Chordata > Amphibia > Caudata > Salamandridae > Lissotriton > Lissotriton vulgaris. Next base: position 888,814,188 of record NC_141689.1, on the reverse strand, counting down.
CTAGCATTTCAATAAAGGATGCTTGGGCTTCAAAGCATAACACTATTGTATATATTATTAGTCAAAATTGCGAATTCTAAAAAATGCTGTTTCACAAATTTTGAATTTTTTAGACTATGCCATTGTCTGATGAGTGTGAACTATTTTTTACTTGCTTTCTTGAACATTCTGATTTTGGAAATCCCAAATTTAACACTGTGTGGAAAGAAGGAAAGGGAGGAACTAACAGAGTTGCTCAACCACAGGGGAGTGCTTGAGGGCACAAACATGCATTGAAATGTCTGTGTGCAGCATGGATCAGGCACATCACAAGTGAATGTAGAGCATCATGAAATAAAATCCTAGAAATTTACTAAAAAGCACAGTTAAAGGTTAGTTATGGTTTAGAGTACACAAACAAACATAAAAAGGCCCTGAAATCTCTCATCTGTTTGGAGGCACTTCGGACACCCACCAGATTTATCTTCTGCCAAAGAGCTTCTCTACCGTCCTTGAGTTTTCTACCACTTGGTTTAACCCTTTTGTCACGCCTGACAGAGGTGCCTCGAAGACCATGCCAAGCGCTGCTGAGGGAGCTGCCCTGGGCCGTCACTGTCTTGCCTTCTTAGCCATTATCCAGGAGAGGCCCAGTTGGAACGACCTTCCTTCTACTCACTTCCACAAGATCCTGATCTTCATGACCCTGCCTCAAACAGTCCTGGCTTGCATCTACACATCGATCTTTGTTCTTAGAATACCTTGTCTCCTTTGAGCACTGACTGTGTTGGATATTTCCACCACCCCTTCCATCTGTATATCATGGCTGACAGACTCATCTCCTCTTGAGAGCGGTTTTATCAAACATCTGGACCACATCAAGCTGCAGAGACTTTATAGCTCTGGTCTTCCTTGTCCCCCGTATGTGTCTTACTTTCCCAGTTGGACTCCATCCGTGTGTGCCCTGAAGAAGGTGACGGCTAGGGATCCAGCCTTTTCACTGAAACGGGCGTCGGCCTCGAGCTTGATGGAAACTACACTACGCTATTAACAGAATTAGGCCCCAAACATGACTTTCCATCTAAAACCCCTATCACCTGTATACCATCCATTCAGCTATATAGAGATGTTGTGCGTACCTGTTATTTTTTAACTCTTCCCTATGCTGTATGGAGTTATTGTATCCCTGACTTAGCCTTTAGTTTGGAAAAAAATCTTGACACCCCTTGGTGCCTTCCTGTGAAAAAAATACATATCTTCTTTTGCTCCTAGAAAAAAAAAATCACTTTTTTTTGCTTTCCGTCGCTCTTGTTCTACGATACATTTTAATTGTATGATTGTGACAGTAAGTCAGTAGTCTGAATGTACGTCTTGTGTGCCTGATGGTTTTCTAGTGTGCGTGGATGAAAGTAATTTCATGTCTTTTACAGTTTACTTTGGCCAACGGGGGAACATTTGAATATTTGCCTATCCTTTGTAATTATACCTGTATTTGCACTTTTTGACTATTGTGTTAAGTAAGGATATGTATAAAATTATAAAATATGTAGAAACTGTACATCTATATGCTATACTCTAAAAGAAAACAGAGTCCTATTCCGTTGAAATTTGACTCTATCTATATAAAAAAATAATTTTCTGTTTCTAAATAAAGTATTATTTTTTTTCTGTTCACCGGTAGCCGACATTCTGTCTGTATGCACTAAAACGTATATTTTATCATTTCATTTGCTGTGTGATTTTGTTTTCCCTAACTGAGAGAGACCCTTCCTAGACTATATAGAGACGCTGAGCGCTCCCATCTACCACAGATAGGTGTCACTGTGCTCCTTTCTCCCCAACAGGTTGTTGCTATTTAGTTATAGTATGCAACACACAAAAAGTAAACCTATGCTCCATACACTACTTTGCCAAAATCATGTTAAAAATAGCCTGTCTACCAAGATCAATACTGAGCGGGTGGTGTGAGTTATGGTGTGCATTGTGGGTTGCCTACCATAACTGGTGAATTTCAGGTTTTTTCTGGTTTGTGTTCACTGAAGAATAACAAAACTTTAATTGTGGTTTTGGAAGTAAAAGTATAGATATGGATATATATCACCTAAAAGTGAAGAGGCAGTGACGGTTGATTGGGTTTTAATACTTGCACAATACAAACTGTCAAGGAATATCAAATTCCATAGTCAACACCTTAACCTTAACTTCCACCCCCGCTATAGTATGTGCAAGGTGGAAATAAGATGTGGATTGGGACTGCTTCAGTATCCTCACTGGTATAGGCTAACTAAGTAGGCAGTTTTACACTCCCTGTTAATAGCAATTGTTTCCATTTTGGGGAAAATCAGTACTTTCTCAAATTATTTATCCCTGGGGACGTGATTGGTCAGTTTGTTGTAATGGTCCTGAGATGCAGTATACATTATAATATAATTCTTTATATGCTAGTACTTTTGGCATTGTGTTGTTATATATTTTTGCCATAACAAAGATGCATTCCATCCATGTTTAATTATTGTAAATGTAATTTATGATATTGTAGATTAGTGTTACTCTTTTTGTGACAACATGTATCCAATGTGTTGCTCTTTTTGCAACAATATGTTTGATGTAGCAACATTGCATGGAGGTGCGGGAATTAAGGTTAAAGTAATACTTTAACTGTGAAATTTGGTATTTTCTGAGATTTGGTTTTCTTTGCTGAGGTATTTTGTTAATGAAAATTAGGCTATGTATTTGGTATGCATGTTTTAGTATGTACGGGGAACGGCATACCCTTGAGAAAACAAAAATCTCACTGCTCCATTTCTTTTTTTTTAAGCCAGGTGGGGTCAGTGTTGACCCCCAGCCTTACTTACCCTGTGGTGAGAGGGGTAGTGTATTTTTTAATACCCTTCCAGCATTCCCGAATGGCTGGAATGGCTCTTTTACCCCTGTCTTGCCACAAGTCGGGGAAAAGTAATTATGGCCGTTCCACCCCTTACTAGGGACATGGTTTGATATTCTGGGACTTTTTTCTGCCACTCGCCTTCAAAACAGTGCTGTGTCAGCTGAGAGGTGTTCCACTTCTGTAATCACAATTCCAAACCTAGCAACTGGCATGCAAAAGAATGTGAGCCACAATCGGAGGACTGGAGCAGTTGTTCCCGGTTCTCCATCATCGTTTACAAATGTGGGCTGGAGGGACCCTGGAGTAAATTAAAGCTGCCCTCGAGCTTTGTTCTCAGTTGTGAACGGGGGACCACGGCAGATGTGAGTGGTGACAATTTAAGCGATTGAAGTGAAAAGGCCATCAATAGGTAACATATTGGTGCAAATCTAAGTCTGATTGTGATAGGCTAGCCTGTAAAAAGTACCACCATTTATACAAGAGAGCAGTAGTGGTGGCTAACCAGATGTATTTTGGCGAGAGTAGTAATGGAGCTCAGCGTTCCTCAGGAATTTTTTGAGATAAATATAGAATTAATTAGTCTTCCTAGAAATGACATGCCTACTGATCTGGTTTCCCAGAAATTGTGTGATGAGTTGAACCTTTGTTTCACCCAAAAAGTGAAGATCTAAATGTTAAAATGAAATGGAAAAAAAGTGTATTGACTACGTCAATTGAAACTAAATTTGGTGCACCCTGGGGGCCATATTTATAATTTATTCACGCAGCACAGCAAGACACCTAACTGCTTTGTGCTGTGTGAAAGAGAGAGGACAGTAATGTGCCATATCTATCAGGATATAGCGCATTCATGCTTTCTCCTTGCACTGGTGCATTTCTGGCAGCCGAGCGCCAACTTAGTAACCCTTGCACCATGGTGCAATAAATAAGAAATAAAGATATTTCACCTCTTTACTCCTTGCCTAGAAAGGCAAAGCATTTTGACGCATTCCCAAGTCTACCACTCATTGTAAGTCTGGGAATGCGCCAAAATCCATGGGTGGATGGTCGGGGACACCCATGCTCCACCCATAGAATGCCTTCCCAGGGCAGAGTAACGCGAGGCAACAACTTGCGCTGCCTTGCATTACTCCAGGCCACTCAGGGTCACACAAGGTGGCCTTGCCTGGCTTGGCAAATCTCTTAATAGGTTTTGCTTCACCCTGCATCGCCTTGCATGGCACAAGGCCAACACAAAACCTGTGATAAATCTGGCCCTTAGCCTCTACACAGGAGTTTAGGAATTTTTATCTGATCCCTATGAGGGATTGCTTGCAAACTGAAGCCATTGGACTTGATGATGTCTTTCCTGTAGCACTGATTACGAATAATATTGGCCTTTTAGCAGAACACATTAAAAGCTTGGTTAATGATTTTTCATAAAGGGCATCCAATCCCACAGTTTGAAAGGGTGTCATTTGGAATCTAATTCATTTTTTTCTGACTTCCAGTGTAGTTTTCATCCACTGTGAGATAGGAAACCCCAGTGTTCAGTCTAAGAGAACAAATGTTTTTGCAACGTGATCAGGGTCACTCAGCAGCTTTAATCTTACTTTACTTATCTGCTGCTGTTGACACCATAGACCATAGCCTGTTAGGCAAGATGTTACAGTCAGTGGTAGTGGTGAGTGGCTGAGCCTTGCAATGGTTCCATTCTTTTTATCCAGTTGTGTACAATTTACTCAGATTGGAAAATTCAGGTCTACTACTCGTGCTCTTGCATTCAGTGCCCCCGGGGTTCTGCTTTCTACCCTGCTATTGATCATCTATATCATCCCTCTCACGCATTTGATTACAGCCCTTCTAGGTTTAACACTTGATGACCACGAGTCAACTATGTCTTAATGCCTCATGATGGACATTTTACTGCCGGGTCCTAAGCACGTCACTCTTGATTTCTGGCCTCCTGAGTTTGGTGCTGTGCCGTTTCTAGCCCAATCAGTAAGGACATTAGCTGTATTATTTGATACCTCTTTGTCCTTTGATAACCACCTCTCTGCTATGGCCGACCCTGCACACTTTTATGTATGTCTTCTGTCTCAGTGGGCCATTAGCCCAGAACTCGCGCCTAATTCTGCTAACACACACTGTGGTCTTTTCCAGGTTGATGTGTCGAGAGCTTTCTATTTAAATGCCTTCAAAAACAACTTGTACAAGTTGCAGGCTATCCAAAACCAAAGACCTAGAATAGTGGTTGGCCTTGAAAAATCAGATCACCCATCAGACCATTGTAAGTTACTTGGCTGGTTATTTATCCAGGAGGTGATCCATCTTTAAGTCTTGGGGCCTGAGTTAGAGCTTGGCAGATGACATACACTTGGGCAAGGCGAGGGTGAACACATACCACCTACATTTATGTATGCACTTTGAAGCTGTTTTTTGCATCCATGCACTAAATAAATTAAATAAATGCAGATATAATTTGGCACATTGCATCAGTGAAGCTGTAAGCGGGCCAAAAATGTTAGCAAAGGGTGCATGAACATATACTACCTGATCTTGTACAATGCAGGAGTTACAAAGTACACTGTCTTACCACCATTATATGGCAAGGCGGGGTTGCTAGGAAATACCCCAATTGTAGGCAAACGCAAGATGCATGAACGTGTCCTCACCTGGAGCGCTACCAAATACACCCTCCACTCTTGAGCATGGTAAGGTAGTTACCGAATACCACCCCCTTTTTTGGGCAAGTAAGCACGGATTTACCAAATACCCCACTGATCTTTGGGCATGGCAGCAGGGGCATGAAATATCACTTGCCCATGGGCAAGTGGGAAGAGTTGGCAGACAGCCACCCACACTAAGCAAGTTAAAGCTACCAAATATACCTCACCACCCTCTGTCGAGATAGAATGATTGAATATCCTCCACCCTTGGGAAAAGCAGAGGAACTATTAAATACTTATTTTACCCTTGGCCGAGGTATGAGGGCTACCAAACACCATGCCACCTTTGGGCAATGCTGGCTACACTGAGCCTAATTAATACTTGACTACAGTGATGTTTATTACTCACTGTAGACCTTGCATCTGCCTCTGAAGTATATTACTCTATTTCTAAAGGACTATTAATGCTAAATATGCCTGGGTACATTCAGGCTGATTACTGTATTGAGCCACTGCACCATCGTACAGGCTGGGCCATTAATTGTTGTTAATGCCAGAGGACTCCCAAGGACCACAGTGACCGGGCTCAGTGATCGTCCAAAGAGCTGAAATAATGCATCCAGTCCAGCATTCACCAGTTTTGTCACTGATTCATCCATCCACACGCTAAATCAATTATCCTCCCGTCCATCAATCTTCCACTGACTCATTCTCACATTCATGCACTCACTCTTCCATAAAATCACAAACAAAGACTAACTTAACAAGCAGTTTTCCTTTATACTCTGGTCTTATTTATGAAGCAGCTGTTGCTTCACTTTTTCGGTGACGCTGCATCGACGTAATCAGTGCGACATACTGCGCCCTATTTACAAAGTGACACATCTAGGCAGATGCATCACTTTGTAAATGCCTGCGCTACGTTATACCTGCGTCAGGTATAATGTATGCAGGGTGGGCGTTCCCACGTAAAAAAGGTTCGTAGAAATGATGCAGTAAAATCTATGAGATATCACTTTGCCACTTCCACAACTTGACTTCGTCAAATCCTTACGCTTGCTTCAAACAGGTGTAAGCAGTGACACAGGGCTTTTTACATGGGACTTGCCCATGTATAATTACACCATTGCTGGAACTGCGTCATTTGACAGACATACTCCAGCAATGCTCAGACATGAGTCCCTTTCTCACTGCTCCATCAGGATTCAAGCAAGCCGGGCCGAAGACGGCTGAAATGCCAGAAACCGGTCCCCGGTAGCTTGTCTCCTTTCTGGTGAAGAATTGGCTTGGTAGTTTAGTCTGCCCTGTTCCCATGATGCACTGGGCCAGGGACAGACTGATTTGCATATAGCCAGGTTCTGAGCTGGGATGGGGCAGTGAGATAAATAACGGTGATGGATCAAGCCCTGATCTTTGGACTGGGTAAGAGTGGTCTGCTCAATTCAGACACTCTGTTCATCACCACCCCCTTTTCTGAATCGTTTTTGGCCACTATAGGTGTGGCAGGGTATACTCAGACATGAGTCCCTTTCTCACTGCTCCATCAGGATTCAAGCAAGCCGGGCCGAAGACGGCTGAAATGCCAGAAACCGGTCCCCGGTAGCTTGTCTCCTTTCTGGTGAAGAATTGGCTTGGTAGTTTAGTCTGCCCTGTTCCCATGATGTACTGGGCCAGGGACAGACTGATTTGCATATAGCCAGGTTCTGAGCTGGGATGGGGCAGTGAGATAAATAACGGTGATGGATCAAGCCCTGATCTTTGGACTGGGTAAGAGTGGTCTGCTCAATTCAGACACTCTGTTCATCACCACCCCCTTTTCTGAATCGTTTTTGGCCACTATAGGTGTGGCAGGGTATACTCAGACATGAGTCCCTTTCTCACTGCTCCATCAGAATTCAAGCAAGCCGGGCCGAAGACGGCTGAAATGCCAGAAACCGGTCCCCGGTAGCTTGTCTCCTTTCTGGTGAAGAATTGGCTTGGTAGTTTAGTCTGCCCTGTTCCCATGATGCACTGGGCCAGGGACAGGCTGATTTGCATATAGCCAGGTTCTGAGCTGGGATGGGGCAGTGAGATAAATAACGGTGATGGATCAAGCCCTGATCTTTGGACTGGGTAAGAGTGGTCTGCTCAATTCAGACACTCTGTTCATCACCACCCCCTTTTCTGAATCATTCTCACATTCATGCACTCACTCTTCCATAAAATCACACACAAAGACTAACTTAACAAGCAGTTTTCCTTTATACTCTGGTCTTATTTATGAAGCAGCTGTTGCTTCACTGTTGCTTCACTTTTTCGGTGACGCTGCATCGACGTAATCAGTGCGACATACTGCGCCCTATTTACAAAGTGACACATCTAGGCAGATGCATCACTTTGTAAATGCCTGCGCTACGTTATACCTGCGTCAGGTATAATGTATGCAGGGTGGGCGTTCCCACGTAAAAAAGGTTCGTAGAAATGATGCAGTAAAATCTATGAGATATCACTTTGCCACTTCCACAACTTGACTTCGTCAAATCCTTACGCTTGCTTCAAACAGGTGTAAGCAGTGACACAGGGCCTTTTACATGGGACTTGCCCATGTATAATTACACCATTGCTGGAACTGCATCATTTGACAGACATACTCCAGCAATGCTTCATTACTGCGCCACCTGATAAGTCAGGATTCCTGATGTATCTGGTCAATTTTTGCAACATGGAGCACCGTAGTGTAAATACGGCGCATCCACGGTGTCGCAAGGAGGGCTCAATGAAAAGTGTTGCATCGCTGTGTTCCCCCAGAGATGCAACTCTTTTCATAAATGAGGCCCTCCATATATATATATATATATATATATATAGTCAGTCCTTCGATATTTTCAACTCTGAAGCAGTGAGAGTGAAATGTGGCTATTCTTCAACTAATCTTTCGCACTTATGAACCGTTAGCACCGAGATGTTATAAATATTTTCCCATGCCTTCCATTCTCTGCCATTTTAACTAAAGTGACCACTTCTTTAGAATGGACACATTGGTAAAATTCGGAAAATGGCGTGCAATTCTATGACGCATGGCCAGTAGTGCTGCTTCAGTAGATGGCCGACAGTGTTGACAGAACAGGGGAGAGAGTGACTTGTCTTACAGGACAGTCAATCGGGAGGTTGTGCCATTGTAAGATGGTAGAATAGCTTAGAGGGAGAATGCACTTCCTGCAGAAAGGAAAGCAAGTCCACAGTAATTTAGAGCCACAAGGCATCATTTGACTAGCAATCTATTGCCTCCAGTTCCGCAGTCTAGACTGCCGCAGGATGAATGACATCCTTGTTCCTAGTAAGGCCCCAAATGCAAGTGTTACATATAATTATCGTTCATCCTCATGGCGGTATCTGTTTATCTGAAAATGGCATTGCTATTTCATCAGCATTTACCTTCGAACCTTATTTATGGAAATCTATTGTACCCTACTGAGCATGTCAGTGCAAGGCCACTTCTCTGTGCTAAACACACTGGGGCTTATTTACAAGCCCCTTACGCCACTTTTGCGTCCCTTATCCTATGTTAAAATTGATGCAAAAGTGGCGCAAGGGGTTTGTAAATCTGCCCCACTGTATCCTTCTCAAGTTCGTTCCCAAGGCAAGGATGTGCAGGTTCACTCACTCACTCACTCACTCTCTAGAGTCCGCACTGATCAGGCGGAAGACCGGCCCCTCCGTTGATCGGTGGATTCCACCTTGTGGGCCTTCTCCTTACTCATAGGCCTCCTTGAACGAGATTGTTTTCCATGTTGTTTTGAAAAAGGCTACTCAAGCTAGTGACCATACGTGGTGCATCAAAGAATGTAGCTGGTTCAAAAAATTGAAGAGTTTTCAGGTGAATACCAACGTTCTCACGGTATCTTTGAAAAGTATATAAACTGGGCATTTTTGCAAAATATTAATCTTGGTCCCTCAATATAATGAAAACACAAGCATTCAGTTATTCAGTACCTTTCTTTTGTGTACTGGAAACTGTATCCGGGTGTGGCTCAAGAGCGCAAGTCACTTCGACAAGTATTCAACCCATCAAAGTTTTCTGATTGGATGACATGCATTCATTCTTTCACGGCAAACAACAGCACTCCATGGTCTCACCCTCTTCTGCTTGTTCCCCCTCGCATTCCCTGTTCATGCTTCTCTCTGCTGTTTCCAAACATCCGCTACTACTAGCTGCTACCCGTACCACTTTATTGTTTATTTTCCTTTTCTTAAATATTCCTTTATTTTTTTTGCAAAAGTCCGCCTGACGCTCATTGGTACTGAGCTGCTTGCTTATTTCTATTTGAGTTTTTTTTTTTGGCTTGAAAATGGTCGTTAACCATGAAAAAGTTCAGCATTGGCAAAGCCAATGGGTCTTACCTTTGAGGCTATTGCCTCTGGCTTTTTCTTTTGGTCCTGTGGGGTGGAATTGTTTGGTGTGCAGTGAAATTATGTGGCTTGGTGGGGGATTATATGGTGTGGAATTAAGGGGTGTGGGGTGGAATTGTGTTGCATAGAATTGTACGGCGTGGAACTGTTGCAGTCAGGGCCAGTTCTAGGATTTTTGGGGCCTCGGGCGAAGGGAAATGTGCGAGGCCCCTCTAATTTACATAAGTGTCACCTTCAGGTCTTCGATTTGTGGAGACTTCTCCTGGGCCGCAGCTCCTCCTCCTCAGCCTCCTACAAGCACCTCTTTTACAGCTCATATCCGGCTGAAGGTGTGTGAATTGCTTGGGGGCTAGAGTTAAAACTGTGGCAGCGCTAAAGTGCTGGACAATGGGCATCCTGCAGTGTCTCTGAATGGGCAGCTGGGCTGGAGGCCTAATTGCAGGACAAACCTGCAAAATGTGTTTAGTTGCAACTGGGAGGTGTCCATCTCCCCTAGGCCTACCCACACCATCCCTGATAGGCCCAGGGATAGGGGCCCCTCACATGGCCCACAGATTTACGATACACCTTTCTTTCAAATTAATCGGCAGGGGTACATGAGCACAGGTGATGTGTTGCACTTATGCGGGGCCCCAAGCTGGTAGACTGAGTGCAAGCGAGGTCCTGGGCTGCTGCCCACAATGCCCATGCCTTGCACCGGCATTGGTTGCAGCGAGTGGAATTTTGTGGATTGGAATTATGTTGTATGGTGTGGAGTGAAAGTATGTGGACTGTAATTATGTGGCATGGAGTGAAATTATTTGGAGTGGCATTATGGTGAGTAGTGGCATGGATTGGAGTTATGTATTGATGGTTGATTTATGTTTTGTAGGGTGGAAATATATGGTGTGGGGTGGAATTATGTGATGTGGAATGGTGTGGATTTGAATTGTATAGCATAGATTTGTTTTGCATTGAGTAGAATTATGTGGAGTTGAATTGTGTGGAGTTGAGTGGAATTATATTGTGTGAAATTACGTGGAGTTGGATTTTGTTGAGTCTAATTATGTGGTGTGGATTAGGATTATGTGGTTTGGAATTATTTGTCACGGAGCGGAGTAGAATTTTGTGGAGTAGAATTATGTGGTATTGAGGGGAGTAGGATAACGTGTTGTGAAGTGGGTGTATGTGGTGTGGATTTGAAATATGTGTACGAGTGGCATTGTGTGGCATGGTGTGTGGTGAAATTATGTGGCATGATGCTAAAGTATTTTGTGTAAATTGCAATTATGTGGTGGGAAGTGGAATATGTGGTCTGGTGTGCAATGTTGTTATTGAATTGTGTTGTGTGGAACTGAGCCACATTAAATTTTGTAGATTTGAATTGTGTGGCATTGTGGCATTGAGTGAAGTTATGTGCAGTGAAATTATTTGGCATGGTGTGCAGTGTAATTATGTGGTGTGTAAATAAGTGGTACTGAGTGTAGTGGAATGTCCCTTACTGCACATGTACAATCCAGAATGGCTACTTGTAACTTCTACGTGTGCTGAATTGGGCAGCACACATAGAAGTTGCAAATCGTCATTTTTTAAATGATTGTTTATGTGCAAGAAGGAACACCTTCCTGCACGTAAACAATCATGGTGTTTTGCTCATTCTATGTGTGCTGCACAATGCAGCACACATAGAAAAAGCAAAAACGAAGAAAAAGCAAAAACGAAGAGAAAGAAAGCCTTTCTCCTCGTTTTGCCATGTTCAGACCAGGTTATCCCTGGTCTTAATTTTGGCGCTGCCTCCTATTTACGCCATCTTTTTAAATAAGGGGCAGCATCATAACCAATGGGTGTTGCGGCGGAACCCTCACTGCTACACCCATTTCCCACACCTTTCATGCTAAGTGTAGCGTGAAATGGAGCCTTATTTACAAGGCAGTGTTGAGCCACGTAAAGCGGCTTAACGCTGCCTTGTATATAAGGCGAAGTCTTATCGCCACAGGAACGTCATTAAAAGTGACGTTCCTGTGGTGATCGGGGCTTGTAAATTAGCCCCTAAATCTTCCCATGTCTACACAAAATGAAGTTATCAAACATTTTACTCTTTCTTCGTCAGAAGAGCCTGTTTGCCCAATGTCAACCCACTAACATAGGTATTTGTGACTTTTGTGTCACAAGAGCTTGCATGTTGCTTTTCATCTGGTTCCATAGGAAAACCTTGAGATTATACAACTAAATTGAACATGTCATTCATTTATTTGTCAGGCAGATGTCAATTATTTTAGGGAGAAATACGTATCTTGCATCCCTGTTTGAAGTACCCGAAGGTAGAGCTTCTCAGTGCAAAAATTAACAATGTCAGTATTTGCACTGGGAAGCTCTTTCATGTGGGACTTTAAACACGGAGGCAAGATCTGTAATCTGATATCTGCAAGCTAGCCAGGGGAAGGGATATGGTGTAACGCGAAAGCTACTGACTTTTGGAGCTGGGCAACCAAGTTTGAGTCTCAGTGCCGGCTCAACAACCTGTGATTGTGGGCAAATCACGGAATGATCCTGTGCCTACACTAAATGAAGTGCTTCAACACCTTTGGGTCGAGATTACACTATATAAGAGCGGCAACCAAAAAAAAAAAGTCAGAGGACGAGACAAAGGCATCTGGCTTCCCAGCTCATCTGTTGTGCTGGGTGGGGGCACGGCAATTGGATCAAGCAAACACAAAAGGGGATGGAGCAGACCGCCAGCTATGAAAGATGCATTCTATAGAGTGGCTCAACAAAAAGAAAGATTAACACCCAAAAGCGTGAGCAGTGTAAGGACACACAAGTATTGGGGTCATGCTCCAGGGGACGGTGACATGCATGAAGAGGGAAGTGCCGACCACAGAGATGACCAGCAGGAAGCAAGCATTTGAGAGTGGCTTTGACACCAGCCAATGGTAAGTAATGGGCAGTCTCCAGGCCCACTAACAGTGAACAACATATCTTGATACTTGGTGGCCCTCTGAGCTGGGGCCGACCCCCACTCCGGTTGCGGAGATCAAAAATCTTGGTGTTTGGCTGGACCCTTCCCTCAACTTTGTCGGCCACACCAAAAGGACGGCGGCGTGTTGCTTTGGCATCTTGTGCAATCTGCGCCCTGCCCTTAAATACTTTGATGCCACAACTCGTCAATTGGTGGTGCAAGCAACGGTTTTGGCTCGGCTGGACTATGCCAGCTCCCTTTTCATAGGATTAAACCAGGCCGAGTTAACCCGACTTCAAAGAGTGCAGAACGCTGCGGCCAGAGCAATCGTAGGTCTTCCTAGGTTTTGCTCGGCCGGTCCATCTTTGCGAGCCCTGCATTGGTTACCCGTTAGGCAGCGGATCCACTTTAAAGTTTTGTGCCTTTCCTTCAAGATTCTGAAGGGCCTATCGCCTCCCTTACTGCGCCAACTTTTGTGCCCTTATATCCCGGGCCGCACTTTGCGCTCGCTGGACCAAGAATTAGCGGTAGCCCCTCGGTTCAAACTCAGTCGGGTGGGGGGTCGCTCCTTTAAGGTGCGGGCAGCCGCACTCTGAAACGCTCTCCCTTTGAAACTTCGGACCCTTGGTGACCTGCTTTCCTTCCGCAAGGCCGCTATCCCATTTATTTTCTGAGCTCTGTTAAATCCTTCACTCCCCCATTTTAGTAATATTTTCTGTTCCCCTGTTGTGTTCGCCACCTTGTCGGTGCGCCGGGACGCTCCTTCGCTGGAGCAGCCGTGCGCAATACAAATAGCACTAACATAACATAACATAACATGAGACGCAAGACCTAAAAAGTGCCAAAACAGCCACTGGTAAACATTAATGACAAAACACACCCCTGGGTGTCTTGTTTAACCTACTCACTTTTCACTAAATTTTATTAAAAGACACTATCAAACAGCCACCGAAGCATTGCAACTCAGGTGCCTGCTTTTGTACAATCAGTAGCCGTCTTGCAATGCTTTTTCTTTATGAGAAAACACATTACAAGATGGCCACCCTTGTGTGCGTCTATGATGTGACGTACCAGCAGACATCTTATAATCGTTTTATCATGAAGTAGAAGTAAAACTGTTCTGAGATGACCACCCACTTGTGCGAACACATAAGCATATGTTGTGATGCACCAGGCACCAAATTATATTTTCTTTGTCTTTTTACTTTTTGTCAATACCATAGTAAATAAGCATTGACACAGCCAATAGCTCGGCACTCACATTTTAAATCAGAGACATACTGGATTTGCCAGTGTTTGTTTATAAGTAGCAATCTTGGACATTTATATCGCTCGGTTTAACATCCATATCACTTACTTAATAATTATTTTCGAGGTAAATATCGCAGGCTGCATTCATTTAGTTTTTTCTGTTCAAAGAAAAATGAATGTATGTATTTCTTCAGAAGCAGGCTCAGTCAGGAGACTAGAAAGGAAGGTCTAGAATGATACATGCCGTATATTTACTATAACCACTAGGAGAATTGATGCAACTAGTATTATTGAATGTACTTTATATCACATGGATTCCACGGAAATCAGGCAGCCATTGGGGACCAGCATTGAACACCTCTGAATGAGATGCTAATAATATTAAGTCTCTCCCTGAAAAGCCCAAAAATTAATGTTACCAATTAATTAATTTAAACATTGTCTGATCAGTTACATTGAAGGTAAAAATTAACCTGAAAATGTATATTTTGTCATCCCTTGCTTACATTCTGCAAATGTATTCCATTTAAAAATAAATAAATCTGCTTATCTAGCACCCTATTCCTCAAGGTAAAACGTTAAATGTATTTTTACAAAACTGTGGATTCTAAATTCCCACAAACGTGAACCTATTTTATTTAGCTCCTGGCCAGTAAGTCCAAATATTAATCGTGCTCCTCTATTACTGCAGTAAAGCAAATATCACTCCACTGACAGTGATCATTAACAATCCTGTATTAGGGACAGAGGGGATTTTTTTAGCATCACAGGCAGCGTTCTGCAGCCTGGATACAGTAATGGGCAAGTCAGCATTTGATTTGCGTTCGGTTCACAACCTTTACATGCTCTTGAAGGCGCAGTTATATGCGCTTTCCTTTGTGGAGTTGCCACAATTTAAGATCTTCGAAACAGAGCATTCAGCTAAAGCCATATGAAGCAGGGGAGGGGAGAATACCGCTTTAAGAACTCCCTGTAATTTCAGCTGGATTCTAACCCCCGTTTTTCCTCAGATTATTTTATCTGTCAACGCTCTTAAGTAAATTAGATTTGCATGCACTATATAAAACTTTGTGTAAATATACAAATATATTTCAGAAGAGTGTTGCGTTATATATGTCTGCTGTAATGGGATGAGTGAACCACAGATTTATTCAGCAGAATTGTGGGTAATCCTCCTCAGCTTCTTATAAAATGAATGCTTTAGATTTCTGCACGTGACCAACTTCATGTGTCACATTCTGCCAGACAGCAAAATGAAAACAGTCAATTAAACGGTGTAGGAAAGTGGATTATTAGTACATGGGGGTATACACCTGCAGCTAGTAATAATACCCCAACCACTAATAGGTCCAGTCAAGTCTCAATAAATTAATCCTTTCTCAACCCTTGGTAGCTTGGCAAACGAGCAGTTAGGCTTAATTTAGGAGACAGGTATGTGTAAAGCATTTTATTATCTCCAAAACAGTAAATAAATAAAAGACATAACATAATAAAAATCCAACATGAATTGATGAAAGCAGAGGATATTTTTATCTTTTAAATTATTCCAAAACTACAAAAATCTAACGTAGGGAACCACAGATTTGAATTTTTGAAGATTAAATAAAAAATGGTGCATTCTAGTGCCAAAAAGCTTAAAGCACCACCCGCTGCTATCTGGTCATGCTGGACCGGGACATGTAAAAGTTATAGGCTGACAGCGATGGAGCGATGGTCGGATAGGGTGAGTGCTAGGTACCGGTCAAAAGTTTACCTTTCGACTAGGCTTTTTCTTGAAGCTTTTCTCTTGTCAACTGGCTCATCAGCAGGTCCTCCGGCTTCTCGGATCCGAAGTTCGAGTCACCAATGGCAACCTGCTGCAGCACGGTGAAAAAACAGGCATTGGACATTTCGGCGGGGAGGGTCTCGAAGTGGTCGTCGAAGGCTTACTTCTTGGCCTCTAGTTGGGCTCTGCCAAGAGTTTTTCGGCAGGACTAACCAGCATAGTTGATCCAATCAGCGAGTCAATGTCGGCAGCTTGAGTCTCGACATTGAGCCGGTCTCTTCATGGAGCTTTTCTGCAAAACTTTCCAAAAAAGTTTCTTTTTTTTGCAGATCTTGTAGGTTCTTGGTTCCTTTGGGAAAATAAGTGTCCTTTAGTTCAGTACAAGGGTTTAAAGATTCTGGATTGCCTCTTGTAGGCTAGGACTCAATTTCCCACAATGCACCTGCACAGTCCAGGAACAATCCAGTTGCAACTGTTCAGCTAGGGTGATCCTCTCTTTGGGCTTGCAGGTGACTTTTTCCAGCTCTGTTATACCTGTTGCTGATCAGTGAGTTCACTCCTTTTCCTTTGAGACACACACAGTCCTTCTTTGTGGAACCTTGAGAGTTCAACAGGCGTAGTCCTTTTAAGTACAAGCCTCTATGGTGCAGTCCTTGCTCAAGGTAGTGTTCTGAGTAGCTCCTACCTCTCTCACATATATATCCTATGGGCTGGCAAGAGGGTGGGAGTACCCCAACCAGTAGGGAAAATGTTAACTCTCTCTGGTATGGCAACATCCTGCGAAGTGTGCCATATTGTTGACCCAGGAAGCACTGTTTTCACATATGTCAAAATAGAGAAAATCTCACCTTAGTGTGTTTATCTGTGAACCCAACCCAAAGGTATGGCTAACAACGTACTAGGCTCCCCTTCCAATCCCTCTCCTGATCTAATTAAGGGGTTCCCATCTGGCTGGGGATCAATTGAAGTGAGAGCTGCCTGGGTCCTATGACATCTGTTCTGCTTCTTTTGTAGTCCAGCTTATCACCCCAGCCCCCTTCCTCTCCCTGGCTTCTCCAGGAAGCAAAGCTTCTCCCACCAAATGGCTGCATTGTTTCAGCCCCAGGCATCTTCACACCTTCTCAGGGAATATAAAACATCTGTTATACTGTCCCTGCTTTTTATAACAATGCACCCTACCCTTGGGGCACCTAGGGCAGAACCTAGGGGTGACGTGTAAGTTGTAAAAAGTATGTTTTGGAAGTACTTTTAATTCCAAAGGTAAATTTGGACATAGTTTTATTTTAACAATAGCCTGCAAAGCAGGTCTGGTTTTCAAATGACACCAGACACCACAGCAGGGCACACTTAAGTACATTAAGTCCACTGGGGTCTCTAAACTTGCATGCCTACCATATACTAGGGACTTACAGGTAGCTTGTCTTGGCCAGTTACATTTCTACCAAATACCATATACCTTTAGAGAACAGAGCACTGGCACTGGTTAGCGGAGCCAATGGCACTTTCAGAGACAGTAACCACCAGCATCAGTCAAAAAATGGGAGTGATCAGGGCAAAAAGGATGACTTTCCTACAAAAGGATTCAGTAGCTTTGAGAAAAATAATGAACTACTTCTACACATTCGGAAACCGGTCAGAAAGTCCTCCAGATTTGCTAACACTTCGCACCAGGTTTACATCACCTTGCACAAAGTGTTGGGGTGGGGTTTACTATCTAAAGAAAAACAGGAATTTGCTATGCACTACTTTGCGTCACAGGGGCATTTCATGGGTAGTACTTGTCCGTTCCCACGCAAACACCCCAGGGTTTTGATGCAAATTCCTTTCTACTAATATTCATAGACTGGGATTGGCGCCAAAAGCCATGTTTCCCACCTTGCATATGTGCTGAATTGTCCAGCACATATACAAAGTGTAATAAGTCTTAAAGAATAGTTTTTGCACTGTAAAGGTCCCTTTACAGCACAAAACCTATGACATGGAGAACGCACGCACCCTTGCATTATGACCCAAGGGTGTGTGCATTTTCGCATGGCAGCCAAAAGTGCACCAGAGCCAGGGGAGAGAAAAAATACAATGTATCTTAGTGGAAATGGTGCATTTGTTTCTCTCTATCTTTGATGCAATGCAGAACAGCAACTTTTGTTGCTGCGCCACGTCAAATATTCATAAATGTAGGCCAGAATGAATGCCATGAATTTGTGCTAACTCCTCAATAAAATTATATCTCTCCGAACCATGAAATTAAACCTACTTAATTTAGTATGCAAACCTTTTTCTCAGATGGCATGCATTTTTTGCAACAGCTTTTCTCTTTCTCTACATGCCTTTACCACAATCTCACACTATTGACTAGGCCCAGAAGCAACACCAGAGGAAGTCTAATATAAAAGCACGGCAAAGCCAATTGGTCTGGCTTTAATGTGCCAATGCATGCAAACACATGCATTCACTGATGTTGTTTACATTGGTTGCATGCACAAATGCTGTTTAACATATTAAAGCCTGCCTGCCCAAATGGCTTTGCCAATTTAGGAGGAAAAAGTACCAGAAAATGTTATTTTCTGTACATAACGCATTTATGAGATACATATTTGACAAACTGTGTAAAGATTGAATGTACTTTTCAGATTTAAAATAATCTTTGTTGCATTCCAGGGGTAGCACTTCCTGGAAGGTGGAATGATACATTAAAGAGCCAACAACACCTCTCTTTAGCCCCCTCAGTCAAGGCAATCTCCCAGTACCAAGACGTTATGTCAAACTTGCTAAGGAGCTTGGCAGCTCCTAGCCAATCTATGTGCTCATCAGCTTGGTGACTGATTTCAACCCTTGAAACTTTACATTGAACCTACGCTCTGGGGTGGCTCCAGGAGGGGCAGCCTTGGGGGCCAACACTACTGGGCTTGACTAGGGCTCTTTGAGGGTTCAATAACCTCTAGCATCTTGGAGACCCCTCCTTGATGCTGGATAACACCTTATCAGAAAACCTGTAAATTTTACTTTTCACAGGTGTGCTGTCCCAAGTGCCAATATCATGGGTACACCATGTTGTGGGTTCAAGGGGTAAGGGGGAATAAAGAGGCAAATTGCCCCAACATCCACACACGTCTCACTGTTGTAGGGAAGAGGCTGACAACCACCAGTGACCCATCCTGCTCTTTGCAGGAATGGAGGTCAGGAAGAGGTTCATTCTCCTCCTCCACTCCATGATCAGTAAACCAGGAGCCTTGTTATTTCAGACCTCTTGAAGTGGGGTTTGAGGTGATTGATGTGCAAAACCCTTAAATTGTTTGTTAGAAATTGGGTTTCTGGTTGGGAGAGGTATGCACCCTGTCCAAGCATGAACCACACTCATCAGGGTAAGTCAGGTACACACCCTAAATTAAACTGTGCTCGCCCTCTGGTAGCTTTGAATAGATCAGCCAGGCTAAACTTAAATGGCAATTTGTAAAGTATTTGCGCAACACTTCAAACAGTAAACTAGTGAAAACAATACACAAAAAGATACCACACCTAGTTAAGAAATAGAGCTTAATTTATTGAACAAAACAAAACCAAAACGACAAAAATCCAATAAGTATAAATGGAGTTATGAATTTCTAAACAGTAAACTCAAATGTAGTGCTTAAAAACATAAAGAGCCAGCCTTGGCTATCTGGTCGCACTAGAGGGAGTCAAATCCAAAAGATTAGGCAGACCTTGATGGAGCGCGAGTCAAGTACAGGGACTAGCCTTGGCACACAGAAACTGTACCTTGGTTCGTGGTTGGGTTGCCATCAAGTACGAGATTGCTAGAAGCAAAGGAGGCGATGCTTTGATCCTTCGGATGTAGGTATTGCGTCAGCTCCAAGCTGCACCAGTTGGAGATGCATCATTGTCGAGCCCCGGGATGTAGGCAATGCGCCATCGAGCTGCGTAAGTTGGAGATGTGTTGTAAAACCCCAAGATGTAGCTGCTGCATCATTGCCAAGCCATGCAAGTCGAAGATGTGTTGGGAACTAGAGGAGATGCCCCATGCCTGCCAGCAGTGCGGTGTCTTCAGTCCTTGCGGCGATGCATATTCGTCAGTTTCGAGCCACACAACGATAGCAATGCATGGTAAGTAAGTAAGTAAGTAAATGTTTATTGTTTAGTCAATTAAAACCATAACAATAAAAGGCATATATATACAGAATCAGAATTAAAAGAGAATAAACAATTTGTCCATTAGCAATGCATGGGTTTATAGTGAAGCAGGACTCTATACCCACTTCCAAGGGCCCAGGACTGGATTGGCACCGCTTGGCAGGGCAAGACTCTCATATGGCAGAGTCCAAGTGCTGTAGCAGGGTTGTTGAAAGTCTTTGATATCCATGAGACTTCAGAATGGGAGGCAAGTAGACAATCCCTATGAGTCACTCTTGTTCTTAACCAATCAGTGGTTTATAAAGCACGCTACTCACCTGTGAGGGTCTCAAGGCGCAGAGGGGGAGCAGTTCCGGATCAGTCAAAGAGCCAGGTCTTGAGGTCCTTCCTGAACGTGTGTAGGGTTGGGGAGCATCTGATGTTCACAGGGAGCTCGTTCCAGGTTTTTGTTGTGATGTAGGAGAAGGATTTTCTGCCTGTTCTGTTTCTGCAGATGCGGGGGACCTCTGCCAGGGTGAGGTCGGCAGAGCAGAGGTTCTTCTTGGGTATGTGCAAGGATACTCTCTCCTTGAGGTATTTGGGTCCGATGTTGTTGAGGGATTTGTAGGCATGGGTGAGGAGTTTGAAAATGACCCTCTTCTCAATAGGGCGCCAGTGGAGGTCTCGTAGGTGTTGGGTCATGTGTTTGTGATGTCGTATCCTGAGGACAAGTCTATCTGCAGCTTTCTGGATGGTCTGGAGTCTGTGCAGAAGAGTTCTGTTGATTATGGCGTATAGGGCATTTCCGTAGTCCAGTCTGCTGGTTATGAGTGCGTTGGTGACGGTCTTTCTACAACCGGGGGGGATCCATTTGAAGGACTTGCGGAGGATGCACAGGCAGTTGAAACTGGTGGAAGCAATGGCATTGATCTGGCAGTTCATGGAAAGGGAGGAGTCGGGGATGATGCAGAGGTTTCTAGCGTGGTCTGTTGGGGTGGGTGGATTCCCGAGGGTGAAGGGCCACCAGGTGTTGTCCCAGGCGGAGGTGCAGGGTCCGAGGAAGTGGACCACGGTGTTCTGAGTTGAGCTTCAAACAGCTGTTTTTCATCCAGGCTGTCACGTTCTTCATTCCATCCTGGAAACGGAGTCTGGTGTCTTTGGGATTCTTCGTGAATGAGAGGATGAGCTGGGTGTCGTCGGCGTAGGATACAATGCTGAGCCCATGCTGTCTGACGATGACGGCAAGGGGGCCATGTAGATGTTGAAGAGCGTGGGGCTGAGTGAAGATCCTTGAGGTACTCTGCAGTTGATTTCGGTGGGTTCTGAGAGGAAGGGAGGGGAGGAGTCTGATCCTCTGGGTTCTGCCGGATAGAAAGGATTGGATACATTCAAGGGCGGCTCCTTGTATCCTCGCGTCATGAAGTCTGGTTGTGAGCGTGCTGTGTGAAGCAGTGTTGAAGGCTGTGGAGAGGTCTAGAGGAATGAGGAGTTGGGGAGACGCTGGTCGCCCTTCTTCCTCGCAGGCTAGGAGGGAAGCAGGTGAGTAGGAGTTCAACAGAGTGATTGTCCGTTCAGCAGCACAGCAGTCTTTCTTCCTGGCAGAGTATCCACAGGTCCAAAAAAGTACTGAGTTGGAGGTGTCTGAGGTCCAGTACTTATACCCGGTTGTGCCTTGAATTTGGGGGAGACTTCAAAGAGAGGCCTTTAAAGTGCACAGAATACCTGCCCTTCCAGTCCTGATTCCAGACTCACTGCAGGGGGGGTATGAAGTCCTTCATTTGGGAACTGGGCACAGCCTATTAAGGTATAAGTGTCAGCTGCACACCCCATAAAGCCAATTAACAGTCCATTAAAGACCATCAAGTCACACTGAAGCTCCATTTGTGTGTGGCTGTCTAGAGGGAATGCACAAAGCTCAGCTGTAACCCACCCTAGACGTGCATTAAGAAAGTCAGAAGGTACCAAATGGTTAAAGTAAGAAAATGCCAACTTTTAAAAAGTGGCATTTTCAGAATTTCTATTTGAAATCTAACTTCATCATAAGTTAGGATTTTACATTGTGATTCCAGAGACTCCAATCTTGAGGTTCCCATCTCTTCCCAAATGGAAATTACACTTATAGATGCAATAAGGTGATCCCAATGTTTATCTATTGGAGAGATCATCCTTGCAATAGTGAAAAACGAATTTAAGAGTTTTTCACTACTAAGACATGTAAAACATAGAAGTACATGCCCTACTTTTTAAGTACACTGCACCCTGCCCATAGGGCTGCATAGGGCTTCCCTTAGGGGTATTACAAAAGGAAGGTTTGGGCCTGGAAAGAGGGTTAACTTTCCAGATCGACATGTTTGTTTCAAACTGCACACACAGGCTCTGCAGTGGCAGGCATGAGACATGTTTCAAGGGCTGCTAAGTGGGTGGCACAATCAGTGCTGCAGGCCCACTAGTAGCTTGTCATTTACAGGCCCTGGGCACATATAGTGCACTTTACTAGGTACTTAGAAGTAAATTAAATATGTCCATTGTGGTTAAACCAATGTGTACAGCAGAGAGCACATGTCCTTTTAGCACTGGTTAGCACTGGATACTATTGGAGTTATCTTATTGCATTTTATAAGTGTAATTTCCAAATGGGAGCAGGTACTCAGTTCATGTTTGGTGTCTCTTGAATTGTAATGAAAATCTCTAATTTATGGTGAAGTAGAATTTTAAGTTACAATTCTAGAAATACCACTTTTAGAATATTGCTGTTTTCTTTCCTTAAATTCAAATCAAAGGATGCTACAAGGGATTTATTTTTAACTTATTCAGTTTGAGTTGAGAGTTGTACCGCAGTAACACACTCAATAGTATCCACAGGATAACAATCTTGTTGTATATTGATAAATTAATTAGTGGAAGGTGGAAGGAAAAACAGAGCAAGGGAATTTATATTTCAAAAAAAGTCTTTACTGAAAACAAGTTTCGGGAGATGGATACAAACAAATCAATTTTAGCAAAAAATCACGAACAAAGATTGGCAAAGTTTTCTCTATAGTTCATGACTTAACACATCAGCTCCTAATTAGTGAGGAAAAACAACCCAAATTAATCAATAAAAAGTGGTTGTAAATTCGTGTTCCAAAACAACGTTAGAGGAGATGATGAAATGTCAACGTTTCGGTCTTGGCTGCGGACGTCAAAAAGACCATCATCAGGACAATGTTTATTCAAATGCTGAAAAAGGACTCCCTTTAGGTTTGAAAGTTTAGACCTCCTCCGTAGGTCTACGAGAATCTGGACAACAATTGAATTCTTGACAATAAGGAGATGAAACCGCCTCAGTTGATCGTGAAAAAGTACACCACTATGTACTTGAATCGAGGTTCTAATCCGGTCGTTTTGTAGAAAACAGCTCGGTCGGCAAAACAGTGTATCCTGACTCGCTGTTAGGTGACCAAGTCAGGATACACTGTTTTGCCGACCGAGCTGTTTTCTACAAAACGACCGGATTAGAACCTCGATTCAAGTACATAGTGGTGTACTTTTTCACGATCAACTGAGGCGGTTTCATCTCCTTATTGTCAAGAATTCAATTGTTGTCCAGATTCTCGTAGACCTACGGAGGAGGTCCAAACTTTCAAACCTAAAGGGAGTCCTTTTTAAGCATTTGAATAAACATCGTCCTGATGATGGTCTTTTTGACGTCCGCAGCCAAGACCGAAACGTCGACATTTCATCATCTCCTCTAACGTTGTTTTGGAACACGAATTTACAACCACTTTTTATTGATTAATTTGGGTTGTTTTTCCTCACTAATTAGGAGCTGATGTGTTAAGTCATGAACTATAGAGAAAACTTTGCCAATCTTTGTTCATGATTTTTTGCTAAAATTGATTTGTTTGTATCCATCTCCCGAAACTTGTTTTCAGTAAAGACTTTTTTTGAAATATAAATTCCCTTGCTCTGTTTTTTCTTCCACCTTCCACTAATTAATTTATCAATATACAACAAGATTGTTATCCTGTGGATACTATTGAGTGTGTTACTGCAGTACAACTCTCAACTCAAACTGAATAAGTTAAAAATAAATCCCTTGTAGCATCCTTTGATTTGAATTGCACATTGCCCAAGCCTACAAGGGTCTATTGGGTTTCCCCTGCCTATAACAAAAAAAAAAAAAGTTTTCTTCCTTAGCCATTAGATGCCTGCAGCCTGTCTCTACGTCACATGACTGGGTGTAGTTGACAGTTGAACTTTATGTATGGGGATCTTTGGTGTGGCTGCATGGGCCTTCAGTGGCAGGGAGGGAGGGAGGAGCGGGCCCAGCCCACTTACACTTGAATTTGCTGTGTCCTGTCTCCACACAAAGAGCTGCACACCTTCTGTAGTTGGGCTGGAGCCAGGGCCAGGCAGGCAAATGGAGCAAAAATGGTGAGGGGCGATGCTGCCTATATCATGTTTCTGATTAATCATATCTTTTATATGGTCTCCTTGGGGGGGTGTATTAATTGTTTAATTCATCCCATGGGGTCTCATCGTTGAAGTCATAGATGTGTGTGGGTAGCCGTAAAATCTGTTTTTGTTCTTTCCTGGAGAGCATTCTTGTTCAAGTACTGGTGAGCCTCCAATACAGTTCAGTGTATATCATTAGGGGAGTGGCCTACAGTGAAAAAAGTGGGTACTCATATTTGTAGCAGATATTTTGCTTTGCATGTTGCTGCAATGGTTCACCTATCCTAACCTTTACTGCTCTGGCCCACATTTAATTACATTGGACTCAATGCAGTGCAGCAGCCACAGTTGCTGTGCTGCCTTGTATCAAAGGAAGAGAAAAAAATGTGCCATATCTACTACGATTTTCTTTTGTTTGGATCTTTTCATTCAAGTTTGTTTTCAAAAACTGTTTAGCACAGAACATATCAATGAAGTGTCATGGTGCTGTTTGTAAGCATATACAACTTAGTTGAGTGGCTTAACACAATTCTTGACACATTGCTTAAAATGACAGCGCATTGCAGAGACCTAAATATACATCAACGTACATATCAAAGCCAGCACTTACATCAGTCCAAAATGAAAAGGATGCATAGGACGGTCAAAGCTGGACAGCGGAGGGATCAACAGCAGTAATGTCTATATAGAATCAAACATTTCTACTATTGCTTAATATAATAACAGAAAGAAGAAAAGAAAACAAACCCCATTCCTGCACACACACTTTCCCGCCCTTCTGCCAGTTGCAAGCAGTTGGACACATGATTATGCTGAACAACATGCAGCTTCTTGGGCCTGTTGTGGGGTAAACTAATGGAGGCAGGTTACCACGTGGGTATTCTGCAGTTAGGTGCCTCCTCAAGAATCCGCTGGGACATCGCCCACACTGTGTACTATGTCTGGAGAAGCTATAGTCCGGAGGCATCTTGTGTTGAAAATCATTCAGGATTGTGTCCTAGTTGGCAGCAATGGTATACTTACACAGTCCTAAGTTATCCTCCCTGGGGAGTGCAGTGCTTTCAGCTTGTGCCCACATAATGAGAGATTGTCTCAAAGCCACCAATGATGGGGGCTCAAGTTATTTCCAACGCCTTGTGATGAGGGATTTAGCCGTCAGCATGCCCAAGTTAAGAAATCGCACGGTGCCCCTATGCATTTTGGCCCTATTGTGAAGGCCTAATATAAAAATCTCCCATGTGTGAAATGCCATGGTCCATTTGCAGACAGACAGTTGAGTCATGATGCTGTTGAAGGGATTCTCGCATATAGGCACTGATTGCCTGACGCACTGAATACAGTCAAATCGCAGCTTTCAGGAGCCAAAGAGTGACTGAAAAATCCATTGGAAATATCCAAAGTTGGTTTGTACTTTTTGTGAACAATGTTATTCACTAACACAGTGCTATGTGTGTTCTGAACCGCAAAGGTACGAACATGACTGTTCAAATGTCTGTAATCTAAAACTATACAATATGTATCACCCGGTTTCAATGTTGGAAAAAGAGGATTATTATTCGATAAAACACAGGGTTTAATCACACCCTGGTACTCCAATTGGGTCAGGATATCACTTACAGACACTTTAATGTCTTGTTTGATTGTATACTGTGGTTGGGGCTGAGGTGTGGAACACAAAGGAATCACATGAACCGGGGAACCCTCATCCCAACCCACCTGATTGCGATATAACGCAGGGGCCAAGGATAAAGCCCACTTTGAGGAGTATGCCAATTTATCGTCATCAGAAACATATTGTGAAAAACTTGGTAGAATAAAATCTTTCTCTCTAGAGAAAGCTAGGACAAAAGAGGGAGGCCAATATACCTCCGACAACAAAATATCGTAGGAAGAAGTGAGATTTCCCAAAATAATGCTTCATTTGGCCTTCAATTTCACCTTCAATTTGGACGCTCACTTTATAAAGCCTATCAGGAGGGGCCACTGTGGTGTCAGCTTTTTCTTCGGTAATGAAAGTGTCAGTTGCTTTCGCCTCCAGACGCTGGCGGAGTGTCTGCCTCACTATGGTAACCTTTTTTGCGCTGTCGAGGAGGGTTACTGCCCAACTCCTGTCGAGGAGCAGGGTTCTCACAGTCTGAGGCATACTTTGCAGTTAAAGCGCCAACTTTTTTCTTCTGAAGTGGGGCACGATATTGAGGTGGTTCCTCCTGCTTGACTTTTACATCAAACTGGGGCTGCGGGTCCTGTCTTGCTTGCGTGGACTCACCTTGTCTGCGATCCTGCTGCCCTCCCCCACTGAACTGTTGATCTGACAATTCCTGAAAGGAACAAGGAGAATGAGAATCAGGAACTTGGAACCTCTCAGGTGTCTTAATTTTATTGCAGTCACCCAAATCGTATCTATGATCAGAAGCGTCAAGTGGAGGAGAACCTGCATTTAAACAGGTTTCTGTTGTTGCCGCCACTGATTCTTATTCCAAGCCTTTTTAGGAAAGACTGGGCAACCCTCCTTTTCTGGAGGGGGTTTAGTCTGTGGCTGAGTAATTGGTTGAATCCCCAAACTATTGCGAACCAAAGATGTATACACATCCGCAATTATAAACGGCAACTGTTGCTGCTGATCCACGACTGGCACCGCCGCTAGGCGTTGACGTACTTGTAGGCAAACTGCTTCACCTTTAATAAAGGCCAGAATCCTATTTTAGACAATTGGGAACTTTCCCACTAACTTCATCTCCACCAGCACGTGTTCATCCTGTACTATTTTCCGAACGCTCATAGAGGGAGTGCCAAAGCACAGTGTATACACTGATGCAAACACTGTCACCCAGGTGGTGTAGTCAGCTGATGCGGGAATCAGACCATTCGGCAAACTCATTGTAAGGTTCCTGTGTTTTTCTACAGGGGTGGTATGTGAATAAACAGCTTTAAGTTGTTTAAATGTTTGTGTAAGCCAAAACGGAAAGTCATCATGATTTTGAGAATGTTTGCCCATCACTGAATTAATCATGATGACACTAATAACAAGACCACCACCATGTCCTGGTGGCTGGGGAGCAGCTCCAGCCAAAGCTACATGAATCGCACATGGCATAAATTGTATGACACTTCTATGTATATGAATATGCGTTGTATGTAACTGACGTAGCTCTGCGTGTGTACCAATATTATAATTTGGATGGAGTGTAAAACCAGCTAAAATGGGCCAAATGGCCCCATCGACTGATACGGGGCCTAAACGGACCTCAGAAAAAGGGTAAGGAAGGGTGCCATTTAACCAGATGGTATGCTCCCACGCCGTCAATGGAGCTTCAAGTAATGCATAGGGGTGATAAGCCCGCGGCACAGCGGCTGCTGTATATTCATGAAACAAATTATCGTTTCCATCCCCGCCAGGAACGTAACCCAAGAGTTAAAATTTAGAAGCGGTAAGCTGCGTCCGCCTCGACAAGAAAAATAATATTAGCCCTAGCAACGGGCCCTCCACGTTGAGACAAGAATGCCATAACCGCTGCGCGATTAGGAGCCACAATAGCGACTGCTATAATACAAATGAAAAAGGATAAATGAGAAGAACGGTAGTGCAAAATATAGGAGGCTAAGCTCTCACAACCCGGATGTCTCTGGAAACTGGTGAGAAGGTCTTATGGACAAACACTACACAGGAGTCCCGTAAATAAGTGCCAGATCAAATGTGGGTGGGACCGTGTTTCAGGGATTTTGCAAAAACACAGAACTATGCTCAGGATTATAGGACCGTGGTGTATAGGGACTGAATCATCCTACCACCTTAGTACCCATGAGCCCAGGACTGACTAGCTATAGTGTCTCACTTGCCCTCCTACTCACTAACAGAGAAACAAGTGATTTAACACCCCAGAACACAATACTCCCAGATCTCTCAGGAATCACAGTAACAAGACACACCCTTTTGCTCGCACTCTTGTACTTGTCCACAATAAGATCTGACAGAGACACAAAACAGTTTAAAATATCTATTTTAACTAACATGCAGTATACGTGTCACAACAAGCAGAAAAATGCATAGTACAAATACAGCCAGCATATCAACTAGTCCATATATGATGAAGGAATATGTCATCATAAAAAGACAATGGAGAAAAGACTATAGTGCCTAACCCCCCCTCTTGCTAGGAAGAAGTATTATTATAGAATAGAGGATCTCTGGGCTTTGCCAGCAGACCCCATACCTTAGCCTATAGGTGGTAGATCTACATCATAGGTGTTGTCTCGCTCTTCTCCCTGGAAAGGTCGCTCTCCAAAATGTGTGCTACCTATTTGTGTATCCCAATAAGACCAAAGTACGTTGTCCAAACAACAGCTGCATCGGTATGTTTTGTCTCGGGGCTAAGGTCTGGCCAGAACAAAATAATAAGGGGCATTGTTGTTCAACCTTGCATGAATGTTCAGTCAAAATCCCAGGAACTTGCAGAGAGTAAACACCGCAATGAGTTCAAATGAAAGCAACTAAAGAAATTATTGCAAAAAATAAAGACATGTAGTAACGTGTCCAAAGCAGCAGGCAAGCTGCAGTGGACTCATGCTAACTTAGTGAAAACGACAATGTCCCTACGGGCCACATGACAAGCCTTGCAAGCAAGGATAGGTTGCATCTGTGCGATGGAAATAACGGTTAATTTTGGCGTGGTGAGGTAGGCCCTGTTTACAGTATTAAGTTGAAAAAGTCAGAAATGGGCATTTCGGGAGACAGGAACAGGGCTTACTAGTAATACTGCCCATTCTCTGCCTGTGCAGGGGTGGTCCAGGTCGACCTCTTAGTGGTGACACAAAGATAGGAGCTGTGGTGCTTTGTGAATATTCAGTAAATCCGCAAACCAGTGTATGAGTGGTTTGCCGGGGCTCATGACATGAAAATATTGTTGAGTGAGGTGTGTCATAGTTCGTGTAACATATCCGTCATATGTTACCTGGGTGTAGTAAGCAGTGAGGTGTGTAGAAGAAACTGATCAGGGGTGCAGTGCGTCAACCTCCACTAGTGATTCAAATGGTATGAGGGAGCCATCTTAATAGAGATCTCCCAGGGTGTGCAAGTCAGCGGTCTGCCAGATGGTGAATGTTGCAGAAGTGATATTACATCCCTGGGAGTACCGAGCAGCTATATCTCCGGTGCGTATGGGATAGTTGCACGTGTGAGGTATAAACAGCAGTGATAACAACGGTATGCCACTCTCAGCAACAATAACTCACTTTGTTTCACCTAAGCACATGTGTGAAATAATTAAAGAACTGCTGCCAGTGACCATGCCGATGATAGTGTGGCGGTATCTGACAGATGCAGTCCCTCCAGGCATTTGGCTACCCATTGAATCTGGGAAGCAAGATAGTATTGTTCCAGATTCGGCACAGCGAGCCCACCTTGGTTAGTGGGTAAATAAAGATTCGATAATGCTACCCTGCAGCGTGAACCGATCACATACATTTTTTCATTGACTTTATGAAGGAGCAAAAGAAAGGGGTGAGGATATACCTAGGCAGGTTGGCATAGTAATAGAAGAGACTGGGTAGGACCACCATCTTGAGGAGAGCAATGCGTCCCATTACTGATAATGGGAGCACTACGCCAAAAAGACATTTGAGTTTTTAGGGCTAAAGCAGCACAAACGAGGTTACCATCCAACAGGTCTGTTCACGAATGATACACTCTCACTCAGAGGTCCTCAAACTTTTCGATACTGAGACCCACTTGTCAATATTTTTTAGGAGTAAGGACCCCCTCCTGATAAAAATTTATAGAACCTGGTACTCCTCATCATCGACAACCGTAAACACCCCCAATTCCCACCCAAAATCATTTTTACAGTGAGGAAATATTATTAAACAGTGTTTGGCAAACCAAAGGTCAGTGAGCGTGGGGGTGTAGTCGAAGGTGTAGCTAAGAGCAAAGGGCATCATTTATGAGGAATTGTGGTCAGGCAACGCTGCAAGGCTTCTTGCTGTGCTGCCCTACGCCAATGTGGAAGGGCAGGAATGCACCATATTTATGAAATACTGTGCATTCCTGTCCCTTCCCCTTGCATTAACGCACAAATTACTGC
Source organism: Lissotriton vulgaris (assembly GCF_964263255.1). Lineage (NCBI taxonomy): Eukaryota > Metazoa > Chordata > Amphibia > Caudata > Salamandridae > Lissotriton > Lissotriton vulgaris. The sequence goes on along the minus strand of NC_141689.1, from coordinate 888,783,713 downwards.
CTAGCACCAACATAGGCAGCATTGTTTATGTGCAGGAAGGGCACCTTCCCTCACAAACATAATCCAGAGAGAAGTTTTCCTCTTTCTATGTAATCTGAAGAATTCAGGACACATGGAAAGAAGAAAAAACGCGGAGAAAGTTTTCACTGGGGAGACGTAGGTTGTTGGCGCTGCCCCAGGTTTAAGTGATTTTGTAAATATGGAGCGGCATCAAAATCCATGGGTGTTGCGTGGGAGCACCCACACAATACACATGGAACCAGAGAGAGACAGAATTAAATCTTGGTTGGTGTAGTGGAAAATAGTGTATTTTTAGTGCTGCGTAGTCACAGCCTGTGACAGAAAGCACTGTGAGTATGTAAGTCAGTATTTTATACTTGCATTGCATTACACACAGTAAAATATAGACTGATACAAAAGGTATAAATAGTTTTACAATAAACTGGTTCGTCCAAAATTTAGATGTTAGGAATACCAGATCTTATGTAATGTAATTTCTTTTTTTAAATAACTGTCCCTTCAACACCTCCTTATGGGTACTAAGGGCTGCATAAGTACAGGTATTATTAAAAGCAAACACTTCACAGCCCAGTTGTTAACTCTGCACTACCACTAAAAAAAAAAAAACTCTTTGTCATCACAAAGGTTGGAGTGATTCACCAGTCCCAAGCACCCTGTACAGTTGCAGATTATCTAATGGGGCACATTTGCATTTCTATCAGGCTGCCAGGCACCCTGACACAAAAGCTTTTCACGGAACAGGAAATTCAGAGGAGGCATTTTAAATTATCGATATTAGCTTTCCCAGGACACCTCTCCTTTTCTCAAAACCAAAGCAAAGGTTTTAGAATTCAGGCAAAGTGAGGCTGGGGAATGCGCGACCCCCTTCCCAGGACTCCACGCCCCCCTGGGGCTCGCGCCCTACAGATTGAAGACGTCTGCTCTAACTCCTAGGCAGCGATATGTGCCAGGTTGCCACGGTATGGCAGCCCATTCAATACAAAGTTTGGGTTTTGGGAGCGCAAGAGCAAATGGGAAGACACAGGACTAGGCTCAGTTGACCTTCAGGCCAGATAGAGCAGCAAAACTGTTAAGTGTCTGAGCGATAGCGTTGGGGATCGAATATGCATCCCTAAGGTATAGGAGTAAATCATCTGCATAAAGAGAGCTAGAGTGGATGTTGTTTCCCAAAGGGATACCCCAATCCACACTTTCTCCCGTATGGCAATTGCAAGCGATTCTAGGGAGGGAGAAAAAGAGTGGGAAAAGTGGACAGCCCTGGCGGGTTCCTCAATGTATCTAAATTGGTTCTGATATGAGGGAGCCTATCTTGACCTTGGTGAGCGGGTGTGTACAGCAGCATAACCAGGTAAAGAAAACGGTTCCCAATACCATAGTGCTGTAAAAAGGAAGGCCCAATCCAATGAATAGAAGATCTTCTCAAGGTCCAGCACTAGGCATACAGGACGAGGCCATTTGTGCGGGGGAGTATTCGAAGATGCAAATAAACGGCATAAATGTAGGGCAATGTTGCGAGCCAGGACAAACCTGTTCTGGTCCCGGTGGACTAGTGTCAGGATAATGGGCGCCAGATGGTCCGCAAGTATTTTAGCCATCACTGTGTAGTCAGCGTTAAGCAAGGCCCTGTATGAACACAATGCGGTGGGGTCTCTGTCTGGCTTGGGTAGTGAGATAAGCAATGTTTACAAAGGGATTCTGGGGTTACAGGCAGCAGAGAGGGCTTCATCGTTCAGCGTTTGCAAGCGAGAGGCAAGGAGGGGGGCATAGGCTTTATAAAATTTAGACAGGAAGCGTCTGTCCCGGAGTCTTGCCCATAGCAAGTGTGTGTATTGCCTGTTGATTTTTAAGAGAGGTAATGTGATCTTCAAATTCTTCTCGTTGGTCAGGCATGGTGCATGGTGGAATAATGGTGGAGAGGAAGGAGTTGATGTTGTCTGGGTGAGTGTCCATTACCGATTGATATAGCGAGGTGTAGTGACGTTTTAGTTCAGTGTGTATGTCATGTTGCGTATATAACTGGCGATTGGCAGAGGAGCGCAATACCATAATGGGATGTTGTGGTTGAACTTCGTGTATCAGCCACACCAGTAACTGGCCAGATCCAGCAACTGAGGTATAGGTGCGGGTCGTGTAGGCAGCGCAATTAAGGCATCTCAATCTCACGATGAAGCATGCTCATGGCGTGCCTCTGTTAGGCGGTGGGTGCAGGATGGATCCCACATTGTCTGGGTTTCATGTCCTAAGAGGTTATGCTCGGCACGAGTGATATCACTCTCAAGCTGCTTGCGTATGTTGCACGTTACTACAATTCAGTGACCTCGATGGTCACCTTAAATGTGCCCCACTCTGTCAATCACTGTGTTGCTGTTTAACTCAAAGTAGTTCCAGATAGTGGCACTAAGAGAGGCGCGAAGATGGGGGGGGGGGGGGGGGAGGGGTTGTGTCCCATGCAATACATTTGCTACTAACAGTTGGAACATTTACAACCTTTTTAAGAGGGAACCATAAAAACTGAGAACATGGTTTTGGGTGACTCTGTTTAGGATTTGCCCTCCTCTTGTGGTTGGATCATAGAGATGAACCATATCGCATTGATTCTACGATCAGGATTCTGTCTTACAATGCCAATAAAACCCACCTATTGTTGAGCTTCCATCACAGAGTACAAGCTGTGTCTGCCTTAGATCTCCCAAGTTTGGACTACTCTAAAAGTGTCTACCGACAACAGTAGCATTTCACACAGCAACCACACTTCCAAAAGACAGCTGCTAGATTACAGTTGCACCCTCAACCCCAAGAACATATATCCTCTGCTTGGGAACTTAACAGCAGTAAAGGTTCCGGGTTAATACCTTTTCAAAGGTCTCCTTCTTCCTGCAATGAACATAAAAAATGTGTCCTGCAATGAGCTCCCTTTAATGGCAGGAAAAGTGAAGTGGTGGTCACACATCCTCTGATCAGGCTACTTAAGCCCGCAATACACAAGATTCCTATTCCAGCCATTGCTACAGGCCAGTTACTGGTCAGTTGCGTAACATAAGCCCCCGCACTGCGTGAGGGCCCCCGAGCTCAAGGGGGCCCCCTCACCAAAAGGGATAGGCCCCCTCTGTGTACATTGCAGGGCGGCCCCCTCAAGTTTTGTTACGCCACTGGTTCTGATAAACATTGCACTTTAAAAACAAGCCTGCCTTGCATTTCATTTATTTTCTACTGCTTTTTTTCTCATCTTCTGCTCGTGCAGCCTATACTGCAACTTTATGGGGCAGAGCTACACATTAGTGGCGTGATGCAGCCCTTGAACTGAAATTGCGCAACTACTTTACACAAATAGGAAAGACAAAGAGACTGCTATGTCTACATGTTTATTATGGTGCTGTTTTTCTAACCCTGTACTCTGACACTTTTGGCTGCAATGTGCAAATGCAGACACACTTGCACCATAGTTCAAGGGAGTATGTTCTTCCAAGCATAGGCTTGTACTGGAAGTGAATTCTTCTAGTACAAAAACAATGGCACAAACAACTTTTTTCAGTAGATACGACTTTGGCATCAAAATCCATAGGTGGTTGCACTGGATCCCCCATGACAGAAAGTAGCACCTAACACTACTTTGGTTTACTTTAGATAGTTTTGCAATGCAAATCAGGATTTACGTTGGAATGTAAATCCCAATATCTTTTACTGGGTTTGATTATTTTCGTGATGCTAGCCCTGTGGAAAGTGGTGATAAATATCCCCCTAAGTTTTGAAGCCATGTGTAAACTCAAGCAAGCCTTTTTCAGCATCCGATTCAGATACGTACTGCATGTCCTGTTTGGGAAACGTCCATCTGGTGCATATTGGTATGATGATGGGGACAGGATCTCTCATGAATCGATAGGCATTTATACAAAATATTGTTCTGATGTTCGTATTTCAAGACAGAGATCAAGCATGTTACTGAGCACCTCTATTGTTAGCAACATATCGAGACACTTGACTCCAAAGACAAACCTTCCCCTGAGAAGTTCACCTTCACTGGTCGCCATGGAGATATGTTACTGAAACAGGTTAATGGTAACACTGCCTGCTTTTAATCCATAGAAGTAGAAATTTACTCCATCAAACGCCCATTTTTCCCCTCGCATCTGATGAAACTTGATGGGACAGAAAACCTTGCAAACAAGACCTTCTATAACTCCTCAAATTGTGTTACACCATCGCCTCTACTTCTGATCCTGTATAGCTGTTGAGTCCCAACCTGTCCTGACTCGTTCTCCTCCTCAGAATTTGAGATCCAACCCCAATTGCTGTTAGGTCAAACCTTAGGTCAGCTGCATGGGGCAATTTAGAGGCCACCAGATAAATAAGCAAGGAGCTGCACCACAAAAGATGTGGAGTTTTCCAAAGTGGTGGTAGGCCGCTGGTAGGAGCTTCTATCAAGAGCTCCTGGGTTAGGGATAACCAAAGTGGTCAAAATCCCTGATAAACCCCTCTGCAACCAAGCCATCCACGGAGCACTAACTACCGGAATTGGAGAAGAAGAAGTGAAGCTGCTTACCGTTACCACAGAGAGCTCATCGGCGAACCTATTAGGAGTCCGGAAATACCAGTAACTATTCCAGGCGAGATCACCGAGACGGAGGACCGTCTGAGGAGCGGAGTGAAGGAGAATTCAGCCTGCGATCCTGAGTGGCGACGACAATCGCAGGAGATTGGAGAATGCACTCGAGAATCCAACGGTAACAGTTTTGGAGGAATTAACGCCGTGGAGTCACCCCAGTAGAGTGCACTAGACCGCTCGACACGGAGGAGCATAGAGGAGAGAGACGATACGTTCGCAGATGGCGATACAGATGAACGTGAGTGACTCTGGGAATTTCAGTAAGCCGCAAGCCGCACCGTTACATTGTAATTAGATTGACGCTGCCCCTGCTTTCGTGCATCGTGCATTCTCGCTCGATTAGCATATCGCGCATATTAACACGTACAGTTAATTATTATTATATAATTACCATCATATGGCCTTCACTTGGTCATTTGGGCAAGATTCTGTTTTTACTACATTATGGGAGCACCGATCGTAGACGAAAGAATGAACTTCAATCATCGAACCTGCGTGCCTGACCTTAAAATGGCGGCCGCAAAAGACATTGGGGAGGAATAACGTAGGTTTGCTGCCTAGGATGCCGAATTGCCCATAAAGAAAAACTTAACACCCTAGATCGAAGAATAACTTCTATGCCTCCGTATCTTCATATTACTCCTAATTAGGAAAAATCTCATTTGAAAATGATCTTCAAAATGGATGGAAGAAATAAGGGCAATTGAAAGAGGACTGTAAATAGTAATCATGGAAAAAGGAGGTTACACAAGGACAGAAACATACAAGGGAAAGTGAAAAAGGACTTGTAAACCATAGAAAGAGAGAAAGGCATCAACTCTTTGAGAGATAACTAACATGGCGGACATCTTGTAAAATCAACACAAAGTAACTCCAGGAAGAGGATTTTACATAGTAACTATTTTCGAATGTACTTACTTATGTTAGAATATTCCCGCCATCAGGAAGAGGAATGTACATAATAACTAGATTATAGTTACCTACTTATATAAGAATATTTCTACCACGCTAAAAAGAATTGACCAGGAAGAGGTCAACTCAAATATCACCCAAATATCACTCAATTGCATATCTCAAAGATGGAGGACAACTACCTTGAACTAATAAGTAGGAACGCCTATATCATAAAATACTCTACCTATCTTTCCAAGAATGCAGTCAAAAAATTCAAGCACAACCTAATGAAGAAAAACCCAGACACATTGATCTCGGACACTACCTTCTGCATGGATAAAGGAATTATCGCGAAGGATATGATTTTCTTCACCAGAAGAACGGCGAAATGGAGCAACGGCATAACAAAGATGCTTCTCATAAAATCAACAACTAATATACCACATGGTACAAAATATAGGACCATAACATCACCAAGTCTCAGAGTGAACCTATGCATAACGATCTTCAAAACGGGAATAGTGGTGATCCAAGCCTCTAACAACGAATTGGAAAAATTCGACAACATATTCTCTTCTTTAAAAAGAAATGTAGAGAACCCAAACACACGACAATTTTAGTGTCAATCAGAAGACAACCATGTCCCAACTGACAATATTTCCACAAATAACATAACAACTAGAGACATCCAGGAATCTGAACTAAGTACGCAATTAAGAGAAACAGGACGTAAGCAACTCCAGAGTCCTTTAGAAGTCAACCCAGTCCCATCAGACACTATTTCAATAATTAGCACCCCAATTAGAGATCATCAGGAACCGGAACAAATTAGTCAACTAGGAGTCATAAACGGAACGGAACTCACGTGTTGTGGGAATGAGGATGCTGAGAGAACATTAAATGCTAACAGCAACAACAGACTGGGAACACAAAATCTAGGTAGAACTTCCAACACAAGTAGCACCCCAACTAGAGTCCGCCAGGAACCGGAATATATAACTCAAACAAGAACCATAAGCGGAACACAAATAACGTTGTCAGGGAAAGTTGCAGAAAGACAAAATGCGAACAGCAACAACAGTCGAGAAACACAAAACTTAGATAGAGCTTCCAATATGGCAAACAAAAAGTGCGGAGATAACCGATTTAAGAGAAATCGTAAGAAGACCCATAATATAAGAAGAAGTAATCACATTACGTCACCTAAGGTCATGAGAAAAATCATAGAGATCCAAACACAAATAAACAATCTGTTGCAGGATTTACTAAGCACTATGAAAGGGATAGAAAAATTGCGTGATATCACAGAAATCACACATACCGAAGTTGAGAATATACGAGATCTATTAAATACATCCAAAGTTAAGAGCAATAAGAGGGCGATGCCATTTGCAAACAGACAACACAGACCGGATAGAATTCAGAATTATCTAACGGAAGAAGAAATAATATCCCTACTCAGGGATTATGAGCCTAAAGACAGATTCAGAGGAGAAGAAATCAAAAGAGTACCGATAGACTCCAAAAGAATATCCAAGAGGAATGAGAGGAAACCCAATCCCAACAACCTACAACAAATCCAACTAACTACTAAGTCGACAAACACGAACACAGATAAAACAGAGAAATCTTTAAAATGCCTACTGCTCCATTGTCGATCTGCAGCTAAACATGCCTCGGACATAGCCGACACCATTATCAATCAGGAAATAGACATAACAAACCTAACTGAAATTTGGCTATCAGAATCCTCATCCCCAGTCATGGACCTTTGGGTGCCCCCCGCACTATAACATAATGAGACTTGATAGACAAAAAAAGACAGGAGGTGGTATAGCCTGTTTACACAGATCGGTCCTTGGATGCTTGATTCCGGGGGGAAAAACGAACGAGAGCAGTCGGAGGGCATTCTACCTGCTGAGCAGATGCTCGCTCAGTTGCTCCTGGGTCCCTAACGCTGTGGTCTTGCCGCTACCGCACTCCACCTCGCGGCTTGAGACTACAGCTCCCAGGGAGCCTTGCGGCCACTTTCTGCTTCCGGCCACAGTGTGCCCGGAGGCGCTACTTGAACAGGACGGTCCCTCGGTGGATCGGGGGAAAACCGGAACAAGAGCAGTCGGAGGGCATTCTACCTGCTGAGCAGACGCTCGCTCAGTTGCTCCTGGGTCCCTAACGCTGTGGTCTCGCCGCTACCGCACTCCACCTCGCGGCTTGGGACTACAGCTCCCAGGGAGCCTTGCGGCCACTTCCTGCTTCCGGCCACAGCGCGAAGGCGCTACTTGAACAGGACACTAAGCCCGGGCAAAGGGCGGGCCCTCTTAGGCCCTCAGTGGCTAAAAGAGGCTGGGCTGGGCCACCCCCCTAAGCTACTGTAATAGGTGAGTCTGATCGAGCAACCTTCGAAATGGGGAAAAGAAATACTGCTAATGTGGTACCAGCTACCGAAGGATCTTTTGTGACCCAAAGTTCCCTAGAAAGCATGCTGGAGAATGCCTTTAACATGGTAACTAATAAGATTGCCAACACTGAGAGGAGGATGTCAATGGGCTTAGCCACTACACTCTCTGGGACATCTCCGCAAAATGCAAATTATGCCCCCCCACTTTCTCCCACGATTACTATCTCGAGACAACCACTACCAGCTAGCACTCTAGAACCATTGTTAGGTGGGAGCTCAACAACGGAATCCCCACTAGACTCAGCCCCCACTATGTCCTCGACTAATAAACTGGGAGCTGAAAAAAGGAAAAGAGGGGTCCCCAAACCAACGGGAAATAAGAGGAAGCAACCCCCTCGCAACAAGAGCCATCCAACACCTCAGAGTATGTGGTCCAAAGGGAACAAAGAATCTTCAAGGGGTGGCACTGACACAAGCGAGTCTATACCGCCTGATGACGTGATTCTAGTTGTATCGCCAACAACTCTGGTAAATGAAGATCATACCTCTGTCTGCACGCAGACAGAGTCACTACTTGATAGCATCAGCCAACCAAAAACCAATGGGAACTTGATTGAAACTATTGTAGACACTATTTTTAAACAGATGGAAAGTCAAATGATCAAGCAATTTAATACTATTTTTAAACGTTTAGATAGGCTGGAAAACCTTGTAAAGAAAGATGACGTAAAAAGGAAGGGACAAATTAGCCTTGATCTACTGAGGGGAGATCGTCTATTGAAAGACAGAGTCTATTTGTAAGGTCAATTTGGGTAAAGGGCCAAACACTGTCAGCAGTAGCACACTTACACCAACATCTGCACCCGCTGCCACTTCAAAAAACAATATCACTGCTAAAACTCCATCTACCAAGAAACCACAGCAAACCATAGTCACAATAGCTGTACCCCTTAGCTCCACCTGTGTCACTAGCACGGCTAACGGACCCCCGAAGGATATTCCCACCCCTGTGGTCCCTAAACCAGGGGCTATAACCACTACTGCCCGCTGCCACACCAAGGCTTGTGAAGACTATGGGACCCACCCTGCATTTACCACCAGATGCATGCCCATATATCTTAGTCCTAGCCGGCGTTCCACCACTCAAAGAAGGGCAAGGCGAGTCATGGGTCCAGCTAAACAATAAATGTATAGACTGGTTGTGTAAACACAAAGGGGTGGGTCATGACATTTCAAATGAAATCTTGTCAGCCCGCCGGGTAAGTTGGGTTGGTCCCTTATTTAAGAACATCAATGGCGATTGTATTGTGCTCAATTTTCGCCATCCTGGGACAGCAAAATACATCCTGAATAACAATAATATTTACCCAGGTCCATCAACTGTCATAACCTTACTCCCATTAGGCTATTTTTATAGCCCCCCCCCCCCCAGAGATCATTTAACCAAGCACCATCACCCTACCCCTTGTTCAACAGATTTAGTGTCCTATCGGACATGAGTAGCTTTGAATGACCACCACCTACACCCACTTTGGAAACATCACAAATTAACCAACCACTCGTAACCGTTTCCACTGTCAAAATACTATTGGCGCCCAATGAACCAGAAACATCGGCCCTACCAATCACACCCTTAACATCTTCCCAGGGCACGCACACTCTACCACCCACTGACAACCTGACCATCCTGAGTTGGAACATTGCTGGTCTCCATGCCAAAGCACAAATTAAAGAGTGGATAGAGTGGGTCACTCATTTTGATGTCTTGATGTTGCAAGAGACGTGGTGTACAAACCCCCTATTCCTGGAAGGGTACAGTTGTTACAATCAGAATGCATTCCCTTCAGCCATGGGCCGACCAAGCGGGGGACTTACTATCTGGGCTAAAATCACGGCAGGAGTTAAAACTAAACTATTACCTGTTAATGATAAGAGCTTTCAGGCGTTGGCATATACTAGTAAGATAAAGTTATGTATAATCAATTTTTATAACAATGATTTTGTAACTCATCCTAATCCGAATTTCACAAGATTATTTGATTTTATAGATGAAATTGTGGAAGGACATAAATATGGCAACTTTGATGGTATCTGTATAAGGGGTGATTTTAATGCCCACATCCACTCAAGAACCTCTAGCTGTAAAAGAGGCATGGAACTACTTGACCACATAACCTCTCGCGACCTAGTTAACGTTATGGATGAGGTGAAAAGCAAAGGGACTGAAGAACCAAAGGCCACCTATGTAGGGCGAGGGTGCTCAACCACCATAGATTATGTATTTCTATCCTTGATCTTAGGAGATTTCCTACTAAAGGCCAAGGTGGTTGACGTCCCATACAGTGATCATTACCCGATACTAATAAGCTTAAAATCTATCAAAAAACAGGGGATGATGAGAGAAATTGGTGCACAAAATTTAGCAGTCTCCACAGACAGACTTAGGGTGGTTTGGAAGGGGGTTGATAATAAAGGAGTTTTGACACGTATTATTAGGACATACCCCCAACTAGTGTCAGTCTGTCTTTCCACCGACAGAACTGAACACACGATTATAGAGGACTTTATGGACCTCTGTAAGGCCATAAAAAAATGAGATCTCGAAACCAACTCGAACCACCGATAATAAACAACCACGGTGGTTCGATTCCCAATGCTCCAAAGCCAATCACGATCTCAGGGTAGCTCTTACCAGTCTACTATGAGGAGACTGAGGGCTAGTTATAAAACTGTACTTAAAAGAAGGACAGAGGAGCTACTACAAGAACACTGGGATTCCCTTGTGCGCCTTGCGACATTGAGGGATGTAACTGGATTTTGGAGTGAGGTTAAGAGCTTAAGATCACTGGGAACCAACATCACCCCGATAAATTGTAATATACCAGGGGATGAGTGGGTGAAACATTTTTCGAAAATATATGAGGCACCATTAAACATCACGGGCCCGTCCCTCCCTTAATCCCTCTTAACATCACTCTAATGGAGGTAGAAGATGCCATCTCAGCTTGCGCTGGGAACAAAGCTCCTGGCCCTGATGGTCTATCCATCGACCAAATTAAATCGGAACCAGAATTTTGAGCGCCACTACTCTGTAACATCTTCAATCATCTGTCCCATACCCCGCCGCCAGTAACTTGGTCAAATAGCACCATCGTGCCCATCTTCAAAAAGGGCAATAGATTGGATCCTGCCTGTTATCGACCAATATCCTTGATCGATAACACTCTGAAGATCCTAGGCAGGGTCCTTTTTAGCAGGATTAGTATTTGGGCAAAAGAAAATTCCATTTTACATCCATGCCAGCTAGGCTTTAGAAGCCACGTGGGCACCGTGGAACAATGCCTAAATTTAAATTTAGTAATGGCAAAGTATACAATTGCAAAAAAATCCCCCCTTTATTTAGGTTTTATGGATTTAAGTTCTGCATTTGATTTTGTTAACCGTTCCCGTTTATGGACAGTTCTGTTGAATTATGGTTTAGATGAATCTTTAGTTCACTTCCTGGCTCATTTGCATAGTGACCTGAGAGCCCGCGTCCGTTTGAACACCCTAGGCGAGGTATCCAGCGATATTTTTATTGGCAGGGGGGTCAGACAGGGGTGGGTCTTGGCCCCCCTGCTTTTTATCTTGTACATAAATGAATTAGGTAACTGTGTGTGTAAATTGACATCTGATGTGCCGCAAGTGAATGGCAGACCACTTGCAGCTCTCCTCTACGTGGATGACGCTGTACTTATGGCCCGCACACCCAATGCACTACGAATTTTATTTTCAGGATTTGTTGCCTAAATGAAGATCTAGGGCTCTGTACACATTTTAACAAATCATTCATAATGTGTTGTGGTCCAAAAAAGCATAAGATCGATTGTATTTCAATAGGGGACAATGTTTTAAAATGCACTAACACTTTTCCTTACCTAGGCTTGTTGTTTGCTGACTCTGGCTCATGGCAACCGCATGTAGCACAAAGTAGAAATAAACTGAGCAAAGCCATAAACTCTGTTACCTCTCTCCGCCAACCACAAAGCGCTGAGGTCATTGCATCAATGTTACATATTTACAAGACACAATGCTTACCCACAGGAACTTATGGCGCTGAGGTATGGGGCTATACAAATTGTACCAACATACAAACAGAGGAGAACCGGTTTTGCAGGAAGATCTTGGGGGGGTTATCTCTGCCCCAGCTTACTTGTGCCACCAAGAACTGCGCATTAAATACACGGAGGACTTTATAAAAGCCAGACCTGCTCTGTTTTGGCTGAAAATATGGAGAAATCAAGCCGCGTCCCTGACCCGTGACATCATTAAGGACTGCTTGAAATGTGAGCGGGCCACCCAGATACCATGGCTCGCGGCGGTGGAAAAAAGCCTACTGAGTGTGGAGCAGGGACACTTATTTACATCTCCCCACATATAGACTGCTCACATAAGAACCTAGTAAAAAGGGCCTTGTATAGCCACTACAACTGTGAGAGAGAAAAGAAAGACCTTACAAAACCGGCCGTCATAAGGTATCTATCATTTTTTACACCAAGTGACAGCCCTCCTAATTTACCCGAAAGCTACCTGTGCAGAAAGATGAGTAGATGGAACAGGAGCTTTCTGTTCTGGTTCAGGGATGGGAGCATTAAAAATCTATTATGCTTCCCAATAGGATTTAATAGGAATTTGGAGCATCTAAATTGTCCCTGTAGCCATGGTGGCAAACAAAGCCTTTTGCACTTTACACTTTTTTGTCGTTTTTATGTCAAATATACCAAACATTTTTTAATGCCATACTTTCGTAATACTGACCAATTTGACTTTGAATTAGCTTTTGAAGATTTATTACGGTTAAGCTGTGACGAAGTAATTTTTAGAGTCAGTTGCTTTCTTAAATCTGCAGTCCGCTCAAGAGTGTCACTGAACTTGCCTTGAAAAGTTTTGTATTGTGAATTCCTGATTTTGCACATTGCCTTATTTTGCACATAAATTGCATTTTGCACACATTATAGAATTACCTTTTGTAGAGTCGCCAATCGTAGTTCTTTTTAATATGAACTTAAAACTCGATATTTCTATTTTTTAAGTTACTTGTACATACACACTATGATGAATTTGCTGATTTTATTACGTGATTTTAAATGTAAGTGCATTGGACTTGGTTTCTGATGTTGAGATTTTATGTACTTTTATGGATTTTGAATCCGAATAAAGATCTTTTGACTTGACTTGAATTCTCACCCTGAGTGGGCTGTGTATGCTCAGACGTGAGTCCCAGGCTCTCCACATCACTGGAGTCAAGCTATCCAGGCTGAAGAAGGCTGATAGCCAGAAACCGGTCCTTGGATGCTTGATTCCGGTCTAGGAAAAACATGGATTGGTAGTTCGGGCTGGACTGTTCCCATGAGGCACAGGGTCAAGGCTGATTTGCATATAGCCATTGTCTGACCTAGGGTGGTGTGGAGTGCAAAAAAAACAATGGATTTAGGCCCAGATCTTTGTACTGGGGTGAATGTAAGACATTGTTCTGCATTCTGTCCATCAACTGTGTTTTTTGCAATTTTCACCCCGAGTGGGCTGGGTATGCTCAGACGTGAGTCCCAGGCTCTCCACATCACTGGAGTCAAGCTATCCAGGCTGAAGAAGGCTGATAGCCAGAAACCGGTCCTGGGATGCTTGATTCCGGTCTAGGAAAGACATGGTTTGGTAGTTCGGGCTGGACTGTTCCCATAAGGCACAGGGTCAAGGCTGATTTGCATATAGCCATTGTCTGACCTAGGGTGGTGTGGAGTGCAAAAAATGATGGATTTAGGCCCAGATCTTTGTACTGGGGTGACTGTAAGACATTGTTCTTCATTCTGTCCATCAACTGTGTTTCTTGCTGTATACACAGATCGGACTTAGAAGTTGTACAATTTCAATCCGACACCCTTGATTCATGCGAATATCTAGGACTCAATTTAAGATCGGAGAACAAACAGATTTGCAATCTACATGACTTGTATCACCCTCCGGGAAATAATATGAACTTCATAGACCAACTTATGGAGATCATCACAGCTAACGCTAACACCGACACTAATAATATATTTTTAGGTGATTTCAATTTACACTGGAACGACATCAACGACAAACAGGTCAACGCGTTTAAAGACTTTCTAACAGAACTGAACCTATCCCAAGCATGCCTACAACCAACACATTCGAAAGGAGCAACTTTGAACTGGATTATATCTAAAAAGGAGAATATTTCGATCCTCGCAATAGATCCATGCGACTGGTCAGATCATCAGGCCATAACATTCAGAATTCCCACTTGGGAGAAGATAAAAACCACTCAACCTAGATTAATCAAAAGATGGATACGAGATTCCAGAGACTCAAATATGGATCTACTATTGGAAAGCTGCAAGAAAGAACTATACCTTCCTGCCAACACGCAGAATGTGAATGATCTAACGAACCACTACACTACCGCAGTAAAGAATATAGTCAATTACAACATTCCACTTAAATTAAAAAGAGTTACTGAAAAGATTAAAAACCCATGGTTCAACGGAATACTGAATGAAGACAGGCGAAAACTGAGACATGCCGAAAGAAAATGGAGAAAACACACTTCATCACCTGAGCTGAAATCCCTCAGAAAAATTAGAAATGAATACAACAAAAAGATCCTCAACTCCAAAAAGGAATTTATCAGAACAGAACTGGATAACGCTAAAAACAGACCACGGAAAATGTTCGAGATTATAAAACAACAATCAAACAAGCTGGCTAAATCTGCCCAAGAAGTCACCAAAACGCAACTAAGTTGTGAAGAATTCTCTACCTTTTTCACCAACAAAGCCATCAAGCTGGAAAGAGAACTCCGGATCGCAGCAGATAATCCTGACTACAATACAACATCATCACAAGAAACATTGAATTATGCGAATGATGGGACAAAAAACAAGGCAAAATGGGACATCTTCACATTACTAGACCAGATCGAGATTGCTAAAACGCTGGCTGTCACCAAACCCAACAACCACTACAACGACCCTTTACCATCAAAATGCCTGAAAGAAATTAGCCACCTAGTTATTCCAATATGGACAGAAAATATAAACGCCTCTCTCTCCCAGGGGATCCTTCCAGAATGCCTTAAGACTGGACAAGTAGTCCCAATCATCAAAAAACATACAGTTGACCCAACAGATCCAAACAACTATCGCCCAGTGACCAACATTCCTCTTCTTTCCAAATTAATAGAGAAATGTGTACAGAAACAGCTTAGCCGGCACATAGACAACTTCTCACTGTTGGATGACTGCCAATCGGGATTCAGAACAGATCACAGCACAGAAACAGCAATCCTTCACATTGTCGATGATGCATTGCAGGCACTAGACCACAATCAATCTTGTCTACTCATCCTCCTAGACCTGTCTTCGGCATTTGATACAGTTAACCATGAACAATTACTGAACAGACTTCAAGACAGGATGGGAATATCGGGTATTGTACTGAAATGGTTCGAATCATTCCTACAGAATAGATCTCAGAGATTCCTAGTAAATCAAGCACTTTCATCTGCTAGCCCAAACACAATAGGAGTACCCCAAGGATCTACTTTATCTCCTTCACTGTTCAACTTATGCATTGAACCCCTTGTGAGAAGTTGGCCTGGTATATAATGCTCACTAATTCTAGTGATCACTTTGTACCATGCCAAGCAACCCTTATGATGATTGGTTGTAAGTCAACCTTATAGACCAGTTATCCTAGTGGTAACGTGGACAAAGCAGTCTTAGGCTAAACTCTGAAAAGCATGTGAAGCCAGCTGTATTACCATACACAACCCCCTTGAATACCAAATGAAAGGACACCACACCGATATATATTGAAAATATATATAGATTTATTAACTAAAAGTATCCCCTGGACTCTTTATGAGCACAGAAGCACAAGCGTTAAACACAAGACAGTTTAAAATACACAAAAGTTGCACAATATGGATGAGCCCTAGGGGCCACCTAAACCATATACTAAGAAAGTGGTATAAGAGATATCAATCTAGAAGGGTACAGGCCTAGGGCCTTGGGAATCGCTGGAGCTGTTCGGGACTAGCAGTGACTAAGTCGGGAAAGGCCCGCGGGACTCGGGTGCAGTGTTTAAAGTGCACGCACTCACCAATGCAAAGTCTAGGGTGCGTAAAAAGTACAAAGTTAGTTAGTTCGGAACCTTCCGAGTGACCTAGAAAGCTGAAACTTGAGACACAGGCCCTAGAGATGTGTACCAGTGTAGGAACACCGGCGGAGCTGAGTTACCTCACCCACAGGAAGCGGGTGCATAGGGTCGAAGTAGTGTCGGGTTTCGTCACGCTGGTCGATGGTGCTTGGAGCTGAAGATGCTGCAGGCGACTCGATGTGAAGAGTTCTGGTGGATCCAAGGGTGGATCTGAAGATGTGAAGACCTGAAAGCAGAGGGGACAATGTTCAAAGTCACTAGCCAGTGACTACCGTGGAACCAGGTTGGAACCGGGCGATGTCGGGTATAGCTTCTCTCTGCAGCCACGTGGACACCAGGGGTCGAGGACGTTCAGGAGTCGGTCAAGAGCTGTCCCACGTAGGCTTCTCACTGTTGGCGGTGTCGGCAACTTGATCGGAGCAAACAGCCCTTGGCTAATGCAAGCCACGCAGGAGTCGAAAAAGGCTTATCACTCGGACCAGCAAGGTCAGAGCGGGTGCTCCTTTTTACAGGAGCTAGGGCAAGTCTGGAGCAACCAGACCCGCAGTGTAGTTCTTCGGTTTCATTGCCAAGATGGCCGCTGACCACGTGGCTAGTGGCCGGGATGGCGCGTCGAGTGGCACAATGCAAAAGGGCCCCACGCAGATCGTGGAGATGCTGGGGGGCTGATCTTCGGTGCAAGGGCTGCTCGGTGGTGGTGGTTCTCAGTTCAAAGCACATCGTCGAGGATGCCTCTGATGCTGCGGAGTCAGGTCTTCATGTGTCTTCCAAGAAGTCCGGTCCCACATCTCTCGGTGCCTCCACGGGTCCCTTCTTTGCAGGGACTGTGGATCGGGCTGTGAGAAGTCTGGGAGTCTGGGTCTTGTCAGGCTCTGGGCTCGGGCTCCGGCGGGAGGCGGCGGCAAAGCAGACGTCGATTCGCTGGTTGGTACCTGTATTCACAGGGTGGCAACTCCTAGGCCACAAGGGAGATTCTCGTCAGTCTTCTGTGCAGCAGAATGTCGAAGTCCAGTCTTCTTCTTTGTTTAAAGTTGATTTCAGGATGATCTGCCGTGCAATGGCACTGCTCCCACTCTTATTCCCAATCTGAGGGGTGGATCACCTACTAGGTCCCTCCTCTGGGTGGGACCAGGAAGGGGGGTGGTTACACCCCCTTTCCTTTGTCCAGCTCCTCGCCAGGCCTGGGTCTGGAAAGTCCCAGGACCGGTTTGGACTGGCTTATGCGCGGGGACGCCTTGTGTGCCCCGGGCATGTCTCAATCTATTCAGTGCTGTCCTATCCAATACACAAAACCCTGTCTGGGGTGGTGCTCGCACCTCCCAAGGCAGGAAACCCTTTGTCCAAGCCTCCCTCGCTGGAAGGACTCCCAGCAGCAGGAGGTCAGACTTGTGTCTGTGGTGGCAGCATCCATTTTGTGATGCTGAGGCTCTGGTTAACTTTAACCGGGGTTAAGGCTACATACATGTCGTGTCCCTCTAGAAGGGTGGAATGCTATCCCCGTCGACAGAACTGTCGAGGGGATAGTATTCAAATTCGTATGACACCTTACTCGACATGTTTTGATAATGCCAAACCAAAGATAGTATATAACCGCGAGGATTATAAAGCACTTAAGAGTATATGGTATGGCAATATCCCGGAACAGCTTAGGGAGTGGTTCCCGACAGCTGCAGACAGGCTCAGCTCATGCTAGAGCACCATCTCACATATTCCCAAGCACTCTGCCTCCAGGATTGATGAGGCCTTCCATAGGAGTGGCTGATAGGAACATATGTGTCCAGTTTAAGGTTAGATATAGGGATACTATATCTAAGTAAGAGGTGATTACACCAACTTACCCCAGCTGAGTGATCAGCCAGTTGTGTCAAATATGGAGGCCAGGCCAGGGGTGGCACAATACATGCTGCAGCCCCTGGTAGGCCTTGGAAACACCTATGCCCTGGGTACCTAGGGTACACTGTTACAGGGGCCAATAAGGTGAGCTAGTTCCAATTCGTAATGCACCTAGGGTGCATTGGCTGTAATTTAGAGAGAGAACAGCAGGCTGTGGGTCTGATTAGCAGGCCCACAGCCACATTAAGTCATAAACCAGTGAAGCAAAAAGCAAAAATTTGGGGTAACCATAGGATAGCAGACCCTACTCTCCTACACCCCTCACAGAAATTCTGAGAAATGACAAAATATCTTACCACATGTACGCGGATGACACGCAGTTATACATCAATATCGTGTCCCTGGAAAACATTACCTTAATGAATAAGGCCCTCAAAAAGACACTAAAATGGCTAACTATCAATCATCTCAAGTTAAACGCAAATAAAACAGAATTCTTACATATCTCGCCTCAAAAGAACCAGTCAGAAGTGAGGGAATGGTCCAAAATTATAACAGCGTTAAATTGCACCCCCACACTAGTTGAAACAGCAAAATCACTTGGAATCACACTGGATGAGAACCTGAGAGAGATGAAATCCCACATTAAAGCAATGGCAAAAAACACCCGTTTTCATCTGAACTATTTGAGAAAAATGAAACCATTTTTAGCGGAGACGGATCTAAAACTAGCAGTACAATCACTGGTTATCTCAAGGATCGAATATGGATGTACAACGCTAGCAGGACTACCAAAAATCTCCACAGCACCATTAAAAGTATGCCTCAATGCAGCGGCAAGACTAATAACAGGTTCGAGGAAATTTGACCATATCTCCCCTCACCTGAAAGCTTTAAACTGGCTACCTTACGAAGCGAGAATACAGCTAAAAATGGCATGTATCACCCACAAACCGATTCATTACAACACACTGAAATACCTCGCCCAGAAAATAGAAATCTCAGGAAGAAACAGACCTGCCAGGAGTGCCAAAGATCTGTTGCTGAGACCACCTATCTTCAGGAAGAAAAAAACCTATGAGAAGACGTTCTCAGGAGCGGCTCCAAGAATATGGAACTCTCTTCCACCGAGCCTCAGAAAAATCACAAACATTACAACATTTAAGAGGGAAACTAAGATCTTTCTTATGAGTAAGTTCCTTCCATAGGCAAGACTATCCACCATCTAAGACTTGGCACTGTGATGATCATTGTTAGATAAAAACTAGGGAAATATATAGAAATACTCCAACGATATGATGACAATGATGCCAACCCTGGGTCTGGAGAAGATAGTGACCTGATGAAGAGTCACTAAAATCATTCATTTCACGGAAAGAGCCAATCTATCTATATATATGAATCAGTCACTAACAAATCGCACAGTATTGTATATTCATGTTGAAACAAATATCGATCCTGTATGGAAATTTTCTTAACCAATTTCCTAACAGTCATATTGTATATTTATATGTTGTGTTTTATAATCTGCCCCTTTTGTTGTTAAGCGCTCTGATACCCAAGGGTCATGTTCGCGCTATAGAAAACTGTTCAATAATGCCACATTCACCTATAAGGCAGAAGGCATGGAAAGAAGCACTGGTGGTTGTCTGCAAACAATTAATTCACTACACCACCTATGTAGCTCCATCTCTTTCATCTTTTCCACCAACTGTAGTGGTACTGTTGTGAACACTGACACTTCCCCTTCTGTTTCTCCTATTTTTATCTAATGCCTGCTTTAAGAGTATTTTATCTCTTTTTAGAAAGTATAAAGATCTTAGACACACACAGAAATGCTGTCATTATGTTTGATAACTTCCTTGGCTGACATATATTATTGTTTTATGTATGGCTGCACATTGTGGTAGCTGACATTTTTTTTGTTTTATTTATAGTTGAAAATTAAATCAATATGTGAATCGAGATGACGCTTTTATCACCAGAATGTTTACTCTTATTTATATTTAAGTGTCTGCAAGTGCAGCTTTGTTTTATAATGTTGGTGATACTATAAAAACCCAGGTATCTGACTGTTAGCTAGAGGGACTTTGCGCTAGGACTATCAAGCCAGAGGTCACACCGGTTTGCGGCGCCAGACCGCCCCAGTCAGGGGCACTGACAGGAGCAGTACAGAGAAGTGGCCTTCAGCTTAGCACTGTTTGTCATTTCTGGCGAACGCTGTGGTAGAAATAGCTAAGTTGCTGTATTTCTAGTGGAAACAGGTATATTGGGTCATCCATTAAAATGAACTAGGAAACACGGGCTTGCTATTTGCGGCTTCTGCTCAAATTTAGCATAGCACCTAGAAATAGCTTAGGATTTTAGGAACCCGCTAACCTGGTTTGAGATGTTATTCAATAATGAAAGAGGGTTTTGTGTTGCATTGTGTCCCTGAACTAATCTTGTAGGACTGTTCGTTACCAGAAACATTTCCTGTACAATATTGTGCAGCAGGTTATACATGGGTAGCAGTCAAATTGGATTTCAAATTCTTATTAAGACATTGGCTGAGTCCTTGCTCCAGAGAGTTAAAAATCCTACCTCTAGACCAGAGGTCTTTAAACTTTTGTAGGTTGACCCCCCCAAGCAAATTTTTTTTTAGATGTCGGGGCCCCCCCACCACCCGACAGAAATTTCTGGACTCTGGTACACTACATATTCGACCGCCACCCGCATATCCCGGTCCATATCTGGCAAATAATGTTCAACACAATAAGAGTGTTTAGTAAACTGCAGGATTGTGAGTGGGTGTGGTTAAATGACAGAGGCTTTTTAAACAGCTCAAAAACTATTTTCCAAGCTAAAACGTGTGCACATTGTTTTTACTAGGCTGCTTTATTTTACACAAGACATAGATTGACAATAACACCCCCAACAACATTAATGTGAAAGGTGTGCCTATTTTTCACTACAGAGACTGTCAATCTGTGGATGGATTTTTCATACTGCCATCTTCAGGCTGTTCTCCACATTCACTAAATTTACAACAAATAATATCTGTGAAATCCTCCACTTTCTCATTTGTGAGGGCTCATTTTGATCTAAAAAAACTTTTTTATGGTTGTTGCATGAAACAAACACATTTCTCTGCAAATAGTAATAGACTCTCCCACATCAATCACATTCAAATGAAATGATAAAAAACAACATTCACAAGAATTTGTTTGGAAATTATTCCATGCCATCAGTCTCTATCAAGGAGCCACCTGAAAGGCTGGATTGCAGTGCATGTAAATGTGTACTTTTGTACTTTAGGACGAAAACTTGATCGGGCACGACATTCCCATACTTGTGTACACGGGCGCAACTAGACCCAAACTTTGTGGGGGGGGGGGGTGTGGCGGGGGGCTAACACGCTCAGCCAAGGATGGGCATAGCACTGGTGGCTTACAGTGCAATAGTATTTTTGGCACCCCCTCCCCCATTTCCTCCTTATCCATGAATTCCCTCACTACCACTCTCCAACCGGGCACCTCATTCTCTATAGCACCTTTCTGACAAACATTTCACTTTTTTATAGCACTACTCATAGTTTACTCAGACTCAGTTCTTTTATCTGCATGGTACCTGTTCTTTGTAGCAGGCACATTATCCCTCTGCGCTGTTTGGGTGGCAGGAGTGCCCATGTGAGTGCACAGTGAGTGATGCATCAGTGTGAGAGGAGTGACTGCAGGGTGAGTGAGGTGACCATATGAATTTGGGTGCGGATGTAAGTGCAGAGTCGGATGAATAAATGACTGGTTAGTAATGGGCTTGCTTGAGTGACATTGCAGATTGAGCAGTGTGGGGGACAGATGAGTGAAGTATCACATGAGTGCAGGTTGAGTAGTGTGCTTGTGTGACTGCAGGGTGAGGTACAGGGCGAACAGCGCAAGTGCATTGTGAGTGCAGAGTGATCACTGTGAGTGCAGGTTGAGCTGGTGAATGCTTTGATTGCATGGGAATCAATGTGAGGGCATTGTGATCGCTGTGAGTGCAGGGTGAGTGTGAAAGTGAAGGGCGAGAATGAGGAGAGAGCTGTCTGAATGCAGGGTGCATTCCCAGACACTTGAGGTAACCCAGCATGTTATTGATAGCGGTGAAGGGTTTCAGATACAAGTTAAACTATTGCTATTATGGCATTAACCAGGGATTGAGGGTGGAGGAAATAAATAATGTGCTGATCTTGCAACAAACTTTCAGTTTTATGATTAGGGTTGCCAGCTCATTATTTTGATGTCCCAGGCGGTACACAAATAAGCAGTCACCTGAAGCTGTATTTTCAGTACTTTTCTGTGCGTACTTTGAACAGCAAATATAAATAGAAAGCACTTTTAATTTTGTTTTAGGGCTGCCTGCATGATCCTTGACTGGTAATTAAAGGGAACAAAGACAGAAAAGTCGCATTACAAATTAATACAAACTTCTTTATCTATAACCTGTATTTAGAATCAAGACAAGCAATTTGCAGGCTCTTTAAACCACACATAGTATTTACTTTTGGCAACTTGAAGCCATTTTAGCCCTGTGGACTTTGTGCTCCTGCCTGTGTAATTTTAAAAGAAACGTGGTCTCCATTCTGGGAACAGGAGGGGGTTAAATTCCTAGGGCTGAAATGATTCAGCTGTAGTGAGAGGCAAGGAGTCTCCTCTGCTATGAAACCAAACACGAAGGAACAGGCAGTCCACAGTGGACTGTCTGTTCATTCACTTTCGGCTTTAGCAAGGAGACTTCTTGCCTCCCACTGCAGCTAAAGCATTTAGAAATTAACCAGATAATTGGAAAAGAGATTGTTCGGGCAGTTTGAGTAAGGGCTCTCTGTTCTGAAAGGGTATTTCTCCTTCTGTGACTTTGCTAGTTTTATCGGAATCAAGGTTTGCTGTGCTTAGAGAATGACAGAGGCACCTCCTGCAATTGTATTTTATTATGAAATTGTAAAATCCTTCCTGCATGCTGTCGACAAATTGTTTCCGCTGTGCTCAGCCAGTGATAAGTTGTTGCTGTTTTAATATATTCTCCAGAAAAAAAGATTTCTAAAGCTTGTGCCTCATTGCAGGTTACTATGCAAAGGCAACATACCGGAATGTATATCAGTAGTTCTGCCAAGTATCACGCATCCAGCGTGACGCTAACACATTTCAGTGTGGTGTTTCCACATCACCCCACTGAAATGCATTGTCACACATTTTTGCCACTGACTTCTGACAGTGCTGAAACAACGCCTCTGACACCTGTGTACCGTACGCTTGGCCCGGGCCGCAGCAGATGCGTTACAGGCGGCTCTGTGGCGCCATGGGGTGGGGTTTGGATGTGGTCCTGTAACAGGACGTGAGGTAGGAGAAGCGACAGGGACGGGCCGGACTCGACTGGAGTTGTGTTGTGTGTCGGTCCGACCGCAAGGCGTCTGAGTGGCATGCGCTGCTGCCGGCTGCCTGCGCAGGGGGGCGAAGCAATAATTTATTATAATTAACCCGGCAGTGTTGGACCGGCAGGATGGGCAGAGCATCGACCTGAGTGACTCTGGTAGGTCATTCGAGGCCTCAGAGGGAGCACCATGACCCCTGACTGCAGCAGAGCCGGCCCGCGCGAGCATGATGTGAGAACAAACCAGGCATCTGGCCGACGCGAATGAGGAACTGCAGCTGCTCTTGCCGGCCCCAGGAGGGCCATCACCAAGTAAATTCAAGCAAGTAAGTTTGTGCCTAGCCCTGAAGTCATAGGCATAAATTAAAATGCAAAAACCACAGTTGATGGACAGAATGCAGAACAATGTCATACATTCACCCCAGTATAGAGATCTGGGCCTAAATCCATTGTTTTTTTGCACTCCACACCACCCCAGTTCAGACATGGCCATATGCAAATCAGTCTGACCCTGTGCCTCATGGGAACAGTCCAGCCCGAACTGCCAAGCCATGCCTTCCCTGGACCGGAAACAAGCTTCCGAGGACCGGTTTCTGGCATTCCAGCCGTCTTCAGCCCGGCTTGCTTGAATCCAGTGGTGTGGAGAGCATGGGACTCACGTCTGAGCATACCCATCCCACTCGGGGTGACAAATGCAAAAACCACAGTTGATGGACAGAATGCAGAACAATGTCATCCATTCACCCCAGTACAGAGATCTGGCCTAAATCCATAATTTTTTTGCACTCCACACCACCCCAGTTCAGACATGGCCATATGCAAATCAGTCTGACCCTGTGCCTCATGGGAACAGTCCAGTCCGAACTGCCAAGCCATGCCTTCCCTGGACCGGAAACAAGCTTCCGAGGACCCGCTTCTGACATTCGAGCCGTCTTCAGCCCGGCTTGCTTGAATCCAGATGTTTGGAGAGCATGGGACTGACGTCTGAGCATACCCATCCCACTCTGGGTGACAAATGCAAAAACCACATTGTGAGTGTTTGATTGATTCAGATGCTCCGTCCATCACCACCCCCTTTTGTACCGCTTTTGGCCGCCATAAGTGTGGCAGGGTATGCTCAGACGTGAGTCCCTTGCTCACTTTGCCACTGGATTCAAGCAAGCCGGGCTGAAGACGGTTGGAATGCCAGAAACCGGTCCTCGGAAGCTTGTTTCCGGTCCAGGGAAGACATGGCTTGGCAGTTCGGGCTGGACTGTTCCCATGAGGCACAGGGTCAGACTGATTTGCATATAGCCATGTCTGAACTGGGGTGGCAGAGTGGGCGAAAGAACGGTTATGGATTAAACCCAGATCTTTTGAATGGGTGTGAGTGTTTGATTGATTCAGATGCTCCGTCCATCACCACCCCCTTTTGTACCGCTTTTGGCCGCCATAAGTGTGGCAGGGCATGCTCAGACGTGAGTCCCTTGATCACTTTGCCACTGGATTCAAGCAAGCCGGGCTGAAGATGGCTGGAATGCCAGAAACCAGTCCTCTGAAGCTTGTTTCCGGTCCAGGGAAGACATGGCTTGGCAGTTCGGGCTGGACTGTTCCCATGAGGCACAGAGTCAGAATGATTTGCATATAGCCATGTCTGAACTGGGGTGGCAGAGTGGGCTAAAGAATGGTGATGGATTGAACCCAGATCTTTTGACTGGGTGTGAGTGTTGGATTGATTCAGATGCTCCGTCCATCACCACCCCCTTTTGTACTGCTTTTGGCCGCCATAAGTGTGGTAGGGTATGCTCAGACATGAATCCCTTGCTCACTTTGCCACTGTATTCAAGTAAGCCTGGCTGAAGACGGCTGGAATGCCAGAAACCGGTCCTCGGAAGCTTGTTTCCCGTCCAGGGAAGACATGGCTTGGCAGTTCGGGCTGGACTGTTCCCATGAGGCACAGGGTCAGACTGATTTGCATATAGCCATGTCTGAACTGGAGAGGCAGAGTGGGCTAAAGAACGGTGATGGATTAAACCCAGATCTTTTGACTGGGTGTGAGTGTTTGATTGATTCAGATGCTCCGTCCATCACCACCCCCTTTTGTACCGCTTTTGGCCGTCATAAGTGTGGCAGGGTATGCTCAGACGTGAGTCCCTTGCTCACTTTGCCACTGGATTCAAGCAAGCCGGGCTTAAGACGGTTGGAATGCCAGAAACCGGTCCTCGGAAGCTTGTTTCCGGTCCAAGGAAGACATGGCTTGGCAGTTCGGGCTGGACTGTTCCCATGAGGCACAGGGTCAGACTGATTTGCATATAGCCATGTCTGAACTGGGGTGGCAGAGTGGGCGAAAGAACGGTTATGGATTAAACCCAGATCTTTTGAATGGGTGTGAGTGTTTGATTGATTCAGATGCTCCGTCCATCACCACCCCCTTTTGTACCGCTTTTGGCCGCCATAAGTGTGGCAGGGCATGCTCAGACGTGAGTCCCTTGCTCACTTTGCCACTGGATTCAAGCAAGCCGGGCTGAAGATGGCTGGAATGCCAGAAACCAGTCCTCTGAAGCTTGTTTCCGGTCCAGGGAAGACATGGCTTGGCAGTTCGGGCTGGACTGTTCCCATGAGGCACAGGGTCAGACTGATTTGCATATAGCCATGTCTGAACTGGGGTGGCAGAGTGGGCTAAAGAACGGTGATGGATTGAACCCAGATCTTTTGACTGGGTGTGAGTGTTGGATTGATTCAGATGCTCCGTCCATCACCACCCCCTTTTGTACTGCTTTTGGCCGCCATAAGTGTGGTAGGGTATGCTCAGACATGAATCCCTTGCTCACTTTGCCACTGTATTCAAGTAAGCCTGGCTGAAGACGGCTGGAATGCCAGAAACCGGTCCTCGGAAGCTTGTTTCCCGTCCAGGGAAGACATGGCTTGGCAGTTCAGGCTGGACTGTTCCCATGAGGCACAGGGTCAGACTGATTTGCATATAGCCATGTCTGAACTGGGGAGGCAGAGTGGGCTAAAGAACGGTGATGGATTAAACCCAGATCTTTTGACTGGGTGTGAGTGTTTGATTGATTCAGATGCTCCGTCCATCACCACCCCCTTTTGTACCGCTTTTGGCCGCCATAAGTGTGGCAGGGTATGCTCAGACGTAAGTCCCTCGCTCACTTTGCCACTGGATTCAAGTAAACCGGGCTGAAGACGACTGGAATTCCAGAAACGGGTCCTCGAAAGCTTGTTTCCGGTCCAGGGAAGACATGGCTTGGCAGTTTGGGCTGGACTGTTCCCATGAGGCACAGGATCATACTGATTTGCATATAGCCATGTCTGAACTGGGGTGGCATAGTGGGCTAAAGAACGGTGATGGATTAAACCCAGTTCTTTTGACTGGGTGTGAGTGTTTGATTGATTCAGATGCTCCGTCCATCACCACCCCCTTTTGTACCATAAATTAAAATGATCGGACAAAGTTCAAAATGTGCTATGGCTTGCCTTGCCTGGCTTCCTTCAAATTCCATGCACCCGTCACAACCCCCGACACCCGTACTCTCTTCACTTCAGACTGTAACCACACACACCAGCATATTGCACGAAAAGTCAAAGGTCATTCAAATAATTATTCAACTTGGGCGAAAGATAAGGTCTACAGCTGAATTCAGAAAAATATGCACACCAGATAGTGTTTGCGCCGAGAAAGGCGTATTTCAATATCTTTAAAATAGTTCCACAGATTTTGGAGTTATGTATTGCCTGCATAAGTAGAACACACTGTACACACCCTTAAAAAGTCCTGGTGATCAAGAGCACTTGATGCGCATATATTCTGTGTATCAGAAAGCCTCCAGTTTTACGCTCTTTGTTGTTGCGCCTTGACGTGGTATGCGTCGCTGAACACGCGACAAATGATAATGAAATGTGTTGTGTGAACACTACACTAAACGGTGTTTTGCATGCCGAGCGTGTAGTGAGCACATGAGCTGAGAGCTCAAGTTGAAGCTGTTACTGAAATGCCGTAGGTCTTTGAAGGTAAACACTGCCTTTAATTATAACAGTGCATTTGCATTGAGTCTTTGTGCATGTGACATAAACACAAGTTACATTACACAAGGTCAAATTCATTTTTTAAGCATTTCACCCTGTTTTTGGTCTCTCTGAGTTCCAGTTTCTATCTTTCTGCCCTGTGTTTATAATTGTCAGTGTCAATTCATCCATACCCTTATGCCCCATGTATGTGTCCCTACTCTTTGGTGTGGGTTCCCTGTGCCTTTCTACCCTGTCTGCATTAAGTTGTAGTAGAGATTCGTATTGCACAAATGGTTGTAATTTCTGATATTTATAGGTTTCCCATTCAGTAATATGAAAGGAAGTTTGTAAACTAACTGATGATCAGTACTAGGTACTTGTGGTCAGATGTAGTAATGATTTTTGCGGGCGCAAATGGGTTTTTAGACCCGTTTGCGACCGCAAAAAACGTGTGACCCATATACTAATCCTATTTTGCTAGCCGCAAATCAATTTGCGACTCTCAAAATAGGATTACCTACTTGCTATTAGGAATGTGTTTGCCAAGGGCATCACTTCCTAATAGCGACTCCTGAAGCTATGTCTGACTGTTTTGCAACTGCAGTTGTGGTCGCAAAACAGTCGCAGATTATCACCCTTCACAGAAGGGCGGTACACCACTAGCAAACGGGAAGGGGTCCCCAAGTGACGCCTTCCCCTTTGTGAGTGGCTCTCAAAATATTTTTTAAGGGCAGGCAGTGGTCCCAGGGAATGCATCTCGTTTTCCTTTAAGAAAAACACGCTGCATTTAAAAATAAAACAATCTACTTTATTTAAAAGCAGTCCCAGACATGGTGGTCTGCTCTCCCCAACAGGCCACCATCCCTTAGAGTGCTAGCCATTCCCGATGGGTCGCAAATTGCAACAACTTCATTAATATGCATGAGGCATGCAATTTGCAACCCCATTGGGAATTGCAAACAGTGTCTCAGGCACTGTTGGTCATCACAATTTGCAAGTCGCAAATGCAATGCAATTTGCAACTCGCAAATTCGTGGGTCATACATCTGGCCCATAGTGTTTTTATCTCAAACTTTATGAAAGATTCCACAACTCCAGTTAGAAGGATTCCTGCACATAGTAAGAAACTGCACACGGCAACCACGCAAACGATCCATGAATACATACAGAATTGAAACGCAAAGAGGGGAAAGGCCCATCAAAAGCGGACACAAAGTGTGGACAAAGGAGAGTTTTAGAGGGAAGAAACCACAGGACCATAGAGGGACTCTGAAAATCTAAAAGGCAAAGCAAAAAAATCTGAACAGAGAATCCAAGAGCTAAAACAATAATAGAATGTGGTGCAATAATTGAAAATCTGAAACTGCAGAATGTGAACACTTGGTAAATGTAAAACAAAGATGAGTATTAAAACTCAATAAAGGTTAAAATAAGCAAATGAAAAAACCCACTAAGGTAATTGAATATTTACTGCTCACTGTGGGTGGTTGTCGACTGTGTAGCCGTGTGTCTGCTGCTTGGGGTCTGCGCACCGGGAGGGTAAATTATTTCTGTGGATTAAAAACGACAAACACCCTGCGGGGAGAGAAGAGAAGCGGGGCGTTTAAAGAAGCCTGCAATAGATGCCTAAAAGTGCTCTGTTCAGCCCTCACGTACAAGGAGCGTGGAAGACTGCTTTAGTTTCTTTTGCCCAGGTGTGAGCAAGGATAAATGGTGCTCCCCACAATGTGCAAGGAGAAGCCAAAGGTAATAGAATGTCATTCGTGGAGTGAGACCCGAAAAGGGTCATTCACCCTGAGGATATTGGCTGTAGTTCCTTTTTAGCATCTGCGCTGGCGTTTAGAACGTCCGCCATTGTGCTAAAAGGATAAAGGACGGACGACTTTCTGCAATGAAGTGCAAAGTTAGTGAAAGATGTCAGCGCCATGAGTAAAATGTCAAAGTAATGTGATTTCGTAATTTGTAAGGTATGAAGGGAGATGTTACTTTTCGCACATATATATTGCTCTATATTTGTCAGGAAAGAGGCTGTGGCCTAACCAGTGCCGCCAACTTCAGACCTGGGGAACCTAGATCATATCCTGACGTTGGTAAAACTGCCTTCCAAATACTAGGGAATGGTGGTCTGCTTAAAGTGGGTCTGATAACGAGGAAGATCTTTCCAGAGGCCTGCGGTGGTGTGCCGAGAACGGCTGTCAGCAGAGGAGCTTGACTGGGGGCAGTGGCAGGACAAAGCTGAGCAGGGTATGCCTGACTAAAGAAAACAAGCATTTACAATGCAATGGTTTTGCCTTTGTTAAAGTTAGAGCTATTGACATTGCTCTTGACATTATTTTTATTTATGTTTTTTTTAACATAAATAAATGGCATTGTCATTTACAATGCCACTAGCTTTATCTCTCGCAAATGACACACACAAACACACACAGAGCCCCCCCACACACACCCACACAGAGCCCCCCACACACACAGCCACACAGAGCCCCCCACACACACAGCCACACAAAGCTCCCCACACAGAGCCCTCCACACACCCACACAGAGCCTTCCACACACACCCACACAGCACAAGCAGGCAACAGGGGCACGAAAACGGAGGCACAAGCAGGCAATAGGGGCACACGGAGGCACAAGCAGGCAACAGGGTCACGAAAACATGCACAAGCAGGCAAAAGGGTCACAAGCAGGAATTGTAATTTAGACGGGGCTGAAGTGGAGAACGGTCAGTAGGGAAGTAGTGCGGCTGGTGCAGTGGTACCAGGCTGAAAGGTGAGAGGGGCTGTCTGCACCCCAGTTTGGACAGTTTCCACTACCTAACATCATCATCTTGGTTCACTGATGTTAAAAAACAGGAGCAGCCATGATTGGATGCAACGGTATGCGTAGAGCATCATACAAGTAACCCAAAAATATCTATAAAACTAGGCACTTTCAAATTCAACTCAATCCCCCCGATAAGACCAATACGACGTGACAGCTGCAATTGAATGGCTTCAGTTTTGAATAGTCCAAGGCAAATGATTACATTCAAACCTGCATGCGCTTGAGGTTTGTCCCTTTGAAGCTCACAAATGTGCATTTTTTATTAATTGCTGCCACAGTACCAGAACACAGCTATCAGATAGTAATTGGAGTTTAATCGTTCATTGATGCCATACCAATATCTTTAAATTCGATCAAAATGCATGTGGCTAGTTAAAGGTACGGTATTGACTGAAAGATCCCCCTAATTAACAGCTATATTTTTGTGGAAATTGATCTGTATAATGATTACTTTATTATCATACCAGCGCCTCAAATAGCCACGTATGCCGTCTTGATTTCTGCACTGAACGCAAGCAGTGTTTCTGGATGCTTTAAAACTTCCTCACTTGGACTAGTCAAATTACCTAAATTTTTTCAAAAAGTCAAGCACCGCTTATTTCATGCTGATGCACATAAAAGATTTATGGTTAAGCATCTCGGTTTGAGTTTAGAGCGGTTGCATTGTATTTGCATAGTTTAAAGGAAGAAGTTAATTACAAAAACAGGCCGGTTTCCCTCCCATCTTTGAACGTTTCTAGAAGCAGGGCTTCTTGTTGACAAAGAATGATTACCACTTGCAAGCGGATTTGGTGTGAAGCAATGATATTGTTGATGAACTCCTGACAAGTCATTCCGACCTCGAACGGTTACCATCGGCAGTAACTTCAGGCAGCTCTTTGCAAACGGACACCTACCACTGGGTGCCTTTCCCACTACTGAAATTACCACTTACCATTTAGGTCTAGGTAACTGTGGGACCATCCAACCATCAAAATGAAAGCTTAAACTGAGAGTTCAACTTGACCGGGCTAGAAAACCATTAACTACAGGTCATGGAGTAGTGGTAAACACGGCAGCCCTAATACTATATGCACACTGGCACTGCCAATGATATTATGGAAGGGGGGGCGGCACAATTCAAGGGGTTATGGTAATAAAAAGATAAATGTACGACGTGCCTAACTTCATAAAATGTAACCCATACTTGTCCGGGAAAGGGGTTAATCGCATCGTGGCAGTTTAATATCCTAAAAAAATTAGTAAGGACCTAAAGGAGACCTGCTAATTTTCGAATAAAGCGTTTGGCTGAATAACCAGGTGAAATTTTCCTTATGATCTACAAACTTTATGGTTAAAATAAGTATCAATTATACGGGAAAAAATTGGTAATTCTACAGCCAAGTAATTGGCAAAAACTTATTGTGAAAATATCAAATAAGATGCAGTTGATCATCCAAAGCCGACATTTTTAAATGATAATAAACTGAGATGAACGCATTCCTGCATAATTTGACAGTAATCGTTTCAATTGAGGGGGTTGTGCAGGTTTCAATCATTCAGCTGGTTTCGGGAGTTTTAATTCAAGCCTGTCGTGCTTCCAGCAGCTTATTTAATCTACAGATAAATGTAGCCTTTGAAGGGCGTGCTTACCTTACATGTTGCTTTTTAAGAACTGAAGCCTAAAAACAATGGGGGGGAAAAGTGCAAGCTTGCAGTAGCTTTTTTTGTACAGTAGTATGAATGGTCAAAGAGGATTTCTTTTTACCTGTCTCAATTCGTTAATCATGGAAGGTGTCTCCAATAGCACTCGACAACTTCTACTAAATTATTCAACGAGATTACCAGAGTGGTAGTTTAATGACGGCACACCTGTGCACCGACTCATGGTGGATCGATACATTCCAACTAATTAAACCAAAAAAGAAAAAAGTTGCAATTAACACTTGAGCCGGTGCTAATGAGATGGAGTGGGGGAGAAAGCAGAGTGCTTTACCTTTAATAATCCATATGGAAAATACTCCCAGAAGAATCCCCTGCCCCTATGTGCACAACAGGATTCAAATGGCGTCCAACCTGACCTGTTACACGCTGCTTTTCAGGTACACCTGAAAAACCAGAGCTGCTGGAACCAAGAAAGAAAAAATTGTTATTAAACTGGCATTGACAGCCACATTCAGCTACATAATACACGCAAACAGTTAATAGGTCAAAAATCCAATTTGTTTTTATTTCTTTATTGTTAAAGAATCAGTCCTTAAAACATGAAAAATTAGTAAAGGCGTGTGCACATTTTATACAACATGGCAGATTGAGTAACCTTTAGTCATATCCGTTGTTTCTATTCCCTTTAATCGCCCTAGATAGCCAAAAGGGAAGGCAAACTAAGTGAGACACTGCGTCTAAACATTGCATTTTTCGAAAAGATTCATGCTTTGTGGGTGCTGAAAGCTACATAAGAGAACTTAACTTGTTTAAGAGTTTTATCGGATCCGGACTCTGAAGGCAACGAACACGTCATTGGTTTTAATTGTACTTTTTAGTAGCTAGCCTGGGATTCACCACTGTGCTTATCGGCAACCTTCTACTACGATGATGCAGTCAGTTCCCAACATTGCCTGATCACGTTAAGAGTCCTGCAAACGGCAAATGTTAAGTGAACATATTTCTTGAGAGCGATACCCAACCTTTCAGTGTCAATGGCGGAATTTGATGGAATCAGTACACGTGCCACAATACCCTCAAGGGCGGCCTCCCTGAACATGTCCATCACCATCAGTCACATGGGTCAAGGCGGGGGTGGAGAGGGGCTCTGTCAGCCCAGGGTATCAGCGACGAGTTCTAATGAGCCTTTGAGGCTCTTGAGAAGGATCCAGTCTGCAGTGCGGTCTCCATGTGTGTTCGCTGGTCCAAGGCAGAGGTCGGACGGTCCGTGCTCGGATTGTTGCCCCGGCCTACACTCAACGCCCTGGTGTACCAGTCACTTCCTTTCGAGCCAGGGCTGCACAAGATGGCGGCGGCGCCATCTTACAACACCGCCCACATCATGATCACCCACCCTACCCCCCCGCCATTCACACGACTAACCGGACGGGCCGCAAAACCCCGGAGCCGCCAGTCACACCACCCCCGTACTCGCCCCATCCCTGTCACATTACCCCCATACCCACCGGGCTCACCATCCTCCGTTCCAACTCCACTCCCGGTCACACGACCCCGCACCCGACGCAATCCCCCGGAGCCTCCAGCCACACGACCCTCCCTACTGGCCCTACTTCGGAGCCTCTAGCCACACGACTCCGTACCCGCCCTACTCCGGAGCAGCCAGTCACGGCTTTCAGTACCCACACTACCCTCCGAACCCGCCAGTCACATCACTTGCCGTTCCAGCCCTACCCGTAGTCACAAGATTCTCCGTACCGCTAAATACCACGGAGCCGCCAGTCGTACGGCCCTCTGCCCCGCTTAATCACGGTTAAACGACCCACCATACCCGCGAGCCATACACGCCCGACACACAGCCTCCCGTAACCACCCTACCCCTGAGCCGTTAGTCACGCGACCCTCCACTACGTAACCGACAGTCACTCACATGAATTGATACGAGTAGACCATGGTCTTTACAGTTAAGAACCCAAGTGGAGCCGTCATCATTATATAAGATGGTAGTTAAGATAGCCCTTCCCAACCCACTCCCGTCGAGGCCCAGGCGAGAGATAAACCTGCTGACGCACAGAACGGCTCAGCCTACCACGGCTAACTACGCAGCCATGCAGTACTCCAGCCGAAGACCCTTACACTCGGTAGGACCCACCAGCCGCCGCCATCTTACCAGCGCTCTGCCACTCTCCATGAAATCTCCGGCGCATCTATGCTGCGAGGCGGTGGACAGCAAAGCGCCCTGCCCGGACACTCGCATGGTGACACTGCGCAGCCCTGCTGGATCCCTCATTTGTTTTGGTTTGCCGCTAACCAGGCAGCTTTCCTGGTAAAACCGGTTTAGGAAACAGGGATTTCAATTGAAGGCAGCCACACACTACCTCCAGGGATCCTTTGAGGCAACGTCCTCCGCAGACGCAGAAGTGCCGGCAATGCCGGACCAGACACGGGGGCGTTCCCGGCCTCGCGTGACGTCGGCAAAAGCCAAAGAATGTCGGGAACGCCCCCGTGTCTGGTCCGGCATTGACGGACAGGCCCCTCGTCCAATGGCAAGGCTCCGTTTACGGAGCCAGCCAATCAACGACGAGGGCCGAACCAAGCCACACTACACTTCTCAACAGGATTTCGCCTGCGCGGAAAAGCTGCGCAGAGCGCAGCTTCCGCTAGGCAAAACCTAAAAAGGAGTGTGCCAAAATTGCCATAAGTAAACCAAAGAGTTTCTGGACTTGTAACAGGGGCAGTCTTCTGGGAGGGTCTGAAAGAGTAAAAGACGGGACTAATCTTATCCACCAATGAAAATGAGGCATTTACTGCAGGGCACTAACAAGAGCCAATCAAAAAGATGGGAGGTCCTTGGATAAATATTGCGTATAAGAGCATGCCTCGCGGAGCAGCGCATGCGCGCTGGCTCTGGGCTCCACCTAAACACGAACTGAAGAAAAACATTACAGCCACTTCTAAGTAAAATATAGTAAATATAAGGAGAAAATCACTTGGGTAGAACTGATGTCCAAATCCGTGCACATCGAATTCTAAGCTAGGCTTGACATTACATTTTATTAGACTAACTAATTAGGAAAATACCTCAATGTTTAATAAGTATTTGAGATAAAAAATACTTATTAAACTTTTGTATCAGGGCTTGACATTTGTATGTTTTCACTTCAAACAGTTTGGCAGGAAGTCGACTTTCCTTTTAAGTGAATGAAACTAAACAGAATTGAGCGACCCTATGCTTTGCAGGGTACACTTCAACAGTGAGGTATAAGTTAAAGGCACTTTATTTATTCTGCTAGAACAATAACACATATCAAATTTGTTTCCTTTTCAGGTCAGCATCTCTACTGTGGGCTATGGCGACACGTACCCAGAAACACACCTTGGCAGACTCTTTGCTTTCCTGTGCATTTCTTTCGGGATTATTTTAAATGGAATGCCCATTTCAATTCTTTACAATAAATTCTCAGATTATTACAGCAAACTCAAGGCCTATGAGTATACAACGATCAGAAAAGAAAGAGGGAAGGTGAACTTTGCAGGAAGAGCCATGCAGAAGTGTTCAGAGTGCTGTGCTGCAGGTCCTACTCACACTCCACCCAGTCACGGACACTAATAATATGTAGTGACACGTGAAGACTTTGCATTAGAAAGCAGTGTCACTACAGACATTTATTAAATTACTGGTGACCAAGACTTTTCCAAAATATGATTTCAGGAGCAACTTTAACCTCACATCTATTATTGGATGAAAACTAACTTTTTTTTAACTGTGTCATGCTGTAATAGTCATTTGCGCTTGTCTGCTTGTGAACTATACTCCAGAATCCCTTGGACTGCTTTGCAAAGCAACTTATCTTCAA
Source organism: Lissotriton vulgaris (assembly GCF_964263255.1). Lineage (NCBI taxonomy): Eukaryota > Metazoa > Chordata > Amphibia > Caudata > Salamandridae > Lissotriton > Lissotriton vulgaris. Next base: position 888,748,042 of record NC_141689.1, on the reverse strand, counting down.
GTCAATAAGAACCTTGAGCTGCTTGCTAAGAAATTAATAGATATTCTATGTATTGCACTTTATTTGGTTTTTTGTACATTAACTGATGTTTACTGGCCTACAGTCTGCAGAATTCAAGGCCACTCATTCTCAGGGCGTGAAGTGCTGAACAATGGCTAGCTGTGATGTTAAGTGATAAAAAAACGTTCTCATCCACTTTCATATTCAGTAATTGGCTATGTGTAAAATTGTAACACAAAGAGTTAAATGAGTGAGCAATTCAAAACAGTTATGTTATTAACACCTTTTATAGCACATTCACATTTATGACCACTATACGTTTGTAAAATTCTCTTCTCCTTTAAACTGAAATGAATTCTGACTTGTGCTGTAAAACTATCTCAAGGACTAATCACACATTTTCTGTATATTAATTTTCACTTTCTTAAAACCATGGACTTTTGTAACCTCATTTGGTATGTATATACAATACTGGATCTATGTTTTCTAAAATCTGTGATTAGCATTTACATTCTGTAAACAGAAAAGCGTGCTGCATTTCCAAAGATATTACACCATTCAAAATTAATGACACAATAAGTGTAATTGCCACAAACCCTAATTTTTAGGTCTCTGTTCTAGACGGCGCGCTTTAGCTGTCTCAAAGAGACCTGCTCTATCTATTTTGTGGGCTTACTGCCCGCCCATAGGCTTCCCATTTGTTGGCACCATTGTTGCTCCATTTTCATTCTCCCTATTTGTCAAGGGCATGTACACGCCTCTTCAGGTGTTTAGCGCTCCCCGAGAACACCACCCAACTCATTTCAAACATACGCAGTGGCCATTTCCATCCATTGTAAATGGGTGTTTTACTTAGCGCCGAGCGTCTTATTTTTCTTTAATTTTTTAAATTTAATGCTGCTCCTCTTTGCCCAATTGCTGCGCCTACAAAGTCTGCAGCCACTGCTTCCTCCTCTTGTGCCAGGGATCTGCAGCCTCCAGCACTGCCCCATTTCCATCATTCCAGCACCGCACCTCCACAGGACGACTGCCAGCAAGGCCGCTGCTGGTCATCCTGGGCTTCTGCATGGTGGGACTCTGATTTATAACTCTGTGTCTCAGCAGCTCCCTTCTGGGTGGGTTCCTTGGTGAGTATTTTTCACCATAGTGCCAGAACCTCACCGTAGTACCAGTACCTACCCCCTTCAGTAACAGCAGGAATTTTCATGCAGTAAGCGCCTAATGAGCACGGTCTGAGTACTTTGGTCACAGTATTTCTTCTCTGAAGAGCAGCCATGTGCGTTACCCGACAGAGTACCTCGAAGTCTGCTTCCTCTGTCGAGGGGATAGTGGGTCTATTTGTTGAAAGTTGCCTGTTACTTGTACTTAACCAAAGCCGCCATGGTTCGTCCTGGGCGTTGAAGCCATTAACTTCAAAGCAGGCATTATTGTAGTCAATGTTTAAACATATTTGTTGGAATATAAAGGCACTTTTCATAAATGAAGTGACACCAGTGCAATTTTTACTGGGCAACCAAACTCAAGTAGTTTCAATAATAAAGTGGTTATTGCATTGCCCTAATTAGGCTCTCCCATCGCTGAGACCGATTGGCTACGCCAATGCTTGTTTTTCATTTCGTCCTAAACAGCTTCCACTGCAGTTGCATTTACAATCTAATTTAAAACTAAATTACCAGTGCTATACATTGAACTGTGCAAGATGTTTTATTTAATTTAGCCTGCCAGTTTTCCCCTCCACTGTATCTGTAACTACAGTTCTGGATGTATTCCTTGACTAGCATGAGGGTAAATGCAGACAGCACATGCCGGCTTCTGATTCCTATTGCCTCAAACCTTAGTGATCTGTGTGTACCACATATCTTAGATACCAATTTAAGTTTGCCAACAGATTACTTGCTATTGCAAAGCGACAAAGATACAGGGTTTGGCCTCCTTCCATATCTGGTGAACTTGGATATCTGGATAGTATAGACCCACAACTGTCATCCAAAACTGCCCATTTGGTAGACTGATTTGCGTTTTAATATGAAACTTAATCTGCGTGCTCTTGGGCTTTATTTTTAGGTCACCACGGGTTGTCTTGGGATGTAAGTTCATTATGAGTAACAAAATACCTGCCAGAGGCTGGTGGAGAACCTATGGTGGTGAATGCAGATCCCTGACAACCCAGTCCTAAGCACCAAAGCTGAGTTTTACTTGCTTGTAGCTGGATCAGGTCAAGCAAGCATAGGAGGCACTTATGGTAGTCATGGTAACATCTTACAGTGGATTTTGTATCTTCACAATGCACAATTACATGCTTGGTCTCTTTCTTCAATAGTTTTCTTACATTTTGTATCTCATAGAAAAGCCTTCTAAAATGTTTTAAGCTGGTAAACAGAATCGAGGTGAGAAATCCATAAACTGTAGCCAGTAGCCTATGTTCAAAGTAATGGAAAATGTATGTCATATTCAGAAAGAGGCTACACATGCAGAAAGAAGACTCGAAAACAGGGCGCAGTCAGTAGAAATGATTACAACTGGGGAGAAAGTTGTGAGATCAGGAATCCGCTCAGAGAGGACACAGAAAAATACTCCTGTACTTAACGGCCTGGTTCACTCATTCCACTGAAGTGGCCAGCAAATGAAGGTGCCCCTTCTGAGAGATGTGTGTTTTAATTGATTAAATCCAGCTATCATATTGCAATGATTGCCAGTTCAGTGTAAATTGAATTTTCTGAGGAGGACACAGTAAATTTGAATATTAAGATTTTACTTGTATTGCACTATGAAATTACAGAAATGGAAACATTGCCTGCTCAGTTTACAAAACATGTGAAATACAATATTATTAACCAAAAAAGAAATAAATGAAAAGAATACTGTTGCGTGGAATTGGTTCAAAAATCGTCCAAGTTGTTTTTGTTTTAGTCCAATTTACCAAACCATCTGCAAAATCAAAATGCATATCTTCAAGCCTTTTCTCACAAAAATGTGTAAAATCATACAAGGTACAGTTGTAATGTCATAATACATTATCAACAACACATTCCTGAGTTTATCGCCTTTAAACATTATCAAATTGCACAAAGAATTAGTAGACTGTCTAACCTACGTTGAACCTACTCTGTTCAATCTTTGTGTTGAGCTCTCATTCTTACAAGTGTGGAGGTTCTGTGCAATTGGACTATTCATCCAGTTTATAGATGTCCTGCTGGCACAGTTAATGAAGCAAAAGTTTAGTTAGAAAAAAGTAATTCAATAATACAACCCATTTACAATATGACACTCCAACTTTGAAAACACTCCACGCATAGTTGCCTTTAAAAGTTGCAGTTGAAATAATACCTCCCACTAAAAAAATGCTATTGTTGTAATTGTTTTCCGTCTGAGAACGCCATGATTCTACGTATAGTTTCAGAGTTCACACACATTAATTATATTAAAAAACAGAACAAATCAGATGCAGAAGAATATTCTAAATTAAGAAGCCACCCAAGGTAGTGGTGGATATAGTTTCGCACTTCAGAAAAGTGTAATCAGATACAGGTACAAGTTAAGTAATTATACTTTGTCTCAACAATTCTGGTAGGTGCCACCTAGGGTACAATACCCCACTACCCAGAGTATCAATTGGAACAAGACACAGAGTGACTGCTTCACAATACACAAGAGACAGAACTCTGGCACACTAAATATTTCATATGCAGTTTGCAGAGAAATTGTTATAGCATTAAAGGCACCAAAAAATGATGAGAGGAACGTTCGGTCACAGTAATTATGTGTACAAAACAGTGATTTATTTCTCAGAAACACACAGATTATTTTTCAAACAGTCATGACATTTACAAAGGATAGATTCTGTGTTGTAAATAGAAATCCAGTTCCTTGTCTTTGTAGCACGAAAACAGCCAACTCGCGTTTTGTCAACACTGTGACTTCCTCAAGGCTGTAAGGAATAAGAATGTATACAATAGTTGACGCATGTATCCAAAAAAAACCTCGTAATTGTCTCTTAAGTTAAGCAATAGAAGAATAAGTGAAGGGAAATCGATATCACCCAAAGAAAAAATGAAGAAGGAAAAAGAAGGAAAGACACCAAGAGCAAGAGTACTGTAGAGTGTAGGAACGTCGAAAAAATATACGTGAAACGTAGCATCATGTCGCTTCAGTGGTATAAAGATATACCAGGTAATAAAAACCTCTTATCAGCAGAAACCAATAAGTGAAAGGAGTTGAATAGGTTAACAGAGGACCAAGTATGTGCAGAGAACACTAAATATAGTTCCAGAAGTGACCCATATACCAAAACCGAATTGGAGTAGAAAAACAAAGTCTAGTAACCTTTGTATAGTAATATCATTGGAGCCTACGAAGTAGCTCTTATTCGGATTTCAGAAATCTTGAATTATTGCCAATCCTTTGTCAAAGCTAATAGCGGACAAACTGAAATTGCAAAAACATACACAATTCGTGCCACTAATGACATCCACAGAAAATGATGAGCCCACAGTCAGAGATCTATGATCTGGTTTATACCTAAAGAAGCTGATTTTTACTGCTTCAGATCCTGTCGTTTTATTCTGACCTGGGCACTGAACATTGAGGTTGGTTGTTTTTTTGCTGGGCAGCAGATACCTATTGAAAATAAATTAAAGTTATGACGTCCCTTCTCGATATTATTCAAAGTATTTGAGGATGGTCTCTCTATTGTCAGAACCTTACGATCCATCAAATTATGATTCTCCCAAACATAGTTGTCTCATAATTTAAAATTCAGGTCTCAGAGTTATTATAAAGTTGCTAGCCGAGAATTCCTGAATAGCAAAAGATGAATAATAAAAAAACGTTATTATTGTAACTTGACTACAAACCCCAATGCAATAACAGTCTTATACACATCCAGAATCATATTTTCCCTCGCGACTTACATAAATAACAAGTTCAAATCTGTGTTGTGGTTATCAGTCCAACAAAGAGAAAGCTCCCAATCTTTAGTGTATTGTCAAAACACCCTGTGATAAGATAAAACAATAAATAGAATATGTTGAGCCTTCAAAATAAGGGACCAAGGGGAGATCCATGTGTACAGTACATGATTCTTAAAAACTTACATTAGTAGAGTAGTAAATCTATTCCTAAATCAGATCAGGAAGTAAAAAAGGTCCAGTATTTCGGGTACTTTGATTGTACCCTAAGTATCAGAAAAAGTAAGAAAAAATAAGGTTCATATCCAGGCTGTTGGGTCATACTGACTCCAAAGTTTTGCAAAGCAGTGGCAGACATATAAATAACATGGGTATCAGGCTGGTCAAGACATAATAAAACATTTTGTATGTTAAGAGAATCGTATCTCCTATTTGCACGCACCTTCCTTGGCTAGTGTAAGAGAAAGTGATGCCATTCTGAGAAATATACACTTAAAAACAAGTGCTCATAACACAGTATTTGTGCCCACATTATCAAACACAACAATTGAATTCACTAAATATTAAAACAAGACAGATAGTCACGCAGGTTGTCACAAGTAACCTCTTTGTTTTGAAGCTTCAGCCCCCATATTGCTTCAAAGTCATTTAAAGAACAATTATGCGTCTCAGGAGTAATGTAGCAAAGAAATGCGGCAACACGATACATAAAGGGAAAAAACAAGACACGCAGTCAATTTGGGAAATGCCACCGTCCCTCCCGTGGGGTCAGAGGCACGTCAACAATGAAAAAGCGGCGCGTATATAACTCCACCGCCACGCACTTAATTCAAAGTTAAAATATGGCCAATGAAGGAACGTCAGCGTAACCGTAGGGTAATGATCCCTTTGGGGGAGAAGGGAGCACCCGCACTCACCTAAACAAGTGTGAAGAGCACACCCAGCAGTCCCTGTACGGCCGTACACCCGTGGTAGCCGAAAGTGCAGATGCGTTCAGATTTAAATGTAGCAATAACCCGGAAGTGGTCGACAGTCAGCTCTTTAGATTTACATAGACTCGTATGTGGTGGCACAAGAACGCAGCCATTTTTAAATGGTAAACTCTTAGCGTGTAAGCTAGTCTGTAATTATATGTACCACCACATTGCGCTAATATTCCCCTGTATTTCGTATCACCTGCATGCTTAGCCTATGCCTGGTTGGAAAGTTGAGTTCGAGGGTCATACAGATAGCGAAAGTGTAACAGATGTGACAGAAAAGTATGGTAGATAAAGGGACAAAAAAGGAAGAGTAAACCAGGCCAAGGTATCTCATGGGTACACCAAAAAGAAACATGCAAGAAAAAGTATAAGAAAAAATTTGATTTGTATAGAGTCAAGGCATAAATTGGAACACATATTTAAACATATTAAGATCTTTTTTACAATGTTGTTTCCATAGTACAGCCACAATATAGTAAGGCATAAGTAACCTGATCCAATGTAAAGGACAAGATTCTTCAGATGTATTAATCAAACTGTTTTGGTGGACTCCACAAATGTGCTTACATATACATGTTTGTTTGCCATATTTGACTTAGTGTGTGAAGAGGCATTTTAGTACCTAAAAGTTCATGCAAGCCTTTGTGTTATGTTGTTTTCTATTTGTTTTAACCAGTTCTTTTAATTTGTTGTAAGCTTGTTTTTTTAGTGGAGTAAGCAGTCCTTGGATATGAAGTCTGTTCATGGCAGTTAATTGTGGAACGGTATTCCAAAATTGCTGATTTAGGCAGCAAGGTCCTGTACAAGAAGCCAGTGAGCCAGAAACGACACACCTGTGATGGTTGCAAGAGATCCATGAAATTTATGAAGAGGAGTAAATCTTCCATACTTCAGCCATCCAAAAAGCTGTCTTCTGGAACAGCATAACAACATAAAGGGATATATAAATATGATGACACAAGAAAGGTTGTATTAGCTCAAGAACTGTTGGCATAATATAAGGCACTGCACCAAAGGCTTTAGGTAGGGGACCAAGACTCACAAACAGTTCATAGCAAGAGAGGCAGGTGGCATGAGGACATTAGGACCAGGACACAGCAGATTCAAGATACAACCATGTGTAACTAAGAGTTGTCATGGTCATATGCCCATATGTGATATTCAGTGCATGTCAGAATGCGTACCCTCCAACACAAAGGACCCACTCCCTCTAAATGTATTATCAATCCCCTGGACTTGACACATACATTATAGAGAAAGAGGGGATGTGGGAGAAAAGCTAATCTCCCTAACCAGAGTGCCCTAAAAGCTACATGGCTGTCTGTGCAGTAATTTGCAAACAAAACAGGTGATGGACCGAATGTGGATCAATTAAACACATTCACCCCAGTCCAAAGATCTGGGCCCAAATCCATCGTTTTTTTGCACTCCACACCACCCTGGGTTAAACAATGGCGATATGCAAATCAGCTCTGACCCTGTGCCCCATGGGAACAGTCCAGTCCGAACTACAAAAGCCATGTCCTCCCCAGAACGGAATCAAGCATCCGAGGACCGGACCGGTTTCGAGGTAACACCTCTCATCAGCCCGGCTAGCTTGACTCCAGTGGTGTGGAGTGCCTGGGACCCACGTCTGAGCATCCCCAGCGCACTTATGGCGGAATTTGCAAACGGAAGGACATGGCTTTTGTAGTTCGGACTGGACTGTTCCCATGGGGCACAGGGTCAGAGCTGATTTGCATATCGCCATTGTCTAACCCAGGGTGGTGTGGAGTGCAAAAAAACGATGGATTTGGGCCCAGATCGTTTGACTGGGTTGAATGTGTGACATTGATCCACATTCGGTCCATCACCTGTTTTGTTTGCAATTGCCGCCATAAGTGTGCTGGGGATGCTCAGACGTGGGTCCCAGGCACTCCACACCGCTGGAGTCAAGCTAGCCGGGCTGATGAGAGGTGTTACCTCGAAACCGGTCTGGTCCTCGGATGCTTGATTCCGTTCTGGGAAGGACATGGCTTTTGTAGTTCGGACTGGACTGTTCCCATGGGGCACAGGGTCAGAGCTGATTTGCATATCGCCATTGTCTAACCCAGGGTGGTGTGGAGTGCAAAAAAACGATGGATTTGGGCCCAGATCTTTTGACTGGGTTGAATGTGTGACATGGATCCACATTCGGTCCATCACCTGTTTTGTTTGCAATTGCCGCCATAAGTGTGCTGGGGATGCTCAGACGTGGGTCCCAGGCACTCCACACCACTGGAGTCAAGCTAGCCGGGCTGATGAGAGGTGTTACCTCGAAACCGGTCTGGTCCTCGGATGCTTGATTCCGTTCTGGGAAGGACATGGCTTTTGTAGTTCGGACTGGACTGTTCCCATGGGGCACAGGGTCAGAGCTGATTTGCATATCGCCATTGTCTAACCCAGGGTGGTGTGGAGTGCAAAAAAACGATGGATTTGGGCCCAGATCTTTTGACTGGGTTGAATGTGTGACATTGATCCACATTCGGTCCATCACCTGTTTTGTTTGCAATTGTCTGTGCAGTAAGACACCGTGGTTGAAAGTGTCATAGCATGGAGAATCTTCCCACAAATCAACTTGACTGAGTCATATAGAAAGCCACAACAGATAAAAAGTGATTTCATGTGTAACATTAGTGTAACACCAGTAGTATGCTCTGTCACATACATGGAATACGTATAATGAATACTGACCAATGCAACATTGGCCATATGCATAAATATCCTTTGCACCTCATATAAATTAGGCTGCATCTAAAATCGATGCATCTGATAATGAAGAACACTTCACATTGTCACATTTTCCTTTCTGTCTAAGTGAAACCACAACTGCAGACCATAAAGCACAACCCCTTGATGAAAATCTGGCATTGGACATATCATGCTATGCAAAATGTTAATATCAACAAATTGTTGCTGGGAGATATTTTGGAAGAACAGAGAGGAAACCACTGACAGTTGTTTTGGTTATGCTCCTTTTATCCATTCTGTCATGTCTGCAATGACACAAGCCCTTATATTAAGGCTGTCATGGTGTCTACTGACAAGACCCTACATTTCAATAATATCATAGCTCATTCAGCTATAGCCTTTAGGAATGGGCTAGCAATTATTCATGTGTATGGTCAAGCAAACTGGGGTTCTATCACGTGATATAAAAAGTGCCCAAAAGATCTAGGTTAGAAGATCAACTTACTCCCAAGAGCAATACACAAGTAACAAGGCAAAACAAATCCATCAGGGCCCATTGCCTCAGATCTGCATAGAATAGCTGAAGTGCTGGAAGGCATGTGAATTGGGTTCCAGATGATGATGTGATGGAGAAAGGTCCCCTACTTAACTCTGAAAAGTATTCACTTCTGCTTCAAAGTACCCATAGCAAGCTGTAGCATTTTTGACCGCCCACCTCAACACACTATTAACAGGTGGGCACATTGAAGCCTTTCAAAAATATGGCGCCTGATATACTTCACTCTAATCAAAAAGGTTTCATAAGAGGGAGACAGTTATATGAGCTTACTTATGAATTAATAGGATCTATTGATGTGGCCATAAAAGAAGTTCTTCCCTTATCTATTCTCGCGTTGGATGCTACCAAGGCCTTCGACAGGGTAAATTGGTTATACCTGTCGGAGGCCTTGAAAAAATGTAGCGTTGGAGATAAATTTCGTAGGGCAATAGATTTGTTATATCGTAGCCCTTCAGCTTCAATCCTGATTAATGGGGGCCTTACCGTGCCATTTAGAGTAACCAGAGGAACCCGACAGGGCTGTCCCCTGTCTCCCCTCCTTTTCGACTTGTATATAGAGCCCTTTGCACAAACATTAAGAGACAGCGCCCTTATTAAACCTTTTATTTTTGGTGATTGGAAAAAAAGGTGGCACTTTATGCTGATGATATAATGATTTTCACGACAGATATCAATGCAGCATATCCAGAGGTGATAGATCTAGCTCTTAAATTTGGCAAAATTTCAGGATATGAAGTGAATGCCTCTAAAACAGAGTCAATGACTTGGAACACCGATTTAACTACCTTTAATGAAACATCAAGACCTCAATTACGATACCTGGGGATAAATATAGTTAAAGACATTGACCTGATCGCTTCCTTAAATTTTGCTAAAATAGCAGCACAGTGTAGAAAAAATATGAGAGATTGGTCACACCTTCCACTTACTATCCTAGGTAAGGTTAACTTGGTAAAAATGTGTATTCTGCCAAAGATTACTTTTTTATTTAATTCAATCCCACTTTTCTTTGATCCTAAATTAATTTCTAAACTGCAAAGCGCGATTTCTACTTTTATTTGGAATAGTAAGAGTCCAAGAATATCTTGGAAGAAAATAAGACGCCGCAGAGCGAAGGGAGGGCTAGCGGGACCGGATCTTCAGGTCTACGCATGGGCGTTTCAGCTCTCGCATTCATGCATGTTGCTAAAAATACCAGCAATAACAGGGGTAGGCCATATGTTCTCTACTTTATTGAACTGTGAGGGAGTTGGACAGGGCAGCTTTTTGTTTAAATTTGGAGAAAGCTCCAATATGGGACTTACCAGCTCCCCCAGCTTGGGCAGAAGACACATTAACCCAACCACTAAGAGAGGCCGGTATCAACACCTGGGGAGACCTGTTTATGGACGGAACTCTACTTCCTTGGGACTACTTAACAAACAAGGTCGGGCCAAGCCTGTCTGGATTCAAATTTATACAAATCTCAAGCTGGTCCCAGGCATACAACTTACAGACATCCCGGAGTAGCAGTTTACCTATAGGCGGCACTAGTGAACTAGTGACGTGCCTGTTGGATAGTCCCCCTGTAGAGAAGGAAATATCACTTTGGTATAAGAAGATCATGGAGGAAATAGATGGTAAATTTTGCCTCCCGACAACATTATGGGCCGATTCACTGCCAGGAATAGATGTGGAGGAGCTTTGGTCAGCTTCCTGTGTGGTACTGTGGGACCTGGTTAAACCTGCTTGGCTCCGTAGGAACCACCTCTTTAAAATACACAGGGCTTACTACTCCCCGCAGAGGCTGTCAAAATTCTCTTTGACAGGTCCGGTCTCGTGCCCAAGGTGCGGACTTGTTGCCGCATCCGACATCCATATGTTTTATGAATGCCCAGAAGTAACTACATTCTGGGACTCTATAGGAACCAACCTATCTTTGTCATTGGGCTTTCACATCTCCATTGACCTTGCCCTCGTTATTTTCGGCCTGAAGGGCAAAGTTCGTACTGCAGCTTCCAACCTGGTGTTTTATTCTATTCTGACGGCTCGCAGGGAGATCTGTAGACACTGGAAGGACGCCCAGCCCCCTACTATACACGAATGGCGTACCTCGGTCCTCCAGATTTCTAAACTCGACCTAGCCAGAGGTGGAAATCCGAGCAGGAGTGCCTTCTGGACACAGCTGGCGCGGTCGCATTGAGCCTGGGGTTTTTTTTTTTCCCCAGGGTCCTATGATTAATGCGAGCATTGCCTACCACTGTTTCTATGGTGTAGAGTCATGGAACAATCGGGTCACGGTGTCTCGGGCACTATCTACCAATGAACAGCCCTAAGCAAGATTCCCCAGGCTTGTGTGAATGTGCTGCTGGGATCCGGCCTCCTCCCCCTTAATTAAGACTTCCCTGCCAGCTAACGCTGAGACGGTACAGAAGCACAGCTGGTTTTCTTAGCTCTGTGACGTATTCTTGGTTTGATAGATTGGAGCCATGCACGCAAATGAGGATAAAAAAATAAATTAAAAAAAAATATGGCGCAAGAACCAGAGAAGGGCTCTGTAAATGGGAGGGGACACCATGTGCACCGTCCTTTTAAGGAGAGTGACTACGACTGCCCAGTGGGATGACAGTAGACTGAAAGTGGAGGCAGTGAATTGAGTATTGTTGCAGGACAGGACTTTTACTCTGTTGCTTGCTTGGGAGAGCAGCCTACCAGTCTTTCCTGTGTGCAAATTATTCTGGGACTTCCCTTTGTAGAGCATGGATGTCCAACTACTTGTGTGTAGCAGCCGCAAGTGCACACAGTACTTGTGTGTTAATGTTGTGTGTGGGTTAACTAATTGTGTAGAGCATTTATGTGGAATGTAATAGTACATGTGGTTGAGGCCACATTAGTCACATTTTGTACCAGGCATACTTTGGTAGTACCTAAGATGGAGGGTGCAGAGACAGAATATCTTGTACAAAATATCGAGTTGCACAAATATCGAGTCAATATCGTGGATCAGAAATATCAACAGCAAGAATATTGTGGTCAAGAATATCGACTTAGGGTAAGTAATATCGATTTTAAAAATATCGAAATCTTTAATATTGTTTTCAAAATTTTTGGTTGTTAAAAATATCGTTTTTTTAAATGTATTTTAGTATATATTTTATATGTATGGGATGTATGTTTTTTTGTACAAGAATTGTTGTATTTTTAATATATGTCAAACTTTTAGTAGTTATTAATTTATTTTATTTGAATTTTGCTGTTGTAGTTCCGCAGCGGGTTTATTGGATGGGAAGTAATTTAATTATATTAAATTTATTGATTAATTTTTTTTATTTATATTTGTTTATTTGAGATATTATAGTGTTAAATATGTGTAATTTATTACTAATTAATTATTAATTGGTTGTTAATTTTAATTAATTAATTGGTAATTATGGTATTTGTGTAATTTATTTTAGGTGTGTGTTGTGTTTACAGATGTAAAGGGTCGGAATTAATTTATTTGTAATTTATGAATTAATAATTGGTTAATTGATTTTAATTAATTTGTAATTAATTTGGGTAATTGTGTAATTAATTTTAGGTGTGTCTTGTGGTTTTTATAGGTGTAAAGGGTAGGGAGGGTGGAAAGTAATTTATTTTTAATTGATGAATTAATAATTGGTTAATTAATTTTAATCAATTGGTTATAAATTTTGTAATTATTTTCGATGTATTTTGTGGTATTTATAGGTGTAAAGGTTGTGAAGTCATTTATTTTTAATTTATGAATTGGTTAATGATTTGTAATGAATTAACTTGTATTTAATTTTGGTAATTGTGTAATTAATTTTAGGTTTGTGTTGTGATTTATATAGGTGTAAAGGGCGGGAATGGTGGTAATTTATTTTTAATTGAGGAATTAATAATTGGTTGTTAATTTTAATTAATTGGTAATTAATTATAATAATTGGGTAATTCATTTTAGGTGTGTGCTGTGGTGTTTATAGGAGCAAAGGGTGGGAAGTAATTTGTGTTTAATTAATATATAGTTGTTAATGTTAATTATTTGATATTTATTTTGGTAATTGTTTCTTGTGTGTTTGTTGTTTTTAAAGGGGTAAAAGGTGGGTATTAAATACATTTTAATTATTTAATGATAAGTTGTTAACAGTAAAGATTTTGATTTTAAAAGACGTTTTAATTGTGTGTTATTTTATAGTTTAATTTAGGTGTGTGTTCTGGATATTATAATGTTAAAGTGTGTGTACTCAATGAATGTTTATTCGTTTTTTAATAATATATTTTTTTTTTTATTAATTATCTTACTTTTGTAAATTAATGTAATTAAAAATGTTTAGGTGTTTTGTTATTGGTGTGGTGTTATAGGGTAAAATTAATACATTTATGTTTTAATTAATTTTTTTGTTTGTAAATATTTTCTAGTTTAAAATAATTATTTTTTGTAAGTTAATTTATTATTTTATATAATATTTGTAGGTTTTTGTTATTTGTAAATAATATGATGTGTTATTTTTATATGTTTATTTTTTTTCTTTATTTAATTGTATTTATTAATGTAAAAAATTTTTTAAATATATATATTTTTTGTAAGTGTTTGAGTGTGAATAGTAAAAAAAATTCTCCAGTACCTAATACTTTCCCTGCTGTTGCATTCACAAGAGTGGTAATAGTAATTTTTACCACTCCGCTATCCAGCCCTTTTCCTACTGTTGCACTCTCTGGAGTTGGAATAGTAATTTTTACCCCACCGCTATTCAGCACTTTCCCTACTGTTGCACTCACAGGAGTGGGAATAGTAATTTTTATCTCTCCGCTATCCTGCACTTTCCCTACTGTTGCACTCACTGGAGTTGTAATAATAATTTTTACCTCTCCACTGTCCAAGTTTTTCTCTACTGCTGCACTCTCTGGAGTGGGAATAGTAATTTTTACCCCTTCACTATCCAACACTTTCCCTAGTGTTGCACTCACTGGAGTTGGGATAATTTTTTTATACCCCTCCACTATCCAACACTTATCCTACTGTTGCATTCAGTGGAGTGGGAATACTCATTTTTACCCCTCCGCTATCCAACATTTTCCCTACTGTTGCACTCTTTGGAGGGGGAATAGTAATTTTTACCCCTCCGCTATCCAACACTTTCTCTACTGTTGCACTCACTGGAGTGGAGTACTAATTTTTTTCCCTCAGCTATCCAACACTTTCCCTACTGTTGCTCTCACTGGAGTGAGAATAGTAATTTTTACCCCTCCGCTATCCAACACTTTCCCTACTGTTGTACTCTTTGGAGTGGGAATAGTAATTTTTACCCCTCCGCTATCCAACCCTTTTCCTACTGTTACACTCACTGGAGTTGGAATAGTACATTTAATTATTTTGCTATCCAACACTTTTCTTAGTGTTGCACTGATTGTATTGGGGAATTTAAGTTTAAATATGTTTTCTTAGTTTAATGGTTTGATTTATTGTAGATTTTTTTTCATATTTTAAATTATTTATATATGGGTTTTATTTTTATATAACAAATTAAAGATAATAGTTTATTAATTATTTTAAAGTAAATATATATGTATACATTATTGTTTGTGTTTATCTTCTTAAAATTATGTTTATTTGTAATATTTTGTAAAAATTCATATTAAATGTAATTTATTTGGTTAAAATATATATTATTTTATTTCCTTTATCTTTAAATCAATATTTTTACATCTATATTTTTTTACATCGATATTTTTGATTCAATATTTTTGTACTTACCTGTATAGGTATGGGGGTCGATATTTTTGTAGTTTATATTTTTCTTCGATATTTTGAACATCGATATTCTATCAGTGAACCAAAATGGAGGCTTGGAAGAGAGTCCAGGCAGCAGTGATTCCCCAGAACATTCCAGCGGTCCTTTCAGTATGTCAGATAGAGCAGTGTTGTTGGTGTTAAGGAAGGAGACAGAGTCCCTTTGGAACTACCGAGTTTTCCCCTTCCCTCCTCACCCATTGTCTCTGGGAGAGGCTACTCTCCACGGGCTGACAGGTAGCTAAATGGGGTAATCCTTATATGCCTTTGTGCTCTTGCTTTTGGTTGCTCCTGAGAGGAAACTCCTAGCTCTACCTTGTAACAAAGACCATGGCTAGACCAGTCAGTGTGGAAATCATGAAAGTGCGGAACTACCCAGAACTGGTCACAGAACTGAAATTGTGGAATACATGATGAAAGTGTGCATCTGGAGTGTAAAAATTCGCTGAAACGTCCAGTAAGTGAACAAAGATTTCCTGACCAGAAGCCTGGGATCCCATACCAGTGGTGACAAGGAGGTTGCTTACTGCAGCTGGGTTGTGGTGCTGACCATAAATTGCCCTTCCCGTGTTCTGGACCAGTAACCTTAGGATGAGTGGACTACACTGCCAAGACGGGCAGCCCACAAGATACTTCTTGGGAGAGAGCTGACTGACTGTGAGGAGGGGCAATGGGGGTGCCCATGCATGAAGAAGATGCTGCTCAGCTGAGGCAAAGGCTGTCAGGTGCTCTTGCGAGCTGTAGTGATGCCACTACTGACACACAGGGTGCAACTCGCACCGGAACAAAGTGATTGAGGTCCAGAGGCCCGGACGTGACTCCCTGTAGAAGCAGCTCACCACCCATATCGGAGGGTGTCTTGAAATTAGACAGGAAGACAATCCCACTCTGGAATCTATCACCGAGAAGTGCTGAAGCACTGGGAAGACCATGAATGTCAGACAGGGTAGACTGACAATGAAATGTCCATGTAGCGAGAGAAGACCGAAACGGTCAGGGGGATGGTCACCACTGACCCCGGGGTAGGCACCTCTTTTTTGGGAAGGGACATTTTGAGATTGGGCTGCAGGGAGATCTAAGTGGCACGATTTTAGTGATCGCACTTCCACTCTATCTCAATCTTTCAACTATGCTTATAGCACACGTGTTTTCATCCATAAAAGCTTCGCTGTCCTTCTGGAACCTGCTCAGCCTCGTAGGATTACGTCATTGTAAAAAACGATGGACCACCAAACCGTGGCATGCGTCTCTCCACGGGTCTACAATAACAACAAAAAAGGGTCAATCAGTCTCTGTGAATGAGCCTACCATGCTGGGGATTTACTATGTCACCTGCCTTGCTGTCACTTCCTATGTCTGTCCTCACCATGCCTGGTCCACAGGACACAAGCTTTTTTGAATGGATGGATTCCTACACAGTGCATTATCAAACTCTCTTGCTAGACCTAAACATATCATAACATTTTAGCACCTTAAGAGCAAGGTTTGCATGATCTTTTACCACGTATGCTCATCTGTTGTTCTTTAAGTACTTCTAGTTGCAGCCACCTTGATAGACAAGCATAGATGATGCCTGTTACCAGTGCCTATTGGTCAATGCGCACAAGGCCTCCAAGAAAGCTGCAGGTAAGCAAATAAACTGAGATGAGGTCCTTGGGTTACAATACATTCATCTGGAACAGGATAAACCCTAACAATTACAGAAACACCTGGGAATAAATATTTAAAAGTACCTGTGAATATGTCATGTTGCGCAGCACAGTACTCTGAGTCGGGCAGACTACTTTGATGCGGTTACACTTCGTTAACCAATGCAGTTAAACGCGTCTGCCTCACAAAGGAAATCCTTTCAGGTGACTGGATGAGCTGAAACACCGTAATCCAATTAGACGGTTTCACACAAACAGACCTTATGTCACTGTCAATTAGGATGGTTTGGGATTAACCTTAAGTGCTCGCTGCCATTTACAGGCTTCACAAAGGGATGTAGTAATCTTCCTGTGACCTCCGCAAATACATCCTAGGTTGTTAACTTGGATGCACTGGCCCAATTTCTATTTTCATGCCATCGAATATTTACATAATTAAACCAAGACGCACTAAAGTCATGGACGTCATTTTGGGGTCGCAGCTGGGACCCCTGGTTACCCTCTGCTACCCCAGGCCTCAGAGGTGGCAAATTCAGTGCCAGTGACACAGGGGCAGCTAGAGCTTCGATCTCTTTTTTTTCTGTCAATTTGTTACTACACGAATGGATAATAAATAAAATATGTTATTCACTAATAGGGTAATAAAAATAGAGTACAGTAAGCTGCAATATGCCCTTCCATGGCAGCTGAAGTAATTAAAAAATGCTTTTAAATATATGTTGTGTGTGTGCTTGCGGGTGGGAGTGTGCTTATATGTGAGAGGGAGTATATGTGGAAATTTGTGTGTATGTGTAAATATGTGTGAAAGTGAAGATCAAAGGGCATGTAATGTAATTTCTGCCACCCCTGGCATTTCGGTGAAGTAACGTCCATGGTCAAAGTGCTACCACTAGAACCATTCACATTTTCACATAGGTTCAATAACAGAAGTTTTTACAGAGTTAATCAAGAAAACAAACAGACGAATGCACTGCCATTGTTGCAGCCATTATGTTTTTGTTTGCTTGTAGCATGTGGATTCTACTTCTTTTTAGGTCTTGCCTATGACAGCTCATACACTTGTCTCTCTCAAGACCTTAAGTTACCTTGTAGGGGACTTAAGGGCCGTCCATTGCTTACTTTTGGTTCGCTTCATTGTCCCTGTTATTTGGTTGCTTTTTATTGGTCAGTTTCTGTAGGCTTACTTGCTCTTTGTGTGTTAGTCCCTACACCTGGAGCATGGGCGCTTTACTTGTAAACTTCGACTACTAACTTTTGTAGGCACTACTTTATTATTTTTTTTAAGCGCTTTACTAGGATTAGTGATTTTCAGCTGTCTCCCTTGTGAACTTCTCCCCTTCCATGTTCCTCCTTGAATCCCTTCCAACTGCCAATACTCCGTTGTCCATCTGCTTGCCCTCAGGCCCTCCCACATTCTATTGTCTGTCCCGTATGCATGCCCCAGCCCCTCCCTCCTTCCATTGTCCATCTACTTGCCCCATCCCCTCCTACCCACCCTCCATTGTCCGTGTGTTTGTCCCAGTCCCTCATTCCCACCCTCAGTTGTCCATCTGCTTTCACCAGTCAATACACTCTGCTGTCTGTCTGTCTCACAGCCTCGGTTGTGTGTCTGCTTTCCCCAAGTCCATTCTCCACTCCGTGTTGCCTCCTGTCCATTCCTCACTCCATGTTTCCTCCCGTCATTCCTCACACCGTGTTGGATCCCGCCTGTGAGAAGTTGTTCTGGTATATGATGTTCACTATTCTAGTGAGCACCTTGCACCAGTCCAAACAACCCTTATGGTGATGGTTGTAAAGTCAACCTTATAGACCAGCTATCCTAGTGGTAGCATGGACAAAGCAGTCTTAGGCTAAACTCAAGAGGGCATGTGAAGCCAGCTGTTTTACCATATGTAACCCCTTTAATACCAAATGACAGGACACCACACAGGATATATATAAAATATATATGTATTTATTTCTAAACAACCCCTCTGAACTCTTTATGAGGTCAGAGGCACAAGCACATACCAAGATACTTAATTATCATACAATAAGTTGCACAAAATACAGTAGGGCCCTAGGGGCACCCTAAACCATATACTAAAATAGTGGTATAAGAACCACGTCACAAACAAAGGATAGGCCTAGGGAATCGCTGGGGCTACACTGTACTAAGAACCACGTCACAAACAAAGGATAGGCCTAGGGCCTAGGGAATCGCTGGAGCTACACTGTACTACCAAAGGATAGGAAGTAGGAGGCCCACTGGAGGCGTGTGCAGAGTCTTTACTCACAAGCAAGTTACGATAGAGTTAGAATGGGAACTAAAGAATTAGAAACTAGTTCTTTTAGGGCACTTCTGACTGGACTCGATGAAAGTTACTTGAAACCTAGACACTAGAATAGTCAATACCCACAGGAGCCCCAGAGTACTCGCGTTACCTCACCCACAGGAAGCGGGTGCATAGGTGTCAAAGTGTGTTGGGTTTCGTCGCTGAATCCTATGGAGCCTTGAAGAAAGATGCTGCAGGCGACCAGCAGAGAAGTGTCCGGCTGTATCCAAGGGCGGATGAAGAGTACCTGAAAGCAGAGGGGACAGAGTCTGGGTCACTAGCCAGTGACCAGGACGGAACCAGGCGATGTCGCTAAGCACTCGGGTGATGTTTTGAAGCTTGTCTCTGCAGCCACGTGGACCATGAGGCGTCGACGATGACCAGGAATCAGGCACGGACTGTCCCACGAAGGCTCTCGCTGTCGGCTTCCGGATTGAAGTCAACAAGCCTTGGCAAAGGCAACCCACGCAGGAATCGAAGTTGGCTTCTTAATCAAACCAGCAAGGTCTGATGGGCTTCTTCTTTTCAGGGAAGCAAGGGCTAGTCTGGAGCAACCAGACCAGTGGTGTAGATTCAAAGTTTTGTCATCAAGAGGGCCACTAGCCAACGGGCAAGTGACCGGACAGATGCGTCAAGCAGGAAAATGCAGAAGGGCCCCACGCAGAACTCGTGGAGTGTGGAGGGCTGATCTTCGGTGCAGATGTTGCTCGGGCTGGGGCTTCTCAATCCCCAATGCACAGCTTCGATGATGCCTCAGAAGCTGCATGGAAAGCAATTCATTGACTTTCCAAGATGGCCAGTCCCACGTCGCCTCCACAGGTCTCAGCTTTGCTGGGGCTGTGCATCGGGCTGAACGAAGTCTGGAAGTCCGGGTCTTGTCAGGCTCTCTGCACGGGCTCCGGCGGGAGCGTCGACAAAGCAAGCCGTTGATCGCTGGATCGTGCCTGCTTGTGCAGGGTGGTCACTTCTTGACCACAAGGGAGATTCTTCAGTCTTCTATCTTCAGGTAGAATGTCAACGGTCCAAAGTTTTATTTCAAGTTTCAATTAGGATAAATTAAATCTAAAGTCTTGGGAATCAGCTCCTACCTATATACCAAATCTAGGGGCGGGATTACCTGCTAGTTCCCTCCTATGGGTGGGACCAGGGAAGGGGTGGTTACACCCCTTTCCCTTTGTCCAGTTTCGCGCCAGCACCGGTTTGACCTGGACTATGCATGGGACACCTTGTGTGCCCCATGCAGTGTCTCATTTCTTTCAGCCCTCCCTGCCCAATACACTATAGCCTGTCTGGGGTGGTGCTAGCACCTCCCAAGACAGGAAACCTATTGTCCAAGCCTCCCTCGCTGGAAGGACTCCCAGCAGCAGGAGGTCAGGCTTGTGTCTGTGGCAGCAGCATCCATTTTGTGATGCTGAGGCTCTGGTTAACTTTAACCGGGATTAGTAGGAACAACATGTCTTCTCCCTCTAGAAGGGTGGAATGCTACACCCGTTGCCAGAACTGGCGAGGGGGTAGTATTCCAAAGCGTATTACACCTTACTAGACATGTTTTGATAAAGCCAAACCAGAGTTAGCATTTAACCATGAGGTTCATAATGCACTTAAGAGTATATGGTATGGCTATATCCTAGAACAGCTATAAGGACATGGTTCCAAAAGCTGCAGACAGGCTCAGCTCATGCTAGAGCACCATCTCACATAAAACCAAGCACTCTGCCTCAAGGATTGTTAAGGCCTGCCATAGGAGGGACTTATAGGTGTATATGTGTCTAGATATAAAGTTAGATATAGGAATACTATATCTAAGCAAGGGGTGATTACACGACCTTGCCCCAGCTGAGTGATCAGCCAGTTGTGTCAATGTGAGTGGCCAGCCAGGGGTGGCATAATACATGCTGCAGCCCCTGAAAGGCCTTGTATGCACCGATGCCCTGGGTACCTATAGTACACTGTACAGGGGCTCATAGGGTGACCCAATGTCCAATTGATTCAGAAAAGGGGGTGGTGATGGACAGAGTATCTGAATTAAACAGAACACTCATACCCAGTCAAGAGATCAGGGCTTGATCCATCACCGTTTTTTAGCTCACTGCACCATCCCAGCTCAGAACCTGGCTACATGCAAATTAGTCTGTCCCTGGCCCAGTGCATCATGGGAACAGGGCAGACCAAACTACCAAGCCAATTCTTATACTGGGAAGGAAACAAGTTTCCGGGGACCGGTTTCTGGCATTACAGCCGTCTTCGGCCTGGCTTGCTTGAATCCTGATGGTGCAATGAGCAAGGGACTCACATCTGAGTATACCGTTCCACGCTTATGGTGGACAAAACGATTCAGAAAAGGGGGTGGTGATGGACAGAGTATCTGAATTAAACAGAACACTCATACCCAGTCAAGAGATCAGGGCTTGATCCATCACCGTTTTTTAGCTCACTGCACCATCCCAGCTCAGAACCTGGCTACATGCAAATTAGTCTGTCCCTGGCCCAGTGCATCATGGGAACAGGGCAGACCAAACTACCAAGCCAATTCTTATACTGGGAAGAAAACAAGCTTCCGGGCAGTGCTTAATTTGTGCCGGTGCTTTCCGGTGCTTAGCACCGGCACTTAAATGTCAGGGCCGGGTCTACGGCACGCACACCTACATAGATGAAAGTTTTGTAAAAATAAATATATGGTATCAGTATAAACCTTTTTATTCTCTTGTAGTTTATTATCTGAAGCCCCAGGCCTAACCGGCGGCCGCAGCGTGTTTTTTCATGTCATCGTGATCATAGCAGTGTGTGTGTGTGTGTCATCACCCCCGGCGTCACGTCACTCTCTCAGGGTGTTTATTTTCGGTTTTGCGAGTCGAGTCAGTGCACCGCCCCCTCCTCCCCCCCCCCCCCTTCCCTTCCCCCCACCCGGCCAAACTCACATTTCTTCTGCACGTGAGCCGTGAGGTGGTGGTAGTACTGGCGCCTCCCTGCTGCCCATTCCTGCCCATGCTAAGAGAGTCGAATAATAGTATTTATTATTCAGTTAGGCGAAATATAAAATATGTGCCAGGCAGCAAGTTTCGTTTCATAATGGCGACTTGTAGACAGTTTCTGTTTGAGTTCAGTTTGCCAATGGGTGGGCGGGCCGCGGAACTTCAGAAAGCGCACAAATGTATTTGGGCGGGCTGGAGGTTCTGATGGGGCCGGGCCGGGGGTAGGCAGGGCCCAGCCAGGCAACGCGCGCGGTAGCACGCAGATTTTTTTTCACTTTGGCTCAGGCAGGCAGGCTGCCACTAGTTGCCACGCCCCAGCATAAACTGCGCACTGGCAGTTACATTCGGCAAATCGCCGGCAGCTTCCCACATCACGGACAGACGGCCCACGCCACGAGTCATCCACTGCATTGCTGTGCACATTAAGTTAGCCCGGTGCGGTGAGGCCCCGGCCCGATGCGACCGACAACGACGACGAGAGCCGCCTGGGCTGCCTGTCCTGGCTGTGTGACTGGTCTGGTGGCGCACTAGAGACTGCAGTGCAGTGATGGCCTGGTAGTGGTAGCAACCGTAGCAGGCAGCACGACACGCAGAAGTACCACTGAGTCTGAGCGTGAGCAGCAGTCAGTGTGTGCACTGCAGTGAGTCAGTGAGACAGCGCAGCAGCGCTAGCTAAGCTAGCAGCAGTGTGTGTCCTGCCGATTGGCCCACCACGAATAACGGTAAGAAAGAAGAACGAAGTGAAGATCGAAATTAAGTTAAGCAAAGCACGGTGGTAAGTACCTAAAGTTTAGTTAAGTTCTGCAGCAGTAATTGAAATAATTGTTGTAATTTGTAGCATGTAAAGTAACTAACTAACTAACTAGGTAAGCTAAGCGAAGCCAGCTGAGCTAACGAGGGATGCCACTGCACAGCCCACAGCCAATTTATGCCGAAATAATACGGCGTCACCATCCAGACACCGAACCGAGAGCATAACGTCTCACAACCCGCTACTGACAGAACAACACTTTGGACTTATTCCATTTACACAATGACCAGTCCCACTGACTTATTTCCTATGTTGTGGGTTGGCACGCATATCCAGTCATTCTCCATCTGGCTGACATGATGATATAGGCCTGAATTTTCCTAACTTTCACTGCCAGGCAGTCGCTCTTTCTAGCCCAGGTCGGCCCTGCACTTCTTTCTGTTTAGCATAAGCCATGCATCTCCTCACCAGGCAGGCAGGCACCGGCGGCACTTCCTTCTGCATGGCGCCCTCGCGCGCGCCTCTCTTTGCTTTGCAATTGCTGCTGTGTAATTTCGAACGCATTCCCACCGTTTTACAGTATCGTTGAATGAATGAAACAATTGGGGATAAAAACCAGGGGCTTTATGGCTGCAGTGGGAGTTTGAAATCTTGTACACAGCAGCGAATCAACTCCATACTGGGAGCCATTTCTGCCTGATGAGATGTTAACTTGAGATGGAACGCACTGTAAATGTACCCTGTTTTTTGTCTGTTTGACTCTATTAACGTAAAGGCAGATGAATATTTGACTAAGAGGCTTCCAAATTATGAGAATTTCTCCCCATTCAAAATGCATCTGAATGCATCCGGATGCAAATGCCGGGACGCGAAGATGCGCTCAATGATCATGAGCAGCCACGCAATGGGAAAATCTCACAGCAACGCGCTTTGTCTATGGCGGCCTTAAATTGTAAGTACTTTAAGGTTAACCAGAAAAATAACGTCTACAAAGTCATTAACATTTTTCAGTTGATTTCACTGCTGTACCTGTGGTTTCTGTAAAGGTCACTGTGCGGCCGGGGAGTGAGAGTCAAGACTAGAGTGATTTTCCTAATGAGGAAGAAATAATACACACACACGTGGCGTTTATGGATCAATACAATACAATACACTATCAAAAAATACCCGGGCCAGCAGTAGCACAGACCGTGGCAGTGGCACGGAGGTGCCAGCGCCGCCCACACCGGGGAAGGGCGCTGTGTCATGTCATGTGTGATGATATCATCAGAGTCACACATGAAACTTTCAACAGGGAGGGCACCGCACTGGCGGATGTCACTTAGAGGTTTAGCTCGGGCCCCTCGCCTCGGGCCTAATTAATCCCACAATTGTGGCTCGGACTCGTTTCAGTTTCATATCAGGGGGTTCTCTGTGTAATTCTAGGGCTCGTGTCTGCTTCACACAGGCTTCGTGGCACCCTAGTTTCTCATTTAACAGCCATCTGGATATATCAAAGCGCACCAGTCTGGCGCACCAGTCTTTGGCAAATCATGGCGTCGCCTCGTACCTCCTGTGTTTTAGGGAATACAACCAAGATTATGTTAGCAATGTGGCTCTCACAAACCACCATCACCACAAGCACCATGGCACCCCTCATTTCAGCATGGCATATCATATGTATCCATATCATTGCAATATTTTCAACAACAGATTTATGTTGATATCAGTCAGTCTATTTTCAGATCTTACTCCTGGAGTTTAGCTTGTCTCTCTGGCTCTGCACTCCAGCACCAGCAGCTTTTGGTTACAACTTAAAAGCAGAGAGAGGTTGAGTGACTTGCTAAGGATGATAAGGATCACTGGCTGTCACCTCCGTTCGGCGCTAAGATTGATAGCATGCAACTTATGCAAGCAAGGTTTAAAGGGGCACAGCCCCCATGTGGTCTTCAGCACATCTCGCACGCTCATGTATGTGTTTACTCTTTGCCCTGATGTTGTCACCCGGGCGGACCACGTCACTGCGTGTAGCTGCCATTTTGTTAACAGCCCCCACCCCCACCCCCCCCAGAACAGGGACGCTGACAAGGCCAGTTCTATCATGGAACTTGTCTTTTTTTTGGCAGGTTTATATAACATGAACTTGACCCAGAGAATGTATTACAGGAGCACCAGTTAGGTGACATGAGGATACATTCATTTTTGGGTAGGCACAGGCCAGAACATAAATTAATTAGCGGCTTGCCTCTGTCTACTCAAAAGTTGTAAAGTAAAGTCAGAAAATAACATGAATGTATAGGGTTCAAAGAGATGCTTGGCTAAAAGTTTCTGAAGGAAACACACTGCAGCAACAAACGTTGTGATTTTGAAGTTTATTAATATATGCTATAGCTACATGCTTGTAATCACATTCACAATTTGTCTCTATGTCAAAAATATGTGTTAACATCTTTGTATGCGATCTGGACTAGAAACAGTTATCGCTGTAGCATCACCAGCCTCCTGTATTAAAAAAAGTATACTTAACAAATACATATACACAGAGACCTCTTCTCTTATCATCTGTTCCATGTTCATTCCCAAGTGTCTTCAGTCCCCTTCAGTTATTGGCTCTTTCAGTGTGAGTGACGCCTTGGTCCTGATCGTATGTGCACATCCACCTCAAAAGTAGTGCACTTCAGTGCAAGACTGGTGGGACAGTCTACCTTTGAAATCATAGACTCTTTTAAAAATGGCATGTTCTACCCTCCCAGTATTGTCCTTTCCCCATAACAGCACACAGAGCACTGTCATTGTCCCTTTACAATGTATTAGTGGTTTTAGCTAATTTATTCCAAACTTGTGCTTTAAATGCCCATTTGCTTTAATCTTTTTCAAAATGGTTCACGGGGAACCTTCTATCAAAACCTTACGAAGGCTCCCTTTCTGAAATTCAGATCAGGTATTATATTTGACTTTTAGCAGTGCCACTTGAAGATGTGGGTGGGGCTAATAGAGGAAGTGGGTGGAGCCAGTGGAGGGAGTGGGTGGAGCCAGAAAAAGTGGGTGTGGCCTCCGATAAACATTTCAGCACCTGCACTTCCTATTTTACAAATTAAGCACTGCTTCCGGGGACCAGTTTCTGGCATTACAGCCGTCTTCGGCCCGGCTTGCTTGAATCCTGATGGTGCAATGAGCAAGGGACTCACATCTGAGTATACCCTTCCACGCTTATGGTGGACAAAACGATTCAGAAAAGGGGGTGGTGATGGACAGAGTATCTGAATTAAACAGAACACTCATACCGAGTCAAGAGATCAGGGCTTGATCCATCACCGTTTTTTAGCTCACTGCACCATCCCAGCTCATAACCTGGCTACATGCAAATTAGTCTGCCCCTGGCCCAGTGCATCATGGGAACAGGGCAGACCAAACTACCAAGCCAATTCTTATACTGGGGAGAAAACAAGCTTCCGGGGACCGGTTTCTGGCATTACAGCCGTCTTCGGCCCGGCTTGCTTGAATCCTGATGGTGCAATGAGCAAGGGACTCGCATCTGAGTATACCCTTCCACGCAGGGACAGACTAATTTGCATGTAGCCAGGTTCTGAGCTGGGATGGTGCAGTGAGCTAAAAAACGGTGATGGATCAAGCCCTGATGTGTTGACTGGGTAGGAGTATTCTGTTTAATTCAGAAACTCTGTCCATCACCACCCCCTTTTCTGAATCGTCCAATGTCCAATTGGTAATGTACCTAAAGTACATTGTATTGAATTTAGAGAGAGCACAGCTGGGCTGTGGGTCTGATTAGCAGGCCCACAGCCACATTAAGTCGAAAACCAGTGAAGCAAAAAGTGAGGTGACCATAGGAAAGCAGACCCTACTCTCCTACACAACCCCCCCCCCCAAACGCAGGGACATTAGACTAACCTTGACCAGTTGTGTCTTCATGTTCTAAGTGCAAGTACCTGGACAGACCATCTGCAATGCCATGGTCAGTCCCTGGTCTGTGCTCCACTGTAAAGTCCATCCCCTGTAGGGAAATGGACCACCTGAGCAGTTTGGGGTTTTCACCCTTCATCTGATTTAGCCACAAGAGCGGCTTATGGTCGGTCTGAATCTTGAAGTGAGTGCCAAACAAGTATGGTCTCAACTTCTTCAGGGCCCACACCACAGCAAAGGCCTCCCTCTCAATGGCTGACCAACGTTTCTCTCTAGGGGTCAGCCTTCTGCTAATAAAAGCAATGGGCTGGTCTTGACCATCTACATTAAGTTGTGAAAGCACAGCTCCCACCCCCAACTCAGAAGCATCTGTTTGGACAATGAACTCTTTGGAGTAGTCAGGACTCTTTAAGATAGGTGCAGAGCACATGGCCTTCTTCAGGTCATCAAATGCCTTTTGACAGCTTATTGTCCACTGAACCTTCTTTGGCATCTTCTTGGAAGTCAAGTCATTATGTGGTGTCACAATGGACCCATACTTCTTAACAAACTTTCTATAACAACCTGGCAGGCCCAAGAAAGCTCTGACCTGTGTATGGGTGGTTGGAGGAGCCCAGTCCTTGATGGTCTGGATCTTACTCTCCAGTGGTTGAACCTGACCCCCACCTACAAGGTGGCCCAGGTACACAACCTTACTCTGCCCTATCTGGAACTTTGTGGCCTTGATAGTTAGGCCTGCCTTCTGCAGGGCCTCTAAAATCTTCTTCAGGTGGATCAGGTGATCCTCCCAGGTGGAGCTGAAGACAGCAATATCATCTAGATAAGCTGCACAAAAGTCATCCAACCCAGTGAGGACTTGGTTCACCAACCTTTGGAAAGTGGCAGGTGCATTCTTCAAGCCAAAGGGCATCACCACAAATTGGTAATGACCTCCTGGGGTTGAGAAAGCTGTTTTGGCCTTGGCATCCTCATCTTACCTGATTTGCCAATAGCCAGCTGTCAAATCAAATGTGCTCAAAACCGCAATCTGTCAATGAGCTCATCTGCTCTTGGAATTGGGTGAGCATCTGTCCTAGTGACAGCATTGAGACCTCTGTAGTGAACACAGAACCTCATCACTCTCTTACCATCTTGGGTGTGAGGTTTTGGTACAAGGACTACTGGGCTGGCCCATGGGCTCTCTGATGGCTCAATTACTCCCAGCTCCAACATTTTCTGCACCTCAGTCTTTATACAGTCCCTGACATGGTCAGGTTGCCTGTAGATCTTATTATTCACAGGCAGACTGTCACCAGTGTCCACCTCATGGGTGCACCCGTTAGTCTGACTTGGTGTTAATGAAAACATATATCTGAAGGACTGTAGAACTTGTCTGCAGTCCTGTTGCTGCTGGTCAGTGAGGCTGCCAGCTAAGGCCACACCATCAACTGAACCATCATCAGGGTTCTGAGTCAGCAGGTCTGGGAGAGGGTCACTCTATTCCTCCTGCCCCTCATCTGTAGCCATGAGCAAGCCCATGTCTGCCCTGTCAACATATGCTTTGAGTCTGTTGACATGGAGCACCCTGTGGGGGCTCCTGGGAGTTCCAAGGTCCACCAGGTAGGCAACCTCTCACTTTTTCTCAACAATTGTGTGGGGTCCAGACCATTTGTCTTGGAGTGCTGCTGGGGCAACTGGCTCCAGCACCCACATCTTCTGTCCTGGCTGGTACTCAGTCAGCACAGCCTTTTAGTCATGCCAAGCTTTTTGAAGTTCTTGGCTAGCCTCAAGGTTTTTAGATGCCTTCTTCATATACTCAGCCATCCTGGAGCGGAGACCAAGTACATAGTCCACTATGTCTCGTTTAGGCTTTTTGAGAGGAAACTCCCATCCTTCCTTCACCAGACATAGGGGTCCCCTTACAGGATGCCCAAACAAAAGTTCAAAAGGGCTGTAGCTAACCCCCTTCTGTGGGACCTCTCTGTAAGCAAACAGAAGGCAGGGTAGAAGGATGTCCCATCTCCGCCTAAGCTTTTCAGGTAAACCCTTGATCATACCCTTTAAGGTCTTTTTGAATCTTTCAACAAGTCCATTGCACTGTGGATGGTAGGGTGTAGTGAATTTATAATTTACACCACACTCCTTCCACATTGCAGTCAAGTACCCAGACATAAAGTTTGCACCTCTATCTGAGACAACCTCCTTCGGAAAGCCCACTCTTGAGAAAACTCCCACGAGGGCTCTTGCCACAACAGGAGCTGTTGTGGTCCTTAGGGGAATAGCTTCTGGATACCTGGTGGCATGATCCCCTACTACCAATATAAATCTGTGCCCAGAGGCTGTTTGGGGATCCATTGGTCCAACAATGTCAATCCCTACTCTTTCAAAGGGTACCCCACCACAGGTAGTGGTATGAGGGGGGCCTTTGTTGTGTCACCTGATTTGCCACTGGCTTGGCAGGTCACACAGGAGCGACAAAATTCCTTGGTTTCTTCTGACATATGGGGCCAGTGAAGGTGAGGGACAAGCCTGTCCCAAGTCTTGTTCTGGCCCAAGTGTCCTGCTAAGGGAATATCATGGGCTAAGGTAAGAAGGAAACCCCTAAAGGCCTGAGGTATGACCAACCTCCTGGAAGCACCAGGCTTGGGGTCTCTAGCCTCAGAATAAAGGAGTCCATCATCCCAGTAAACTTTGTGGGTACCTGCACCATCCCCTGCAGCCTCAGAAGCAGCTTGCTGTCTGAGGGGTTCAAGAGAGGAACAGTCTAACTGTGCCGGCCTCAAGTCTGCCCTTGAAGGGCTCCCTGTCCCAAGAAACTCAACCTGGTCAGGTTCAAGCTCTTCTGGGACAGTTCCTTCAGTGGTCTCAAAATCAGCTTCCTGGGAAGGCTGATCTTAACTTGTAGGCAGGGGGGAAGGCACTGTATTTACCCTACTGCTCTTTCTCTTGGGTGGCACTTGGTCCATATTTTCAGGATCCAATGCCTGTTCAGTTTGGCACTTTCTGGCCTGTGACCTGGTCACAGCAAGGAAATGTGATAATATACCTAACATCTCTGCATGAGTCCTATACTCCACTTCTGACCATATTGAGGATTCAAGGTCATTGCCCAACAGGCATTCAACTGGGAGGTCTGCACTTACCACAACACTTTTGAGGCCAGTTACCCCTCCCCAGGAGAAATTAACAACTGCCACACTATGTGTAGTAGTGACATTGCTAGCAATGGTCACCAGGTAATTATCACCCAGTACAATCTGTCCAGGGTCCACAAAGTTAGGTGTCACCATGGTGACACTGGCACATGTGTCCCTGTAGGCCTCAGCCACTTTGTTGTTGATTAAAGGTGTTTGCCTGTACTTGCCCAGAGTACTGGGACTCACAGTAGAAGACATACCCATGTCCACATCACAGACAAGAACAGCCTGAGTTGGTATTCTGACTAGGCCAGAATCCATCTCAGTTCCCATGGTTAACCCTACTATAGCCTTGGGTTGAGAACTACCACTGCCAGCTGAACTAAGCGGTGCAGTGGTAGGGGCTGAGTCTTTCTTGGTGCAGTCACTGGTCCAGTGACTAGTGGATTTACAAAAATTACACCAAGGTTTTCTTTGGCCATCTTTCTTCTTCTTCTTGGAAGTTTTGGACCCCCCCTCATTGGACTTTTGGGGCCCTATAGAAGACTTCTGGTCTTTTGGTTTCTGATCCCCACCCTTTTGGTCTGCCTTTTTCTGATCACCACCTTGGACCGGGTTTTTCTGCTTAACCCTGGCTCTGACCCATTTGTCTGCCTTCTTTTCCAATTTTTGGGGCGAGGTCAGATCTGAGTCAATCCGTTGTTGATGCAACAGCTGGTTCTGACAATTGTTAAATATTTGCTCTCTCATGATCAAATTATACAATCCTGTATAGTCCTTAACTTTACTTCCCAACAACCAGCCTTCCAGAGCCTTAGGGGCACAATCAACAAAATCAGTTCAGTCCTGAGTCTGTGTCTTCTGTGTATCTCTGAACATTAACCTGTACTGTTCAGTGGTTAGGCGAAACCCATCAATCAGAGCACTCTTCAGGACAGTGTAATTGTTAGCATCATCACTACTAACTGTGAGGAGCTTATCTCTACCTTTTTCTGAAAAGGACAGCCACAAGATTGCTGCCCACTGACTTTGAGGGTACCTGCTGTACTTTGCAGGCCCTCTCCAAAGTAGTTATCCATGTGTGGATGGCATCCCCTACTTGGTAAGGGGGCACAATCTTACTCAGGTTTCTATGATCATAGGACCTGTCTTTATCCTTAGGGATATTGCTGCCACCAGTGGGCTCTAGCCCACCTAACTTCCTTTCTCTATCAAAAGCAAGTTTCTCCTTGGCTAGGGCAAGTTCCTCTCTCTCAATTCTGAGATTGACTTCCCTCATCCTAGCCTGGTGTTCTCTCCTCTGAGGAGAAATCATTCCCCTCTCAGAAACGCTAGAAGCATTGGAGTGAAGAGATTCCCCTGAGTCAGATATATTCCTCCTATACCTCTGATTAAGTCCACTTGAAGGCCTGAATGGGGCTGTCCCATTCTCAGCCCCAAAGTGGCTTAGGTTAGCCTGGCTAAGTCTTCTGACTGGTACCTGGCTGTCTACCTCTTCCACAGACTCTTCCTCAACCTCATCCTCATCATCTTCTATGACAGGGGGGGTCAGTGGTATCATCTGTTGAGGGTAGGACCTCATCTTCATTCCCTGTAGGACCTGAACCAGAGGCTTTTAGAACTTCATATTCCTCTAAGAGTTCTATCAGTCTTGTTATATGTACCTAAAGGTACCTATGTGATCTTTCAAATGATATTGCAAAGATTACAATTGGTAAAACACAGCAAGCTCAAATCTCACCCGCTGCACACCAATGTGAGAAGTTGTCCTGGTATATGATGTTCACTATTCTAGTGAGCACCTTGCACCAGTCCAAACAACCCTTATGGTGATGGTTGTTAAGTCAACCTTATAGACTAGTTATCCTAGTGGTAGCATGGACAAAGCAGTCTTAGGCTAAACTCAAGAGGGCATGTGAAGCCAGCTGTTTTACCATATGTAACCCCTTTAATACCAACTGAAAGGACACCACACAGGATATATATATATATAAAATATATATGTATTTATTTCTAAACAACCCCTCTGACCTCTTTATGAGGTCAGAGACACAAGCACATAACAACATACTTAATTATCATACAATAAGTTGCACAAAATACAGTAGGGCCCTAGGGGCACGCTAAACCATATACTCAAATCGTGGTATAAGAACCACGTCACAAACAAAGGATAGGCCTAGGGCCTAGGGAATCGCTGGGGCTACACTGTACTACCAAAGGATAGGAAGTAGGAGGCCCACGGGAGGCGTGTGCAGAGTCTTTACTCACACGCAAGTTACCATAGAGTTAGAATGGGAACGAAAGAATTAGAAACTAGTTCTTTTAGGGCACTTCTGACTGGACTCGATGAAAGTTACTTGAAACCTAGACACTAGGATAGTCAATACCCACAGGAGCACCGGAGTACTCGCGTTACCTCACCCACAGGAAGCGGGTGCATAGGTGTCAAAGTGTGTTGGGTTTCGTCGCTGAATCCTATGGAGCCTTGAAGAAAGATGCTGCAGGCGACCAGGAGAGAAGTGTCCGGTTGGATCCAAGGGCGGATCAAGGATGAAGAGTACCTGAAAGCAGAGGGGACAGAGTCTGGGTTACTAGCCAGTGACCATGAAGGAACCAGGAAGGAACCAGGCGATGTTGCGAAGCACTCAGGTAATGTCATGAAGCTTGTCTCTGCAGCCACGTGGACCAGGAGGCGTCAACAACAACCAGGAGTCAGGCACAGACTGTTCCACGAAGGCTCTCGCTATCGGCGGTGTCGGCTTCCGGATTGGAGTAAAAAAACCTTGGCAAAGGCAACCCACGCAGGAATCGAAGTTGGCTTCTTAATCAGACCAGCGAGGTCTGATGGGCTTCTTCTTTTCAGGGAGGCAAGGGCCAGTCTGGAGCAACCAGACCAGTGGTGTAGATTTAAAGTTTCATCGTCAAGATGGCCACTAGCCAACGGGCAAGTGACCGGACAGACGAGTCGAGCAGGAAAATGCAGAAGGGCCCCATGCAGAACTCGTGGAGTGTGGAGGGCTGATCTTCGGTGCAGATGTTGCTCGGGGCTGGGGCTTTTTAATCCCCAATGCACAGCTTCGAGGATGCCTCAGAAGCTTCACGGAAAGCAATTTGTTGACTTTCCAAGATGGCCGGTCCCACATCTCGCGTCGCCTCCACGGGTCTCAGCTTTGCTGGGGCTGTTGATCGGGCTGAAGGAACTCTGGAAGTCCGGGTCTTGTCAGGCTCTGTGCTCAGGCTCCGGCGGGAGCTTTGACAAAGCAAGCCGTTGATCGCTGGATGGTGCCTGCTTGTGCAGGGTGGTCACTCCTTTACCACAAGGGAGATTCTTCAGTCTTCTATCTTCAGGTAGAATGTCGAAAGTCCAGATGTTTCATTTCAAGTTTCAGGCATGGATAAATCTAAAGTCTTAGGACTCAGCCGCTACCTATATACCAAATCTAGGGGCTGGATTACCTGCTAGGTCCCTCCTATGGGTGGGACAAGGGAAGGGGGTGGTTACACCCCTTTCCCTTTGTCCAGTGTTGCGCCAGAGCTGGGGCTGGAGTGCCCCAGCACCGGTTTGAACTGGACTATGCATGGGACACCTTGTGTGCCCCTGGTAATGTCTCATTTCTTTCAGCCCTCCCTGTCCCAATACACTATAACCTGTCTGGGGTGGTGCTAGCACCTCCCAAGACAGGAAACCTATTGTCCAAACCTCCCTCGCTGGAAGTACTCCCAGCAGCAGGAGGTCAGACTTCTGTCTGTGGCAGCAGCATCCATTTTGTGATGCTGAGGCTCTGGTTAACTTTAACCTGGTTTAGTAGGAACAACATGTCTTCTCCCTCTAGAAGGGTGGAATGCTACCCCAGTTGCCAGGACTGGCGAGGGGGTAGTCTTCCAAAGCGTATGACACCTTACTCGACATGTTTTGATAAAGCCAAACCAGAGTTAGCATTTAACCGCGAGGTTCATAATGCACTTAAGAGTATATGGTATGTCTATATCCTAGAACAGCTATAAGTACATGGTTCTAAAAGCTGCAGACAGGCTCAGCTCATGCTAGAGCACCATCTCACATAAAACCAAGCACTCTGCCTCCAGGATTGTTAAGGCCTGCCATAGGAGTGACTTATAGGTGTATATGTGTCTAGATATAAGGTTAGATATAGGAATACTATATCTAAGCAAGGGGTGATTACACGACCTTGCCCCAGCTGAGTGATCAGCCAGTTGTGTCAATGTGAGTGGCCATAACTCAAACAACAAGAGAGTGTTAGTATCTACAACAGACAAACTCTACTAGCCTTAATGACGACATCCCCTGGGGTTCGGTAAGGCGCCGATAGAAGGCCCACTAGCTTTGATCATTAGCCTACTGCGTCTGACCATTTACTTATCAGTTTTTACACCTCATGGTGTTTTGATTGTTTTTCCGAGTTATCATGGAAATTAGACAATGCCCCATTCACTTACATGATACATGCAGTAACCATTCTGTATTCTGTTCCACTCACAATACAATAAGAATATGACACATTCATTTAATTGGAAGCATGAATACATATTATAATTATTTATCTGGGCTGTACATCGTAATCACGCTGTCTGTCATGCTGTTTTGGGGTTCTTTCTTCATAGCTCCACTTACGTGCAATGATCGCTCTACCCGGTGCATACAAATAAACCGGCCCCTTTAAAAATATGTGATCGCGTGGGCCACGTGATCGGCGTCACCGCCTGGGACGCATTGCGCGTTCTCAATGTTTATTTAAAATACGAAGCCTTTACCGCGCTGGCAGTTACGGGCGGCGGATGTGGCCTTTTGTAGGTGACCAAGCAGGGAGCCGTTTGGTGTAAAGTAAGTTTCCTGTCAGCCCATATGGGATATTAACCTTAACAGATAACTACTACTAGTTTGGATAATACGCGATAATGCGTTTTTGTAAATATTTTTTCCAGTGGCCCAAACGTGAAGATTCCTCCTGCCGCATTGCCCATGGGGCACACTTTCAGTAAATAATATGTAAGTGTACACCTCGGCTTACCTCTTGTGGAGTATTCCGTGCTCTTGATGCCATTTGCAAATGTGTGTTTGTGTGTTTTTTAGATATTCTTTCCGAATTTTCAACCTCACTCGGTTGTGTCTAAGCACTGTTTTTTTAAAGAATGCAAGCTCATTTCCTCTTCGTTTTGGTATCTAATGCATGTCAAGATAAAGTAAGTTCTTTGTCTACAGGATGACTGAATGGTGGACATATTGAAATAAATGGGTCCACTCTGGTGTTTTGAAGGTTCAATTTTCCTTCTTTCTGAACGAAGACACCTTTGGTATAAATAATTAGGTGCACAAGTTTGGAGCAGTAACAGGGTAGAAGCATATGTTTATGGTTCAGAAGTTAGATATATCACATTTTGATTTCTCTCACTTTCCCATCTACCCTTTCAGATCGAATGGTATCTCCTCCAAGAAGGAGCCACTAGCAACTTGGGGAAGACTTTCCTACTAAGTGCTCCGACAAATCACAGGTCGTATCAGTAAATGACACTACTCCCTGTATCTGTGCACTTTAGGGTGCCCAGAACAGTGAGCTGATTTTTCTTATTGGTCCTGACGAATGCCGAGCGAACTCAGCTCAATTGGCAGAAACATGTTGACCGTGCTTTTATAATAATTCTCTTTACACTTTTCAAATGGGACTTTGTGGTTCAAACTTGCACAACCCGGTGTAGTCCAGAAAAATTTATGTTTTTCGATCACTGTTTTTAACAGAGTTAGAGCTACCCTCTCATTAAATAATTTTGAGGAGTAGTGCGTACTCTTTTTAGATTCACCTTCACTTCCCTAGCGACAAAAGGGACCCAATGAAGACAACTGGCTACCAGTGTTCCACTGGGGCCTGAGGGTCCTTTTAGCTAGTTCTTTGAACACGTGCACTCTATCCTTTCCAACTGACAATAATAGCCTTGTCTAACAACTTAGCGGTATCTAGTACTAACTTTGGCTAGTAGAGTTTGTCTGTTGTAGATACTAACACTCTCTTGTTGTTTGAGTTATGGATTCATAGGGGTATGAGAGTGTTTTCTTATGACCCTTACTCTCTTGTTGATGAAATTATTCTAGCAGCGTGCAGCTGCGGGAGTTCATTTTAAGTTATTAGTATACCTTGAGAGGTTTTCGTTTTTTAGACAGTGCGTTACAAACACACTTTTGCAATGGAGGCATCGGGCCTTTCCTACTCCCGGGAGGAGGCTGATGCCATCTTAAATGACACCTCCCTCTTTGCTGACCCTTTGGTCGCTCAAGCAATATCCCAGACCACAGATTGGGACAAGCTTGGAGAACAAAAGAAAAACAGAATAAGAGCGATCTTGCATGGTACTATGATGAAGGAGTACCTCAACAACAAAATGGCCCCTAAGGGACTCTTGGTTACTAATGCACCTCGTATATTCCTAGAAGATAGTGTATTTAGAAAGGAATGGGCACAAATAGCCTGGCACTGCACTCATGATTGGGCTATCCTTATTATCAAGACGGCAATGCGCCTTTCTGAGGCTTTATTAATTGAGATCCAAGCCACAGAAGCCCACATCAAGGCGACCGTCACAGGTTATAAAAAGAAGCTCGACGAGTTTAATAAGGAGCTCAATGAATATAAAGAGAATCTAGCGCAGTCCAAAGTAGCTAAATTCCAGAAAGATTTGAAGAGATGGTCCTATGATAAAACCTATCCCTACGCCAGTCAAGACTATGCCCCGCCTACCCGTATTAATGATGACCCCGACACCTCAGTAGACTCTGATTCCAGCAATTCGAGCAACGAGAGTAAAGGGAACAAACAACGAGGTAGAGGTCGAGGGAAACAAAATTACAACCAATATAATCACCAATGGTTTCCTTACCCACACCAAGGACCAGGAGGTTTCCATCAGAATCCCTTTAATCAACCTCCGTTTCCACCGCAATTTGGTTGGAACCCACATTTTGCCCCCCCACCACAACAATTCCCTTCAAACATGTATCCACAGCCTTTTTTAGGTTTTGGCCGGAGAGGCAGGGGGAAGAGAAGAACAGGCAATCAGGTACACTGGGGCCCTACAGAAACCGTGGGGGACAACACACGGAGCAAGGCGCAGGACCAGAGAGCAGGACCGAGCTAATCAACAAGTCTGATAACAAATCTATCGAAGGTCCCATTATCTACAGATGAAATCGCAGTGTTAGAAAAGGGCCTTGGGTTTATACCTAGCCCCAGATTGGACCGTTTCAAGTTGAAATGTGAACTGGGGGAATTTTTCAGAAAGGTCAGACTAAAATCTTTCTTTGAACAACAAAATACACAAGCTCAAGCACCTTTGAGTGACACTAATTTCAAAAGGAAGTCTAACTTCAATCCACCTACCCATCTAGTACCGGCTGATATCATAACTTTTGAACTAGCGGTATCCCGGGAGGTGGAGAGTTTGACTGAGCCAACTACCTTTAAAAATTTAACAGCTGGAGAATACAAGGCTATCAAGTCTCTACAAGAGAATCAGGAAATTGTAATCAAGAGTGCCGATAAAGGGGGTGGCATAGTAATTCAGGATGCCACAGCCTACGATGCCGAATGTAAGAGGCTCCTAGGGGATTCCAACAGCTCCACCGTGCTCCACCAAGACCCTTCCCCTTTCTTGAAAGATGAAATTCTTGAGTTGGTCTCAACTGCGGAACGAGATGGTTACATTACTAAACATGAGGCCGATTTTCTCACTACCTCTGAAGAAAAAATCCCCTACTTTTATACCCTTCCCAAAATACACAAAAACCGCACACCACCGCCGGGAAGACCAATTGTGTCTGGGATTGGGTCCCAGTTGGAACCCCTTTCTAAGTACTGTGATTTTTTCTTCAAACCCCTGATTCAATCTACCAGCACCTACATCAAGGATACGAAAAGCCTCCTTTCAATGCTACTTAATGTAGAACTTCCAGAAGAACCTTGTTATCTGGTGTCCTTAGACATTGAAAGTTTGTATACATGTATTCCGCAGGACGCAACTCTAAAGGTTCTGGCAGACATCCTAGACCAGACGACATGGTCTTACAACACCTCCAAGACCTTTGTGATTGATTGTGCCACATTGGCACTAAAACTGAATTTTTTCCAATACCGAGACACCCTCTATCTACAGAAGACTGGCACCTCGATGGGCAGTACTTTTGCCCCCAGTATAGCGGGGTTGTATGTTTACAACTTCGAAAAAACGCACATCCTGTCAAACACCAATCCTTATACTCTCAATGTTATCCTGTGGCAGAGGTACATTGATGATGTGCTTTTAATCTGGAAAGGGACAGAAGAGAGCCTACTATCCTTTTTTGATTGGGTCAATACTTGTGACCCCCACTTAAGATTCACCCACCAGTATGACTCTAGATCTATTACCTTTCTAGATGTCACACTTACAAAATCTGGTAATCGATTAACGAGCAAGACATACTACAAACCAACAAGTAAGAATAATCTGCTCCATTTCTCCAGTTTTCATCCGCGATCTTTACGCGAGAACCTTCCCTTTGGCCAATACCTACGTTTACGTAGAAATTGTAGCAATCTTGCTGACTTTAACAAACAAGCGGATGACCTTACACTAAGATTGGAACAGAGAGGTTACCCTAAGAAAATCCTACAAAAGAGTAGAAAAAGAGCAAGAAACAACAACAGGGAAGCGCTCCTGGAGGACAATACCAAGGAAAATGAATCTGAGGTCCCTTTGACCTGCGTAACTACTTACAGTAATATCTCCAACTCTGTAAGCCGTTGCATAGGCAAGCATTGGCAAATCCTTACGAGTAATGGCAGAAATTGGCAGAAACCATTATTTTCCTACAAAAAAGAAAGGAGTTTGCAAGATGCCTTGGTACATACCCGTCCTAGAGTCAACCAACATAAACAGGGTGCCACCATTCTGAATGCTTGGGGTCTGCCTTCGGTAAGCGGCCACTTCCCCTGTGGGGGATGTAGCGTCTGCCACTTAACATCACCTAAAAAAACACTACAATTGGAGGAGGGAAAAACCTGGTACCTAAGAAATCACACAAACTGTAATTCATGTAACGTCATCTACATGATTACATGTCCTTGTGGTCTTAGGTATATAGGGATGACCACGCGAAAAATCAAAACAAGAATAGGAGAGCACCGCAGTAACATCCGATGTGGGAGAGCCACTACAAAAATGACCACTCATTTTTTGGAGCTAGGCCATTGTGCTAATGACGTTAAGTGGGTGGTAATTGAACAGCTGAACAACACTAATGACAATATACTGTTCGAAAAGGAGCAGCGTTGGATATACCGTCTTTCCACGCATACACGGGGCCTTAATGACGACATCCCCTGGGGTTCGGTAAGGCGCCGATAGAAGGCCCACTAGCTTTGATCATTAGCCTACTGCGTCTGACCATTTACTTATCAGTTTTTACACCTCATGGTGTTTTGATTGTTTTTCCGAGTTATCATGGAAATTAGACAATGCCCCATTCACTTACATGATACATGCAGTAACCATTCTGTATTCTGTTCCACTCACAATACAATAAGAATATGACACATTCATTTAATTGGAAGCATGAATACATATTATAATTATTTATCTGGGCTGTACATCGTAATCACGCTGTCTGTCATGCTGTTTTGGGGTTCCCTCTTCATAGCTCCACTTACGTGCAATGATCGCTCTACCCGGTGCATACAAATAAACCGGCCCCTTTAAAAATATGTGATCGCGTGGGCCACGTGATCGGCGTCACCGCCTGGGACGCATTGCGGGTT
This sequence comes from Lissotriton vulgaris, assembly GCF_964263255.1. Classification (NCBI taxonomy): domain Eukaryota; kingdom Metazoa; phylum Chordata; class Amphibia; order Caudata; family Salamandridae; genus Lissotriton; species Lissotriton vulgaris. The sequence continues at coordinate 888,708,605 of NC_141689.1, read as the reverse complement.
CTCAATGTTTATTTAAAATACGAAGCCTTTACCGCGCTGGCAGTTACGGGCGGCGGATGTGGCCTTTTGTAGGTGACCAAGCAGGGAGCCGTTTGGTGTAAAGTAAGTTTCCTGTCAGCCCATATGGGATATTAACCTTAACAGATAACTACTACTAGTTTGGATAATACGCGATAATGCGTTTTTGTAAATATTTTTTCCAGTGGCCCAAACGTGAAGATTCCTCCTGCCGCATTGCCCATGGGGCACACTTTCAGTAAATAATATGTAAGTGTACACCTCGGCTTACCTCTTGTGGAGTATTCCGTGCTCTTGATGCCATTTGCAAATGTGTGTTTGTGTGTTTTTTAGATATTCTTTCCGAATTTTCAACCTCACTCGGTTGTGTCTAAGCACTGTTTTTTTAAAGAATGCAAGCTCATTTCCTCTTCGTTTTGGTATCTAATGCATGTCAAGATAAAGTAAGTTCTTTGTCTACAGGATGACTGAATGGTGGACATATTGAAATAAATGGGTCCACTCTGGTGTTTTGAAGGTTCAATTTTCCTTCTTTCTGAACGAAGACACCTTTGGTATAAATAATTAGGTGCACAAGTTTGGAGCAGTAACAGGGTAGAAGCATATGTTTATGGTTCAGAAGTTAGATATTTCACATTTTGATTTCTCTCACTTTCCCATCTACCCTTTCAGATCGAATGGTATCTCCTCCAAGAAGGAGCCACTAGCAACTTGGGGAAGACTTTCCTACTAAGTGCTCCGACAAATCACAGGTCGTATCAGTAAATGACACTACTCCCTGTATCTGTGCACTTTAGGGTGCCCAGAACAGTGAGCTGATTTTTCTTATTGGTCCTGACGAATGCCGAGCGAACTCAGCTCAATTGGCAGAAACATGTTGACCGTGCTTTTATAATAATTCTCTTTACACTTTTCAAATGGGACTTTGTGGTTCAAACTTGCACAACCCGGTGTAGTCCAGAAAAATGTATGTTTTTCGATCACTGTTTTTAACAGAGTTAGAGCTACCCTCTCATTAAATAATTTTGAGGAGTAGTGCGTACTCTTTTTAGATTCACCTTCACTTCCCTAGCGACAAAAGGGACCCAATGAAGACAACTGGCTACCAGTGTTCCACTGGGGCCTGAGGGTCCTTTTAGCTAGTTCTTTGAACACGTGCACTCTATCCTTTCCAACTGACAATAATAGCCTTGTCTAACAACTTAGCGGTATCTAGTACTAACTTTGGCTAATAGAGTTTGTCTGTTGTAGATACTAACACTCTCTTGTTGTTTGAGTTATGGATTCATAGGGGTATGAGAGTGTTTTCTTATGACCCTTACTCTCTTGTTGATGAAATTAATGTGAGTGGCCAGCCAGGGGTGGCATAATACATGCTGCAGCCCCTGAAAGGCCTTGTATGCACCTATGCCCTGGGTACCTATAGTACACTGTACAGGGGCTCATAGGGTGACCCAATGTCCAATTGGTAATGTACCTAAAGTACATTGTATTGAATTTAGAGAGAGCACAGCTGGGCTGTGGGTCTGATTAGCAGGTCCACAGCCACATTAAGTCGAAAACCAGTAAAGCAAAAAGCAAAAAGTGGGGTGACCATAGGAAAGCAGACCCTACTCTCCTACACAGCCCTGACTCCACATTGCCACAGGAGAGAAATAAAACAAGCATTTACAACGCAATAGGTCTCACACTGACATTATTTTGAGCTATTGACATTGTTTTTTTTTGTAAAACAAATAAAAGGCATTGTGATTTAAAAAGCCAATGGCAAGGTGTGGTCCTACACCACAGCATAGAGCAAATGTAAGGAGACACTCAGAGAGGTGGCGACAATAAAACCCACAGGAGTGGTCTAGCAGTAATCCCTAAAGGACGAGGCAAAAAGGTAGCAATCCGGCACACTGCATATAGACAAAGAGTGCTAAACAACCACACACTATAAGGATGCAGATGGCAAAAGTCACACAGCAAAGAAGGAACTGGCAAGCACCTAACACAGAAGTAAACAGTGGCTTACAGGCAGAAAACCCACATATGGATTTGGTGGAATGGGGGAGGATATATCCAAAACAGGGAAGATGGGGAAGGGATATACCCAAAAGAGACGCTGGTATGGAGGGCTTTAGCCACAACAGTGGGTGGGATGCTAGATACTGCCACAACAGTGGGTGGGGAAGCGGATATAGCACATCTGGTTTGGGGGATGGGGACACACAGAAACGTTCATGCTTAGAAAACACCGGACACATTAACCTGCTAAACACACAAGAATTCAAATCCCGGACAAAGGCAAACAATGAATAACAGCATGCTCCCGCAGCGCAGATGAATGAAAAGATAAACTAAAAGCGATGGAAACTTTTCGAACTGAAAAACAAATCACAATTAATGAAGCAACAAGGTTTCACTAGAAGGAAAACAAGCATTTACATTGCAATGGTTTCGGCTTTGTTAAAGGTAGAGCTATTGGCATTGCAAATGTTATTTTTTTTTTTTAAACCACAGAAATAAATGGTATTGTCATTTACAATGGCAATAGGTGAGCATCAGAGAGTTGTAGAGAGTATTAGCGGACACAGAGCCACACACACACACAGAGCCACACACACACACACAGAGCCACACACACAGAGCCACACACACACAGAGCCCCCCCCACACACACACAGACAGAGCCACACACACACACAGAGCCACACACACACACACAGACAGAGCCACACATACAGACAGAGCCACAAACACAGACAGAGCCACAAACACAGACAGAGCCACACACACAGACAGAGCCACACATACACACAGACAGAGCCACACACACACAGACAGAGCCACACAGACAGAGCCCCACACACACACAGAGCCCCCCACACACACAGACAGAGCCACACACACACACACACACGGACAGAGCCACACACACAGACAGAGCCACACACACATACACAGACAGAGCCACACACACACACACAGACAGAGCCACACACATACACAGAGCCACACACACAGAGCCACACACACAGACAGAGCCAACTACACAGACACACACACACAGAGACACACACACAGACGCACACACAGACACACACAGACAGAGACACACACAGACAGAGACACACACAGACAGAGACACACACACAGACAGACAGAGACACACACAGACACACACACACAGAGACACACACACACAGAGACACACACACACAGACAGAGCCACACAGACAGACAGAGCCACACACACACACACAGAGACACACAGACAGAGACTCACACAGACAGAGCCACACACACAGAGCCACACACACAGAGCCACACACAGACACACACAGACAGAGACACACACACACTGAGCCACACACACACACAGAGCCACACACAGACAGAGCCACACACAGACAGAGCCACACACACACACACAGAGTCACACACAGAGTTACACACACACAGAGCCACACACACACACACACACAGAGCCACCCACACAAACACACACACACAGACACACACACACAGAGAGCCACCCCCATACACACAGAGAGCCACACACACACAGAGCCACACACACACACACACAGAGCCACACACACACACACAGCCACACACACACACACACAGCCACACACACACACACAGCCACACACACACACACACAGCCACACACACACACACAGAGCCACACACACACAGAGCCACACACACACACACACACACACACACACACAGCCACACACACACACACACACAGAGCCACACACACAGAGAGCCACACACACACACACAAAGCCACACACACACAAAGCCAGACACACACAGAGCCACACACACACACACAGAGCCACACACACACACACAGCCACACACACACACAGAGCCACACACATAGAGCCACACACACACAGAGCCACACACACAGAGCCACACACACAGAGAAACACACACAGAGAGCCACACACAGAGAGCCACACACTCAGACCAACACACACAGAGAAACACACACAGAGAGCCACACACACACACAGAGCCACGCACACACACAGAGAGCCACACCCACAGACAGAGAGCCACACACACACACACACACACACACAGAGCCACACATACACAGAGCCACAAACACACACACAGAGCCACACACACACACAGAGACACACACACAGAGAGCCGGACAAACACAGAGCAACACAAACAAACAGCTCTCTGCCCAGTAACGTCCCAGGTAACAGACACGAAAAAACGGATCACAAGCAGGGAACAGAGGCACGAACAGGGAACAGAGGCACAAACACTGGATCACAAGCAGGGAAAACCGGATCACAAGCTGGGAACAGAGGCACAAAAACCGGATCACAAGCAGGGAACAGAGGCACAAGCAGGGAACAGAGGCAGGAACAGGGAACAGAGGCACAAGCAGGGAACAGAGGCACAAGCAGGGAACAGTGAAGAAGGCAGAGCAGCTCCAAATAGCTGGACTGCTACAGGTGGGGGCGTAATGAGGGGGGGGGCTCCCTGGATCCTCGGGGAGTGTCAGGGTACGCCTGCGAACAGCGCATGCCCAATCAGGTAGTACCTAGCCAGCCTCACCTGGGCAAATCTGCATAGACCGCGCCCCTGGGGGGAGTGTATGGAGTACTCATCTTGTGGCACCCCCTCCCCCCCCCTCAGTGAGTCAGTCCGGTCGTGCTTGCGTACCTCTAAATAGGTCCACGCCTCAGGCATGAAGGATTGGAGGGGATTTGTGAGGGGCGGAAGACAGGAACGAGGGGCGGCGGGCGGGAAGGGATGGCGGAAGAGGGAATGAGGGAGGAAAGAGACTGGAGGTGGGGGGTGAGGGGAGGAAGGAAGAATGGAGCAAAAGAAAGAGGGTGAGTGGAGGGAGGTCTGGTGAAGATAACAGAAAGAAGAGGAGTATTCCAAGAGAGGGGGAAGGAAGAGAAATACAGTAAAGTAGAAGGAAGGGAGAGAAAGAAGGGGAGAGGGAAGGAAGAGGGGGACATGAAGGAACGAAAGGAAAAGGGATAGAGGAAGGTAATGGAAGAAGCGGGGCAGAAGATGAAACATGGGGGAATGAAGAAAGGAGGTAGCTAAAGAGAGAATGAGGAAACAGAGAAGTGGGAGCAGAGAAGAAAGCTGGGCAGAGAAGAGAGCAGCATTAGAGAAAAGCGAGTCAAGACGCCAAAGAGATAAAGACACAATATAGAAATTGAAAAGTGATCGAGTAAAACCAGAAAGGGCGAAGAAAGTGACAGCCAGGTGCCAGCGCCTCCCTGAGTGCCATGACAGTGGTTATTACGCCGCCTCTGAGCCCTCCAAAGAACCCCCCTACGGCCCTACCTCACACCAACAAACACACACACACTCCCCTCAGCTCAAGTGCACACTAAGAACCCGCCCGACAGGAGGACCCCTCTCCTGGAAAGCAAAAGTATTGTGTTCCACAGATAATACCTGGCCATCCTGTCCAGGAAACCAGACCCCCGTAAGGTGCCTTTTATTAGGCTAGCGCCAACAGCGCACGTTGAACCGTTTTCCCGACAAAAGGCTCTTTGTCGGTGAACATGCTGTGGCTAATGCTGTGTTGTAACATGCACTTTACGTATTCTAATCATAGAGGGGCTTGTGCTAGGCTGGACGGGTGCACTGGAGGCGTCCTGACTCAGTCAAGCGCCTGGAAGGCTCGGGAGAGTCCAGACAGGTGCAGGGAAGTGGTCGTTGCTCAGGTTAGCGGATTGAACGCTAGGGGAGGTAGTGCAGATGCAAAGAAGCGTGGTCCAAGGCTCGTGAAATGCAGCGCAGGTGCGTTTGTAGGTCAGGATAGCGCCTCGAAGTCTCTGGGCAGTCTGTACAGATGCTCTGTATGCGACGTCGATGGGGCGGCTAAGTCTAATCAATATGCATTATTCAGTGGCATGGGGGACGCCGCACAGGTGCATGAGGGTAGAGACAGAAATGTCTGGCTCATGATTGGGCGCGGCTCTTACTTATGGTGATGGTAGCTCACCTGGGTGCCGCCTCTCCTCATATAGCGGTAGAGGTGACAGAGGAGACACCCCAGAGATGTCTTACCAGGTGTCAGTGCGGCAGAAGCCGCGCTCCAGCGCCTTGAGTCTGTATGGCGCTCCCGGGGAGCTACACATCTCCACCTCCCGCCTTAGTTCCCTCCGGGCCAACATGGACGCCTCCCTGCCCGGGCTTACTGAATCAGGGCGAGCGAGCTGCAAACCACTTTCCCCGCCAGCAGCCGGCCCCTTTCTTCCATGTGAAGCCCGGGCTGCTAGCTCCGAGGCCTGGCGGTGGAGGAGAGATCAGGAGGGAGCGCAGGGAACGTCGGAGGGCCCCGGCCCGAGAATCCCCGGCGCCCGCCCGCCAGCAGCATCGAGGCGAAGCGCCCCCCCCCCCTACCTGTGCAAAGACATCGCCAGGTTTGCGGAGCACCCGCGAGGCGCCGATCAGGGGGATCCCGGACTGCGGCAGGCTCCGACAAGGGGAGGGGGAGGGAGGGAGGAAAGAGGAGGCACCAGAGGGAAAGAGAAGAGGTGGGAAGAGACGGGGCAGGAGGAGGACACCAGGGGAGGGATCGTGAAGAGAAGCGCTCGCATTGCATTTAAGCCCCGTCCTTTTCAGACTGGGGGGCGTGTTTTTTCATGATGACGTCACAGCGAGAAAGAAACAAAAAAACACGCCCCCCCAATCTGAAAAAGACGGGGCCTTAAACAGAGTGATGCCCCTCTCCTCCAATGGCTGGCCTCCGTTTAGGAAGCCAGCCAATGGAGAAGAGGGGCGGGTTAAAGCCCCCATTCTAAGAAACATTAAATCTCGGAGCGAGACTGCGCAAGTGCAGCCTATGGTCCGAGACCTAAAAATGAAAAGACTTGTAGGTATACAGGAGGAAGGTTAGAGATTTTTGAAAGTCCCTACCTCCACCAAAATACAATGGCACAAACTGAATCAATGAACATTCTGGGAGGTAATTACGTGCACTTTAATGCTCGGTCGAGATGCTCCCTGAGCTGGAAAGCAGGGAGTTAAGCGCCTCCCTCCCCCGCCCATGTTTCCGATTAAAGCCAAATGCCCTCATGGGACCGGGGTCTGCTGTGCAGATTGAAGCAAACACACAGGGCCTGCAGGGCAGCTTCAATAAATGCAGGAGGGGGTGCTTCTCCAGTAGACCTTAAGGAAAGTCAGCTCTGAGGCGTGAAAGGAAAGCTATAATCCACTTACAAGGAAGAGAGATCGCTGGACTCTGAGTGACTTTAAGCCACAGTTCTTGGGCCCCCTTGAACTTCCGAGTGCAGGGACTTGTGCTGCACCATGGGGTTGTAAATGTGAATAGGTGGCCCACACGTGTCTTCTGTAAAGTGCACATTTACCCCGAGGATTTAGTGGCACGAGCCAACACATATACAAACATACATTTTATTAACTTAGGAAGGATGAATGACTGGGCGCAACTTCCTTGATTCCAAACTAGGAGCAAAAAACAGACCCAGGCGGCTTGTGCATTAGCCCACTGAGACGTCAGACCTGGCTTCACATCAGTGAAAGGGGGCTGTGGCTAGAGAGTGTAGACTGCTCTGGAGTGGGATGCACTTTACAAAGACTGTCATGTTCTTTGGGCATGTTGCGAAATTTGAGCGTCATTACACCAGACAGTCTCTCATCCTTCGCAGCTGCCAACTGATTATGTTGGATGGGAGGCTCACTTACTTTGGCACTGTGTTCATTGTTCCATTTACCTCCCACTGAGGTATAGCTAACCCCGCTGCGTGACAGCCCTGAGGTGGACCAAAAGGCAATTCTTACGTTTTATGCGTATTCCCGCCCCAGCCAGGAGAGATTGAGCCCAGGGGAGGGGGCAGGAAACACCCGTACGACCCCGGGTGAGGTCCAGGCATATTCAGGAAATGGGCTGTGAGCACAGGCAGGGATGGGACTGTGTGGTGGGCGTGCTACTCCAGCTGGGGCAAGGGCCACATATGGGTAAAAGTGGTATTCACAGCTGAGGATCCTACTGTGAAGAGTGGAGACGTGCCCTGTCGCAACAAGCACCGCCCTGGTTCACTAATCAATTTTCCATGGCAGACCCCGGGGGTAGCAGCCCATGCTCCATGTCTCACCCCAGGCCAGTTGAAACTGATCCTCTCAGCATCGTCCAAATGTAACAGCAGTCCGTGATCTCACTACTACGAGGCACCCGCAGCCGAAATTCAAGTCTCAACAAGGCCACCTACGGTCCACATGCAAGGTCTCACCCACAGGCAGCTACAGTCCGGGTGCCAGGTCTCACCACATGGCTACAGTCTATGCTCCAGAACTCACCCAAAACAGCACCTCCTACTCCCAAATAAACAGAGCGCGGTGACCCTGAAGTGGGCGCCATGCTCCGAATTAAACAAAACAAATAATAATAAACAGAGCGTGGAGTCCCTGAAGTGGACGCCATGCTGAACTTCAAAGTTTAAAAACAAGCTCTCCAAAGGCAGCCGCTTGTTTATATTTGCATCGAGCTTTCACTTTAAGTGAAAGCGCAGTGCAAAAATTAACACGCTGCTGCCTTTCCGAAAGCCAACTGAAATAAAATAGCATACACCTGCAACACAGGCACAGTGTATTTTCCACTAGTAAAAGATCAAATCCGGATTGGCGAAGCTAAAACGGGACAGGGCGGTAACAAAAGACCTTGATCCTAAATCAGAAGCTAGCGTTTAACATCAATGATGACGCTAGCCAATGATAACGATGGGCGGAGCTTCGAGTCCTTTTCTAAAATCTCCCCTAACCCAATATGTCTTGCAGAGCGAGGAGCGCATGCGCGCTCCAGTGCTAGGTCTGCGAGACCTAATAATGACCTAGGATGCAGCTATCACTGGTTAAGCCATAGTGCTTTTCAGTTCGAGCATAGAGCAGCGCATGCGCCGGTTGCTCGACTTTAGTAAGGGGATTTCAAAGTGCTACCCTGGCCTAAAGCTTGCGTGCATGTGTTTGTGAACGCGCGCAGCTGCCATCTGCCTTTCTTATCTCATTGTTTTACAGTTACGAGCCGTGATGAATCATTAAGTGCTTTTGCGCGCCGCGCGTGTGCACACAATTCCGGGAGATGCCCTACAAGGCATTGCAAACATCTGCTATGTGTCACTAGACCTTCTGGCTTGAAGGAGCCAGCCTAACCGCACAGCCTCCCTACCATAGCCAGACACGATACATTTGGTTGTTAATCTGGCCGATACGCAACACTACTCACAGCAGACAGGGGAAAACCACTGGCAAAAGCCACCATCAATTCACAGAGCACGTCGTGTACACTTACACAATCACTTCACAGGTGCGCGCAATTAGTCATTCGCGCCCAAGCAATTACTCGAATCTGATGTCTAAAGCTTTCCCTTCAGGTGGCTAGTGCGGTGTGGGTATTTTAGAGCGTTAATAAGAAGTAGAATGTCATTAAAAAAATGGCACTCTGCAGAAACTATGATTAAAAAAATTAGATTCAAAACCAATCTTGTCATTATGAAGTGTAGGGGACTTTTTGTGCGAGTAATACTGTGGTTTTTCTATTCCCGGGATGAGAGCGCAGAAAATATATGCATTCTCGATTCCCCCTTCTAAGCGCAAATGAAACATTCTTACATTAGTAATCATCGAAGTGGATTTCTTCTCTAAGTAAGTGAATTCATACCCGTTTTTCACAGTGCTTGTGAAAAATCATTACGTACAAACAGATTAACATAATACATAAAGCAGAATGCACAGAAAGCTCCAACAACTACTACTAGATTACACAAAGTGCCGCAGACACTTGCGCGGACCCACCTATAATACAGATTGCGCCAAGACATTTATATAGCGCCAGTGCTCAAAGGGGGTATTCATTAATTTGCATGAGGACACTGCCCCATGCAAATTAGGTAAAGACTCTGCCTCTGCACACACGCCCATGATAGTGTGCAGACAAAGATAAATAGGCGGTAACAAGGCTCGCTGACTGCGCCACTGCCGCCACAATGAGTCAATTCACCCCCTGAGGATGACCACTGCAATGGGGAAATGGGGCTCACAGGGATTCCCCAGACATTCTCCTGCTGGCAGATACAGTCACTCACTGAACCTATTTGTCGGGGATCTCTGGCCCCCCACACCTTTGAAGTAGTCCGCTGGCACTATGAACAAGCATTGGCATAGCCAATAGGTCTCGCCTTTCGGACCTTATATGTGTTTAGCCATGCAACAGTTGATGTTGTTGCACCAAGGATATTGTGCTGCATAACTAAATAAATACTTATTAGGTGCCAAAGGCGAGACCTATTGGCTATGCCAATACTTGTTCTATTCCTCCCTCACCGCATCCTGGTCTCCCGGCCTCCCTTCATCCATCTTACCTCACAACGTTCCTCCCTTTGTGTTGCCTTGGAGGAGCAATAAAAAAACCACTATAATGTGGCCACATCATGCTTTTTTATTTATTACTGTTAACAATGCTGCTGTACAACATGGCTACATAAGATGACAAAGCTAAATGCTCTTATAGGCAAGACATATTGGATGTGCCAATGCTTGTTTGTTAAAGCCCACGTTTGAAGTGTACTGCTTTAGTTACAGTGTGCAACAGTTGTACTTTTTGAAACACATCTGACATTTTACAGCGAGTTACTTCCAACATCTAAACCCTTTTTGTGCTTAAAGAATAAAACAAACACATTTAGCTAGTAACTTTCCAAGCTTCTTTGGAGCAGCTGCTTGTTTGCATAAAAAATAATTTTAAGATCATTCTTTAGTAGGAGGTCAAAGGGAGCCTGCGCCCTAGATCTGCTTATCTCGACTGCCTTCTATTCCACAACTGCAGCTGCTGTATGTGCTAGCAGATGATCCAGAAAAAAACGTAAAAACAGACCGTGATCCTTGCCACACACTTTAATTTGTCCCCTTACCTTTCTGTGCAAAGCAGTGTTGTTTGGTTGCTTAAAATGTTTAAATCTGGTTTTGTATGTATGCAAATGAACTCCACTCATTTACTACAAACTTACCCAACACAATGTTCAATGTCTCAGCACCCATTACAAAACCCCACAAACCATACCTATACACCTACCTACCACACATTTGCACCATCACTTACAAACAATATATCACTCTATCCTACACCACCAATTTACTCATCAGAAATTCAACCCAAATTCACACCATATTAAACTATATCCCATTCAGACACACTCTCTGCTCTTATTACTTCAACCAGACTCCTTTTTTTCACCCACAAACCTATACTGCCATCTTTTCACCCACCAGCACCCTCCTCTTCTATCTACCACAATAACACAACCCTTACACTACACTGCACCACACATATTAGCTCCTACAGCAATCAAATCTAACATACTCTCAACTCTAGTTCATCCCCTCTTACACACCACATACACTCTATTCACAAACCCATCACAAATTCCTTCATCCAACAACTTCCACTCATTAACAATACTTTACATACAAATCCTTCTCAGAAAGCAAATAAATCAGCATCTCTTTTCACTGTTTCTCAAAAACAAAACATAACACACACACCAGCACAGCAACATTTCTAATGCACACCTCATAATACTTTCCATCTGAAACTACAAACATACTCCCAACTCCCACCTTCCAGACTACACAAATGATGCACACCATTAACAAACTCCAATGCCAAGCCCTCTCTCTTCCCCGACAACGGACATATATACAGCAACACAGCAACTACCTTTTAAAGTGCCTCTCATCCATTGGACAATTTAGAACCTTACTAAATGACCCACATGCTGCACCACCACCCCTAACTCATACACCTTCCCCCTAAACAGACACCAACAAAATAAGCAACATGCCACTCTTCACAACTTTGCTTCTCCATGTCTAATGCACCAGACTACACTATAAAAAACAACACAGCTCACCAAATCACTCTCAAGCACCATCTCCACCACCTACACACGCAGACCCATCAAAATGCCTGCTTAGCCTGCTCAAAGAGGAGCACGATACTGAACAGCTACAGTATTGCTAGTAGGCAAATAATAAATATCACTAAAGTTGACCAAGTCTCAATATAAGGTTGTAAAGACTTCTTCACCAGATGCAACCCTAAACCACCTTCCTCCTGTAATCCCTGCTCCTTTACAGACCTCCACCTCGCAATGCAACATTCTCAGACACACTTCTAGACAAGGTTTCAAACCTGATAACACTACACTCCAACCTATGCATTCTGTGTGACCTCAACATTTGGTTTGACAAACCCAATTTGCCACATCATAAAACAATCATCAATGGCCTAGACGCACTGAACCTACACCAGATTGTCCACACACCCACACGCATTGCTGGACAAATCCTACATGTCATATTTGTAAAATACAGAACTAGTTAACTTTCAAACAATAACTCTACTCACCTTGTCAGCCCACATTTACTTGTTTTGCAACATAAAACAACACAAAGCAACACACCTAAAACCACCTGACATGCATCCACCCATCGACCGGGGAACAAACTCAACTTTGAACACTTAGAAACACAGCTAACATCCAGTACAGATCTAGAAACAATATATTCTGTTAAAAAAACTATACAAGTGACTACAAGAAGCTTTTGATATCTTAATATCACTTAAAATGACACAACAGAACAAAAGAAAACATACACAATACTCCCCAAAGTAAAGTCTGGTTCCCCGGCGGATATCTGTCCAGCCCATATTTTGCAACAGATTTACTCTGCTTGCCCTAAACCGCCAATTTCCCTACTTAACAACTCATTGGCCCAGGGGGTGGTAATTCCAGCACTTAAAACCGCCACCATAGTGCCCATTCTTAAAAAGCCTGGCGCGGACCCCTCTGCTCCAGCCAACTATCGTCCCATCTCTCTCCTGCCCTACCTGGGCAAGGTGCTGGAGCGACACGTAACATCGGTCCTCAGTGCCCATGTGGAAGCCAATGGGGGCCTAGCGTCCCGCCAGGCAGGTTTTCGGCCTAGGCACTCCACCGAGTCTGTCGTGGTGTCGGTCCTTAATAACCTCAGGGAGGGCATGGACCAAAACTGCCACCAGGCTCTGGTGCTCCTCGATCTTTCCGCCGCTTTCGATACGGTGGATCATTCCATCTTACTTTCCAGTGTCGGAGCGGCGGGGGTCGGGGGCTCAGCCCTGGTCTGGCTATCGTCCTTCCTGAGGGAACGCACGCAGGCGGTCCGGTTAGGGGATTTCTCGGCTACCCAACTCAAAGTCACATGTGGTGTTCCCCAGGGTTCTTCTCTCTCCCCTCTTTTGTTCAATCTTTATATCTATCCTTTGATCTTCGCACTTCAGCAACTGGAGGTCACTGTCTACAATTATGCAGACGACCTCCAGCTCATTTTCAATCTGTCCTCCTCCTCTCACTCTATTTCTAACTTTCAGTCTACTATGATTTTTATCAGGGACTGGATGAACCACAACCATCTGAAGTTGAACCCTGACAAAACAGAATTGGTCCTTACGGGTGGTTCCTCCAGTCCCTGGAACTCTTCCTTTTGGCCTTCTTCTCTTGGACCCTCTCCCACACCCTCTCCCTCAGTTAAGACTCTGGGCATCAAACTTAACCATCATCTCAACCTTCATTCACAAATCAGTTCTGTTGTTTCTTCTTGCTTTCTTGTTCTTCGAACTATTCGCTCTGTCTCTCGTTTTTTTTCTCCTCCTGCACTTAAGCTAATCATGTCCGCTCTGGTTGTTTCCCGGCTGGACTATGCCAACGCCCTCTACAACGGCATCCCAGCGTATAGTCTGCGGAAGCTCCAGCTGGTTCAAAACCAGGCGGCCAGATTGGTGCATGGTCTCTCTCGTTCCCACCACTCTACCCCTCTATTGAAGGCACTACACTGGCTACCTGTTAGGGAGCGATCCCTGTTCAAAACAGGCTGCATGGTCTTTCAGGCCCGCCAGGGCACTGCCCCTGCTTTCATCTCTTCATTGTTAAAAGAATATACACCTGCTCGTGAGCTTCGCTCGTCTACTCGAGCTCTTTTTCAGGTTCCCCGGTACAGACGTAAGAAATGGGGCGGAACCAATTTTTCATTCCTAGCACCATCCTTCTGGAATTCCCTCCCCGACCACTTACGTCTGGCCACACAATATTCCACTTTTAGAAAAGATCTCAAGACCTTTCTATTCACTCAGGCTTTCTGTAATGTAAACTGATCCCCCTTTCTATTTTTTTCTTTTTGCCAGTTCTCGTCCCTACTGCTAAAGTTGCTTCCACAGCGCCAAGAAACCGCCTGGTGAATGTTGCGCTATATAAATATTTTAAATTCAATTCAAATTCATACACTGTGGAGAAATACAGAGCTAAGAGAGATAAAACAACAAATTCGAAAGGTGCAACGTGCCTGGATCAAAACTAACACCAATCGAGACAAACTTCGCCTACAGAAACTTAACAGATTATACAAGTCAGCTATATAAAAAAGCTATTAAAAAAATACTATTCAGACAATTTAAAATGCTAAATTTGCAAATGACGAATTCTATAAAATTCTCACTGAATTTCGTAAACCAAATTGCCTAGAAGGAGCTCATCCAAAAGTTCACAGACATACTGGCAAATCATTTCATGGCCAAAGCAGACACATTGGATTCATATTTACAACAAAGAGAAACCACCAGTACCGACCCTTTTCCAAAACAGCAATCCAAGAATACGCTAACACAGTCTATCCATTCCGTCAAACAAATTTAACACAGTGAATTTATGGGCCTGGTCAAAGCAAGCAGGCATGCCAGCAGCCCTTTTTTGGGGGGGGCGTGGAGTTTCATATAGCGCAAACTCGACCCAAAGGTGTCCGAGAGCCTTACATGAGCACCAGTTGTGTTACAGATGTGCACATTCATTTTTGTTTTGCACGGGGAGATTAAATGATTTGCCCAGAATCACAGGATGTTGAGCGTCCCTACCGGGACTCGAACCTGGTTCCACAGTTTTGAGGTTGACCGCTCTAGCCATTAGACAACATTCTCTCTCCTCCTGATCAATGTCCACCACAAATCTTCAAGAGAATTCTTCTATCAACCTCTACTGCCACACCAGTAAGACGAATCATCAACAAATCCTTAACTACAAATATTTCCAGAAGAACTAAAAAAGCCATACATACGCCCATTACTGAAGAAAACAAAGCTGGACCCGCTGAACCCCAACAACTACAGACAGTTTACAAGTAGACCTTTCCGGGACAAACTGATAGAAAGAGCAGTATTCCCCCAGATGTCACAATTCATTGAAGATAATACAATACTTTCAGACTTCCAAATGGTATTCCACCCAGGAAGAGGCACAGAATCTACCCGTTTTGCCAACTGTGATGACCTTAAGAACACAGTTGACCAGAATAGGGTTACTGCCCTACTTCTCTTGGACCTCTCAGCTGCCTTTGGGATTCCGGAGTTGGGAGCACACCGCTGACCTCTTCCGCCGTATCGCCCCACTGCATCATGGTCTGTGCAGTTCAAGTATTTTCAGGAAACGTTTCAAAGCTCAATTTTCAAAGTATTTCACCTCAATCGGTGCAAGTAAGTACTTGTATTTTGATCATCTCTAGACACAAGCCTAGCTCGTGTTTCGGGATTGATTCCCTCATCAGTAGAGATAGATTCGGGGTTGCAGAACAGGTCGCCATACACCCGTCACGGGCCTCGTTGCCCCTGTGGCGAGCAGGTGCATCTCCAACAAGCTTGTCAGCTTATATGGCTACCGGGAGCCAAACAAATGGGATTCCGGAGTTGGGAGCACACCGCTGACCTCTTCCGCCGTGTCGCCCCACTGCATCATGGTCTGTGCAGTTCAAGTATCATCAGAAACAGTTCAAAGTTCAAATTTTTCAAAGTATTTCACCTCAATCGGTGCAAGTAATTACTTGTTTTGTGAGCATCTCTAGACACAAGCCTAGCTCGTGTTTCGGGATTGATTCCCTCATCAGTAGAGATAGATTTGGGGTTGCAGAACAGGTCGCCAAACACCCGTCACGGGCCTCGTTGGCCCTGTGGCGCGCAGGTGCATCTCCAACAAGCTCGTCAGCTTATATGGCTACCGGGAGCCAAACAAAGGGGATTCCGGAGTTGGGAGCACACCACTGACCTCTTCCGCCGTGTCGCCCCACTGCATCATGGTCTGTGCAGTTCAAGTATTATCAGAAACAGTTCAAAGTTCAACATTTTCAAAGTATTTCACCTCAATCGGTGCAAGTAATTACTTGTTTTGTGAGCATCTCTAGACACAAGCCTAGCTCGTGTTTCGGGATTGATTCCCTCATCAGTAGAGCGGAAGAGGTCAGCTGTGTGCTCTCTCAGACACCGTCAGCCAGATTAGGATGTGCTTGGAAACATGCTTTTCCGCGGCTGCTTTTCCGCCGTGGAAAAGCATGTGTAACTTCACTGCGGGGGCCCGTTGTGGGCCCCCTAGGTGAAGGGGGGGTGGGGGGTACCCCCCTGCATTTGTATGCAGTAAGCGGCAGGCACCGCGTGGTGCCTGCCACTTTCTACATACAAATGCAATGCGTGCATTTTTAACATTGCTGCGGGTGCAGCTTGAAGCTCCACCCGCCGCAATGTTAAAAATAGAGGATGTGACCGCCACCCTAGCGGTCACATCCTAATCTGCACAGAGGGAACGCCGCAGCCCATGCGGACGTTCCCTCCTATTCAGGGGTCGCGGACTGACTCAAGTCCGTCCGCGATCCTAATGACCCCCAAGGTTTCAACTTCGGAAAGTGCATAGTGCAAGTAAATAAATAAATAAATAAGTTAAGTAAAAAAGAGTCATAAAAGGGATGACCAGCGTTATGCCCGTATGTCAATTGATTAGGACCTGACACTGGCATTCCCCAGATCTACAGGTTACTTCCAAATAGAAGTTTTTGCGTAAATTGTAGAAGTCAATTAACAGTAAACCATTTCCCTGTAGCCTGACATTCGCTACCAGTGAATTAATTTGCTCTTGTCCAATCATAATGGCAACATCTGATTTAAAATGTCAGAGGCAACCACGGAGGAGTGTAATACCTGCTTATTTAAAAATAAAGTTAATGTTTTTCTCCCTAAGGATGTTCCAATGCTTCTTCGGTTGTTTTCATAAAAACCCTACGGGTACACCACATGGAAAATAGGGTAACTGCAACTGAGTAAACGATTGGGATACTGGAGTCATGCTTCAGTATCCTGAACACCTCAGAACAACGTCTACTTCCAAGGTTCCTACAAATTTGCTCCAGCCAGCGTTTTCTTGCTTTATAGTAGCCAGGGCAGCTAAAGAAGACGCGGAGTACTGATTCTTCGGGGTAATCACATGCCGGGCAATTCACAACTTGCATACCCCTCCATTTGGATGTAAAACAGCGAAGCGGAAGAACCCCATGCCTGAACTGTAGATAAAGCTTTCTGGCGGCTGCTGGTTTGATGACATCTAGGGCCGGCTCAAAGCAAAAACTATCTTTTATTTCTATAAAAGCTGAGGTTAGTTTGCCTATTTGGGGGCAACAATGAAGTTGAGCCATTCTATACTCCTCATAGCGGACCTTAATTTGTTTCCTTGATATTAAAGAACAGGCAGACTCAGGATCAACCCAACAATCTCCCAACCCCATACTGGTTAGCATATGTTTAATATGCGCTAGCCAAGGCAATTTGGCAGCCCCCACGCATTCATTACTTCTAGCAGTTCCTCCCTATATGATAAAAGTTCAGGGGTGGTCCACAGGCGACGCCAGTACATTAAGGGTTTAAGGTTTGATACTTCTGCAATTGCCATTAGCCCCAAGTCTAATCGGAGCGGAATTAGCGGGGTACTTCGTGGGAGTTTTAACAGCTGTCTAAGATAATGGTTCTCGGCCTGCGATAGGTTCTCAAGTTTGGAGTGACCCCATAGTTCTGTGCCATATAGCGCGCCTCCTCTGGCTTGAGCCTTATAGATTTCAATTGCAAGACTGACAGGTTTCTGACTAGACTTGCAGAAAACCTTCATGATGCCACCTGTCGATTGAGCTAATTTTAGTGTTGATTTAATAATGTGAGCCCCCCCAAATCCATGGTTTCTGTAATGGTGATGCAGAGATAAATGAAAAAGGAAACACTTTCGAGGGGTTTGCCATTTAATGAAGGGTTTGAACGTGTACTTTTTGGGCTATTGAACGCCATAAATTTGGTTTTCTGTGAATTTATTTCTAATCCTCTTTCGCTACTGAATACTTCAAATTTATTGAGAACCCTTTGTATCCCCATAGTTGATTTGGCTACCAGAAGAGTGTCATCAGCAAACATCATTGCTGGAATTTTACGGGAGGTTAACTTAGGGGCATCAAGGTATTTTTCTGCTAACAGGGAATCTATCAGACCATTGATATATAGGCTGAATAGAGTTGGGGCAAGCACACAGCCCTGGTGGACGCCACGTTTAATCGGAATGGGTGCAGTTAACTTTCCATCCTTGCCAAACCTGATTTGCGCGAAGTTGTCCTCGTTGAGTCGTTTAATGTGATGGATTAAATATACTAGAATCCCCATCTCACAAAGGACTGTCCACAGTTTTTCCCTCGGGACCAGATCAAAGGCTGACCTCAGGTCTACAAATATTAAGTAGTGACTACCCCCTCCAGACACACGGTCTTCCAGTACAACAATTGTAGTCTTAGTAATTGGTCCAGGGTAGACAATTTTTCCCTGAACCCCGCCTGTAAGGGGGATAGTATCTCCTTTTCCTCCATCCAGGATTGTAGCCTGAGAAGCAAGATACGAGCAAAGATTTTTTGTGAAATGTCTATCAGGCTGATTGGATTATAGTTGGTTGGGAGGAGAGGTGAACCTTTTTTAAAGATCGGAATTATTTCCACGCCAAACCCAACTAGAGGGACCTCTTCGTCCAAGTTCGGGTCTACCAATGATTTGGGAACAGAGGTGCCAGTATTGACCAGACCCCAAAAAGTCCTCATATCCCTTTCCCCTAGGGAATTATAATATAATATAATAAAGATCCACAATCTTTTCTGTGGAACGTATACCCATTAGATGTATCAGACAAGGATCTCCCATTGCACGCTCTTACTGAGTGTTTCAAAACAAGGCAATTCATCTGAATCACCAAGGGGGACCATTTTTTAGCTGGTGGACATCTAGACTCCGGAATTTCCCAGAAGTTATCCTCATCATATAAACTATCCAGCAACAAACCCTCAAGAGGCTCAAACTGACAGTTAAAATCCCCACCTAGGATCACCACATGCTTTACCGCAATGGGGCCTAGGAATATGGTTAATTCCTCCAATTTGGTGGACTCTTTGCCCTTGGGAGTAGGTCTAGACTATACATTTAAAAGGGCAACAAAAGACTTTGATGGAAACTGCAGTATGACACATAATATGTCATTTGAACCTGTGTCAATCTGCTTGGCTGTGCATCCCAAATGGACACCTACCCATGCCATAGGCCTCCAGATGGTCTCCCTTTACCCCCAGATGTTGTGGGGATGCTAAAAGAAGCATAACCTGATTTAAAAACCTCCCCTCTTGCCCATGTTTCCTGAAACATGCAGATCTCAAATTGACTAGTAAAAGATTCCCAATCAGGGTCATCTCTCTTGTTGTTCATACCCGCAGTGTTCCATGATAGAACCCTTGTTATCGGACACTTGAGTGGATTCTGTTTGATAGGGACTAAAGGGGGTAAATGCATTAACACATTTGTTATTCCAGTATCATCCTCAACATTTGACCCTGTGGGTAAACAGTATTTAAGATTTTCAGTCAAGGCTGTGTCACCACCGTGGTGGGTGCAGCTTGGGGAGCCGCTCATGCTCCCTCCGGCTAGACCCTCCCCACTCGGGAGATATGGCCCTGTAACATGAACCTGGGTCAAAGTGTCTACTAGTAAATTGCATGTTTGCGCCTTATTATTTAGGGAATTTTCCTTTAGTCAATCTACTCCATCTAGGCAGCTGAACCTATTCCCATTAGGAATGTTAAAAATAGATTGGTTATGCCAGTACTGACCAGGATGGGGCAATAAAGGATTATTAAGGTCAGGTCTCCATCCCTGCTCCTGGTGCCAAGTATGCTGATGAAGCCTATTGGGGGGTGGGGTAAAAATAGCCTAAAGGAAATAGTGAAATACCACCCTTGTTCCTCCCAGGCTCACTAGCTAAAACTCTTTGGGTCATCTGTGGATTTCTAAAATTAATTACTATGCAGTCTCCTTGTATGTCCTTGTGTCGTCTGCCTATCCAACCCACCCTTCGTGTGGTTAACATCTCTCCAACATTCTTGTAGCTAAAATTGCTATGATTCACAAGCCAGTGGACACATTTGTTCTTTAATTCTTTGGGGGAATTCTAATTGGCCCCTTCTAAGTTAAGGTATACCAGCAAGGATCAGAACGTATGGGGTTAATGCAGGAGGTAAATTTATAACTGGAGGGGAATAAATATGATTATTGCCTTCTAAGTTTAAAGGGGTTCCTCCATCCACCTGTCTGGAGTTTCATTGTAATTCCCCTATGGGTTTAGGCAATAAGGGTGTATGGTTTGCTAAATTCGCTGTAACCGGGGGTGGCCTTACCACACTAACTTCATTTGGCTTTGAAGCCTGTAACTCCCCATCTGGGTTTAATGGTGGGTCTTTTTCGGTGGGGATAGGGCAGGGGTTAACCAAATGATTGCTCGTGGTGGCCTGACCTTGTATCTTACTATCAGGGCTAGCAATACCCTTGGTTATCCCCCTAGATTTTGTCCACTCATTAAATATTACAGTCAGCCCATCAATCCTTACTTGTACAGGTATAAGTTCATCCTTGACTATTACTCTCATTTGCGTCTGAAGATCCACCACCAACTTTGTAACCCACACTGGCTGATCACTTATAAATTCTGTGCTATCTTCTAGATTTCCACTCCCTGAATTTCCTTTTTCAGGAGTTGAACCCTGTGGCTTTTTCCTTCTTGCAGTCGGTTTCGCATTGGCTTTCGGTTTAGCTTTGCCTTTCTGCCCGGTTGGTTTGGCATATTGACCACAGGTGACTCGGGACCGACTACTTCGATGATTGGAGGTTGGTCATAAGATAACTCTCTTACTGAAACCCCTGTGACTTGTGTAGGACTGGAGTTTGGAGTCAGGGACAGTCGTCTCTCAGTCCGTTCTATTTCTGTAGCCACAGCTCCCAGAGCTTTTTCCAACATCCTATCTATAGACGTGGGTTTAGTGCTTGTTTTGGGCAAGGCTAGGGTCTGTTTCTTCTCAACACAAGACCATTTCCCCATTTTGCAATCTCTTGGGTTGGACTCTCGCGTAAAATCTTAAATCTTTTAGGTTTCGGGTGGGCGAGGTGAGTGATTTAACTAAGACCAACACTACCAAGAATATATACTACTACAAGGCTGTCTAAAAGGTGAACCAATACTATAAAGCACTATCTCGAACAATCAACTAAGCAAAAGTGATCTACACACACAAGATTCCTCTGTGTTCTTAATACAAAAACATTTGTAGTGCACAATATGCCAACTAAATACCACTAAGTAGAAATGGGCAGTTCCAGATGAGTATCAGTCTAAAAAACACATCAACTGTACCTCAGTTTCAAGTCCCGCATGTAAATATTAGAGGGGTGGCCCAGCCCAGCCTCTTCCGGCCTCTGACGGGCCCTGGTGCAGGAGAGCCGGGCCAATTATGAGGGCCTTGGTCAACCTCCAGCTGCGTCACGAGCCTGCGCCTTTCTAGGACCCCTGGGTGATGTAATTCACAGCTGAGCCGTTCACCTCACGGCTGTTCCGGTGGCGCTGCAAGGGTTCCCACTGGCCCAGAAGCGATACGGGCAGGGCAGGATGGAGCAGGGGCAGGTGCACGTTGGCCGTTCCCCTCATGGCGGGCTTTCACTCCCAAAGAACATTTATTATTCATCTTTGTGGCTGGATTGTTCCAAAGTGGGGATGGGAGGAGAAAAGTATGGATTAGATCACTCTCAAAAACATCTCCTGTACATAAGGTTTTATAACATGCATTTAAGAGGTCATGTTTGAATTCAATACTTTGTATATTGACAGCAGGTTCTCCCAGTTGTTTACTAAATTATATTTCTCAATCTCCTTTCCACCATCGATCAACTAAAAATAGGCTATAGCTAGTTGTATAGTCATTATATATTTTTCCACCAAGTTGGCCAAAACATTTTCTTGCACGTTTAAAGTATCAGAGGTCTCTTTTTAGGTTTCGCCTGTCGAAAGCTGCGCACCGCGCAACTTTTCGGCGCAGGCGAAATCTTATGTGTACAGTATGTGTGTGTTGTCCCGCCCCTCTGTTCCATTGGCTAGCTCAATAAATGGAAGGTAGTCATTGGAACAGAGATCTGTCCGTGAATGCCGGAGCAGATTCGTGGGCATTCCCGAGAATTTTAGGCTTTTGCCCACGTCATGCGACTGTGGGTGTGTTTTTTTTTTTTTTAAAGCTTTGTTTTCGCCATTTCGGAAGTGTCCTATGCAGGGGTGGGTTGCGCGATGTCTCGCTGTCCGTTCCCGCACACCCTCCCGCTGTCCGTGTGCCTGTTCCTGCCCCCCCCGCTGTCTGTGTGCCCGTTAACCCGCCCCCCTCCCGCAATCCATTTGCCCGTTCCCGCCCCCCCTCCCGCTGTCCGTGTGCCCGTGCTTAATGCCCCCTTCACCGCCAAGCAAGACATATTGCTTTTGATGGCTCTCTTTTCCTTCGCTGGCCTCGCGCCTGAGACGGTGGGTGGCCGGGGCTGGCACGGGGCAGCCTGAATGCGCGCTGATGAGGTAGCTGAGCGGGTTAAGGTTTTCCTGGAGAGATCTGCTTATCACTTGGTCGAATCGCTGGGAAAGTGTGTCCGGGAGGCAATACAATTAGCGTTTTGTTAGTCGGCTTATTGTAGCCATTGTTGTTAACAGCGTTTAGAGGCACGGTGACAGCTTTACATATGGTGTGTTTGCATATTGATAAATCTTCAGAAATATACACGCGCCTCTTTCTGCACCCTATCACGGCTTAACTTCCTTTGCGGCACCCAGTAAGCTGGTGTCCTTTCTGACTGGATCTACCCAGGTGGAGTTGGGGTTTACAAATGTTTTGCCTGGTGGGGCGGAGTAAAACTCGTCATCTCC
This sequence comes from Lissotriton vulgaris, assembly GCF_964263255.1. Taxonomy (NCBI): domain Eukaryota; kingdom Metazoa; phylum Chordata; class Amphibia; order Caudata; family Salamandridae; genus Lissotriton; species Lissotriton vulgaris. The sequence goes on along the minus strand of NC_141689.1, from coordinate 888,685,437 downwards.
CCCGCACTGCTTTCCGCCTCTCTTGTAAGCTTACACTTCGCCAACAGTTTATTCTTACCCCAGTGGCCTCTGTTCATTAATCTTGTCCCATCCCTTTACTGTCCTCTCTTCTTTCCCTGGTGATCCTTTCCTGCCTGTCTTCACTCCATCCCCATGCTCTGCCCGCCGTTGGCTCTCTTCTCTCGTCCTCTTTCCTATCTGTCCCTCGCGTCTTCTTCACCCATAAGACTCCCTCCCAAGCTCCTCCCCCATTCATCAGTCCCGTTCACACTTTTTTAAATGTCCCCCTACCTTCCCTCTCTTCTGCCCTCACTCACCCCTCTGCCCCAGCCGTCCCCTCTCGCATTTCCCCTCTATTTCCTCGTTGGTTCCTCGCTCTGCCTTTCCCTCTCTTTCTTCTCCTCGCACCCCGACTAGCTCAACCTCCTCCATTCGCCGTCCCTCCTGCCCGCTCACCGTTGTCCTCACACACCCCTCTCCATTTCGGATGCCCCTCCTTTCCTTTCTCCCTCCCATCCTCTCACATCCTCCATTGATACATTGTACTCGCCCTATCTTTCTTTTGCTTTCCTCTTCCAAATCTACCTCTTGCCCTCTCGGCTCATTCCATGACCCGCCGCTACCCCTTTACTCCGTCCCCTTTCTCTCTCTCTCCCTCTCTTGTGCTTTCTCCACATCTTTCCCTCTCAGCTTTCTTTCTTCCCTCTTACAGTTTTGGTTTCTCTCGTTCTCTCACTCTCTCTCCCCTCCTGCCGTCTCTTTTCCTCTCACCCCTCCTCTTTCCTCGCTCAATCTGTGCCCCTCGTGTCTGCTCTCTCTGGTCACCAGAAGAGACAGAGCCTCCCACCGCCGCAAAACCGCCCGCCATAGAAAGAGCGCAAGGGACAGGAAACGAATAAACAATGGAATGAAAGACACACAACCAAGAGTGGAACACTTAAAGCTGCTCCAGAGAGGGGGAGCCGAGCAGGTCCACCTGGAAATGTACATATGTAGAGACACTTCCCCGGGAAGGCCCCCCCCGATCAGACCCTTTCAATTATTCAATAGCTAGAGCAGACCAAGTGACTGCCAGGTGCAATACATCAGGCTTAGGAAGGGCTTTCATTAGATTCGGAGAGATTCACGCTGATCTCTCCCTCCATCCCTCCGCCCTCACTCCTGTGTGGGTGGCTCTGTGTGTGTGTGGGTGGCTCTATGTGTGTGTGGGTGGCTCTGTGTGTGTGTGGGTGGCTCTGTGTGTGTGTGGGTGGCTCTGTGTGTGTGTGGGTGGCTCTGTGTGTGTGTGTGTGGCTCTGTGTGTGTGTGTGTGCTTGTGGGTGCAAATGCAATAGGTCTCGCATTTGCGAGAGATTAAGCTATTGGCATTGTAAATGACAATGCCATTTATTTATCTGTTTTCCAAACCAACACATAAATAAAAAATTTGTCATTTTTTCTTCTTCCCATGTGAAAGCAATTGCACTATGATGTTGGCTTAAATTTTACCCCGAAGCAAGAGACTCAGATAACTCTACAGGGCACACTCCACAACTAAATTCACATGTATTGTTGGTGCTATCAGTTCTAATAGCAAGAGACTGAAACCCATGCTATTCCCATTTGAATTTCAGAGCACACAGTTTTTGCATTGAATACTTTTATGGAGCTCTATCAAATAATTTTCCCCACTAAAAATCTACTCTCTTGATACCACTAAGAGGGTACTTTACGGACAATTGAAAAGTTAGATGCAAGATTCTGTATTTCAAAGGCAGCAAAGGTAAACGCAAGGTCTAGGTCATTTAAGATGACGTGCTAATATATTTGCTTGAGGTTCTGCACAACTGTACCTTGAACAGTTTTTGAAATGGTAGACATATATATCATGTAATGTGTTTTCAAAACCAAATCGAAAACAAGCCACCAGGCAACTACATGCACGCAACAGATTTACATTTAAATCCAAGGAGAGGGAGTATATATATTTAAATAGAAGAAAACATTAATGGCTATCTCAATTTGTCAGGCATGTATTCCATGTTACAAGTAGGCCGCTAAGAAGGTATATTTCATTGGAAAGGCAATGTCAGAACTAGTTTGTTTCACAAACAGTAAACTTTGAAGTGGAAACATAGTTGCATTTCAAAACCACATTTAAATTACATTGCATGCCTTATATGACAAAATGCTCCATGTTTTGTTATGGGAGGAGACAGTTTTATTTCCTGTGTATAAAACTCAGATTGACAATGAAAGCAAAATATTTGATTTATTTATTTATAAAGTTGTAAATAGCGCGGACTTGATCCCGAAGGATATCAGAGCGCTTTACAATTATTAGAGCTCTCTCTGCTCTATCAGCATTGGCTCCATAACCCAGCATTATCTCAGTTGTAGTAAAAACCACCTTCAATCCCTGTCGATTTCTTAATACATTTAAGACCTCTTGCCAGAAAGGCGCTAACATAGGAAAGGGACACGCCTCTCACTACAGCCTCTCCTGTGGCACGGGTACCGGAGTGTGCCTCACAGCTCCCTAAGGCCTCTACAGGTTCAGTCATGGCATCAGAAATAGAGAGAGGGACCCAGAACCTGCTTTAGCCTTGGTGGCACCTGGTAGACAGTCTTTCTTTGCCACCTCCCCCAGTGACCTCCTTCGCCATGTATTCCCTCCCTACCACCCGATAACAATGCCTTTCATTCCACCATGGTTTCTCTTTCACATGCATTTTATTTATTTTATAGTGCTACTCATACCAGTGTAGGGTGTTAGAGCACTTTGGATCACACATATTATAAAGACACAATGAATCATACGTGTGTAAATCAGTCTATAGGAAAAGTTACATAAGACAAACAAAGATCTAAAGCCATCGTTATTTTACACACATGCCACCTCACTTTGACCTGGATATATAACATAACATTCACCGCTACAGTGTTGCCGCTGAATAACAAGTGTTTATTGTTAACTTTATTTAGAGGCTGGGGAAATCCCTGGGACTAGAATTTAAAGTGTTTAATGGAGGCAGAGATTTCTCCATTAGTTCTTCCTGCTCGAAATCAGCTGTGTCAATCAGTTTGAAGACACACACACACACACATATATACACATGCATACATATATACACATGCATATACACACACACATGCATATACACACATATATATATAGATATATCTATCTATCTTAGTCAAGGTTACTGGGAAATGTAACCTAAGGTATGTTGCAAAACAAAATGTACGCCAGGAAGATGCAGCCAATACAAAGCACACATTTATATGAAATAATTTGTTTAATAATTGTACGCTAACGTGTTCACACAAAATCCAGGAACAGAATAGTCCATTAGATATTTAAAACTTTTAATTGACTCATTTTTTATAAGACTGGGATTTCTCTAGGTAAGAAGAAGCCGAGTAAGCACAAGTACATTTTCTCATGAAACGAAAGTAAAACATTTTTTAAAGATCTTTTTATTAAATCAGAAACAGGTTAGTGCATCACACTACATCACAGCCATAGATAGGAAAAATGTCAAGTAAGCATCATTAAAACATTGAACACACTTTCTTCGCTACCGGCCCCACAAGAAACAGAAGCAAAATTGAGCAAGCTGTCCCTGACGATTGATGTATACGTTTCTACTACCACGTGTTTTGGATAGGGTCTACAGTAAACTGTATTCCATTGTTCGAGGCCTTCTCGTGCGCTGTGGACTCCCTCACTCCGTTATTTTGTAGGACTGATATTAAAAAAAAAAAGCAGAGTGATCATCCTGTAAAAAGTTGTTCTTTGGAAAGTGTAATTTATAATATAGATTTTTGTTTTTAAAACTTTCTTAGAATATATTTCTCCACATGATGATATCTAACAAAGCAGCCCATCACAATCCGGATTCAGACGAGACCACAGCACAGAGACAGCCCTCATCGCCGCCACAGACGACATCAGGCGCCAACTAGACAATGGCGAAACATCTGCCCTCATCCTCCTGGACCTGTTGGCCGCCTTCGACACGGTCTGCCATCGCACTCTAAAGACACGCCCCCTAGAAGCCGGAATCCAAGAGAAGGCCCTTGACTGGACCACGTCCTTCCTCTCTGGCAGAACTCAGAGCGTCCGCCTTCCACCCTTCCAATCCGAAGCCACCGACATCATCTGCGGCGTCCCCCAGGGCTCATCCCTCAGCCCGACTCTGTTAAAAATCTACTTGGCCCCCCTCGCACAGGTGGAAACCAACCTTCACGAGGTAATGAAGGCCCTCGCCAACTGGATGAGGAGCAGCCGTCTGAAGCTGAACTCGGACAAGACGGAGGTCCTCATCCTCGGACCCACCCCCTCAGCCTGGGATGACTCCTGGTGACCGACCACACTGGGAATAGCACCAACACCCACCGACCATGCAAGCAACCTAGGAGTCATCCTCGACTCCTCTCTCTTCATGTCTAAGCAGGTCAACACCGTCTCCTCCTCCTGCTACAACACCCTCTGCATGCTCCGCAGGATCTACAAGTGGATCCCGACCGAAACAAGAAAAACGGTTACACAGGCCCTCGTCAGCAGCAGACTGGACTACGGCAACGCACTCTACGCAGGAATCCCAGACAAACACCTACGTCGACTACAACGCATCCAAAACGCCTCCGCCCAACTGATCGTCAACGTCCCCCGCCGCAGCCACTTCACCCCCCACCTGAGAGACCAACGCTGGATCTCCGTCGACAAGAGGATCACCTTCAAGCTCCTCACCCACGCACACAAAGCACTCCACAACGCCGGACCAGCCTACCTGAACAGCAGACTCAGCTTCTACCCCCCCACCCGCCAGATCTGCTCCGCCAGCCTCGCACTCAACGCTGTCCCCCGCATCCATTGAATGACCTCCGGCGGCAGATCCTTCTCCTACCTCGCCGCCAAGACCTGGAACACCCTCCCTACCCACATACGGCAGACCCAAGACCTACTCGCCTTCAGAAGACTCAAGACCTGGCTCTTCAAACAGTAGCAGCACCCCCCCCCTCCCCTTAGGGCCTTGGGACCCTCACACGTAAGTAGCGCCCTTATGGACAGTGGGGTACAGAATCTAGCCACTTCATCTATTAAATTGGATAAATCTAACATAGCAGAAATGGAAACAAGTCAGCATACATTTTTTAACACACTTTATTGATTACCGCAATATATCATGTACCATCTTGTACAAACCTTTCAAATACAGTCTTTTTTGTTTTCCTCCCATCATATCCTTACCAGTGTGTTTATACACAGCAATTTAGTTGCCCAAGATCTTTCAGTGTAAGAGAAGCGTACAAGGAATATCTATGGCCTGACTCCTTCTCCAAACCAATAATAAACATGTAGTGTCAACTCTATAATTCAAAGTTGTGCATATTTAAAGTCAAATCAGTGACATAAAGGAAACCCCCAACTATTCCCCCCCCCCCCCACCCACTCTTCTCTCCCACCCTAACCCCCTCCCGGTCAGTCGCACCGCATCATCGATGATAACAGGGAGTCACTCAGAGCGATCTCCCAAGGGTACATTTTACAGGGTAGAATTCTAGTATCTCTGTTCTGCACTTTACTGTGGCGTGGCGTCTTGTGTAACTTTTCAGTACTTGAGATGATATGTCAAGATATCATCCACTAGAGTTTGTCACTTAAAGGTAAGTATGATAGTTCTTAACTTGAAGCACAGTTACTTTATTTTCATACAACACAGTAGGTCAACGCAAAAACTTTAGAAACAAAAACTCTGAACATTGGGTACTATGGGAGGAAGAGCCAAGCTGGCGACCGAGATGGCTGCATAGACGCTCGGCTCCGTGAGCCTTCTCACCCCACGCATACTTCCTGGCAACTATCCTGAGCCGTAACGGCATATTTAAGTAGGCGAAGGAAAACTTTCACTGACCGTTTGCTCCTGAGGCTTTTACGTGCGGCAGACCCGTGGAAATGTCCCCTACTGTTTTGCGGCCTTCACAGAGCTGGGACCGGGGTGTCGAGTGAGAAGAGCAGCCGGCCGCGACTGCGACAACAGCGGCCACTGGTGGAGGTGAGGAGTCGGCCGGAGGGCACCGGAGATCTGATGGGCCGATGGCGACAGTGACGACCCAGTCCATCTAGCGGAGTGCCTCGTGGGATGTGCGGTAAAGCAGGGTCGAGGGGAGTGCACGATACTTGGCCCCCTTTCCAGTGTTGTGTCCGGGCATAACTAATGACTTCTCCCGGAATTGGCGGGCGGCTCCCAGGGAGCGGAGGAGATTTTGTTTAGCCTTTTGGTGGTCCTTCGCTGGGAAGCCTGCCTTGACTTTCTGGGTCCTCGCGGTGAATCCTGTTGCGCCCTGGTGTGGGGCCCGGTCCCGAGGTGAGGTGGAGAAGGACGAGGCCGGATCAGCTAAGATGGCGGCTGGCACCCTCTTACGCAGACCACATCCAGGCAGAGAAGCTGCTGTGCGGGAGAGTCCTGGGGTCTGGCGACACGAGAAAGAGCCCACGTCCAAAGATATACTGGCTGCGCTAACAACCCTGCATACGACCCTGTTCCGTGACACCAGGGATCTGGGAAGAAGGATGGCCGCCATTGTTGTCCCACCATTCCACACGGGCATAGTTCGATCTCAAGGAAGCGCCGATGCACCCGCCTCTGCGTCAGTGATGAGTGCTCCAGCTACGCCTATGTTCGTGGAGACGCTGGAAGACCCGGTTCATGAGATCGCCTTGGACAGATCTGTTGTACATGTGAGTGACTGGTCGGGGCACATATCTAATCAGCGGCTGGGGAAACAACGCCGATCTATGGTTTGGGCTGCCCCGGCGACGTTTCAGCGCTTGCCGGATGGTGTGACTCTCTTTCCCTGGCTGGTGAGACTGTGTTCGGACTGGAGGATGTATTCTGGGTTGATACTGACACAGACGGATTTCGGCCATACATATTCGGCTGGGTTTTGGTGGCTGAAGTCCCATGGAGTAATAACACTGCCCGGTCCGCCCGGATCACTTGAACCCTCCATGCTGCTCTGTATTCCGATTGATAGGTGGGCGTATGTTGGTACTACAGATAGAAAAGGCCAGGGGTGAGACCATCTAGGACTTAGTGGACTTATTGTTGGCTGACGGTGATTTGGGGGACACTCGGCGGGGATGTTATTGATTGTGTTATCGGTGATTAATGTTTTCCATGGCTAATCTGATCTTGCTTTTAGGATGTTTACTGTGTGCGGTGGTGGGGGGGGGGGCGGGTGGCCGGATCGATGGCCCTCCTCCACATTTTTCTTCTTTTTCTTCTTCTTTCTCTTTTTCTATATTTCGGGTCTCTTATTTAGGGCGACAGGCACACTGCTGGGGGGGGGTAGGCCGTAGCCTTCTGCAGGGGTGCAGGGTGGGGGGTAGGGGGATGGGGTTTGTTAATTTGTCCTTTCTTTGTTTCTATGGCCCTTTGTCTTTCTTCCTTTTTGGTGTCGTTGTTTTTCATGTTTCCTACAGTATGTTTCGTTTTGAGGGGTGGAGTGCAGCTTTGCTATGGTACGAGTTTGTTTTTACATTTATCCTGACAGTACTTCAAACGTATTTGCACTATTTGCTGATTTCCTGCTTCATGCTTGCTATCGTAGGACCATGTATGACCGTATGGCATTGATTCGGAGTTTTTCTTTATTGTAAAATGAACCTTCTCGAATCCTGAATCTTGATCAGTACGCTTGAATACAAGTTCTATCCTGGACACTTATTAGACCCCGATTTTCGGGCTGCTGTATTTTCCCACATTGATTTGCTGTACTTACGACTTGACTAGCGGCCGGCCGGGGTGGTTGTCGGCCCATGCTTGTATTTGCTTGAAGTAACAATAAAGGTTCTCAAAAAAAAAAAAAAGAAAAACATTGGTTACTATGGGAAAAAGAGTGTTAACGGTTTACTGGTAAGTAAACGACTTACAAGTATGAATTTTGGGGATTAGGACCAAGGTTGTCCAAGGCCCAGGTAGGCAATTAAATTGCACCGCCAGTGGCACCGGAGGCGGCCGGGTAAAGAGTGCAGGGACCCAATGTTAGCCAATGAGGCTGAGGGGCCTTTGGTCAGGGACTGCTTAAGAGCAGGCCACTTGACTGTGAAAACAAAACTCCTGGGATTAGACTCCGCTCTGCAGAGCCAACAATCCACACAGGAGCTGCCCCACCTGTAGCACAGGGGCGGCCAGGTGCAGAGTGCCAAGGAGACGTCGTGGACACTGTGGATTTCAATGGAGATCTCCAGTTTGGAAAAGATGCTGCAGGCTCAGTCAGGGAGGCTTTCTGAAGGAGACCACTTGCTGGAGAGGTAAGTTGGGTTCTTGGGGGAGTTCTGGACACTGTCAGTTTGGCCACCCAAGGCCGTGGAGCGTCGGGTGCAGGGGTGGCTTTTGGCTTCGGATCTTCTCATCAGCTTCGGTCGCAGGGACCCATTAGGTTGAGGCTGCAGGTGTTGGCTCAAAGCTTGAGGGAGGTCGGGGATCACCAGGTCCGGATCGCTGGGGAGACCTTCTCGTGATGTTGGGCCACTCAAACTCGGGCATGGGCATTGGGTGCAGAGTGGTGCTGAACTGGGGAGCCGCCTGGATCCAGGTTCTGGTCTTGGAGTCTTTGTTGAGCAAATCCAGTGCTCATGGGAGTCTAAGTTGAGTGCAGGGCAGGTGCTCTGAGTGGGGGTGTTGGACATGTCGCTGTTTCTGCTGTAGTCAGGTCGGAGTTGGGACAGGCCAGTAGGGCTAGGGCCAAAGCAGTTGGTGTCCTCTTTATCCTGGGTCAGCACTGCTCTCCCATCCTTCTTTCTTCCTCGAATCTGAGGAGGCAAGGTTCAGGGTCTCCCCTAAATACTAAATTTAGGGATGTTTACAGGGGTGTGCAGGTCAAAACCAATGAGTCCCTTCCTTGGGGTGGGTACAACCCCCAATATGCCACCCTACAGTGGGAGGGGGGTATGGCCTCTCTCTAATTGGCTGGGTCCCCACATCTTCAATATTGAGGGGACTCAGGTGTGTGCTTCACCACGTCTCCCCCACCTGAGGGGTCGGGTTGGCAAAGGTGGGCACACCTCTCCTCCTAACTTGGTTTCCCCGCTGATTCTCCTGTCCAAAGTGGGGCCAGAACCAGAGGGAGCCCGTTCCTGGGGGTAGCAAAAGGCAGGGACAGCTTAGAAAGGCGGCTGGCCTTTGAAGCTTCCCCATCATAGACCCAGCCCATCCTGGGGGAGGAGGTATGACACTTATGCCTAGGATAGGCTTTGCTTCGGGACCCAGAGAGAGAGGCCCTCTACTCAGGAGCTACGTTCCCTCTAGTGCGCGCGCGCACACATGCCCTGATATCCCCGCGCACTGCCTCGCGTGGAGCGCGCACATAGGACGTCGCGGGAGAGAGTCGCGTCGCTCGCTTCTTTATAGCGCGACTCTCTCCCGCGACGTCCTGTGTGAGCGCTGAGGATTGCAGGTAAGGAGGCGGGGTGGGACTTGTAGCCTTAAGATTAATATACTAATAAAAATGTAAACAGACATATCAGTGCTGTTCTCTAACCTGTCAACCCACACATTCCCCACTCTCCCCGTACAGGGACGGCTTCAGCAGGTGTGTATTTTGGAGTTTGGCAAGCTGTGCTCTCTGACCTTGGTTTCACAGAGCAGAGCAGCAGTGCAGATAACTTTTATTTATGCGGCCGATGCTTCACAATGCGCTGCAGATTTATTCAACATAGCATTTAGCATTTTTAAACACTCGCCTTTTCAATTAATTTCTCAGGTGAGTATTTTTCCAGACGCGCGCAATCTTTTAATTGAGGGCGAGGTTCCCCACAATCACAGTAAAGGTGCTGGTAATCATTTTAATAATGTAAAGTGGCAGTCTGATTATTTCTATACTAGACCCTCTATAAAGTCAGAAGTGGAGGGAACGGCCAGCTCGCGTACTTGATGTGGAGTGAGTCCCGCACTGTGACATGTTCAGTGCAGTGTCTACGAGCAAAAGCCAGTCATCATACGCAATAGTTATCAGCACTGTGAAAGCATATCCACCGTTTCTATGTTCCAAAAGTACACCCTTGGTGTCTTATTCATGGAAATATTTCAGAAGAGACTAATTGCATTGTGCTGGCTCGTGATGCATCTAATCCATTTAAACAAAAGCAGTAGCAGCAATACAGGCGCTGAGGATTACAGGTAAGGATGGGGGGGGGGGGGCTGGTGGGGTTGTGGCAATGTGTGAGCGCGGGGCAGACTGTGGCCTTTTGTTTTAGTATTGTTGTTAATCGAAGCCCCTTCACGGGCTCTGATTAACATCAATACTTGAAGGCCACAGTCTGCCCTGCGCTTTACTAACAAAAGAGTAGCCACTTTCCAAACACAGCGTGTGCTAAAGTGCGCGCTGTGTTTGGAAACTGTCTACGCTTTTGTTAGTAAAGCGCGGGGCAGACTCTGGCCTTTTAAGTATGGGTGTTAATCAGAGCCTGTGAAGGGGCTCCGATTAACAACAATATTTAAACAAAAGGCCACAGCAGCTGGGGAAACGAGCAGAACATCAGGCAAGCGGGCGGAAAGGCACAAAAAACAAATGGGACAGAGAGCATAAAGGCACAACAAAAACGAGTGGGACAGAGCAGAGACAGAGAGCATAAAGGCACAAACACGAGTGGGACAGAGACAGAGAGCATAAAGGCACAAACACGAGTGGGACAGAGACAGAGAGCATAAATGCACAAAAATTTGTGGGACAGAGACAGGGCATAAAGGCTCAAAAAACGAGTGGGACAGAGGGCATAAAGGCACAAAAACGAGTGGGACAGAGGGCATAAAGGCACAAACAACGAGTGGGACAGAGGGCAGACGGGCACAAAAAACGAGTGTAACAGAAGGCAAAAGGGGCACAAAAACGAGTGGCACAGAGGGCAGACGGGCACAAAAAACTAATGGCACAGAGGCAACATACAGAAATATAGGGGCAGCTAAGAACAAAAGGCAGAACGGGCAGAGAGGCACAGGGGCAGCGAGGGGAACTGAAGGGAAAACTGGGCAGAGACACGGGCAGTGAGGGGTACAGAAGGAAAGACCGGGCAGAGAGAGCACGGGGACAGCGAGCGGAACAGAGGGAAGAAAAAGGGGCACGGTCCACGTACAGGCAGCGGGGAAGACTGACAACAGCAGTCACAGGCACAACAATGAAAATACAGGCAATACAATAAATTTGCAAACTGCCCTTAAGACCCTTATTGTTGCACTTTATGGGTGAAAATGCACCATCTTTTTACTTTTTAAAGTATACGTTTTGAGTGCCATTTGGCGCCGCAAACACACGCGGTTTAGTTCCTGGCGCACATAGCCATGGTTGCAGTGCACAGAGACCCTCCATTGCCGCACACAGAGGAAAAAAATTAGAGGGAACATTGCTCAGGAGTCCAGAAACCTGTCTGGTAGTTGAAAATGGGGGGCAGCCATTCAGGCACTACATCAGGGCTTGTCTTTTTTCAGGGGGCATCTCCAAGATGCCCTCTGTGTTCATTTTACATTTAATCCCAAACTGGTATCAGTGTGGGCTTAATGTGCTGAGAAGGTTGCTACCAAACCTCCCAGTTTTCAGTGACGCCATTATGGAGCTGTGGAGTTCGTGATGACCAACATCCAGACCATATACTCATTATGGCTTTACTGCACCTACAATGTCTAAGAATGGACTTAGACATTGTAGGGGTACAGTGTTCATGCAACTGTACCCTCACCTGTGGTCTAGTCCACCCTGGTTGAGGGGTGGCTTATCAAGGCCACAGGCAGTGGACTGTAAGCATGGCACACATAGATGTTTGCCAAGTTGACTCTTCACTTCTTTTCTCTGCACCAGAACATGCAGTCTGCAATTGCGGTGTGTGGCTATTAAGGTGCAGGGCCTCTAAGGACGGCACACTAGGTAGCGCAGCCCCAGGGGCCTTCCTTGTCACAGTGCCTTTGGTACCCCTGGTACCTTTTACAAGGGGCTTACCTGTGGACAGAGATATGCCAAATTGGGGATACAAAGGTACAGCTTTGGGAAAGAACACAGGCCCTGGGAACCTGATTGGCAGGGACCCAGGGTTCACCAAGTCAAAGTGCATCATGTGACAGGCAAAACGTGGTGGTGGTGGTGGTGGGATGGGGGGGTAATCATGCAAAAAGGGGCACTTCCCTAAACTTGTGTTTCACCCTGACAGATTGTGGCTGCTGCTTGAGTAATGTCTCTCCAAGCATCCTGGACCAGTAACCTAATTTCCAACATTTCCCAATTCATAGATACTGAGGAATCGGCCAATGAAGGCCTTTGTGATATGAAGTTTGGCAAGACAAGGCCTGCTACCAGCCCACATGAGTACACCTCCTCACTTTGAAGCTTTTTTAATCCATTATGTCGTAACCTATCAATAAACATGTTTCCAAAGTTGCAATACAAAGACTGATCAATGACGGCAGTCCTCTAAATCTGTTTTTGCAGCATTTATACCTATTTTCCTTGTAGCGGTCTGTTAATATGTTTACAAATGTTTCAATTATGAATCTTCATCTTTAAAATCTATAAACATGTAACCAGACACTTATTGGTCAACTCACACAAGGCAAGAGAAGCAAGTGAGACCTTGTTGATCCAATTTAAAAATAGAAAGAATTAAAAAGAGCCTTGTCAACAAGATTAACCGCCCAAATGCTGTTCCATTTAGGTACACCTTGTATACCACATTGGTAGGATTCAGAAAAGACATTCTGTTTGCATGACAAAAGATACGAGAAAAGAAGAATTAGCAATTCAATTAATATTCAATGTCGCTTTATTTGCTAAAGTATCTTACTTGTGCAACTTCATGCACCCTTTCAATTACTTTTCTCTTGTGTAAAATAGCTCCGGCTACAAGATGCATGGGGAGACAAACCATGACTCACTGCTTCAGGTGGGTGTTGGTCAGTTGTTTTAAGGTTATACAGACTTTACATAGTTTGGAGAAGGCACTGAACCACCTCTAGCACACTCTCACCAGCCCTACTCTTTTCTAAAGTATATTCTTACATTTGCAGGGTATCGGATTCCCAGGGGGCCCCTCACATTTTGCACTAATCTTTTTTTCAGTGACACTGGCATCAGCACCCTAAGCGCCCAAAATCTACAGTTCATGCCTGTGCTCCCTCTTCCCTAGAGAGTTAATCTAGGGTGCATTTGGGCTTTCCACTAAGGCTGGACCAAAATATTTCTCTTCCTGATTTCACATTGTACATTTTTCCCACTGGTCAAGCTCTCGCTGCGTGGACTCTGTTGTAACGCTCTTGCTTGCTGCTCCTTTTGACTAAGGGTATTAAGGGTTCTTAATGAGAACAGCAAAAGAATAAACTAAACTACAAATAATCAATAAAAGGGCCAAGGGCTTAACCGTTTCCCTGACCATCACCACCATCTGTTATTCAGGTATTGGGGAGTAAGAGAATATTGGTAAAATTAAATGAAACTTAAAAAAGAAAATCCTTCTCACACTCATTACCAGACCAATGCCACAATATTACCAAGTTGGCAGAAAAAGCTGTTAAAAATGAATAATAACAACACATAAATAGCAAGAGATATCCACCCCCAATTCTTGAGGGCCATTGCATCATTAACATCAAACTTAAATGTGCAATAGGTGCAATGGTGGGGGAGTGTGGGGGAGTGTGGGGGGGGGGGGGGGGGGGTGGGATATAACCTGGACCAGTAAGCAAAAAAAACATACAACTTGCATATTTAGAGTAAATAAATCATAAATTAGCACTATAAGCATTTAGATGTGGACATTTCTGAACAAACGGAGGAATCTTCAATTAACCCAAAATGTGCGAGTTTGACCATTGGTAATTTGTATGAAAATTACAGTATAGATCAAGTAGTAAAAATGTTTTCTTTGTTTTTCTTTTCTCTAATTGTATTGCTACCTTTTATTCACAGTTGTGCTGTGCATTTTATGTTACTTGGGATGGAAACAAGAATAAATAATCATCTAACCAAGCACTCAAATTGCAGGCAGCTACAATGTTACAGTAGAACGAGAAAGGCTTCAGCCAGTAAGACCAAGGCTTATGGACTCTTCTCCCCCCTCCTTTTTGTGGAATTCCTCACCCCATGCGATTGCAGGAGTGGGCAGTGTCCTGGAAGATTTGCACTGTCATCTTTGGTACTGAAGTTCTAATAGTTTATGTCATTGATCCATCTGAGGGATAGGGTGCTATCAGGTGGGTTTAGCTAGTTTCCTAGGGTGACCAGACGTCCCGGATTTCCCTGAACGGTCCCGGTTTTTTGAGAAGTGTCCCAACACTTTTCTCCAAATTGAAGATTTGTCCCGGTTTTTGGGTAATGTGTGGGTTATTTAAAGAAATGTCCCGGTTTTTAAGGAAGGGTCGGGTGAACGTGCCCGTTAATCATAGTGTTGTGCAGGCTCACATTTCGACCGGCCCTCTTAGAAACGGGGACAGAAGTTAACTTCTTTAAACTCTCCTGCTGTGCTGCTTGGCCTCATTTAAGTAGCACAGCAGGATTGAATGAGGTGTGAATATGGGCTGAAGAAGCCAAAAGGCAAGGCCTGGCCCACCAGTAGTCGGACCCCGGAGCTCTATGCAAAACGGGTAGTAAAGTAATGTGAATATATTTTTCTAGTCGCCAGTGGGTAGTTCTAGTTAGGACCGGTTTTACATAGGAAATCCGCAACATTCTATTTGAAATAACTCCGGCTCTGGTTGACTAATCTTGGCGTAATAATCAAAACTCGTGGGGCACTCTGGTCCGCTCCTATCCTGAAAGTTCGGGGGTGATTCGTCAAGCGGAGGCCGAGAAAAAAGGGGGGTCCAAAACTTGTTTTCCCCATGCAATTTCCCATAGGAACCTTTAGTCGCAGCTGCAGCCTGAACTTCTGAACGGAATTACTCCAAATTTGGAAAAGAGGTAGTCCTTGGTTCAAACTCGTGCATTTAAAAAAACCTTAGAAATTCACAGAAAAAAACATGGGTTTCAGGGGTGTTATGGTTAGCTGGACATTTCACTCCTACAAAACCATAGAAATTCCTCCGTTATAGTTAGTTATGCTAACTATAACTTGCGCACCCACAATACACTGCTGATGTCACATATTACATCATTCATGACATGGTCTTAGACATCACGGATGACATCACTGATGACATCTCAAATGACATCACTGATGACATCATCCACGTGACAATCTGATACACCTCATCATACACTAGTATAACCTTTCATCACTCACTGTAAAATACAGAGTACCATATTTGAAACCATTGACACACCAATACCGGTTACTACATACCCACTCACTGATTCCTAAGTCTACACACACAACTACCCATTCAACAACAGAATCACTTGTACATGCAGTCACTAATTAATGGAACACTATCAAAAGCACGTATACAAATATATAGACATTGATCAGCAGTCATTTTAGTCAGTTATGCAGTCATCCTACTCACTCATGAAAAAAATGTATCACACTTACATTAACTCACTTACACAATTATACACACATAGTAACTCATAGTTAATATGTTAAAAAATCACCATTACAATTATATACTCATTCATATAGTTACTCTCACAATCACAGACTCTTACATATACTTATTTATATACACAAACTCTCACATACAAGGCCTTTTTTATTTTTTACTTTATTGAAGATGTACAACTAAAACATATATTCACTCACCAACACACAAATAAATACACTCAGTCACCCAAACAACTGTTTCCACATGCACTCTTAAACCTATCGACCTAGTCAATCAACCATTCACACATCTATGCATAAAGTTACACACACCCCATCCAACCACACATCCTAGATTTCCGCCTTGTGTGCACTTCCAAATCGAGGATCTTTGGTGTACAAAATTAGTTAACGGCCATCCAGCCGCGGAAGCTGCACCACCCCAAA
Organism: Lissotriton vulgaris; assembly: GCF_964263255.1. Taxonomy (NCBI): domain Eukaryota; kingdom Metazoa; phylum Chordata; class Amphibia; order Caudata; family Salamandridae; genus Lissotriton; species Lissotriton vulgaris. Next base: position 888,669,500 of record NC_141689.1, on the reverse strand, counting down.
GGAGGGGGCCATGGAGACACAGAACTGCTTCAAGTCTCCGAATGGAAATCGGATGAGAGGAGAAAGTGACATTTCATTTCCCGGAGGCCCACTAAAGGCAGTGAAAGCAATGATTTTTGTATGAGAGCACAGAACTGATTAATGAAAATACTCTTAGAAGAGACACTCCAAGGTTTAAGAGGAGGAAAATAACTTATCACTACAACTCCCAGCGTGCAGTATAAATTGAAATAACCTCCTGCCAATTAAAGAGCATGATATATATTAAAAAAACAATAGACTGGAGTAAGTTGCTTTTCTTTGAAATCTGCGCCGATACAATGCAATGCCTGTTAACAAGGAGTTCAAACACTCTGAAACGTTTAAGGCAAGTAATTATTTCCGAAGGATGCAATGTTTGTTTGCTCACACTAATCCGACTTGTGTGCACTTCCAAATCGAGGATCTTTGGTGTACAAAAAAAATTATATATATATATATATATATATATATATATATATATATATATATATATATATATATATTCCCTGAAAAAACCATAGGTTTCACATATGTTCTAGTTAGCTGGACATTTCTCATGCAAAACCTTTGAAATTCCCCCGTTATAGTTAGTTCAGCTAACTATATAACTTGCGCGCCCGCAATGCACTGCTGATGACGTCACATATTACATCACTCATGACATGGTCAGTGACATCTCATGACATCACTGATGACATCTCAAATGACATCACTGATAACATCATCCAGTGAATGTGTGTGTTTCTGAATTTTTTTTAATATATGTATATCTAAAGGTCAATGGAAGAATAAATGGGTAAATAAGTGTCTTAATGGATTTTTTTTAAATGATTGCATAACTGACTTAAGTGTATCTTAGTGAATACATGTATTAGTGGGTAATGTTTACATATGTAAATATCTGTATCAGTGTCTCACTTTGTAAGTGGCTGTATGGGTTGGTGAGTAGCTACATGAGTGTCTATATGGGTTATTAGTTTGTTTTTTGAGTATCAGTATGAGTGTCTGTATGGTTCGTCAGGGATATTACTTACCGTATAGATGCATGAATGACTGACTCACTGTTTGTATGTGTTTTGAAGACCGCATGTGTGCAGGACTGTATGGGTGGATGAGTGTGTATATGGGTGTGTTAGTGAGTGATTGACTGTCTCAATAGTATATTTATGAGTAACACATGTTTTAATCTATGGGCAAATAAATGCATGTTTGATAGTTTATTTGCATGTGTGAGTATGTGTGTGAGTAACTCTCTGGATGAGTGTCGGTGTGTAAGGTGTATGAGTACATATGATGAGTAAGTACATGTATGAGTTACTATATAGAACTGTTGGTGAATGAGTGGATGTGGATGTAGATGGTGGAATTACTGAATAGGTTGTTGTAACTGGTATTGGTATCTCCATTTAAAAAAAAAAAAATTACTTTCTTTTTTTAAAGGTGTGTATCAAGGGTTATATTACGCGGAGAGGAGGTCTGCCACTCTTTCACAAGGATGTCATCAGAGATGTCATCAGTGATGTCATTTGAGATGTCATTTGAGATGTCATGAGAGATGTCACTGACCATGTCATGAGTGATGTAATATGTGACGTCATCAGCAGTGTATTGCGGGTGCGCGAGTTATAGTTAGCTGAACTAACTATAACGGGGGAATTTCAAAGGTTTTGTATGAGAGAAATGTCCAGCTAACTAACGTATGTGAAACCTACGATTTTTTCAGGGAATTTCTAAGGTTTTTTAAATGCTAATTCCTAACTATAACGTTGTGAAACCTATGGTTTTTTCAGTGAATTTCTAAGGTCTTTTAAATGCTAATTCCTAACTATAACGTGTGTGAAACCTATGGTTTTTTCAGTGAATTTTTAAGGTTTGTTTAAATGCTAATTCCTAACTATAACGTGTGCGAAACCTATGGTTTTTTCAGTGAATTTGCAAGGTTTTTTAAATGCTAATTCCTAACTATGACGTTTGTGAAATAATGTTAATTTCTGTATCAATTAATATATTTTTTAAATATTTATTTTTCAACAAACTGCCTATGTATACTGTAATACATTGATTGTATCCTAAAACATGTAATGGCTCACCTATATTTTATGATTTGGATAAAGTTGAACAGTATAGTCGACATCTTCAATCAACATATAAAAGTCAAATTTGTTTGTTTTTTTGCTTTGTTTCCAACGTGCGCGCACCTCGTGATTTATTTTATTCAAAAAAAATTTTTTTTGCCCTTTGCGGTCCTTCAGGGACCCCCTGAGAAGGCCTAGAGGGTCAGGGAGTTTCTACCCTGCCCCCTTTTCACGTTTTCTACTTTTGTTTTGGGTTCTCTGATGCCTCAGACACAAAATGGCGGCCAACACTTTCTGGTTTCCACCGATTAGAATGTTGAGAGACGTCTAACAACAAATCAGGATTCAGCTCGCGCACACCATATTCGCGCACCGTGCAAGCACAGTGCGCGCTTATCTATACTACTATTAAAAAGAGAGAACACAAACCTTTTGGCAAGGTAAACTCGGGAACCACAGCGCCAATCCAAACACCCCATACATTGTTGTAATCCTCAGGGTATGCAGATGGACATAGGCTATATAGAAAAAAAAAACGTAAATTTAAAAATATAACTTAACTGGCTGCAACGTACGTGATGACGAGGAGGAGCAGCGGTGAAGTGAGGAGCTTGGGGAGGAGCGGCGGCTCAGGTAAGGCTCTGGGACACGGGACGGGAGGGAGCCGGTGCGGGAGGTTAGCCCGGAACAACTGCGGTAAGGCTCAGGTTCTGGGGGCAGCATTTCAGGCTTGCGAGGAGGAGCGGCGGTGAAGTGAGGAGCTCGGGGAGGAGCAGCGGCTCTGGTAAGGCTCTGGGACACGGGATGGGAGGGAGCCGGTGCGGGAGGTTGGGCCGGAACAACTGCCGTAAGGCTCAGGGTCTGGGGACAGCATTTCAGGCTTGCGTGCACTCCCGCCCCGGCCCCCGCCTGCCACGACATTGTCCGGGACACAGACAATGTCGTGGCGGGCGGGGTCCGGGCGGGAGTGCACGCAAGCCTGAAATGCTGCCCCCAGCCCCCTTCTGCCCCAGGCAACGCTGGGGCGGGCTACTAGTAGATATATATATTTTTTTCTTCTGATTTTCTCAGGAACTACTGGAAGGATTTACACCATTTAACCAAAAGGGTGATCTGCGAATCAGACTACCATTTTGCCAAATTTCTTGCAATTCCATTCAGCCATTCGGGCTGTAGCCGTGTCTAATCGTCCTATGGAAAATAACATGGGGAAAACACGTTTTGGGACCCCCCCCTTTTTTCTCAGCCCCCACTTGACGAATCCCCCCAAAACTTTCAGGGAAGGAGCGGGCCATCTTCTTTGAGAAATTAGCGAAGATTTATCAACCGGCGCCAAAGTCATTCCCAATAGAATGTTGCGGATTTCCTATGGAAACTAAGTCCTAACTATAACTACCTACTGGCGACCGCCAGTAGGTAATATGTAATATATATATTTATATACATATTTAAATTTTAAACTGAACCACATTCACTGGATGATGTCATCAGTGACGTCACTTGAGATGTCATCAGTGATGTCACTGACCATGTCATGAATGATGTAATAAGTGACATCATCAGCAGTGCATTGCGGGCGAGCGAGTCATAGTTAGCAGAACTAACTATAACGGAGGAATTTCTATGGTTTTGTACGATAGGGGTGGCATGCGACTGTTTGATTGAGTGGGTGGGGCCGCGTCGGCTAACAGACGTGTGCAGCACTACGAAGGGAGTGCTCGCGACGGCCGATGGCTGACGGGCGCATGGAAGGGGATATAAGAAGCCCTGTGACCTAATAGGACATTTAGTCCTATTTCTATGTCTGTGCCGTCCTGGTTTTTCATTCTAAAAATCTGGTCACCCTATGGTTTCCACACTCGCACCTACTCTGACTCTTTCTGCTACAGACAGTTTTTGTTTATTGTGGACAGATTTGGTCTTCTTTAAAGCATGTACTTTCTACCTTTAAGATGACCGTCCATACTCTGCTGGGCTTTTTAATTGATAAGACTTTAAACTATAGATGCAGGAGGTTGACAGCAGTGTTTTAATTTCCCACTGTGGCTGCTTTTAGCCTTTACTACAGAAGAAGTCTGGAGATAAGTTCAGCTGAAACTTTTAGACATTTACTTATTTTCATTGGTTAGATTTCTTGTGGCACGTCTTGGGCTTGTGAAACTTTTTTTTTACCATGGTATATTTACAAGTTCTTATTTGGCCTTTTCTATCCTTTGCTATTTTTGCTTTTATTTATTGCATAATTTCATTCGTTTTAAAGCGTTTTGGACAGAAGTGCTACAGTAAATCCAATAAATCAATCAATCAATCAAAATTTCCAACATTATGCTAGTTAAAGCATTACACAGACAAGATTTTTCAACTATACCAACAATATGCTAAGAGCAACTACATTATGATTGTGCAAACATTATATAGGAATGGGCAAAATCCATGAAGCCACAAATTATCATATGTCAAGAATGCCTACTGTTTTGTGTGTTCAGATTTTCAACATCACTCCTTAATCCTACCAGCATATTCCATATTCCCTTTTTCCCACCACAAGGTAATCATTCATACGTATTCAGATTTGCACCATCACTCATTAAATGCTTGCTTAGATTAGTACTCAGTATTAGACTATATATTCACCATTACATAAGTTTTAGCTGAATGTTCAGATTTGCATAATCACTTTGAAATCATTACAGCATGTTGAGATTTTCACCATCACTCACAAATCCTCAGTAATTAGCCATAATTGCACCATCAGTAATACTCCCAAAACAAATGTGTATATATCAACAAAAAAGTCACATTTACAAATGCTGCTTCCACATCAAACTTTACACACAGTCACTCATACAATCTGATCGCTTTCTCAACTAAGCCTTTACCCTATGGTGTGTAGGATTGCGCTCCATTATCAGAGAAAATCTAAGTGGTAAAAATCTTCCATTGAAACACACCAGTAAGAAACAATATAACAATCCTCATGGGCAGTTCCTTAGAAATGTACCTTCTAGACACTTTGACACATGAGCCAGTAGCAAAACAAATGTCTACGCAGACTGTAAAAAATTATATGAACCTAAGAAATCTATTCCAACTCTTCCACAATGGACTCAGTGAATCTCTTTCACAGGTGGAACTCTGCACGCCAATTCCTTCTCAGTTTGTTTGCACACCAGAAAACTCTCAACGTTTATTATCACAACTTTATGCATACTTGGACACTAATATACTCATGCAGCTCGCATGGTTCCAGCTCGCATTGAGCGAGAAAGGGAGAAACCTCGCTTCACTTGCTAGCCAGCTGGTCTAAGCCTGGTCTACAGGTCTGGAGGGGTTCGTCTGAAAAGGCTTGCTGGTTCACAGATTGGGGGCAGCTACAACCATTGAACCTTTGTCCTTCCCACCCCTCGGGAGGGCGAGCATTGGACTCAGTGGAGACTAGTCAGGGGACGAGTCGCGGTGTGTTGGTCACTGCAGGGCAGGGTCGGGCGCAGAGGGTCGAGTGCTGGGAGAAGTGCGGAGGCAGCCAGCCTGCCTTGGTGTCGGTGCGGCCAGGCTTGGTGCCAGTGCAGCCTGAACTGCGGCTGCTCCCACTTGTTTGCGATTGCCCCACTTTCCCACTACTATGGCCCTCGTCCAGAGTGAGGAGCTTTAGGACCGAGGGGTGCAATACAGAACACGGACCACTTTTTGTGTGTTAAATAATCAGCTTTATTGAAACAGGTGCACATCACAAACTTTCCTGGCAAAACCGCCTTATAAAACTAAAACCTTGCTACACATCCAGTGAACTAGCACCCAATCTCCTACCGCCTAATATTCAAAGCCTTAGTCAACACTTCTCTAATCTCCAACAAGTATAAGACCATGCCCATCCAAGACAGATGTACCATGTCGCCCCTAAAAACACTGTGGGCTCGAATTTAATAGCAGAGTAACACATTCAACCAAATTGCCGCCGGCTTGCATGCTACTGTACAAGACTGCCATGACACAAACATGGTTCAGAAAATGTAACACCCTGCCAAACGCTCTAATCTCCAACACCTCTGGGTACCTTGCCCCAACCCTCATGCCATTCAATGTGTCTAACAGGTCCTTCCAAAGCATTCCCCCTTTTCCCCTCCAAGTAAACCTAAAAAGACAGTGATTAAAACCCAGATTAGACCCCACACCCCTCTGGCCTGCCTGGATAGCTATCCACTCGATGAAGGAGTGGCCCAGCACCTGAATATCTAATTCCTCGGCCGCTGGGGCCGCTACCGCACCTGGAAAAAGAAAACAAGCAGTAAGTGATTCACCATGCAGTCCCCCATCCCCAGAGACCACACATAGTGCCTATAGCATTGGACCAGCGGCCCAGCTGCTCAATATCTTCGTGCGCTCAACCACGCTGTCAGGCTAACGACTCTGCACCAATGCAAAGAGTGCGTGTCGTACTCTACTGCCTGTATTCCTAGCCAAAACAATGCCTTTCCCAGTAACGGAAGTAGCTGATAGGCCATTACTTTGCCCCAGTGAAGTGCCTAAAGACTGCACCAGATTCTGTTTTACAACAAGCACCCATTACTCCCCCCATGCCACTGGACATGGGCCTGGTGAACCCACTTAGTTTAAGATGGCCATCTTTCCCTGTGCTCTCTGATCGAATTTTTGGAGTGGCTAAGTCTTATCTCCCATCTCCATGTTGCCCTGTCTACATCCTCCCACCTGACTCCACCTGTGCCGCTGCCTTCCAACAATTCCGACAATCAGAAAGAACCAAAGAACATCCACATCATAAGCGTTGAAAATAAGCAAGTCTCTCGCGTGTCCCAACACACCTCAGGCATCTACTTTACCAAGTTAGATCCAGAACAAAAGCTTTCTAGTCTTCCCTCTCTGGCCCTGCTCCAGTGCTCTACCTTCTGGCATACTGTGTCCCAGCTAGCCCTCCAATGGAGCGTATCCCCATAACAACTTTCCCATAAAAGCCAGTCCCGCCAACTTCCCAGCAATAACCCTCACTAAACCCTTGTCTATGAGGTCCAAGATATATTGGATAACATCCTCCACCCGCAAACGACCCTCCTACAGGCGCTGTGCACCAGACCCTAGGAATTCCTTCCATGCCTGAATGTAAGCACTGCAAGGGACCCTACCACCAGTTGTACCATCCTGAGTTGCCTATGGACCACAACTTCTAAGGCACGAGAGTCGGGTCACAGTCTGAATCCTTGGCTAACCCACGGAATCTCCCCCACTGTGAATGTGACAAAGCATCTGTAATGTCATTGTCTACCCCGGGCACATGTTGCGCCCTTAAAAAAAAATGTAATGGTGCAAGCAATCCAATACAAAAACCTGCTGCAACTTCAGGACCTGTATGTCCCTAGTGGACTGTCTGTTCGCAACCTCCAATACGGACATGTTGACAACCTGAAAGAGGACTTTCCTGTGTGCTAACTCCACACCCTGTAGTGTCACTGCTACCTCCAAAGGGAACAATTCTAAAAAGGCTATGCTCTTGCCCCTGTTGCTCCACTGTGCCGGCCATTGCTCTTCGCACCATCTACCCTGCCAATAGAGTCCAAAACCTCGCCCACCTGCTGCATCTGAAAAAATGTGCACATCCCACTCTACATCCTCTCTTCTTGCCAAAGGAATGCCATTGAAAGCATGCAGGAAGATGCACCACATTCTCAGGTCCTCCTTGACCCCTGCCGAAAGCCGGACATGGTGATGAGGCAGTGAAAACCCAGATAAAGCCCACCCAAACCTCCTGCAGAACATCTTTTCTGCCCGTACCACCGGGCACGCAAAATTGATGTGACCCAACATGACCTGAATCTCCCTCCCTTTCACCTTCTCCATTCCCCGCATGCCCATGAGCAGTGTCATCCTTTTCTCCTTTTTTCCTGTGGTAGTCTGGCCATTCACTTGGAATCAATCCCAAAGCCCAAGAACGATAACACTGTTTGCATAACCACTGTTTTTTATGGCTGCCTCAATGGCAACTATGAGCTCTTTGAACCGTGCCAGGAGAGCGGCAGTCTGCCAAACCAGGTGCCCCCACGATGAAGAAATCATCCAAATAGTGCGCTACCAGATGATGGCCCATAGGTGCTGTAAACTGCCATTGCAAAAAAGGAACCAGAACACTCAAACAGAGCAAATGAAATGGAGCAACCCATTGGTAGCGCTTTGTCCACGTATCATTTTCCTTCAAATTGCAAACCCAATAGCTGGAAGTCCTCAGGGTGTACCAGAAGCAGCCGTAAAGCAGACTTCACATCGCATTTGGCCATTAAAGCTCCTGGGTCCGCTGTCGCCGCCAGTAACATGGCCATGTCTACAGAAGGGTAGGAAACTCAAGCCACTTCCTCTGCAATTAAATTGTTCAGCAACCCACCCTCAGTCCATAACAAGTGCTGTATCAAACGAAATTGGCTCCTCTCTTTCTTTGACACCACTCCAACTGGAGACATGATCAGATCTGCCATTGGCCTATCATGAAAGGGTCCCGCCCTCTGCCCCTCTGACACCTCTTTTTGCAATTTCTCCTGGACAGTCTGTGCTCTTTTGCTGAAGGCATATTATCCACCCGTCGTTTATTTAAAGAGTTTTATATAGCGCTGGCTAGACCTGAAGGTATCAGAGCGATTTACATGAGAATCAACAATGTACCAGAAAAAGATCAACAATTAGACAATACATCAAAAAATAGGCAATACATTAGGAGAGGAGAGAAGGGAGAGAGAAAAGTAGTGGAGGGGGCAGGGGAGGTAAGAAAAGGAGGATAAGGGAAAAGACAACAAGGAGAGACGAAAGGAAGTCTGCCTAAAGACCGACTGGGTAGGTGACGCCCTAGGAGGGAATCCACGGCCCATCTCCTCCATAGCGAAACCAGGTAGCTCCATCAGGCATCAAACAAAATAGTTCAGTCTCAATAAATTGAGAGAGGAGAGACATAAATAGAGGGAGGATGCGGGAAGAGACGACAGGAGAGACAAAAGGAAGTCTGCCTAAAGACCGACTGGGTAGGTGACGTCCAAGGAGGGAATCCCCGACCTGTCTCCTCTATAGCTAAACCAGGTAGCTCCATTGGGCATCAGACAAAATAGCTAGATCTCAATTGACGAGGGAAAGTTCACAGATAAACAGGGTGGGGACTAAGGGCCAGGACAGGTGAGGGCAAAGGTCAGTAGCAGGAAAGTGGAGAAGAGTAGAGTGGGGAGGGGTGGGGGTGGGGGAGGAGGGAGATAAGGTCAGGAGAGACACAGGAGGGTTTGTTGCAGCCGTCATTTTAGGCAGGTACAGGCAGTATATACGAAACTACATTTAAGGAGTATGGAGGAAGGATAAATAGGGAGGATTGGGGTAAGGGGGAAGGAAGGAGATAACGGCAGGATAGATGAAGGAAGGTCTGCCCAATGTCCAGCTGGGTAGGTGACGGCTGAGGAGGGAAACCACAGCCCATCTCCCCTATAGCTATCGGGGTAGCTCCACCGGTCATCGTTCAGGTAGCAAGGTCTCCGCGGTCGAGGGAAAGTTCACAGGGTAAATGTCATTAAGGGTGTGCAGGATCCAGGTTGGATGAGGGCTAAGATCAAGGTCTGGTCGATGACCAAATGTTTGATAGTCCAGGAGTAGAAGTACATTGTGGTGAGTTCAACAGTGGCAGCCATCTTGTGGTCAGGCAAAGTTCTTCTTGCTTAATCGTCAGGCTGATCGGATTCATCCCAGTAGGTCTGGAACCCATGATTACTATTACAGTCTATTCTTGCAGCCTTTAAGCCGAGGAAACAGACACAGGGCATCCCTTGTGGTGTACCTTAGCTCCCTGGTGACGATGGGCGGCAGGCGCCATTTTGAAGTCAGGCGCGTTTCAGTAGGGACACTTTAGGAATAAAAATTGCTGGCTATGACCAGAGTGTCCCCAACTGGCATTTCAGACTAGCGTCAATATTTAAGCCTAGAGGTGATAATCAGCAGCTATGCACACTATCAATCCAGCGTGGACTCAAGCACTTGGCAACCGGAGCTGCAGCTATGTCACAAACAGTCACTGAGGAAGACCACAGTACCACCTGCCTACATGCCCTGCAATGCTCCCAGCCAATTTTAAACAATATGTCCAGACTCCACATTAAGGAGTTCACCTCATCTACTATTCTTGGGGGTAGCACCACAGTAATAACGCTCCACAGTCATCCACTAGTCTGGTCTGTTAGCTAATTAGCATGATGCACGTCTCACACACCCCACCACAAGTGCCTGGAGCGCTGATCCGTTACAGCCCGGTACACTCCCAGTGCAGCCGGCCACGCAATTCACTTGTTGCAGCACCTGGGGACAGCACCTCCACACATTTCTGCATGAGAATAACTCTGTCATCTGCCGCCATGTGAAACTCCAACCCCTGAGGACCAAGTACCCCAAGCAAAAACTCCAGAGAAACCCCTGCCACAGCAACTTTGCCTCCTCTGCTTGTACGTAAAACCCTTGCCAATACTCCAACCTCTCAAGATAAACTGGAGTACAAGCCTTTTGCACAAGATTCCTGGCCACCTTCCTGCCTTGGGGATCTGAGAATTGCTGCTGATGCTCTCCTGGGCTACTCCTATACGGCTGCCATTGCCCCGCATCCTGACCGTCGTATCCACTCCCTCTCCTATAACAGTTGACAAGGGGGTGTCGTCCTGCACATTTTGAGCATTCGTGGCAGAATTTGCAACATTCTCGAGTGCACATTCCTTTATTACAATTCCAGCAGGTGCCCCCTGTCCCTGGTTGTGCCTTTGGTGTTTTCTATTGTGAGGGGCACTTTTGGCAGCTTTGCCAACTCCTCCTCTGGTGAGCCTTCTTTCGAGCGCAACTCTATGTGGAGGACTTTCAGCATTTTCAAGTACTTCCCCTTCCAAATTCACTTTTGTGGCTATCATTAAATGAGCACCCACTGGTTTGGTAACACCCATATAGGGTAGCTCTTTTATCTTGAGCTCCTTGCTATCGGGCCCCTCCTGCTTCTACCAACCCCCATTGCCTACCATGGAGCCCTCCTTTTTGCTTGGACCACTGAACTGACTTTGGGCACTGTCCCTCTTCTCAGTACCCACTCCCACGTCCTTCACGTATTTCCTTTGCACAGCCTTTCCCACCTCCCCTCCTGACGAACAGCTGGCATCCACGACTGTGGATAACATCTTGGATGTATCTACCTCTTCGTTGACCTTACCTGGCTTTAAGGTCGGTGCTCGTGCCGATGCAGTCCACCTCAACAGTGGTCTCTCCTCCTCTGACCTCCTATTCAGACAACCTGTGCGCACCTCGAACACACTGGACAACTGATTATTGAACCCCTAATAAAGTCAGTCTTCTCATCCCGCAATTCTCCTTCTTCCTGGCTATACTCCTCATAGTCCTATATTGTGACTGCTAGCGGGTCTTCCGTATTGCCCCAGCTGGGGCCCGCCCCATTTCCTGTGCATAAGCTGATTCATGATACATTTGTAGTGCAACACGTGGCGCTTGGGGTGGAGGGGAGAGCGAGGGCATAGGGAGGCTGAATAAAACCTTCCATGCCACTCCGCTGACGCAACTTACCTGCTTGTTGTTGCACGTGTGTCAGAGGCCATTCGAGACCTACCGCCGGCTGAGGCCAACAAGGTCATGCTAGGCCTTCATACATTGGCTGCACCGGGATCCCCCGCTGTTGTCAGGCACACCACGCCAGACCCAGCCCTTGCTTGCCCTGCAGTGTTGTTGAGACGCAGTCAGCACTGCCGAGTCTGAAAACCCACACCGTCCCTGCACTTGAAATAAAGAAGACAGGACTAGGTTGCTGGCATCCTGTGCCGGATCTACCACGTCCGCTCTACCTAAAAGATTCTCCCAACATTCCTGGTGTCCTTTCCCTTGTGCCAGGGATCATGAGCTCCCTGCAGGCCGTGGTGGAACTGCCCCCCCATAACCCCAAAATCCTCATCCTCCAAACCGTCCTCATCTAAGGCATCTTCATCCCTGATCCATTTCAGCATTGTCTTCATTAAAGTGGACGCAGGGCACCATCCCCCCTCCCACCTCCGTGAGAAAAACCTCCACCTCCCCCTACTGCCCTTCAACTCCCCATTGAAACAAACCACAAACCGCAGGCCTTTATTCAACACTCTAATTTCATCCCGAGTCAATTTAGTTTTAGAGATTGCTTCTGGAAGGAGCACGAACAAGAAGCAACAGACAAACTTAGTATTGAACATCTCAAACTAAATTGACTCAGGATGAAATTAGAGTGTTGAATAAAGGCCTGGGGTTTGTTCCCACATATGACACCCACAAACTGGAGAGTGAAATTGCTTTTTTCAGATTCATGCGAGTGTTAAAACTGAAACATTTCTTCACTAATGTAGTACCTACACAGACAGATAAAGAAGAACCAGAATTTTTGGAATTCAGACCAAAATCAAAATTTCAGGCACCAGTCTCACATAAAATCCTTGATGCTTTTGAAAATGCGGTAAATAATGACTTGGATCGTTGAAATATGAGTAAATCTAAAAAGAAGAATCTATCAGTGTATGACAGAAGCATTGTAAAAGGACTTAAGGCAAATACAAAAATTTTGATTCAAAAGGCAGATAAAGGGGGAGCCATCATAGTTATGGACAGAGCTATGTATCACCAACAAGTGGATGAACATGTGGCAGATGTATCCACCTATTTTGAATTAGACAAAGACCCCACTGAAGATCTAAAAAGTGTACTCCAAGTAATTCTCACACAGGCGCATGAATCAGGTCACATTTCAGCAACGACAAAACAATTCCTATCGGTTCAGTATCCAAGGAGACTGCGTCTCTACATGCTACCCAAGGTTCACAAGAACCTGCAAGATCCACCTATGCGCCCCATAGTTACCGGATGTGGCACCATCTTTGAGCCACTCGGTCAGTATATTGACAAATTTCTACAGCCGTTCGTAAAATGGCCCTCGTACATTAAAGACACCAACGATTTCTTAATGAAGTTAAAGGAAACTACAATTACCAATCAGATGCTCTTGTGTACAATAGACGTGAAGTCGTTGTACACATCTATTCCCCATGAATCCGGTCTGGAAGCCGTGGAATGGGCTTTGTTGCAACAACCATCAGTAAAGGCAGACAAGGTGTTTATTTTGGAACTTTTACACTTTTGTTTATACCATAGTTACTTCCAGTGGTCAACGAAGTTCTTTCTTCGACAGTATGGAACATCCATGGGATTTGCCGGGGCACCAGCCTACGCGAACACCTTCATGGCCAAATTTGAGGCAGATTTCATCTACAATGACAATTCTTGGCAAGAACAAGCGGTTATATACCGCAGGTTTATAGATGATATCTTTGTATTGTGGTCTGGACCAAGGGAAAGTCTGGAAACACAGATTGAAAGATTGAATCAGTGTATGGAGCATATCAAATTCACTCATACCATCAGTGAAAAAGAATTACCATTTTTGGATGTTATGATCAACATACAAGAGTCTAGATTTATAACTAAAGTTTTTAGAAAAGAGACAGATGTGAATAATTCTTTATTATTCCAGAGTTTCCATCCCCAAAACTTGAAGAACAACTTACCTGCCTCACAGTAAATGAGAATAAAGAATTTGTTCAGAAGAAGAGGATTTTGAAGGAAACTTGGAATCTCAAAATCAAAGATATAAGGAAAGAGGGTATCCAGATGAAGTTTTGGAGATAGCCAAACAGAGGATTCAGACTCACAGTAGAGAAAATCTCCTTAAACAGAAACCCAAGAAACCCATTCAGAGACATGTCTTTGTCTCAAAATTTTCGACAACATCCCAAAAATTGAAGAACATTATCAATAGACATTGGGAATTATTGCAGAATGAAGCTGACTTCAACTGTATTTTCATGAGTAAACCCATTTTTGCTTTTACCAGATCAAAGAATTTAAAAGAATTGTTGATGACACCCAAAAGACAAACAGAAGTCATCTACAAAGGAATGAAGAAATGTCACAATTGCGTGCATTGTTCTAATGTTATTGAAGGAAGGATTTTACATCATCCGCAAACAGGAAAAGAAATGACTTTACATTATGATGGTGATTGTAATTTTAAAAACTTAATCTATCACATAAAATGCCCCTGCAGAAACATTTACGTAGGGAAAACAGAAAGAAAACTGAAAACCAGAATCTCAGAACATAAAAGCACCATCCGAAATCAAAATATGAAAAGTAATTTGGCCAAACATTGGATTGAAAACAACCACAACATATCCCAGATCAGGTTTTCTATACTGGAGGTAGTGAGAATATACGAGGGGGTTCATCTGACTAGATCCCTCCTCCAGAGAGAGATCTACTGGATCAGGAACTTAGAAACACAGGAGCCTAAGGGGCTCAATGAAAAAATAGATCTGATTTGTTTCCTATGAATTTCACCCAGTTACTGCAAGGATTGATGCCTGTATTTTAGATTTCTGTACCCGAGTTGTATTCATGTTGTGGATATATTTAGTATTGTTGATTACAAGGCTTGTCTTTTTATGCACCTGCTTCTTTCCTTTCTTTTCACTTTTCTCAGTTTGTTCATGTACTCCTTTTTACACGGGTAACCACTGCAGGTTAAGTTAAGGAAAACGAAGTTGAGCCCCATTCCAAGATGGTGCTCGCGATTAGGTCGCAGTTCGTAGTCAGTCCATTTTCAGTTTTTAAAACTCAGCGTGTAAACGGAGGAGGCTCAAGCGGTTACTGAAAGAGTTTGTTTGCCGGATACTGGTTTACACGGACAGCTGGAGTTAGTGATATCACATAGAAGTCAGAGTTAGACGGAGGTAAGATTTCAGGGCGGCACGCTGCAATTTAGTTCAGAAACCAGTGGGACATTTGTTTTCAGAGACTGAGGTAGAAGTTTGATTTGTATTATTGCAATGGACGAAGCAGCAAGAGGTCATTGTTATTCTGGTGTGGTATACTGACGTGACTACCAGTGAACTTCTCCTATAAGGTAAGACTGCCTTTCAGGCTAGTCATTTGAGTAGCTATGTAGTGGTTTTATTTTGGCACTGAATTTGTTTTTTTGTGACACAGGAGTTTTTGAAGAGCAAAGTTTTATGAAAATGAGCATAAGATCAGTGAGTGAGTTTCATTTACTTTTGAGCACAAACACAGTGGTGTGGAAAAGGGTTTCTCACACACTTGTTTCAAATTCTTTCAAGCCTTGCACCTTGTGATCTTTTGATGTCCTGCATATTAAACAGAAGCAGTTTAAGTAATTGAATGTTATATTTAGTCCACAGGCCCCTGAGGAAGAGCTCATACAGCTTGAAATGCATCGGGCACAAAGAAGAGTTGTCTCGAATGTTGTCATTAATTTAATTTGGATCGCTAAAAAGTGTACTAGATTATTGTGATTTGCAACAATAATGTTTATAACTTTGTTTTACACAGAAATGTTTTTGAATCAACAAGTTTATTGTGTAAATAAGAACAATATCAAATGAATTTATTTGTGATGAGTATTATTTTGTGATACTGTAGAACTTGCTAAACACAGAGTGTTGTTCCAGAGATAGAACCACACTAGCAACAGTGCACAGAGGTTAAGTGGTTCATTCACTTAAGATAGATGGTTCTGTATATACTGGACCAAAGTAAGGTACAGTGTGCACAGAGTCCACAGTCCCCAGAGGTTTGGCAGAGGCTAAAGTTAGATATAACCTTACTCTCTAAAGTGGTAGCTTGGTCGAGCAGTAAGGCAGTATCAGAGGACAGTGTAAAGTATTTGTTGTACACACGCAGTCAGCAATTGGTCTTACACACTCAAGAACTGAACTCTAGGGCAATTGTTTGTATAAAAATATAAATATATAGTTTTATTTTAGAACCAACAAGGTATCAAAATATACTTTCTCAGCATGAGTTACTTTAGTGAAATACTTTACAAATAGGCAATAGACTTTTTGATTACAATAGTTACAGTTGTTTTAATAGGCAACGCAATTTCAAACACAATGCAACATTAAGCTCAATGGGAATTTCTAGTTAAATGCAATGAGTTACTTTAAAGTGTTTTGGTTACAGTAGTGATTTATAAGGAATATTATTGTATTTTAAAAGTTGACACTTAGAAACTTTTTCACATAGAATAACCAATGGTATCCTATGGGAGGAAATTCACTTAGCAGGTAAGTAATGTTATCGTTACTTTTTCTTACTCAGTGTTGGATCCTGGATCCAGCACTGGTGTATCTCATGTAAACAGTTGAAAGAATGCGTTTAAGTCAGTACGGTTAAAATTACTTTTCAGGGTCAGTGCTGGGCTAAAAGATGCAGCACTTGGTTCTCTCCTGATAACAGGTGAGTAAATCGAAATTAGTTGTTCAGCTGATTTTAGATTAATATTTTAAAGTTGCAAAACTTCACACTTAGAAGAATTTCCAAGTGAAACCAGTCAATGTTACCCTATGGAAGAAAAGTGAGTTATCAGCTTTTGGGTAAGTACTCGACTTGCAGAGTTAAGGTTCTGGGCATAGACTCAGGGGTCTCCCAGGGTCAGGTAGGTACAGTTGGTACACCATCGGCGGCACAGAGACAGCCAGGTGCAGAGGTAGGTAGACCCAATGTTATCCTATGAGAGGCAGGGGGTCTTCGGTTGGTGGCTGCTGGCAAGCAGGTCACGCAGCTGTTGGAGCTGGGCTCCTGGTCACTTGCTCAGGGCAAATGGGGAAGTAGATTAGAACAAATGTTGCACTGCCAGGGGCACTCGGGAGGCTGGGTGCAGGGTGCCTTGAAGCTGTCAGGTGCTCAATGTTATTCAATAGAGAACTGGGAAGATTAACAAAGGCTGCCGGCTCGGGGACGGAGATTCTTCAGGAGCGACCAACACTTCGAGGGGTAAGTTGGGATCTTGGAGGATGGGTAGGCACCCCGGAGTTGGGCACAGGGGGCCGTGGGGCGTCTTTTGAGGTTGGGTAATCTTACCCTCTGCTAGTCACGGTTGGAGGGGTCCCTGGTTGTGAGGCTGCAGGCGTCATCTGGGTCGTCGAGGAGGATCCTTGGGCACTGGATTTCAGGTCACAATTGCCGGGGGGACGTCCTCAGGGTCTTTGACCGCTCAGGCACGGGCCGGGCTCGGCGGGTGCAGAGTGTGCTGGATTCGCGGTTCCTGGCTGGCACCAGGGGTGTTGCTTTTTGAGCAGAACCACTGCTCGTGTGAGTCCCAGTCTTGGTAGAGTCTCAAGGCAGTCAGGTCCTCCGGGGTTTGTGAGGTTGCTAACCACGGAAGGCGCCGTTGTTTCGCAGGAGCAGGTTCAAGGATCTACAGGCCGGTAGGGCTGGGGACAAGTCAGTTGGTGTCGTCCTCAGGTGAGCAGCTGCACGGCAGGTCTTCTGGCTTCTTGATCTTCTTGCTGGTTCTCATATCGGGATATGGGGAAGGAAGATTCAGGGTGCTCCTAAATAAAAAATTTAGAGGAGTTACAGGTAGGGTAAGGGCAGGGACCAATGGGTCCCTGTCCTGGGGTGAGTACACCTCCTATCCTGCTCTTCTCCTGTGGGAGTGGAGCAGGAACCTATCTCTGATTGGGCAAGGCTCCCATCCTCAAGATGGCCGGAGCCCGCACTTGTGCTTCACCTCACCTCTCCCACCTGAGGGGTGGAGTTCGCACAGGCTGGTGCACCCCCTTTCCTCACTTAGGATTTCCCGCCAGAGCGGGGTCAGAACTGGTGGGGACCAGTTGCGGAGTACAGCAAGTGGCCTGGAGAAGCTCAAAAAGGTGTTATGCCTATGAAGCTTCCCCTGCCCATCCTGGGGGAGGATACCTAGCCCCTCGCCCAGAATGTACATTGTTGTAGGCCCAGGAGAGCGGAGGGCTCTCTACCCAGGGGTCCAGCAACATGTCTGCTGTGTGGCAGCCTCGGCAGCCTCTCAGACAAGATGTGGATTGTAGGTTAGGTTTCAGGGGGCATCTCCAATATGCCCTCTGTAGTGCATTTTACATTAAATACCACACTGGCATCAGTGTGGCTTTAATGTGCTGAGAAGTTGGATATCAAACTTCAGTCTTCAGTCTAGCCATTATGGTGCTGTGGAGTTCGTAAAGACAACCTCCGAGCACCATATACTCTTAATGGCATCACTGCATTTACAGTGCCCAGGAATGGCCCTGGGTACTGTAGGGGCACAGGCTCATGCACCTGTGTCCACACCACTGGCATAGTGCACCCAGCTAGAGGGGTGACTGAGGTATGCCAGGGCAGTGGGTTTGTGGGCATGGCACATAGGGATGTGTGCCATGTTGACTGTTTAGTTCTGCACCAAGTCACTCAGCCTGCAAAAGCAGTGTGTGTGTCAGGGTACATGGCCCCTAAGGTCGACACAATAAGTGCTGCAGCCCTTAGGGGTCTTCTCTGGTCACAGTGCCCTGGGTACCTAGGGTACCATTTACCAGGGGCTGACCTGTGGCCAGAGATGCCAATAGGGTTTATTTTTCAACACAGTTTTTACGGAAGGAACACAGGCCCTGGATACCTGGTTGGCAGGAACCCAGGGCACACTCAGCCAAAGTACATCAGCCATTCAGCAAAAAGTGGTGGCTTACCATGCAAGAAAGATGGCACTTTCTCACACCTCCTCCCTAATGCCCTGGGTCACCACAAGCTGCTCCAGGAATGCTGCTTGTTTATGTTCTCCCCTCTCGAAACCGCAGGCGGCTCCAATGATGCCGCCTGCTTCCTTGTTTCATTCTTAATCGCAGTGGGCCGCTCTGCCCCTGATGCCTTTTTCCTCAGCCCCTTGGAACAGGAGCTCTGCCGCACTGACATCCCCAGCACGCCCCTTTGCAGCACCCCCGCCCATCTCACCTGCAGCATCTTTCTCGCTCGGGCCATGGCCCACCGACACCAGAGGGCCCTGCACCTTTTTGCCCCCCCGACACTTCGGAGGGCTGCTTCTCTGCTCACAGCACAGCCCCTCACAGTCCCCTCTTAACCGATGGCCCCGGCCACCCACCATTTTCTCATCAGGGAACATGCAATGACCATCACAGCAACACCTGCGGATGCACAGCGAGTTAAGTGAGCCGCAGGGGCCTCTACCTCCCCTCCTATCACAAGGTAAAACCTCACAATCTCCCTCAAAAACTGCAATGCCTCTGCAACGCAAACGTCAGTAGAGGTACTTCACAAGTAAATCACTAGCAACCAAATGTACTATTGGGAAATTATTTGCACTAAGTCAAACATCCTCACCAAAAGTTAGACTACACAGAATTTAGACAATGCTATTCTCCCTGCTATCAGTCACTAGGTCACCTGAACCTAAAATGGTGGCTGGCAGCCTAACATGACCCTCTAAATATATGTTGGGCTATGTTTGGGTTATAAACGCAGCCCAGAACAAATTTGCAGTCACTGGACTGCACCACCCTCCCAATCTGCTCGGGGGGGGGGGGGGGGGGGACAGACTTCCTTCTGGTCACCTGCCACCCATATCCCCCTTCCCACTACTAGGGCTCTCGTCCAGAGTGAGGAATTGTGCTGGTGCCAACGATGACCCCTACGCCTCGGTATCCAGTGCCTCGGTGCCACAGAACAGAGGTTACGTTTCTCGGAGGAGGGTAGTGACGTTGCATACCACACCGCAATGCAAAGCAGTTTATGCTATGAAAGGAGGACTCTTACTGCAAGGTAAACTGACATACAACCTGCTGTATGTTCCTGTCCAGCACTAGCCTGCCAAATATCAGGAGAGCGATTTCCACATCCCCCTGCGCCCCAGCCATTTACAAGCCATTTTATCACCGCTTATTAACATTATCACCGATTGGCCCCCGGAGGCCTTTGGATGTTTGTACTGCAACCTAGGCCACTGCAGGCTCCTGGTTCACCCTCCCTGTACAGCCTTGGTGCATATCGCGAGCAGCTCAGCCTCCAAAATCTGTGCCTGGAGGTGAGTCGGGGAGAGGCTGTGGTGGCTTGGGATTGTGTGAAAGGCTTTCCTGAATGAAGGTGCTTTCTTCTGATGTACGGGCATGCTGTGGAAAAGATTTCCCGATTCAGTCTTGTGCCTGTTGAGGATTGTAAAGTAAGGAACTTGTGGCTAGATGTGTCTATCAGATTACTGAATTTAGGGGTGTTGAGGGGAGTGAAGGGTAATAGCCAATGGACTACTTACCCTTGGGGTTACTACACCTACTATATGACCACTTCCTGTGGAGAGTTGGCATAACCCTGTTCCAGAGTTCCTAATTCCACCAAAATCAAGGATGGAGGAATCCTTTTTTCCTGGGTCACATTAGGCAGCCGCCCTTAGGGGTGTGACTGGCCTGGTTGTGCACCACACTTCCCTGCATATCTAATTTCCTGCATGTCCTTGTATCAAATGCGCCTCAGGGCAAGAGGAAGCATATCCAAGGTCTGGAGGATGCAAGGGTCGCATATCAAAGGCAGCAGGGACTTTTAAGTCCCTGGCCTGATATTCTAAATTGCTAGCCATCCTGCTGGAGGAGGTGTGAACACCTTCATCTGGAGCAAGCATTGTTTCTGGTCTCAGAGAGCATGTGTTCTCACCTGTAGGGGGCCAGAAACAGATATGTGGTTGCAGGCTGGGCTATACAAGTCAGCCAGCACACTAGAGGCTGGTTTCCAGGGGACAACTCTAGGGTGCCCTCTGGGTGTATATCTCAATACATCCACTACTGGCATCAGTATGGATTTATTAAGACAGGGTGTTTGATACCAAACACCATAGGTTTCAGTGAAGCCATCCAGTAGCTGGGAAACATGTAATGACCAATGCCCAGTACATACCCAAGATGGCTTCCATGTTCACTTGTACTATCTAGTAATTGAACTAGACAGCGCAGGGGCATCTCTGTTCACACAAATCTGTCCACATATGTAATAATAATGCCCTCTGTCTTAGAGTTATAAGGCCTGCTGTAGGGGTGACTTGCATATATTGCATGCAGTGTCTGGGCATGGCATACAAGGTGTGTACCATGTTTTGTTTTCACTTTTGTGTGCACCATTACACGCAGCCTGCAATGGCAGTTTGGATGAGTTTGGTGGCGGGTCTTTTAGGTTGGCATAATGCATGCTGCAGCCCTTAGGGACCTTTAGTACCAGAGGTACCACTTACTAGGAACATACAGGGGTGCCGAAAGTCTTGCCAATTGGGGAAAAATTGCCCAGTTACCTCATTTTAGAGAAACAGCACTGGCACGGGGACCTGGTTAGCAGGAACCCAGTGCACTTCAGTCAAAATTGCAACAAATACCAGGCAAAAAGTAGGGGTGACCATGTAAAAAAGGGGCACTTTCCAACTCTCCCCTATTATAAATAAGCAGCAGTTGCTTCCTTATGTATTAAACAATTTGGTTCTGGAAGTAAATTCGATAAAATCCAAAGACAACCCTCATCATATAACGGCAGCCAAGAAATTGGGGTGCAGAAACCCCAAACCGTAGAGGATAATTTGGACCCAGACACAAATACCAAAGGTCAACTTCAACTAATGACAACATCGGCGCAAATGTTAACATCCAATCTTGAGCCTAAACTTTATATTGCTCTTTTTCATAACTCAGCATAAAATGACAAAACCTACTCTTATAAAAATACCAAATCTAGTCACAATAGGAACCCCTGGCACCAAAAGTCAAGAAAATTATACACATTTATTAAAACAGCGCCACACACCGTCGTCTAAACAGGAAAGAATGTGAAAGGACAGAAACAAGCAGAGAGCTATTGAGTCTAACGTCAAACAAAGCCCAAAGAAACAGTGAAAATTTTCTTTATATAAACGGGAAAGGAAAAATAGCGCATTTATGTTGGTTAATTGTCCGCAGGAAATAGCTGAAATTGAATCACAATCTAGGACTGTTATAACAACTGTTAAAGTATCAACTAGGGAGATTGGGCAGTCTCCGGTTACATCATGTAATGCAACTGTCCAAAGAAATAGGAAGTTTAAGCAAATTTGGAGCCCCCTTCAAGAAATCAGAGAAATCGATTTAACTCAAATGTAAACAAATCATTTCCACACTATGAATTATCTCAATTGATACAAATGAAAGCCAACCATCCTCTTGATGTAAAAAGTATAAGGGCGTCTCTCCACATCCAGTTATTACTGTCATAGGTGCTACTGCAATTCCACCAAAGTGGAGCACCAGAAGTAGCAATTTAAGTACCAGAATCAATCTAATTTTCTAAATAATTCAAAGTAAAATCAAATAAATTAACTTTTCAACCCTTACATAAATCTACGGGGGCATCCCATCTATTGAACAGAGGGAATATTATCAAGTTACCATCGGCATTTGAAACATTGGCACACTTCAAATCAACTAGTATCAGAGAAATTCGCTTTAACATGACCGGAATTACTAAATTAAACTACACTTGGTTACGAGTAAAAAGCAGCACTTCGTCAAATGAGGAATTATAGTATCGGCTGAAAATCCAGCATCCTATCGGTATGTTTTAAATCCTGTATGTGCCAACAATCCAACAGGTGATGGTTCAAAATTTGGTTTGCAAGAGCACAATTATTCATTATCGGAGATAAAAAAGAATCGTGCTCACTTATTGTTCTTAATATTTATCTAAATCCCAACAGAGCCCAAAAAGGCCGAAGATAAAAAACTAGAAGTAATCTTCTCGGACGTAAAAGCTACTTACCCATGGGCTTGCTGGCTGCTCCCAGGCGATTTCGATTCAAACATACTTGTTCAGCTTGAGAACAGGTGAACATCTTTAATGACATATAGAAAAGTCCATTCCAACTTGATCTGACGCTTAGTAAAATATAAGTTGGGTGAGGTCTTATTGGACATTTCGCATCAAGCAGATTTTTGTGTTGAATGGACGATTTAAAGGAGAACATCCAGCAGCCCCAACCTGAATTACGCCACAATCGCACTCACTACTGGACTACACTTGTGAGCTTTACTATTTTTCATACTGTCATCAGTTTACAAATAGGTTTGAGATTAGAGAGCACTCTTTTTCCACAATTAATAAAGTTGACGATACATCAAGATCCCAGGAGAAGCACCGACCTACATAATCTTACGCTTTCTCCTTAACAGGATTGAAGTGGAAAAAAATATATACAACTTTCATTATTCAATATTCCAAGCAGTCCTTACAAACATGGTCAACATGGGAGGATCCTCCAATAATGATGGTAAACGCTAGGTCTACCTTTACTGCAACATTGTTAGAAAGTGAACAGCCCCAATACTGCGAAAAGCGAAAAGTCTGCAAGCCAATCAAGAAAAAAAAATGAATAGTTTTCTAAAACTCCAAGGGGTACAAAATCAAACGAAACAAGGAAAGCAGAGCTTTTAGTGTCGCAGGGATTCCGTTCTCATACAGAACTTTGCATAGAGACTTGGAACCTCAGTGAATTAGGGTGTACCATAACTCACCTTAGTACCCCAAATCCCCTACCAGACTAGCTACAGTGTCTCATTGGTAATCACAAACTCCCAATGCTTAGACAAACCAGAACATGGACTTAGTACACCTCAGGTAACGTGGAACACAAATTAACACTCTTTCGTTATACAATCATTTCAATCCAGAACAAGGAGTAAATGAGGACGTGTGCACATTTGAAATGTTTATTTACTAATGCAGTGTTCTCAAACGCAGTACCTTAGCTAATACAAGCAAACATATTATAAGAAACAAGGTAATCAGCATAGTCACTAGTACGTAGAATACAAAAGGTGAAAGCATGGTAACATGCTAAAACGAATAGGGTTCAGTAACACCTAATCCTCACCCTCCCTAGCTAGTATATTATATCTAAGAAGGTCTCTTTGGGTTTTTAGCAGGGCGGCCCCATACCTCAAGATCCTAGTGGTAAGGGATCACATCATCTTCCACCAGCTCTCTGCATGCGAAGCACCATCAAGTGTGTGTGTGTATGCTCTGTGTAAAGCAATATAAAACCCGCTTAAAGCCAGAATTTGGCCGCAGCTGCATGTATGTTATGTCTAGGAACGTGCGAAGATCAGACCTCACAACAACCACTGTGTTGAGATATCCTTGAAGGTTTCAGCACTCACTGTACAGACATCTCACCAAGCAAGGCTGCTATCAGAGTAACAACATATTATTCTCGCGTGAAGCAAAACACTCTACTAGGCTCAAAGCTAAGGCAACAGATATGTGTCGTGTGCAGAAGCAGCAGACAGGTAAAATGGTGTTTAAACTCCTAATGAGCTCATGCTAACTTAACACAGCATATAGGCAAAGCATATCTATATGAAATTAGTAAACGACCAAAAGCCGCCATACAATCGCAGCTTCAGAAATTAGGGATAATCATGTCAACATACAAGAAAGCCATTACAAAAGCTAAGGCTGACTCCACAAATCATAATTGGATATCTATACAACACATATGCAGTAAGTGTGACATGAATTTTTTTTAAGTTTATTACTGGGATGACCAATAGGGAACATATGGCGCATGCTGCAAACATATCAGAACTAGCATGCATAAAACACATAGAAAAAATATACGGGAAAGCAATCTTAGAGGTTCTTATGACACAATTTTAAAATATCCTCAGATACAGAGCATCTCGCCTACACTTCAATACAACTTCAGAAATGTATTAAAGAGGCTAAGACAGCCGGGGCACCTGGACCAAATGGCCTCCAAACAGCATTATTCAAAGCTGAGTCAGAGTTTTAGGGAACTAACTTGTGTATCATATTTAATAAATGCTTGGCTGCCAATACCATACCAAGTTCTTGGAGAGGTAATATAGAGGTTCTACAATGCCACAATATTGATAAAAGTGGTAAAAGAGACAATCTGACAAATTATAGGCTAATTGCCTTAATCAATATAGAGGCCGAATAATAATCTAGCCTCTTACTTTAGGACCCTGAGGACTAGGTTTCAGTAAAGTTGATAATTCCAATTAACCAAACTGGCTTTCAAAATATTACTGGTTCTAAAGCAAATCTGGTGGCCCTCGCAGGAGTTATTGAGGCTGCACTTCAAAATAAATCTTCAATGTATGTCTTTTTAGTGGGCTTGAAGTCTCCATTCACAAGCTTTGTGGGCCAAACTAAGTCAATGGGTAATACCTCCAGCATTACTTCGCACCACCTAACTTTTATACCAGAACACCAGAATGAGATTAAAATTAGAAGATGGGTTACCAAACACAAAAAAGACTCCCTCAAGTGATGATATAAAACAAGGCTGCATGCTTGAACCACATTTATTCAATCTATTTATGTCAGATCTTAATTGCAGCGTAAAAACACAGCAATCTCGGATGTACCACAGCTTGCTTGGACACCCACTGACCAGCCTTCAATATGTGGACGACACAGTGCTGCTCAGAACGACTCCAATAGGTCTGCAACACTTGATAACTACTTTTGCTGTATATAAGGAATGGGCTGGAAACAAACACCAAATCTTCACTTGGTAAATGGACAAAAATTGGACAAACCCGTCAAGTGCACATACCTAGGAGTTATCTTTGATCAAAGACTCAAGTCTGTCTGGCATTTGCAAACATCAAAGCAGAACGAAAACACGTTGCTAGCAGCATTTAAAGTGTTTCAGTTTAACCTGAGTGGTCCAACACAGATTTAGATTTTTAAGACAATTTAGGACAAATTCATACCATCACTCAGTTATGGACTACAAATCATGCATGGCGAGATTCTAAGCTTTAGAGACACTTTGCGCGAATCTCTACAGATGTTTTTTTTAGACTGCAACCCAAAACCTCTTAGTCACAGATTCACCTGGAATTTGGCATAGTAAGGGAAATCTTGACATGCCAAGGTGCACTTATTACATTTTGCAAAAAAATGTAACACCCGAACCTTTTCTGGCCTCGCTTATCTTTGCAGAAGTTGAAATTGGTAAAAAAAAAAACGAGAAAAAAAAACTCTTGGGGAAGAGCATCTATCCTCCGGACTGAGCACTTTAGGGGTTACTTCGTTATGGGACTCTGCAAACTCAAGCACGTCCTTTAAGCAAGTCGTAGACAGGTCAGTCAGACTTGCTTGGCATCTTCAGGCCAAAAATCAACTTGCCAAGAAAGTTCATGCATGGATGCTTATAAATTCCTATGTTTGTTTAAAATCACAGTCTTATTTGAGCGTCACATATTCTTATTACATCACGTAAAAGTTCCTGAGGTGAAGGATGAGCTAGCGCCTCTCTAAAGAATTAACTCCATACTGGAAGTCTACTTAGCCATCACAATCTTGTCACCTATGTGGATGCAAAGAAGAAACAAGAAATCACATTTTGTGTTTGTCCACATATGATGGATGCACATAGATATTTCTCACGCAAGCACTTTACAAATAAGATCATGCAGGGCAGCTTCGATTCAATGAAAACGTGGGAACCACCAGTAACTCTCATGAAACTTTGAAAAATCCATGAAACAAGTGAGCTCCAAGATGTCATTGTATTGACGAGTACTGTCAGGCAAATTAATTATTTACTTTCATTTTCTTGTCCCTATGTTTTTCTAATGCGGACTGATTCTCCTCGACACTTTTGGTACAGGTACTGCAATGCATGTTGACACTTTTTGAACAAGCACCTTAAAAACATTCTAAACTTGAAGGCAGCAAATAAATTGTGTAGGGTCGCTTCGATTTAATGCTTAAGTGGGCCTCTGCCACAACCTTAATGTAATTCGGTAAAATTTATGAAATGTGTCAGTTAGGTTGCCTTTGCGATGCTTTGTACAGACATTTAAAATATTTATCCACACAATCAGCTAAAGAACATGCTCTATGGATCAATTTATATCTATAAGTAATATCATATTATATGTGTAGTTATTCCATTTTTTATGTAGTTACGATAATCATGTTTTATTAGCTGGCTCTCTGGGCCTAAGATTAACTAGGTGACAAACTAATGCTTTTAATTCATATTCGGTTTTATATGGATCAATTTGGTAATTTGTTAAGGTTTTTTTTTTAACTGTAAGCAATAAACTTGAATAATGCTCATGCAGCCTTTTCTTATTTAATTACAATTTTACATGACAATCATGATTAACAAATTATTTCTAACAGTAACAAGTGGAATCTATTAATTCTCCCAAAACAAGGCAGGATCTGATCATCTACTTAATTGGTCCAAACCCATCACAAACGAATAGTTTCTTACCTGTCGGTGTAGTTTTGCAGCTTGAAGATCTTTCTGGATTCACTATGCTGTGCATATTCCGCGGTCTTGTGGTTGGGTCCGGATTCGTAGTCTTTTCTTTGTTTTTTTTTTTTTGTAGCCCTTGTGGGCGTCGGCGTCACACCTCCTCGGGCGCATTTCCGGTGACGTCGGCATGCTTGCTGCGGAAGCTCCCACTCTTGGGCGCCATCTTCGGATTCTTTTTTCAGTGTTTCCTTCTTTTCCGAAGCAATGGCAATATTCTATTCAAGGTGATAATTTTTACCACATGTCCTTATATTCTGTTACTTCTCCTCCTATCACCCTTCTCTTTTCTTTTTTTTTTCTTTTTTTTTTTTTGACCACCTCCTCTCTCTTCCAGCCTCATCTTTCTGGCGGAGGTGGGTGGGTTCGCTAGTGAATCCAGAAAGATCTTCAAGCTGCAAAACTACACCGACAGGTAAGAAACTATTCGTTTTGCAGCGTGAATCTTTCTGGATTCACTATGCTGTGCATAGATTTCGTAGCGGTTTCTCACTTCCGTGGTGGCTGGGTGGAAGATGAGCTCTGGTTTCTGAATATATGCTGGAGCACCCTTTGTCCGACTTGTGCTTCCTTGTTCATCTAAACATCCACGCAATAGTGCTTTGTGAATGTGTGCATCGAAGCCCATGTTGCCGCCAGGCATGTGTCTTGTATGGGTGTATTGGCCAGGAAGGCTATTGTAGCCCCCTTCTTCCTAGTCGAGTGGGCGCGTGCCCCCTCTGCCAGTTCTTCTCCTGCCCTTTTGTGGCAGAGTTGGATTGTTTGCGCAATCCATCGCGCAATAGTGTTCTTAGTGACTGCTTTGCCCATGTGACTGTTGGTGAACGACACAAAGAACTGTTTCATTTTCCTGTGTCCTTTTGTCCTTTCGATGTAATGCATGACCGCCCTTCTGGTGTCCAGGGTATGCAGAGCTCGCTCTGCGCTAGTGGTTGGTTTTTGGAAAAAACTCGGTATCTGAATGGACTGGTTCATGTGGAACCTGGACACCACCTTCGGCATGAAATGTGGGTCGGTCCTCATCACCACCCTGTCATTGTGTATTTGTAAGTAGGGCTCCTGTAGCGTCAACGCTTGCAGTTCGCTCACTCTGCGTAAGGATGTAATCGCAACCAGGAAAGCAGTTTTCATAGTTAGCATCTTCAAAGAGGCCTTGTGAAGTGGCTCGAAGGGCTCCTTCATGAGTTCCGTCAGGACCACGTTTAAGTTCCATGCCGGTGGTGGCACCCGCTTGGGCGGTGCAATCCTTTTTGCTCCTTCGAGGAACCTCTTTACCACTTGTGATGTGAAGAAGCTTCTGCCCATCTCACCCCTTGTGTATGCCACTATAGCCGCCAGGTGAACTCTCAAGGAGGACGAGCTGAGCTTTTTGTCCAGCAAGTGTGTCAGGTACTTCAGTACCGTGGAGTCCCTCTTCATTTTATTGTGAAGTCTCTCTCTCCTGCACCACATCGTGAACCTTTTCCACTTTGCGACATAGCACTTCCTTGTGCTGGGCCTTCGTGCCTCCCGAAGAACCCTGAGGGTGCCCTCTGGTAGTTTTAAGTGTGCGAATTCGATGTCCTCAGGAGCCATGCTACTAGGCTCATGCTCTCTGGTTCTGGGTGCAGCACCTCTCCGTTCTGCATGGAGAGCAGGTCCTTTCTCCTGCTGAATCTGTGGGGCGCACACTGCGCCATCTCCATGATCTGCGAGTACCAAGTCTGCCTCGCCCACTGCGGCGCAACCAGTATCAGGGTCATGGTGCTCGCCCTGCACTTGCTCAGCACTCTGTGAATCAGCGGTATCGGGGGAAAAGCGTATGCAAATTTCCCGGACCAATCTATCCATAGGGCGTTCCCAAGGGACCCTTCTTCGTGTTGTCTGGATGCGAAGTTTCGGCATTTCGCATTCTGGCGTGTTGCAAACAGGTCCACTGATGGTGTCCCCCACCTGTTGAACAGCCTCCTCGTCTCCTGAGCATTGAGCTCCCACTCGTGGGATGCCGAGGTCTGTCTGCTCAGCCAGTCTGCTTGAATGTTCTCCTTGCCTGGTAGGTGTATGGCTATCAGGTCTATCTGGAGAGGGATGGCCCACCTCCATATCTCCTGTGCCAGCGTCGAAAGCGTTGTCGACTGTGTTCCACCCTGTTTGTTGATGTAGAACATCGCCGTGGTGTTGTCTGTCTGTAGCAACACCCTCTGCCTGTACAGTCTTGTCTGGAAGGCTTTCAGTGCAAGGAAGATTGTCTTTAATTCTAGGTAATTGATGTGTTTTGTTGCATCTGCTGGCGTCCACAGGCCCCTCACTTTGAGTTGTTCCATGTGAGCGCCCCATCCCTTCAGGGATGCGTCCGTGGTGATGGTCACTGTCGGAGTTGGGAGTGTAAGTGGCTGCCCCCTTATTATGTTCTCCAGGGTCCACCATGCCATCTCCTCCTGCACTGCGTGCGTCACTACCACAAGATCCTCCCAACTGCCCGAAGCCTGTGACCATTGTTCCTGCAGCCATTCTTGCATGGGTCTCATGTGGAGCCGCACATTCGGCACTAGGTGGATGCATGATGCCATCATTCCCATGATCTTGCTCGCAGTCCTCACTGTCCGAGCTTGCCCCTTCCGGTATAGGCGAGTCTCCTTGACCAGTGCCCTTGCTCTCTTTTCGCTGGGGAACACTTTGCCATGTACGGTGTTGATCTGTGCCCCCAGGAAGATCTTCACTTGCTCCGGCTCCATTGATGAGATTTCTTCCAATGCACGGAGAACCCCAAGTGTATGAGTGTTCTCTTCACTGTATGCGCATGCTGCTTGCACTTGTGGTACGAGCTTGCTTTTACTAGCCAGTCGTCGAGGTAAGGGTATACGTGTATCCCCTGTCTTCGTAAGTGCGCTGCGACTGCCGCGAGGCACTTTGTGAATACCCTCGGTGCTGATTTTAGTCCGAAGGCCAGCGTTGTGAACTGGTAGTGGCCTCCTCCGATAGCGAACCTGAGCATATGCTTGTGTTTGTCGTTCATCGGTATGTGTAAGTAGGCGTCCTTGAGGTCTATTGTGACCATGAAGTCTCCGACCTGCAACTGCGGCAGCACGTCCTGCAAGGAGGTCATTTTGAACTTTTGTGTTTTTATGAATTTGTTGAGGAACCTCAGGTCTAGGATGGGTCTCATTTTGTCGTCGACCTTTGGTACTAGGAAGTACGTTGAGTATATTCCCTTGTTCCTCTCCCTGAAGGGAACTCTTTCTATGGCCTTTTTTTGTAGAAGTTCTTGCACTTCTTCCTGAAGTCTCGCCAGCTGTTCTTTTGCTGGTGGCTTCCCCCTTGGTTTTCTGTTTGTTGGTTTTTTCTCCAACTCCAAGCAGTATCCGAATTGAATGATGTTTAGGATCCATTTGTCTGATGTTATTTCTCTCCATTCCTGGAGATAGAACTTTAATCTTCCTCCCACTGGTGTCATGTGGTCGTACGTCATTAGATTGTCCAGACCCCTTTGTACGCGGTGCCCCCTGGGATCTTTTCTGTGGCCGGGCACCCGGGGGAGTGTGAAGTCACTTCGAGGTGGGCTGCTGGCCCCCTCTTCTATTCTGGCCACGTCCATTTCTCCCTCGAAAGGACTGACCCCTTGGTTGGTATTGCCAGGACTGCTTCTGGTGACCTTGCTGAGCCTGCGAGTCTGCCTGGTGCGTCTGCTGGAAGGCCTGGTGCGATGTACCTGGCTGGTTTCCACCTCTTCCGCCGGGCCTCCGTGCCGGGGTGCCTCTTCTGTTGCCTCTGAACTGCAAAGCCCCCATGGATCTTGCAGTCTCGTTATCCTTTTTGAGTTGGCATAGTTTGTCGTCAACCGTTGCTCCGAAAAGTGTTTCGCCGTTGAACGGTGTGTTCAGGATACTGTGCTGCACCTCGGGTTTGAACCCTGAGATCCTGAGCCAGGCGTGTCTCCTCTCCGTGACACCCATCATCATTAGCCTGCTGGCGGTGTCTGCTCCGTCCAGGGCCGTCTTAAGGCAAGAATTTGCCACGTTCTTCCCTTCTTCTACCAATTTTTCGGCCTTCTGCCTGGCCTCTTGGGGTAGGTCCTTCACCAAGTGCCCCAGTCCCTCCATGATTTGGTACACGTGCCTGTTTAGCAGGGCGTTGGAATTAGCCATGCGCCAGTGGGTCGCGGCATTTCGCTCGATCCTTCTCCCCACCAGATCCATCCTCTTGCTCTCCTTATCCGGCGGTGGGCCCGAGGTAGTAGATACGCTCGCCCTCTTCCTAGCTGTGGCCGTGATAATGGAGTCAGCGGAGACCTCGCCTCGAATGTAGGCCGGGTCCTTCGAGGAGTGTTTGTATTTTTTCTCTGTTCTGGGAGTTACTGCCTTGCATGTAGCGGGCTCCTTGAACGCTTCCTTTCCCTGCGCCAAGACGCTCTCGAGCATTGGGAGGAACTGGCTTCTTGTTTGCGTCGGGAGCAAAGTCTCTAACAGGAAGTCTGCTTTCTGCTTTTCCTCGTCAAGTTTCAACTTGAATGCAGTCGCGGCAGATTGTATCGCCGAGTTGTATGCCCCGATGTCGTCGGGCGGCGAGGGTCTCGAGGGGTACGAGTCGACCGCCTCCTCCGGGCTCTCGGTGTCGACGTCTAGGTAGTCCTCCTCGCGTGGATCAGAGGTGACCGACTCGTCGTCCACTCTACTGCTCTCTTCGCCCTCGTAGCTGTAATCCTCGTAGGGATTCTCTTCAGCTTCCCGGTCGTCGACCATCTCGTCGCTAGGCACATGGTCGTCGACATGTTACTCTTCCTCCTCGACCAGATGTAGCACGTCGTGCTTGGTCTTGTGTGGAATCGTGAACGCACTCATCTCGGCGGCGACCTCCTTCCTTCGCTGCAAGAGGCTCGCCATCTCGGCTTCCAGCCGGCGTCTTTTCCTTT
Source organism: Lissotriton vulgaris (assembly GCF_964263255.1). Classification (NCBI taxonomy): domain Eukaryota; kingdom Metazoa; phylum Chordata; class Amphibia; order Caudata; family Salamandridae; genus Lissotriton; species Lissotriton vulgaris. The sequence continues at coordinate 888,637,297 of NC_141689.1, read as the reverse complement.
CTACCTCGGCCGCGTTCTCGGCTTCGGAACGTTCGGCTCCTCTCTTCGGCGCCTGGCTCGGCGTTGAGATCTTGGGCGTCGACGGCTTGGACGTCGAACTGGATTTCGGGTCCTTGGACGTTGCCGAGGCTTTAGGGTCTTTCTCCCTCGACGTCGATCGGTCCTTTTCGGCGACGATCTTTGACGCTTTCTGCTGGTCAATAGCCTTCGGCGCCAGGGACTCCTTCTCTGAGGATCCGCCGGGCCTGCTTGTGGTCGCGGACGGCAGATGTCGCTGCGTCGGCGCCTTCGGGCTCTTGGCCTCGAGCTTTCGAGACTCAGGGTCTCTGGTGTTCTTATGGGACGTCGAGTCTCCTACCTTATCAGGTGTCTTCTTGTAATCGGTCTCTACGACCGTGTAGCCGTCGTCTTCTGCGGCAGCATTGTCCTCCTCCTCTGAGGACATCCCCAGCTCGTACAGCGATGGTGTCGGGGATTTTCCTCCGAGGGCGGCGTGTGCTACCCTCTGTCTCTTCCTCACTCGGAGGGTCTTCGGGGCGAAGACGGCGCAGGCGTTGCAGTCCTCGCTTCTGTGTTCTACCGGTAGGCAGAGGTTGCAAACCGGGTGCTGGTCTTTTTGTGCGTACTTGTGTCTGCAGTTCGGGCAGAACTTGAACAGTGTGTTGTCCATCCTCGTGCGTTCAGGCCTCACTGAGCGCGTGGACGTCGACGATCGTCGAAGTTCTCGAGGTTTTCACCTTCTCTCCTCTTCGTCAGTGTTCTGCGAAGTCTTCTCTGGTCTTCTTCTTCCAATATCTTCTCCAACTTCCACTCTTTTCAGTACTTTCTCCAAAAATGTCTGGAGCCCAAACGGGAACGATCCAGACCCGACCGCGGAAAAAAGAATCTGAAGATGGCGCCCAAGAGTGGGAGCTTCCGCAGGAAGCATGCCGACGTCACCGGAAATGCGCCCGAGGAGGTGTGACGCCGACAAGGGCTACAAAAAAAAAAAAAAAACCCAAAGAAAAGACTACGAATCCGGACCCAACCACAAGACCGCGGAATATGCACAGCATAGTGAATCCAGAAAGATTCACGCTGCAAAACTACTTCGGCAAAGTGGATAGTCTCAGTCTCATAGTCTAATAGAAAAATAATTATTTTCTGCACAATCCCCAAATTGGCAATGAAGTAGCAAGCCAAAAGGCATGCAATATTGCATGAACGAAGAGCTGGCTTTCCAAAGAGGACACCTTCTAAGACATCCCTTCAATTTGCTTTAACTTTATAAGGCACAATCTTGGAACATGAGGGTGCTTGGCAAGGCTCTCATTGAGACAGGATACAGCACTGGATCGCCTGGAGTCAGGATAAAGGCAGACTATCCGAAGATCCACAACCAGAGAGGTGCCTGGTTTATTCTGGGCAGTCAAAATAGGATCACAGAAGGCCTCATTAAAAGGCAACTGGGGATCCGATGTTTAGGCACTAGATTGTAGGATTTCTGTCACCAAGTTCGTTTTACCCACTTAGTTTGTCAAAATCTATTTGAGACCTCATCTACCTTGCTTAAGACCATGTTAAAGTAAATAATGTTTTACTTGGTCCTGATGAACATTCAAGCTAAATCTCTAGATAGGTATCAAAGCCACTGTCAGTTTGGAGCGGTTCAGTAGGGAGGATTTGAAGGAGGAAGCTACTGTCGTCTATCATGAAAGTTATTAACAGGAAGGTAAGAACTCCTGGTGCCGGAACATAGTCAGGAACAGCAAAATGGGCTGAGGCCATTGGCAGAGCCAAAGTACTTATAGGCTTCTTGAGGCCTTACATTGTACAACCATGGGGAGCCAGAAGGAGGCGGAACATAGTCAGCACCGCCTAGGTAAAGGTCGCCACCTGAGCTAGGCCATTAGAGTGCATTGGAAGTGGATCAGGCAGTTCTGGATAGCTGATTCCAGGTGTCTATCTTTCAGATTGCCCAGATGACTAGCCTTGCAAACAGGAACAACATTGTTAAGACGAAAATTCTCTCTTTAGATGCCTCCTGTTTTTTGTAGGAGTATTTCTGTTCGTCAAAAGACAGCCTTGTAAGGTTTTGCCTGATGTTCTTTCAGTGCATGAGGCTATATATTTTGCTAGCCTAGGAGTTGCATTTCAATTCCAGACACCAAAAACAAACATCACAGAGACTAGATATAAACATTTGCGGCAGGAGTGACATCTTTTAAACCCTGAGAGTTTAAGGTATCAAGGTCTACATGAAACAGTTTTACATTTAGACTGTATCCAGATCCCACTAATGGATGGCAGAAAATTACAGAGGATGTGAACCAAAAGGATATTCAAGCTGTAATGGACAATTCTACTGATAAATACTAGCCGAGTGCAACTCCACTTCTGAGTTGGCAGACATGAAGAAAAAGATAATAAAAAAATAACCAATGTCAGAGTACTGGGTCTGTGATGTCAAGCCTGGGGGAGTTACTCCAATCAAGTCGGAGCAGTGGTACCACAAAATAGCTCAGAAGAGAAATTTCAGCTTTCCAATCCAATATGGTGCCAGGAGAAGATTCAAGAGGTGAGGAGCCAGTAGGTAAATGTATCTATCAGAGTGAAGTTATTAGTTAGTGTCATCCAGGATGTATCTAACAGAGGACATTCAAAATCAATTTCTAGACAAGTATCCAATACACTGCCATTTCTGAGAGAATCAAGATATGAAGATAATAAAGCGGTAATTTGAAAAGCTCCAAGTGCGGATATTAGTCCTCTCGATAGTCTATTCAGTTTTTCAATCTATGCACGGATGTCACTCACAACAATGAGATTGGAGTAATCCTAAAAGAGCATGGTAACAATCAGAGAAATGTGTTGTTGCAGCTGATTTAAGCTGTGTGAAGGTTAACTAGCAGTATAAGAGATGTTGGTAATGTCTGAATAGGAGTGATTGAAATTCTGATGCTGAGATATTATGTTGGGGCAAAGTGTGCAAGACTTATGCGCAATTGAGCTTCCTTCAGCCACTTTATTAAGACTGTTTTTCATGACTATTTCACATCCTGGTGGTACTGCTTCGTGCAAGACGGGGCCTAGCTAAGTATTGGTTGTGAATGGGCAGTCTACATCAAAGTCTGTGATAAGGTTCAAACAGGTAAAATCTGTAGATTCTATGTAAGAAAAAAAATATCTATCTTTGGTAACTATATATTATTTGTAAATATGAAAACAAGTTACTTACCTGTAACTTTGGTTCCCCAGTATTGGTAACTTTCATAGATTCCCATGCTTTTGTATCATTCCCCGTCGTCGGAATGGGAGTCTCTGTAACAAAAATACCATAGCAATAGGTACAAAAGAGAAAGAAAAAGGCCTCGGCCTCATTCCCTTTTGTAGCAAGCATATCACCCTCTTTTTGTAAAAGAGACCAAACTTAGGGATCAGCCAATCAGGAGTGCCTCACCCCTTAGAACCCTCCTGAAGGAACCTCAGAGCCTCAGATTTGCGTAGCCGTTGTGTACCAGACACCATATCTGTTGTAGTATGAGCTTTCCTCGGGGAGGTGGGTGGGCGCATGGGAATCTATGAAAGTTACCAATACTGGGGAACCAAAGTTACAGGTAAGTACCATGTTTTCTTGCCCCAGTATTGGAACTTTCATAGATTCCCATGCTATCAGAGTAGCAAGCAGTTAGCAATAAAACCACATTTTGTGTCATAAAAGTATTGCAATAGCCAACATGACAGAGATACCAAATGTGAAACACCGGAAGGTGGGATAGAAAGGAAAACTCAGCAATTATTGGAAGAGGTTCCTCAGGACAGCCTGTCCCACTGTCGCATCATCTTGTTGTAAGGACTCCAAGCAGTAATGCTTAGTAAAGGTGTGAACGCTGCTCCAGGTAGCAGCTCTGCAAATGTCTTTAATCTGTACCCCCGCAAAGAGGGCCGTTTTAGATGCCACAGATATTGTGGAATGTGCCCGAATCCTGCCAGTCAGAGGTTTTCCTGCCGCAGTGTGGCAATGCAGAATGGCACTTGTGATCCATCTTGAAATATCCTGTTTGGATAGCGGGAGGCCCTTGCTTGGACCCCCAAAGGCAACAAACAACTGAGAGGATTTCCGAAATCCCTTAGTACGTTCACAATAGAATTTCAAACATCGTTGTACATCCAAAGAATGCAGTGTTTTTTACGCTGGCGTAGCCGGTTGAGGAAAGAACGCCTTCAGAATAACCGGCTCATTCAAGTGGAAGTCCGAGGGTACCTTAGGCATAAACCTAGGGTTAGTACTCAAGATTACAGTGTTCCTTTTAAATTGTAGGAAAGGCTCCTGGATGGTCAAGGCCTGCAACTCTCCAACACGTCTAGCCGATGTGAGAGCGAGGAGGAGAGCCAATTTCCATGAAAGGAACTTCATGTCAGAACGATGAATTGGTTCGAATGGACCTTTCATAAGCTGAGAAAGGACTAGATTTAAATGCCAAGTAGGAGGTGGAGGCCTCACTGGTGGATAGACTCTGACCAAGCCCTTAAGAAACTGCTTGACAATCCTGGAAGACCACAAGGAAGGCCCAGACCTTCTGTATCTCGAAATGGCAGCCAAATGGACCTTAATCGATGAATGGTCTAGTCCAGACTTAGCCAGGGACAGCAGATAAGGTAGGAGCTGATGAGGCTTGGAAGCAAAGGGGTCAATCTTTTCTCTCCTACACCAGCAACAAAATCTTTTCCATTTAAGACAGTAAGTCCTGTTCGTTGAAGGAGCCCTTGCCTGGGAGAGGACCTCCTTAATTTCGCTTGATATGGGGAGATTCATAAACTCTCGCTGCTCAGGAGCCATGCTGTCAGGTGTAATGACTGTGGATCTGGGTGCCAAACTTGTCCTTCGGACATTGTGAGGAGATTTGGTATAACCCTCAAAGGAAGAGGAGGAGCTAGCGACAACAGATGGAGTTCCGTGTACCAGAACTGTCTCGGCCAAGCAGGGGCTATTAAGATCATCCTGCACGGCTCCACCTTGATCTTCCTGATGATCCGCTGGATCAGAGGGATGGGGAGGGAAAGGCGTAGACAAAGGTCCTTGACCAGGCTATCGAAAGCGCATTCCCCAGTGACCGTCGATGGTGAAATCTGCTTGCGTAAGACCGGCATTTCTTGTTGGTCGGTGTGGCAAAGAGATCCACCTTCGGTCTGCCCCACTGGCTGAAGACCTCTTCCAGAACTCGCTGGTTCAATTCCCACTCGTGGATGACTGAGGATGACCTACTCAGTCTGTCGGCATTCTCATTTAGAACTCCTGGCAAGTGTTCTGCCTTTAGCGATATTCCCTGAAGAATCGCCCATTCCCAGATCCGTTGAGCTTCTTTAGACAATGGACGAGATCTAGTTCCTCCTTCCTTGTTCACGTAGTGCATGGCCGTGGTGTTGTCCGTCCTGATAAGCACTTGCGAACCTCCCAAGCGAGGAAGAAAGGCTTGCAGAGCCAGTCTTATAGCCCTTCGCTCCAAAAGGTTGTTGTGGAGTCGTTGTTCCTGAGGCGACCAATGACCGCTGATATGTAGGTCTTGCATCACTGCTCCCCAACCCTCCAATGACACGTCCGTTGTTACTACTTGAGGAGACGGGTCGTTTACGAAGGATAGACCTTGGGACAAGTTGTCTTGATCTGCCCACCATAAGGCCGCTTCCCTCATCCTTGGAGTGACGGTCACCTTGTCCTCGAATGATCCGTGAAACTGCTTCCATTGGTTGTCTAGTTGCTCCTGTAGAGGACGCATTCTTAGTCTGCAATGAGGAATTAGGGGAGTACATGATGAAATTACCCCCAGCAGAGATTTGTAGCGGCGTACTGAAAGACACCTTCTTTCTTGTAAGTACCGAGCCAAGGTCTGTAGTTTCTCCCTCCTTTCCAGAGTAGGAAAGGCTTTCGAGAGCTTCGAATCCAGGATGGCTCCCAGGAAACTAGCCTTTCTGGACAGGACCAGGGATGACTTTTCTTTGTTTAGAGTGAGTCCCAGATTCTGAAACAAATTTGTACACGCCTGAACAGCGTCCCGTGCTGCTTCCCTGGACGGGGCCTTCAGCAACCAGTCGTCCAGGTAGGGAAGACCTGGAAATGGTTTCTTTGCAGAAATGCTGCTACTGGCGCCAGCACCTTTGTAAAAATCCTCGGGCTGAGCGGAGTCCAAAGGGTAAAACCCTGAATTGAAAGTGGCTCTTGGCTACTGTGAATCGTAGAAACCTGTGTGCTGGGTGAATCGGGACATGGAAGTACACATCCTCGAGATAGAGCATGGCCATGAAATCCCCCGGGCTGATAAGCCTCAAGATGTCTTGGAGAGAGACCATCCGGAAGGACAGGGAGATGAGATAGGTGTTGAGCTCCCTGAGATCTAAAATGGGGCGCCATTTCTCTAGCGTCTTCCTTACCAGGAAGAACCTGGAATACAATCCTTGTCCCTTTTGATTGGAGGGGACCGGCTCTATCACTCCCTTCCGGAGCATCTGTTGGACTTCGAGCCGCAGGAGACGCTGGTGTTTCGATGGAATGGCTGCCGGGGGCTTGGGTGGAGGGACTTGCGTAAATTCCAAGGTATGCCCTTTCCGAATGATGTTGAGCACCCAACGGTCCGATGTTATCCTGGACCAGTTCTGGAGGTATTTGGTTACCCTGCCTCCAACTGATGATTTCTTGGAGGAGGGTCCAGTAGGAAAAGCCAGGAGGCCGCTATTGGCGCTTGGACGAATCTCGTCCTTGTCCAGCCTGTTTCCCCTTATTGTAAGGACTGGAGTAGTTTGAAGATTGGCCTTGTCTCTGCTGATAAGGCTGACGGTATTGCTGGGAACCTGAGCCCGTGGATAAATAGCGCTGCTGTTGATAGGATCCCCTGTAGTTATTACCTCTGCCTCTGGAACCCTTAAAAGGAGACTTGCGGTATTGAAGGGTACCCAAGGATCTGGCAGTGTCCGTATCCTTTTTTGTTTCCTGAAGTGTGTCATCAATCAGTTTTCCGAATAATGCCTCCCCTTCAAAGGGAAGATCCAGGACTTTGTTTTGAATCTCAGGCCGAAACCAAGTAGCCTTCAGCCACCCCAGCCAAGGAACGAAACACTGTCGTTGCAATGATCTCCATTGACGTGGCTTCTCCCTCCTGCAAGATCTTTTTCGCCTCTGATGTTGACTCTGGAGGTAGTTGGTCTAGGAACGGGGCAACATCACACCAAAGTTGGCGGTCGTATCTACCCAAGATCGCCAGGGCATTTGCAGCTCGCACTAGAAGACTCGCCATCAACGAAAATCTTTTCCCCGCATTATCCAATCTCCGCCCTTCCTTGTCCAGAGGAGTTGTTAAGGGGGCAGAGGGGTTACGAGATTTCCTCTGCGAAATAACTGAGTCTGGTTTGGGATGGCCCATCAAGGCCGCCGGTCCATCGTCAGGTGCCCTGTATTTCTTATCCAGACGAGGTAGCACAGGGACCACCGTCGCTGGATTCTTCATACCCTTCAGGCCCTCCTTCCACAGATGATCTACAATAGGAATGGACCTTGTTGTCTTTCTAAAGGGTTCCTTAAGTCATATAAGAAACAATCCGTAGCCATAGCAGGCATGGCCAATTTGAACCTGCCAGCTGCTCTTTCCATCAGCTGATGGAAACCTCCAATGTCCGCTGGCGGGGAATCAACTGGATCTGGAACTGGCGATGAGGGATCCGGAATGATATATTAATCCCATTCAGTTGTATGAACAGAGTCATGATCCGAATGTTGATCCTCATCCGAGGAATCATCATGGGCATCTGCCAGCCCGGAAGGATCCTGTGGGAAAGATGTTTGAGGCTGAGGGGATACCTGAGCAGGTAATCCAGGCATCACCGTTGAGGCAGAAATCAAGGCAGACGTAGCAGGCGCTGCCGGAACCAGAATTGGCCTAATCGCCTTAGATTTGTAGTCCTGGAGCCTCCTATGCAGGTCCTGAAGAAAAGAAGATGGTACTGTAACCATATCCTGCTCTGAATGATGTTGTGACTGGGCTGCCTGATGAGGTCATATCCCCCTTCAGAGTCCGTCTCTTGACATTTGACTAGGAGTTGAGAGGGACTATTGGCATAGCTATACGAGTCCTGGTCATCCTCAGCCGACTCCCCTTCCTCAAAGAGCGAAGCTGGTGGCAAGGGGGTCACTCTCCTAAGAGATGTCATCTCCGGCGTAATTCTTGTAACAGAAATTGTAATTCTCTTTTCAGAGGACAATACCGTCGACGGTTGTACACACGTCGACGAGATTGGTGTCGTCGATGTCGTCGACGATGAAACTGTCGACGATCCAGCTGTCGTCATTGTTAAAGTCGTCGTCGATGCCCTCGTCAACGAGACCGTCGTCGTCGTCATCTTTATCGTCGGCGAGGCTGTAACCCTCGATGCTGTGGTGGTCATAGTCTACGCCGTCGTCGGCAAACCTCCCGTCGACGCTGATGAACCTGCCGTCGACGCTTCCTTCTTCGACGACGACGATCTCTTAGTCGACGAATCCCCCGTCGATGAGCTTGTCGACAAAAGCAATTTTAATTTTGTCTTCAAGTTCTTCGTCGACGGAAACTCTGCCGTGGACGCCTTAGTCGTCGAGGACTTAGAACTCCTCTCAAAAGACTGGGAAGAGGGTTTCTTGAAGGCTGAGTCAGTCTTCTCACCCTTGGAAGGCGTAGCTGGTCCTACCCTCTCCTTTTCATCTCGGTGAGGAGATTTGCTGGGACCCTGGCTCTCAGACTCACTGGGGGTCTTTTTTGAGGCCTTAGTAGAACGCTCCATAGAAGGAGAAGGGGAAACCCTACCCCTCTTCACTGACCTTCTTGAGGAAGATGCTGATGCTGTATCCTCACTGTCACTAGAGACAGTATCCTTCCTGGATTTCAGCTTCTGGAGCCATTCAAAAGCCTACCCTCACGGTCCCGGAGGGTCTTGGTCGAAAAGGTGCGACAGATTTTACAGTCCGCAGGCTTGTGGTCAGGATAGAGGCAATAGATGCAGTCCTTATGCTTAGCCTCCACAAAAAACCTTTTCTTGCCACAGGTGGAACACGGCTTGAAAAGGGCCTTCTTCTCCTTGTCAGACACCCTGGAAGGCAGCTAACAATTCTGAAGTGAATCTGAAAAGAATCTGAAGAAAACATCTTGAAGAAACTCCTTGAAAAGTAGAAGTTGAGACTCCATAAGCATAACTTGCGGTAGAAAATCTGAGGCTCTGAGGTTCCTTCAGGAGGGTTTGAAGGGGTGAGGCACTTCTGATTGGCTGATGCCTAAGTTTGGTCTCTTTTACAAAAAGAGGGTGAAATGCTACAAAAGGGAATAAGGCCTAGGCCTTTTAAAGTTTCGCCTGGCGTCCGCTGCGCAGCAGCGTTCGCGCAGGCAAAATCTTTTGAGAACAGTGTAGGTGGCTTTGTCCCGCCTCTCTGTTCCATTGGCTAGCTCCATAAATGGAGGCTATCCATTGCAAGAGAGAGGCGTCCGTCATTGTCAGAGGCGATTCGTGGGCGTTCCGGCGATTTTTTCCCTCTCTGCCCCCTTGCGATCGACATTGCGGTGGTGGGCGGTGTTTTTATTTTTTTTTAAGGTTTGTTTTGGTCATTTGTCCGAAGATGGCGGCCGGGCAGTAGCTTACTTGAGAAGCTCGGCCGTGCCATCTTGAACCAGCGTGTGCCCGTTCCCGCCCCCTCCCGCTGTCCGTGTGCATGTTTTAACCTATTTATTTTTCTTTATCTCCCGGCTCTGTTAGTTTTTATATCGAAGGCTTTTTTTTATCCCCAAGGACTAGCACTGAGAGAGCTTTGGCTTCTCTGCGACTAATAGTTGCTGACAACGGATATATCATTTTAGATCGTAACATGGATAATGGGAGCTGTCCGTGATGTTTCAATACAAAACGTGACCTTTCTGTCCAGCAGCCGTCATCGGTGGCATCATAAAATCCAATGACCGCTCACTCTAGTGAGGGCTTCCCCCGGCTGCCAAAGTAGCCTGTCACATTTCAGGCTAACTGCATCAGTCCTTGGTGCGATCGCGATAATTCCATATCTGTGGATTCCCACGTTCTGATAAACTGATATTTTCACAAAACAACTGTGCATGGTGATGTCAGACTATCCTGCGATATCTCACCAACCATAGTCTCTCACAGTGATGTCACGATAGACTCCTCCCCCGGCGTCTGCTCACGACCTTAGCCCCGCCCAGCATTAATGCATTTAATTCTGAAGCACTGACGTGCCACCTCCCTTCTAAGTTGTACGCGGGGCCCGTCCAGGGAGTGCCCCCTTCCTTTAGGGACCGGTTTCTCCGTGGCGCAGGGCATGGCGAGGGCAGGCCCATGGCTGGGAGAACAGTTGTACCTTGGTGTGCCCATCAGTGAGTGAGTGACGTCCGCCGTGCTTGCGCTTTCACTCCCTCCCCCCACACATGAAGGGGTTTCTATCTAGCAAGCCTTTGAGAACAGCCTCGGCAAACGGACACAAAAATGACGTTCAACAGGCCCACAGAAGGGGGTCTTGTCAGGACAGGATTGAGTGGTGGCGCAGGGAGGGCGGGGGTCAGATTTCTTGAAACTAAGTGAACAAAGGAAAGGACGCTGCATTCACCCTTTCCACAGGTAGCCCCCTCACAGCCTGCTCGCTGTCGCTTTTTGTTGTGCGTTAATCATGCAGTGAGTTAAAATGTTCAGAATGCAGTAACCAGGGCATTTGGAACTACTGTGTTGATTTTCTTGTAAGTTCTTTATGTTTGTGCTCAGTTTGAGGGCTAATAGTGGATTGAGGCATTTGGCCTGCAGAGTATCACAAGTGAAGGCTGCAGACGGGCACCATTGCATCCCCCTTGAGACTTTTGCTCACGGTCCCTGGGCACACACTGTGGCTGGTTTTATGATGCCCATCCCTGCCACTCTTGCGTCTACCCTATCCCCCGACCCCGGGCTATTCCATGACTCGCATTTAATGCACATATCTACAGGTAGTGCCTCTGAACTCCTCTGTGGATTTCAGGGCGCACGCTGTTGGATGGCTGAAAACGGCTCCTCCAAGCATACATGCCAACATTTCAGGAGAGCAAAGTGGGAGATTTAAAAAATAAATAAATCGGGAGAATGGGACTTTGAATCGGGTTACTGGCATGTATGGGCTTTGGAAGAGTGCTGCTGTAGGATCGGACATTTGAAACATAAATATGCGTTTTTTTCTTACCTTTCAGAAGCATGGAGCATAATGGCAGGCAGAGAGAGGGTGATGCAAGTGTTGGGCACTGGCCTGGCAGGTTGTTGGCAGTGTATGCACCCCCCACCCCCCTGTGGCAGCCATGGCTAAAACCGCTTCCCCCCCACCCCCCCAGTACTTAGCAGGTCTTTAAAAGACGATTCCCTTGTTAATGACGCTTTGTTGGTTTTTCACCCCTTCGAGAGCCCCTGCATCGCCACTCTTTGTTGGAAAAATTAGCACTTCACACAATACCAAGCCCTGTCAGCTAGAACTCCAGAGGAATCGGGATTTTGCTTGTAGGAATCGGGAGGCGGGAGACTAGCCTTCAAATCGGTAGTCTCACGCCTGAATCGGGAGGGTTGGTATGTCTGCCTCCAAGGTCTACGTCCTCTTTGTATTCTCATATTCACTGTGGTTTAAATCGCACTGTGCCCATCCATCCACAACTGTGCACCTGCATGAATGCACACGCAGGGCTCTTCTCACACTGTTGCAATGACAGGATATGAGCACGGGCAATGGAATTAAGCTGTATTGGTGACTAAATTGTGCCACAAGAAAAAAGACAATTATGTGGTGTAAGGTAGCACTTTTTTATAGTATGTTTTATTTTGTAATCTTTACACATGATGATACTATCTGGACAAGGATTGCACCTCATTAATACCAGTTTAACAACCATATACAATAAAAAGCTGCAAAGATGATCAGTTAAACTTTTTGGGAAGGGCCTTCCTCTGCGTGCAAACAGGTCACCACGTTTTTTTTAAACGTTTCAACCTTGTGTCTCCATGTTGCAGATCCCGTGTGCTCGAGTCTCTCAGAGTGCTTCTGCCATGGGTGTTCGTGTGATCCGTATCTCATCATTTGTGCATCTCTACTCAGTGTGACAGTGTCTGGTATGTCGGCTAGTCTGCCAGACTCAAAGCTTCAGTGTGCCTGTGACTCAGTGTGCCTGTCTGTGATCACGTGCTTCGGTGCACCCGTGCAACTATGTATTAGTGTGTCTGTCTCACGGGGTGTGTGTGTCTCTGTTTCTCAGGATGTGCATGCATGTGTGCCCGTTTGCAGTGCAGTTTCTGTGTATGTGGGGGTCAACAGGGGTAAAAGACTCATTTACCACGCCATTACTTGATTAATGCTTCACGGAGGGGAAACAAAACAATAACATTTTCAATGTGGAGGCACTGAGGCAGGGTGTAAGAGCAAGATGGGAGCGAAAGGGAGGGGCTAGTGTTAAAAACACCACATGCGGCATGTTTAACAATGAGTAAAAGCATTGCAATTTTAAACGGAATCAGCGGTGCAAGGTTTACACGGGCACAAAACCCAAAATACGTCCAGCAACCCCAATAAATGAATGTCCAGTAGGATACTTAATTATATGGCAAAAGCAGTATTTGCAGTGCCTAACATGGGTCGGTACTGTCCGGTACTGAGTACCGGCACTTTTTAGGTTTCGCCTGGCATCCATGCTGGCCCTGGAGGGTGCGTCCCGATGGGGGGAGGGGGGGGGGCTGTGTGTGTGTCTGTGTATATGGCTCTGTGTATGTGTGTGTGTGGCTGTGTGTTTGTGTGTGGCATTTGCAAGAGATTAAGCTATTGGCATTGTAAATGACAGTGCCATTTATTTATCTGTTTTCAAAACCAACACATACATAAAAATTGTGTAATTTACAATGCCAATAGCTCTAACTTTTTCAAAGGCGAAACCGTTGCATTGTAAATGCTTGTTCTTTCTCTTTTGTACCTACTGCTATGGCAGAGATCTTCAAAGTTTTGTAGGTTGAGCCCCCCCAGCTCAATTATTTTAGCTGTTGTTTACTGCTCGAACAGCCAGGTCTTGAGCTGCTTCCTGAAGGCGAGGTGGTCTTGGGTCAGGCGGAGGTGGGTCGGGAGGGAGTTCCAAGTCTTGGCGGCCAGGTAGGAGAAGGACCTTCCTCCTGTGGTGTCTCTTCGGATGCGGGGGACGGCGGCGAGGGCGTGGCTGGTCGATCGAAGTTGGCGAGTGGGAGTGTAGAAGTTGAGGCGGCTGTTGAGGTATCTTGGGCCTTGGTTGTGCAGGGCTTTGTGTGCGTGGGTGAGGAGGCGGAAGGTGATTGACCGGGAGCCAGTGCAGGTCTCAGGTGTCCGGAGATGTGGCTGTGTCGGGGGATGTCGAGGATGAGTCTTGCTGAGGCGTTCTGGATCCGCTGGAGTCTCTTCTGGAGCTTGGCGGTGGTTCCGGCGTAGAGGGCGTTGCCGTAGTCCAGTCGGCTGGTGACGAGGGCCTGGGTGACCGTCTTCCTGGTCTCGGTGGGGATCCACCGGAAGATCTTACGTAGCATGCGTAGGATGTTGAAGCACGACGAGGAGACGGCGTTGACTTGTCTGGTCATGGAGAGGGAGGAGTCCAGGACGAAGCCCAGGTTGCGTGCGTGGTCTGTTGGTTTGGGTGCGCTGCCCAGGGCGGGGGGCCACCAGGAGTAATCCCAGGCGGAGGGTGATGATCCCAGGATGAGGACTTCAGTCTTGTCGGAGTTCAGTTTCAGGCGGCTGTTCATCATCCACTCGGCTACATCTTTCATCCCTTCGTGTAGGTTGGTTCTGGCGGTGGCGGGGTCGTTGGTGAGGGAGAGGATCAGCTGGGTGTCGTCGGCGTCGGAGATTATGTTGAGGTTGTGTTGGCGTGCGATGGCCGCAAGGGGGCTCATGTAGACATTGAAGAGGGTGGGGCTGAGCAAGGAGCCTTGAGGAACGCCGCAGATGACTTCGGTGGCTTCTGATCTGAACGGGGGGAGGCGGACTCTGTGTCCTTCCGGCGAGGAAGGAGATGATCCATTCTACTGCCTTCTCCTGGATTCCGAAGTTGCTGAGGCGCTGCACTAGGGTGCGGTGGCAGACAGTGTTGAATGCCGCGGAGAGGTCCAGGAGGATGAGGGCCGCTGTTTCTCCGGTGTCGAGCAGGGCTCGGATGTCATCGGTGGCTGCGATGAGGGCGGTCTCGGTGCTGTGGTTGGCCCGGAAGCCAGACTGCGAGAGGTCGAGGGATCCGTTCGCCTCGAGGAAGGCGGCCAGCTGCTTGTTGACGGTCTTCTCGATGACCTTGGCCGGAAACGGGAGGAGCGAGATGGGGCGGTAGTTTTTGAGTTCGGTGGGGTCCGCTGATGGTTTCTTCAGTAGAGCGCAGAGTTCGGCGTGTTTCCAGCTCTCCGGGAAGGTAGCCGTGTCGAAGGAGGTGTTGATGATGTCCTGCAGGTGGGGTGCGATGAGAGCGTCGGCCTTGTTGAAGACGTGGTGGGGGCAGGGGTCGGTTGGAGATCCGGAGTGGATGGAGTTCATCGTGCCTATGGTCTCCTCGGTGTTGATCGGGGTCCAGGCGCGGAGGGTCGTGGTGGGGGGCGTTGGTGCGTTCATGGGGTGCGTCGGTTGTGTGCTGAAGCTGTTGTGTATGTCTGCAATCTTATTGTGGAAGTAGGCGGCGAGGGAGTTACAGAGGTCTTGTGATGGGGTGATGTCGTGGATTCCGGCGTTGGGGTTGGAGAGCTCTTTGACGATGTTGAAGAGTTCCTTGATGTTGTGTGCATTGTTGTCCAGTCGTTCCTTGAATGCTGTTTTCTTGGTGGTGTGGATCAGTTGGTGGTGTTTTCGGGTGGCGAGCTTGAGGGTGGTCATGTTGTCTGGTGTTGGGTCTCTGCGCCAGGCTTTCTCGAGGGCTCGGCAGTTCTTCTTGGAGGTCTTGAGTTCGTTGGTGAACCATGGGGCTTTCTTGCTGCCGGGTCTGCTAGGCGGGGTCCTCAGAGGGGCGAGGTCGTCTGCGCAGTTGCTGATCCACTTCGTGAGGTTGTTGGTGACCTGGCTGGGGTTTGCTGAGCTGGCGGGGGGGTCCTGGCTCAGGGATGCGGCGAGCTGGTCGGCTGAGATCTTGTTACAGCTTCTGCGTGCAACCTGTTGCTGGTGGTGGTGGGTCGTGTTCTTTCTGAAGCTGAAGTGGATGCAGCTGTGGTCCGTCCAGTGGAGTCCGGTGGCGTGGCTAAAGGCGATGTCCTTGCTGGATGAGAAGACGGGGTCGAGCGTGTGTCCGGCGTAGTGGGTGGGGGTGGTCACCAGCTGCTTGAGACCGAGGTTGGCGAGGTTGTCCAGTAGGGTGGTGGTGTTGCGGTCGTTGTTGTTCTCCAGGTGGAAGTTGAGGTCCGCCCGCTGCGCGTCAACGCTGCACGTTTGCCACTCTGCCATATGTGGAGAGTGGGGGGGGCGGAGCGAGGGAGGAGCAGCTGGGAGGCGGGAGAAGTGCGACGAATGGGAAGGGCTGCAGAGGGAAGGGGGCGGGCCGCAGGGGGCAGCGGCGGGGAGCGGGGGGGTGGCGGGAAGGGCGGCAGGGGCTGGGTGCGACAAGAGGAAAACAATCACAAAATAAAACAGCACAGGGAGAGAAAAAATTTAAACAAGGAGCAATAACACAGGGGAAATACAATCGGAATCGAAAATACAAACGCAGCGCAGGCGGGGCAAGAGCAGCAACAGCGGTGGACCAGGATCACAGCTGCAGGCAGCGGCGGCACTTGGCGGGAACGGGGGGCAGCCTGGGCTCACTCACGAGGAGTGTGCGTGGTGCGTGGGGGTGACCGGCCCAGAGGGACAGAGGTCCCAGAGGCCCATTGAACTAACACAATTCTTATGGTGGAAAACCATCAGTATACCAGATCCACAGCTAAAAAATAATGTATGTTATCTTCACATTAGTAATCAGCAAAATATCACAATATCTTCTGTTAGTTTTAACATTATTTTTTATAATGTACCGAAATAGTTTTTCTTGTATTTTTCAAGTCAAAGAACTGGCAACATGAAAATCATTACATGAATTGCGATTAATGCAATTATTTTACAAATAATGTTTAAACTAACAGAAGATATTGTGATCTTTTGCTGATTACTAATGTGAAGATAACATACAGTATTATTTAGCTGTGCATCCGGTGTACTGGTGATAATAAAAGGGAACATGCAGTCTGTAAAAGAACACATGGCTGGCTGGCATTTTGCGCGCCTGCCTGTGTAGTTTTAAAATAAACTTTGTCTCCTTTCTGGGAAGCATTAACCCTCCAAAGAGGGGGTTAATTCAAAGAGCTGAAATGCTTCAGCTGCAGTGAGAGCAGGATGTCTCCACTGCTTAAACTGAAAGCAAAGGAACAGACAGGCATTTCAGCTGCAGTGCGAGGCTAGGAGTCTCCTCTATAATAATGTTGAATGTGAAGGCTGTCTTCAGTTCCTGTACCTTCAGTTTTAGCATAGGAGACTTCCCGTCTCCTCACTGCAGCTGAGGCTGAATGGATTTACCCCCTCCTGGGACGGTACATAATAAAAGCATGGGCACTTCGTGCCCCGTGGATTTCCCCTCCCTCCAACCATTCCTAAGATGACTTGTCAGGGAACAAAAGTACAATTAGAGTGGAGTGCGCGCCACCCCTAGGAAGGTGTCGCGCCCGAACTCTGTGCTATGGTATTTTTGTTACCGAGACTCCCGTTCCGACGACGGGGAATGATACAAAAGCATGGGAATCTATGAAAGTTCCAATACTGGGGCAAACCATGTTACCACAGATTCACAATCACACAAAAACTCCCTTGAGGCCACAGAACTGCCTGGAAACCTCCCTCAAGTCCAAAGCAAAAACTATCCAGTGCTACCAGGCAGCATCACACTGCTTCAGCCACACCCTTGCCCCAGATGTGTGGACACTGGGATACATAAGGTAATGTTGCAAGAAATTGTACACCTGAAATACAGGAATCTGAATCCCAAGGCACACTGTACAGCTTTGTGTAATGAACAGATCATAACAAAATCTGCTTCAATACAAGCAGACAGTCCAAGGCTACAAAGGCTGAAGACATCGATCACATCTCCTCAAGTCGTTGAACATTTGAAGTGCTATATTGGAATTTACTCTAGTCAAGGACACATTTAACCATGCATCAAACACAAATACAGAGAATTCCACAAAATGATCCTGGTTTTAAGGTAGCAAATGTATGATTTAGCCACTTTGTTGTCCTGAAGAATTAAAGTAAGGTAGTTATACAGGATTAATTCAAGGAGTCTATCAACCACTTCAGGCAAACAATCACAGTATTTACCAATCGTCACATGAAGTGTTACTGGTTTATAAATTGAGTGCGTTCACAACATGATTTGTTTTATCTGGCATCAACTCTGACCCAAATCGCTTACAGCCTAGCAATACCGGCTGAAAACCTGCTCTTAGCTTAAGCATTGAAAGTAAAAAAGGAGAACCAGGCATCACGTTGGCCAACTTGTTTTATTTATAAATATAAAACCTTTACAAATAATACAAATGTTCATTTAATTGCATAAAAATTGGACCGTTGTGGAGGATACTTCATCCTTTCGATGGCAGTTATGGAGAACATAATTTTTCAAGCAAAGCATCCATTCCTTTTATGTTTTTCTTGTCTTTCAATTTTGGAATCAGAGTGCTTAATCCATCTTTCACCTCTTTTACTACCTCACCATTCGAGCTCTGAAGAAGGCTAGAAAAGAAAGATTCAAACAAATTAAGTGTACCCCTTCATTCAAAATACTCAGTTTAACTCAAGTTCAAAAGTTGCTGAAACACAAACAGTAGAATTTAACTTGCATTGTGAAGGCCAGATAAGAAACATAATTGCACACCTAATTTCTACTAAACTGCGCACACAAATCTGTGGGCAAAGGTAAATTACCAATCCTGATATAGAGAATCAAGACTGGTGAAATCGTGCCCCCACAAATGGTATCAGCAAATATTCAGATCCTGCTATTATGGTGCAAGGTCCATAAGTGTAAATTTATGGCTATTACCAGATTTTGGGTATTCCTTGTAAATGAAACCTGAAAAAGAGTATGAACGCAAATAAATGTGCAAGTTGGTTTCTACTCTAAATAAGCTTACACATTTACCCTACTCAAGGGCTAAAAAAAAAAACAATTAACGGCTCTGATGCGCAGAAGGAGAACATTAGTTACAATCATCCACCGTAAATTGGGAGAAACGAGTCATCTGTTCAAGGGTTGTTGGGGGAATCCAGCTTATGTTCTGAATGTGAAGCTCCATTCTTCGCACAGCTCTAAATTGGCCAGTGAAAGATGTATGGCAGAAGGGGCTTCAACTGTAATCAGGCTGGTGCCTGATTATAGCTCTGAAACACTGAGCGAGAGCCCCTCGAGCCTAATTTTCAAAAAGAGTGCTCTAATTGACCCAGGGTTCTTTTTAAATCTTAGGCCATTGGGCCGATTGGCTGCCAGCAACACGAGGAAAATGTTGCTGGCAGCCATTACACGACTTTGGGACTTAATTCCCTATCCTGGAGTTATAGAAAGTAAAACATAAGGGGACATGGCTTCATTGGGAGGTGGGGGTGGGTGGGCGTGGACCGGACGGTCCCCACCGGGCCAAAATTGGAGGAAAAAAAAAAGAATCTTCCTGCTTCAATCCCACAGGACTCTTGCGTGACTCCCCTTCCCGAACCGCATTCGGCCTCAGGGATCCTATCCCTCAGGGACCAAAGCATTAAATAAGGAGTCGGGGCTGTGCAGCTACCCTCCCCTTAGCCTTTAAAAGGACCTGGGGACCCCATCTCACAGTACTGCTACTTTTACAAAAAAAGTAGGGGTGCTGTGCATCCCACCTTCCTGAGTCTTCTATGGCTCCGGCGAACCCACCCCCGGGGCAGGCTCACTTGATGGTCCCGGGGAGTGGAACTGAAGCAAACGCAGTCTATTCCTAGCAGGCGGACCGCTGACTGACATCTGTTTCTGACGCAGGAAGATAAACAGAGCAAGATATTGCTCTGGCCCAGAGGGAGCAGCATAACTAGCTGCTCCCTGCAGCTGGGAGCAATGCTGGCTCCTGCAGCATGTGGAGAGCCGGTTGAGGACCTTGGGCTCACTCTGCGGCATCCAATGTTGTGTATGGTGGGTGCCCTAGATGGGCACCCATCCATTTTAGACGCAGGCCCCGGGGATGGGGTTCTCGGGGTCAGAATTGGTTGGGGTGGGGGTAAGGGGGCAGATGCGGCGGCCTCACCACCTTAAAAAACATGGCCATGGGGGAAGAGTCCCTAGGGAATTTTTAAAGTGGGGGGAGCGGAGAGGCAGCAGGTCGCCTCCCTTTATTAAATTGATCGGGCCCCAGGGGATAGGGTCCTCAGGGCCGAAAAGAGCAAGGAGAGAGGGCATGCTTCTACTTCCCCCTAAATTATATATCAGGGAAGGGGGGTGAGGGTGGGGGGTGGGGGAGCGCTAAGCGGCCCTTCCATCCCCTTTTACAATTAAAATGTCAAAAAACACACGGCCCTGGGGAATGGGTCGCCAGGGCCTGATAAGGCTCGGGGAAGAGGGCTGTGTTGCTCCCTCCCTTTTAAAAAGCATAAGGGGATGGGGTCCACCAGGGCCTAATGAGGCTCGGGGAGGTGGGCCGCACGGCACCCCTCCCCTTTAAACTACATAAGGCCCTGATGGTGCTCTGAGAGAAGGGCCACACGGCACCCATCCTATAAAATACATAAGCCAACCGGAAACGAGGTGTTGAGGGTGCTCTATACAGGAGCTGTTTCCACCTAAACTTGAGAACTACTCCGAGTTCTCTGCTTCTTTTTTTGCATAATTTATGCATCACTATGCTTGAAAGGGTATAGTTTTGACTTATACTGGGTGCTCGCTTGCTGATCCAACCGGGGACTCGATGTGAGACTATCACTGGATCTACTTTGAAATATGGATGTTAAAAAACAATGTTCCATTACAATCTTGGAAATGTACAAACTAAACATTGAGGCAATGTTTGCTGGAACGATATTACTAGCCTTGAGAAAGCCCTGGCTCTACCAGCCACACAGGGCGAAACACGTGTTGGCTGTTCTCTTTCCTTAACAACATATTCTATGAAAAAATGTATCATTATAAACAAAGACACAAACGCCATAGAATAAAGTAAGATTCACCTAAATACGCCTTGGACACAAGTTGCGCAGTTATTGTGATGGTGTAGAAAAGAAGGGCACGTTTTGCTTTGCTTCTCTCGACTTCTTTTCTTTACCGTAAACCTTCAGCAACCAATAAGAAGGCTGTTGAGTGGGTATGGATAGGGCAAGGGCCTCAACTGTGTGATGCCAGAGGTCAAATGATCCGCGATGTAACTTCCGCTACCCCTGACATTCTGTGCCAAAGTTGCTTCACCGGCCAATACTGGGGGTGCTTGGAAATAGGTCAAAGATCAGGTTGATTTTAAGCTCTATGTATATATTTATAAAGACTTCCTGGTCGCATTCCAGCGGTCTTCCCTGGCGACCCCTGTTATCTGACTGCCCAGACATGGCATGCTGCGTGTTGGTGCATCCCTTGGCCTGGCATCACCAGGGAGTGCCCTGGGGAACACCCCCGCCAGGATCACTTAGGGGCAGTGGGCCTTGGGGACTGAGGCAATGCTCTGCATCTGCCCCCAGACTATGGCGAATCTCCTTTATTCGCTGGGGTTCACTATCAACATGCTGAAGTCACACCTGACGTCCTCTGAGACGCTTCCTTTCATCTGACTCGTTCCAGATGCAGTGCAGTTTCGGGATTAATCTCCCAAATGGCGAGTCCAGGATATTCAGGCTATGATACAGATGTTTCAGCCTCTTTCCTGGATTTTGGGGCGAGTGACTAAGGCTGCTGGGCCTCATGGCCTTCTGCATCCTGCTAGTGACGCAAGCCAGATAGCATATGGAAGTAGGTACTAGGGCTTCCTGTGTTATTGGTTGTTGAGACTAGGGTGGAACTAGGGCTAGGGTTTAACCTTTAATTGGAAGTAGTGATTAGGGCTTCTGGTGTTATTGGTTGCTGGACTAGGTGTGGGACTAAGAGTAGCGTTAGGCTTTCTGTAGGGACTAGGGCTTCCTGTGTCATTGGTTGCTTGGACTAGGGTTGGGACTAATGGTAGGGCTATGGTCTCTATTGGACGTAGAGATCAGGGTTTTTGAAACTGATTGGGTGCTTGGACTAGGGCTAAGATTGGCTGTAAGGTCCTGGTCTCCTATTGGTTCTAGATTTTAGGGCAAGTGTTGTGATTGGATAGTGTTAGGGCTAGGGTTCCCATTGGCTGAAGGGGTCACCTGACTACGAGGGGTATAAACGGCCGAGGCTTAGGGCTTCTCAGCCTGGGCATCGAGGCTAAGTGTGGAGAGGACAAGGGTCAGTGCCTGTTTGAGCCTGTTGAAGACTGGTCGGGAACTGTGCCGATAAAGCTGCCCATTTTCCCATTCATAAATACCCACCCTATGTATTTGTCCCTCTGTATATAAGCATTTATTTTCACTATAGTTATGTACCCATCTTCGTGAATTGTTTTGTATAAACATGTAGAATAATTATGTCGGGAAAAAAAATCATATTTGGTCTACATGTACTTGCTTCCATGTGCATCTATGTACCTCCATCTACTTGGATCTGTGTGTCTGTTACTTTTCTCCTGAAGAAGCATATCCAATGCACTATCCTATTTCTCATCCTGTACCTCTAGCAATATATTTAATCTGCATATATACTTACCTCCTTTATGCATCTATATACTTTCAATGTACTTCTGGATCTATATATTTATCACTTTCTTGCACTATCCTATTTCTCAGCCTATACATGTCTCAATATACCTTCTAGCACAACTTTGACTCATCTCAAACTTCTTTCTACTACTCTTTCCAATGCACTACCCTATCTCTCACCATATACATTTATCATTATAACCTCTACACCCACCCTCTCATTTACCCCATACCACTACTATGTTCCCCAAAATAACCTTTTCTTGACTCTCTCCTACTCTACCCCTCCTTGCATCATCTAACAACTCTTTTACTATACCGATCCCCCTAAACAAACCTCTCTAAACTCTTCCCTCTGACTCTTCCCCTCCAAAAACCCTTTTTACTCATCCAAAAGCCTCATCCTACTGCTATGACCTAAAAAATGAAATCCTTCACTATTCAATCCCTCCACTATCCTTTTCAATCAAAATAACAGACTAACATGTTCAGTTCTCGAATTCCATATTCCACTATACTAATTCACCCCTAATCCTTTATGGGTTCCAGAGTAGTGTGCTACTCGCCAACAAAGCGCGTCAACACCTCATCAGGGTTACAAACGCTATATAAATGCAAACCTTTTTCCCTTTTTTACCCCTCCCCAACCCTGCTCAATCCAAATAACTGTCTAACATATCCACCACTCAAACTACTTCATATTTCACTATACTAATTTTCAACACTAATCCTTTATGGGTTCCAAAGTAGCGTGCTACTCGCCAGAAAAGTGCTTTAACACCCAATTAGGGGTAAGCGGCACTATATGAATGCAAACCTTTCTTTCCCACTATCCCTCCGCTATCCTTCTCACTCCAAATAACTAACATCCACCACTCAATTTACTTTCATAATTCACCACTAATCCTTTATGGCTTTCCGGAGTAGCATGCTACTCACCAAAAAAGCGCATCAACACCCCATCAGGGGTAAGAAGTGCTTTATAAATACAAACCTTTTTTCCTCTTCTATTCTTCCGTTATCCTTCCGAATGCAATAACTAACATATCCACCACTTAAAATGTACTTGCATGTTTCACTATACTAATTTAACTCTTATCCTCTATGGGTCCTGGAGTAGAGTGCTACTCGCCGAAAAGCGCTTCGACGCCTCGTCAGGGGTAGTAAGTGCTATACAAATTTACAATTACAATGAGTGAAATAAATTTAATCAAGTGGTGAATAAAAACAACTATTCTCATTCAAATCTACTTGTATTGTAATGCATTCAAATAAGGAATTACCCTACTGACCGGAATACACACCTTTGAAAAGGAGGAACATATGCTCACAACCCCTTCCCTGCTGGGTGCTCCCTCGTGTCTGGACAAAGCTATACCTCCCTGAAGAGCTCTAGTGAGAGCAAAACACGTCAGGGGTTGCTTTTGTTAATTTCAGGTTGGCTTGGTTGGTATTTTACCAATTCAAAGCTGTAATTGTAGTGGCAAAAGTCTTTTGTCATTTTACAGCTCTGCATGAATAGCACTGTGCCAGTCCTATGCTTAAAAACTTTGCGGTAGAAGACTGTTCCTTTCTATCTCGGCATGGATGGCTCTGTACTAATCCTATGCTTAAAGACTTTGATGAAAAGCAGACATTTGAGTTGAGCAGATTTAGAGTGTCGCTGGTGTTGAGGGTGCTCTATACAGGAGCTGCTTTCCACCTAAAGTTGAGAACGAATAGTTTCTTACCGGTCGGTGTGGTTTTGCAGCTTGATGATCTTTCTGGATTCACCATGCTGTGCATTATTCCGCGGTCTTGTGGTTGGGTCCGGATTCGGCGTCGACGTCCCACCTTTGGTGTATTTCCGGTGACGTCGGCAAGCTTCCTGCAGAAGCTCCCACTCCTGGGCGCCATCTTCGGATACTTTTTTCTCGTGTTCGTCTTGTTACCGAAGTTATGGCAATGTTCAACTAAAGTTTTTTCACCGCTTTAACCATTAAGGCTTCTTTTTCAAGTATTGTCTTTGTTTGAACCACCTTATCTCTCCAGCCTCATCTTTCTGGCGGAGGTGGGTGGATTCGCTAGTGAATCCAGAAAGATCATCAAGCTGCAAAACCACACCGACAGGTAAGAAACTATTCGTTTTGCTGCGTGAATCTTTCTGGATTTACTATGCTGTGCATAGACTTTGTAGCGGTTTCTCATGTGTGTGGCTGCTGGGTGGAAGATGAGCGTTGGTTATTGAATATGTGTTGAAGCACTCTTTGTCCGACTTGTGCTTCCTTGTTCATCTGTATATCCACACAGTAGTGCTTCGTGAACGTGTGCACAGAAGACCATGTTGCCACCAGGCATATGTCCTGAATTGGTGTGTTAGCTAGGAAAGCTATTGTAGCTCCTTTTGTCCTTGTAGAGTGGGCAGGTGTCCCCTCTGTTAGTTCCTGCCCTGCCTGCTTGTGGCAGAACTGTATTGTTTGGGCGATCCATCGCGCAATTGTTGCTTTCGGTACTGGTTTCCCCATGAAACTGTTAGCGAAGGACACAAAAAACTGCTTTGTTTTCCTGTGTCCCTTCGTTCTCTCAATGTAGTGCATGACTGCCCTTCTGGCGTCCAGAGTGTGCCCTTTCAGCTCTTGTTGCCGGTTTGTGGAAGAAACTCGGTATCTGTATAGTTTGATTCAAATGGAACCTTGACACCACCTTTGGCATGAAGTGTGGGTCCGTTCACATCACCACCCTATCGCTGTGTATCTGTATGTAGTGTTCCTGTAGTGTTAGTGCCTGCAGTTCGCTCACTCTGCGCAATGAAGTGATTGCTACCAGGAAACCTGTTTTCATGGTCAGCATTTCTAGGGAGGCCTTGTTAATCGGTTTGAAAGGTTCTTCATGAGTTCCGTTAGGACTAGGTTAAGGTTCCATGCAGGTGGTGGCACCCTCTTTGGCGGTGCGATCCGCTTTGCTCCCTCCAGGAATCTCTTAACGACCTGTGATGTGAAGAAACTCTTGCACGTTTCTCCTCTCGTGTAAGCGACTATCGCTGCCAAGTGAACCCTCAGTGAGGATGAGCTCAGATTTTTGTCGAGCAGGTGCGTGAGGTACTTTAGCACTGTTGAGTCCTTTTTCATCTTATTGTGTAGCTTTTCCCTCCTGCACCACAGTGTAAATCTCTTCCATTTCGCTACATAGCACTTCCGTGTGCTGGGTCTTCGTGCCTCCAGAAGTACCGTCAGGGTGCTTTCTGGCAGTTTCAAATGCGCAAACTATGTCCTCAGGAGCCACGCTAGGAGGCTCAGGCTCTCTGGCTCTGGGTGCAGCACTTCTCCGTTTTGCATGGAGTAGGTCCTTTCTTCTCCCGAATCTGTGGGGTGCACTCTGTGTCATCTCCATGATCTGCGAGTACCATGTCTGCCTGGCTCACTGTGGTGCCACCAGTATCAGGGTCATGTTGCTCGCTCTGCACTTGCTGAGTACCTTGTGTATCAGCGGTATCGGGGGGGAAAAGCGTAAGCAAATGTCCTGGGCCAGTCTATCCATAGGGCATTCCCCAGGGAGCCCTCCCCGGGCTGTCTGGATGCGAAGTTTTGGCATTTTGCATTCTGGCGTGTTGCAAATAGGTCTACCGACTGTTTCCCCCACCTGTTGAAGAGCCTTCTCGTCTCTTGTGCATTGAGTTCCCACTCGTGTGATGCTGATGTCTGTCTGCTGAGCCAGTCTGCTTCTACATTGTCCTTTCCTGGTAGATGTATGGCTAGCAGGTCTATCTTGTGTGGGATGGCCCATCTCTTTATCTTCTGCGCTAGTTTCGAAAGCGGGGCTGATTGTGTCCCCCCCTGCTTGTTGATGTAAAACATCGCTGTTGTGTTGTCTGTCTGGATCAACACTCTCTGGTTGTACAGTTTTGTTTGGAAGGCCTTTATGGCTAGGAAAACGGTCTTAAACTCCAGGTAATTGATGTGTCTGACCGCATCTGCTGGTGTCCACAGGCCTCTTACTTTGAGTTTCTCCATGTGAGCGCCCCATCCCCTCTGGGACGCGTCTGTGGTAATGGTCACTGTTGGCGTTGGTTGCGTCAGAGGCTTCCCCCTTGTTAAGTTCCACCATGCCATCTCTTTCTGCACTGCGTGCGTTACAACCACTAGATCCTCCCAACGACCTGTAGCTTGTGACCATTGCTCCTGTAGCCATTCCTGTAAAGGTCTCATGTGGAGCTGTACGTTTGGCACTAGGTGTATGCATGATGCCATCATGCCCATGATTTTGCTCGCTGTCCTCACTGTCTGAGCTTGCTCCTTCTGGTAGAGCTGCGTCTCCCTCACGAGCGCTATCCTTCTCTTCTTGCTGGGGAACACCTTGCTCTGAAGGTGTCGATCTGTGCTCCCAGGAAGATTTTTATTTGTTCTAGTTCCAGGGAGGATTTTCCCCAATGGATGGAGAATCCTAGGTTTATCAGTGTGCTGGTCACTCTGTGCGTGCTGCTTGCACGTTTTGTATGTGCTTGCTTTGATCAGCCAGTCGTCCAGGTAAGGGTACACATGTATCCCTTCCCTTCGTAGGTGTGCTGCGACTGTTGCGAGGCATTTTGTGAAAACCCTTGGTGCCGATTTGAGGCCGAACGCCAGGGTTGTGAACTGGTAGTGGTCTTCTCCGATGATGAATCTGAGGTGGTGTTTGTGGCCCCTGTTCATTGGGATGTGCAGGTAGGCATCTTTTAGGTCCATGGTGACCATGAAGTCCCCGCCTTGCAATTGAGGAAGTACCTCTTGTAGGGAGGTCATCTTGAATCTCTGCGCTCTAACGAACTTGTTTAAGAATCTTAGGTCCAGGATGGGTCTCATAGTTTCGTCCACCTTTGGTACCAGGAAGTATGTGGAGTATACACCCTTGTTCCTTTCCCTGTAAGGTACTGGCCTATGGCTTGTTTTTGCAGGAGCTCCTTTGCTTCCTCCCGAAGGAGCTCTAGGTCTTTCCTCGCTAGTGGCATTCTTTTTGGCTTCCTGTCCGTTGGCTTTCCCTCCAACTCTATGCAGTGCCCGTACTGTATGATGTTGAGTACCCATTTGTCTGATGTTATACTCTTCAACTCCCTGAAGAAGTGTTTCAGTCTTCCTCCCACTGGTCTTACATGTACGGAGGTGTCTAGTTCGTGTAACTCCTGTCCGATGTGTTTCTGTTCCACCCTGGGAGTTTTTGCTCGGGTGGGAACATGGAGTTTTATTAAGTCACTTAGAGGCAGGCTGCTGTCCCCCTCTCTTATTTTGCCCACGTCCATTCCCTCTCCCGCAAAAGGACTGGCCTCTTGGTTGGTACTGCCAGGACTGTTTTTGCTGCCCCTGCTGTGTCTGGGCATCTGCTTGGTGGGCTTGCTGGAACACCTGGTGTGATGTCCCTGGCTGGTTTCCTCCCCTCCCGTTAGGTCTTCGTGACGGGGTGCCCCTTTTAGTACCTCTGAACTGTAATGCCCCCATGGATCTTGCAGTCTCGTTATCCTTTTTCAGTTGGATGAGTTTCTCGTAAACTGGGGTCCCGAACAGCGTTTCTCCGTTGAACGGTGTGTTGAGGATGCTGTGCTGTACTTCTGGCTTGAAGCCCTAAATCCCGAGCCAGGCCGGTCTTCTCTCCGTGATGCCCATCATCATGAGCCTGCTGGAGGTGTCTGCTCCGTCCAGGGCAGTCTTGAGGCAAGAATTGGCTACATTCTTCCCCTCTTCGACAAGGTTTTCAGCTCTTTGCTTGAATTCCTGTGGCATGTTCTTTATTAACTGGCCCAGCTCTTCCAGGATCTGGTATTGGTGCCTGTTGAGCAGTGCGCAAGTGCATTGCGGCATTCCGTTCAATTCTTCTCCCCACCAGGTCCACCCTCTTGCTTTCTTTTGTCTGGAGGTGGCCCAGAAGTGGTAGGCACTCTTTCTTGCCGTGGCTGCGATGATGGAGTCTGCTGAGACCGATCCCTGAATGTAGGGTGGGTCCTTGGAGGAATGTTTATACTTTTTCTCCGTCCTGGGAGTGACGGCTTTGCATGTAGCTGGTTCCTTGAAAGCCTCTTTTCCCTGTGCCATGACACTGTCGAGCATGGGCAGGAACTGCTCCTTGTTTGTGTAGGGAACAGTGTCTCGAGAAGGAAGTCTGCTTTCTGCTTTTCTTCGTCGAGTTTTACCTTGAAAACTGCAGCCGCATTCCTGATAACTGTGTTGTAGACTCCGATGTCATCTGGCGGCGAGGGCCTCGAGGGATACATGTCGACGGCTTCCTCTGGACTTGCGGTGTCGACGTCCTGCCAGTCTACTTCCTGAGTCTCCGAGGATGCAGACCCGAGGAGTGGCCTGCGGTCGTCGTCTCCTTCATCCTCGTAGTAGGAGGCCTCCTCCTCTTCTTGGTCGTCGAAGGTCTCAACGCCCCCAGACTGTCCTTCGACGTCGTAGTCCTCCTCCTCAGTTTCCTCGACCACCTGTACCCTAGGTTTCATCAGGATTGTGTATTACTTCATTCTGGCGTTGAAATCTTTTTTCTGCTGCAGGATGTTTTCCATCTCGGCCTCGAGGCGTCTTTTCTTTTTCTCCATTTCGTCCGCGTGGTCTGCGTCGAATGGATCGGCCGCTCTTTTCGGCGCAGAGCCGACTTTCGTCGTCGAAGGTTTCGGTGCCGAGCTGACTCTGTGGTCCTTCGTCGACGCTGAAATGCCCTTCGGGTTCCTTTCCCTCGGTGTCGAACGCTCCTTTTCGGGGGCGATTTTCGACATCTTCTGCTGTTCTCCAGCTTTCGGCGCCTGGGAGTCCTTCTCAGAGGATCCGCTGTGCCTTGGTGTAGCCGCGGACGCCGAAGTTTTCGGCGTCAGCGCTTTCGAGGTTTTGCCCTCAATTTTTCGAGACTCGGGGTCTCTCTGTGCCTTAGGGGCCGCAGAGTCTCCTACCTTCTTTGGAGTCTTTGTAATATCAGTCTCTACGACCGTGTAGCTGTCGTCTTCGGCGGCGGCGTTGTCCTCCTCTTCCGATGATAGCCCCAGGTCTCGAAGGGACGGTGGCTGTCCCTTGCCCTGCATGGTGGCGTTGGCTATCCTCTTTCTCACTCGAAGAGTCTTTGGCGTGAAGGCGGAGCAGGCGTTGCAGTCCTCGCTCTCGTGGTCGACCGGTAGGCAAAGGTTGCAGACCGGGTGCTGGTCCTTCTGCGCGTACTTGAGGTGGCAGTTACGGCAGAATTTGAAAGGAGTGTTGTCCTTCGATGATGTAGTCTCCTGTAGTCTTCTCGTTCTCTTTTCTTGCAAAAGGTGCATATTTTCTTCTTCTTTCTCCAAAAATGTCTGGAGGACTTTCAGGAACGATCCAGACCCAATCGCGGAAAATAAAGAATCTGAAGATGGCGCCCAGGAGTGGGAGCTTCCGCAGGAAGCGTGCCGACGTCACCTGGGCTACGAAAAAGACCGCGGAATAATGCACAGCATAGTGAATCCAGAAAGATTCATGCTGCAAAACTGCCCAGAGTTCTCGGTTTCTTTTTTGCATGTGTATATAAATACACACACACATTTACATACATACATACACACACATACATATATACAAACACACAAAAAAAGGTTAAAGTAAAGGTATAGTTAGGTGTGATAAAAGCAAAATGTTACTTACCCAGTATGCATCTGTTCTTGGCATTTAGAACTGTAGATTCACATGCTTTGCATAGCCTGCCATCTAGTGTTGGGTCTGGATGGTTACGCTTAGTTTTTGTTCGAAGAATTCTTTTCCAGTCACGAGTTAGGTGACACCTCCTTTCGGTGATAGTGCGCATGGGGATGCCTCCATTGTTAGATTGTTTGCCGCAGAGGGTGATAGTGGGGTTAGTAAGAGTAGTAAGATGTCCATGTATATTTGTGTTCAAGTAAGATACTACCCAGGGAGGCGGGTGGGTGCATGTGAATCTACACCTCTACATGCCAATACTGGGTAAGTAGCATTTTCAGTTTGAGGCATGTGAGCTGTAGATCACATGCTTTACATAGACTATAAAGCAGTTATCTCCCAAAGCGGTGGCTAACCTGTAGCTGTTGCAGTCATCTGAAATACTGCACATATAACTGCTTGGCCCACACTAGCTTGCTGTCTTGCTAACATATCTACACAATAGTGTTTTGTGAATGTGTGAGGTGTAGACCATGTTGCAGCTTTGCAGATATCTATCGGTATATTCCCTAAGAATGCAATAAGCCCCTAGTTTGCGTGTGGAGTGCGCTTTAGGTGCAATGGTTAGTGTTCGTTCTGCTTTTGCATTGCATGTTTGAATGCACCTGACTACCCACCGTTTAATACCTGAATTTGACATAGGATTGCCTTTTAAGTGGTGGCATAAAAGAAAAAAAAACGTTGTTTTGTCTTGCAGAACACTTTCATCCTTTCTACATAGTAAAGTAGTGCTCTTTTCACATCTAAAGTGTGCAAAGCACGTTCTGCCAAATAATCTGGTTAAGGGAGGAACACAGGCAACTCAACAGATTGGTGGATTTGAAAGGCAGAAATTACTTTTGTTAGGAATTTAGGGTTGGTTTGAAGAACCACTTTGTTTTGGTGTACTTGTAAAAATGGTTCTTCTATGGTTAGTGCCTGAAGTGCAGCTACTCTCCTCAGTGATGTGATAGCTATGAGGAAAGCTACCTTCCAAGAGAGAAATTGCAGTTCACATCTACGCAATGGCTCAAAAGGGTGGACCCATCATTCTTGTAAGGACAATGCTAATATTACACCCTGATGTAGGTGCAAGTCTTGGAGAAAGGATGCTTTTAAGTCCCTCCATAAATGCTTTAAGGACATGCACTCTAAAGAGAGACAGATGTCTGTTCTGTAGGTATGCAGCTATTGCAGCAATATCTAAGCGTATGGAAGAGTATGCTAAATTGGAACGCTGCAGATGTAATAAATAGCAAATTATGTTTTGAACTGAAGCGTCCAACAAATCGATTTGATTGTTATTGCAGTATATCACAAATCACTTCCATTTTGCTGCATAGCATGCTCTTGTGGTAGGACGTCTAGCCTCTTTGATGATGTTCATGCAGTCTGGCGAGATATTAAGGTAGCCAAACTCTAGGATTTCAGATGCCAGATCGCAAGATTGAGAAAACTAGGATCTGGATGTCTTTTCTCTCCATGGCTCTGAGTGAGAAGGTTGGGAATGAGATATCTTTTTTTTTTTTTAAATGAAGCAGCGCACTCCCTTTTTGGTGCCAGTGTGCGTGTCTGACAGACACCAAATTCCACTTTGATACAAAGGTACATTGCAGTTCAGGAACTTCATTGTTTAGAGAGTCTTTATTATTCCCAACATTGGCACCAATGCGTTTCGACCCAACTGGTTTTTCTCACAGGAGGGGAGTCTTTTGTCAGTTTCAGTTTAGATAATACACACCCATGTTGCCCACAATGAGGCATTATGTGATATGTAGCTAACATCAATCATAGTAAAAATAAACACAAAATAAATTATTTGACATATGTGTGCTCCAGGATCATATAATTCACTCATTTCGAAAATTGAAACCTATAATTTTAATCCACAGCTTTGATTAGTTCATTCTTGTATAACTTCTAGTCTCACTAATTTTAACCTAAGGGTACTGTGGTCTAGTAATATGGTGTACAACCATCTGTGCCAAGTACACCAATGTCATGCACTCCTGGTGCACCAGTATGATGGTTGGATACATGTTAATCTATGTCTAGTACAATTACATCATCCTTAGTAGTATCAAGTTATATCAACCAGATTCTGTGTGATAATACACTTTAGAAAGAGGCACCAAGTAACCATATCTCAGTATAGTACTCTCAGCACCATATGAACTGCAGGTCAGCATCAACCTAGTTTATAAATGTACCAAACGTCTCCCATCATTATAAAATCTAAAGGGTACATTTGTTCTCAGCCAGATAATGTCTTGGATTCCATGAAGGGGTACTAGGTCAATGCCATAGTATTGTAGTGTTTGCCAGTTGTGGCATGGACCCAAATGTTTAGCAACAGCATGTGTCAAGTCTTTGTTCATTACTGCATGTTTATGTTCCAGTATTCTTTTCTTAAGCATGCAGGTTGTGCTTCCTATGTATATTAACCCACACAAGCATTCAATTGTACATACATAATTTTGGGAATTGCCGATCATCCGGTGTCTTATTTGGTTGGGTTGATTGTGTTGGTCTAGAACACTTTGCTTAAACCACTTCTATAAGCTTTGAAGAAGTTGCATGTTTTGAAAAAACTTCACAAAATTGTCAAAAATAGTTTTTCACTTCAGCTGCTGTTTGGAAAGTTTCAGGATGAAAAAGCGGAGGGGGTCCCAAAATGCATTTTCCACATTTAATTTTCCATAGGGATTTTTAACACTACTACAATCTGATCCGCTGAAAAGAATTATACCAAATTTGGCAGAAAGCTAGATCTTGGTCCAGAAAGAGTGCGTTTTAGGTCTCGCCTAGGCAGTACATGTGATGTCTCTTCGAGACATGTTTTATCTAGAATATGGGCTTGGAGCACTGCTTTTTAGGTCTTGTGACCTACAATGCGCGCAAGCGCATTGAGGGAACGAGAATTCAAGTGGCCAAAATCCTCTTCAAACCACGAGCTTTCAGCCGCTGTTTTCTTTAAGTTCACGTGAATCACGTGATTAAACATGCACGCGCATCTGCAGCATTTCTCCTGCAGGCTCGTAAAAGGCTCTCCTCCCTCCCCGCATCAAAGGCATCAATCACCCTCCCACAGGCTTCCCCAGCGCTGCCCCGCCCCCTGCTTCACAGCCAGGCCATCTGTTCCCTGCCAGACCTCTCACACCTCCGTCACAGCATGCCTGTGTACTTCAAAGGCTTATCACTTCACACGGCCGGCCGCAGGCCGTGCAACCAGAGCACTTCAGTTGGTGCGCAGCCCCCCTCCCAGCACTGCCTTGTTACTCTCGGCAGCCGTGAGTCCCTAAACACTTTTTATATTTAATTAGCAGCAGCAGCATTTCTCCTGCGCCAGGCCACATCAAAGGCTCTGTGCCACTTTCACCCACACAGCAACACTTACAGACACGCAACGCCACTCACACCCACGCAAGCCCACTATCATCCACGCAACACCACACTCACCCACGCAACCCCACTCATCCACGCAACCCCACTCATCCACGCAACGCCACTCACCCACGCAACGCCACTCACCCACGCAACGCCACTCACCCACGCAACGCCACTCACCCACGCAACGCCACTCACCCACGCAACCCCACTCACCCACGCAACCCCACTCACCCACGCAACCCCACTCATCCACGCAACGCCACTCACCCACGCAACGCCACTCACCCACGCAACGCCACTCACCCACGCAACGCCACTCACCCACGCAACCCCACTCACCCACGCAACCCCACTCACCCACGCAACGCCACTCACCCACGCAACGCCACTCACCCACGCAATGCCACTCACCCACGCAACGCCACTCACCCACGCAATGCCACTCTCACCCACACAGCACCACTTTCAGACACGCAACGCCACTCACACCCACGCAATGCCACTCTCACCCAAGCAACACCACTCACCCAAGCAACGCCACTCACCCACGCAACGCCACTCACCCACGCAACGCCACTCACCCACGCAACGCCACTCACCCACGCAACGCCACTCACCCACGCAACGCCACTCACACACGCAACGCCACTCACACACACGCAGTGCGACTTTCACCCACACTGTGCAGTGCACAATAGGTCTCGCAGTAGGAAAGTTGGAGCTATTGGTTTTGTAAATGACAAAGCCCTTTATGTTTTTAAAATGAAAACAAAAATAAAAGGCATTGTTATTTGCAATTGTAATAGCTCCAACTTTCCTACTGCGAGACCTATTGGCAACGCCAGTGCTTGTTTTTATCAGTTCCTTTTTCTGTCCTTTGGAAATGCCGGCTTTTGTTTGGTGACTAGACTAGTAGTCCCTCCTTTTATATTATGCCATGAGGACTGCCCCGGTTACATGTGTTCTAATTCGTGAGGCTGTTTAGAGAGCTTTGAGAGCAGCCTTTGTTTTGTTGACCTGCCTCTACTCTTTCAGTGTTCGGTTTACTCTGCTTTGGCAGCTTTATTTGCCCTGCTGTCACTTACTCTCCCTGTGCGGCCCCCCCACCCCTGCCACAACACTGCTTGCCGGCCCCATCACCCCTCCGAGGCAGCTGCTCCTTTTTTGTTTTCTTTAATTTATATTGCAGCTTTTCACACAATCTCCCTGTGTGGTCTCTCCCTACTCCCTCACAACACTGCTCGCCCACCTCCACCACCCCTCCAAGATCGCTGCCCTTTTTTTGTTAATTTAAATTAGTAGAATTTTATAGCGTGGGCACAGGGAGATTAAGTAATTTGCCCAGATTCACAGGATGTTGAGCCGAGGCTATCTTGGTTCCTGTGGAGCTGTTTGCATACGTACATGAATACGTACATGCTCTACATGTTTGTCCACTAGATTGCGCCAACTACTTGCAGATATTCCGCCTCAGGTTATTTCCATTTAAGACCTGCGTTGAATGATTGAATCGAATTTGCACCACAGGTGCAGTGGTGCGGGCAGGAAAAACGACCCAAATAGTTTTCCCGCCTGCAGGAAGCAGTATTTTTAGATACGTCCTGTGGGCGGGAACAATGCCAGCTCTTTCTTGATGCGGGGAGCAGGCTGGGGCCAGATGGCCTTGAGGCGCCCCATGCAGCCCCCAATGAGGAGCTGGTGGGTGCCCTGTTTGAGCACCAGGACACCCACCCTTAGTTGGCTGGGCACCAGGGGATGGGGTCCCCGGGCCCATATTGGTCTGGGAAGGGAGGCAGAGTGCCCCAAATAATAACTGGCTGGGCCACGGGAAATGGAGTCCCTGGGGCTGAGATCGGCCTGTTGAGAGGGCAGTACAGCCCCCTCTCCATTTAGTAATTAGGGGGCTCCAGGGGATGGGGTCCACTGGACCGAAATAGGCTCGGGATGTGGGGGCTGCGAGCCCCCCTTCCCGGTTTACAATATGGCCGGGCCACTGGGGATGGGCTCCCCGGGCTAAAATCGGACCGGGTGGAGGCTGCGTGCCTCGTCCCATAATTACAGTGTCAAAGTCAAATGTGTTGCAGTCAGTGCCATACTGACCGGCTTTGCCAATGTGGCAATAGCCCTACAGTTACCACTGACCAAAAACATGAGTTGCCGCTCAGACCTGAACTCCCCCGAAAGCCCCTTGAAACAGTAAAGAGTGTATTTTTGGGGGGTGTGGCTTGGAGCGTCAAGATGGCGGTTGCACTCTAAGAGTTCTCCGGACCCCTGAGTAATCTGCTCTGAATCCACAGGACCATTTGCGCATCATCCCGCAATCCCCGCCTCAGATGCCAGTCCACCAGCAGTAGCAGAGGATCTGATCACCGTCCAGGCCCTGTGGAATGGCATCTTTGTGGCAGACCAACCCTACAGCGGCGCTGGTGGGCCATTACAAAATGGCGGACCTGGGATCCTGGTCCGCAAAATGGGGAGCTAGAAATAAGTCACAACCTCTCCAGCGACCCCGTGTGACTGCGGCGAGGCACCTGGTGCCCCTTCCTGGTGAGACTGATAAAGGAGGAAAGAGGCCAGATGACAACAGAGCCCCGGGAGCTACCCCCCACTAGCATCCTCCGACAGGGAGTGCGCTCCCCGGAGCTGGCTGGGGGAGGCGGGAGCGGTGAGATGCTGGCTTCATGTGAGGGTTGCCGGACGTTACCTCCATGAGGTAGAAGAAAATTTAACTTCAGGTGACTCGCTTTTGTGACCGGCACAGACCAGGGCCAAGAGGCTTGAAGCGGACCTCACCCCCCCATCCGACACCGAAAACACTGCAAAGGGGCAGAAGGCAAGGAGCATGAGGGGGCATACCAGCAAAGTGACTAAGCCGGTCTCCTGACTGAATGACGGCAGTGGGGCGCAGAGGACCCCCCCTCCGCAGAGAGAGCAGGGATCAGCCAAGAGGGCAGCAGGGCCCGGGAGAACCCCCTATCCACTGTCAGCCACCGGTGAGTGCCCGGCCCGGGTGTGGTCGAGGAACGCTGGCACGCAACCGTTCCGAGTACAGCGCAGACCGGCTAAGGGGCATTCGTTCGCTAGATAGCGAGGAGGTTGCCTTCAACCATGCGCCTCCCCATCCACCCCCCCAAGATATCCAGATACGCACTCCCATGACTGACAAGGGGCATGCCTGAGATTGGTTCCAGATTCCCGAACCAGTGGCAGGCCAGGTGGCCCTAAAACTGCCCTGCGGAGATACTGGCCCTAACTTCCATTCATCATGGGGAAAGACAGAGGAGTGAAGCCATCTGCGACACAAACTAGAATAGACCAAAACACCACAGATGGACCTGGACCCGTCGAAGCAGTCAGCAAGAAAATCTCCCTCCTAGAAGGAGACCTTAATGCAATTCTCCAGGCCATACGCTCTTCGCAGGCTTCTATGGAAAACAAAATAGGCGAGGTACGAGTTGACATGGCCCTCATGCGGCAGGAGCTCCGCCATGCCACAGCCTAGATATCAGAAGCTGAATCCAGTCTTTCTACAGTTGAAGACTATGTACACCAACTGAAACAGAAAGTCAGGCAACTTAGATCACTCACGAAGAAGCTGCATAAGAAATCAGAAACCGATCGAGGCGCAACAACCTCAGATTAGTGGGCTTTCCCAAAGGGGCAGAACAGGGACAAGTGGCAACCCTTATCAGGAACTGGACCATGTTCTGGATACCAGAGGGTGCACAGTCAGCATGATTCGCAGTGGAGCGGGCCCATCGGTCTTTGGCACCCAAACTACCACCGGGTGCACCTCATCGGCCAATCATGGATAGGATTCTCAATGTTAAGGATAGGGACGCAATCCTATAAGTGGCCCGGTCTCAGGCAACACTGACCTACCAAGGACAAAATATAATGATTTTTCCAGATTACACCTGGGGAGTACAGATTCAGCTGCGATACTACACAGAGGTCAAACAGAAATTGTGTGTACTCAATTTCCAATACAAACTGCTTTTCCCTGCTCTTCTCCGTGCCATTTCCCAGGACAAAACCCACTTCTTTGATCACTGCGGCAGCTTGGATCTGGCTGACTGAGGCGCGCCCTCTTGGGTCCCGAGAGGATGCCTTCCCTCTGGTACCACGGCTTAGTGTCAAGCCGAAGCGAGTCCTAGGTCCCAGAGACGGCGCACCAGCTCCCGCAGGTGTTGAGGTGCCCAAAGAGGTCCATCTGCCTCGCCCGCCGCTGCCAGCCATAAACCGGAGAAACTGCATAGACTGTCTGACACTGTGACCCCCCACAATGAGGCTGATCCACTGAGAGATCAACTGCTGAGGAAGACCTCCCACGCCTACAGGCGCAAGGTCTACAGACACTGATCTTTCGCGCAGCCAGACAATCGAAAGACAAGCAGGCCACAATCTGAACTGATCCGTGCAAAGATAAACTTACCTGGGAAACAGGGCTGAACTGTCCAGTAGAGCAGATGCATCCAGCTGGATTCAATTGAAGAGACAAACATATCCTGATACATGGAGGGATCCACCAAGCAGCTTCCATACTAAGCTCTACAGTTTAGTCCTGTTATAACCACTGTTACCAGGACGATGATGCTTCCTTTCCAGAAGTATAGGGTGGGGAGGATTTGCGACCGTTGTTGCAAGTTCTGTTTCACCTTCGTTAAACAACTGCAGCACTCAATCTCTCACTTCGAACAAGCGCACACACGGCACTCGCACCAGACGACTAGGCCTCTGTATATACCTAGCCACCATTACATTGTTGAATTAGTCCAAAATGAATTATTTGAATGAATTCATATTTTAAAAGACCTGTATTTTTTGACTAATCTATAGGAAAAACTTTTCTGGCCCTCCTGATGAAGGCACTTTGAGTGCCGACACGCGTGTTGAGAGCTTTCATCATCCAGCCACGCCATATCAGTTTCAGTCTATAAATGTTTCATATGTATGTTTATGTATTATATGTTTATGTTCAATTAATGTCTCTTTGGATCAACTGTTCACCTGTCATAACAAATGGTGAACACATGGTATATGATGTATAATGCACCAATTTGTATTCTTTCTTGTTTTGTATGCCTATTTTTAGATAAATTTGAATAAAGCTAGATTTCTACATGTTTTAAATAGTTGTCTTTCTCTTGCATTGAGTTCGGGTTATCCCCCAAGTCATGTTAAAAATATACTGATGTAAATTGAATTATTGAAACTGCCTAGGAATTTTTCTTCCATTGTAGTATTACCCTTTCCTAGGAGCTCTAGAACATAAACAGGGGGTCCTTGTTACTTGCATGACACACCTAGTCACGGACCAGCCCGACCCTCCAGGCCAGCAGCATCGTGTGCCCCCGGGGTCTCATACATCGACCATGATGCATACAACATTTAAGGGGAAATCCCCCGAATTCGGTCTTGGAACGTTAATGGGCTTATAGACAGGGTGAAGCGCACGGCGGTTCGGAGATACGCCCTTAGGAACCATCCTGACGCCCTTCTGCTCCAAGAGAGACACCTTATGGGTAACCACTGTCCCTTCCTTGCGAGATATGGGTTCGACAGAGTCAGGCATTCAGGTTTTGAACGTGGCTCACGGGAGTAGCAATCCTTCTTAGGCCCGAGCTTCCCTTCATACCTACTAACGTAACCAGAGACCCTCATTGGCCGCTTTGTGGCCCTGATCGGGACACTGGGAGGAGCAGTCATCAAACTAGTGTTGCTTTACGTGCCACCAGCTACCCTGAGAACCACCCCGAAAGCCGCTAGCGACAACATATCTTTCCTACCCCGGGGGTATGACCAATCTCTACTTACACTACCTGGCAACTCGTCTACTAGTCCTGCATGACTGGTTCAACGGCGGCGGGTCTGACCCGGCCTATAGGGTTGAACTGGAGGGACAGGGGATTTACAGAGATCCAGGCAATGCTATAGGAAGACCGGATACCTACTGCGCTACCTACAGTGACTCAGGCTGTCTTGCTTGCCTGATGTTCCGCCAAGAGCCACATACATTGGGACACCAACTCACGCAGCAGACACCCCTGTGGCAGGGTGCCAGGCTTAGGGAGGTGGGGACGTTAGAAGGCTTCAGGAAGGGGGGACCAAATCAGTATATCACAGCTGGGAGACTTGTGGAAGGGGGGACCACCTACGTTCTTTCCAAGATTTACAGACCATCTACTCCCTTCACCCGTCACAATTTTACAAGTGCCATGCTCTCACCTCGCATGTGCCAGCAAGCACTTCACTTCCAGAATTCAGTTCCCTAGAGGCCCAAATCATGACTGGTAATCTGGGGAAGGTGGGATATCGAGGATCTACCTTTCACTGAACAACAAAAGCCCAATCACAAGTGCCTCTCTTAGACACCGATGGGAGCATGGTTGGGCCATTATAGCCAGGCTTCGTATGGTCCAACTGTACTATCTCCAATGCCCCGCCCTCAAGCGGACGGGTCAGCCGGGCAACCCGGCTTGTACGCACTGTGGGTTAGAACCAGCAGGCTTCTACCACATGGTATGAGGATGTCCTTACTTCACCCCGTATTGGGAGACAATGGTATCCGAACTGACTGACGTTCTGGGCTGGGAGGTACCACGCAGTCCCTGGAATTTGCTCCTGGGAGTTATGAATGGCCTAGACGGGTCCTGGGCAGAAAGCTCTTTCTGGGTACTGACATTACGGTGGCCAAACTAGACAACGCGGCAGCATGGAAAAACCCTATCCCATCTAGCGTAGTCAAATGGCGCAAAGGTGTAAATTCATGTGCGGCACAAGAAAGGCTATTATACAAAGCCAGGAAATGTCCTGCAAAACTTGGTCGGGTGTGGGGCAATGGTTGGGTAAGGTCATGTAGTGGGAATGGGTCATTGAGTGAGATAATTTGGATCAGCGTATACAATTAAATGTTACTGTAAAGTTAATGCACCATGCTTGGGAAGAATTAAGCAGTGCTGTGTTTTTTCCGGTCAACAACATTCAATAAAATTGTTTATCAAAAAAGAGTGTATTTAAAAAAAATCCATGAATTAAAACATGAGAGACGGCTCTTTAAGCAGCCTGGTCCGTTCTTATCTCCACAGTGGTACGGCAGTAAGTAATATGAACATTTGGAAACTAATTGAGTAATGCGTAAGGTAACTACTCCATGTGCTAGGATTTCCATTATTTGGTTTCTTCAGATGCAGTACCATAAAAGCAATCAACAACTGCCCTACACCATGGTTACTTTAAATTATTGATACAGGTAGGCTGGTACAAAAGGCCTAGTGAAAACGTAAAATGTTACTTTTTGCAGATCCAAACATAGAGACAGACTGCATTAAATACACCCAAAGGTGTCTTAGCCGCTTCCGCGCTACCGCGTTTTCCCGCTGTGCGCTGGAATTGAAAAAATGCACTGTTTGTGACAAAGCCAGCTCGTCATCCACTTAGCGCAGGCAACGCCCATGACGAGCTGGCTTTGTCACCAGCGCTGAAGGGGTTAACTGTGGCAGGAATGAATCCTCTTTAAGTATGGAAAGAAACTAGAATGACAGTACATACCAACGAAGGACATGGGCGCCACGATTCGTTTCAGCCCACAGCTTTAAATTCTCAGTGCCGACGTGGTCCACTAGTGTTCGTGAAAAGTTACCTAGAAGAAACATACAAATAACTCATTTATGAAAACACAATGACAAGTACATCACATATATCAAATTAAACACAAGCATGTAAAGAAGAAAAATAACCACATAGTAGTTTTTCCTTAAAAAGTGAAAGGCAAGTGCCAGTTTGTTGGGCCTAAGGACTATTCAATGAAAGAAGACCCTCTTGTAGAATACTTAAACATTCTACTCTCTAACTAGGTTAGTGCACAGAAATAAATAAAACAAACAAGTGATGGGTGTAATGCATACATGAATCTCAGGGCCACTTTTCACTATAACACAGACCAATGTGGATGATATATGTCTCCCATAATGCAGTCTTCCTACTTTGCTCTCAGGCCTATACAATTTTGTAGTAAAAATATATAATTTTAAGCCATTAAATTACCCTGACAATCAATGGCTCATCATTGTCGCTATAAGTTCCAGAGCAAATGACCTAATGTACTGCATTAAACAATGTACAATGTTTCTGGTTGAAATGAGTCAATCACAAATAAATACCAATAATTTAATCACAATTTTTGGCCTAATGAAATAAGTGATGTTGGCCAAAAAGAGTCTTTAGGAATTCTGCTAAACAAACAGACATCATGTCTCCATGGCAAGTGCTCCTGCATTCAGTGCTTTACCCATGAGCCCAGACTGCTTTCCACAAATGCTAGCATAAACAAAACAAAGCATAACAAACCAAACTTACCAAAAGAACAAGATACTTACCTTAGGTAACGCTATTTGTGGTGGATACTTCATCTAACCACAGATTCCTCAACTTAGAATTTCGTCAGGAGCCAGACTGGATCTGGAAATGTTTTCAGCCTTGCTCCTGCATGACAATGGTGACCCCATGTGGCTCTACTTTTGACCCCCTCCACCCTGCAAGTGACAACTATTGTTCTGTATAGGAGTCATTAACCACTTGGACGCTAAGGGAATCAGGTCCATTCAATGAGATTTCCATTGAAATGAATGGGCAGTGCATGACAAGTTACCCTTGTCATTAGCATCCAAGTGGTTAAGGGCACGGACATCAGTTTCTTACAGGACATCATCTGCGCCATTGTACACACAGCACAACAGTAATCAATTGTGCCAGTGTCCAGATTGCTACCTTTTAGATGGTAGGCAGTTCATTCCACAGAACGGGCGGTGGAGGGGTCAGTGAGGAATCTGCAGTTAGATAGAGTATCCACAAGAAAGAGCCTTATTGAAGGTAAATTTACTTGTTCTTCTAAGGGTCTACCTGTAGATTCATTACCTTTATTAATAGATACCAAAGCAGTACCTCCTTAGGTGGTGGTTCTGTGGAATGACTGACCAAAACGTCCTGTAGGACAGAAGAACAAGTTACTTACCTTCGGTAACGATATATCTGTAAGAAACATTAGTTAGTGTTAGATTCCTTACCTTAGAATATCCCCAGGCGTCAGTCTGGATCCGGAAACTTTTGCGTAGCAGTACCCCTGCGCGTCGGTAGGCGTCGTCTGCAGGCGTCCCCTGCGGCTCCGCGTCCGTCGTCGGCGTCGTGCGCCGTGATGACGTCGCTGGAGTATATAGACGCCGCTTCCGCGCGCGTGGTTCTGTGGAATGACTGACCAAAACGTCCTGTAGGACAGAACAGCCAAAACGCCTTTCCTGGCAGATATGGGTATCAAGGCAGCAGTGTTTTGTGAATGTGTGGATTGATGCCCACATTGCAGGCTGACATATATGAAGGCCAAGCACACAGTGTCTAATGCAGTGGCAGCAGCTCTGGTCCTGGTGGAATGCCCTCACCTTTCCAGAGGCTGCTCGTTACCCATTGTGAATCAGATTTTAATACAGAGGACTATATCTAGACAAGACCTGCTTTCCCTTTCTTAGCCCCAGAGACCCCCACAAAGAGAGGACGGTCAACCCAACGGGCTTTGGTATGATCAATATAACAGTTGGGCACCCTTTTAGGATCCAGTTCATGGAGTTTTTCCTCTACTTTCAAGGGGAGATGAGGGGCGAAGAGCATGGGAAGAGTGACAGAGCAATGTGAAAAGAGGTCACAAATTAGGGAAAAAGACGCTGTGGTCCTCAGGACCAGCTTGTCTGGAACGAAGATGGTGTAAGGCAGCCGAACTGACAGACCTTGGAACTCACACAACGAGCTGATATGATCACAATGAGGAAAATAGTCTTCAGGGTCAGCAGACACATGAGACAGCTGTGTAGCGGTGCAAAAGATGTACACATCAGAAACGTAAAGACCAAGTCAAGGTTCCACTGTGGCATCACAAAAGGTTTAGTAGAGAGCATGTAGACCTTTGGGAAAATTAATCACAAGAGTTGATTTGAACAAGGATGATTAATCTGGCAAATGCAAAAATTCTGAAAGGGTCAACAAGTAACCATTCACAGTGGCCATTATAATTCCTTGCTAGGCCAAAAAAAGATCTAATAGCAACACATCCAACAGTTTGGCTTGCAATGGATCCATATTACGGGCACTACACCACACAGCAAG
This sequence comes from Lissotriton vulgaris, assembly GCF_964263255.1. Lineage (NCBI taxonomy): Eukaryota > Metazoa > Chordata > Amphibia > Caudata > Salamandridae > Lissotriton > Lissotriton vulgaris. Next base: position 888,594,340 of record NC_141689.1, on the reverse strand, counting down.
CTTGTCCCAGCATCCTGCCTAAATGGATTTTTAGAACTGCTGGCCACCATGATAACATCCACTACTTTGGGAGGTAGAGCGAACGTGGATAACTTTCGCCACTTAATCTCTGCAAGAAGGTGAAGATTGCGCAGGCCTGGTGCAAGGTCCTGCCCTCCTGCTACAACAGATGTTCCCGAAGCGCAGCTGATTGGAGGGCAGATGTGCATGCCAGGAAGTTACAGATACAACACCGTCCTGGCTCAATCTGGGACCATGATGACTTGGGCTTGGCAGTGCCTGACTTCTTCAGAACTCTGGGCAGGAGAGGTAGTGGCAAGCAGGAATACAGCAGTCCTGAGCTCCACTCTAAACAAAATGCATCTCCGCCAGAGAGGCTTCCTAGGAACAAAAGCACTAAAGAGTTTACACTGCAGGTTCTAGGCAGCGCTTGGGAGACCGTATGAACACTACCCATTGGTGGAGGACATCCTGTGCCACCTCTGGATGCAGCTGCCATTCGTACTCCTTTATGCGCCGCCCAATGAATTAATCAGCCCTGACATTTAAAGATTGCCCCAGGTGGTTTACATTCAGGGAGATGCCCCGACAATTCAGCTAAGCTCAGAGGCGCAGAGCCTAGGACCCCACCTCATCCTGCTTGTTGCAATACCATGTGGCGGTGGAGCGGTCAATGAGGGCCTGACTATGCCTCCCATTGATGGGCAGCAGACATGCTTTCACTGCCAAACAAAAGACCCAAAACTCCAACAGATTGATGTGGAGACGGATTCCAGCCAGAGACCTCTGATCTCTACCTCTCCCGGATGATCTCTTCAACCCAGAAGTGATAAATCAGTAACCCCAGTCAGCTCTGTGGGGTAGGGAGTGGGGTCAGCATCTGGTCCAATCTTTTGTTGTCTCCTCCAAAACCCGGATAGAATTTGAAATGTTCCCTTGAAGCTGGTCCCACCTAACCCAAGATCCCACTGCAGAGTCAGAATGTGCCACCAGGACTACCAGGAAGCAGGAGACCAATAGTGGCAGAAGCCTCATAGCCATCCTCACTCAGACCCAGGTCTGAGGCTGAAACCTCAGGAGCATAGCCCAAATGATCTGGATTTCTTGTTCCAGATGAAACGTTTGAGAATGCACTTTATCCAGGATGGTAGATGAAAAGAAGCCTCTTCAAAGAGTCTGGCGTGACTTCATTGTAAAAGTGTTTCACAGATGTCTGAATGTGGTCTTTAACTGAATGTGGCAAAACCTGCTTCAATAGCCAGTAGCTGAGATAGAAGAAGACTGGTAATTCCGGACCTCCAAAGATACTCCGCGTTCATGGTCCTCACCTTCTGGAACAACCAACTGGTACTGGTGAGGCCAAAAGAGAGCACAGCAAACTGAAAATGCTCATCGGCTACCTTAAATCACAGACAGCAATGTGGGCCAACATGAAGGAAACCCGGAAAGAGGCTTTCTGCATGTATAGTGCCACCATCCAGTCTCCTGTATCCAGGGTTTAAAGAGAACCCAGGCCAGTGTGAGCACATTGCATTTGTCCTCCCACAGGAAGAAGTTGAAAGATCAAAGGTCTACAATAGGGCGAAGACCTCAGTCATTCTTCAGCACTAAGAAATAGCGGGAGTAACACCCAGTTTCGATTTCCGGAATAGGACAATTTCTCCAAAATAGTATGGTTTGCCTGCAGCAAAATGGACAAATAGCCCTCTGATATAGGTGGAACAGGCCACTGGTTGAAAAGGAGCCCCTTTGGAATATTGTAGGAGTCACCACGGATGTTATTTCTTGCCACCTGTTGAGAATAGGAGTGATCCTGCCTGTAGTAGTGTGCTACTAACGGGAAACTATAGAAGCTTGTAAGCTGCTGCCAGAGGAGCTGGAGACAAGAAATGTTACTGCCCTGCTGGCCTGGGAGTTCCCTGCTAGATCCCCTCTCACAACCTAGAAAGGACTGCGGCATCTGCTGTTGGGATGATGGGCCTTGATGTTGCCTGAAGGCAAAGCATCTAGTGATGCCTTGAAATGGGTCAAATTGGTGTGGATACTCTCTTGTGGGTGTAGAAAGACAGAGGGAACAGAAGCTGCTAAGCTTTCTTTAAAGCACTTATGGGTGAAATCAGCCTTTTTGCCAAAGAGGCGAGAATCATTGAAACGCATATCCATGAGAGATGCCTGGAAGTCACACAAAAAGCCTGTGGAAGTCACCCAAGAATAGTGCTTGGACACCACACTAGTATCAACTGCTATGCCCAAGCAGTCTGTTGTGTCCAGTCCTGACCTGCTGACATACTTTTTTTTTATCTATTAAAACCGTTTTTATTGGCATTTTCTCCAAACTGAACAGTGCAGTCATCTCTACAGTAAAGTGCATTATGTATTTCGCCCCCGCTCCCGCCCGCCCCCCCAGTCAGTACCCACATTAAGGCATACAATTCACATATAAAGGTGAGCACCAGATGGGTTCTCCACAACATCATCAGCATTTCAGTTATCATAAAGTCTCTGTGTCCTCCAGTATGGACCACTCGTAATGAACCCTTACAGTCCGGCATCCAGTCCTCGATAGTGTTGCCATTTCCCCCACACTTTTCTGAACTTCCTGGGACATCCCCTTGCCTTATATGTAACCCTCTCAGCCGCCATATACAGATCTAGGCCTCCCCTCCATTCCTCTAGACGTGGTATCACTGGTGCCCCCAGTATTTCGCAATGTCCCTCTTAGCCACTACTAAAGCCAGTACAAGGAAGGTCAGCAGATGGCGCGGAAGGTCCACATCGATTGTCATGCCCAATAGAGCCAGCTTGGGGTCGACCTGTAATTGAATCTCTAGTACAGCAGACAGTTCCGTGAAAACATCCGACCAGTACCCCTGTACCTAAGGGCACGACCACAGGACATGAAAGAAATCCCCCCTGGGGTCCTGACATCGCAGGCATTTGGCATCATCTGTCTTTCCCATCTTCTGAAGCCTCACCCTGTCGAAGTAGGTTCTATGTAGCACGTTAAATTGGATAAGGCGGAGTCGAGATTTAACTGCCACCTCCCTAGGATGTGTTAAGACCAGTTCCCAGTCAATGTCTTCCATGCTTCCCACGTCCGCCTCCCATTGTTGTCGTAGCCTGGCCAGGTCCCCCAACATGTTATTCGTGAGGGTCTTATAGGTTAGAGATACCGCCTTCTGCTGGATATGTTCCTGTAGGAGCCTACCTTCAAGTGGGGCAAATTCTGCCAGATCTACAGTGTCAATATTCTGGGCTCCCCATGCATGTTGTAATCTAGTGTATTTGTATCTCTGTGTGGGGTGTAGGCCGAATTCCGTGGCCAGAGCCGGGAATGTTTTCAGTTGCCCTTTGGCAATGACATCTCCCAACGTGGAAATCCCTATGTCGTCCCACCTACTGTATCCATCAGTTTGTGGAGCTCCGTCAGCCACGTGCAGTGCCAGATTGGTGTTTGTTTCGTTGGCTTCCCGTCCCACCCCATGCGTTTCGTGGACGCCCTCCAGGCATGAATGGTAATTTCAGTTGCCGGTAGAAGACGTTTCCTGCTATGTCCCCCATATAGATAGGAAAGGATGTGTCTGGGTGCTAATTTATGGCGTTCTAGTGCATAGGAGGGGTGGTCTGCCTGCGCATGTATCCATTCGTTAATCTGGGCCAGATGTTCCGCCCAGTAATATGCTTCTAGATTCGGGAGAGAGATCCCCCCGCTATATTGGTGCCTCTGCAGGGTGGTCAGAGCCACCCTAGGTTGTTTGCCCAGCCATATAAAGGCACGGAGGTCCGCATGTATCTTGGGGTAGACCTTTGGGGGGAGGGGGTAGTACTCATTTTGAAGGGCGTACAGGTACTTGGGGAGAATAATCATTTTATACATGGCCGCTCGGCCTAGGAGGGTGAGCGGGAGCAGTCTCCAGTGGTCCATATCTGCAATGGAGTTCACCATGATACGCTCAATGTTACGGGTGTATGAGATATGTTTATCCAGGGTGAGGTAGACCCCTAAATACTGAAATCCCTCAGTCGTAGTGAGCAGCCGTCCTGGCAGGTCCGACTACTCCTCTCTCCCTGCGGGGTCGTATAAGACCGACTTAAGCCAATTTATTCTGTATCCGGCATGGTCACCGTACAGTTCCAGTTCGTGAAATAGCTGCGGGATCGACGTCTCCGGCGTAGTTACATAGAGGAGGACGTCGTCTGCATATAGTGAGATCTTTTCCTCAGTCACTTCTCCTTCGGTCCGCCGAAATCCCCTGATGGTCGGGTTCTGGCGAATTCTAGCCGCCAAGACCTCTATCGTTAGAGCGAATAAGAGTGGGGAGAGGGGGCACCCCTGTCTGGTCCCTCGTCTTCTTTGGAATTCCCGCGAGAGGACCCATTTCTGGAATTTCGGCCCAAAGCCGAATTTCTGTAGGACACCCTCCAGAAAAGGCCAGTGCACCGCATCAAAGGCTTTTTCCGCATCTAGGGACAGGAACCAGTGCGGGTCCTCCCTGCCCCTGACCTCCTGCAGCCAATTGTGAGTGCGCCTAAGATTCAGTCTGGTAGCCCTGTCTGGTATGAACCCAGTCTGATCAAGGTGGATCAGCTGTGATATCACCCGTCTCACTCTCATCGCCAGGATAGTGGCCAATAGCTTCGTTTCCGAAATTAATAATGAAATTGGACGATAGGACTCGCAAAGCTCTTTCGGTTTGCCGTCCTTGTGAATAGGGACAATAGTGGCCATGGTCAGATCGGGAGGGAGCCTACCGTCCGGGAGGGCATCCTCATATAGGCCCTTCAGATGTTTTACTATTAGGTCAGCCGTTCGTTTAAAGAATTCGGCTGGGAAGCCATTGGAGCCTGGCGTTTTCCCCGGTCTCAGGTTGGCCAGTGCCTCAGATATGTCGTCGAGTGCAATGTCAGAGTCCATCGCTTTTGCGTCCTCAATGGACAAAGTCGGGAGGTCAGTTTGGTCCATATACTGTAGCGCCTCTTCTCGTGTCCCTAGATCTCTAGACTCATAGAAGTGTTCATAATGGTCTGCGAATGCCTCAGCTATATGTACATCTGATTGCTGTGTCGTTCCCTGAGGGTCTGTAATCTGCTCCACCCATCTCTCCGCCCGTTCTTTTTTGCTGAGCCACGCCAGGAGCTTATCAGACTTGTCTCCTACATCGTATAGGGGATGTAAGGTAGCCAGTGCCTGCGTTTTCGCCTCTCCCGTCACCAGCTCTCTATATTGTGATTGTCTATCTGTGAGTCTCCTGATTGCCACTGGGTCTCTCGAGTTCTGGCATTCCCTTTCCAGATCCAATATGTCCTGCTCGATAATTTCGGCCTCAGAGTGGAGCTTTCTTCGCTCTTCTGCCAATCTATTCTTAGCCCTATCCCTCATAACTGTCTTGAAAGCCTCCCAGAAAACCACCTTCGAGGCCACTGAACCCTCGTTTTCGGCGATATAGACTTTAATGTCCGCTCTGAGTCCCCGTAAGACGTTTGGGTTTTGCAGATCCCATGCCGTTAAGTGTAATTGCCGTCTATCTCCCTGGCGTTTCGCCCCCAGTCTGACTAGCAGCGGTGAGTGATCCGAAACCCCTCTAGCTTTATATTCTGCTACATCTTGTATCGCCAGGTGTTGGCAGGCCATAAAGACAGTCTAATCTCGAGAAGGCCTGGTGGGTGCCCGAGAAGAACGAGTAAACCCGTACCTCAGGGTGCAGCCACCTCCATGTGTCCGTGAGGCCTAGGTTGGTCGCCCATTGTGACAAGGGGGTCTGCGTCCCTTTCCTCTGCGCTGTGCTTGATCTATCCTTGGAGACATCCATTACGTCATTAAAGTCTCCCCCTACAATCTGTATAGTGTCGGCTGTCTCCAGCAGTATGTCTGCTACTTTCGTAAGTGTGGGGGCCTGGAGTTTCGGTGGTGCATAGACCGAGACAATTGTGTATGCGCATCTGTTCCATATCCCCTTGATTGCTACATATGTTCCCTGGGGCTCTGTCCATGTTTGTGTTATGAGAAATGGAGTGGTCTTTTTCAGAATAATGGCGACCCCTCTAGAGTCAGACGTATACCCTGCGTGTGCTAGCAGCTTGAAACGACCTCTAGCTAGGAAGCCGCACTTAGTACCCTTAAGATGTGTTTCTTGTAGGAGCGTGATGTCCGGGGCTGCACGTTTCAGATACGAGCTGACCAGTCCCCTCTTGATCTTACTGCCCAATCCATTCACATTCCATGACAATATACTAATCCCTCCCTGGCTTTCCTGGTGTGTGTCTTGATCAGCTAGCATGGTGTGGGCCTGAAGTGGTCAGGCGGGCAGCCCCCTCATGGTAAGCGGCCCGGGCATTCGTATGGTATGTCGTGGTGTACCCAAGGGCATCTCTGGGCAAGTGGGAATGACTTGCGGTGCGGAGGCGCGGCACAGTACACCAGTAAATTTGACTGCAGTTAACCAACTTTTCCCCCCCTCTCTCCAACAGAGCTCCCCCCAACAGAACTGTTTCAACTGTTCCCCCCATCCTCCCCCCTCCCTACCATTCCCCACCCCTTCCAGCCCATTCGTGTAACCCTCAACTAATTGGACTTTCAGGCGGTGAAGGTCTGTCGCCCTCCCACAGGATCCCAATTCAAACTACGTTCAGGATTCAAACCAGGGGTATAGTCCTTACAGGCGCCCTGTGGAGCGTGTCCCCACTCTACGGAGATAAGCAAGACCACAGGGGCACCAGCATTACCCCGTGTACAGTCTTTCAAGTCAATAGAAAAGATAATGAAATATGAAAAGGGTTATAACTTGCGCTGCACTAGCAGCGGCGTCCTGCTACTACGGATGTAAGGTCCAAGCTTCCTCACGATTGCGAGTCCTGCATTTCAATGTCCTGTTCCTCTGTTCCGCCAGTTGCACCCAGCTCCATCTCGCGGATTACCTCAACCAGCGGGTGTGTAGAAGGGTCAGTTGGGTCCTCCGCCTCCGATAAGAGTTCGTTGTCGAGGCCTCCAGTGTTTGCCTCCTGTGAATGAGCCAGACCTCCAAATCTAGATCTCCGATCCCTGGGGTCGACGGGGATCGCGGCGCGGCCTCCTCTGCCTCGTCCTGCCGCATGTGGGTCCGGATAGGGCGACGGGTGTGAGCCCCGCTGCATTCTAGGGATTTGGGATCTTTGCGCCCTAGGCGAGTTCGCGGCCGCCATTTCTGTTCGGATTCTGCAGCCCTCCTCCTCGGCTTCTCGAAGCAACGGTCTTTCCTCCAGCCAGTGCCAGGCTTCCTCCGGGCGGTTAAAGAAGTGAGACTTCCCCTTAAACATTACTTTCAGTTTCGCCGGGAAGAGCAGCATATACGAGATACGGAGTTCTCGAAGTTTCGCCTTGACAGAGTCATATGATCTTCTATGTTTTTGGACATCCTGACTGTAATCAGGGAAAATCATGATGTTTACGTTTTCAATCCGGAGCTCTCCTTTCCGTCTAGCTTCTGAGGATAAGGTCTCTGTCGGCATAGTTCAAAATGCGCGCAATGATCGGCCAAGGCCTTGCTCCCTCGGGCGGTTTCGCTAGTAGTGCTCTATGCTCCCTTTCGATGATAAAGCAGTTAGAGAACTGGGCCTGTGGGAAGGTTGAACGTAGCCAGTCTTGTAAGAAGGCCGCAACATCTGTCTTCTCAATGCCTTCCCTAAATCCTACAAATCTGAGGTTGTTTCGCCTTGCCCTGTTTTCGGCGTCGTCCACCCTCCATAGCAGCTGCCTGTGGGACGCCTGCAGCTCCGCCATTTCTTTACGGAGAGTAGTAATTGAGTCTTCCGTTCCGCTAAATCTGGTCTCCGCCGTCGTCACCCTTTCGGTGAGATTTCGGAAATCCTGGCGTAGCAACAGGACCTCGGAGCTCACCTCGCCTATTTTGGTCTCAAGTGCCGCTCTGGAGTCCTTGATATCGGTCCTGGAGGCCTGAATCGCCTCCAAAAGCATGGCCGTGTCCGTGAGCGTTTCCGGGAGGCTCTGGGGCATCTCCTTTTGCGCCCTTGCCGTGGCGTAGGTTTCAATGGTTTCCTGCCTGGCCGACCTTGCAGGCAGGTCTCTCTTCCCATGTTGCTCCCCTTAGACGGCGAGGTGGTCTCGATGATACGTAGGGCGCCTGGTTCGTATCGGGCCGCGCGGGTATGTCGTGTGCTCACCAGGAATAGCGATGGAGTGCCTCCGGAGGATTCGATGGGAGTTCCCCAGGAGCCCCGCAGGCCAGGGCAGAGTTTTTCCTCTCCGGGGACGGGGAGTGTCCCGCCTGTCTTCTCTGTCGCGCCGCCCGCCAGTCCACTCAATTGGCTTGGGCTCCTCTTCCAGGGCGAGGGTCCCCGGGGGTCTCCCCAGGCCGGCCGCGACGCCGGCCCCACCCAGGCTCCTGCCGGGCACCCGCAGGATGTGTCTGTGCGATGTGGTTACCCCCTCCGTCTGTGTCGTTTCCTCTCTGGCTCCAATGTCTTGAGAGGTCCTCAGCAAGAGTCTCTGGTGCTCGGGCGGAGTCAGAGCCAGGCCGCCAGCTCCCGCCCGGTCGCCATTTTGTTGCGTCCCCACCGCTTCAGAAGTCTCCTCTCCCCGGCCGACTGCCGGTCGTATTCCGCCAAATTGCTCGATGTTTCCGTGGCGGAAGTATCAGTGCCAGGCTAGGGCACAGATTTGGGCTGTTTTTGGAAGCTTTGGAGAGATATAATCGTCGGATCAACGCAGCACGTCAGGAGCTGAGCAGAGGCACGTCTTACTCCTCCATGCTGCTGGCCACGCCCCCGACTAGCTGACATACTTGACCACATAATTAACCATCCTTAATGGTCTGTGCTAATTTTGTCCTGAATCCCTCGGGGACTGCTGGCAAACTTTCATCCATGGAGTCCCATAATCCATGGGAATTGTGTCCCAGCAAAAAGCCAGTGTTGACGAATTGAAGGGTAAGGCTGACAGAGGAGAACATCCTCTTCTTAAATACCTCCATTATCTTCGACTCCCTATCTGGCATGTTATAGAGAAGAAATTGGAATGATTCTGCTGGAGGAGGCGTTTAAAACCAGACTTCAGGGTAGGATGCTGCGTAAGAAAGGCAGGGTCATCAGTTCCTGACCTATGGTAACATGTCGCTTCTCTATAAACCAGTGATGAACAAAGTTTTGCCCGAGTACCCATGAAGGTATCGGTAAGTGCTTCATTAAATTATAGCGGAGGTTCTGAGGAAGATTGTCTAAGTTGCACAACCTCTGTGAGGGCGCTAATCTTTACTTCAATAGTAAATAGTTGCAAGTCTAGAACTCGGGCCATCCTTCTAATTACCATGGCAAAGGATGTCATGTAGAAGGACCTACAGGGACAACAGCCCAGTGTCAAAGCAAGTGTCCATTCAACTGACTTCTTGTACGTCCATCATCACATTGTGTGTGTGGTATGGGAAGGGGTGGGGTGGGGCGGGGTGTGAAATCATCCCCACCATCATCACCAAAAGCAGGATGACTCTGGTCAGAGTCCAACCCCAAGAGTTGTTGAAGTTCTGTTGGGCAAACTGCCGGTAAAGGTATTGAATTATCGGAGTCAGAAGGCATGTAGGCTGGGTGTGTAAGAATTGAACTTGCATGCAGCTTCGTTCTAGGTCTGGGCAGATTTGGTTTGGAGTTAGACAGAACTATAGGGTGCGATGTCCTTCTCTGGCATCTGTGCCAGCATCAACGTAGCAAGAACCAGTGTGAACTGTGGCGCCGGTTGTGAAATCAGCTCCAGAATCGGAGGTAAACCTGAAGAGGGCTCAGGAGGCCCAGCTGGTGAAGAGGGTAGACCAGTCGGGCCTCAGCAGATCAGAGGCACCCAAAGCCACGCCAGAGGAAGAAGTTCTGAAGATGTGAAGCATGCTTTCCATTAACGAACAAGTTACTTACCTTCGGTAACAATATATCTGTAAGAAACATTAGTTAGTGTTAGATTCCTTACCTTAGAATATCCCCAGGCGTCAGTCTGGATCCGGAAACTTTTGCGTAGCAGTACCCCTGCGCGTCGGTAGGCGTCGTCTGCAGGCGTCCCCTGCAGCTCCGCGTCCGTCGTCGGCGTCGTGCGCCGTGATGATGTCGCTGGAGTATATAGACGCCGCCTCCGCGCGCTGACGTCAGTTCTTTGTACACAGCTTTTCCGCGCCAGGAGACGCAGAGCCATGAGAGAACCAACACTGGTGCCATGTAAAACTAGGGCCCTGAAAGGGATGTCCTTAACCCTAGGTATCAGTTCGCAGAACGGGGAGGATGGGTGGGTTCGGTAAGGAATCTAACACTAACTAATGTTTCTTACAGATATATCGTTACCGAAGGTAAGTAACTTGTTCATCTGAAAGAAACACGTTAGTGTTAGATTCCTTACCTTAGAATACATACCCCAGCAATACCAACCCCGGTGGTGGGTCTGCGAACCAATACAATACTACACCAGAAAGTCCTGGAGGACAGAACGGCCAAAGAAGCCATCCCTCCGGACTTGACTGTCCAGGCAGTAGTGCCTCGCAAAGGTGTGCAGCGAGGCCCACGTAGCCGCTTGGCAAATGTCCTGCAAGGGGACTCCCCGGCCCAGGGCAGTAGTAGCCGCCGTGGCCCGAGTGGAATGGGCCCTCAGCCCAACAGGAGGCTCCTTACGAGCCAAAGAGTAGCACGCTTTGATGCAGAGGACGACCCATCGAGAGATGGTTCGTTTACAGACCGCCCGTCCCTTCTTCGCACCCACGTAGCCAACAAACAGTTGGTCATCCACCCGGAACTGGCGTGTGCGATCCATGTAAAATGAAAGCGCACGTTTTGGGTCCAGACGATGGAGCCGCTCTTCATCCTTTGAAGGATGCGGAGGCGGGAAGAAGGAAGGGAGGGTGATGGACTGCCCGATGTGAAAGGCCGAAACAACCTTGGGCAGGAAAGAAGGTCTAGTCCTGAGAACCACCTTGTCAGGATGAATGGACAGGAAAGGAGGTTGGACAGAAAGAGCCTGGAGCTCACTCACTCTCCTGGCAGAGGTGATGGCAACCAGGAAAGCCGTCTTTAAAGTCAGGAGACGGAGAGGACAAGAATGAAGGGGCTCAAAGGGAGCACACATTAGAAAGGTTAGAACCAGGTTCAAATCCCACTGGGGCATCACAAACGGAACAGGTGGAAACATGTGAGTGATGCCCTTCAAGAATCGAGTTACAATCGGGGATTTGAACAAAGAAGGCTGATCAGGAAGCCTCAAAAAGGCGGAAAGGGCAGAAAGATAGCCCTTGATAGTGCCCAGAGCAGAGCCCTGCTGGGCAAGAGAAAGAAGAAACAGAAGAACCTCCGAAAGAGGGGCAGAAAGAGGATCCACAGCCTTTGCTGTGCACCATGCCACAAATCTGTTCCACCGACAGGCGTATACCGACTTAGTGGAGGGACGCCTGGCTGCCAGAATCACGTCACAGACTTCAGGAGGCAAGTCAAATGGCCTCAACTGCCGCCGCTCAATCTCCAAGCATGGAGGTGGAGACTGGACAGGTTCGGGTGGAGGACTGTCCCCTGCTGCTGCGACAGAAGGTCCTCCTGAAGGGGCAGGCGGATCGGGGGACCGACTGACATGTTGAGTAGCTCGGGATACCAGTATCTTCGAGCCCAGTCCGGAGCCACAAGGATAACTTGGGCCCGGTCGCGCCTGATCTTCTTCAGCACTCTGGGCAGAAGTGGTATAGGCGGAAAGGCGTATAACAGACCGCAACTCCACTCGCGCCGAAAGGCGTCGCCGTGCGAGTGCCGTCTTGGAAACTCCAACGCGCAGAACTGATGACATTGCGCGTTCTCTTCTGTGGCGAATAGATCTAACCAAGGCTCTCCCCATTGCAGAAAGATGCCTTGCGCCACGTCCGAGTTCAGACGCCATTCGTGATCCATCGAGCACCGACGGCTGAGTTCGTCCGCCCTGGCGTTCAGGGAACCTGCCAGGTGTTGAACCGCCAGAGTCACGCCCTGACGTTCCAGCCATTGCCAGAGGCGCAGAGCCTCCTGGCAAAGGGTCCACGACCCCACTCCGCCCTGTTTGTTGCAGTACCACATGGCGGTGGTGTTGTCGGTGAACACCTGCACTACACTCCCGTTGACAAAGGGGAGGAATGCCTTCAGTGCCAGACGAATCGCCCGCAGCTCCAACAGGTTGATATGGAGCCGGGACTCCGCCGGAGACCAGATGCCTCTGATCTCTGCCTCTCCCAAGTGGCCACCCCAGCCCTGGAGGGACGCGTCCGTCACGACAACGTGCTCCGGTTGGGGAAGGGAGAGGGATCTGCCTCTGACCCAATCGCGGTCCGTAAGCCACCACTGCAGTTGTCTCGCAGTGCCCTCCGAGATCAAGACGTGGTCGGACAAGTTGCCCTGATGCTGGGCCCATTGAAACTTCAGGTCCCACTGCAGAGCCCGCATCCGCCACCGGGCGTGATGCACCAGAAGGATGCAGGAAGCCATCAGTCCCAGCAGCCGCAGCGTCAACCTGACCGAAACCCGGGATAGCGGCTGAAAGACGGGAATCAACGCCTGAATATCCCGAACCCGCCGTTCCGGAGGATAAACCCGAAACTGCGCCGAGTCCAGAACCGCTCCGATGAAAAGGAGCTTTTGAGAGGGACACAGGTGTGATTTCGGCACATTGATGGAGAACCCCAGGTCGTGCAAGAGGTCTGCCGTCATCTGAAGGTGGTGGACGACTGTCTGGGGCGAGCCCGCCTTCAACAACCAGTCGTCTAGGTAGGGGAAGACTGAAACCCCCAACCTGCGCAGATGGGCTGCGACCACCGCCATCACCTTTGTGAACACCCGTGGGGCGCTGGTAAGGCCGAAGGGAAGCACGATAAACTGAAAGTGCTCCTGACCTACCGTGAACCGCAGGTAACGCCGGTGGGCCGGCAGGACGGGGATGTGAAAATAGGCATCCTGCAAGTCCAACGCTACTGTGAGAAGGTGGCCTGATATGCAGTGCTCACTATTCTAGTGAACACTATGTATCAGTCCAGCAACCCTTATTGATGATTGGTTGTAAGTCAACCTTATAGACCAGCTATCCTAGTAGCGTGGATACGAGCAGTCTAAGGCTAAAGACTCGAGAGGGCGTGTTAAGCCAGCTGTTTACCACACATATACCCCTTGAACACCAAGTGAAAGGACACCACACAAGTGTTATGAAAATAAACATTTATTTATTAAGAATCACAACAGCCCTGTACTCTTTATGAGGACAGGGTACTAAGCACAAACCAAAACTCTTACAAAAATACTTAAGTTAGCACAGTATACACAAATGCCTGAGGGGCACGGAAAACCATATACTCTGAAAGTGGAATGCGAAATTACTAGCAGGTAAGTACAGTACTAATAGGCTTTGGAATCGCTAGGACTTGACTATAGAATCGTTAGATTACTTCTAGGAGACCCAGGGGACTCGGGTGCAGTGTGTGCACTCTCACGCGAGATGCGGGACAAAGTCTATGGTAGCTAGAAATTGAAAAGTTAGTGTTCTCGGGCGAACCCGACCTGGTAGGGAGAAAACAACAGTGGATCCTGACCCTTAGATAGTGAGGCTATGCTGGGGCACCGAAATGCCGAAGTTACCTAGCCCAGGGGCTGCAGCTGCATAGGTCTGAAAAGACGTCGGGAATCCTCGTAGACGGACCAGGAGCCGGAAGAAAAGATGCTGGCCGGTGACCAGTGAAGAAAGTTCAGTTGGATCCAAGCCTGGATCTCGAAGATAGATGACACCTGAAAGCAGAGGGGACCAAGTTCGAGACTACTAGCCAGTAGTCAGTGGGCACCAGGAGGGCACCGGATGGTAGCCACCTCGACAAGGTGAGTGGGTGACGCTGTGCTCGGAGATCTCACGGACCAGGAGGCGTTGTCGGCGACCAGGATGGAGGATCGAGCTGTCCCACGAAGATAGAAGCTGTCGGCGTCGCTGGACCCAGGATTGGGCAACAAAGCCTTGGCAAATTCAAGCCCACGCGGTGGACCTAAAATGGCGTCTGGAGTGGACCAGGAGGGTCCGGGGTGCCTCTCTTGAAGAAGGAAGCAAGGGCCAGCCTGGAGCAACCAGACCAGCAGCAGAGATGTCGTCGGGCGTCGTTCAGAAGGCCACAAGCCAGCCGGCTAGTAGCCAAACAACGCGGTGCACAGCAAACAGCAGAAGGGCCCCACGCAGATCGTGGAGATGCAGGGAGGCTGACCTTGGGTGCTGGAGCTGCGCAGGGTCGGGGCTTCTCGGACCCCAAAGCACTCACCAGTGGAGGACACGGTGGGCTTGCAGTAAAGATGTCGTGCAGTCTTGGCGATCGTCGGTCCCTCGAGGTCTCGTCGCACTCACGGTTCTCAGCTTTGCTGTAGAGGTGAGTAGAGGTCAGAGGTGCCAGGGAAGCCGGGTCTCGTCGAGCTGGGTCGTCGGATTCGTGATGAAGGACTTGCAGCAGACCGCAGTGGTTCTTTAGGATGGTGCCCGCTTGATGCAGGGTGACTACTCCTTAGCCACAAGGGAGAATCTTGAGGAAGAAATCTTGATGTCCTTTCGTAGAAAGTCGTGTCTTGATTCCAAAGATGATCTAATTTGAACAGGGGGCCCGCTCCTATCTTTATACTAAAAAAGGGGGCTGACCCGGTGACTAGGTCCTGCCTATGGGTGGGACCAGGAGGGGGGTGGTTACACCCCTCTCCCCTGCCGGACTTCCCCAGGCCAGGGGCTGGTGTGCCCCTGGAACTGGTTCTGACTGGCCTATGCGTAGTGAGCACCGGGGTGCCACTCAGCAGTCACCTTCCTGAAAAGCCCTGCCTACCCAGGATACACAAAACCATGTCTGGGACGGTGCTAGCACCGCCCCTGACAGGAAACCCTTTGTCCAGGCTCCCTTTGCTGGGAGGACTCCCAGCTGCAGGGGGTCAGACTCGTGTCTGTGGTGGCAGCATCCATTTTGTGGAGCTGAGGCTTTAGTTAACTTTAACCGGGGTTCACAGTTACATACATGTCGTGTCCCTCTAGAAGGGTGGAATGCTAACCCCGTCGCCAGAATTGGCGAGGGGTTAGTATTCCAATTCGTATGACACCTTACTCGACATGTTTTGATAAAGCAATACCAAAGTTAGCATTTAACCGCGAGGATTATAATGCACTTAAGAGTATATGGTATGCGATATCATGGAACAGCTATTAGGACTTGGTTCCGCAAGCTGCAGACAGGCTCAGCTCATGCCAGAGCACCATCTCACACGATTCCAAGCACTCTGCCTTCAGGATTGTCAAGGCCTGCCATAGGAGTGACTGATAGGAATCTGTGTGTCCATTTTAGGGTTAGGTATAGGTATACTACACCTACAGCAAAGGGTGATTCCACGACTTTGCCCCAGCTGTCATGCAGCCAGTTGTGTCAAATTTAGGAGGCCAGCCAGGGGTGGCATAATACATGCTGCAGCCCCTGGCAGCCCTGGGTACACCTATGCCCTGAGTTACAGGGTCTGATAAGGTGGCCCAGTACCAATTGGAAATGTACCTAGGGTACATGGAATCCATTTTAAAGAGAGCAGTAGGCCTGGGGTCCTGATTGGCAGGGTCCCAGGTCGACTATGTCCAAAAACCAGCTAAAACACAGGGCAAAAAGTTGGGGGCAACCATAGTCAGGAGGTACCTTCCTACACGATGTGAAAATAGGCATCCTGCAAGTCCAAAGCTACCATCCAGTCTTGTGGGTCTAGAGCAGCCAAGACCTGAGCTAACGTCAACATCTTGAACTTCTCCTTCCGGAGGAAGCCGTTGACGTTCCTTAGATCCAAGATAGGACGTAGGCCCCCCTTGTCCTTCTTGGGCACCAGAAAGTAGTGGGAATAACAACCACGCCCTACTTCTGGCCCAGGAATGCGCTCGATGGCCCCCTTGGCCAAGAGGGCCGTAACTTCCTCCTGCAGAAGTGTCAAGTGGTCCCCCGACACACGGTGGTTCTGCGGTGGCATGGCTGGAGGAGTGGTCTCGAAGGGGAGGGAGTAGCCCCTGCGGACGATTTGCAGCACCCACCTGTCCGAAGTGATCGTGCGCCAGTGAGCGTGGTGATGGCGAACCCTGCCACCCACTGGCGTCACATGGGGCCGAAAGCACGGACTAGGAGGATTTTGAGGCAGATGCTGCGGGGGGAGGTGTGGTCTGACCCCGCCGTTGTCCCCGACCGCCACCACGGCGGTTTCCACGGCCGCCACCGCGTTGAAAGGATTGTTGCGGCGCGTGGCTGGCAGCACGTGTGGGGGCGCCCCTTCCTTGGCCACGAAAGGGACGAAACGAACCCGGTTGCTGACGCTGGGTCGAGAGACCCAAGGACTTGGCCGTGACCCTGGAGTCCTTGAAGCGTTCCAGCGCGTGGTCCGCCTTGTCACCGAACAGGTGACAGCCATCGAATGGCATGTCCATCAGTGTATTTTGGACATCTGCCGAAAAGTTGGCGGATCTCAGCCAGGCGTGGCGACGAATCGCCACCGTCGTTGACATAGCTCTGCCCAGCGAGTCGGTCGTATCAAGACCACACCGTATCGAATATTTCGCTGCATCTCGGCCCTCAGCCACAGCTTGACCGAGTTTTGCCCGCACCTCCATGGGGCATTCTGGCAGCAGTTCCGCGACCGTATCCCACACAGAGTGGGTGTAGCGGCCCAAGAGGCAAGCGGTGTTGCAAGACCGCAGGCCCAAACTAATGGACGAGAAGACCTTCTTGCCAAACTGGTCATACCTCTTGGATTCCCGGTCGGGCGGGGCCGACGGGAATGCGGACTGAGAGGTCGAGGCCTGGATCACCAGACTCTCCGGAGTGGGGTGGGTAGACAGGAACTTGGGGTCGTCCGGACAAGGACGGTGGCGCCTGGCCACGTTCCGATCAACAGGCGCACCTGAAGCGGGCCTGGACCACGTGCCCAACAGAACGTCTGACAAGGCTTCATTAAACGGCAGCAGTGGCTCCTGTGGGCATGACTGCGGTTTGAATACCTCAGTGAGGATGTTAGGCCTCACGGCCGCGACGGGGAGCTCAAGGTGTAAGGCCTTGGCAGCCCTCATCAGCACCACAGAATATGCAGCTCCCTCCACCGATGCCACGGAAGGAGGAGAGATCAAACCAGGGTTAGGAGAGTCGTCCAGACCACTGGCATCCCCCAAGTCACCTGTCCAGTCCGGGTCATACTGGCACTCACGTGACAGAGGGTCCTCGGACCCCTCCCAACCTTCACCGAACTCTTCATCTTCTCCGTACTCGGAGTCAACGATGTAGACCGGCTCCTCGGGGTTCATGGGCCCCATCGGCGCCGAGCCCGGCGTCGAGCGACGCCGGTCCGACTCCGCGTCCGGCGTCGGGGAAGGTAAGGGGACGGCGCCGCCCGGAGCCGGCGTCGGAGCCCCGCTGCCGGCCGGAGCCGGCACCGGAGAACCGGCGCCGCGCGGGGACGGCGTCGGGGGTAACCCCGATGGTAACGGCGCCGGAGAGGCCGGAAGACCAGCCGGCGTCGATCCCGAAGGCCCTTGCGGCGCCGGGGTCGGAGCCGTCGGGCCGGAGCACCCGACGGCGCGGAGGCAGGGACACCCGAACCGCTAGGGCCCCCAGACGGTGGCACTGGGCCCGAAGGCGCCGTAGGCCCCGTCGGAGAACCGAGCGCCCTCATGGCCATGAGGAACGCCTCGATCTCCTCAGGCGTCGCGCCGTGCCCAGGGACCGGAGGGTATGAGGCAGGCCGCGCCGGCGACTCTCGCGGAGCCGCGGGGTTGGGGTCACCCGAGCCCCCGGCCGCATCGCGCGAGCGTCGGGGGGAGTCGGGGGTACGATGACGACGCCCCGACTTCTTGTGCTTCCTACCTGATGAGCCTGACGAGTGGTGTCGACTTCCGGAACGCTCGGCGCGGCTCCGCGACCGCTCCCTCGAACGCTCTCTCGACCTCCGGCCGGACCGGGACCGCTCCCGGTCCCGACGTGGGGCCGACACCCGGAGCTCCAGTAGCTTGCGGGACCGCTCCCGCCTAGCCTTGTTGGTGAGGGCCCGGCAGTCGACGCAGGAATCCACGTCGTGGTCGGGGCCCAGACACCGGAGACAGAGGCGGTGATGGTCTGTGACCGACATCGTGCGCTCACAGTCATCACAGTGCTTGAACCCAGGCATCCTAACAGGCACAATAGAGAAAAAACAATTCGAAAAACTTGGTCAAAGACCGGAGTACTGCTCTTCAGATCTGCGTCCACTGGCGCGGAAAAAAGAAGAACTGACGTCAGCGCGCGGAGGCGGCGTCTATATACTCCAGCGACGTCATAACGGCGCACGACGCCGACGACGGACGCGGAGCCGCAGGGGACGCCTGCAGACGACGCCTACCGACGCGCAGGGGTACTGCTACGCAAAAGTTTCCGGATCCAGACTGACGCCTGGGGATATTCTAAGGTAAGGAATCTAACACTAACGTGTTTCTTTCAGATACCTCAATTTACTGTGGTGTCGCTGGCAGACCTGATTACTCGGGGTGCATTGGAAAATCAGCTGCAGAATCTGCTCCTTGGTAGGGGACCGGAAGCGAGACTACTGGGCATCTAGAAGTCCTCATAACTTCAGGAAAGTGCCAAAGGCCCACTTGGGCTTCTGGTGTTCCTTCTTCAATTTGGACTTACCTTAAGGCTTGGAGTGCAATGCAGATCTGTTGCATGATAGGCCCAGAGAACAGGTCAGTGTCCTTGACTTCAAGTGGGAGTGGCCTTTAAGAAATTTCCAGCAATGTGCAGCTTGACTTTGCAGTCCTGGATCACCTAAGGATTTATAATAATGCACTCCCCGCCCAGCTTGGGGTGGTGGCAGTATCCTAGACATGGGGATCTGTCAGACATTTGTTTGCAACAATACCTACAAGATTTAAAAGCATGTGGTACTATGAGGTTAAGTAAAAAGCATGTAAAGTGATGAGACAAAAGCAAGCTAGCTTGAAATGCACATATGAAGGTGCAAAAAGAAAGGAACGGACAACAGCGTGCCTGGGTGGTGCCTATATAAGGCTCCAATCATCACTTTCGGGGCAGAGAGGAGTGGACACGGACTCGCACAATGTCACCTATTGGCATGCAGCAACTAACTATACTAAAACATCTTCTGTATCCAGTCTGGTAGCCTGGTGACATTCTAAAGCTGGGGAATCAGTGGTTAGAAGTATCCATCAGAAAGCGTAGTCTTGACCAGGGGAGTAAAGGCATTATGCGATCGAGACAGGGTATTTCTCAATTCCCCACCTAAATTTACAGTTAAAAAGGTACCCTTGCTATTAGAACCTTTAATTGCTTGATAATGGAAACAGAAGGGATTCAAGCAAATGAGTGAGATTATCTGGACAGTTGATTAAGGGAAGAGCCAGGTTTTTAAAAGCGTTTCGAAATTTGAATAGGTTTTGGTCTTTCCCTGTGTTAGTGAGTTTCACAAGTGGGAGATGAACTCAAATCACTGCCTCCTAAATTCTGTAGAATACATTTGTGGACTGCCAAAAAGATGGACTTAGCAAATCTTAAATCTTGGACTAGGTGGTACTTCTTCAATTTGTAGCCAGGAAAGCAGGAAGGGATTCGTAGCATGCCTTATGCATTAGATATGCAGCTTTGAGCTGGATCGATATTTTTATCGGCAGCAAGAGGAGAGACTCCTGATAGGCAGAAGTATGCTCACATTTTAGAATTTTGAAAATAAGCGTGATGGTGGCATTTTCGAAGTTCTGAAATCTTTTAAGATATTTTTGAGTGTGGCTCAGGTAGGCAGATTTGCCCCAAGTCGAGTTGTGTTGAGATTAAACCGTTAGCCACTGCAACTTCATAGGGAAATGAAAGAAATGGAACCATGTTCTTTAGGTTCACAGTTTGACGAGAAAGAATTTTACCACTGTTGAGACCTACAGGTCTAAATATCATTTTGAGAATAGGATAAATCCTAGACCAACAACTGTGGTGATCTTGTGCAAAGCAGGGCCTAACACCGTAGGCCATAGGGAGTGATCCCATTTATTGATTTGTTTATAAATAGATGGAATTTATGTTTTATGAGGGGTCAGTTTAGGAATTTTGCATGCATCGAGGCTTGAGACAATGTTAGTATTAGGGGCAGTCGCTCAGTAAACTCGGTACATGGCAAACCAGTTAGGCGTCCTCAGCATAGAATGACGTTTTTACACTGTACTGTAGGAACAAAAACGAGAATGAGGCCAGATAAAGATTACACAGTAAAGGGGAAATTATAGTTGGATGAAGTACACCCCAATGAAGGGGTTTAGCTTCAACTTGAAAAGAGGTTAGATGGATGCATTCACACCGGTCCAAGAGCAAGTAGACTATCGAGGCAAGCACTGACCCCCCCCCCCCCCCCCCCACCTCCCTCGCCCCCATGGCAAAAGAGATGAGCCTTTACAAGAGTATGGTGTGATCAATGGTGCTAAAGGCAGTGAGGTCCAAAAGAAGAAGTACGCAATTAATGTCTTGATTGACCATAGTTCTTAAGGTATCGTAAACTGAAGTTGTCACTATTTCTGTGTTCCTTTGTGGCGTTAATACAGCTTGCAAATTCTGTAAGAACTCATTTTCTGCAAACTATTTTTGTTGGATAGTGTCTACTTTTTCAATCAACACTGATATAGAAGGTAAAAGATATGTTTTGCTTTATTAAGCAGGGTGTTGTTTTCTTTAGTTTTTAGGTCTCACTGAGCCTGCGCATGCGCTGCTATGCGAGAAATTTAGTAGTAGGCTTTGAAAAGTCTTACCACATGCTTTTTGCTGGCATGGAGCGTGCGGTTACGCGCACATGCACAGGCGCAGGCGCCATCACGCGCGCACCACTTGCGTCCTTTTTTTCCCCTTTATCGCGCGCACACATCTCCCGCTTCTCCCCCTCCCCCACCACATATCGCGTCTTGGGGCAGCTAGCGCGCAATGCTGGTTTTCTTTTTTGCTAAGCACATTATACGCGCCTTTTTTTATTACTCGCTCTAGTGTGCTTCTTACCCGCATTCAAATATCTGCCCACCCTTGTTGCTTTCCTTTCACCCGCCCCGCAGTTGAAGGGCGCACACGTCGCATTGTTATTGTGCCCACCCTGAGCCAGGAGCAGCTCTCCCACTGCATCTGAAGCTCTGATTGCTCCTGGAGTACCGCTTGCACCCTGAGCCAGGAGCAGCTCTTTCTGCATCTGAATGATTAGTTTGCTCCCTGCGGACCACTTGCACACTGAGCTAGAGCAGCCCTCTGTCTGCATTGTCTTTGATTCACATTTTCCCCTATCTTCTCTACATTGCCGCTTCTTCCCGGCTCTCCTTTCCCCCATTTCTCTCTCCAGCTCACTGACTTGACATTCGATCCGCCTCTCCCTTTCTACACCAGGCCTTCCATCCACGCTTGTTTCCTCCCACCTTCCTCACCCGTTTACAACGTCCCACTTTCCTGGTCTCTTTCTCTTTACACTTCTCCCTCCTTCCTGCTCACCTCTCTCCTCCATACACTTGTGCTTTCTCCTATCTTCATCTCCCCTTTATATTCCCCTCCTTCTAGCACATCCTCCTCCCTGTTCTTGCACCCCACCTTCTCCCTCTCACAGCCATTGCAGCAGGACTCAGCTCACCACTCCCTACTTTAACCACCTCTGCCTTCCCTTGTTACCAGAACAAGCATTTTTTTCTCACAGAGTACAGCCAGCATTTGACAACCCGAATCTCTCCCACAGCTCTTTCAATCCCCCTTCCCTCCACTGCCCCACAAAAAGATTTCAAGTCACCCCCATTTTACGCTCACAACCATAACAAACAAATATCTCTAAGCATCTCCACCAACGTCTCCTTTGACTGCATGACTTAGTGTGTAGTAATTGTATAGCAATTCAGTTCCTAGCGGCACAGCACCCAGGATAATGTGCTGCATGGCTAAACCCTTATGGTCCTAAAGGCGAGACCTATTGGCTATGCCAATGCTAGTTTAGAAAGGGGAATGCTATGGCATATTTAATTGCTCTGGAAAGATTCCCTTTAAGACCCATGCATTTGTTTCCGTCTAGTAAGGGGTAATTAGGGCATTGTTCCCCCCCCCCCCCCCAAACAAAGGGATAGGAGTGGGTCTAGTGGTTACATGGACAATCTACTATTTTTAAGAAAAGGGATGCAATACTCTGTTCAGATGGGGTCGAAGGTATTCATGGATTTAAGTGCTGGGGGGGGGAAATCTCGTACAGGAGTTAATAGAGTCCAGTGAAGGAGTTAATATAGGTGTCCAAGTCCAACATTGGAACTACAGAGTTATTTTGGTCTCCGCTGCTGTCAAATTACTCTTTGACTTTAATTTATTTTACTTTTAATTTACAAGAAGTACCATCCCACGTGGGAGCCTGTGGGTGCTACAGGGGTTGCTGGACCCCAGTTAGAAGCCCATTTGATTTCCCCACTTACTTTGATATTTTCGCGCTCCGGCGCCAAGGTTGGACACGCCCCCCCTCCCTCAGAGGGTATTTAGCAATGGACACTTTGCATCCGCACAGCTCCTCCTGAGCAAGCTAGAGCGTGGACGCGACTATGCTTTTAATTTCGCTGTACTTCCGGTTTGGGAGGTGCCTGGCTCTTCATAGGGTGGTGGCCATTACTGTATGGGACCACCAATCTGGTTATATTCATTTTATGCTTCTCTTTTCTAACTTTAATTTATTTTACATTCAATTTAGCAGTAGTAGCATCCCACAGGGGAACCTGTGGGTGCTACATGGGTTGCTGGACCCCAGTTAGAAGCCCATTTGATTTAATTACTTACTTTGATCGTTTTGTGCCAAAGGCAAGCCCTTCTGTGCCAGTCCGCACCTGGACCGGGCACAGGACTAGGGGCCTTGAATCTTTTTCAGGAGAAAAAGAGGCCTGCATCAATTATTGAGGTAAGGCACTCTTATGCCTTTCGTCCTCCGTGCACCCTTGACTGTATGCAACTTTATTTTTACTCAGCAGTCCCTTCAGACAGGATTTTGTGCCCACACAGTATGGTTACTGTTTTGAAACCACTGCCCATGAGATCCTCCTTGAATACAAGGGGGCATATTCTAAAGGACTTATCGTGAGTGCAATAAATGTATCGCCCCATTCACAAGCTGGTGCTAACAGCTGATATCACCAGTTTACCTGCGATAGCAACTGCAAAAAATATTGCCACATATGAGCCCGGCAACTAATTCTACTGAGATGCAGAGTAAGAGTTCCCGTGCAAAAAGCAGCAAAAACACCACTCCGCAACATTTTCAACGACCAGCCATATCGGCGATAAGATCACATAACAGGCGATAAGGTGCGTTAGAAGCAGGGATTTAACACCTGCTCTCACCTGGTGTAAAGTAGGACGACAACCTGCACCAGAAAAGGGAGCCCAGGCCCAGCCCAGAGCCACACCAGAAGAACAGATGCCATTGGAGCCACAGATAATTTTTCCGTCGTTCCGTTGATTTTAACGTGGCCATCTGACACATTATCGTGTGACTATCGCATTGTACCGCCGTGTTGAGAATACAACGTTAACACTACGTTATTTTCCCACGATAGACTGCAATGTGAAGAGTTGCGTTAAGCTAATTTTGCGCTAATTATCACACGTTCTTGAGAATATCCCCCAAGGTCTTTACTTTCGAGTAAAAATGCACTCAAGCTTGCGCTTATTACTGCATGACCTTTACCAAAACACAAATAGGAAATAGCTGAATTTATTGATGCTGCTAAGCTTGATGCTCTCTTCATTCTGGAATCATGGGGTGATGTGGCGACTGACCCAGACTTCGCCATAGAAGTTCCACCTGGCTTCAAATTGTTCAGATTAGATAGACCTATCAAAAGAGGCGGTGGCCTCGCTTTAATTTATCACAGTTGGATAAATACCCACTGCAATGCCATTCCCTCCACTGACTGCGAGGCTTTTCTGATCAAACTAGGTTTCTAAAATCAAGAGCTGTTTTATGGCCTGCTTATCTACTGGCCCCAGGGCTTAAAAGCACATGTTTGCATAACTTTCATTCGTTGATGGAACATGTCCTCAAATTTGAGAACTTTACTATACTCAGACGTTAATTTCCATTTAGAATCCATACAGGATAATGATACTCAAGCTCTTTGAGATGGCATCAGAGCTAGGACTTAGACAACGTGTTAGTGATCCTACACACTCGGCTGGTCACACCCTTGACAGACTTTCTAATAATTATGCCATAATTTTCTCTAAGACACTTCTGCTTACTTGGTCAGATCGCCGAACTATATTCTTTGAATACAAGTTGCCCTATACAGGAAAGCGCTTTTCTAAGCCAGACAAAACTGTCACCTGCAGAGCGTGGCATAAAATAGACACAGTGACACTTAACCCTCTGCCTAGCGCAGAGTCAGCCTGGCATCCTTCTTGATGTTAATTCCTCAGCCTATACTTCATAGCTTAACTGTCCCTTCATTAAACTTGCTCCACCAACTACGTCCCATAAACAGAGGAGAACCTTCGGCTCCCTGGTTCTCAGAAGCCTTGAGACAGGAAAAACAAGTCTCCAGAAGGTAAGAAAGACGCTGGTGCAAACAATATGATGACAAAGATAAACAGCTATACAAATCAGCATTAGCTAAATATAAAACCCTTCTTATTAATGAAAAAAGTTTTTACTACACCCAATTGATGGAGAACGCATCCAACTCCAACAAGGAATTGTATCATGTGGTCACAAGGCTCACTTCGGTCCCGAATAATAACTTGACCATCCACAGTCCATTTTGGGACACTCTGGCCTCTACTTTTAAAGATAAGGTCAACCAAATCTTTAATATATTTGACAAATCGAATTCCCAGGATATTATTGAGTTGAATCATCAGGAAGTTCATGGCTATCCCCGCTTTTGGAATCACATCCACTTCTCCTAACCAAGTAGCTTCTCTCCTATTAGGTGCTAAATCAGGATCACCGGATGACCCATGTCATCCTAAGATATTAAAACTTGCAGTGCAACCTATCTCTACCTACTTATACTCTATTTTTAATCAAATGTACTCACTAGAGGTGTTTCTCACTATGTGGAAAAAAGCCTGTGTTCTCCCTTTAATATAAAAGCCAACTCTTGATATTCGCGACCCCACAAACTATCATCCAATCTCTAGGCTTCCTCTTCCAGCAAAAATTGCTGAAAAATTATTAATGCAGAATTATCTAAATTCATTCTCCACAACCATCAGTTAGATCCCAGTCAGTTCAGGTTTAGAGCAGACCACAGCACTGAAACTGCCTTAATAAAAACCACAGAAGAGAACTGCACTCTATAATGGGGGATAAGCAGCCATCATCTTGTTGGACCCGTCTGCGGCGTCCAGCACAGTGGACGCATAAGCTTCTGGTCCACCGCCTGAATGACATCGGACTTGAAGATAAGGTCCTTTCAATACTTTCATCCTTCCTTTCAGAAAGGGCTGAAATTCTAACATTGGGTCAATATAACTCCCTACCATTCACACGGACCTGCAGGGTTCTTCAGGGCTCTTCAATGAGCCCAACCCTGCTAAATATATACGTTTCAGAACTAGTATATTTGATCAGAAGCTTCAACCTAAATTCTACCTCCTATGTTGATGACACTCCGTTGGTAGTCTCAGCAGTCGATAAAGAGGCTTCAGGTCCATCAAGACTCCATGATTGCATAGTTGCTATCAGCTTATGAATGAGCAAGCATTACTTAAAACTCAATTCAGGTACAACCGAGGTAGTAGTGTTCGGCAACCTTTTCCCAGCATGGTCCTCAGCATGGTGGCCGGATAACCTAGCTCCACTACCTGTACCTGTGACAAAGGCCAAGACCTTGGGACATACTATAGAAGGCAAGTTCAATTTTGGAGCTCAAGTATCCAAGGTAGTTTCATCTTCAAATCATACCATTAGAATGAGAAGAAATATCCTCCCTTTTATTCCCAGCAACACCAGGAAAACGAATAGTTTCTTACCGGTCGGTGTAGTTTTGCAGCTTGAAGATCTTTCTGGATTCACTATGCTGTGCATATTCCGCGGTCTTGTGGTTGGGTCCGGATTCGTAGTCTTTTCTTTGTTTCTCTCTTTTTTTTTTTGTAGCCCTTGTGGGCGTCGGCGTCACACCTCCACGGGTGCATTTCCGGTGACGTCGGCATGCTTCCTGCGGAAGCTCCCACTCTTGGGCGCCATCTTCGGATTCTTTTTTCCGTGTTTCCTTCTTTTCCGAAGCTATGGCAATGTTCTATTCAGGTGATAATCTCTTTACCACTTGTCCTTATATTCTGTTACTTCTTCTCCTCCCATCTTCCATTTTTTTTTTTTTTGACCACCTCTTCTCTCTCCAGCCTCATCTTTCTGGCCGAGGTGGGTGGGTTCGCTAGTGAATCCAGAAAGATCTTCAAGCTGCAAAACTACACCGACAGGTAAGAAACTATTCATTTTGCAGCGTGAATCTTTCTGGATTCACTATGCTGTGCATAGATTTCGTAGCGGTTTCTCATTTCCTTGGTGGCTGGGTGGAAGATGAGCTCTGGTTTCTGAATATATGCTGGAGCACCCTTTGTCCGACTTGTGCTTCCTTGTTCATCTGAACATCCACGCAATAGTGCTTCGTGAATGTGTGCACCGAAGCCCATGTTGCTGCCAGGCATATGTCTTGTATGGGAGTATTGGCAAGGAAGGCTATTGTAGCCCCCTTCTTCCTAGTGGAGTGGGCGCGTGCCCCCTCTGTCAGTTCTTCTCCTGCCCTCTTGTGGCAGAGTTGGATTGTCTGCGCGATCCATCGTGCAATAGTGGTCTTAATGACTGCTTTGCCCATGTAACTGTTGACGAACGACACAAAGAACTGTTTCGTTTTCCTGTGTCCTTTCGATGTAATGCATGACCGCCCTTCTGGCGTCCAGGGTATGCAGAGCTCGCTCTGCGCTAGTGGTTGGTTTTTGGAAAAAACTCGGTATCTGTATGGACTGGTTCATGTGGAACCTGGACACCACCTTCGGCATGAAGTGTGGGTCGGTCCTCATCACCACCCTGTCACTGTATTTGTAAGTAGGGCTCCTGCAGCGTTAGCGCCTGCAGCTCGCTCACTCTGCGTAAGGACGTAATTGCAACCAGGAAAGCAGTTTTCCTAGTTAGCATCTTCAAAGAGGCCTTGTGAAGTGGCTCGAAGGGCTCCTTCATGAGTTCCGTCAGGACCACGTTTAAGTTCCATGCCGGTGGCGGCACCCGCTTGGGTGGTGCAATATTTTTTGCTCCTTCTAGGAACCTCTTTACAACTTGTGATGTGAAGAAGCTTCTGCCCATCTCACCCCTTGTGTATGCCACTATAGCCGCCAGGTGAACTCTCAAGGAGGACGAGCTGAGCTTTTTGTCCAGTAAGTGTGTCAGGTACTTCAGTATCGTGGAGTCTTTCTTCATTTTATTGTGAAGTCTCTCCCTCCTGCACCACATCGTGAACCTTTTCCACTTTGCGACATAGCACTTCCTTGTGCTGGGCCTTCGTGCCTCCCGAAGGACCCTGAGGGTGCTCTCTGGCAGTTTCAAATGTGCGAATTCGATGTCCTCAGGAGCCATGCTACTAGGCTCATGCTCTCTGGTTCTGGGTGCAGCACCTCTCCGTTCTGCATGGAGAGCAGGTCCTTTCTCCTGCTGAATCTGTGGGGCGCACACTGCGCCATCTCCATGATCTGCGAGTACCATGTCTGCCTCGCCCACTGCGGCGCGACCAGTACCAGGGTCATGGTACTCGCCCTGCACTTGCTCAGTACTCTGTGTATCAGTGGTATCGGGGGAAAAGCGTATGCAAATTTCCCGGACCAATCTATCCATAGGGCATTCCCAAGGGACCCCTCTTCGTGCTGTCTGGATGCGAAGTTTCGGCATTTCGCATTCTGGCATGTTGCAAACAGGTCCACTGATGGTGTTCCCCACCTGTTGAACAGCATCCTTGTCTCCTGAGCATTGAGCTCCCACTCGTGGGACGCCGAGGTCTGTCTGCTCAGCCAGTCTGCCTGAATGTTCTCCTTCCCTGGTAGGTGTATGGCTAGCAGGTCTATCTGGAGAGGGATGGCCCACCTCCATATCTCCTGTGCCAGCGTCAAGAGCGTTGTCGACTGTGTTCCACCCTGTTTGTTGATGTAGAACATCGCCGTGGTGTTGTTCGTCTGTAGCAACACCCTCTGTCTGTACAGCCTTGTCTGGAAGGCTTTCAGTGCAAGGAAGATTGTCTTGAGCTCTAGGAAGTTGATGTGTTTTGTCGCATCTGCTGGCGTCCAAAGGCCCCTCACCTTGAGCTCCTCCATGTGAGCGCCCCATCCCTTCAGGAATGCGTCCGTGGTGATGGTCACTGTCGGAGTTGGGAGTGTAAGAGGCTGTCCCCTTCTTAAGTTCTCTAGGGTCCACCATGCCATCTCCTTCTGCACTGCGTGCGTCACCACCACAAGATCCTCCCAACTGCCCGAAGCCTGTGACCATTGTTCCTGCAGCCATTCTTGCATGGGTCTCATGTGGAGCCGCACATTCGGCACTAGGTGGATGCATGATGCCATCATCCCCATGATCTTGCTCGCAGTCCTCACTGTCCGAGCTTGCCCCTTTCGGTATAGGCGAGTTTCCTTGACCAGTGCCCTTGCTCTCTTCTCGCTGGGGAACACTTTGCCCTGTAAGGTGTTGATCTCCGCCCCCAGGAAGGTCTTCACTTGCTCCGGTTCCATTGATGATTTTTTCCAATGGACGGAGAACCCCAAGTTT
Organism: Lissotriton vulgaris; assembly: GCF_964263255.1. Lineage (NCBI taxonomy): Eukaryota > Metazoa > Chordata > Amphibia > Caudata > Salamandridae > Lissotriton > Lissotriton vulgaris. The sequence continues at coordinate 888,565,579 of NC_141689.1, read as the reverse complement.
ATGAGTCTGCTCGTCACTGTATGTGCATGCTGCCTGCACTTCTGATACGAGTTTGCTTTCACGAGCCAGTCATCGAGGTAAGGGTATACGTGTATCCCCTTTCTTCGTAAGTGCGCTGCGACTGCCGCGAGGCACTTCGTGAACACCCTTGGTGCTGATTTTAGTCCGAAGGCCAGTGTTGTGAACTGGTAGTGGCCTCCTCCGATTGCGAACCTGAGCATATGCTTGTGTTTGTCGTTCATCGGTATGTGTAAGTAGGCGTCCTTGAGGTCTATCGTGACCATGAAGTCTCTGACCTGTAACTGCGGCAGCACTTCCTGCAAGGAGGTCATTTTGAACTTTTGTGTTCTTATGAATTTGTTGAGGAACCTCAGGTCTAGGATGGGTCTCATTTTGTCGTCGACCTTTGGCACTAGGAAGTACGTTGAGTATATTCATTTGTTCCTTTCTCTGAAGGGAACTCTTTCTATGGCCTTTTTCTGTAGAAGTTCTTGCACTTCTTCCTGAAGCCTCGCCAGCTGTTCTTTTGCTGGTGGCCTCCCCCTTGGTCTTCTGTTTGTTGGTTTTCTCTCCAACTCCAAGCAGTATCCGAATTGAATGATGTTTAGGATCCATTTGTCTGATGTTATTTCTCTCCATTCCTGGAGATAGAACTTTAACCTTCCTCCCACTGGTGTCATGTGGTCGTAGGCCATTAGATTGTTCTGACCCCTTCTTACGTGGTGCCCCCTGGGATCTTTTTTGTGGTCGGGCACCCGGGAAGGTGTGAAGTCACTTCGAGGTGGGCTGCTGCCCCCCTCTTCTATTCTGGCCAAGTCCATTTCTCCCTCGAAAGGACTGACCCCTCGGTTGGTATTGCCAGGACTGCTTCTGGTGACCTTGCTGAGCCTGCGAGTCTGCCTGGTGCGTCTGCTGGAAGGCCTGGTGCGATGTACCAGGCTGGTTTCCACCTCTCCCGCCGGGCCTCCGTGCCGGGGTGCCCCTTCTGTTGCCTCTGAACTGCAATGCACCCATGGATCTTGCAGTCTCGTTATCTTTTTTGAGCTGGCATAGTTTGTCGTCAACCGTAGCTCCGAAAAGTGTTCCGCCATTGAACGGTGTGTTCAGGATACTGTGTTGTACCTCGGGTTTGAACCCTGAGATCCTGAGCCAGGCGTGTCTCCTTTCCGTGACACCCATCATCATCAGCCTGCTGGCGGTGTCTGCTCCGTCCAGGGCCGTCTTAAGGCAAGAATTTGCCGCGTTCTTCCCTTCTTCGATCAGTTTTTCGGCCTTCTGCCTGGCATCCTGGGGTAGGTCCTTCACCAAGTGCCCCAGCCCCTCCATGATCTGGTACATGTGCCTGTTTAACAGGGCGTTGGAGTTAGCCATGCGCCAGTGGGTCGCGGCATTTCGCTCGATCCGTGTCCCCACCAGATCCATCCTCTTGCTCTCCTTATCCGGCGGTGGGCCCGAGGTAGTAGATACGCTCGCCCTCTTCCGAGCTGTGGCCGTGATAATGGAGTCAGCGGAGACCTCGCCTCGAATGTAGGCCGGGTCCTTCGAGGAGTGTTTGTATTTTTTCTCTGTTCTGGGAGTTACCACCTTGCATGTTGCGGGCTCTTTGAACGCTTCCTTTCCCTGTGCCAAGACGCTCCCGAGCATTGGGAGGAACTGGCTTCTTGTTTGTGTTGGGAGCAATGTCTCTAGCAGGAAGTCTGCTTTCGGCTTTTCTTAGTCGAGCTTTAACTTGAATGCAGTCGCGGCAGATTGTATCGCCGAGTTGTAAGCCCCGATGTCGTCCGGCGGCGAGGGTCTCGAGGGGTATGAGTCTACCGCCTCCTCTGGGCTCTCGGTGTCGACATCTAGGTAATCCTCCTCACGTGGGTCAGAGGTGACCGACTCGGCGTCGACTCTACTGCCCTCTTTGTCCTCGTAGCTGTAATCCTCGTAGGGATTTTCTTCAGCTTCCCGGTCGTCGACCATCTCGTTGCTAGGCACGTGGTCGTCGACATGTTCCTCTTCCTCCTCGACCAGATCTAGCACGGTGTGCTTGGTCTTGTGTGGGATCGTGAAGGTACTCATCTCGGCGGCAACCTCCTTTCTCTGTTGCAAGAGGCTTGCCATCTCGGCTTCCAGCCGCCGTCTTTTCCTTTCCACCTCGGCCGCGTTCTCGGCTTCGGAACGTTCGGCACCTCTCTTCGGCGCCTGGTTCGGCGTCGATGTTTTCGGCGTCGACGGCTTGGATGTCGAACTGGCTTTCGGGTCCTTGGGCACTGACGAGGCTTTAGGGTCTTTCTCCCTCGACGTCGATCGGTCCCTTTCGGCGACGATCTTCGACGCTTTCTGCTGTTCAACAGCCTTCGGCGCCGGGGACTCCTTCTCCGAGGATCCGCTGGGCCTGCTCCTGGTCGCGGACGGCAGATGTCGCTGCGTCGGCGCCTTCGGGCTCTTGGCCTCGTGCTTTCGAGACTCAGAGTCTCTCGTGCTCTTGTGGGACGACGAGTCTCCTACCTTATCAGGTGTCTTCTTGTAATCGGTCTCTACGACCGTGTAGCCGTCGTCTTCGGCGGCAGCGTTGTCCTCCTCCTCTGAGGACATCCCCAGCTCGTACAGCGATGGCGTCGGGGATTTTCCTCCGAGGGCGGCGTGTGCTACCCTCGGTCTCTTCCTCACACGGAGGGTCTTCTGGGCGAAGACGGCGCAGGCGTTGCAGTCCTCGCTACTGTGTTCTACCGGCAGGCAGAGGTTGCAAACCGGGTGCTGGTCTTTCTGTGCGTACTTGTGTCTGCAGTTCGGGCAGAACTTGAACGGCGTGTTGTCCATCCTCGTGCCTTCTGGTCTCCCTGAGCGCGTGGACGTCGACGAACGTCGAAGTTCTTGAGGTTTTTCACCTTCCTTCTCGTCAATGTTCTGTGAAGTCTCCTTAGTCTTCTTCTAATATCTCCTCCAATTTTCACTCTTTTCAGTACTTTCTCCAAAAATGTCTGGAGCCCAACGGGAACGATCCAGACCCGACAGCGGAAAAAAGAATCTGAAGATGGCGCCCAAGAGTGGGAGCTTCCGCAGGAAGCATGCCGACGTCACCGGAAATGCACCCGAGGAGGTGTGACGCCCACGCCCACAAGGGCTACAAAAAAAAAAAAAAGGAGAAACAAAGAAAAGACTACGAATCCGGACCCAACCACAAGACCGCGGAATATGCACAGCATAGTGAATCCAGAAAGATTCACGCTGCAAAACTGGTCACAGCATTAGTCCTCTAAAAAATTGGACTGTACATGAACCTACAGGAAAAAACTTATTGGAAAGCTTCAATCAGTCCAAAATGCTGCAGCTAGAATGATTCTGAATACTCCCAAGTTTCACTCCATTTCTTCAGGTATTCGAAAACTGAACTGGCTCCCGGGCCATCAAGCTCAAGGCACTCTGCATGGCTCATAAAGTCCTACATCAGGCAGGACTTGGGTTTTTGTGGGAACATTTTAACCCCTTGCGTGCTGGTGACGGCTCCCGTCCGTCATGGCACACAGTGCTCGTGTGCGGATGACGGCCGGGAGCCGTCACGACCACGCCCGCTATCGGAATGTGCCGCACAGGAGCAGAATTCCGGCCGCGGGCAAGGGGTTAAGTGGTACACTCCCAACAGACCTCTCTGTTCAGCCATTGCTAGAATGACTGTGTAGAGTTGAGTGCATCTGCATGTCATCATTAGAATGTTAGCTATGTTGCTAGGATAGAATGTTAGTTTTTGATTATAGGAGTTGATCTTTGAGCTGTGAAGCTGTGCTGGAGGTATCTGCCTTGATTCTCAAATAAAGCTATTTGATCTTCATCAAATTGACTGGAAATTGGATCTTTACATTGGCGACGAGGTGGTCTTCTCTGCGCAGGGGGCAGAGACATTGATACCTTCACCCCAGGATTTATGGATTTATTGGAGAATTATCTACCTGTTGAGATTTAGCTGGAACCTACAACTGTTGAAATCGTGTTCTACCTCCTTTGGATATACTGTGAGTAAAATTTGTGGTGGAAAGCACAGGATTTATAAATACTCAAAGAGTTGTTGATTTTGTGGAAAGGGTGTTTATGAATGAAGGGATACCCAAGACACTAGTGTCAGATAATGGTGTGCAATTGGTGTCGAAAGAAATGCAGGAATTTCTTTCTAAATTTGGGATCATTCATGAGAGGGTTGCTCTATTTAGGCCACAATCTAATGGTTTAGTGGAACGAATTAACCGATTGATTATGGATAATATTCAGTTGTCCCCGTCTAATGGTTTGTCTTGGCGTGAAGAATAAAAAAAATTGGTGTGGTCTTACAGGATTACGTCGCATTCAATAACAGGGGTTTCTCCATTTATATCTTTAAAGGGACATGAACCTGTTGTCAAAGAGCTTCCTGGTTGGTTGAAAGTGAAAGATAGTGTGTGGGTGGACAGAACTGCTGTGGAAGATAAAGTAGTTAAAATGCAAGCTGAATCTACTAGATATTATAATGATAGGAAGTATGAAAGATATTAAATTTGAGATTGGTGAATGGGTGACCATAAAACGTGGTGGTGTAACTACAAAGGGTGACAGCAAATTTTCTGCACCGATACAAGTGAAGTCTATAAAAAGAAATGTTATCCTATCCGATGGATCAGCTTGGAGTACTGGAAACATATGCAAATGCTTTGCTCCGTTCATGTTTCTGAAGATTGATGTCTTTTGAATATAAAAAATGGAAATGTATTATATTCCTTAAATATGATTTATATGAAAAAAAAGTATAATTTATTTAGTGTATGTTAAGTAGGGAGATGTGTAGAGTTGAGTGCATCTGCATGTCATCATTAGAATGTTAGCTATGTTGGCAGGATAGAATGTTAGCTTTTGATTATAGGAGTTGATATTTGAGCTGTCAAGCTGTGCTGGAGGCATCTGCCTTGATTCTCAAATAAAGCTATTTGATCTTCATCAAATTGACTGGAAATTGGATCTTTACAGATAGCTACTACCAAATTCAAGAAAATGAACTGGGGGGGGAGGAGCTTTGTCAGCTGTACGGCTAGGCTCTGGAACACCTTCACTCCACATCTTAGAGCTATATCCCCACGGATCGCTTTCAGGAAAGAGCTAAAAACAAGGTTGTTCAACAACAAACAGCTCCCATCTCCGGATGTTCAGGTAGAGCAGGTGCCAAGAATTTACCCACAGGCATATGAGTGCTGTATAAAACTTTGTAACATAACATAACTGTCTGAACTTTCTCTGTAAAAAAAAGTACCTAAATTCTCAACCAGGAGCCAAACCACCACAAGTTCACATTTGGGGAACACTAATGCCAGTAATCAAGCAATTTTCTATCCAACTTACCTTCTCTTCCAGCTTCTTTCAGCTTTTGATCTTGTTCGATTAACCACTTTAGGACGAGGTGACCTGCTGGGTGCTCTGCAATATGAAGCTTTGGAAACCAACAAAAAAACTAATAAAATGTAAAGTCATTTTTCAAACACACTTATTTAACAGTAAATTTAATAAGTAAAACATGTGGACAAGCAAAATGATTCAGCATTGCTCATATACCATTTGTGCAACCTTATTAGGTGCTCGCAATTTAAACCCTAGATTAAAATAGAAGATCTAGTTGTGAGATCTATCCAAGGAGCAATCCTCTAGTTCCTCATTAAGACTCTTCAGGGCTATGGAATTTAAAGTCAGCTCTGCGTTAAACAAATATTTTAGGCAACTAAAGTTTTGCGCTCAGGCTCATTGGCCACCTTTACATCTCGTCAAGTTTGGGATGCCTCACAAAGAATTGTCAAGTGAGAAGCATTCATTTTAGTAACTGTAGTGCTTTTAACACTTACAGGTCTCTTTAACATGGTCAGAGGCAGGATTGTTCCTGCTTACTATTGCTTAAGCCAGAAAGACGTGTGACTTCTCATAATAAATGGCTCCCAGGCAATGTGCACAGTAGACGCACCACTAGCCAGGAGGATGCTCGGTTTCTTTCCCCAAAGCCCTTTGTAGCTTTAGGGAAGTACAAATCCTTTTAACAGAGGCTACTCAGAGGGAAGCGAGGAAGAAAAATGTGTGCAATATTGTTTAGCACTTCAATTTTAACTTTAGTACCAACAGCTATATCAAATCCTCGCCTACTGCATCACTACCAGATGACAACCTCTTGCAAAAGGATAGTCAAAATTGTCTACATTTGGTCTTCAACCTGATATAATGTGGAAGAACTGCCACTCAATGAAAGCTCATGTGTTGGGTCAAGCAGGGGACAAATTGTCATTGCGTGAGGTGACTAAAGTTTTTGCGTGAATTTCTGTGTTACCCATTTCTGCAACAATGACTGACTTTCTATCTGCTTTGCTTAAACTGGGGTTTGGGTGTTGCATTGTCAAGATACTGGTATGTTTTTTTAATTTCAGTGTCATGTAGTTTCATCCCTGATACTCTGCTTCAATATAACATCAGTGGCATGGCACCACTCTATTGAGAACAGCCCTATTACATTCTACGTATTAGATATCTAACGCTGTTGCTGTTCGGTATGTCCGAAGCACACTACGTTTATTTTAAACTTTGCTCAGGCAGTAGCAACAATAATGGTGAGGACAGCACCATGCAGACTGGGACACCACTATCCCACTTCATGGGCAGACAGCAAGGTAGTAAACCTTCCAACAAACAGAGTGGCTCCTCAGATGTGGATTCAATCAACTGTGAACGTTGCAACCTCCCCCAAGAATGCTCGGCCCCAAGTTACTGCTCAAAGTTGCTTTGTGCCCAAATCAGTGAGGACTGTGGCTGCCTGTGTGCTATAAGGGACTAAAATTCTCCACTGCCGACTATGACATCACCTTACACAGTTCACTGCTAAAGTCAGAGGGCGGAATCAATCTCAGTGATTACACTCAAAATCTCACCACATTGGCCTATGCTAAAAAAACATAAAAACAATGCTAAAATGCCTGCACAGAACGTCTGATTCTTCCATATCAGATTAAATGAGGAGTAGGCTTGTAATAGAGACATTCAGGGCATGTTACTATATGTAGAGTTCTCTCCGAGGACGTAGGATAGCTAGATTCTCCCACAAACATATTTGATTAATGTTATGGCTAAAGACAGATCTACTAAACTCCTGAACTTTTTCATGTGAATAAAGTCTTCTACTTTTACCAAAGCTATAACACTGCCTCGGCATTATATATGGAATTATATTTTTTTGCTCCAATCTAGTGTTACCTCTAAATACGTTTTCAGTACTAGCTCCCTCCTGCCCTACGTTTCTTAGGCTCTAGGGAACCAGCCATACTCTTAGCATTGAGGATCAAGAATCCAGATTTCATAGAAAAAGGACAAACACTAAATGTAGATAGCAAAATGAAGGTCAGCCAGTGCTTTGGAGAAGGAGACTGGCAGTTAATGAGCTGTCACTGTCGGACTGACGCCGATAGAGACCAACACGCCTGACAGACTCTCCGTTGATCCCTTGAATTACCTGGCGGAACCCAGCCTAATCGGAGGATTCCCTTGGCGGTACCAGGCTCCACTAACAAGGACGCTTGAGGAGACAATCGGACTCGAAATATATTGAAAACACAAAACCAGAGCATTACCACCGGAACGCCCGAGGGGGCACCGGTAGGGCTGCGTTTTCACTGCTCATAGCGGCTCTGCTTAGAACTCCTGCATGATTCAAAGTTTTTTACATCCCTTGACCACCAACAGCAACTAGGTGATGCATTCGTCCTGAAGCATAGACTGAGGTCCATATTCCTGCCACCGCATCGGTGTTCTATCCAGACGATCCGTTGGATAACGGCCCAGCAAATCTGCCCCCCTCCTTCCCCCCCCCCCCCCCTCCTGTGTCCTGAAGAAGACCCGCAGCCAAGGTCCCCAATACCCCAAGAGCATCAGGGTCGAAACGTCGACGCCCACCTATTGACCTGCCTGTATCCCTCCCAGTGTCCATTTCCCCATATCCCCTAACCAATAACTATAGGGGACAGGCATATAAGACAGCGGAGGCTGTCCCGCTTTATTTTGTGTAAATAATACAACTGTGTATCTACTTTCTTTCCCTTCAAAATTTCCTTTTCACTTGAGCACCCTTTACCTTTCCTCACTGACTATATACTTGATAGTCATTGCGCCGTTTAGCCAATTGTTTTTTATATAACTGTAAATAAATCTTTAAATTTTTGATATAATGAATACACATTGTGTGGTTACACTTTGATTGCAATAACAATTGTTTTGGGTTTTTCATCAAGATTGTGTATCAATCCTTCTGGATCGATTTATTACTGAATATATCTCTCCCATTGTTTTTTGATTGAATCAATATATGCTAATTGAATTGCATAAATGAGAAACAAATGAAACTCATTCAAATGTTTATTTAAACTACAGTCAAGGACCAATTTTCTTTATACTATAACACTGCCTCGGCATTATATATGGAATTATATTTTTTTGCTCCAATCTAGTGTTACCTCTAAATACGTTTTCAGTACTAGCGCCCTCCTGCCCTACGTTTCTTAGGCTCTAGAGAACCAGCCATACTCTTAGCATTGAGGATCAAGAATCCAGATTTCATAGAAAAAGGACAAACACTAAATGTAGATAGCAAAATGAAGGTCAGCCAGTGCTTTGGAGAAGGAGATTGGCAGTTAATGAGCACTGAAGTTTTAAGGTCAGCCACTGAGGGTATGAAGGTTTAGCAGAGAGCCTCAACAGAAATGAACAGATATCCAAATAAATGCCACTAAACTCTCATCTATTTCCAGTGTCTTCATTCTTCTCAATTCCTTCTTTTACCCTCATCATGTTCCTCCTCTTCTCAACCTTTTACTTTCCTACTTGCATTGCCTCATGTCATATTCAGTGAGCTTTTCTTCGCTTCTCTACACATGTCTTTAGAATATTATTTACCTTATTGCTTCCACATTAAGCCTCTATTCCAAATCCTCCAAGCAGAACGCAACACAATGTGACTTGTTTACGCTTCTCTTCACTTTGGTCACTGGTCCTAGGCCTTGCTGCTTACTTATCTCTCATGTAAGTCCCACAACCTTCCACAATTCATCAGCCCAGATTTCTATTGAACTTGCACTTATGTATCATTTCTCAATCTCTCTTCAGCTCTGATTCAATGTGCTTTCCCCTCTGTTTTCATCACTCCATCACGCCCCTAAATCAAAAAGCATGCATAATAAATGAAAAATGGTACATGCCAGTATTTGCCTTTTTAATGATTTTCTTAAAGAAACGATTTAGGTAGTGGCTGAAATACCCTCTTGAGACTGCACTGATATATGATGTCTAAGGTGGTTTTCATCCAAATGGCGTTGATGACCAATCACTCTTCCAGCATTTGTCTTTTTTTTTATTAGAAGGCAGACTAGCAAACTTTCAAGGACATACTAAAATCACCTCTTCATGGCCTAACTTGCTCAACTGCCCAAACACTGCACTGATCTGTCGAAATCCCAATATGGTCGACCAGTTACAATTCATAGATATAACATTTGCAAACAACGTCTAAATTTTGAAGCACTGGCAAATCTAACAGGTCTCACATTTGAAAGGTATTAGCTGAAGTTGTGGGTTTGCCAATATTTTTGGGCAATACGGAGCTGCAAAAAAAAAAAAAAGGAAAAAAGCAAATGAAAATATGGTGCTGCAGTTTCATGTTCCAAGGTGGTAAACTCCCATCTTACCCCAGTAAATAAAAAATAAAAATGAAGTGTGCAAAACCATAACCGTGAAAAGAGAGGCCTGGTAGTAAACTGCGGCTACCGGAAACCTCTATTAAAACAAGCATTTGGAATGCAATAGGTCTCGCATTAGGAAAGTTTGAGCTATTGGTACTGTAAATGACACATTTTGTATTTGGGTGTTGGTTTTGAAAATAGCTAAATTAATAGCTTTGTCATTTACAATTCCAATAGTTTTAACTTTCGCAAATGTGACACCTATAGCATTTGTAATGCAATATGTGTTGTATTGACGTGACTTAGATGTACTGATATTACAAATAACAATGGCTTAATTTGTTTAAATAATTATTACTTAAATAAAAGTTTTTGTAATTTATAATGGCAATAGCTTAAACTTTTGTAAATAACTTTTGTGAAGATTATGTTCAGTGTATTTTATTGTGACTAAAAGAAGTGAGATATTAACATTTTTTTTGTGACATTTGTAATAAAGCTTGAAACATTGAGAGAACATATTTGAACCAGTTGTTGAATGGTTGCACAGATTGATGCTGTGGTGTAGCTGAGTGATGTTGTGGTGGCGACGAGTGATGCTGTGGCGTTCAGTGATGCTGTGGTAGCGCATAGTGATGTTGAGCCCCTGAGTGATGCGAGAGATAGAGTGAGGGCGATAGACAGAGGGAGGGAGGGCGATAAATAGAGGGAGGGCGATAGATAGATAGAGGGAGGGCGATGGACGGAGGGAGGGCGATTGTTGGACCCGGCCTCGTGGCGTGGTCCCACTCCTCCCGCATGGCGGGCCCAGGACGACATCGACCCCTGTCCTCCGGCCTGAAGCGACCCCCTCCAACCTTCACGAGAGCCGTCACTCCTGGCGACCCCAGCTCTCTCCCCACCAGAACATGGCGACCCCTACTCGCCCCACGCTGCTGGTCCGATCCCTATCCCGGGCCACCCTCTCAGGCCCCGACTCCATCTTGGGCCTTCCCCGTCCGGGCCCTGTGGCCTCGGCCCGACCTCGGCCCCAACAAAGCCCCAACATCGAGGCACCAAGATCCGACCAGGTGGTAAAACGGCCACTTGACGGATCAAGGAGGAGAAGTGTTTCGATGGCCCTCCAGCCGCCCCCAGACGCCTGGTTTCGATCACCCTCCGGCCTCCTTGGGTGCTGGCTCCACCCTCCTGCTGGGTGTCTGGACACTCATTCCGGCCCCTCTGACCCCCAGGTGCGAGGGTCCGGACATCAAAGGACTTCAGACCTATATCTGAGGCAGCTCTGGAATGGGTCGGCAGTTGTATCCCGGAGTCGAGAGACCCGAGACGAACTCACCTACGTCGAACCTTGAAACCCTTCTGGAGCCTGCTGGCGCTGCCGTGGCCCACCCTCGCTGAAACCACCTTTGGAGCCCTGCTGGCGCTGTCGCGGCCCAACCTCGCTGAAACCATCTTTGGAGCCCTGCTGGCGCTGCCGCGGCCCAACCTCGCCGAGACCACCTTTGGAGCCCTGCTGGCGCTGCCGTGGCCCAACCTCGCTGAAACTACCTTTGGAGCCCTGCTGGCGCTGCCGCGGCCCAACTTCGCTGAACTATCTTTGGAGCCCTGCTGGCGCTGCCGCGGCCCAACTTCGCTGAACTATCTTTGGAGCCCTGCTGGCGCTGCCGCGGGCCACCCTCGCTGAACCCATCTACGGAGCCCTGCTGGCACTGCCGCGGCCCGACCCGGAGGAAACCCCCTTCCCGCAGTTGCTAAAGACCTTAAGGATCCCTCGATCCCTTATACTGTATTACCGAGATAACCTGCCTTGATTGCTGATAAAAACGTTAAGACCTATCCTTGTGTGGTGTCCCTTTGTAGTGGTGTGAGTGCTCGCCTGTACGATCCCAGGAGAGGAACCTCACCAGGAGGCCTCTCCACCGCGTTCGGCCAGTCCTAGCAGGAGAGGAGGGTCTCGGGGTGGTCGGCCAGACAGCCTCTGCCTCCCCCCTAAGATCTCCTTTTTAACAACGATAGATTGAGGGAGGGAGGGAGGGCGATAGAGGGAGGGCGGTAGAGTGGTAGAGTGAAGGTGGTAGAGTGAGGGTTTCAGAGTGATAGAGTGAGGGTTTCAGAGTGATAGAGTGAGGGTTTCAGAGTGATAGAGTGAGGGTTTCAGAGTGATAGAGTGAGGGTTTCAGAGTCAGGGTTTCAGAGTGAGGGCGGTAGAGTGAGGGCGGTAGAGTGAGGGCGGTAGAGTGAGGGCGGTAGAGTGAGGGCGGTAGAGTGAGGGCGGTAGAGTGAGGGCGGTAGAGTGAGGGCGGTAGAGTGAGGGCGGTAGAGTGAGGGCGGTAGAGTGAGGGCGGTAGAGTGAGGGAGGTAGAGTGAGGGCGGTAGAGTGAGGGCGGTAGAGTGAGGGCGGTAGAGTGAGGGCGGTAGAGTGGTAGAGTGAGGGCGGTAGAGTGGTAGAGTGAGGGCGGTAGAGTGGTAGAGTGAGGGCGGTAGAGTGGTAGAGTGAGGGCGGCAGAGTGGTAGAGTGAGGGCGGTAGAGTGGTAGAGTGAGGGCGGTAGAGTGAGGGCGGTAGAGTGAGGGCGGTAGAGTGAGGGCGGTAGAGTGAGGGCGGTAGAGTGAGGGCGGTAGAGTGAGGGCGGTAGAGTGAGGGCGGTAGAGTGAGGGCGGTAGAGTGAGGGCGGTAGAGTGAGGGCGGTAGAGTGAGGGCGGTAGAGTGAGGGCGGTAGAGTGAGGGCGGTAGAGTGAGGGCGGTAGAGTGAGGGCGGTAGAGTGAGGGCGGTAGAGTGAGGGCGGTAGAGAGGGCGGTAGAGTGAGGGCGGTAGAGTGAGGGCGGTAGAGTGAGGGCGGTAGAGTGAGGGCGGTAGAGTGAGGGCGGTAGAGTGAGGGCGGTAGAGTGAGGGTTTTAGAGTGGTAGAGTGATGGCGGTAGAGTGATAGAGTGAGGGCAGTAGAGTGGTAGAGTGAGGGCAAAAGAGTGGTAGAGTGAGGGCAGTAGAGTGGTAGAGTGAGGGCAGTAGAGTGGTAGAATGAGGGCAGTAGAGTGGTAGAGTGAGGGCAGTAGAGCAAGGGCGGTTGAGCAAGGGTGGGAGGGAGGTAGAGTGAGGGCGGTAGAGTGAGGGCGGTAGGGCGGTAGAGTGAGGGCAGTAGAGTGGTAGAGTGAAAGTGGTAGAGTGAGGGCAGTAGAGTGGTAGATTGAGGGCGGTAGAGTGAGGGCGGTAGAGTGGTAGAGTGAGGGCGGTAGAGTGGTAGGGCGGTAGAGTGGTAGACGGAGGGCGGTAGAGTGAGGGCAGTAGAGTGATGGCGGTAGAGTGAGGGTTTTAGAGTGAGGGCAGTAGAGTGTTAGAGTGAGGGCGGTAGAGTGAAGGCAGTAGAGTGGTAGAGTGAGGGCGGTAGAGTGAGGGCAGTAGAGTGGTAGAGTGAGAGCAGTAGAGTGGTAGAGTGAGGGCGGTAGAGCGAGGGCGGTAGAGCGAGGGCGGTAGCACGAGGGTGGGAGGGAGGTAGAGTGAGGGCGGTAGAGTGATGAGTGAGGGCGGTAGAGTGAGGGCAGTAGAGTGAAAGTGGTAGAGTGAGGGCAGTAGAGTGAGGGCAGTAGAGTGGTAGATTGAGGGCGGTAGAGTGAGGGCGGTAGAGTTAGGGCGGTAGAGTGGTAGAGTGAGGGCGGTAGAGTGAGGGCGGTAGAGTGGTAGGGCGGTAGAGTGGTAGACTGAGGGCGGTAGAGGGAGGGCGTGAGGGCGTAAAAAGTGATGGCGGTAGAGTGAGGGCAGTAGAGTGAGGGCAGTAGAGTGAGGGCAGTAGAGTGAGGGCAGTAGAGTGAGGGCAGTAGAGTGAGGGCAGTAGAGTGAGGGCAGTGAGGGCAGTAGAGTGAGGGCAGTGAGGGCAGTAGAGTGAGGGCAGTAGAGTGAGGGCAGTAGAGTGGTAGAGTGAGGGCAGTAGAGTGGTAGAGTGAGGGCGGTGGCGTGAGGGCGGTAGAGTGATGGCGGTAGAGTGAGGGTTTTACAGTGAGGGCAGTAGAGTGGTAGAGTGAGGGCGGTAGAGTGGTAGAGTGAGGGCGGTAGAGTGAGGGCGGTAGAGTGAGGGCGGTAGAGTGAGGGCGGTAGAGTGAGGGCGGTAGAGTGAGGGCGGTAGAGTGAGGGCGGTAGAGTGAGGGTTTTAGAGTGAGGGTTTTAGAGTGATGGCGGTAGAGTGAGGGCAGTAGAGTGGTAGAGTGAGGGCAGTAGAGTGGTAGAGTGAGGGCAGTAGAGTGGTAGAATGAGGGCAGTAGAGTGGTAGAATGAGGGCAGTAGAGCAAGGGCGGTAGAGCAAGGGTGGGAGGGAGGTAGAGTGAGGGCGGTAGAGTGAGGGCAGTAGAGTGGTAGAGTGAAAGTGGTAGAGTGAGGGCAGTAGAGTGGTAGAGTGAGGGCGGTAGAGTGAGGGCGGTAGAGTGGTAGAGTGAGGGCGGTAGAGTGGTAGGGCGGTAGAGTGGTAGACTGAGGGCGGTAGAGTGAGGGCAGTAGAGTGATGGCGGTAGAGTGAGGGCAGTAGAGTGGTAGAGTGAGGGCGGTAGAGTGAGGGCGGTAGAGTGAGGGCAGTAGAGTGGTAGAGTGAGGGCGGTAGAGTGAGGGCAGTAGAGTGGTAGAGTGAGAGCAGTAGAGTGGTAGAGTGAGGGTTTTAGAGTGAGGGCAGTAGAGTGGTAGAGTGAGGGCAGTAGAGCGGTAGAGTGAGGGTTTTAGAGTGGTAGAGTGAGGGTTTTAGAGTGGTAGAGTGAGGGTTTTAGAGTGGTAGAGTGATGGCAGTAGAGTGAGGGCAGTAGAGTGAGGGCAATAGAGTGGTAGAGTGATGGCGGTAGAGTGAGGGCAGTAGAGTGAGGGCAGTAGAGTGGTAGAGTGAGGGCGGTAGAGTGAGGGCGGTAGAGTGAGGGCGGTAGAGTGAGGGTTTTAGAGTGGTAGAGTGATGGCGGTAGAGTGATAGAGTGAGGGCAGTAGAGTGGTAGAGTGAGGGCAGTAGAGTGGTAGAGTGAGGGCAGTAGAGTGGTAGAATGAGGGCAGTAGAGTGGTAGAATGAGGGCAGTAGAGCAAGGGCGGTAGAGCAAGGGTGGGAGGGAGGTAGAGTGAGGGCGGTAGAGTGAGGGCGGTAGGGCGGTAGAGTGAGGGCAGTAGAGTGGTAGAGTGAAAGTGGTAAAGTGAGGGCAGTAGAGTGGTAGAGTGAGGGCGGTAGAGTGAGGGCGGTAGAGTGAGGGCGGTAGAGTGGTAGAGTGAGGGCGGTAGAGTGGTAGACTGAGGGCGGTAGAGTGAGGGCAGTAGAGTGAGGTCGGTAGAGTGAGAGTTTTAGAGTGAGGGCAGTAGAGTGGTAGAGTGAGGGCGGTAGAGTGAGGGCGGTAGAGTGAGGGCGGTAGAGTGAGAGCAGTAGAGTGGTAGAGTGAGGGCGGTAGAGCGAGGGCCGTAGAGCGAGGGCGGTAGCGCGAGGGTGGGAGGGAGGTAGAGTGAGGGCGGTAGAGTGATGAGTGAGGGCGGTAGGGCGGTAGAGTGAGGGCAGTAGAGTGGTAGAGTGAAAGTGGTAGAGTGAGGGCAGTAGAGTGAGGGCAGTAGAGTGGTAGATTGAGGGCGGTAGAGTGAGGGCGGTAGAGTTAGGGCGGTAGAGTGGTAGAGTGAGGGCGGTAGAGTGAGGGCGGTAGAGTGGTAGGGCGGTAGAGTGGTAGACTGAGGGCGGTAGAGGGAGGGCGTGAGGGCGTAAAAAGTGATGGCGGTAGAGTGAGGGCAGTAGAGTGAGGGCAGTAGAGTGAGGGCAGTAGAGTGGTAGAGTGAGGGCAGTAGAGTGGTAGAGTGAGGGCAGTAGAGTGGTAGAGTGAGGGCGGTAGAGTGAGGGTTTTAGAGTGGTAGAGTGAGGGCGGTAGAGTGAGGGTTTTAGAGTGGTAGAGTGATGGCGGTAGAGTGATGGCGGTAGAGTGAGGGCAATAGAGTGGTAGAGTGAGGGCGGTAGAGTGAGGGCGGTAGAGTGAGGGCGGTGGCGTGAGGGCGGTAGAGTGATGGCGGTAGAGTGAGGGTTTTAGAGTGAGGGCAGTAGAGTGGTAGAGTGGGGGCAGTAGAGTGGTAGAGTGGGGGCAGTAGAGTGGTAGAGTGAGGGCGGTAGAGAGGGTTTTAGAGTGGTAGAGTGAGGGCAGTAGAGTGGTAGAGTGAGGGCAGTAGAGTGGTAGAGTGAGGGCGGTAGAGTGAGGGTTTTAGAGTGGTAGAGTGAGGGCGGTAGAGTGAGGGCGGTAGAGTGAGGGCGGTAGAGTGAGGGCGGTAGAGTGAGGGCGGTAGAGTGAGGGCGGTAGAGTGAGGGAGGTAGAGTGAGGGAGGTAGAGTGAGGGAGGTAGAGTGAGGGAGGTAGAGTGAGGGAGGTAGAGTGAGGGAGGTAGAGTGAGGGAGGTAGAGTGAGGGAGGTAGAGTGAGGGAGGTAGAGTGAGGGCAGTAGAGTGGTAGAGTGAGGGCAGTAGAGTGGTAGAGTGAGGGCAGTAGAGTGGTAGAGTGAGGGCAGTAGAGTGGTAGAGTGAGGGCAGTAGAGTGGTAGAGTGAGGGCAGTAGAGTGGTAGAGTGAGGGCAGTAGAGTGAGGGCAGTAGAGTGGTAGAGTGAGGGCAGTAGAGTGGTAGAGTGAGGGTTTTAGAGTGGTAGAGTGAGGGTTTTAGAGTGGTAGAGTGAGGGCGGTAGAGTGAGGGCGGTAGAGTGAGGGCAGTAAAGTGGTAGAGTGAGGGCGGTAGAGAGGGCGGTAGAGTGAGGGCGGTAGAGTGAGGGCGGTAGAGTGAGGGCGGTAGAGTGAGGGCGGTAAAGTGGTAGAGTGAGGGCGGTAGAGTGAGGGCGGTAGAGTGAGGGTTTTAGAGTGGTAGAGTGATGGCGGTAGAGTGAGGGCAGTAGAGTGGTAGAGTGAGGGCAGTAGAGTGGTAGAATGAGGGCAGTAGAGTGGTAGAATGAGGGCAGTAGAGCAAGGGCGGTAGAGCAAGGGTGGGAGGGAGGTAGAGTGAGGGCGGTAGAGTGAGGGCGGTAGGGCGGTAGAGTGAGGGCAGTAGAGTGGTAGAGTGAAAGTGGTAAAGTGAGGGCAGTAGAGTGGTAGAGTGAGGGCGGTAGAGTGAGGGCGGTAGAGTGAGGGCGGTAGAGTGGTAGAGTGAGGGCGGTAGAGTGGTAGACTGAGGGCGGTAGAGTGAGGGCAGTAGAGTGAGGTCGGTAGAGTGAGAGTTTTAGAGTGAGGGCAGTAGAGTGGTAGAGTGAGGGCGGTAGAGTGAGGGCAGTAGAGTGGTAGAGTGAGGGCGGTAGAGTGAGGGCGGTAGAGTGAGAGCAGTAGAGTGGTAGAGTGAGGGCGGTAGAGCGAGGGCCGTAGAGCGAGGGCGGTAGCGCGAGGGTGGGAGGGAGGTAGAGTGAGGGCGGTAGAGTGATGAGTGAGGGCGGTAGGGCGGTAGAGTGAGGGCAGTAGAGTGGTAGAGTGAAAGTGGTAGAGTGAGGGCAGTAGAGTGAGGGCAGTAGAGTGGTAGATTGAGGGCGGTAGAGTGAGGGCGGTAGAGTGGTAGAGTGAGGGCGGTAGAGTGAGGGCGGTAGAGTGGTAGGGCGGTAGAGTGGTAGACTGAGGGCGGTAGAGGGAGGGCGTGAGGGCGTAAAAAGTGATGGCGGTAGAGTGAGGGCAGTAGAATGAGGGCAGTAGAGTGAGGGCAGTAGAGTGGTAGAGTGAGGGCAGTAGAGTGGTAGAGTGAGGGCAGTAGAGTGGTAGAGTGAGGGCGGTAGAGTGAGGGTTTTAGAGTGGTAGAGTGAGGGCGGTAGAGTGAGGGTTTTAGAGTGGTAGAGTGATGGCGGTAGAGTGATGGCGGTAGAGTGAGGGCAATAGAGTGGTAGAGTGAGGGCGGTAGAGTGAGGGCGGTAGAGTGAGGGCGGTGGCGTGAGGGCGGTAGAGTGATGGCGGTAGAGTGAGGGTTTTAGAGTGAGGGCAGTAGAGTGGTAGAGTGGGGGCAGTAGAGTGGTAGAGTGGGGGCAGTAGAGTGGTAGAGTGAGGGCGGTAGAGAGGGTTTTAGAGTGGTAGAGTGAGGGCAGTAGAGTGGTAGAGTGAGGGCAGTAGAGTGGTAGAGTGAGGGCGGTAGAGTGAGGGTTTTAGAGTGGTAGAGTGAGGGCGGTAGAGTGAGGGCGGTAGAGTGAGGGCGGTAGAGTGAGGGCGGTAGAGTGAGGGCGGTAGAGTGAGGGAGGTAGAGTGAGGGAGGTAGAGTGAGGGAGGTAGAGTGAGGGAGGTAGAGTGAGGGAGGTAGAGTGAGGGAGGTAGAGTGAGGGAGGTAGAGTGAGGGAGGTAGAGTGAGGGAGGTAGAGTGAGGGCAGTAGAGTGGTAGAGTGAGGGCAGTAGAGTGGTAGAGTGAGGGCAGTAGAGTGGTAGAGTGAGGGCAGTAGAGTGGTAGAGTGAGGGCAGTAGAGTGGTAGAGTGAGGGCAGTAGAGTGGTAGAGTGAGGGCAGTAGAGTGAGGGCAGTAGAGTGGTAGAGTGAGGGCAGTAGAGTGGTAGAGTGAGGGTTTTAGAGTGGTAGAGTGAGGGTTTTAGAGTGGTAGAGTGAGGGTTTTAGAGTGAGGGCGGTAGAGTGAGGGCAGTAAAGTGGTAGAGTGAGGGCGGTAGAGAGGGCGGTAGAGTGAGGGCGGTAGAGTGAGGGCGGTAGAGTGAGGGCGGTAGAGTGAGGGCGGTAAAGTGGTAGAGTGAGGGCGGTAGAGTGAGGGCGGTAGAGTGAGGGTTTTAGAGTGGTAGAGTGATGGCGGTAGAGTGAGGGCGGCAGAGTGGTAGAGTGAGGGCGGTAGAGTGGTAGAGTGAGGGCGGTAGAGTGAGGGCGGTAGAGTGAGGGCGGTAGAGTGAGGGCGGTAGAGTGAGGGCGGTAGAGTGAGGGCGGTAGAGTGAGGGCGGTAGAGTGAGGGCGGTAGAGTGAGGGCGGTAGAGTGAGGGCGGTAGAGTGAGGGCGGTAGAGTGAGGGCGGTAGAGTGAGGGCGGTAGAGTGAGGGCGGTAGAGTGAGGGCGGTAGAGTGAGGGCGGTAGAGTGAGGGCGGTAGAGAGGGCGGTAGAGTGAGGGCGGTAGAGTGAGGGCGGTAGAGTGAGGGCGGTAGAGTGAGGGCGGTAGAGTGAGGGCGGTAGAGTGAGGGCGGTAGAGTGAGGGTTTTAGAGTGGTAGAGTGATGGCGGTAGAGTGATAGAGTGAGGGCAGTAGAGTGGTAGAGTGAGGGCAAAAGAGTGGTAGAGTGAGGGCAGTAGAGTGGTAGAGTGAGGGCAGTAGAGTGGTAGAATGAGGGCAGTAGAGTGGTAGAGTGAGGGCAGTAGAGCAAGGGCGGTTGAGCAAGGGTGGGAGGGAGGTAGAGTGAGGGCGGTAGAGTGAGGGCGGTAGGGCGGTAGAGTGAGGGCAGTAGAGTGGTAGAGTGAAAGTGGTAGAGTGAGGGCAGTAGAGTGGTAGATTGAGGGCGGTAGAGTGAGGGCGGTAGAGTGGTAGAGTGAGGGCGGTAGAGTGGTAGGGCGGTAGAGTGGTAGACGGAGGGCGGTAGAGTGAGGGCAGTAGAGTGATGGCGGTAGAGTGAGGGTTTTAGAGTGAGGGCAGTAGAGTGTTAGAGTGAGGGCGGTAGAGTGAAGGCAGTAGAGTGGTAGAGTGAGGGCGGTAGAGTGAGGGCAGTAGAGTGGTAGAGTGAGAGCAGTAGAGTGGTAGAGTGAGGGCGGTAGAGCGAGGGCGGTAGAGCGAGGGCGGTAGCACGAGGGTGGGAGGGAGGTAGAGTGAGGGCGGTAGAGTGATGAGTGAGGGCGGTAGAGTGAGGGCAGTAGAGTGAAAGTGGTAGAGTGAGGGCAGTAGAGTGAGGGCAGTAGAGTGGTAGATTGAGGGCGGTAGAGTGAGGGCGGTAGAGTTAGGGCGGTAGAGTGGTAGAGTGAGGGCGGTAGAGTGAGGGCGGTAGAGTGGTAGGGCGGTAGAGTGGTAGACTGAGGGCGGTAGAGGGAGGGCGTGAGGGCGTAAAAAGTGATGGCGGTAGAGTGAGGGCAGTAGAGTGAGGGCAGTAGAGTGAGGGCAGTAGAGTGAGGGCAGTAGAGTGAGGGCAGTAGAGTGAGGGCAGTAGAGTGAGGGCAGTGAGGGCAGTAGAGTGAGGGCAGTGAGGGCAGTAGAGTGAGGGCAGTAGAGTGAGGGCAGTAGAGTGGTAGAGTGAGGGCAGTAGAGTGGTAGAGTGAGGGCGGTGGCGTGAGGGCGGTAGAGTGATGGCGGTAGAGTGAGGGTTTTACAGTGAGGGCAGTAGAGTGGTAGAGTGAGGGCGGTAGAGTGGTAGAGTGAGGGCGGTAGAGTGAGGGCGGTAGAGTGAGGGCGGTAGAGTGAGGGCGGTAGAGTGAGGGCGGTAGAGTGAGGGCGGTAGAGTGAGGGCGGTAGAGTGAGGGTTTTAGAGTGAGGGTTTTAGAGTGATGGCGGTAGAGTGAGGGCAGTAGAGTGGTAGAGTGAGGGCAGTAGAGTGGTAGAGTGAGGGCAGTAGAGTGGTAGAATGAGGGCAGTAGAGTGGTAGAATGAGGGCAGTAGAGCAAGGGCGGTAGAGCAAGGGTGGGAGGGAGGTAGAGTGAGGGCGGTAGAGTGAGGGCAGTAGAGTGGTAGAGTGAAAGTGGTAGAGTGAGGGCAGTAGAGTGGTAGAGTGAGGGCGGTAGAGTGAGGGCGGTAGAGTGGTAGAGTGAGGGCGGTAGAGTGGTAGGGCGGTAGAGTGGTAGACTGAGGGCGGTAGAGTGAGGGCAGTAGAGTGATGGCGGTAGAGTGAGGGCAGTAGAGTGGTAGAGTGAGGGCGGTAGAGTGAGGGCGGTAGAGTGAGGGCAGTAGAGTGGTAGAGTGAGGGCGGTAGAGTGAGGGCAGTAGAGTGGTAGAGTGAGAGCAGTAGAGTGGTAGAGTGAGGGTTTTAGAGTGAGGGCAGTAGAGTGGTAGAGTGAGGGCAGTAGAGCGGTAGAGTGAGGGTTTTAGAGTGGTAGAGTGAGGGTTTTAGAGTGGTAGAGTGAGGGTTTTAGAGTGGTAGAGTGATGGCAGTAGAGTGAGGGCAGTAGAGTGAGGGCAATAGAGTGGTAGAGTGATGGCGGTAGAGTGAGGGCAGTAGAGTGAGGGCAGTAGAGTGGTAGAGTGAGGGCGGTAGAGTGAGGGCGGTAGAGTGAGGGCGGTAGAGTGAGGGTTTTAGAGTGGTAGAGTGATGGCGGTAGAGTGATAGAGTGAGGGCAGTAGAGTGGTAGAGTGAGGGCAGTAGAGTGGTAGAGTGAGGGCAGTAGAGTGGTAGAATGAGGGCAGTAGAGTGGTAGAATGAGGGCAGTAGAGCAAGGGCGGTAGAGCAAGGGTGGGAGGGAGGTAGAGTGAGGGCGGTAGAGTGAGGGCGGTAGGGCGGTAGAGTGAGGGCAGTAGAGTGGTAGAGTGAAAGTGGTAAAGTGAGGGCAGTAGAGTGGTAGAGTGAGGGCGGTAGAGTGAGGGCGGTAGAGTGAGGGCGGTAGAGTGGTAGAGTGAGGGCGGTAGAGTGGTAGACTGAGGGCGGTAGAGTGAGGGCAGTAGAGTGAGGTCGGTAGAGTGAGAGTTTTAGAGTGAGGGCAGTAGAGTGGTAGAGTGAGGGCGGTAGAGTGAGGGCAGTAGAGTGGTAGAGTGAGGGCGGTAGAGTGAGGGCGGTAGAGTGAGAGCAGTAGAGTGGTAGAGTGAGGGCGGTAGAGCGAGGGCCGTAGAGCGAGGGCGGTAGCGCGAGGGTGGGAGGGAGGTAGAGTGAGGGCGGTAGAGTGATGAGTGAGGGCGGTAGGGCGGTAGAGTGAGGGCAGTAGAGTGGTAGAGTGAAAGTGGTAGAGTGAGGGCAGTAGAGTGAGGGCAGTAGAGTGGTAGATTGAGGGCGGTAGAGTGAGGGCGGTAGAGTTAGGGCGGTAGAGTGGTAGAGTGAGGGCGGTAGAGTGAGGGCGGTAGAGTGGTAGGGCGGTAGAGTGGTAGACTGAGGGCGGTAGAGGGAGGGCGTGAGGGCGTAAAAAGTGATGGCGGTAGAGTGAGGGCAGTAGAGTGAGGGCAGTAGAGTGAGGGCAGTAGAGTGGTAGAGTGAGGGCAGTAGAGTGGTAGAGTGAGGGCAGTAGAGTGGTAGAGTGAGGGCGGTAGAGTGAGGGTTTTAGAGTGGTAGAGTGAGGGCGGTAGAGTGAGGGTTTTAGAGTGGTAGAGTGATGGCGGTAGAGTGATGGCGGTAGAGTGAGGGCAATAGAGTGGTAGAGTGAGGGCGGTAGAGTGAGGGCGGTAGAGTGAGGGCGGTGGCGTGAGGGCGGTAGAGTGATGGCGGTAGAGTGAGGGTTTTAGAGTGAGGGCAGTAGAGTGGTAGAGTGGGGGCAGTAGAGTGGTAGAGTGGGGGCAGTAGAGTGGTAGAGTGAGGGCGGTAGAGAGGGTTTTAGAGTGGTAGAGTGAGGGCAGTAGAGTGGTAGAGTGAGGGCAGTAGAGTGGTAGAGTGAGGGCGGTAGAGTGAGGGTTTTAGAGTGGTAGAGTGAGGGCGGTAGAGTGAGGGCGGTAGAGTGAGGGCGGTAGAGTGAGGGCGGTAGAGTGAGGGCGGTAGAGTGAGGGCGGTAGAGTGAGGGAGGTAGAGTGAGGGAGGTAGAGTGAGGGAGGTAGAGTGAGGGAGGTAGAGTGAGGGAGGTAGAGTGAGGGAGGTAGAGTGAGGGAGGTAGAGTGAGGGCAGTAGAGTGGTAGAGTGAGGGCAGTAGAGTGGTAGAGTGAGGGCAGTAGAGTGGTAGAGTGAGGGCAGTAGAGTGGTAGAGTGAGGGCAGTAGAGTGGTAGAGTGAGGGCAGTAGAGTGGTAGAGTGAGGGCAGTAGAGTGAGGGCAGTAGAGTGGTAGAGTGAGGGCAGTAGAGTGGTAGAGTGAGGGTTTTAGAGTGGTAGAGTGAGGGTTTTAGAGTGGTAGAGTGAGGGCGGTAGAGTGAGGGCGGTAGAGTGAGGGCAGTAAAGTGGTAGAGTGAGGGCGGTAGAGAGGGCGGTAGAGTGAGGGCGGTAGAGTGAGGGCGGTAGAGTGAGGGCGGTAGAGTGAGGGCGGTAAAGTGGTAGAGTGAGGGCGGTAGAGTGAGGGCGGTAGAGTGAGGGTTTTAGAGTGGTAGAGTGATGGCGGTAGAGTGAGGGCAGTAGAGTGGTAGAGTGAGGGCAGTAGAGTGGTAGAATGAGGGCAGTAGAGTGGTAGAATGAGGGCAGTAGAGCAAGGGCGGTAGAGCAAGGGTGGGAGGGAGGTAGAGTGAGGGCGGTAGAGTGAGGGCGGTAGGGCGGTAGAGTGAGGGCAGTAGAGTGGTAGAGTGAAAGTGGTAAAGTGAGGGCAGTAGAGTGGTAGAGTGAGGGCGGTAGAGTGAGGGCGGTAGAGTGAGGGCGGTAGAGTGGTAGAGTGAGGGCGGTAGAGTGGTAGACTGAGGGCGGTAGAGTGAGGGCAGTAGAGTGAGGTCGGTAGAGTGAGAGTTTTAGAGTGAGGGCAGTAGAGTGGTAGAGTGAGGGCGGTAGAGTGAGGGCAGTAGAGTGGTAGAGTGAGGGCGGTAGAGTGAGGGCGGTAGAGTGAGAGCAGTAGAGTGGTAGAGTGAGGGCGGTAGAGCGAGGGCCGTAGAGCGAGGGCGGTAGCGCGAGGGTGGGAGGGAGGTAGAGTGAGGGCGGTAGAGTGATGAGTGAGGGCGGTAGGGCGGTAGAGTGAGGGCAGTAGAGTGGTAGAGTGAAAGTGGTAGAGTGAGGGCAGTAGAGTGAGGGCAGTAGAGTGGTAGATTGAGGGCGGTAGAGTGAGGGCGGTAGAGTGGTAGAGTGAGGGCGGTAGAGTGAGGGCGGTAGAGTGGTAGGGCGGTAGAGTGGTAGACTGAGGGCGGTAGAGGGAGGGCGTGAGGGCGTAAAAAGTGATGGCGGTAGAGTGAGGGCAGTAGAATGAGGGCAGTAGAGTGAGGGCAGTAGAGTGGTAGAGTGAGGGCAGTAGAGTGGTAGAGTGAGGGCAGTAGAGTGGTAGAGTGAGGGCGGTAGAGTGAGGGTTTTAGAGTGGTAGAGTGAGGGCGGTAGAGTGAGGGTTTTAGAGTGGTAGAGTGATGGCGGTAGAGTGATGGCGGTAGAGTGAGGGCAATAGAGTGGTAGAGTGAGGGCGGTAGAGTGAGGGCGGTAGAGTGAGGGCGGTGGCGTGAGGGCGGTAGAGTGATGGCGGTAGAGTGAGGGTTTTAGAGTGAGGGCAGTAGAGTGGTAGAGTGGGGGCAGTAGAGTGGTAGAGTGGGGGCAGTAGAGTGGTAGAGTGAGGGCGGTAGAGAGGGTTTTAGAGTGGTAGAGTGAGGGCAGTAGAGTGGTAGAGTGAGGGCAGTAGAGTGGTAGAGTGAGGGCGGTAGAGTGAGGGTTTTAGAGTGGTAGAGTGAGGGCGGTAGAGTGAGGGCGGTAGAGTGAGGGCGGTAGAGTGAGGGCGGTAGAGTGAGGGCGGTAGAGTGAGGGAGGTAGAGTGAGGGAGGTAGAGTGAGGGAGGTAGAGTGAGGGAGGTAGAGTGAGGGAGGTAGAGTGAGGGAGGTAGAGTGAGGGAGGTAGAGTGAGGGAGGTAGAGTGAGGGAGGTAGAGTGAGGGCAGTAGAGTGGTAGAGTGAGGGCAGTAGAGTGGTAGAGTGAGGGCAGTAGAGTGGTAGAGTGAGGGCAGTAGAGTGGTAGAGTGAGGGCAGTAGAGTGGTAGAGTGAGGGCAGTAGAGTGGTAGAGTGAGGGCAGTAGAGTGAGGGCAGTAGAGTGGTAGAGTGAGGGCAGTAGAGTGGTAGAGTGAGGGTTTTAGAGTGGTAGAGTGAGGGTTTTAGAGTGGTAGAGTGAGGGTTTTAGAGTGAGGGCGGTAGAGTGAGGGCAGTAAAGTGGTAGAGTGAGGGCGGTAGAGAGGGCGGTAGAGTGAGGGCGGTAGAGTGAGGGCGGTAGAGTGAGGGCGGTAGAGTGAGGGCGGTAAAGTGGTAGAGTGAGGGCGGTAGAGTGAGGGCGGTAGAGTGAGGGTTTTAGAGTGGTAGAGTGATGGCGGTAGAGTGAGGGCAGTAGAGTGGTAGAGTGAGGGCAGTAGAGTGGTAGAATGAGGGCAGTAGAGTGGTAGAATGAGGGCAGTAGAGCAAGGGCGGTAGAGCAAGGGTGGGAGGGAGGTAGAGTGAGGGCGGTAGAGTGAGGGCAGTAGAGTGGTAGAGTGAAAGTGGTAGAGTGAGGGCAGTAGAGTGGTAGAGTGAGGGCGGTAGAGTGAGGGAGGTAGAGTGAGGGCAGTAGAGTGGTAGAGTGAGGGCAGTAGAGTGGTAGAGTGAGGGCAGTAGAGTGGTAGAGTGAGGGCAGTAGAGTGGTAGAGTGAGGGCAGTAGAGTGGTAGAGTGAGGGCAGTAGAGTGAGGGCAGTAGAGTGGTAGAGTGAGGGCGGTAGAGTGAGTGAGGGCGGTAGAGTGAGGGAGGTAGAGTGAGTGAGGGAGGTAGAGTGAGGGAGGTAGAGTGAGTGAGGGAGGTAGAGTGAGTGAGGGAGGTAGAGTGAGTGAGGGAGGTAGAGTGAGGGCGGTAGAGTGGTAGAGAAAGGGCGGTAGGGCGGTTGAGTGAGGGCGGTAGAGTGAGGGCGGTAGAGTGAGGGCGGTAGAGTGAGGGCGGTAGAGTGGTAGAGTGAGGGCGGGTGAAATACTGATGTGATTTTCCGAGTGAAATAATTTTAAGACAGTTCTATGAGAAAGAGGCGACATAAACCGGATTCCTGATGTCCAGAAAATGTGAAATGTGAAAAAAAACAAAAAAACAGGCAGACGGATACTCATAGGAACAAAAGATATGGCATGATTTTGGGGATTGAAAAACAAAAAAAGCCTTCCAGTGCGATCGTTTTTTGTTTTTAATATAATTTTAGACATGTCATCTTGTGGATGCATTCTTAGAGATAATGCTGAATTCGGGATGGTATGGTCTAACCAATAGTATCGACAAGTTACTGCATCAAATGACAGCAGTTTGCACCGCTCGAGCATTGCATGGCGGTGGAGCGGCTTCCTTTGAAGTCCGATGGTGGTGGGTGGCGGTGGAGCGGCTTCCTTTGAAGTCTGATGCCGAGGTTCAGACAAATGGTTGGTGTGGGATGTGGCTGGCAATGGTGTGGGTGGCGATGTGCGACGTGCACGCGCCTGGCTCACATGAACTGTAGGCGATCCGCAGCTAGGTAGACTTTTCGGACCACTTACTAGAATCTCGCCTATTATCCCTACAGGATAAAATAGGTGAGATCTAAAAATAAAAGGTAAGGGATGGCTCAAGGAACGGAGGCACTAGGAGGGTAGAAAAAGCAAGCAAGGGTATGGGTGGCAAAGACACAGACAAGTTGAGGGGGTGCATGTACTGAAGAAAGCAGAACATGTTGGAAAAAGAAAACACATATGTTCCAATTGAAAGCTGAAGTAAACTGGCTTGACTATGTGATATACCAGTTAATTGGTTATATCATGTAAAGGGTTCAGAGAATCCCCAGAAGTGTACAGGGCTTCTAGGAAAACCTAAAGTGCTCTTTTTGTGGTAGTGTGGTCGAGCAGCCTTACGCCTAACACAGAGGAGTGTAAGATATTTGTTATACACACAGTGACTAACAAATGACACGACTCAAAAAGGAGATCCAGGCCAAATTTTTGAAAAATATGTTTTTTCTAGATATAGTTTAAGAGCAAGATTTACATGTTTTCAATAAAAAAACTTTTCACTTTACAAAGTGGACACTTAGTGTAATTTTTCGGTTCAGCATTGTTAACCTATGGGAGGAAAACAAGAATGCAGTTTTGCAGGTAAGTAATACAGTCTTGGTTTTCAGGATAACCACCAGGCAAAGTTCAGGTAGGTGACAACTCTGCACCTCCAGCGGCACAGGGGCGGAATCTTCCGCCAATGTTATCCAATGGAGAAAGGGGGTGATCAAAGAGATGCTGCTTACAAGTAACATGGTTTAGTTACCCGGCCTCCGGGGGTTAAGTGTAAGCACGGGGGTTCCAGGAGACAGCACACAACGTACACGCTCAGTGGTACAGGGGCAGCCGGGTGCAGTATGCAAACAGCGTGGAGCGCCCAATGCAAATCAATGGGGGAGATCCATTTTGGAAAAAGGCTGCAAGTTCTGGCCAGGAGATCTAGGAGCGTTACAGGGGAGTGACAGGTAGGGACTGATGGGTCCATTATTTGGCGTGTCTACGCCCTCTATTACGCCATCCTCCTGTGGATAAGTCCCATCGTCTTGAAGATGGTGGGCACTAAAAATTTGCTTGACTTTGCCTTCAGCACCAGAGGGTAGGAGTTGGCAAAGCGGGGGGCACACCTTCTATTCTCACTTAGTTTTACCGACGGTTCCCTACCAATAGTGGGGGTTTGAACCGGGGGCTGCCAGCTGGAGTCGCATTACAAAGGCGGCAAGACCTTTGTAGCTTCCTTCTTGAGCACTGTGCCTGCCTGGGAGAGAAGGTGCGACACCCCTGCCCAGGATGGGCTTTGTTTCTGGCCTCAGGAATAAAGGGCTCTCACCCCATGGGTCCAGAAACATGTATGGTGATGTCAAGCTGCATTAAGCAAGTCAGAGACCACACCAGGGTTGGTAGGAGTTCAGGGGGCCCCTCTGAGTTTCCCTCTAGGTACATTTTCTAATACATCCAACACTGGCATCAGTGTGTGTTTGTTAAGAAGAGTTGTTTGGTATCAAACACTCCTGGGTTTAGTGAAGCCATCAGGTGCTGGGGGACTGGAGTTATAGAGTTTCTAGTCCATGTGCTCCTTGTGGCTTCCCTGGCACTTACAATATTAAGAATGTACTTAAATAGAATGTACTTAAATATTCAAGGGGTATATCTGCTCATGTAGATATGCCCACACCTGAGATATACTGCACCCTGCCTTGGGGCTTGTAATGCCTGCTAGAGGGGTGACTTAGCTATACCTTAGGCAGTGGTGCTTGACACTGTACACAGGCAGATTGCCATGTCAGCTTTGTCATTTTTCACTGCCACAAGGCATGCAGGCTACAGTGTCAGTTTGCATTGCATTGGTGAGGGGTATCTAGGGGACCCTCCTCGGTCCCCAATGCCCTAGGTACCAGGTGTACCTTTTACTAGGGACTTACAGGGGGTTCTGAAGTTGTGCCAATCGTGGTAGTTTTAGGGAAGGAGCTCTGGCACCGGGGACCTGGTTAGCAAGGTCCAGGTGCACTTTTAATAGAAACAATATCATTTTCCAGGCAAAAAGTGGGGTGCTAACCTTGTCAAAAGAGGCACTTTCTCACTGGTGCAGAAAGAAAGTATTGCAATGATATTAGCCCTAGCAAGATACAAGTGACTCAATAAAAAGGATGGTAAAGAAGCTATGCTCTAGTGGAAGAACAAAAACAAGAAGAGGATGGAAAGTCACTGAATAAGAAACAAATAAATGAAATTGGCAAGAAAGGCAACCAATGAGCTAGCCCAAAGCCAACTCGATGTATTGTACTGTACACAAATGGTCTTTGAAAACAGACAGCTAAAAGCAGTCCGGAGGTCATGCTTAACAATATGAAAAGAAAGCAAAAGTCAGCATTTCCCCCCTATGAAAATAAACATTAGGCAGCATATTAAAGAGGAAATCACTTCACAAGTATTTTAGAATGGTCTAAACTATCCATAAATGTGTAACAAAGTATCCAAAGACAAAAATGACATGTTGAATAGAATACATTTGATTTTCTTGAAGTATCTATTCAGCAAATGACCAGTTATTGGCCCTTTCAGGCTCTAAAAACATGAACAAATTTGGGCAGTATTTTTCTGTGCGAAATATGGGAACCCTAGTCATGAAAGAATGTGCAGTGCATTTTAAAGTGATGTTTACAACCCTCAGATGTTGGATTTGGGGTCTCTCAGATGAGAGCTCTGTATGCTTCCCTTAGAAAGAAGGTCTCTTATTTGGCAGATATATGCAGTCTCCGAAAGTTTGTGTCAAAACAAAAATAAAAAACCCTTTTTAATGCGCACAATAAAAAAGTGGAATCCTTGCGGAATGCTATTTCTGGCTGGCAGCTACACACAGAACAAAAAAAATAAACTAATTGTGCGCACAAAAGAGAAAATTGCAATTCTTGAGCATACCCGACTGCTGAAAGAAAGAGGTAGTTCCTTGATGGCAGCATACAAGTCATCCAGTCAAAAGGATGATAATGTAGCTGTGAGCCGGAGTAGAGATAGACACAAGAAGAGGAAGGAAAGTCATCGAATAGGATGCAGGCAAATGACTCGCAAGAAATGGGCTGACACAATAGGCCTTTGCAAGCAGTCTGTAGCGCAACCCAAACAGGATATAACCCATACTCTCATTGAGTGGCCAGTGATGTTCAACAAGGATCATACTGCATCAACATTATGGTCTTTCCACTAGATACCAGTGGTTCAGCAAATAATCTATGCGCATCATTCACAAGGTATTCTACAGATTAAAACCAATCTTCCTGCATGTCTCAAGAGAGGACCACACTCCTTTAGCTTCTTTTTGCTAAAATCCTACAAACGTTCACAAGTTATAAATCAGTGGAGGATCATTTTCAACCCAGGTGTGGGGTATCTGAAACTCGCTACTAGTCAACCATTGTGCCATTCAAGATAAAGTACCGTTCACGCCCAATCACTAGATAGCAAAATAGGGACACTACGTGAGCAATTCATATATTTTACTGGTAAGAACTACAATTTGCATTTTCAGTAAATGTTTACCTCTCCATCGATTCCACCTGCAACAAATTCTTCTGCCGCCATGGTGGCAATGGCATCCATAGCAGGCTGGGTGTCTCCAAGAGCAGACTCTAATATACTGGGAACAAGAACACAGGATGCTTTGTCCATAACAAGCTCTCTTGCATGGTCCTCCAGGTATTTCAACAGAGGAGGGGACACAGCTTCTAGAAGTTCACGACGGCGGACCACAGGGTCTTTCTTACTATTTAAAAAAAAAAAAAAAATTGACGAACACTTTAGTTGAAGCTTTTTTTTGGTTTTCATGCTGAGAATTACTCACAAAAGAAATACTTTTATATGGTGTGAAATGCTTTCTACTGCAAGAATGCCAGATTTGTTTGTGTTAGTGAGTGCCCACAGGGCCCTGAACTTGATCCACTCTCTCATTAGTAACCAATACAGATCAAAGATAGTCTGCGAGACTGAGCTGAATTTAGGAAGATTCATCAGCACTCGGGTTGGCACATTTTGGAGAGTTTCTAATTTGTTTAGTAGGTGCTGCTAAGAGCCTACATACAGAGCATTGCAGTAATCTAACCTCGAGATTACCAAGACATTAATAACCTTTTTTTCGCAGCTCTTAGGGAAGAAAAGGAATGATCTTCTTTAGGGCGTTTAATGTAAAAAAAAAATTAAAAAAAACACCAAGAGGCTGTTCCCTGATTTATATGGTTAGAAAAAGACAATTTAGAGTCAAAAAAGACCCCCGAGTTCCTTGCTTATTGAACCGGAACTGGAAGTGAACCTAGATGGGAGGGCCACCATGATGTATTCCAGAAGGAGGCATTACTGCCAAACTGCAGCGCCTCAGTTTTCTCGGAATTTAGTTCCAAGCAATGTTTCTGCATCCACTCAACGATGTTACTCATGCAGATGTTAAATTGCTTAGCTATGTTTTCTGGATTAGACAAGCCTGACACTACAATCTGGAGTTGTCAGAGTAAGAAAGTACTGAAAAACTACACTATCTAATACGCTCAGTAGGAGAGATGATGTACACATTAATAAATGGGGGGACCAAGCGAGATCTTGGGGGGGACCGGGCACAAGAGTGAGAAAGGATCTGAAGTGACTTTTTCTAGAGTGACAACTTGCTCACGGTTGGAAAGACAGGAGCCAAGCAATTCCAATGCTCGATCCTTGATGCCTATGTGTACAAGCTGGTTGATCAGAAGAGAATGATCAACCGTAATTGAACGCGGCAGAAAGATCAAGGCCGCCTTTCACCCTTGTCTACAATGGGTTCTTCCGTTGCAGCGATTGGGTCTCAACCCATCTGGCTGAGGATCAAGGAGAGTGGTAGATTTCAGAAAGGCCATGATCTCCAAGTTCTTCACTTTACCCTAGTAGAAGCCTGACATGTCTTTTTGCTACAAAACTCTACATAAAAGTATACAAGTTTGCTCAAAATGTGCCATTATCCACGTTATTTCAGGAGAAAAGCGGACTATAAGAAATATTTTTAAGATGGGATGAAGAGTGGACTAATGGTGCTTTGGAATTTAGCTTCTCCAGCACGACATTTTTCAGTCTTTTAAAGTTCCCTCAGTCATTGTACTGGATAGTTTATATGTTTGGATTTGTTATTAAATTCTCACTGGAAAATCTTACCTTAAATCTACACATCCACCAATGTCTTACGTATTCAATTTAGCATTATATGCCTTTTCTTTTACTAACAAATCTCTCTAGAAATAACATGTATAAACTTTGCAAGTTAAACGTATTTCAAAAACTCTATACCACACCGACAGTCATTTTTTATTTAAATGTATTATAGCGTAACTATCCCAGTTGTTAAAGGCCCGAATCAGAGTTGAATGTAAAGTACACTAATGGGCAGTATTGCTACACACCCCAATGGAGGGATTGATGTAGAAGGTAGTTTGTCATGACTTGATATTCTCTTGAGTTTGGCAGACTGCAAATTGAAAACACGACCAAATGAAAGAAATTTTAATGAGAGAAAATGGCTTCTACATTAGCCTCTACAGCCAAAATATGAACTTAACAACAACAGAATGAACATTGAAAAATGTAAATTTTTCTGTCATTGTCAGTCATTTATTTATTTTAAAATATGCAGACGAGTTGGCAGCAACTGATGTTCACCCAGAACAAAATCCAGAGTTAAGATTTGATGTTTTTTTGTTTACATTTTATAAAGGTAAAGCGGAATTACACAGTCTCCCATGCAACAAAAAATAATTACCATTAAACAAGAATCAGAAAACAGTATATATTTCTAGGCAAGTCTTCTCCTTGAGAGATTGTCATTTTAAAAGGTTCAATGAGAGACAAAGCTCAGAACACTATCGCCTTTTCAAAACTTGATCTAGGCCTGCACCTGCACTCACAGCCATGTCAAGAGCATCAATAGGACCCTAATACAAGTGACTCTAGAGAATAATTATATACAACTTGTTCTGGAGACAGCCCTTCCAAATGAAAATAAGGGATTACTGAGATTACTCAATGGGTCCCCCAAAGAAACAAAGAAACATGAAAGACTTAGTCAGCCCACCAAGATTTCAACCTGAAGGTAACACATAGATACAAGCATAGACCAATCTAAATTATGATTTAAAATAGCAACCACAGTGACGCACACTAAAACCTGCACACACAGCCAACTCTCCCTCCCAATACAAGATATTTACAAAGTATTGGCGTGGCAATTACCTGTGCATGTTCTCATCGCCCTGCTGCAGAACTTTCACAAGTTCTGGGAGGAAATGTGCATTACTTCTAGGGCTCAGTAAATACAACAAAACCTTCTTGCCATATTTGTTGTTAATGATACTTGGCAGGGAACCAATCATTTCCTGAAAGGGAAAAAAATACAAATAAAATTACTGCCTGACAACTTTGTGAACATGAAAAAGGTTTTTGCTGCTCTGGAATTTAAAGAGAAAAATGGACTTGAGGCACAGGAAAAAATGATTTATTCACACAATCAACTCGGGACAGGACTTGCTTCAATGAGTAGAATGAACATATGGGTTGTGTATGAAATACAATACGTAATTTACGTAATGGAGATACAAACACCTTCCTCTTCCATCAACAAAAAATTCCAGTAAACTATAAGACCTGGAAAGTGCTTTTGAGTATTCACTACCCTGATAACAAACATCCCCTTTCTTACCCTATGAATACCTGTTTAAACTCACCCTTAAAATTATGCAGTATTGTGAATTATGGCCTTAAAAAAGGGTAACAAATAAATAGCACACAGGCTGAAAAATAGTAACCAAGGGCGAGCCTGTGCCTATTGGGCAACATCAGTTTTCAGCACGGTTTTCTAAGGCTTTGGAAAATAAATTCCAACTTTCACAAATCGAGTGAAAAAGATTTTTTTTGAGAAAGAGAATTCTACCTTGCAAGGTCAATATTTTAAAGAAAGGTATTGGAAATAACCAAAATTACAACATACAGGGTACACACATTTTCTCACTAGAAAGGTCTGTGCTCTCCTCTCCCAACTGTGAGAAGAGACCTTGCACAGAATTTTGAAGCGAACTCACATGCAACTTCCAAAACAAAGCAGGTGTAGAAGTGGATTTTGCCAAACCTCTCAATGGTAGGTAGCTCACTGGAGCACAATACAGTAGTAAAATCCTTACATCCAGAGTGGCATTTGATGTCACTAGTTTCATAAAATGCAGCTAAATCCATGCTTAAATCTGTCCACTCTCAAAGGGATTAAAGTCCGCTGTCTGGAATCGTCTTGGTGCCAACAAGCAGTGTGGCCTTGTGAAGGAAGAAGCCAGAAAAGAGACCCAGAGAGGATTCTAGGTTGGCATCGGTGCAGTGAGCTAAATCTATGTTCAATATTTTACTCCATGTGATCCGTTTTCTGAGAAAACGTACACACACTGAATACCATTAGAAACATTCATGCATCTCCAGCGGCAAGTCACGATTAATTAATCAGATTCCAAAAAGATATGTGTCTCCTCATAGCAAGAATTACTTTTAGCCTGTGTGCAGAAAGTGGTGTCCACATGCTGACCAAGGATGGCTCAAAAACCGAGGCAAAGGCAAGCAGGCTAGTCTTCCATCCAGCTACATAACTACTACCAAACAGGACGAACAGTAGGCCTTGCAGAATCTACATCCACCAAGACCAGACCTGCACTGTGAGGGCCAAAGAGTAGGCGCTGGAAGACCATGGTCATTCTGCTAAAACTTAACCCACTCAGGCTGCAGATCTGTCAGCAGCATGAAGCTGAGGCAAATCGCCTGCAGCTGGACTGAGGCAGTAAGAAAACAAGCTTCATTTTACAAAACTTTAACAGCGGACAGCACCACACTGCAGACAACGGCAAGCAACACCGACAGCTGCATGCAGTCAGGGGCTAGGGTTACTCTAAGCACAGCATAAAGGGCCTACTGTTAGCAGCAGTGCTCAACTTGTAAAACAATAATTGCCGGGGACTAAAGAGTTTCTCAGAACCCTGACGGTGCTGCGGCTGAATGTTGCGGTTGTCAAAAGCCAAGTCTGTCCCTTTAAAGATTCAAATTTGTAGTCGTTACATCTTTACTATAGATGGGGCTGCACAACTGTCAGCAGGTACAGATGCCTGTTGCACTCCCTGAACACAATATGTAATAA
Organism: Lissotriton vulgaris; assembly: GCF_964263255.1. Lineage (NCBI taxonomy): Eukaryota > Metazoa > Chordata > Amphibia > Caudata > Salamandridae > Lissotriton > Lissotriton vulgaris. The sequence goes on along the minus strand of NC_141689.1, from coordinate 888,531,610 downwards.
AGCCCCTGAGGGTTACATGTATATGTTTGGAAGTTTATATGTGTTTCAATGTGAATGTGAGAAGGCAACAAATTACCTCAATGTTTTAATACTGGTCTTGTGGATTAAAGTCTATTCATGACTAGTTGTGTACTGGGATAACGCTCAGAGGAGGATCTTTGGATGTGTGTGGAGCGTCCATGAGTAAATATCACTGGCTATTACTGTTTGGACATAGGTAAAGCAATGGGTCGCAGGACTCAGAATGAGTTACTTGCGGGTCTCATACCTAGGTTTCAGAAATGGGGAGGAAGAGATGTGGCAGGGGTGGAGGCACTGGTTTTATGCGTTTCTTCCCTCTACATTTGACTACATGGAGAAATGCGCCTTTATCCATAAATATGGGAAATCCTCAGTCAGGACGACGTTGATGAACAGGGGATTCTGTAACGTATGGGAAAGGAGTTTCTATGTTTGAATCTCTGAGCTTGGTTGTACATCCAGGGTTGTCTGTGGCAGTGTCTGTTTAGAGGGAGGTGCTGAGTTTTTGTATTGGCTATCTGATAGTTCTTACTGTGTTCTGTGCTACTGACGTTATGGTATGTGTGGATCACACAATCCATTAATATTTCCTGTACTGATACATTTTCTCCATCAACATCATACTGGTGAAAACCTATTTTGGAAGCATGCATAAACTTTGCCTGGTTTGACGAATGTTCAGTCCAGATTTTTAAAGGCTCAACAAGTACTTCAAATGTTAGCTTACTGTTGTATCTTATATCTTCCTGCTGCTCAGCTAGAATGCATGAGATGTGGAATGTTGGATGAATGGAATGTTAGTGTGTTGTGAATGTCAGTTGGGTGAGGGCTGAGCAGCAGGACAGCTGCTCCTGATGGGGTTATCATTTCTATCTTAACAACTTAACTCAATAAAATAACTTAGTAATTTATCCGGAGTTTCCATCATCTTTCCGATTACATCATTTGGCGATGTTTTGATAAAGAACCCGTGCGTGCAAATACAAGGAAAATTGAAACAAACCAGAGTCTTGACTCAAACAGAAAATTGGGAAAGGAAATCTGAAAGGTACAGAAAATCGGAAAAACTGTGAAGTCTCGAGGTAAATGACTTAATAGTATTTAAAAGTGTGTCTGAATGCTGTCTGGCAATTAAACCCCATCAGTGACCCGGTCATCGGTCGCCCTGAAACCCAAGTTTGCCAGATACATTTGCGTATTACCAGCTGTGGTTTGGTTTGGTTTGGTTGTTGTTCGGGGGCATAAAATCGAGCCTCGGTGAAGTGTTTACAAGCTTTAATATGGTGCCAAAGAAAAATCGAGAACTAACCAAAGGCGCTTATTTGCAGCAGATTAGAAATTGGTTGGTGGTTCGGGGGCAGTAACACGAGCCTCGGAGCAAAGTATTTGATGACAATTAACCCTAATCTGACAGTGCAAATTAAAATGATAAATGCCAGCTGCAGTGTATGGTGAATTTAGTTTGGGAGAAAAGATCGAGTCACGGAGTAGATCCGGCGTTTCAAGCGTAAACAAGCTACCGGTTCATGTGAAATTAGTTTGAAGTTCGGGGGCAAGGAGGAATCGTGCACCGGTGTTTAGAATTATTACCAGCTCTTGTTTCATTGCCTTCCGTGGAAAAGTAGAGTGGAATAAATGACGGAAGAGACGTGAACCTGTTTTGCGTGTTTTAGTGAAGAGACAGTGTTGTTTTAAAAAAGAGGAAGATGAAGAGTGTCATCCACATATTTTATTCGATGCATCTTGTCTGTTACCTGAAAGTGAGGCGAGTTAGCGTTTTCAGTTTGATTTTGAAAGGCGGCCTGCACGAGATACCTTCTGTATCTTCTCTCTGTGACGAAACGACTCTCCGTGTACGTTTGATGATGGCGTGGAAGTATTTGATGCATCTACCTGCCGTAAACCAGCCGACTCTGCGTCAATGTGCGTGCCTCCATTTTGGAATAGGAGTCAATTGTTGTACATCGTCAAGGCAAGATTCTGACGTAGGTGTTGTTGCGGTGAGGTTAGAAACGATTATCGCTGCACCATGGAGCGTCAAGGTACTTATTTTGATTTATCTGAGTGTTGCAAATGAAGTGGAGTCTGCTTCTTGCAATGTGCTGACTTGCTACGTCCTCGCCAAAGATTGTTACCCACATATCTAGTGGGTTCAGAGTTCGTGCAATTTGAATGTATTTTAAGTTTAAGAACCCGGAGGAAGACTAAATGGGACAGAGTTTTTCATGAGTGCACTGTAATCCTTTAATACGAGGAAAAGATTTAGCGGGATATTTCAGCCTGTAATGGAAGAGGATCTGTGAGCCCAGAAACGATCCAGTAATGGAATAGGGTCTGTGAGCCCAGAAGTAGGTGTAACTGGATAAACGACCCAGTAAAGGAAGAGGGTCTGTGAGCCCAGAAACGATCCAGTAATGGCATAGGGTCTGCGAGCCCAGAAGTCGTTGTAACAGGATGAACGACCCAGTAATGGAAGCGGTTCTGAGAGACCATGTTGGGCACAACGTTCAAGTATTACAACAACGGGAAGTCAAATTATGTGGTCAAAGAGCCAACGTTTTGTGCAATTGATGAAGTGATGAAGTCGCCAAGAGCTGTTCCACGACAAATGTTGTGTGAGTTGTGTCAAGGTGTTAGGCAACTCATTAGCTTGTGTTTGAGGGGGTTATGTGTATGCGCTCATCCCTTGTTAGTGTCATTTGGTTGTTGTTGTTTATGTCACCCAGAGCTGTTCCACAACAAATGTGTGTGAGTTGTGTCAAGTTGCTAGACAACTCATTAGTTTCTGTGTGTGGGGGCTATGTTGTATACCCTGTATATGAGATGACTATGCTGTATATGGTCAGTCTTTATTATGTATTGTGTGGTGTGTGATACCCGGCGCTTGAATGAGTTTTGTGAGTGCTTGTTCGGCGCATGAATGAGTTATGTGAGTGCTTGTTCTTGGTCTGAGGTGTGCATGTTATTTCCTGATGCTTATATATGATGTTATGGTTTGTTTCTGTGTGTCTTTCTTGTTGTACTGGTCTGGCCAACTAGTATGATTTGTGGCATATGGATGTAGGTTTGTTTATTTCAGGAAGTAATGTGATGCTTGTTCAGACTGTTGTGTGCGTGTGTCAGTATGGAAAGGGACAGGATGTGTCTTACGTCAGTTTGATGATTGTGTCATTGGTTGTGAAGTGAGGTCTATGGATACCTATCGTTTATTGATTATATTGCACATTTTATCTTACTTGTGCTGTGGTTAAATTTATTGAATCTACTGACCAATTCTACTGGACATGTTGTCGATGTTTTATTTGATTCTTTTAAATTTCCCAACAAAGGGAGATATGTTGTATCTTATATCTTCCTGCTGCTCAGCTAGAATGCATGAGATGTGGAATGTTGGATGAATAGAATGTTAGTGTGTTGTGAATGTCAGTTGGGTGAGGGCTGAGCAGCAGGACAGCTGCTCCTGATGGGGTTATCATTTCTATCTTAACAACTTGACTCAATAAAGTAACTTAGTAATTTATCCAGAGTTTCCATCATCTTTCCGATTACATCACTTACCCTATGAATTAGTGACGATAGAGACCTGAGATGAAACCTAATGTTTCTCCAGCGGAACCAGTATTAAGGCGTTTAAGATACTGAGCATGCTAGTAGGTTAGGTATAGCCTCTTGATACTAAAAGTGAACAGATGACCAATTTACAAAGCACAGGTAAACATACCACCGATAAAGTACTCTTCGCCAAACGCAAGCATGCATGGACAGTAATCAACTCTTACCAGTTGGCTTCTCTTTCACCATACCTGCCCTGCACATATCCCCTGTACTTAAAATTGCGGTTTATGGCACTTAAGATTGAGGGAATGGCATTTTCTGAAACATTTACCACTTTGGCGTAGCTCATCAGACGAGCTACAGTGCAAGGACTGCGGGGACTTGGTGGAGTCTTTGGAGCAAGTTGTATGCCTCTGCCCAGCATTGCTGGCCCAGCGCAGACTAAAACTGAGGCCCGAGTGGAACAGATTGGGAGTTCGATCCTGTAGGCAGGCAATCATCGCGGCATTAAACCCAGAGAACACTACTCTAAATATAAGCTTCACAATCTTTATTCATCATGCATATCTCAAGCTCAATCAGCAAATTCCAGACCCTGTACCAACCTCGAGGAACGTGCAAAGGTGACTATAACAATGGCACATAATTATTTTGAGAAAGGTCTATAGCCAAGTGAAAAACATTGATAATACTAAACACTATATATGGAAGACACTAAAAACAGTAATTACCCTACCGCTTTGCCTCCATCATCTGCCTTGTCTTATGCTATTTGTTTTGTTTGTCTGTTGTGCGATTGTAATAACATTTTGTACATGAATTGCAAATCATCAATATAATCAAGAGAAAAAAAGAAAGAAAATGTTTTTTTAAAAAAAGATAAAATACACATATGCTTTATGAATAATAAAATAAATGATCCATCGATTGGGAGAATAGTTTTTGTACTGGTGGGCAATATCTTTATTCATTTTTTTTAGTGTCTTCCATATATAGTGTTTAGTATTATCAATATTTTTCACTTGGCTATAGACCTTTCTCAAAATAATTATGTTTCCCTATGTATAGCAAGCGCACTAGTAATATATAGGGGTCCGCTTCTTTCTAAACTATAACAATGGCACATCCATGAAGCACTATTCCAGCAAAACGTGTGTACTCTGCCCCTGCAATAATCTGGAACGCGACCATGATGACCCGACATCGACCACTGACAGCTGCCACACCGAACTGTGCCTATTCTTTGGGAAACTTTACTACTTAGAGTCTTATCTGTAGTTTTTAGCAGCAACTTTATTTTCTTTTTATATTATTAACAGTTTTATAATGACTTCATGCTGCCATGTGGTTGTATGTAAGTGATGATTATTTTGCATTAGAAGAATCTTCACATCAAACATTATACATTTCGAAGATAACCAACGTTTATGTTGTATCTTCCACTTCTATATGCCATGAGGAGCTTGGTTTTCCTTAATCAAAGATTTCATTAAATAAGCCCTATTATTATCCAGTCTCACTGTTCGATCCTATCTTCTTGTTACCTTCAATCAATCCCAGTTTGATCCAATTCTCTTGTCTCTTTTAATCAACCTGCTATTAAGGATTCATCGAAGGTGGCTGGGTGTGTGATTAGGACACTCCCTACTTGTTGTTGAACCGGTATTACTCATTTATAAATTTATTTCCCATTGGGTTGGTATCACCATGATGGGTCTCTGTCCAGGCATTTTTACATTTTTAATCTCTCAGCAAATTGTACTGTATTTATTCAAAATGCTTTTTAATTCCCACATGGAAAAGACAACTTTGTTCATCATAGAACAGTTCTTTGCTTTTTAACTTTACTAAAGGGGGATGTTGTTTGTTTTGCTGTAAGTTCCTTTTAAAATCTGCCTTGTCACGCCGAAAGACAATGTGGTTCTTAAATTGTGTAGTCTTATTACATTTTGGTCATCTTATCTTCTCAGTTTTGTATATGTATTGTATGTATGTATGTTCTACTTTTATGATTATTTCTTAATCAAATAAAGTACAATTTCGACCGATAGTACAGGTAGTTTAAAATGGGAATTATCTTACAAATAACAGCACCAGAGTGCTCTAAACCTCTGGAAAAATATGTTGGCAAATATATCTGAAGTCAAAAGTAGAACGATTATATTTGAGCAGGTTCAAAGTGAAACAAATAAGGACATCATGGGCATTAAGTCAACGATCTGCTACCCAATGTGTTAGACATGGCATTCCACTGTAAATATGTTTGCTTAAGAAAGCTTTTAAGCAAATAGTGCTGTTGACTGTTTAATTAAATAAGCATTATTGAATGGTTTGATCAGATTAAAATGTTAGATTAAGCAATGGTAAAATGCCGATAAAACAAATGCAGTAAAACAAATCTCAGGGATAGTGGCAATGCGAAGACAAAAGAGCAACATATTAAATAATAACTGTTTGGAAATCTTATCAAGGTATAAAGTCATCATGTTGCATGATGATTAATAAAACAGATCGTCTCTTCAACTTACGGATATGACCAACTGCTTCACAAGCTTGGTATCATCAATGGAATCGAAAGCTGCCAGCAGCACCAAATGTGAGAACTCGCCCTGCAATACGTGGAAAAATGTCAATGAAACTGCAGCCAATAAATCTGTGTAAAAAACACACAGCAGGAAAAATTGCCTACACCTCAGATTTCAGTGCATGTGAAATTCAACCCCCATTGCTGATTTGTTAATAAACCAGGATTTTTACTAAACAGACCATAAATCCAGATGCCTTAACCATAAACAGCTACCATGACTGCAGTAAACCACACTTGATAAAACTGCAATTAAAGAGTTCAGACACCATAAGAGTGGTTAGCAATAAGCTCATACCAGCTCTATTTAACTTCATTTGGGCCAATGTTTTATCCAACAAAGGGAACACTGCTAGTTCTTTGCAACAACATAAATAGAACTTAAAATTAAACACTGAGAATACAAAAACAAAAAACTATTTAGAAAATTCTTGTCGTTTACCCATAGTCCCAAGGCCACAATATTACTGCACTACAATTAGATTACGAAATGGTTACTTACCAGTAGGGTTATTTTTGCCGCTTGAAGAATTTTCTGGGATCACATGCTTTGCATTTTTCTACCATCTAGTGGTTTCGTTTGGAATACTCTTAGCCCTCTTTTTCTCTGCTTTTACTTGGGGGGCGGCGGCATAGTCTGCGGTTATTTGGTGCTATGCCCATCACTCCCTAACATCCCAGATATCTGCCCGGAAGCCTGTGTGCATGCTCACCAGCTTCAGATTGGTTTCTTTCTTTTGAGGACTCCTCTTGTCCTTATTGGTTTCTGGCTATGTTTGAAAGGTATGCAATATTTTTCCAGTTTTGTTACACCTCATTTCCTGGGGAAGTAATGGGTTGCATTTGAATCCAGAAAATTCAAGACGCTGCAAAGGTGCTCCTATAGGTATGAGATAACATTCAATTTTTCAGCCTAAATCTTTTCTGGATTCACATGCAGGACATGATTTTGTAGTGAAATCCTTGGTCACTTTTGAGGTGGAGTCCACATGAGGTAGAGATTGTGAATAGACTTTCAGTACTCTTGTCCCTCTAGTGATACTTTGTTCACTTGGATGTCCACGCAGCAGTGATTTGTGAAGGTGTGGGCGGATGACCACATGGTCGCCATGCAAATATTCCTTAGTGAAATGTTTGCTAGGAAGGCCAGGGTAACTCTCCTCCCCCTTTTCGAATGTGCTCTGGGTCTTGCTCTGGCACAGGAGCCATTTGATAGCGAAAATGGATTGTTTGGACTATCCACCTTACAATGGTGCCCTTTGCCACCGGTGAGCCTTTGTTTGAATATACAAAAGATGCAAAGAACTGACTTCCTTTACCCTTTCTAGATAGTATATCACAGCCCTAAGTCTATCTAGCGCACGCAGGGATTTTCCAGCTTGGAGTTTTAGTTGCTGGAAGAAAGCGGAGAGCTGAATTATCTATTAAAGTGGAATTGTGATAGGACCTTTGAGAGGCAGTGTGGGTTGGACTGTCTGACTACCCTCTCCTTGTGTATTTGCAGATAGGGCTCTTGAATAGTTACCGCTGGCAGCGCGCTCACCATACACAGCGATGTGGTAGCAATTAGAAAGGGTGTATTGAAGGTCAGGAGCTGTAGTTCTGCCTTGTAAAGCGGGATAAAGGGTTCCTTCATTATTTGAGTTAGCGCCAAGTTGAGTTTCCACATGGGAATCAGTGGAGCTACACCTTTTGCTCCTTCTAGAAAGCTTTAATAACTGGGTTCATGAAGAAACTTCTCCCTATATGTCCTATTGTGTACGCTACTATTGCAACACAGTGTACTTTAAGTGAAGCGTATGTTAAAACATTATCCAGAGGGTACATGGGGTATCTGACCACTGTGGTGTCCTGTTGTAAACCAGTTTCTTTTCTTTGCACCACATAATATACTGCCTCCATTTCGCTGTATAGCATTTTCTTGTGCTTGGCTTTCTAGCTATTTTTAGGATGTCTATGGATTGTATTGGGAGGTCCAGGTGACCATACTATGTCCTCAGGAGCCAAGCCGTTATGCTCAGGCTGTTGGTTTCCAGGTGGAGGACTCTGCCTTCCTGCATGGAGAGCAGGTTGTGTGTTGTTGGTAATCTTTTTACGTTTTATTGCACCTACTCCACTAGATCTGAGAACCACCTGTATTCGCCCACTATGGAGCAATTCATATCAGTGAAATCTGCAACTGTTTGCACTTGTTTATCACTACAGGTATGAGATACATTGGTGGGAAAGCATGCACACATCTCTGTGACCAGTCTATCGACAGGCATTACTTAGGGAGCAGCAGTGAAGGTGCCTGGAGGCGAAGTCTTGGCACTTTGCATTTTCAGGGGTTGCAAAGAGGTCGATTTTCTATGCCTGGCAAGTGTATTGCTGTCAAGGTTCTTCTTATCGGACCTGCCGATATGCAAATCTTTTGGGCTAATTTTGACAGCACATGCAACCTTCCCCCTCTTTGTTTGGTCAGCCATAATATTGTGGTTTTGTTGCTCATTTGGAATTTTACTGTCTTTACTCTCACCTGTGTCCGGAAGGCCTTTAGGGCCAGGAAGACAGCCTTGAGATTCAGGACATTTATGTGTTGGATTGCTTCTTCCGCGTTCCATAATTATCTAATTTTGAGCTCTCCCATGTGCCCTTCCCAACCTGTGTGGGATAAGTCCATGGTGATGGTCGTCGTTGGAGTTGGTTGTATGAAAGGTCGGCCTACTATTGAGGTACCCACATTTCACCAGGTCATCGAATCAGTGGGATGCAGGAGGCTACCATGCCCATAATTTTTCCCACAGTCATGTCAGAGACTGACACTTGTGGTAGGAGTGAGCCTGTTCTGTGATCGAGAGAATCCTCTTAAGGGTGGGGAAGGCTCTTGCCTCTAATGTGTTGATTCTTATTCCCAGAAAGATCTTTTCTCTCTACGGTTTCGTTGACTTTTTTATTTATTTATCGTGACCCCAAGTCTCAATGACCATCCTGAGGTTGCTCTTGCATTGTAAAATAAGCTTGCCATGAATAGCCAATTGTTTACATAGGTGTAAAGATGTATCCCTTTCCTTCTTAAATATGCAGCGAGGCATTTTGTAAACACCCTGGGTTCTAACTTGATTTCGAAGGGGAGCTCTCTAAATGGATAGTGGTTTTGGTGAACGATCAACCACTACCTTTTAGGTTTGCGGTTCATGGGAATGCATCAAATAAGTGTCTTTTAGGGCTACAGTTGCCATATATTCTTTTTGCTGCCACCACGGCGTATTTCCTGGAGTGTTATCCTTTCAAATATGTGTGTTTTCATTAATTTGTTTAAGAAGCAGAGGCCAAAACTGGTCGTAATAAATTGTCTGGTTTTAGAATTAGTAGTAAATCGAGTAGTTTCACTTATTGATTTTTGTTGTTCCTACACTTCTTGTTGCAGGCATCAACCTTTTTCTTGCGAGTGAGATCTTTACTTTGCTCTGACCACTGGTAGTGTCTTTATACGTTCTATGCAATAATCATGTTGGATGATGTTGAGGATCCAGTTGTTTGATGTGATTTTCTTATACTCCTGTAGAAGGCCCCTATTCTGATGTGGTAGGGCAGCTGTTAAGTGGAATCACTTGTTTAAGGAGCTTGCTCCTCTGGAGGACTGACCTCTCCCTCTACCCCAAAAAGGCTGGCACTGGGTTGCTTGGAGCAGCCACTGCTGCATTGTTGACTGATGTTGCCCGGGTGCCTGGAGCGGTGCGCTCTGGAAACTTCCCCGTCTAGTTGGTATCTTTATGATGGTTGCCCCCCTCTGTTGACCTCAAAACTGCAGCGTCCCCATGACTCTGGACGTGTTCTACTTCTTACACTGTTGCAGTGTGTCACCGTGCCAAACAATTATTCTCCGAAGGAGGGTATCAATGATATCTGCCTGCACCTCACTCTTGAACCCTGAGAACTGTAGCCAGACGTGCCTCCTTAGGATTGTAACTGTAACCATATACAGACATGCTGGCTGTGTCTGTGGCATCGATTGAAGACTTCAAGCATGGTCTTCTCCTCTTCTATGAGCAGGGCTGCCTGTCTTTGGAACTGCTCTGGGAGAAATTTCATTAGCTCACGTCTTCCCAATCTTGATGGGCATACTAATTTAGGAGTGTGTTGAAATTCGCGATCCTCCACTGTGTTGCTGCTTCTCTCTCCATTTTTCACTTCACCATTTCCACTCTCTTTCTCCCTTATTTCGGGGTGGCCCAGTGGAAGTGGGGACTCTCTCTTACCATAGCCACGTTGATGGAGTCTGCCACTGTATTTACCAGATGTGTAGTGGGTCCTTGGAAGTGTGTTTATTCTTCTTTTCTACCCTCTGGGTAACGGTCTTGCAGGCGGATGGCTCCCTGAATGCCTCTGTAGAATGCTGGGCAGGATCGGGAGATCTACTCATTCTGGCTTTGCGAGGGTAGTAGGGTTTCTAGAAGAAAGTAAGGCCACGCCTTCTCTTCTTCCAGCTGGTCCCCATAACTGTCAGTCACCCTTTTCATCACCGAATTGTACATGGTGATGTTAGTGACAGACTTCCTGCTTTCTCTAAGGGAAGTCCTCCACTAGTGACCCTGTGCCTGGAACCGTGGGGCTCCATGCGTTTCGACTGCACTTTATACAAAAAAAATTGGTACAGAAGCACTGTCCTCTTCACTCAGCAGCCAGAGTTTCCTCAATGATAAGCTCCCTTTCTTCAATGCCTGCATAGAGTTGCAGTATGCTTGCCTCTGTTTTGCTCTAGTCCTTAGCGTCTTAGGAAGGAACTATTCTGCACACGCTTCGCAGTCTTCAGCACTGTTGTCACTCAGAAGGTAAAGGCTGCAGACTTGATGGTTGTCCTTCTGGGTAAACTCATGATGACACTTAGGACAGAAGCTAGAGGGAATGTTCTCCATTGTCTGCCCAGTCTGTGCATTCTCCGAACATGCGGCCCTGTGGTCATCCATCCACGTGGCCCACCTACTTCTTGGGGGATCTTCGATGTTTTTTCAGTTAGTTCTCTTTTTACAGATGTCCTTTGCAGTGACATTTTTCCATGTTGTCCTTGATGATTCAGACTTCTCGCTGTTCTCTCCCAGCATCCGCAGAGCTTTAGCTGATGCTTCAGGACCCAACTGCAGAAAAAAGATTCCAAAGATGGCAACTACGCACAGGGGCTTAAGGGTCACACGTCATGTCATGGAGGGACGGACATACCACCAAATGATCACATGCGGCGTCCAAAAAAACAAAGATAAAAAGAGGCCTAAGAGTATAGAAACTCAACCACTAGATGGTAGAACAATGCACAGCATGTGAATCTAGAAAAGATTCACGCAGCATGCAGCAAAACCAAGTAACCCTTTAGTACATTCGATAGGCGCTAAATAATACGGTGGAGCATTCCAGTCTTACACTGTGAGGTGGTTTGATACAATCCTTAAGACCAACTTCAAATTTAGTCAGTGCTCCTGCCAGGAGAAACCTCTTCATGCAGGCAGGTAAGCTCTCCATCTCTCTAGAGGTCAGAACAGCAAAGATGCAAGCTGGAATCCACATTTAGAGGTACTCTGGATAACTGGAGGCAGCCAGGCCAAGATTCAGCCCTGGACAGCAAATCTGCTCTGAAATTATGTCCAAAGGTCCCTGTAAGTCCAAATGGTTACAACTTAAAGGTTCAAAGGGAACAGCATTCATCCCAATTTGGTGGTCAAGGCTGGAAGCCACGCCTGCTCCAGTTTAGTAAACAGCTGAAGACGCACATCTTTAAAGAACGCTATATAACAACAAAGTAAAAGTGAATTCAACTTTTCGAACTCAACTACCTCCTCAATCACTTGCCGCTGGCACATTTGCCTTTGATTCTGTACAGCCCTCTGATGCCTGTGTAAAGGTGCATGCTATACAACTACCATAAGGGCATATACACATACATACAAACCTTTATTTATTAATATTTTTTTTAATGGAGTTTTATATAGCCCGAACTAGACCCGAGACATCAGGTATCAGAGTGCTTTACATGAGCACCAGTTTCGTTACAGATGGACACATTAATTTTATTTTTTGTTGGGCACAGGAAGATTAAGTGATTTGCCCAGAATCACAGGATGTTGAGCTGTCATTGCAGAGATCGAACCCGGTTCCCCAGCTTCGAGGTCGACCGCTCTAGTCCTAAGGCTACTTCCTCACAATCCTGATGATATGCATCTTCCCTTTTTAGTATACGTTTCCAGGGATTCTGGTGCAAAAGCCACTAGTCAGACCATCGGAAACTGGCCATAGGGATTTTGTTGATGTCAGCTAAGACAGAGCCCATAGAGGTAATTGTTTCCGCAAAGAAACAGCAACAATGAAAGTGAGGGGATGAGAGAGGTGCATGTCAATTAAGATAGGAGACACCTACTTTAACAAAGGGAATGGGCTGGAAGCCTTTCCCCATTCACAAGTAGAATAGGTTTCAGGAACGTTTCTGCCAGAACCCAAGAAAATGGAAGCCAGGTGCAGGACCAGGTGATATCCCAGGTGCTATTCCAGAGATACCCTGAATGGAGCTAAGAGTAGGATCATTATCAAACGCATTGATCTGTTTACTAATACCAACTTGAGAAGAAATTAGAGACACAACCAACTTCATTATCCCATATAATTCAGTTAGTTCTGAGAAATACAAGATCCTTAACACACACTGGCACATCCTATTAGTGGATAACACCCTGGGCTACATGTATTAAAGTTCCATTTTGCATTTTCGAAATAGCGAATTTTAGGCAATTGCTATTTAGGGAACGCAAAATGGTATGTAAGAAAATAGCAATTCCTACAGTATCGCAATAACAATTGAGGAATCGCTAATAGGAAATGCTACTCCATTGGTAGTGTGATAGAACCACGAATATGCCTTTACCATGCACACCTGTACAACGAATTAGGATTTGTTAAGGCATGTTTGGTAAACAAATATTCGTGGTTAAGGCTTCACAGGTAAGTCTTAACCCTCCGACACCTGTCCCCGGTCTAAGTCCTAAAACTACCCCACTCCCTCCTGAAAACCAACCTCCTCCCTTTCCTCTCTCCCCCTCCCTGAGTCTTAACCCCTCCCCCTGAGCCCTAAAAACTACCCTGCCCCTTCTAAACCTTAAAAAGAAGTATTACAATCCTTGCCCCCCGCCCTTAGCACCGATGGTACCCCAAAAACCCGGCCCAACACCTAAAATTACCCCCTTCCTCCAGTCCTGGAAATTATCCCCCCAGCCCTGAAAACTATCCGACCCCCGCCCTAAAAACTACCCCGAACCCCCCAACCCTGAAAACTACCCCGAACCCTCCAGCCCAGAAAACTACCTCGAATCCCCCAAACCCCTGAAAACTACCTCAAATCCCCCCAACCCCCTGAAAACGACGTCAAATCCCCCCAGCCCTGAAAACTACCCCAAATCCCCCCAGCCCTGAAAACTACCCCAAGCCCCCCCGAACCATGCAATCTACCCTCCCCAAAACTTGGCCCCTGCCCTACTTACCTCACTGTGTTGCGTTCACTCCTGATCCTTCCTGCTGCTTGGCTGCTTCCTGCTAGTAGCTAGACCGTGCACAGCCTTAACCACGCAGATGCATGGTTAAGGCAAGCATGGTAGCGTTCACGTAGTTTGAACACGCATGGCTGAGGCTGCAGTGTTCTGACCATTTCCCTGCTCCATTCGTTCCTATGGGCCTAAAGCCCATAGGTGCGAATGATTTTGCATTACCTAATTTGCGATTATCAATTAATGCAAAACCAAGGGTGCCCGGGGGCCTAATGCCTCCCTGAAGCACTCCAAAAAGAAAATATGTGCCCATGTAAAGCGCACACGTGCCCTAGGGGCATGTGTGCGCTACATGGCACTTAAATTAATTTGTTGTGCATTTTCAAAAATTGCACATGCTTACCACCGACCTGGAGTCAATGGTAATAGCATTTCCTAACATGCACTGCCAAAGCCTTTTTTTCCATACATCTGGAACGGCATCTTACATTTGCAAATGGTCAAATTTAGTGGTTTCAGACCATTGGCGAATGCAAAATAGGTTGATACATGTGGCCATCAGAGGAGCTATCTCCACTAAGCCAACCTCATGCATGACAAAGGGAGACCATTTAAGCAGTCACTAAATTAGTTATATGAAACCATTCAACCCAAACACATTGTTGCCCACTCCACCGAAGGGCTTCCACAAATGTGTGCAGTGCAATGTCTGTTGATTTGCGAAGGATAGGATTACAACTTTTCAATAAACTACTAACAGACAGCACAGAATCACCAAATTCATGAATTGCAACACCAGATATGTGGTTTGTGGACGCATTTACAATGGGAACACCATCAGACCCCTAAAGGAACAAAATCCAGGTACACTTCAGGTAGATCAGGAGTAATAACGGTAGCTATCCATTTGCAGTACATTACAACACCGTACACAGGCATAAGTGATATGATCAACATCTGATTCCATGGCATAGTGCCATCCGACTTCATGTCCAGGTGAGGAGACAGAACAGTGGCACTAAGGCAACTAGAGAGCCAATGGATTATCCAGCTTGGAACAATAGACATGGGTTTTAAACACAGGCGGAGAACTACATATGTTTTTGATGGACTGACTGTAATATACAATGTATTCCCTTGTACACTACCCATGTATGCACATGTAGAATGTAATTTGACCACCATGAGGATGTACTTTGTTTTAGAAGTGGGATGGACATAGAATCCATCATGTCATGACAATCTATATATGGACCTCTTCTTTTCACCAATAATGGTGTTGACCTATGGGGAATAGTAAATACAATCCCTACATATTTCTACCACATGTCATCTAAGTGGTGATGACCTTTCCTGTGCACACCTTTGGGGCTCTGACTCCCAACTACAATTATCTGCTATTTAACTTATGGTTTTGGAGTGTTTCTCCCACACAATGACTTGGAACGTACACAGCAGTATACTTCAGTCTTTCAAGACTAGGTCCCATCTCCCAGCAGCTCACATGGGGCACAAATTATTCATTTAAATCCATTCACTATATTCTCACACCTTTTGGGACAGTTTGTACTGTTTACAGCCTTAGCTTGTCTATTGTAATACTAGCTTGTATCGAGAGCTGCTTCCTGCACCAATATGGCGACCAAAAGCAGGGACAATAGCTGTATGGCAGCTACTTAAACACACGCATACATGAAATGCCCTCTCAACTTTGATTACAGATGGACACAACTTACACGGTAAGAAAACACCCTCATCTCTCATTTGGCACCATACTTTGGACAAATTAGTCTGTTGATATACGAGTTGAGCAGGGGTAATATGTTGCCCTACCTCTCTTTTATGCATATCAAGGCCATACTGATCGAATGTCACTTAGCTAGCAACATCACGTTAAAGGTATGATTTATATGTCTTGACTATAGCATGTGTTTATGTTTTGCACTCACTAAGAGCAACAAAGACCTCAACTGAGCCAAGCACAATATACTCTAGGAGTCGCATGAACTTACACTGTGCCTAACTGGGCAACATGTGAATAAATTCTAGTTACACCAAGACTGGAGGTCTTCAGTGTCCAACACAGAAATTGATGCTTACTTGCCTATTACACTGGTGGTGGCACTACTATTTCAATCTGAAAGGATCCTGACTGAGCTTATGGGATTCTTGAACTGCGCTACAATTAAGGCGGCAGATTACATGTGACATATCATTCAAAGTAATCACTACATTGATACGAAAAATTGTTAGGGGAACCGTGGACACAGTTGTGCTGTGTTTCTTATGTAACAATGTCAAAATAAAATGAGGAGCCCGCTTGAGGGCATCCAACTTTTCATGTTCAGCAGCTTGGGGGGGGGGGATTAGCTCCAGGGGGTTGGTATAAATGAAAGGCGAGCTTACACTTACTAATGCAGAAATATACGTCCTTTTTGGCGGATACTTTGGTGGTCTTTCTATAGATTCTGGCGACATGGACCTTTGACTCCATGCCATTTTGGTGTACAGCTCAACACAACTACTACAGGTATTCCTTAGCATCTGCTTCACTATTCGAACTGGTCAGTACCTCCACGATACACCACTTTTATTCTTGGTGTGACCACATGACAATTATTCTAAACAGGTACTTTTTTTTGCGATTTCATTTAATTTCTTTTCTGGTCTGGTACTAGCTTTAGGATACAGGCACCTCTTTGCAACTTTGGAGACTCACATCTTGGACATTGTTAATCTTGTTTTTGCATGGCTGTTTTCACTATGGACTAAGTAGAAGATCTTCATTCTCTATGCACCCTGGTCCACAGATCTTTCTAAATGGGTGAGCCAGAATTACTGGGCTCTTAATGATCTACTCCCTTAGAGAAAAATTGTATCTTTTACCTTTGCCTTCAAAACTCACAGTAACATGGCACTTCGAGTATATATCATTTGCAGCCTTGGATAGGTCTAAGTGACGAAACACGTGTCGGCTGCAGTTTCTTTGAAGTTGTGTTACAAATACAAGGACTGTGGCGAAAACTGAATAAAAATAACCTTTACTTACCTTTACTTTGGAACACATTATTAGTGTATACTAATTGTTTATACTGGAATTTAAAGTGTGCTTGTGTGCTTCGGAACCTCTCTTCTACAGACTTCAGGAAAGTGTCCTGTGCATATCTGGGGGGTGGGGGATGTTCACTATGGGCAGAGCCAGCCTTGCTAAAGGAGTGTCATCATCTTGAGAGCTGACATGACCACTTCAAAAGAACTTTACAGAGGTAGAGACAGTAGGCATTCAGGTATATGTACGCAGGTGACGTATCCTGGACTATATTTGCCATCTTCACCAGTCGACATATCCTGGGAGGCAATGGTATTGCCATCCTGACAAAATAAATGGGGTATGTGGGGTTCACGTTTGTGGTTATCCCGTTACCAGACATCTGTTCACATGATGGACTGTAAAGAATAAGGTGGAGCACCAGTGAACTAGCATGTAAACAATGACAAGGGCAGGAAGCCTGGGCCGAGTGCCTTTGCAAGCCACACACACAACTTTTTTTCATTATCCCTTGATTCTTTTCTGGAAAGAAACTGTGTGGAAAACAAAAATAACACCTTATGTCTTGCCCCCCTCCCCCAACCTTCTTTACCCAAATCTGGAAAAAAAAGTGTCCTGACACTTAACTGCTCCTCCACCTGACTCGCGGCCTATGTTTTCCAATTACAAAGAAAAGAGACAACATTATGCTGGCAGAAGCCAAACAGATTGTGATACAGGGCCTAATTCAATCCCGACTCGATTTCAGCAACGCCCTGTACTTGGGGGCACCAGAATATGTGATGCAAAAACTCCAGCGGGTCCAGAATTGCGCTGCACGCACGCTGCTTCAGATTCCACGTAGAGCATCAATAGAATCCGGGTTGAGAACTCTACATTCGCTCCCCGTTAGGGAGAGAATACAATTCAAAGCCCTGTGCGTGTCCCATCAAGCCTTTTGGAGAACCGGTCCCAAGATGAACCATTCCCTTCCCTCCCCTTACTGCCCCAGCAAACAACTTCCTTCTACTCACGCTTTTTTAGCTGTAGTCCCCCGGATCAAAAGGTCAAGAGCAGGAGGAAGATCCTTTACGTTCAACGCTGCTAAGTTGTGGAATTTACTCCCTGTACATCTAAGATCGAATTCCAATCTGCTACCCTTCCGCAAACAGCTTAAAACCTTCCTCTTCACCAACTGAACTCTTCACCAAGCTGTTGCTTCTTGAGACACTATCCCTTCTTTCCTAGCGCTTGGACGCCTAAGGGAAGCAGTCGCGCTCAATAAATCCCCTTTTCATTTCATTTCATTTCACAGTCTCTCTGACAGCCACTTCCAGCATAGACAGAAAACCTGTGGCCACTGCACAGACAAATGAAAACAAAGGGAGATGGTGGTTGATAGCATCATAGTGAAATCTGCTTTCTCCTGCGTTTATTGGGTTTGCAAAAAACTGTGGGAGGCAAATGAAACTGTGGAAAACAATGGCCCATTATTCTAAAAACAAAAACCTCCTTCGGGTCTTTTGAAACTGGGGAACAAGTTTGAGGAAGGTGTGCTCTGAAGCTTGTGTAGATGAGACATATGTCCATCTGACATATGCTTCACAGATCCCAGCTGTTCATTCCCGAACATCTGAGCAGTGAATAACCCAAGTTTTGATCACAGTGTTATTGCCATTATTTACTTTCAATATTGATGTAAATATTCAAAACTGGTACAGATGTAACATCAGTGTCTTTTCAGAATTCTAAGCAGAAAAATCAGTACTTAATACTTACTGTAGCAATTTTTTCGATGTAAGTTTTCATGGTTTTTATAATAACTTTTCTATCCTATAAAAGTAAAACACACATTTTTAGTCGAATACAATACAAAATTCAGCTGAACTTTTCAAGCCAGATTACTTTAGGAAGCATGGAAAATGTAGAATGAAAGATGTATACTTACAATATACTTCAACGTATTAATTTCTTTGAATAATTTTAAATGTTTAATTCCTAAAAGCGGTTTTAACTGAAAATGTTTCAAAACGCTGAACATTGGATCTAGAACACAGTATCGCCATAACAGCCATTGAGGACGTCGTCAAATGTCTGCTGAACCACATATGTGGCTACAGTCAATACTTCTGTTTAAACCTTAACTGAATAGATGATGCTTGTCTTGAATTAGGCATGAAGTGGTAAAAACCTGCCTAGGTTTACATGTACTGTTCTTAATCAGTGGTCGACCTTTCTCTTATGGGATTAATGTTTGTTAAAATACTGCAATACAAACCACTCGACCCTCTACCGGAGATGAACTTTTTTTTCATAGACTGCTGGAAAATCTATTTGTTCTACTATTCAAAGGCAATGGAATTCTTAGTTACTCTTTTAAACATAATTCCACAGCTGTACCACTACATAGTTTTCAGTGTAGACATATGTTCAATACAAACATCTGCAGTGCAATAGGTCTTGCATTTAATCGAGTTTGAGCTATTGGCATTGCAAATGACAATACCTTTCATTGATGATTTGGTTTTTAAAACATCAATAAAAGGCATTGTCATTTACAATGCCAATAGACTCTTGCAAATGCAAGACCTATTCAAATCAAATCAAATCATTACAAATGCTTGAAGGCATCGCTGAGTTGCCCTCTTATGTCTCCTATGGCCCCTGAAGAGCTTCCGGTTTGCTATGAGTTAAATAAACAAGTCAGTGGTAACCACTGTGCAGGAGAGACCTTCCTGCCTTCTTGCAGTAGAAGAAACTCATTAAAGAAAATAGTGCTTACAGACTAAAGCAGACGTACCGTGCAACAACCGAAGTAAAAGGGCCAGTCATCATGGGAGGTTACAAATGAAGACAAGGAGGTACTAAGGCGGGACTAACAAACCTAATAACGAATCAGAGCCAGTATTTACGAAGGCCAATGACACAAACCAATGACAAATATGGGCGGAGAGTGGGTGATACTTCAAGTACATACTCCAATACAGCTTTGCTCTCAGAGCAGATCAAGGGCTGCTCAGGCTCGACGTAATAAAAACTGTGCGTTCCACAATCAAAGCCCTATTAATTATATTTCAGAGGTACCATCCAGGTCACTAAATGCAATCAACCTCCATATACTTGATTCGAATCCCTCATTTTTAGCTATTAAGTGGAGCACTTTGAATTTTAAGTTAGCAGCTGTGCAACTCTCTACTAGAAGGAGCATGACAGCAAAAATTTCATTTTAAAATTAAAAATATTGAATGTCACTGTTGGACAGGCCTCGTGGAAGGCCCGATCCCTCCCCGCATGGCGGGTCACCGACCCCTGCTCCTCCTGTTTCCCGGACAAGAACCACCCCTGCAACCTGCCGGGTCAACAAACGGCCCTTCCCCGACGGAATCCTGACTCCTGAACACCACAGTATCGGCTGGCCCGGGTCCCTTCCAGAACCCCTGTCTCCGGCCCAGCCGCCATTTTTGGACACTACACCACCAGGCCTCGTGGCCTCGGGTCGACCTCGGCCTCGGGCCCAGCCAGGCCCCGACATCGAGGCACCACCATCCACCCAGGGGGTGAAGAGACCACTTGGCAGGTCAATGGAAGGAGGAGTGTCGATGGCTCCCCTCTGCCAGGTTTCGATCGCCCCCAGCCTCCCTGGGCGCTGGCTCCACCCCCCTGCTGGGTGTCTGGACTCCCTCATCCTGGACTTCCCGACCTCCAAGTGCGAGGGTCCGGACATCAAAGGGCACCAGACCTATAACTGGGGCAGCTCCAGAGCAGGAAGGCAGTTGTATCCTGGAGTCGAGAGACACAGAGACGAACTCATCCTTGGAGGCCTGCTGGCGCTGCCGCGGCTCCTCTTCGTGAAGCTCTTGAAGGCCTGCTGGCGCTGCCGTGGCACATCCTTTCGTGAACCATCTTGAAGGCCTGCTGGCGCTGCCGCGGCCCCTCCTTTCGTGAACCATCTTGAAGGCCTGCTGGTGCTGCCGCGGTCCCTACTTGCGAACCTACCAGCTCGAGGATTGTGAGCTCCACAACCGCTAACCCCGTACCGGTCCGGTACTCAGACTGTCCCGCTACCCCTTTCCCCAAAGAGACTAGAATTGACAGGATCCTCGTATTCTGGTCCTGCTGTACCGTCAGTTACCTTGCCTAAAGATAGATATAAAAGTGTGCAGAACTCATCTCTGTGTGGTGTCTATCTGTGGGGGGGAAGTTACTTGTCTGTACGATTACCGGAGAGGGCCCTCCCCAGGAGGCCTCTCCCCCTTTTCTCGGCCGACCCTTCGGGTCCCCGTCTAACATTGGTGGCCAGCGGCGCGATCCGAGCTGACGCATAATCGTACAGAGAGTAACTCACCCCACGACACACAGCCACCATGACGACAAAAGAGAGTGGAACAACCGAAAAATTTCAGATGGAAAAGCTGGAAGAATACAGCCACAAAGAACTAAAGCAATTCTGCATAGAGTTGGGCATTGCTACCACGGGACTGAGCACGAAGGATGACCTCAAGCACGCCCTGGAATCTTGGGTGGAGACGGAAACATCCCCACCCCAAAATCAAAGCCTCGAGACAACAGAAACAAATACCACTCCCGTGGAAGAAAGAAGAGCGGGCCTCTCGTCCGAAGAGGCCCGAGAACGAGAGAAAAGCCGGCTCCACGAGTTGGAGCTGGCTCGACTCCGCTTAGATGGAGAACTCAAACTGGCAGAACAAAAAATATCCCTCGAACACTTACGGCTCAGGGAAGAACGAGAAGAGAAAAAGAGCCAGAGGGAGCTGGAAGAAAAAAGACTAGCATACGAGCATGAGCGCAACTTGAAGGAGTTAGAAATTCGACGGCAGAACAAAGACATCGGCATCCCCGGGCACCAGAACACCACTTCCCCTACAGGCCCCAAGGTCCACATCCCCAAGGACGTCGTCCGGGAATACTACCGGAACGATGATATCCAGCAATGGTTTAAAGCCTACGAGGTAGCAATGACCTCCCACCGAATCCCGCGAAGTGACTGGAGAGCCGGGTTATGGGGGAAATTCGTCAACGAAGGAAGAGATGCCCTGCTGCAACTCCCCGACCACGAGATGACCTCCTACGACCACATGAAGGCCGCCCTCCTCACTCGCTATGGGCTCACGCCCGAGATGTACCGACAGCGATTTCGAGACTGTAAACGCATCCCTGGTACAACCTGGGTGGAGTACGTAAACTTTTTTAGCAGAGCCTTCGAGGGTTGGATCAAGGGCAGCCGGGTCACCACCTACGAGCAATTATTCGACCTCATTGTGTGGGAGCACCTCTCCAATAATTGTTTCGTCGAACTCAGACAGCACCTCCTTGATAGTAAGCTGACCGAACCTCGGAAACTCGCCATCGAAGCAGACAGATGGGAAAGCACCCGAGTCCCTCGGAGCTGGCCCAGCGAACAGAACAGAGCCTCCCAAGGGCCCCATCGCCCACGGGGGGAGGAGGCGGCCAGGGTCGGGGCCGGGACACCGTCACGGTGCCCCCCACTAGCAACCCCCCGGCCGGAAGAGGAAGCCCTCCAACGCGACCAGGGTTCCGCTCCAACGTTACCTGCCACAAATGCCAGCGACCCGGCCACTACGCCAATGATCCCAACTGCCCGAAAAATCAGAGCCCCATGAACCGCCAGATCACCGCCGCCGCCCTGGGAGAAGAGCAGGACCATGAAGAAACCGAAGAGTACGAGCAGTACCAGCCCGAGTGGGAACCAGCCGCCAAGTCCCTGGTCTGTCTAGGGGAGAGAGACATGGTCCCGCGGGCGCCCATCCACGCCAACACGCAGAAATACAGCCAGTGGGTCACCATCAATGGACGCCGGGCTGAAGCCCTCCGTGACACAGGGGCCAGTGTGACCGCAGTCCGCTGCCATCTGGTGACTCCTGACCAGATCCTACCCAATGTACTTTGTCTAGTGCGGTCGGCAGACAACTCCGAAAGCCTATGCCAGATGGCCCGCGTCCCCTTCGAGTGGGGGGGGGGGGGGGGGGGGGGTGTCCGGCATGCTAAAAGTGACTGTCCGCGACGATGCCCCGGTGGACTGCCTTCTGGGGAACGACCTCGAGAGCTCCCCCTGGTCAGCCGTTGAGCGGAGGGAGCACCTGGGGATGCTTGGTCTCCCTGAACGGGTCTGTGTAACGACCCGATCCATGACCGCACGCGCCATCTCCAGCCCAGAGGAACCGGAGTGGCCCGAACCTCCTCCGCCAATAGTCACCGAAGAAACCACCCCTGAGCCTGGTCCTCCGGGGTTCGGCAACGAAGAACAGGATCAACTCCAAGACCTCCCGGAGCTGGCCCAGTGGCGCCAAGAAGGTGGCCCCACTCAGGAACAGTTCCGCCAGGAACAAAGGGCATGTCCCTCCCTCGAGGGACTCCGACAACAAGCCATAGCCCAGAGCGCAGGGGATGCCTCGGGGGCCCACTGGATCTACTGGGACAACGGGCTGCTCTACAGTGAGCAAAAGATTGCCGAGCTGGGGGCCAGCCGGGTGCTGGTGGTCCCCCACCGATTCAGAGACTTCTTATTGAACCTGGCACACGATGTGCCTCTTGCCGGGCACCTGGGGCAGGACAAGACGTACAGCCGCCTGGTGACCCACTTCTACTGGCCGAAGATGCGGAACAACGTAGTGAACCACTGCCGGGCCTGCCCCACCTGCCAGGCCAGCGGGAAGAGCGGCCGAAAACTGAAAGTCCCCCTGCAACCCTTTCCCATCGTCACCACCCCCTTTGAGTGGGTGGGAATAGACATTGTGGGGCCCCTGGAGCCCCGGACAGCACAGGGACACCGGTTCATTCTTGTCCTGGTGGAAAAAGCCAACCGCTATCCCGAGGCCATACCTCTCCGGACCGTGACGGCGCCCGTGGTGGGCCGAGCCTTGATGGGGATCTTCTCGCGGGTGGACTTCCCCCGAGAGGTCGTCAGTGACAGGGGCACAAACTTTATCTCCAGGTACATGAAGTCCCTATGGCAACAGTGCGGGGTCACTTACAAATTCCCGACCCCCTATTACCCACAAGGGAACGGACTAGTAGAACAATTCAACCGCACCCTCAAGGGGATGATCATGGGCCTGGAAGAACCCCTACGTCGCCAATGGGACGTGCTGCTCCCGTGCCTCCTGTTCGCTTACAGGGAGGTCCCCAGAGATCCCTGGGCTTCAGTCTGTTCGAACTCTTGTATGGACACCCCGTCCGGGGCCCCCTCAGCCTGGTCAAAGAAGGGTGGGAGGTGGCCCCTCAGAAGACTCCCCCTGATGTATACAAGTACCTCTTGACCCTCCGTAACCAGACCCGGCGGTTCAGGGAACTTGCCAAGGCCAACCTCGAAGCCAGCCAAGAGGACATGAAGCGCTGGTATGATCAGTATGCCTCATCCATCGAGTTCGAGCCGGGACAACAGGTCTGGGTGATGTCCCCGGTTGAACCTTGCGCCCTCCAGGACAAATGGACGGGACCCTTCAAAGTGGTGGAGCGCAAGGGCCCCGTCACCTACCTGGTAGACATGGAGTCACCCCGAAACCCCCTACGAGTCCTTCACGCCAACCGACTCAAGCCCCACTTTGTGCGCTCTGAACTTAGCCTCCTGATGGCTACCGACAGTGGGGCTGAAGAAGACTCCGAGCCCCTCCCCGATCTCCTGAAAACACTCGAGAAAGACAGCTCCGTGGAGGGAGTCCACCTCTCCGATGCCCTGTCCCCAGCGCAACGCCAAGACTGCCAAGAACTGCTACTACAATTTGCCGACCTGTTCTCCCTCAGTCCGGGGGTCACGCCCTGGTGCCTCCACGACGTTGACACCGGGGATAGCCCCCCTATCCGACACAGGGCGTACAGGGTGCCTGATCGAGTACGCGCCTGCATCCAGTCGGAAGTCTCCAAGATGCTAGCTCTGGGAGTGATCGAGCCGTCCGACAGCCCCTGGGCCAGCCCAGTCGTGCTGGTCCCCAAGGCCGCCGCCCCGGGCGTCGCCCCGAGCTCAGGTTCTGTGTAGACTATCGGGGTCTGAACGCCGTCACCAGGACCAACGCTCACCCCATTCCACGGGCAGATGAACTGATCGACCGCATGGGGGCCGCCCGCTACCTGAGCATCTTTGATTTGACAGCGGGCTATTGGCAGATCGGACTCACTCCAGGAGCGATCCGCCTTCTCCACCCCGGATGGCCACTACCACTTCAAGGTGATGCCATTCGGAATGAAAAACGCACCCGCCACCTTCCAGAGACTAGTGAACAAAGTCTTGGCGGGTCTGGAGGAATTCAGCGCCGCCTATCTGGAAGATATTGCCGTGTACAGCCGCCACTGGGCAGAACACCTCCACCACCTCCGGGAGGTCCTGAACGCCCTCCGGCAGGCCGGGCTAACCATCAAGGCCAGCAAGTGCCAGATCGGCCAAGGGTCCGTGACCTACCTGAGGCACCAGGTGGGAAGTGGCCTGGTGGCCCCCCTCCAGCTCAAGATTGCCGCCATCCAGGCCTGGGAGCCCCCGGTCACCCAAACAGAGGTCCGAGCCTTCCTGGGGCTCACCGGGTACTACCGGCGCTTCGTAAAAGACTATGGCAGCATTGTGGGGCCCCTCACAGAACTCACGTCCAAAAAGAACCCCCAGAAAGTCAACTGGACTCCTGAATGTCAGGCGGCCTTTGAGAAACTCAAGTCCGCCATGTGCACCGCCCCCGTGCTCCAAGCCCCTGACTACAGCCGGGAATTCATAGTACAGACGGACGACTCAGATCATGGCGTTGGGGCCGTCCTCTCCCAACTCAACACCGAGGGTGTCGATCAGCCAGTGGCCTTCATCAGCCGACGCCTGCTGGCCCGAGAACAGCGCTGGAGCACCATCGAACAGGAGGCCTTCGCCGTAGTGTGGGCCCTCAAGAAACTCCGCCCCTATCTCTTCGGTACCCACTTCCGGGTGCAAACAGATCACCGACCCCTGCAATGGCTGATGCAGATGCGGGGAGAAAACCCGAAGCTGTTGCGTTGGTCCATCTCCCTGCAGGGGATGGATTTCACTGTTGAGCATCGCCCCGGCCAAGACCACGCCAACGCAGACGGCCTGTCCCTCTTCTTCCGCCTCGGCGAGGAGAGTACCCAAGAGGATGGGTGACTCTCCCTGCCTTCAGCTGGGGGGGGGGACGCATGTTGGACAGGCCTCGTGGAAGGCTCGATCCCTCCCCGCATGGCGGGTCACGGACCCCTGCTCCTCCTGTTTCCCGGACAAGAACCACCCCTGCAACCCGCCGGGTCAACACACGGCCCTTCCCCGACGGAACCCTGACTCCTGAACACCACAGTATCGGCTGGCCCGGGTCCCTTCCAGAACCCCTGTCTCCGGCCCAGCCGCCATTTTTGGACACTACACGACCAGGCCTCGTGGCCTCGGGTCGACCTCGGCCTTGGGCCCAGCCAGGCCCCGACATCGAGGCACCACCATCCACCCAGGGGGTGAAGAGACCACTTGGCAGGTCAATGGAAGGAGGAGTGTCGATCGAAACGCCAGGTTTCGATCGCCCCCAGCCTCCCTGGGCGCTGGCTCCACCCCCCTGCTGGGTGTCTGGACTCCCTCATCCCGGACCTCCCGACCTCCAAGTGCGAGGGTCCGGACATCAAAGGGCACCAGACCTATAACTGGTGCAGCTCCAGAGCAGGAAGGCAGTTGTATCCTGGAGTCGAGAGACACCGAGACAAACTCATCCTTGGAGGCCTGCTGGCGCTGCCGCGGCACATCCTTTCGTGAACCATCTTGAAGGCCTGCTGGCGCTGCCGCGGCTCCTCTCCGTGAACCATCGTGAAGGCCTGCTGGCGCTTCCGCGGCCCCTCCTTTCGTGAACCATCTTGAAGGCCTGCTGGCGCTGCCGCGGCTCCTCTCCGTGAACCATCTTGAAGGCCTGCTGGCGCTGCCGCGGCCCCTCCTTTCGTGAACCATCTTAAAGGCCTGCTGGCGCTGCCGCGGTCCCTACTTGCGAACCCACCAGCTCGAGGATTGTGAGCTCCACACCCGCTAACCCCGTACCGGACCGGTACTCAGACTGTCCCGCTACCCCTTTCCCCAAAGAGACTAGAATTGACAGGATCCTCGTGTCCTGGTCCTGCTGTACCGTCAGTTACCTTGCCTAAAGATAGATATAAAATTGTGCAGAACTCATCTCTGTGTGGTGTCTATCTGTGGGGGGGAAGTTACTTGTCTGTACGATTACCGGAGAGGGCCCTCACCAGGAGTCCTCTCCCCCCTTACTCGGCCGACCCTCCGGGTCCCCGTCTAACAGATGTCTTTTCTGATACCACAGAATATGGACTTGGGTGTAGTTATTATGGTCCTTACTCTGAAACCGCTTCTGGTCTCCGGGTCATTCTTCTGTTGAATCAGCCCTGGCTGTAGAGATGTAACCAAATTTGTATAAACTACAGGCCAGTCCCACACCTATTAGTCTGTATTCTCTGTAATTTAGTGATCATGAAGCCAGGTAGTGGAAGGTAACAGCGCTGGAGAGAGTTGCATCAATTACATTGGTTTACTTTTCCATGACAGGATAAAAAGTAAAACCTTTCTTAGAAAGTTCAGTTATTATTGAAGGAGGCAGCCAAGTTGTTGCTTGAGCGGTCCGCTTATCTTCTTATATTTTGCCATGTTAAACTAGTTTTGATGGCCCTCTTCTGGGAATGGTGAGTTGGAAAATAAGTCAAAATCTATAGAGCGTCCACCAGGACCCTAGATCAAAGGATTTGAATTGACCAGGAACTTAGGGTCGTCCAAATGACTTCAGATCTACAAAGCAAGAAATACTGAGGCAGATCACCGGGAATCTGGGTACCAGACCTTGGAACGACTTGAACCATAGTTGAAAAGCAGGGCCTAGCTACCTTCAGATCAGAAAACTTTCGACCACTGAACTCTATAGACTCGATTGTTGGATATGAGGGGTGGGTTTCTCTGTGCAGAGTTTGAGTCAAACGGCATGGGGTGCGCATACTCCATTTCGGGTTGTGCTATCAACCCTTTAAACATTTCAGTGACCCTTCTATACCTTTCAACCTAGTGCCCTAAAGCGGCTGCAAGGCAATGTTGCACCACCATGAAATACCCAAAAAATACATTCTGTTATGCCTGCACGTCCTTTGGCTGAGGTTCTACAGTCACGTCATTGGTCCAAGCTGGCTATTTCCGTCTATAAAGCTGCACAGTGCTTGTTCTCCCTCTCCCCATCTCCCACTCAGCACCACAACAGCACCACTCAGCACCACCACAGCACCACTCAGCACCACCACAGCACCACACAGCATCACTCAGCGCAACCACAGCATCACTCAGCGCAACCACAGCATCACTCAGCACCACCACAGCACCACACAGCATCACTCAGCGCAACCACAGCATCACTCAGCGCAACCACGGCATCACTCAGCGCAACCACGGCATCACTCAGTGCAACCACAGCATCACTCAGCGCAACCACAGCATCACTCAGCGCAACCACAGCATCACTCAGCGCAACCACAGCATCACTCAGCGCAACCACAGCATCACTCAGCACCACCACAGCATCACTGGTTCAAATATGTTCTTTCAATGTTTCAAGCTTTCAAGCTTTATTACGATGTTAATATTTCACTTCTGTTCTTGGATTTTCGTCACAATAAAAAAACACTGAACATAATCTTCACAAAAATTATTTACAAAATTTTAAGCTATTGACATTACAAATTAAATAAATTATTTAAGTATTAATTATTTCAAAAAATAAAATCCATTGTTATTTGTAATATCAATACATCTAAGTCACGTAAATACAAAACATGTTGCATTACAAATGCTATAGGTGTCACATTTGTGAAAGTTATAACTATTGGCATTGTAAATGACAAAGCTATTAACTTAGCTATTTTAAAAAACAACACATAAATAAAAAAAAAGTCATTTATAAGACTAATAGCTCAAACTTTCCTAATGCTTATTTGTTTTTGTTGGTGGGCGTCGACGATGTAGTACCATTTGGTGTCCTTCTGCGACGTCGACGGGCTTCCTCCAGAAGCTTCCACCTTTGGTAGCCATTTAAAAAAAATGTTTTACTTGCTCTTTCTTTTCCATAGTTCTTGTAGTTCACTTCCTTGGCGGAGGAGGGTGGGTTCGCTAGTGAATCCAGAACGTTTTTCAAGCTGCAAAACTACACCAACAGGTAAGAAACAATTTGTTTTCCAGCGGGATTCTTTCTGGATTCACTATGCTGTGCATAGACTTTGTCAAGGAAGGAAAACAGGGGAACACTACTCACTATGGAAACAGGGTAATAGTTATATAAGAAATAACAACGGTTCCTGTGGATTGATAAGATACCTTTGTAATAAAGGAGGCAAAATTGCAATATTTTAGAGAGTACCTTAATGACAGAGGGTGAAAGAAACACTAACACTGGAGAATCCATGTAACATTTTTATAAATTTGTAGACCAAAAGCAATATAAACATAATTTGAAAATCAAAAAACATTAGTGCATTGTGTCCCAAGTGAGAACGGGAATCCAAAGTTAATTGACAGTGTGAATTTCTATATATAAGGTTTCCACAATTGTTTAAGTCAACCATTAACAAGAATAATCTCTATGTAGACAGCAGCAATATGCAATGACATGCACTGTGTAATGGTTCGCTTCTTCTGTGCGTCGACGGCGTTTCGACCCTATAGTCAGTGTAGGATCTCTTCTGGACTAGCGATGAAGGGACATCTGAGGATGTAACTGGGCAATTGCTTTTC
Source organism: Lissotriton vulgaris (assembly GCF_964263255.1). Classification (NCBI taxonomy): domain Eukaryota; kingdom Metazoa; phylum Chordata; class Amphibia; order Caudata; family Salamandridae; genus Lissotriton; species Lissotriton vulgaris. The sequence continues at coordinate 888,502,145 of NC_141689.1, read as the reverse complement.
ACCTCAGGCTGGAATCCAGAAATTCAAAGCCATGCATTTCTCCTTTATGTGATTCAGATCATCATTTGCCTGCTGCATGTTTCAGCAGCATATAAAGCAGATTTTCCTCCTCGACTGGCTCAGGGATGGTCGGTGGATAAATGTCCTTGACAACTGTTTCCCCTGTAGTATCTTTTGTTTTCGGCAGGATTTTGAAAAGCTTTAAGTTTTCGTCAAAGTCTCTTTTTGTTCGCAGTAGATTTGCCATCTCTGCCTCGAGCCTTTTCCTCTTCCGTTCTATCTCGGCCGCGTGCGTCTCAGTGTCGAGATAGTTTGCCTTTGTTTTTCGGACGCCGAAACATTCGCCGAGGGTTGCTTGTGTCCCTCTTTTTTCGGCGCCGAAGTGTCATTTGTTGAGCGGCTTTCGAAGTCTTCGCCCTTTCAAGGACCTTTGCCGTTAGGGAGTCCTTATCGAAGGATCCTACGGTGTGTTTTGGCTTGGGTGCTGACTCGGTCGCCGAAAATTTCGTCACCGGGGCTCCCTTAGTATGCTTTGAGCGAATTTTTTGGGACTCTTCAGGTTTTTCGGGGTCGACTCTCCCCTTACCTCTTTCGACGTCTTCTTCTCGATGTCCACAACCAGAATATCTCTTGCCTCGTCGTGATCTGGTCCTTCGGCGACCTTCTTACAGTGCACGCATAGCTCTTACATAATGAGCTTGTAAAACAAACAAGCATTTGCAATACAATAGGTCTCGCATTAGGAAAGTTTGAGCTTTTGGTATAGTAAATGACATTTTTTATTTATGTTTTGTTTTTGAAGTAGCGAAATTAATAGCTTTGTCATTTACAATGCCAATAGTTATAACTTTCCCAAATGTGACACCTATAGCATTTGTAATGCAATGTGTTGTATTTACGTGATTTACATGTATTGATATTACAAATAACAATGGCTTAATTTTTTTTCAATAATTAATACTTAAATAAAAGTTATTGTAATTTATAATGGCAATAGCTTAAAGTTTTGTAAATAACTTTTGTGAAGATTATGTTCAGTGTATTTTATTGTGATGAAAATCCAAGAACAGAAGTGAAATATTAACATCTTTGTTACATTTGTAATAAAGCTTGAAACATTGAGAGAACATATTTGAACCAGATGTTGAATGGTTGCACAGATTGATGCTGTGGTGGCGCTGAGTGATGTTGTGATGGCGAACTAGTTATGCTGTGGCGTTCAGTGACGCTGTGGTAGGGCATAGTGATATTGTGGTGCCCGTGAGTGATGCTGTGGTGGTGCGGAGTGATGCTGTATGCTATGCTATGCTTTGTTTTGCTATCCTATGTTTTGTTTTGCTATGCTATATTTTGTTATGCTATGCTATGTTTTGTTATGCTATGCTATGCTTTGCTATGCTAGGCTTTGTTATGCTATGCTAGGCTTTGTTATGCTATGCTTTGCTTTGTTTTGCTATGCTATTATATGTTTTGTTTTGCTATGCTGTTTTGTTGTGTTTTGTTAAGCTATGCTATGTTTTGTTGTGTTTTGCCATGTTCTGTTATGCTATGTGTTGTTATGCTATGTTTTGTTATGTATGCTATGCTATGCTATGTAATGTTATGCTATGCTGTGTGAGGGAGGGTGAGGGGGTGTAAGGGTGAGGGAGTGTAAGGGTGAGGGAGTGTAAGGGTGTGGGGGTGTAAGGCTGTGGGGGTGTAAGGCTGTGGGGGTGAGGGGGTGAGAGGGTGAGTGAGGGTGTGTGAGGGGGTAAGGGGGTGTGAGGGTCTGAGGGGGTAAGGGGGTGGGTGAGGGTGAGGGTGTGTGTAATGGTGAGGGGGTGTGAGGGGGCGTAAGGGTGAGGGGGCGTAAGGGTGAGGGGAGTGAGTGGGTAGAAGGGGGTGTGTGAGGGGGTGGGTGAGGGTGTGTGAGGGTGAGGGTGTGTGAGGGTGAGGGTGTGTGAGAGGTGAGTGAGGGTGTGTGAGAGGTGAGTGAGGGTGTGTGAGAGGTGAGTGAGGGTTTGTGAGAGGTGAGTGAGGGTGTGTGAGGGTGAGGGTGAGGGGGTTTGAGGGTGAGGGGGGGCGAGGGGGTGTGAGGGCGAGTGAGGGTGAGTGAGGGTGAGTGAGGGTGTGTGAGGGTAAGTGTGTGTGAGGGTGTGTGAGGGTGTGTGTGTGTGAGGGTGAGGGGGTGTGAGGGTGAGGGTGAGTGAGGGTGTGTGAGGGTGTGTGAGGGTGTGTGACCGTTACCAAATCCATCATCCCTAGCTGGACTGCAATCATTAATGCCTCCCTACGACAGGGATCAATACCTACCTCGCTGAAAACAGGCCAAGTCCTACCCATTCAGAAAAAACTGTCGCTGGACCGAGCCTCCCCAGACAACTTCAGACCAATCTCCAAGATTCCGCTCCTGGCGAAAGTGCTGGAAAAGTGTGTTCAACTACAGCTAAGTCACCACATCAACAACTACCATCTATTCGACGACTGTCAATCAGGTTTCCGACCCGAGCACAGCACCGGAACACCATGCTCCACATCGTTGATGACGCTCTTCAAGCCCTTGACCAAGACAAAACCTGTCTCCTGATCCTCCTCGATCTATCATCGGCCTTCGACACGGTCAACCATGCGATGCTACTCGAACTCCTTAAACTCAGGATGGGATTCGAAGGCACTGTCCTCGACTGGTTCAGATCCTACCTCCAGAACCGATCTCAGAGCTTCCTAGTCAATGGCGAACTGTCCGCTCCCTCCGCTGTCACAGCGGGAGTCCCTCAGGGATCAACATTGTCCCCTACCCTCTTCAATCTCTATCTGGAACCCCTTGCTGAAGTCCTGCGCAATGCAAATATCTCCTTTTATATGTACGCTGATGACACTCAGATCTACATAAAAATCTCATCTCTGGCAGAGATCCTCACCCTGAATGAAGCCCTGAAGCTGACCGTCGGATGGCTCCCCTTCAATCAACTAAAACTTAATGCCATGAAAACTGAGTTCCTTCTAATCTCCCCACCCAAGAACAACCCCGACATCCAGACATGGATTAAAGCCATCACAGCCTTAAACTGTTCCCCGACCCTTGTGAACTCTGCAAAATCTCTGGGAATCACCTTGGATTATAACCTAAATATGCGAGACCACATCAACACAATGGCGAAATCGGCCAGATTCCACCTGAGCTACCTATGGAAATTGAAACCCTTTCTAGACACTCCGGACCTCAAACTCGCTGTCCAATCATTAGTCATCTCTCGACTGGAATACGGTTGCTCTACCCTCTCTGGCTTACCTAAGATCTCACTAGCTACCTTAAAAGCCTGCCTCAACGCAGCCGCCACACTACTTACAGGCTCAAAAAAATTCGATCACATCACTCCTCACTTGAAAGCGTTAAACTGGCTCCCCTTCGAGGCGAGGATTCACCTCAAGCTGGCATGCATCAAGCACAAGGCCCTTCACTCTAACTCCCCTGCATATCTTGCTCAGAAGCTTGTGTTATCTGGAGGAAACAGACACTCAAGATCGACCAAGGCCCTCCTACTCCGGCCTGCTCGCTTTAGGAAAATAACAACCTACAATCGGGCTTTCACTGGAGCTGCACCAAGAATATGGAACTCCCTCCCTCCCGACATTAGAAAAATCCCTTCCGTTGCTCGCTTCAAAAAAGAGGCCAAGTCCTTTCTCATGGGTAAATTCCTTGGCTAATCTCGCTCCCTCAGCCTCCTGAGAGACTGTTGCCCTATCCTGCGCCCTTGTACATCATTGTATTATACTTTGTATTATATTCATTGTATTATATTTATCCTGCTGTATAGCCTTTCATATCCCCCTGGTACAGTACCCGTCTGCTACCCTGTCCCACCTTCATCCCCATGGCTCTCTGTAAGCTCTCCTATGTACTAAGTTTTATAGTTTATCGTGTGCTATGACCCTGTATTACTCTACTGTATCTGTAAAGCGCTCTGATACCCTCACGGGTCATGTTCGCGATCTATAAAACCTTAAAATAAAATAAATAATAGTGAGGGCGAGGGGGTGTGAGGGCGAGGGGGTGTGAGGGCGAGGGGGTGTGAGGGCGAGGGGGTGTGAGGGCGAGGGGGTGTGAGGGCGAGGGGGTGTGAGGGCGAGGGGGTGTGAGGGCGAGGGGGTGTGAGGGCGAGGGGGTGTGAGGGCGAGGGGGTGTGAGGGCGAGGGGGTGTGAGGGCGAGGGGGTGTGAGGGCGAGGGGGTGTGAGGGCGAGGGGATGTGAGGGCGAGGGGATGTGAGGGCGAGGGGATGTGAGGGCGAGGGGATGTGAGGGCGAGGGGGTGTGGGGGCGAGGGGGTGTGGGGCGAGGGGGTGTGGGGCGAGGGGGTGTGGGGCGAGGGGGTGTGGGGCGAGGGGGTGTGGGGCGAGGGGGTGTGGGGCGAGGGGGTGTGAGGTGAGGGGGTGTGAGGGTGAGGGGGTGTGAGGGGGGTGAGGTGGGTGAGAGGGGGTGGGGGTGAGAGGGTGTGAGGGTGTGAGGGGGAGGGGATGTGAGGGGGAGGGTGTGAGAATGTGAGAGGGTGTGAGGGTGACGGGAGTGAGGGTGACGGGAGTGAGGGTGACGGGGGTGAGTGTGACGGGGGTGAGTGTGACGGGGGTGAGGGTGACGGGGGTGAGGGTGACGGGGGTGAGGGTGACGGGGGTGAGGGTGACGGGGGTGAGGGTGACGGGGGTGAGGGTGACGGGGGTGAGGGTGACGGGGGTGAGGGTGACGGGGGTGAGGGTGACGGGGGTGAGGGTGACGGGGGTGAGGGTGACGGGGGTGAGGGTGACGGGGGTGAGGGTGACGGGGGTGAGGGTGACGGGGGTGAGGGTGACGGGGGGGAGGGTGACGGGGGGGAGGGTGACGGGGGGGAGGGTGACGGGGGTGAGGGTGACGGGGGTGAGGGTGACGGGGTGAGGGTGACGGGGTGAGGGTGACGGGGGTGAGGGGGTGTGATGGTATGTGGATGTGAGGTGAGGGGGTGTGAGGTGAGGGGGTGTGAGGTGAGGGGGTGTGAGGGGGTGAGGGGGTGGGTGAGGGTGCGAGATGGTGAGGGGGTGAGAGGGGTTGTGAGGTGAGGGTGTACGAGGATGAGGGGGTATGAGGGTGAGGATGAGGGGGTGTGAGGGTGAGGATGAGGGGGTGTGAGGGTAAGGGTGAGCGGGTGTGAGGGTAGGAGTGAGGGGGTGAGGGTGTGTGAAGGTGAGGGGGGATGAGGGGGTGGGTGAGGGGTTGTGTGAGGGTGAGGGGGTGGGTGAGGGTGGGTGTGGGTGGGTGAGAGTTGTGTGTGAGGGTGAGAGTGTGCGCGAGGGTGAGTGTGTGCGTGAGGGTGGGTGGGTGAGGGTGAAAGGGTGAGTCAGGGGGTGGGTGAGGGGGTGTGTGAGGGGGTGTGAGGGTGAGGGGTTTGGGGGTGAAGGAGGGTGAGGGGATGTGAGGGTGAGGGGATGTGAGGGTGAGGGGATGTGAGGGTGAGGGGATGTGAGGGTGAGGGGATGTGAGGGTGAGGGGATGTGAGGGTGAGGGGATGTGAGGGTGAGGGGATGTGAGGGTGAAGGTGTGAGGGAGGGTGAAGGTGTGAGGGAGGGTGAGGGGATGTGAGGGTGAGGGGATGTGAGGGTGAGGGGATGTGAGGGTGAGGGGATGTGAGGGTGAGGGGATGTGAGGGTGAGGGGATGTGAGGGTGAGGGGATGTGAGGGTGAGGGGATGTGAGGGTGAGGGGATGTGAGGGTGAGGGGATGTGAGGGTGAGGGGATGTGAGGGTGAGGGGATGTGAGGGTGAGGGGATGTGAGGGTGAGGGGATGTGAGGGTGAGGGGATGTGAGGATTTGTGAGGGTGAGAGGGTGTGTGAGGGTGTGAGGGTGAGAGGGTGGGTGAGGGTGAGAGGGAGGGTGAGAGGGAGGGTGAGGGTGAGAGGGTGGGTGAGGGTGAGAGGGTGTGAGGGTGTGAGGGTGAGAGGGTGGGTGAGAGGGTGTGAGGGTGAGAGGGTGGGTGAGAGGGTGTGAGGGTGAGAGGGTGAGAGGGTGAGAGGGTGGGTGAGGGGGCGTGTGAGGGTGAGGGGGCGTGTGAGGGTGAGCGGGAGGGTGAGAGGGTGGGTGAGGGTGAGAGGATGAGAGGGTGTGAGAGTGAGGGGGTGGGTGAGGGGGTGTGTGGGGGTGAGGGTGAGTGAGGGGGTGAGGGTGAGTGAGGGGGTGAGGGTGAGTGAGGGGGTGAGGGTGAGTGAGGATCTGTGTGAGGGTGAGGATGAGGGGGTGTGAGGGTGAGGGGGTGTGAGGGGGATGTGAGGGTGAGGGGGGTGTGAGAGGGGTGTGAGGGTGAGGGGGTGAGTGTGGGTGGGTGAGGGGGTGTGAGGGTGAGTGAGGGAGTGTGAGGGGGAGGGTCCGAAGTAAATGGTGGCAGGGCAGATATCATAAGAGAGAAGAGACTGCGTTGGTCAGTTTCAGAATCAGAAGGGGCAGAGTCAGCACAGTCTGCGAGGGATCAACGTGTCGTGTAGAGGCAAAGCATTGTGGATGTAGCATTGCCGCTAGCAAGTTGAGTGTTTTCAAGCTGAGTGTCCCATGAGAGATGGCAACACAGCAACAGCATTTGAGGAGCAAGGCTACTGTAAACAAGCACAGTAGGCTTTCACTTTCGTCCAGAAAAAAAACCGAGAAAGGTGCAGAGAACGCCGAACAAAACACGGCTTCCCCGCGAAATGGATGCAAAAAAACGAATAGTTTCTTACCTGTCGGTATAGTTTTGCAGCTTGAAGATCTTTCTGGTTTCACTATGCTGTGCATATTCCGCAATCTGGTGGTTGGGTCCGGAATCGTAGACTTTTTTCTCTTTTTTTTTTTTTGTAGCCCAGGTGGGCGTCGACGTCCCACCTTCTGGTGTACCTTCGGTGACGTCGGCATGCTTCCGGCGGAAGCTACCACCCTTGGGCTCCATCTTCGGATTCTTTTTTCTGTCTCTTTTTGTCTTTTCTGCTTGTAGTGAATCCATGGCTATGAATTGTTAATCCTCTATTTTTTTTTCTTTTTTTTTAACGTGATTCTTTTCCGTATCTTGCAAGCTTCAACTTTCTTTCCTTTTCTATGCATTTCCACCTTCTTTTCCAGCCTCATCTTTCTGGCGGAGGCGGGTGGGTTCGCTAGTGAATCCAGAAAGATCTTCAAGCTGCAAAACTACACCAACAGGTAAGAAACTATTCGTTTTGCAGCGTGAATCTTTCTGGATTCACTATGCTGTGCATAGATTTTGTAGCGGTTTTTGTTACTTTTGTGGCGGCTGGGTGGGAGATGAGCGTTGGTTGTTGAAAATATGTTGAAGCACCTTTTGTCCTACTTGTGCTTCCTTGTTCATTTGAACATCCACGCAACAGTGCTTAGTGAACGTGTGCACTGAAGCCCATGTTGCCGCCAGGCATATGTCCTGAATTGGTGTGTTGGCCAGAAAGGCAATTGTTGCTCCTTTCTTCCTGGTAGAGTGGGCCTGTGCCCCTCCTGTTAGCTGCAGGCCCGCTTGCTTGTGGCAGAATTGTATAGTCTGTGCGATCCATCTAAGTACGGTGTTTTTGGTCACTGGTTTACCCATGTAACTGTTTTGTCTTCCTGTGTCCTTTCAATGTAGTGCATCACTGCCCTTCTTGCGTCTAGAGTGTGGAGTGCTCTCTCAGCGCTTGTAGTGGGGTTTTGGAAGAAGCTAGGGTTCTGAATACTTTGATTCATGTGGAACCTGGACAGCACCTTCGGCATGAAGTGTGGGTCCGTTCTCATTACGACCCTGTCACTGTGTATCTGAATGTAGGGTTCCTGTAGTGTTAGAGCCTGTAGCTCGCTCACTCTCCGTAGCAATGTGATTGCTACCAGAAAGGCAGTTTTCATAGTCAGCATTTACAGTGATGCTTTGTGGATAGGTTCGAAAGGCGCTTTCATGAGCTCTGTCAGTACTACATTCAGGTTCCAAGCCGGTGGTGGCATTCTTTTTGGTGGCGCTATTCTTTTAGCCCCTTCCAAGAATCTTTTCACGACCTGAGATGTGAAAAAGCTTCTCGCTGTTTCTCCTCTTGTGTATGCCACAATCGCTGCCAGGTGTACCCTTCGCGAGGATGAGCTTAGTTTAGCCTTTATTAGGTGCGTGAGGTACCTTAGCACCGTAGATTCCCTTGTCAGTTTTCTGTGTAGTTTTTTCTTGCGACACCAATGAGTGAATCTTTCCCATCTTGCCCCATAGCATTTGCGTGTGCTGGGCCTTCTTGCCTCTCGCAGCACTCTCAGGGTGCTCTCTGGTAGTTTTAGATGTGCGAACTCTAAGTCCTCAGGAGCCAGGCTGAGAGGTTGAGGCTCTCCGGCTCTGGGTGTAGAACTTCTCAGTTTTCCATAGAGAGTAGGTCTCTTCTTTTTGAGAACTTGTGGGGGGGCCCCTGCGCCATCTCCATTATCTGAGAGTACCAGGTCTGCCTGGCCCGTTGTGGTGCCACCAGGATCAGCGTCATGTTGCTTGTCATGCATTTGTTCAGAACCCTGGGGATCAGTGGTATCGGGGGAAAAGCTAGGCCAAGGTCTTTGACCAGCTTATCCATAGGGCATTCCCCTGTGATAGTGCCTCTGGTTGCCTGGATGCAAAGTATTGGCATTTTGCATTCCGGCTTGTTGCAAATAGGTCTATTGTCGGAGTGCCCCACCTCCTGAATAGTTTCTCTGTCTCCTGTATATTGAGTTCCCACTCGTGGGATGCTGAAGTCTGCCTGCTGAGCCAATCCGCTTCTACATTGTCCTTGGCAGGTGTATGGCTAGCAGGTCTATTTTGAGTGGTATTGCCCATCTCCAGATTTCCTGTGCCAAGCTTGACAGGGGGAATGATTGAGTTCCCCCTTGTTTGTTTATGTAAAACATCGTTGTGGTGTTGTCTGTTTGTATCAGCACCTTCTGGCTGTACAGGTGTTTCTGGAAGGCCTTAAGTGCTAGCAACACTGTTTTCAGTTCCAGATAATTGATGTGTCTGACCGCATCTGTAGGGCTCCACAGGCCCCTCACTCTGAGCGTGTTCATGTGTGCGCCCCACCCCTTCTGGGATGAGTCTGTGGTAATGGTCACTGTTGGGTCCGGTGGTGTTAGAGGTTTCCCTACTGTTATCCTTTCCTTGGTCCACCACCTTATTTCTTCCTGCACCCTGTGCGTTATAACCACTAGATCCTCCCAACTTCCTGTAGCTTGTGACCATTGCTGTTGTAGCCACTCTTGGAGCGGTCTCATCTGTAGGCGTACATTGGGGACCAGGTGTATGCACGACGCCATCATCCCCAAGATCTTGCTCACTGTCCTCACTGTCAGAGCTCGCCCCTTCTGGTAGTGACGTTTCTCCCTCAGTAGGCTGAGTGTTCTCTTTTCGCTGGGTGACACCCTGCATTGGACGGTGTCGATTTGAGCACCCAAGAAGATCTTCACCTGCTCCGGTTCCATTGAACATTTTCCCCAGTGCATGGAGAAACCCAGGCCTGTTAGCGTTCTCGTAACTTGCTGTGCGTGATCTTTGCATGTCCTGTACGAGCTTGCCTTTACGAGCCAGTCGTCTAGGTAGGGGTACACGTGTATCCCCTCCCTTCGCAGATGCGCGGCCACTGCCGCGAGGCATTTGGTGAACACCCTTGGTGCGGATTTTAGACCGAAGGCCAGGGTTGTGAACTGGTAGTGATCGTTGTTCACTGTGAACCTTAGCATGTGCTTGTGCTGCCTGTTCATGGGGATGTGCAGGTACGCATCCTTGAGGTCTATGATGGACAAGAAGTCCCCGGCCTTTATCTGTGGGATGACTTAGTGCAGGGACGTCATCTTGAATTTTTGGGTCTTTACATATTTGTTTAGGAACCGTAAGTCCAGGATGGGTCTTAAGCTTTCGTCCACTTTCGGTACCAGGAAGTAGTTTGAGTACACTCCTCTGTTCCGTTCTTTGAATGGGACTGTTTTGATGGCCTCTTTGAGGAGTAGTTCTTGGGCTTCCTTTTGGAGCAGTCGCAGCTCTGTTCCCGAGTGCTCTCTTCTCTTTGGCTTTCTGTTTGGTGGATTCTTTAGCAGCTCTATGCAGTATCCGAACTGCATGATGTTCAGTATCCACTTGTCTGTGGTGATTTTTCTCCACCCCTGTCAAAAAATCTTAGCCTGCCTCCTACTGGAGTTATATGGTCTTTTGTGTCCTGTCCGTGTATCCCTCTCCTCTTTGTTCTTCCGTGCTCTTCCCCCAGGGGGTTTGGGTGGGTGAGCACCTTTTCTCGTGAGCAGTCACTTAGAGGGGGGTTGTTCACTGCCTCCTCTTCTTTGTCCTCGTCCGTTTCCTCTTGATCGAAAGGACTGGCCCCTGTTCTGGTAGTTCCAGTTTTGCCTCTGCTGGCCCTGGTGACATTGGTTGTCACTCTGTTGTCCCTGGTGGAACGCCTAGTGTGACTCTCCTCGCTGGCTTCCACCTCTGCCGATTGACCTCCGCGTAGGAGTGCCCCTTCTCATCCCCCTGAATTGCAGGGCCCCCTTGCTGTCTCGTTGTCCTTCAGTTGTGTGAGCTTCTCATCAACTGGGGCTCCGAACAGTGTTTCACCATTGAAGGGTGTGTTCAGGATGTTGTTCTGCACCTCAGCCTTGAAACCTGAGATCCTGAGTCAGGCTTGCCTTCTCTCTGGGATGCCTATAGCCATCAATCTGCAGGATGTTTCAGCCCCATCCAAGGCTGTCTTCAGGCACGAGTTTGCAATGCTTTTCCCTTCTTCCACAAGGTGTGATGCCCTCTCACGGTATTGTTCCGGGAGGTACTTGAGCAATTGCCCCATCTCATCCCAATGTTAGTATTGATGTCTGTTTAGGAGGGCGTTTGAGTTCGCCATCCGCCAGTGCGTTGCGGCATTCCTCTCTATTTTCCTCCCAGTTAGGTCCATCCTCCTGCTTTCCTTGTCAGGTGGAGGCCCAGATGTTGTTGGGACGTTGGCCCTTCTTCTGGCCGTCGCAGCGATAATAGAATCTGCTGTGACGGGCCCCTTGATATAAGCCGGGTCCTGTGAGGAGAATTTGTATTTCTTTTCCGTCCTCTGCGTTACTGATCTGCATGTAGCCGGGTCCTTGAAGGCTTCCTTCCCCTGGTCTGTGATACTTTTCAGCATGGGAAGGAATTGGCTTCTTGTCTGTGTGGGGTGCAATGTTTCTAGCTGGAAATCTGCTTTTGGCTTTTCCTCCTCTAGCTTAACCCCATAAGCTGCTGCTGCCTTCCTGACGACCTCGTTGTATGCCCCGATGTCATCCGGTGGCGAAGGCCTCGACGGATATGTCTCCATCGCCTCCTCTGGGTTTTCTGCCTCGATGTCCTGCCACTCCTGGTCTTGGGCCGACGAGGAACCCGAGCCGAAGCTTGACTGCTGGTCCCCGTAATCACCTTCATTGTAATAGAGGTCCTCTTCCTCTTCGTGCTCCGAGAGCTCCGGAGTTTTCGGCGGCTCTTCAACATCGAACTCCTCCTGTTCTGCGCCTTGGGACCCTCCGGGTAAGTAGTGCGCTATATAAATGCCTATACATTTACATTTACATTCTGTCACCTCAGCGACGGACGTTGCTGGCCTCGAGGGAATCTTGTAACTTCTCATTCTTTCGTCGAAGTCTTTCTTTCTCTGGAGGATGTTCTCCATTTCAGCCTCGAGCCTTCTTTTCTTTCTCAGCATCTCTGCGGCCTGGTCGTCGTCGAGCGTTTTGGCCGCTCTATTCTGCGGCGTCGTCGACGTCGAAGCTTTCTTCAGCTCCTTTTCCTTCGAAGTCGAAGACCCTTTTTCGGGGGCTTGCTTCGACGACCTTTGCTTTTCGCCGGTCTTCGGCCTCCGGGAGTCCTTGTCGAAGGATCCGTTGGGCTCTTTTTCAGAGGATGCAGCTTCGTCCGTCGAACTTTACGGCGCCCGTGCTCCTTTCGAGGCTTTGGACTCTGCCTTTTGAGGGTCCGCCTCTGGCTTTCGAGGCCCTGAGGGAGTTTTCGGGGTCGTAGACTCTCCTACCTTGTCAGGCGTTTTCTTATCGGTCTCTGTGACCGTGAAGTCATCTGGACCTTCGGCGATGTTGTCCTAGTCGTCGGTGGAGAGGCCCAGTTCGTAAAGCGTCGGGGCCTGGCCCTTGCCCTGCATCGTGTGATGAGCTGTCCTCTGCTTCTCTCGAACTCGGAGTGCCTTCGGCTTGAAGACGGAGCAGGCGTTGCAGTCTCTGCTCTCGTGGTCGATAGGCCGGCAGAGGTTGCAGACCGGGTGTTGGTCCTTCTGCGCGAACTTGTGGTGGCAACATTTGCAGAATTTAAATGGAGTCTTGTTCATCCCTGCGCTCAGGGGGCCCCCTGTATGCGCATTCCTCCAAGGACGTCGAAGATCTCGATGTTCTTCTCTTTCTTCGTCGTCTCCTCTCTGATGGTCTTCTTCTCCCTATCTTTTCCAGTCTTTACCGTCGAATAGTAGTTGTATTTTCTCCTTTTTTCCTCCAAAACCTCTGGAGCTTCACGCGACGATCCAGACCCAACGGCGGAAAAAAGAATCTGAAGATGGCGCCCAAGGATGGTAGCTTCCGCCGGAAGCATGCCGACGTCACCGAAGGTACACCAGAAGGTGGGACGTCGACGCCCACCTGGGCTACAAAAAAAAAAAAAAAAAAAAAAGAAAAAAGACTACGATTCCGGACCCAACCACCAGATTGCGGAATATGCACAGCATAGTGAATCCAGAAAGATTCACGCTGCAAAACAAGCTCTCGGCATTGCTGTGGCAGGGGGGGCGGGGGAGCGGCTTGGGAGCAGATTCCTTTGAAGTCTGATGCCGAGGCTCAGACAAATGAGGGTGTGCGAGCGGCTTCCTTTGAAGTCTGATGCCGAGGCCGATGGTGTTTGATACGCACGCGCCTGCCTCACACGCCAGCCTCACATGAACCGTACGCGATCCGCAGGCTAGGTAGACTTTTCGGACTGCTTACTATAACCTCGCCTATTCAATCCCTAACGGGATAGAATAGTCGAGACCTAAAAAGCATGCGACCAATTCATAGTTCAGCCCAAGCACTAGTGAAGTGATAAGCTGAATGTCTTTGTTTGATCGTTGGCTCTGGCATCAAGGTGTTAAGCGCACGCTAAACCCAGCCAAGATGAGACTTGAACAAAAGATGTGCTGATGGCCTTTTAAGTGAGGCATGCGAGTTGGGCCCAGCTAGAGCTGAAAGTAAGAGGCCTCTCTCACTACTTGCAGGTTGCTGCTTGGACTACAAAGCATGCAAAATGCAGATGCCGCTGTATGTGTCCCAGTGATGGCAAACTGCACAGGGACAGAATCAGAACATTTACCCTAGGCCGGACAAAATCTGTCTTTATTGAATCTTGAAGAACCCACTTCATTTTCAGCGCTGAAGGTAATATAAAAAAAAGGGCTAAGAAAAGAAACTGTAAATGGGTAAAATAAAAAGCAAGAGGGAAAGAAGCAGGAAGGAAATAAAAGATATCAAAGTGAGAGGAAATATAACGCGACATGGAAAAATAGGCATCTTGTGTTAAACAAGAGAAGATAGAATAAAGTGAAAAGCAATGGTCTAAAACAACAAAAGGAAAACACATAAGTGGAGCATGCAGAACATTTTAAAGGTGAAGGAGAAAACAAATCAAGGTAGGAGATGAGAGAGAAGGTGGAACAAAAAAAAAGAAAAAGTGTAAAAGCAGAGAAAGAGGCAGAGTAAACATGTGGTATGAAATAAGAGATGTATGAAAAATTATGTGAGAGAAAACATGGTGTGAAAGAACAGAGTGGGAATTAGATAAAGAAAAAGTGAGAGAGAAAACATTTTTGGAACCTGGAAAATGATAAAAGAAAAAAAAACAGATAGGAGAGAAAGTTCAGAAAGACTGAAAATTCAAAGTGCAAAACAAGAGAAGATAGAAAAAGTGAAAGAAAAATAATGTGTGGCAGCAGACAGAAGATGGACAAGGAAACTGATGTGAAGTAAGAAAGACTGTGGTGAAAGAAGAAGAATAAGATAAAAAGGACCAATCAAATGTGGGAAATAAGGAAAGTGTAAATGAGAGAATTAGAATGGACTTGGAGAAAGACCCAGATTTATTCAAATTTTTGCAATGCTGCACGCAAATCAGCACTGTACTTTTTTGTAAATGGGAAAAAATAGTACTGCAGCATATCTATGAATCAACATCCGCTGATGACATCATGGGTGATAAAACCACAAAAGCCCGATTTAGCACTATACCAGGGTGCACAGGCCGTAATTCAGTGCTTTCTTGTGTTACATCTATCATCAAAAAGAAAACCAGAGAATATTAACCAAAGCCATAGGGTGGCTCAAAAAAATAAAGATGTAACTTCATCAAAAAGTACACGTATCACGTCTGGTAAAATAGTGCAATGTCATTTAACCTGACGCATGTGCATTGTTTGCACTGGTTTACACTGGCATACGTTGTGCTTCTCTGCGTCACTTTATTTTATGTGGTTCTGGGATGGAATCCTAGGGGAGATTTTGCTGTTCTCGCCCAGTGATGCTCCCTTTCCATGGATTATCATGGGTTTGGCGCTATACAACAGCGTTTAATTTGGCTATGGGGACATGAAAAATGAAGTCTTTATTAAAAGGTTTAAAGTGGGAGAAAACAAATGAAGACAATGTGTGAAAGAGGGAATCTAGACAGAAGCTTGAGAAGTGACAAATAAACAAAAGGAGTATGGAGGAGCAAGAAATAGAGGGAGAAGTGGGAAAAACAAGTAGGCGGTGAAATGGGCATGCAAGAGGGAGAGAGGTCGGAAATAAAATGAGAGAGGACAAGTGAGAAATAGAGAAAACGAGCACGCGACTCAATTGTCAAGGTAACAACAAGCCCGGGAGTGGCGAGTGTGTGCGCAGTCTGCTCTTTTTGGAAGCACATACTCGTTCTTGTGGCGCACCGCTGCTCGCTCCCCCAAGGTAGATGGTTCCACAAGCACGAGTATGTGCTTCCAAAAAAGAGCAGAGCGACGGCTAAAGGTCCTCCTATGCAACGAATGCGTGCTGCGTAGGCGAGACCTAAAAAAGGAGAAAAAAAAAAAAGAGTAGAAATACTACAATTCCAGACTCATCCACTAGATGGACGAATAATGCACCGCATAGTGAATCCAGAAAGATTCACGCTGCAAAACAATGTTTCCTGGCCGTATAGAAAGATACCACCTGCATCTGCTTATTACGCAACGGACTTCAAGACCATTTTGGTTTCATACTATACCGTGATCAAGTTGAAATCACTACCTTTGACATATTTGATGCCCTACAATGTAGGATTTGTTGGGCATCCCTTGGTTTTTCATCCATGATCCAAGATTACTTTGTTTTCATTTGCATTGTTGCCAAGAACACTATTTTTCTCAGGTGGCGTTAAAATGCAGTAAATTTCACATTCACGGAATTTGGTAGAAAGTCATACGTTATATGCTATTCAAGAATCCACCAAGCAGCTGCCTGAAAGCCAGGTTTATTTTGTAGATGTTTTTGATTAAAAAGGAGAGGACAGGCCTCCAAACAAAAATGAAACATTGGGTCTCATGTGACTTGAAGTCAAGAGGGGATGTTTGTGACAGGAAGCATTACCCAATTCATTTTACTTTTCAGAGAAGAGACCTAGTGAGATCTTTCCGTGCACTCTCATGTAGAAGTGTCAGAAAGAGTCTAGCAGCCATGCTGAATTGGGTGAGATATTGTCCCCATCTCGGGCGATGTCCAGGAATAAAGGGGAGTTCTACTCACCATCAAAGTTAGTCAATTCAGATTTTCAAGGAAGGCAGTTGCAGCTCCCAGGAGTGGTCTTGGGGCAGTTAGGCAGTTAAACGGAGCTCTCCAGACAGTTGGGGAGTCTTCAACTAAACTTTCAACACAACTTTAGAAGTTACATGGTGTTCAGGAACAAGAAAAATCTAAAATAGTAAAGTTACCTTTAAACACTTCTTAAGTGACTAGAGCATTGAAACCCTAACTTGGTAACATTGAAACACTTATCAAAGGTTCAAGTTTTTGAGAAGAGGAGAAACAATCAAGAACACTTTCACAAAAACATATCTGGAATGTTCAGGAGTCTTGAGAGTACGGTCTCGCATTTTTGAGGATGTCTGATCCAAGATTAATGCTAACCTTCTGATCCACAGGAATGGTATGTTAATTAAAACTGGGATACTCAAGAGAAGTTCAACTGGAAAATTAACGAGGTGGGTAAATATAAATCCCAATCAAGTAGAGAAATTATGGCAGATAATTTGAGGAGTTTCAAAAGTGTTCTGAGAATAACTGCTGTAGGTGGCCGAGTGTTCCCACCACCTCATTCCCAATCCCCTCCCACCCCCTCCATACCCCGCAAGGTATTCACATCTTAGCGATGAGTCTACATGATCTGTGGATTGGGTGGTATTAGCACCTTTCTGCTTCATGATATGTACAAGTTCCGAGAATAGAGTGGACAAGTGATCATTTTCTTTACTCAAAATAACAGCATCTATTACTGGGAGTCCCTTTCCTACCCCCTTCCCTCAAAAGTTCAGGGAGTGTACCATGATGCTGCTGATGAGAGTGGTGAGTGGTTACATTGTACTCCCACATAAGTATTCAGGTCTCAATATCCCATATAGGTAAACTGTTGGAATAAATCAGTGCTGTCCAAACTACAGAAGAAAATGTACTGATGGGGATCAACCAGGCTTTTGTCCTGGGGGTGTCATCAACCTGATGGATTAGGAAGTAGCACTGATGACAGAGGTGTCAGACTGATGATTGTGTTCGGATTATCAGCCACTTTTGACCAATAGCCCATTCAGCTCTCTGGAAGCAAACGTCTCTTCTGGATTAAACCAAAGCCTATATTTCATGGGGATCTGGAATGACTGCAGTTCTGCCTTTCTCCTTTCCACTATCCGGATCCCGGTAGCGATGGGTAGGCACAACAGCTTTGACCAAGGCCTCGAGTACCAGTAAACCCTTTTGGTTCTCCCCCTTGAAGTCATACCTACCGGGTATTGTTGACACCCGTACTCCTTGACCTTTAGGCAAGAGCAGTCCAATTCAGGTAGTACAACAGGAAGTAAAATGTATTATTGGTTGACACTTTACTAGGTCATTCCTTTGCAATAGATGTAAATTATTAGGTCCTGAAGAATCGCAGCATATTTGCATAAGCGAGAAACATGTCGACCTCACGATACGAATTGTAGTCCTAGATCATGATGCGGAATCCTAATTTCTGGCGACCATAGGCTACCCACTGTTTTAATATATAGCATGGGAACCACCAGAATAAATTGATCTCCGGTACCTCGTGCTATATTTTAATTCACCTCCCTACACTATCCATTCTCTTCCTGGCCCCTCACTTGCACTTCACCCACAGGCTGTTGGAAAAAGATCTCCGATAAAGAGCCCCTCTTTGAGGTGAGCCCGTAGGGCATTGCACCGCCTGCCCTACGAGGAGCCACCGCCAATGATGAAGCATGACACTCGCAAGAGTGTGTGAGGCCATTAATTCCAACAAATTGGATACCCAGGGTAGCCCTCCACAGAGCACTACCCTTTCTTCTTCTCCCCTTATTGACCGTACGCTTCCTCTTCTTCCTCAGGAACAGCCGAGTCCGTTTTTGTTAGTCATTGCTCTTAGCTAAGGTGCCCGATAAGAATATACCATTCCTCTTTAATCTTAACATGCAACCCATTGCAATAGTACTTCATCAAGCAGTGGTATGCTTACGTGGAAGATATTCCGCTTATATTCGGTCTGCTACACACAATGGCTCAAACTCCCCTGGACAAGCCATGTGCACATCAAACATTCTAAAAACTCAGCTATAATAATAAGTAATCTCTATTTTGTTGTTTATTATAGGTTTTGTGCTTAGCACCAAGAAGCTAAGCAATGAAGAACTCTACAAATAAAATCACATAACTCTCTGGGAAAGGAAAGGTAAAAAACATTAAAAATCAAAAACAGATCTTCAACCGCCCTATTTTCCACCACCTTTCTGGAGATGGAGGGTCTCTGATTTCTATAAAACTATCATCAATTCAATACTGTCAAAAGTAAAGACCTCCTCAACCAACAAAATAATCAAGCCTGAAGTACTCATACTGTACAATTATGAATTTGCAAATGCTTAGCAAAAGAGCACATGCGCATATTTCCCATGAGAAAAATATTTTTCCAAGTGGAGATACTCCTTTTCAAATTTTTTAATTGTAAATGGGAATTTGCACTTGCATTCATTATATTTTGTACACATTATTTGAGCTTTGGAAATGCCTACGACTTTGTGAATCAGGACTATAACAGTTCCAGTGTGGGCTACGTCAGACAAACACTACAGAAGTTACAAAGTTTCAGTATTCAAAGAATTTGAAAAAGTAAAAGAACTGCAAAAAATAGAACACTTATCAATTTCAAGACGCCATGAGACTAGGTTCATAATTAACAGCAAGAAGTATACCACTAAGATCTTTAAATCCATGTTTTACAGTTTCAGAACATGCCAGACTGGAAAGAGAAAATGCACTTTATAATAGAAATACAGGAGACCAAAGAAAATGTGATCTTGACTAGAAAAAGCAGCCTACTTTTAACATGGCACTCTGTCAGTTGAACGGCACAAAAAACAGATGTTTGGCATACAAAATAAGACACAAATACCATGGACTCAAACAGGGGAAGGTTTTGTCTACTAATTATATTAAGTACTGATAGAGAACACAGAGGCTGGTGTACTTCACAGTAAAAGATTGTAGTTTGTCAACTTGCATACCAAATCTAACATTTGGCAGTAGAGCCATTTTCTACAACAGATATTGTATGACTGACCACGACACTACCCCTAAGGCCTGTTCATGAGAGCCGAGTTCTGGAGAAGTGTGGCTCACTGGTTAGAGGAGGCAGACCTGGAAGCAGAGGTCAGCCCGGGACCAGGGTTCAATTCCCGGCTCGGCGGGGTCTTGAGTCCTAAAATGTCCATGGACTCGACAATTCTCGCTCCGGTGCCTACTCGATTCACGGGTTCACACTCTGCGACTCTGGGCAATAGCTTGCTTAATCTCCACAACGGCCCCTCGCGGCGGGATGCCTGGCTTTCACCTTGCGGATACCCTGCTGGGGTTATCTCACAGGGGAATACCAGGACGGGTTCCCTAAGCAAGCGCTTAGAGACCGGTTGGTGATTTGCGCTATATAATTTTCTGTACATTCACATAAAACAGTGGTCAGGGTTTAAGTTGGTGTGGGTATAGCTACTCGTGGCTAGGTGAGAAATAAGCCTCTTATGAACACCTGACTGAGCCAGTGGAAGATTAAAGAAGAGTCCTTTGGTCATCTTCACTATCCATCAATCGCAGATAACAGCCGGCAATTATTGTCACAGCACCAGAGTACTGTGCCCACATATTCAACAGTTCTGTGCTACTGGATGGAGAGATCATTTATGAGTAAGCACTGTTAAAAAGCTGATAATGTGTAATACCGGTTGGCTCTCATGAAGTGCTCTGTACAGGTAAATAAATATATGTCCAAATCCAGGTTGTAGATTTAGATGTGTGGGCTTTGGAATTCTTGTGATTAACCTAAACTTTGCAAATCTACTCAAACAGTAAAAGGAAACCACAGAGGAGCAGCTTGACACTTTAAAAATATGTTTATGCATAGGTCCCAATATGTTTACAAATTATATTGTCACAAAAAATGAAAATGTTATTTGAAAACATGGAAAGTCAAACACAGAGGTTCATCACCACAAAAAACAGTGGCATATCAAGAAAACAGAATATTTTACAGAATAAGTTTCCAATTTGGATGATATAAACCATACCTTTGGGGTCCCATGCCAAACGCAGTGCATGGCTACTCTGGCACCATCATGGGTGTGTGCTAAATAGATCACAGCTTCTCTGATGGCTTCAATCATTTCCTGGTAAAAATAAAATTGCACCAAAAATACATAAACAATAATACCCAATATTTACAATACAGTTCAGACAATACAATGAAGCCTACAGATACATTAAGAAACTAGATCACAATGTTCACATGCAACAAAATAATTGCTACAGATAATGAGAAACAAAACGTAAGTAATAGAGATCCATTGGGAGTCTATAGGAGTGTAACACCCACACAGTTTATTCAAAGTTTCCCCCTCCCCACTGGAGGGGGTTATGAGAATTGGATTTGTATATGTCACATTCAAGAGAGAACTGCGGATTATTTTAAGGTGTCTAGATGCAGGTTTGTGTCATGGTATGTTACCGCCCGTTGCAGAATGAAACCCTTGTGCAGTAATCCAAACGGATTACTGTACAATAATTGGAGGATGAAAGAATGTAGATCCCTTGCTAGTTTAGGTAACCGGGGGTGGTTCTCTGCTCAGCGGAGTGACGGATCATCTATTGTGCTTGTGATACACCCTCTCATGATAGTGAGGCCAGTTTAGCTGGTCAGAGCATAGTGTTTAAGATGGTTATGTATGAATTGGAAGTAGAAATCGCCCAGCAATGGTTACCTTTGGCTGCCGATCAACATTAGGGAAGTGGATATCCTTTTCAACTGAGCTAGATACAGCTACAGAGATCGCTTCTCCCAGTTTATCTACAAGCAAGTAATTCAGCTAATAAGAAACAAAGCAAGGAGGACTCCTGGAGCATGCATGCATCCCCCTAGGCTTTAATCACTTGATCAGTCCTGTGAGTGTAATCATTTGTGAGACACAGATACTGTTAAATGTGCAAGCCATTTACAGCTTCAAATATGTAAGTTCTGGTCTGGCCTGGCAAAACTGTATCCCAGCATAGTGTCCATGAGCCCCACATCACCCTGTCTGCTGATGTACAGTGATGCTGTTTAACAGGACATAAATGCTGCTCACAGAGATAGATAGGAGAAATAACACAGCTTGAGAACATTTATGGTCTGAGGAAGATCAAAGGATCCATGTCATCACCCAGATGGGCACCTCAGCCCAGCAAGGAGGTAACCATGACCAGAGCAGTCTGAGCCTGCCGAGGGCTGAAAAGATAACCAACCAAAAGGTTGGAGGGGTACATCCACAAGTTCAAAAACAGGTGACCATAGTTGACTCTTCTGATGTTAGAGCCACTGTGACCTCAGGCAACACTGAAGGACCATTGCCATAGGATGTGTGATACCAACAAAATGCACAAGACCATGGGGCCAAGTAGGCAAGAGCTGCAAAAACAACAGTTTTATCTTCTGAACATTGAAAACTCTCTGAGGAAGGGGAAAAGGCCTCCATGTATGATGTGTCCAGTACTTCATGAAGGTTAGACATTGCATAGTGAAGAGGGAGACTTTTGGGCATTGATGGCAAGTCGTGCATGAGAGTCGTCATACCACTGAACGGGGCTCCTGACATGTAGGAACTCTTGACTGTAACAGTCACGCCTCCACAACTGCCAGACTTGCTGTAAAGACGCCTGGAGAAGTAGTAAGTCCAAAGGAAAGAGCTGTGGACTAATAGCTCTGGGTTCTTATCAAGAACCTCAGGTAATGTATACTGGCAAAAAGAATTGAACAATGAAACGGGGGGACCAGGAGTTCAAGGGAGAGTAATCAATCTTCTGCATCCAGGGAGAGTAATCAATCTTCTGCATCCAGGGAGAGTAAAATGTTGGAATAATTCTAATTTACAACAATGCATCTCCTTGATTTCCATCTACATAGTTATGGATTTGCTGGTAAACCTCTTTCCAAGTGTGCCTTGACTTAGGGACAGTGAAGGAAAGTGCCCCTTTTTGACATGATCACCCCGCGTTTTGCCTGGTACCTGATGCAATTTTGACAGACGTGCACTGGGGTCCTGCTATCCAGGTCCCCAGTGCCAGATCTCTATCCCTAAAACTGTACAACCGTTACCCCATTTGGCAATATCTTTAGCACCCCCTGTAAGTCCCTAGTAAATGGTACCCCTAGTACCTAGGGCAGGGAGACTAAAGAGGGTCCCTAAGGGCTGCAGCATGTATTGTGCCACCCTAAGGGACCCCTTCACCACACTCACGCAAACTGCCAGCCTGCAGAAACTGCTTTCAATGTAATTAAGTGGCCCCTACAGCAAGTCTTATAGCCCCAAGGCAGGGTGCATTATATTACATTTGAGGACATATCTGCACGAGCAGACGTACCCCTGGGATGTCAATGCCGATTCTTGGGACATTGGCAGTGAACAGGGAAGCCATCTTGAGTTCCCCAGCTACATGATGCCATCACTGAAACTAAAGAGGTTTGGTATCAAACATCTCATACTAATAACCCACACTGATTCCAGTGATGGATTTATTAATACATGCACCCAGAGAGCACCTTAGAAATGACCTCTGAAAACCTACCAACCTCTAGTGTACTGGTTGACTGGTGTAGACTGGTCTGCCACCAGATACAGGTTTCTTACGCCCTGCAGGTGAGGGTCTGCGCTCGGAGGGCAGAAACAATGCCTGCTCCGGCCAGAGATGTTGTCACCTCCTCCAAGCAGTATGGCTAATAATCAGCATATCAAGGCAGGAGGCTTCAAAGGCCTCTGCTGCCTTTGAGATGTGCTGCCGGCTACCCCCTAAATTTGGGAGATGCCACCCCTTGCCCTGAGGCCCATTTGGCCTATCAGAAGAGTTACTCACCTTCAGTAACGATATACCTGGTAGAGACACAGTCTAGCCGCAGATTCCTTAACTTATACTTTCTCCCCAGGTGTCAGACTGGATCCGGAAAATCTTTTTTCCCAGCAATACCTCTGCACGCCGGGAGACGGCGTCGCACAGCTCTGTCCTGACCTGACGTCGTCCACAGAAGTGACGTCAATGGAGCCATATATACCCCTCCCGGCGTGCTGACAACAGTTTTCTACCAGGGAACTTTTCCGCGCCACAACGTGGAGCCATGCAAAAACTGCGATAGCATAGGAACAGTGTGTGTTAAAAAAAGAGCCAAATCGTTTAAATAACGATAAGTAACATAAAAAAGAGAAACAATACGAAGATGAAAAAGCACCTAGTACCCGGAGGGACTAGAGGGACTAAAGGGAGCTCACAGAGCACTTGCTGCAAGCAAGGGCCCAACAAATTGCCAAGCTGTGCCCCACCTTGAGGGGGTAACTGCCACAGCACAAAAGATAGGACAAGCCAGACAGCTTCTCACCACCGGAGGGATATTAAAAGAACCACCATATTGAAGCAACATGTTGCAAGACAAGTGACTAGAAGTGAACGACCACCAGTAGGTTCACTACACACACCCTCCAGAGATTGAAGGAGTGTAACACAAAAGAGAACCTAACCCAACCGACTGCCATAGAAAGATGGAGGTACAGGCGTGGACGGTGAGTCAAATTTAAAAACAGAATAACTCCACGCGTGAGGAACACAGGTGGAGCAACATTAGGAAGTGAAATGTATAGACATGCACCACCTAAAAACGTGGACTGAGTGGAGAGCCAGAGGGCTCGAAAACTGAACAACACCCCCTGCGCCAAATGGAATGTGCGAGAACACGTCACCAACCAAACACCAGGACGGAGGGAACACACCCTACCCCAGTGTGAGGTGTGAGAGCACACCTCCGAAAGACCAAGGCCACCAGAAAAGGTGGGGTTAGGTGAAGAACACCATATGAAATGGCTTTCGCAGAGCTGGGATGATGGGCGGACATTAAGGAATCTGCGGCTAGACTGTTTCTCTACCAGATATATCGTTACCGAAGGCAAGTAACTCTTCCATCTGATAAAGACATCTAGCCGCAGATTCCTTAACTTAGAATACATACCAAAGCCATACCCCATAGGAGGAGGGTCTGCGAAACAAACACCAAGTTCCAGGAGAACATATTAGTCAAAAGGCTGGACAAAACACGGTGGGATCCGCAATGTCAGGGCAACAGACATTAGACCCGGAAAACTCTGTAAGGAACATGACAACGGTAGAGCATACATCTGAACATACACCATAGCAGATGCCAAAACGATACAGGGGACAGTCCGAAGACCGGCCGGCCAAGAACTGGAGCCGCAACAGGAGGCTTGTGTTTGGAAGAAAAAAACATCAAATGTGTACCCCTTAGGACATGCGACAAGAGTGGCAGGGCCGAACCCAGAGTCGAGTGCAAACAGAGACAAAAGAGTCACCATGGAGCAAAAGCTCAGTAGGGAGGCATGCAGCGAAGCGTAACAAAAGGTACCACAGTGAGGGGACAACCTGCAAGCCAGGAACACATAGGTGACTATCCCGAAGGCGAGAGTGAGCAAGAAGGCCAGATACTAGGGCAAAAAGAACCTAGTATGCGAGCACCCCCGTGGCGTGTAGAACCTACGACATACACACAAAGAGACAGGAATGTTGCCACACATACGTGAAGGGATGAAACCCTAAACCGGGGAGTCGTTCAATTTGTACCACTGTACTGGTGTGCGACAGAACAGTCACAGAAACAGGTGGGAACCTAGACCACGAAACTGCAGTAAGGGATTGAGAAAAGGCCCAGACAGAAGGCGGTCGCCAGAAGCGCACATCGCCAGAGACCGACACCGTCTACCAACAAGGAGAATGCCAAGAAGACGACATGCACAGTAAGGCTACCTAAAGAAGCAACTGTGCCAGAAATGGGAGTAAAAACTCAATCCCAGCAGCTGGTGGGGAGCTCAACACCAGTGCTACAAATGTGAGTAAGAACCCAGACCTGGAGAAACAGTTGGGGTGGAGCACAGATCCGGTGGCAGAAAGTTATAGACAGGAGCCACCCTTTGAAGAAATATGCACAGGGCAGGAGCGGAAAAACCGAACCCTGTCCTGTAAGGAGCAAGGGTCCGGAGACCCCGCTAAGTGGGGTATGAGGCAACACACAGCCAAGACTGAGCTGACGGGAACTCCCCTCGCCATAGACAAGAACCCCGACAGTGCATGAGCCACAAGAAAGCACATAGAGCACAACGTGTGTGCACCAATAGGGCGAGTATTCGCAGAATACAGAAGAGACTGTTCCGGAATGGGTCAGAGGGACCAGCATCCCAGGGGCGCATGTTCACCTGTAGACAGACAAGACAGACACAGTGAGTCTGCAAGAACACGCGTGACAAAACCCCAACGAAACAGCAGGGAAGGACACCCCTACTGAGGCGTGGATGGACTACGGACCAACTGCAGACGGCCCATGGTAACTCCTGGAGAGAGACCAACCCGATTGATCTCATCAGAGGAGACATCCTACAACAGTAGGTAGAGTCAACTTGCGGCAAACCTTCCCGGGTAGGGAAGATTAGCTATCTGCCAACAAATACCCCACATAGGGTAAGGCACAACCCTACAAAAGAAGGGTTTCTCTTGAGACAAGCTTGTGGGCAGAGGCTCAAAAGAAAGATAAACACAGCTAAACCAGCTGTAGCAGATTAAGGAAATAACACTCCTGAACAGCTGTAGAACAGCTGTAATGGGTAACAGAAGAAAGTGACGGCACCGTCATGAAACCAAAAATCCTCCACGAGGTTTAAAACCATTGAAGACAAGCAAACAGACAGGAGGCGCCTGACCGCCGAATCAGCATGGGCGTCAATCTGTAAGCCGCTCCGGAACATGCTCTGGGAAAACGCCATCGCGCAACCACGCATGGTGGCGCATGACAACCGACCTGGCCATAGGCAGACCGAATCAAATATTGCGCCATATCATGGCCAGGACGGATTATGCGGGCCAGATCGGCACAAGAGTTCTTCGGCAAGGAGGGGAGGAGCTGCTCGACCGTCCCAAAGGGCAAATGTAGCCCCAGCAAACACACACGTGTTCAGGGACCGGAGTCGTGTGCTGGCTGAGACAAACCGATCGTGGCCACTTGACTCCCAACACCGAGACTCCAGAGGATGCAACGGAACAGGAGTAGTCGAGAGAGCTGCCTGAATCACAAATCCACCAGCCACAGGATGGAGGGTCAAACAGGCGGGCCATTGGGAGCTGGCCGATGTGCCACAGCACAATCCATGGGGTCCCATGAAAAGGGCCTCGCCCACTCCCCGAGAAGGATATCAAATAATGACTCTGCAAATGGCAGCAATGGCTCCATGTCGCCCGTGCCCTGGTGGAGAAAATCCAGCAACGGCTCCGAAGGCCGAGAGACTGAGGGGGGCTATATCCTCAAAATGTCTGCAGCTCTGCAAACAGCCCTGATAAAAATTCCCACTAGCCTCCGTTGCCCCGCGAGGTGGTGACAGCAAGTCATCAGTAGGTTGACGGACACATGCTAATACGGTCACGTAATAGAGGCTCGGCAAAAGGATGAGTAGGCCAATGCCCCACTGGCGCCCGCTCCGGAGAGCGTTGAAGTGACTCTGGGGGTGGGGAATCCACTGGGACCACACCCTCCACCAATAAAGCCGGAAATGGAACTGGCATCGAGGCGGCGGCGACCCGATGTCGTCGACCTCCCAAAAGGCCACGACTGGCAGAGTGGAGCCTGCGTCTACCTCCGTAAAGGCTTCGACTGTTCGAGTGGAGCCGGTGACCTCTGAAAGGGCCTCGACCTGCCGAGTGGAGCCGGCGACCTCTGAAAAGGCCTCGCCTGGCCGAGTCAAGCCGGCGTGGACGACCTCCGAAAAAGCGTAGACCGGCCGAGTCGAGCAGGCGTAGATGAGCTCCGAAAATGCCTCGACCGGCCGAGTCGAGCCGGTGTCGGCAACCTCTGGAAAAGCCGTGACAGATCGGAGTCGGTCTGGCGACGACTCAACCCCTCCCGAGGTTGAAACCTGCGAGGAGAGTGCGTGCTGAAGTTGTCGGGCACCGCGCCGCAGCCACCTCCAGCAATGCCGCAGGGAGCCTTGGAAGGCTGTGCGACGGTGCTGTGGAAAGGCTAGATGTCATGGGATGCCCCTCCGGGCTGTGTCCCGATGTTGCGGCGACTCAGGAGTAGGAATCAGGGCACTCGGTTGCTGCCGAGGGTAAACCCGCCGGCAGAGTCCCTACCCCCACTGTGGGGCCCATAGGCGCGCCAGGGAGGGGGGGCAAAGCAAGAAAGGACTGCAGGGCCCTGCAGTAGTCCTCCATCTGAGGTTGAGTCGCCCCAGCACTCGAAAACAGGGGATATGCAGGGCACAACTCCTGGGGGCCAGAGTATGTATATGTATGTATAGGCATTTATATAGCGCACTGCTTACCCTTAGGGTCCCAAGGCGCATCGACCGCTGCGAAACCCTTCCTGGCTTCCCTGAGAGATGGTCCCTTAATGGGTATCTCCAGGGTGAGACCAGGCATTCCCGGCGGTCTGGTGGGGCCGTTAGTGAAGATGAGGCAAGCTAATGCCCAGAGTTGCCGAGTGTGATCGCTGATCAGAGTGGGCACCGAGGTGAGAGAATTATCGAGTCCGCTGACCCTGGTCCAGAAACCTGCCGCGCCGGGAATCGAACCCCGGTCCCGGGCCGTCCTCTGCTCTCGAGTCTGCCGCCTCTAACCAGTGAGCCTCCGGCAAAGACCTGGAGCCGCGGGCCCCGACGATGTCGACGCGAAGCAGACTACTTCCGCTACTTCCGTTTGTGCTTACCCGAGGTAGGCGAATGACGGTAACAGTCCCGGGACCTGCCTTGAACAGGAACATCCTCCTGTGAGGACCGGCGCCGTGTGGACATCTCCGATGGAGAAGGAGACCGGTGCCGAGAGGGGTCTGTTCGGGACATCTGGGCAGACCGCAGCTTCATGCGGCGTTCCCAAAAAAGATTTCGGCCGCAGCTGGCGGCAAGCATCGCACTCAACGGAGTCGTGGCGCTTGCCCAAGCACCACATACAGAATTCATGCGGGTCCGTCGCTGACATCTGTTGCGAGCAGGACAGCATGGCTTAAAGCCCGCAGGCATCGAACACACTGTTCCTTGACACAAAAAGGCATTGAGAAAGCCTGAAGATAAGAAAAACAGGCCAGAGCTATCCCTTTCAAGGAACTGTGTTAGGACGCGGCAAAGAAGAAAACTGACGTCAGCACGCTGGAAGGGGTATATATGGCTCCATTGACGTTACTTCTGTGGACGACGTCAGGATGGAGCCGGGCGACGCCGCCTTCCGGTGTGCAGAGGTATTGTGGGAAAAAAGATTTTCCGGATCCAGTCTGACGCCTGGGGAGATATTCTAAGTTAAGGAATCTGCGGCTAGGTGTCTATCAGATAGGATAGTCCCCCCCCCCCCCCCCCCCTAAGGTGGGCTATCTGGTGTGAACACAAAAACTAGAATTCCATCATATTGATTTTTGGTTGAATTAGGCTCACTGGGTCAGGGTTATGCCCACTATCCACAGGAAGTGGTAATAGAGGGCCGGTCACTCCCCTAAACGCCAGTATATATAGTATTTAGGTGGGACCCCCTGATGCCAGGAACTCCGATTCAACGGATCCAGAAGAAAAGGACAAAGAAGAGCTGCGAGAAAACGAGAACTGAAGACTGCCCGAAAACTGTCTGTGCCCCTTTGCTTTCAGGACCCTTGTGACCACAGCTCCCAGTTAGAAGATGCAAGACTTGTCCCCAAGTCCCCGTCTTTAGCCTTTTTTGGGTAGCCCCCCTTCTTTCCACCTGCGCAGCATGCAGAGCTACCAACCCGACCAGCACCTCTGCACTCAAACACCCCAGGGCAGGTAACAAAACACTGCTGTGGTACTTTGGACCTTGTCCCCCTACGACCCCAAGTCCAGAAAAAGGCCCTAGAAACCGACCGTAAATAACTATTTGTACATTTGCCTTTTTTACCATATAGGAAAGCATTCCTGCGTAAAAATACATTTATTTGAACATTTTACTTAGTTGTAAAATCAATATTGAAAAAAGTGCTTACTTGATAATGAAGTTCTTCATATCAAAATTTACATAAAAATACAACGTATTTTTCCAAACTGGTCTCCGATTTATTCTTGTGTGCGTCATTTATTGCCTCTGAGTACTGCAAATTCTTAGCACTACCCTCTGATAAGCCTAAACCGCTCACCCACCCTACCACCAAAGACATTTACTGTTAATTTTGCCTCTGTAAACCAATAAGGGTTGTGTGGACTCTGCACAGTGTACCTCATTTTGGTACACTACATACAGATATATTCCAAAAGAGGAGCTTAGAAGAAAAAATGAAGGGTGCCCTCCACTCAATACTATCAAAATCAAAGCCCTAGTTATATGTCACACATGTACATCAGAATTGCAAGGGATACTCATGATTTCTTCTTTTTTGTGGGACAGGGTTTGATGTCTAATCCTACACCCCCATGTGGATCTTTTTAAGAAAATAAAAGCAGGTCGGTTTACCACAGTGATGCTTGACAAGTGTTCAAACTGAAAAGTGAGGAGAGTCTAGGACGTGCCTCTCATAGGCAAAAACCTGGGAGCAGTTGGCAGGTACTCACCAATTAGCTCATTGTGTCATCAACAACACTTTCCAGACAAAAAGAAAACTGACATCAACTCCTAAAAGTATATAAGTGAGAAAGAGCAATGTGTCAGCTAAAGTGCTATTTGTGCAAGTCCAAATAGTATGTTTGGGAGTTGGTTTCCTTTTTTGTCTAGGAAGTGCTGATGATGACACAGTGAGCTGATTGGTGAGTACCTGCCAACTGCTCCCAGGTTGTTGCCTACATGAGGCACCTCCTAGACTCACCTCACTTTTCTGTTTGAATACTTGTCAAGCATCACAGTGGGAATCCGGCCTGCTTTTATTTTCTCAAAAACGATACACATGGGCTGGGTATGATTAGACATCAAGTCCTGTCCCACGAAAAAGAAGAAATCATGTAACATCCCTTGCAATTCTGATGTACATGTGTGACATATAACTAGGCCTTTGTTTTTTGACACTATATACAGACACTCTGCAGTTCATTCATTCAAATAACTATTTCGATTCCAAAAAGAAGTCATAAAAGTATACACCAATATAAAAGATACATAATTTGTCATAAAAGTCCACAATACATATTTACATATTAGGCTTTACAATGCATTAAAAAATAACCTTGGTCATATATATGGACAGGACAAAGTGCTAAATGCATTTCATTAACAGGACAACAGGAGAAACATTTATAAAAATTTCCACCAACAACTTATTTCAGTATCGATTTCTAATAGCAAGGGCCGATCTAATAAAACTAAGTACAGCATTACATATCCTTGGAGTTGACAAGGACAATAAATGTTCATAGCCCTCTTTGTAGTAGCGTGATCCAAGAGATAATAAAACAGGTCTAATGAATGTATTTCTTGGGACCTTATACAAAGCACAGAAAAGGATAAGGTGCAAAGTACTTTGCGAAACCCTATCATTACAGGGGCAAGGGAGTAAACTCTCACACCACCCCCCTTGCTTTGGAAAAGCAAAAAGGAAGTGTAATGTACTAAGGTGAAACTTTGTCAAATAAAAACGCCATTGCGTATGGATGATATAGGATAAATAAAAAGGCCGCTGCAATTTACCCCTCAGATACAGTGCATGCTCGCTATTCCTTAAGGTACCCAAATTAAAACAATAGGCATTTTTAATAGTTAACTTAGAATCCTTGCCAATCATGTCAGGGTTTTCAAATATATTACCTAAGCCAATCTTGTAAAAGGTATCCCTAACCTATAGGAGCCATGGAATCTCCATACAATGGTCTAATTTAAGGCAGTCTTGTAAAATTTCCTTTGTCAATTTCAGTTCTTCAGATTGCCAAACTTTAGACCATAGCAATAGGGGAGACACATGTATAATGTCACTTACAAACTCCATACCCACCTCCCCATGACAGAAACTGTTCGAAGTACCTGATGGGACAGATAGGAGACGCTTTATAAATTTGTTCTCCATAACCTGTAACTTTTCACTATTTTGTGACCCCCAGACTCCAGCCCCGAAAGTTGCACCGGAGACACACTTGGCTTTATATAGGGATATTAATTCTGCCAACGAAAAAGGGCTTCAATTGATTGTGTAACCTTTTGGACCCGAACTGATATCAGAGGGTCCCAATTCAGCTTCTTGTTAAATAGGTTACCCAGGTAATTAAAGTTGTCAACTTTCACAATGATTGAGTCTTTCACCATATACCTGCGGGTTTTTACACCTTTCGGGCCGCAAGTCATGGCAAAAGATTTAGTGAAATTGACCCTAAGATCTAAGCTTTCCATAAATATATCAAAAGCATTCAAACAAATCTACATGCTATTGGCAGTAAGGGTCATTAAAACCGTGTTGTCTGCGTATCACAACATTAGTATCCTTTTACCATTAGCCTGTGGAAAGTCACCACATTCCAACAAAAAGCTTTCTAATCCATTGGTATAAACCAAAAATAAAA
Organism: Lissotriton vulgaris; assembly: GCF_964263255.1. Classification (NCBI taxonomy): domain Eukaryota; kingdom Metazoa; phylum Chordata; class Amphibia; order Caudata; family Salamandridae; genus Lissotriton; species Lissotriton vulgaris. The sequence continues at coordinate 888,470,842 of NC_141689.1, read as the reverse complement.
AGGGAGCTAAGATGCATCCCTGACGTACACCTTCAGTGGATGGTATAGGTTTAGTCTTCTCCCCACCAGGGCCATATCTAATTCTCACGGTTGTGGCAGCATGGAGTCTACGAAGCAAGGTGACCAATGGGTTCCTCAAACCCCATGGACTCCATCTGCCACAGCTTACCCCTGCATACAGTGTCAAAGGCACTGGACAAGTCCATGAATGCCAAGTGGAACTATGCTTGGCCCCCATGTACTTGCCCATAATTAGTGCCAAATTGAGACACTGCTCGGTGGTTCCTTTACCTCTTCTGAACCCATATTGGGAATCCACAATAATGCCTACTGACTCCGCCCATGTTTCGAGGCGTACCAATATCACTCTGCCCATTAGTTTGCAGGACGCATCTATTAGTGATATCGGCCTGTAGCAGCACGGGTCAGACTTGTCACCCTTTTTAAAAATAGGTACCACTACAGCATCTTTCCAGGAAGTTGGAATAAACCCCACCACTATTGCCTTAAATACATTTAATAGGAGTGGTGACCAGACCTCTGAGTTATGTTTAAAGAGATCCAAGGGTACTGCATCTGGCCCTGGGGCCTTTAATGCAGTACCATTACTCAAGGCAATCTTTACCTCTGAAAGGGTTAATGAGGCACTAAATAGTTTGACTGACTCCATATTGAAGTCACCAACTCCCACAGTAGTAGTTAGCAATACCTCATTTGGGTTACAGATTTTACTATAATGAGCTACCCAGGAGTCTTCTGGTATGTGCACTTGCATGGTACCCTTTTCTTCAGATTTTAAAAATGGTCGGTTTATTACCTCCCAAAAAAGCCTAGTGTCCCTCAATTCAGCCGCTTTCTCCCGATCTTCCCAAGCCTTAGTCCTTAACTCAGTTTTCCGTCTACTAATTGCGTCTCTATACCTTTTCCTAGCCGATCTAATCAGGTCTCTATCGCGTGGTACTTGGCGTAAAGCCTTTGTTAAACTTGTTTGAGCAGCAGAGCATTCTGCGTCAAACCATTTAGGTCCCCTATCTTGTCTCCCTCCCACTGTTTTTACAAGGTGTGATGCCACATTTCCTAGGAGGGATTCAAAATTCTTGATTATAAAGTCTGGATCGGACATAGGCGTCAAACAGATTTCTATCCCTGCCTTATTTTTCTTGAAGATATCGCTTCCAATTGCCTCACATCTACTTTGTCCCACCTTAAGGTGACCCCCTGATTTTGACCATATTTTATCGGTTGTTCTGCGGTCTGGGTTTTCTCAAAGACAGGGTTAAAACTCACGATTAGGGGGTTGTGGTCACTGGCGGGATTCGCCTCAATCTTTAAATCCTTTACAAGATTGGCAAAACCCATGGATACCATAGCAAAATCAATTGTACTCACTCGACCCCCCTGTACCCTGAAAAGTGGGTATACCCAGTGGGCCGGAAAAGCTCGGCATATCCAGGATACATAAATCATTATTCATAACAATACTATTCAAAGCATCCCCCTGTTTCGAATGGGTAAAATGAGCCAGAGGCTGGTCACTTGAGTCCACCAATACACACACTCTAGACCCACTAAATTTACAAAACACACAATTAAAATCACCTAACCATATAATAAAAAAAGGGAAAACCCTGTTTGTAACCTTAACAATTTCCTCCTGTAATTTTTCAATAACTGAGGTTGCATGGGAATCAAATATATTGTAATACCAATTTATTAGAAGGAGGGGTACTGGAAATAAGTCCTTGATCATAAGTAATTGGTACCAAGGAGATTACTCCAATCGAACCACATGTTTTAGATTATACTTTACAGAGATAGCTATCACAAGCCCACCTTTAGCTCTCCCTGCTTGTGAAGGCTCAGCAAGAACATTAAACATTTGGTAACCATCCAGGCTATGATCCACTATACTCCATGTCTCCTGGAGGATTCGATGAATTTTAACCACGCTGGATCCTCTAGCCTCCGCCAAAGGCCAGCTATATTCCAGGAAATCAAACGAAAGTAGCTGTCCTCGGCCAGGTTACCCTCTTTACCCTGTGGTACTTTTCCAATAAGCTGGACTATATCACTCTCACCCACTATTGTTTCTATAACATTACTTGCTACATCGGCATAAGGGGAGTTTATACTTCTAATATTATTGGGGTTTTCTCTACTCTGCTGATTTAAAACAGAGTTGAGATTTTCTTTACCTGCAGGTCCCATATTCACTTGAGCAACATCATCTCCACTGTGGGCTACCGGTTTAACATTTGGCTCATCAAGGGTTCGGGTTATATTGCTAACCATCTTTACCCAAGGACCCGCTACTTCATCCTGTCTTTTCTTGGTCAAACTAGATAGAATAACGTTTTCCACATATTCAACCGTCCCCCCATTAAAAGTACAATCCTTTGGGAGTCAGTCCACTCCATCCAGATCCAAAAGTGGTTCAAACCTATTTCTTATGGACAAAAAATTTGGGAAATGTGAAAATTGAGGAACCCCACTAGGTCTATTTATCCTGAATGGTCTACCCCAAGTAGGGTTCTGTGGCATAGATGGGAGATCAATATTTGAATGGGGATAAAAATAATGTAGACCAATTGATTGTAGATCACCTAAACGGCCAAACCGTGGCTTCCTGCAGATATATTCAACAGCCCAAGGGTCTCTGAGGTTAACAATTACACAGTCACCCTCGAGATCCTTAGTGCTATGTCCTAACCACAACACCCTCTTTACGCCTATAATCTCTGCGTTGGAACCCGAGGGTAATCTTCTGTTCCTACTAAGCCAGAAGATAACTTTGTTTTTTAATTCCCTATCAGATTCCTTGGAGTCTGGACTAAGTTCTGGTACCCCTGTTAAGATAACTGTGAAAGGGATTGATTCTGGGGGGAGATTTACACATAGGGGGCTTCTTTTTAATTAGTTGTCTGCCCTGTGGTGCGGCGCTAAAAGGCTGAGTTGGCCCTTGCTTTGGGATGGGAGCTTTTTTCAAGGGTGCCATCCTGGTTACTTTGGGTGCTGAAGTTTTCCGCTGTGCCACACCATTAACCTCCAAGGCCAGTAAAGCATTCTGTTCTGCAGTAATTACGGAAGTTACTGCTTGAGTAGCATTTGCTGATTGTGTAACAGAATCAACTCTAACCTCCTTCTTATTCCTGCTTTTAATCACTAAGCCCATTTTTGACGTCTTCCGTTTAGCAATTTCCTCTAGCCTATCCAGTTTTTCTATAATTACCTTCGTTCGATTAATCACAGGCAATATTAATGACCTTACTAATATTTCCATTTTGGCAAGAATGTCATCACTAGGAGTCTCTTGAGTCTGGGAGAGGATTTTGTCATCCAAAACACCGTTTTGGTTTACAAACCCGAGGAGTTCGCATTTTAGGTTGTCTCTTTGTCCTTTTTTTCCTGACATCCCCGCTCTTTCTTTGTCCTCCCCCTCTCTTCTTTTTCGCCGGTTTGGGAGTAACTAAACTCACTACATTCCCATCATCCAATCCCTGATCTAATACTTGCTGTGGTTGGGAAGCATGAGTGGGGGTAATAGGTAAGTTAGGTGTTGAAGTTCTACAGCTTAGTTCACTAGGAGGTGGACTAAGTACAATTAGACTTGGTGCATTGCCAGTAGGAGACCCTTTTAAGCCTGCCTCTAATATGCATGGGATCGGGCTAGTAATTACCAAAGGGGCCAACTCATTACGTTCAGCCGGAGTTACAGCAGCCCCAATTACACCTAAGGAAGATCGCTTACCAGTCAAGATGTCTAATGATAAACGCTTTTCTGCAAGGGCTATTTCTTTCTCTATAATTCTTGTAGTCCTTGTGAAAAAGTCATCCAGAGTACCCGTGACTAACCCAGCGTTTGTTTTTATAGCTACCAATCTATTTTTCCCTGAACGTAAAGCCATTATAACAGAAGCACCCAGGTCCTTTGGTGGATCTAACAAATTTGGTATATTTCCTATACAAAGTTGACAAACAGTATAGAATTAATATCTGAAAACCAAAAGCCAAAAGGGGTGGCCCTGCCCAGCCTCTTCCAGCCCCAGACGGTCCGCCCTTTGCCCGGGCTTAGCCCGGCGCCCGCCCGCGCGCGTCCCGCGTTGCGGGAAATTGATAAGATTATAAGGACCTCCCAGGAGGGGGGCGTGTCCAATGAGGGAAGAGGCAGCAGGTGTGTGGCGCTATGCCTGCTGGGCCTCGCAGTCCCTCAATGTCAAGATACTCTGCCCCACAGTTCCGTGAACGGCACCCGCGAAGCGGGGGCCGTGAAAGGTGACAGCAGAAACCCTCAGAATCCTCGTGGTCAGGAGCAGGGTTGAAGCGGCAAGATAACACTGAGTAGCGGCACCCGTGGAGCGGAGGCCGTGCTGCAATGATGTAGAGCCAGGAGGGGGAGTGTCCAATGAGGGAAGAGGCAGCAAGTGTGTGGCGCTATGCCTGCTGGGCATCGCAGTCCCTCAATGTCAAGATACTCTGCCCCACAGTTCCGTGAACGGCTCCCGCGAAGCGGGGGCCGTGAAAGGTGACAGCAGAAACCCTCAGAATCCTCGTGGTCAGGAGCAGGGTTGAAGCGGCAAGATAACACTGAGAAGCGGCACCCGTGGAGCGGAGGCCGTGCTGCAATGATGTAGAGCCAGGAGGGGGCGTGTCCAATGAGGGAAGAGGCAGCAGGTGTGTGGCGCTATGCCTGCTGGGCCTCGCAGTCCCTCAATGTCAAGATACTCTGCCCCACAGTTCCGTGAACTGCTCCAGCTAAGCGGGGGCCGTGAAAGGTGACAGCAGAAACCCTCAGAATCCTCGTGGTCAGGAGCACGTTTGAAGCAGCAAGATAACACTGAGTAGCGGCACCCCTGCTCTGCAGTTGAACACCAACAATTGCAAACCAGCAAACATGTCCTTTCCATTTATCACATGTAAGACAAAAGCTAAACAAGGTCAGGGGCACTGGATTTACATGTTTTTCGCATTTGCCACCTAAGCCATCATCTACTGCATAATCTGCCGATTTTATCGAAACAAAATTTGTTTGCAGCTCAAACAGTGCAAAAGTTAATAAAAGCACAGCTACATATGTTGCTGCTCAGTGAGAGGAGGTCCTTTGTAAAGGTTGACTGGTCACCTTTCTGTTGCTTATTGCTGTATTTGGGCCTTACACTGTTGTTTAATGAGGAGCAACCTATATCTGTTAACATGTTTAAATGACAAAATAATGCAGTAATGATATTTTAAAATGTACTGCCTTACGCTGCAAAATTTGGCTTTTCTAGCTGCATAATTTAATAATTCCTGCTGCGTAATTTGACCTTTCCCTGCTGCATAATTCCAGTGGCCTTGAACATTGTAAACAAATAGCAATGCTCCAAAGAGTTATGCATGCTATTAAATGTATAGAAATTATTTCAATTTTTCCCTTTTTATGTGCACCAGGCACTTTACGCAAAAAGTGAAACTTCACAATTTTTTCAAATAAGGGATCCATGTCAGCAGGACTACACAATAGCAAAAGTACAACAAATGGATTTATGTAAAATCAATGGGTTAAATACTTACGGTTCTTAGTTTTTGTGTAGCATGTACAAAGAAATCCAAGAATACTTTATGTACTAACGAGTGCTTAATAACTGCTTCTCTGTAAAACAAAAGAGCATTCAATTGAAGCAAGATTAAAATTAAGAAATTATTTAATGGTGATCACATGTTTAATCATTAGGAGCTGGTCTAGTTCGGAACGATGGGGTGCATAATACTAAACGCTGAACAGCTTAGCTCGAAACAACCTAGATATTATTTATCTTGCAAAACCTGTTTAAAGAAAGGTGCAATCTCATCAGAACATGGTGAGCAATATGCAATAGGTGCGATGTCGAGTTCTGCGTGAATTGCCTGTATGAGAAGTTCTCCATATAAGTCAGTTGTGGATACATTCGAGTATCGGCTTTCTAATTTCCAGAACTAGTCCAGCCTGTTACAACCTATGCCAGAACAGGTCAGAGTTGTCAAGCTTTGAAGGAGGTCACCTCGAAGGCACCCAACATACGACTGGTATCCAGATGCCCAAGTGAACTGGCAAAGTTTTAGGACACTTCTTACTAATACACTAGAACAACGTTTTCCAAACTGTGGGTAGCAAGCAGATTTTTGGCGAGTTGGAAAAGTCCAAGCAATAAATAAAGATGCCTTTCAATTCTGTGTTTAACTTCACATTTGCCGGTGATTCAAAGACAGAGTTCAAATGTCAGGCTATGTCTTCTGTCAAATTGATGCTTAATCTTTTAACATGGAATTGGTGTTTACTTTTCCTTGTCCAACTGCAAAGTGAGAGGTGTTTTTAAAGTGAACTTTGTGACAATCTTGCTGGAATACAGGAATTGTGCTGTCCTGATGCAATGTCGGTTTTTTGAAACACAATACAAATCTATATACCTGCAAATGAACTGTATGCATTCCGCAGTTAGGAAAGCAAAAACGAAGCACATTTTCTTTTGCAATTCTGAAGTGTGCTGGAAACAGAGATTTTAATAGGATAAATTAAATCAAGACACTTGATTTGTAGATGCACAAATGATAAATAGTCTCAGAAATCTGATTTCCACACATTATAATTTGAGTGCTACAAAGTTTTATCAGTAAAACTTGATACATCTTTGCAAAGTTGATGCCAGTTTCAATGGAAAATGTGCTCTCTGCAAATGACAATGTGCTACCACATGATGCTTTAGTTAGGTAGGTAGTTAGTTTATTGTTTCAGCCAAACAATTATCTTCAATAATTCATCAGATCAAATACTACAGCACAATTAATATTCTTTTAAAAAACTATGCATTTCATTTAAGATCATATTAGTTCATATGCTAAAAATGTAACTCCTATTTCTCACACAAATGAGAATATATGCAACTCTTTACTTTAATACAATATAAAATAAGTTTAAAAAACAAGAGACCTATTTGAAAGCCAATAATTTTGTCAACACGCATTCTTTCAAAAATAATGCCCGTGGTGTAACTCGCTGACCCTCGCAACTAATACATTCTTAGAGCATAAATAGTATGTATAACTGCTTGCGTACTAACTTGATCTATACAACTTCATTAAAAGAGTGTCCAACTTGCTTGTCAACATTCAAATTTAAATGTGTGACTGATCTTTGTTTCCATGCTGCGAAGATGTAAGATGAAACAGCCATTGTGATAAGCCTGTCATCCGATCTAAAACAGAAAGCCTCCGCCTAGTACCTAGTCTAAATTTAAGTGAAAGAGCTCTTTTTCCTGCAGGATAAATATCGTGCAGACAATCAATTAAACCCAAGTCTTGATTGAACGAAAAATAGTGCTTGGATAAGGCACCTGGGTGGCTCATGATTATTCATTGTTTGTAGTGCCAATATGCCTTTGTTACCACATCAAGGTTGTCCTGTGTGATTGCTTCAGGATGAAGCCAATATTTATTTAAGCCAATGGTGGTCAGAACGTCTGACAAATGAGCAAACCATAGTAGCGTTTAATAGTGTTGCTGCTTTATGATATGCTTTAGTAAGAAAGTTTGTCATCCTAAGACGTGGGTCATGGTTCTAATAAGTTTGAGAACCACTGCCTTTCTATCAGTCTTTCTATCAGTCTATCCCTTTCACTCTCTTCTCGACACAAGCACATTTCAGTTCAAGCGCCCATCCATACTGCTCCAAATACCATTTGCAGTGTCACTTATGACAACATAGTTCTCCACCTAGTCTAACAACACTCTCTTCCAAACATTCATGCAAGCAATGGCCCATAGCTCACGGTACAAGGCACGTAAGATCCAGTCTGCAAAAATTCAGACAAGCCAGGAACGCTCTGGTCTTCAAACGATCAGCCAAGAAATGAAGACTGCAAAAGCACACTAGTGGTAAAGGTAAGCTGTAAAAATAACTAGTAACATAGCAAAGCCTATTTGGTGCCACAAATACAGTGGCAGCTAGCTTTACAGCCTTTAACGCTTCTGTGAAAACATGACAATTGCATGCATATTTGTTGCTTAATTTATCGAGATACACAACCGGCTCTGGAGGAAGGCATGCACTTCAATCCTTGAGGTAAAAAGAACAGTGGGATTACTAATAGTCTTAGCAATCAGTGAGCTATGTGCACATACTACACAAAGATCTAAAAATCGAAAAAAGTTTCTAAAACCAGATGCACACGTGTGTAGAAGAAACTACCTGAATGTGGCATTCATTCAGTCTTAAGGGCCTCAGTGAAAACGATTAAGTAACAAAAGTACAACGTAGAGAATTAGGCATGTACCTTCATCCACTTTCATAGAGCTTCTGTTCAGCAACCAGTAAATCACAGCTATAATACAAACCAAAGGCTAACACCATCCCTCACAGATGCAACAGCACTGCTACATAAATCTGAGTTAAACAGAGACACCCTTATTAAAAGGCTAGTGAAAGTGTTCAGCATAGTGGGGGAATGTAGAAATCACACAGGAGTAGAGTGTAATAATGCACAAACATTAAGTTACAGCAAAAATTTAAAAAAATCAGACAAACTAGAGGCATTTAAGGCAAAGCACAGGCAGTTTCGGGGGAAATAAGTCAATACAGACAAAAACTATAGAGATGGGAAAACAAAGTAAGAGGTCCTAGCATACATGTCATAATGACAAAGAATACCTGCTAGGGGTCTGGACAGGATGGATAGCATTGGAGTGCCACCAGAGAACCAGCAACAAAATTAGGTTACACAACCAGATGCAAAATCTGCAAAGGGTCACATGCCCAGAGAAAAGAGCTCCATAGTGCTGTGCGTACTGAGGACGGAGCAGGACAAAGAATATGTATACACGGAACCCAGAATAACAGATGGCAAAGTAAAAGTTTCTGTGAATATTCAGGAGTAATGGAAATGTGGGTAGTCAAGGCGCTAGTGGGAGCAGATGCCAACCATATGTGATTGCAGCACGGGCAAGGTGGATGAATAAAAAGAAAGACCACCTTTGTGCTTGAGATCAACCAATGTGAACACACTAAAAGACCACAAAGAAGTTCAAGGCTGAGGAAGCAGGAGCTTGCAAAAACATTGAGGGGCGGTGCAAAAGATTTTGGTTGATGATTAAGGCAAGGTCTTTTGTTGAGTTGAAAGGATCAGAGGTTGAAATGATAGAAGATATATTGATGGATTATTTCTTTATTAAAAGTGAGATATAAACATTTAGTAAACCTTACAGCATCGGACTCATTCAGGATTTGCTTTATGAGTGCTTGTCGTGTGGGTGTCTGTATGTAGAGCTGGTGTAAGATGAGTGGTGTCAAAGGGAATTCTTTACAATTGGACAAAGCACTTTTTAAATATGAATTTCTACAGGTAAGTAAACAGTTCACTTAAATGTGTCTTACGCAGCAATGCCTTCCTATGGGAGAAAAGATATAGGTTGCGTACAGTTATTTACGGCCGTTTTTTTTTGGGGTGGGGGGGTTCTCCTTCGGGACTTAGTCGTAGGGGGCCAAGGTCCTAAGTCCAGAAAGCAGTTACTCGTTACTAGCCCTGGGAATTCCGGGTGCAGAGGTGCTGTTCAGGGTTGGTAGCTGAGTGTGCTACACCGGTGGAAAGATGAGGGGACACATAGAAGGAATATGCTACTTACCAGTATGCATCTGTTCTTGGCATGTAGGGCTGCTGACATTCATATCTGTGCATAGATCGCCGCCTAGTGTTGCGTCCGGATGATTGCACATTGTTGTCCTGGAAGAGTGTTCGAAGTATCACGAGATAGGTGGCTCCTCCTTCGGACTACAGTGCGCATGGGCATTCTCTCCATCCTCTGATTGTTTTTCGCCATTGTGGCAAAGATGGAGTATAGTACAGTAAGAGATGGCCATGCAAAGAGTGAATGCTACAGCTGCGACAGGCACCGGGGAGGTGGGTGGGCGATATGAATGTCAGCAGCCCTACATGCCAGTAGTATAGCAGAGCTCTTTTGACGTCTAGAGTATGCAAGGCCCTTTCAGCTACTGTCTGTGGGTTTTGAAAGAACACTGGCAGTTCTATGGTTTGGTTTATATGGAAATGGGATACCACCTCCGGCATGAATTTAGGGTTTGTTCTGAGAACTATTCTATTTGCATGTACTTGAATGAATGGCTCTTGAATAGTTAGGGCTTGCAGCTCGCTAACTCTTCGAAGTGAAGTAATGGCAATAAGGAAAGCCACCTTCCAAGTAAGAAATTGTAGTTCGCATGAGTGTAGTGGTTCAAAAGGTGGTCCCATAAGTCTGGTTAAAACGATGTTTAGATTCCAGACTGGTGAAGGTGGGTGTCTTGAAGGAATTACGCGTTTAAGTCCTTCCATGAACGCTTTAATTGCTGGCACCCTAAGTAGTGAAAGGTGTTGCCTGTTTTGAAGATATGCTGCTAACGCAGCCAAATGTATCCTGATGGATGAGTAGGATAGATTGCAACAATGCAGGTGCAAGAGATAGCAAATGATGTTTTGAGTAGAAGCATCAAGTGGGTTTATATCATTGTTACTGCAGTAAATGACGAAACGTTTCCACTTAGCTGCATAACATGCTCTGGTAGTAGGTTTTCTTGCCTCTTTGATAATATTCATACAGTCTGGGGGCAAGTTTAGGTATCCAAACTCTAGGATTTCAGGAGGCAGATAGCCAGGTTCAGCTGTTGCGGATCTGGGTGTTGGATTTCTCCATGGCTCTGAATTAGAAGATTGGGTGTGAGTTGCAGTCTTTGATGAGGCACCACTGACAGTTCTAGGAACGTCGTGTACCATGGTTGCCTCACCCATGTGGGAGCAACTAGGATTAGCGTCAGCGAATGTTGGCGCATTTTGCGTGCCACTAACGGTATTAAGGGGGCTGGTGGAAAAGCGTACGCAAATTTGCCTGACCAGTTCATCCATATCGCATTGCCTTGCGACTGTGGGTGTGGGAACCTGGCGGCAAAGTACTGGCATTTTGCGTTTTCGCTTGTGGCAAACAGATCTATCTCCGGGTGTCCCCACTTCCGGAAGAAAGGTTGTAGCACTTTGGGGTGAATTTCCCATTTGTGCATCTGTTGGCTGTGCCTGCTGAGCAGGTCGGCTACTTGATTGTCCTTGCCAGAGAGGTGCTCTGCCATGAGAAATATGTCCTTCTGAATGGCCCATTTCCACATTGTTTGAGCTAGGTGCGACAGCTGTGGCGAGTGTGTTCCTTCCCGTTTTTGAATATAATACATAGCTGTCATGTTGTCCGTCCAGATCAACACAGCTTTGTTGCATAAGTGTGTCTTGAACGCTTTTAGGGCTAGAAAGATTGCCATCAACTCCAGAAGGTTGATGTGCATCTTCGTTTGTTGTACAGTCCAGAGTCCTTTGACTGTGTAATTTAGAACATGGGCTCCCCACCCTAGTAGGGATGCGTCCGCGGTTAACACTATTTGTGGTACAGGCTCTTGGAACAGTCGACCTTTGCAAAGGTTTTGTGGATTCCACCAATGCAGAGAGTTGTATGCACGACTGGTCACCAACACTAGGTCCTGTAATCGCCACTGAGCCCGATTCCACTGCCTTGCTAGGCACTCTTGGAGCGGACGCATATGTAGCCTGGCATGAAGGACTATGAATATGCACGAGGCCATCATGCCTATTAGTTGCATAAACACTCAAGCTGGTAATGAGTGTTGAGGTCTGAACCTTTGGATCAATGTTTGCATTCCGTTGATCCGTGCTGCGTTGGGATATGCTTATGCTGCCAGTGTATCTATTGTTGCCCCCAGGTACTGTTGGACGTGGGAGGGTTGCAAATGCGATTTTGGGTAGTTCAGCGAGAAGCCCAAACTGTGCATGAGATGGATGGTTTTTGACATGTGGTTGGCACATTGCTGGGCTGATGGCGCGTGTATTAGCCAATCGTCCAGATATGGGTACACATGGATGTGTTGCCTCCTGAGATGTGCCGCCATTGTAGCTAGGCATTTGGTGAACACTCGTGGAGCTGTTGTGACACCAAATGGTAGGACTTTGAATTGGTAGTGCTGTCCTTGAATGGTGAACCTTAGATACTCTCTGTGAGCAGGGTGTATTGGTATATGAAAGTATGCGTCCTTGAGGTCTAGAGTTGCTAGGAAGTCTCCCTGGCGAAGCAATGGTAAGACTTGTTGGAGAGTGAGCATATGAAAATGCTCTGACAAAATGTACAGGTTGAGGGGCCTGAGGTCCAATATTGGTCTTCGAGACCCGTCCTTCTTTGGAATAAGGAAGTATAGGGAGTATACTCCTGTTCCTTGATGTTGTAGTGAGACTGGTTCTATGGCCCCCTTTTGCAGCATACTGACGACCTCTTGCTATAGCAACGTTATATGTTCCTGTGACATTGGACGGTGCACGGGTGGTATGTTGGGAGGTGTTGAATTGAGTTCGAGGCAATAGCCATGTTGGATAATTTGCCTGACCCACTTGTCTGTAGTGATATTTAACCAGACCGGCAGAAATTGTTGTAATCTTCCCCCGACCGGTGTTATATGGTCTGGGGGTAGTGCCAAGAAGTCACTGTTTGGTGTTAGTGAAGGATCTATTTGCATTGCCTCCACGACCCCTTCCTTTGGTGTTATTGCCCTTGTATCCACCCCTGTTGGTGTTTTTGTTGTATGTGGATTGCGTGTTAGTTTTGTAGGTGGAGGATTGCTGTGATGTATTACTTCTTGCTCCTCCTCTATAATTGGAGCGACGAAAGGAGCCCCGGTGTTGTTGGGACTGGAGAGCTCCCATGGACTTTGTTGTTTCCGCATCCTTTTTCATTTTGTCCAGAATGGAGTCAACTGCTGGACCAAATAAAAAGTCTGGGTTGATGGGCTGATTAAGATTAGTGGATTGGACTTCATTCTTAAAACCTAATATGCAAAGCCATGCATGGCGCCTTAGCAGCACGCTTGTATTGATGGATCTGGCAGCTGTATCAGCCGCGTCTAGGGCACATTTAATTGAGGCATTGGTGATGAGCTTCCCCTCCTGTATCTGTTCATCTGCCTGCTGCTTGTAAGGGTCAGGTAAGTGTTGGAGAATTTCTTCTAAGCTGTCATAGTGCGCCCTGTCAGATCTTGCCAGCAAGGCCGGTGTATTAGCAATTCTCCATGAGTTTGCTGCTTGAGCTGCTACTCTTTTGCCTGATGCCTCAAAGATTTTTGACTCTTTGTCTGGAGGAGCAGCCTCTCTGGTAGTCTGGGAGTTAGCCCTCTTAAGTGCGTTGGACACCACTAGGGAGTCTAGGGGTAGCTGCCTCTTTATGTATGTAGGATCTATAGGTGCAGCCCAATATTTCTTTTCAATTCTAGGGTTAATGACCGTTGCCCTAGCAGTGTCCTTAAATAAGTCACGTGCATGTTTTAAGACACCCTTTAACATGGGGAGTGTTTTTACATGTCTCTCAGATGTTGTCAGTGTATCAAAGAGAAAGTCTTCTTCAATAGCATCAGAGTGCATGTCTACGTTATGGTAGGTAGCTGCTCTATCAAGTAAAGAATTAAAGGCCACTGTATCTTCAGTGGGTGATGGCTTAGTTGGGTAAACTGCTTGTTCTGTAATGGGCAGAGTCCCTTCATTATCTGGTTCTCCTCCTGCACCCCATGGCTGTAGGTTGGGGTCTCCAGTTGGGTTTTGTGGATAACCAAACCCCACATCTGCATCCTGATCTTCATCTGGGTTGTAGTCCGGTGATGTTGGGGCATATGGGGTTGTAGGCATGGCTGGACTGATGGATTCAAAAAGGATAGGAGAGGTAGCACAGTCTCGTTTCTTTTTGAGTGGTTTTCTAGGAAAGTCTGCTATTGGCAGAGGCCTTTTCTTTATTGTGTAGACAGTCACTTTGCCAGTTGCTGGGTCAATATACAGCTTTGACTGGTCCTCTGTGGAGGGGTCTGGGTGAATAAGCTCGTCCTCCACAGTATTTGCCTTTGGTGCCGTAGCCTTTGGTTTGCCAGATTTTGGGTCTGTAGGCCTAGTGTGTTCGACCGTTTTTTGATGTTTGTCGACACTTTTTGTCGGCTGGATGTCTTTGGCTGGCTTCACCACTTTTTTCGGACCGAGCGGTTTAGTCGGTTCGACAGTCTCTTTAGATGTTTAAGGTGTATGTGGTTTTGGCTCGATGCCTTTTTTCGGTTCGAGGGGCTTCGGCTCGGCCGATTTGTTTTTGTCCACAGAAGGTTTCACTTTCGGTTCGACGTTAGTCTTGTGCGTAGGCCTTTTACTTTCGTCGACAGATTTTTTCCCTTTGTCGATATTTGAGGCTTGTTTGCTCGATTCAACGTGCTTCGGTTTAGAGGTTGATTCGACGTTCTTTTGCTTTGGCGGCGAATCGACGTGTTTGGGCCGCGAGGTGGACTCGACGGCTTTTGGCTTTGAGCTCGACTCGACAGGTTTTATCTTCGATGTCGACTCGACGGTCTTTGGCTTCGAAGGTTGTGTTGGGACTACGGCCTTCGCTCGAGGACCTTTGGCTTAATTACTTTTGGATCGACGACATTTGGTCCGAAGACTGTGTTGTCGACGAGTTTCGGTTTCAATGGAACCGGTGTCGTATGGCGTGTCTCAGAGAACTTTTAGAATATGTTCTTAGCCGGGCGGTACGGCGGGGCTGTAGAACGAGAATGTTGATCTTGGCTAAGGCCCACTGGCGATGCCTCGACCTGAGTCTCTGATATCGGTGTAGTGTCTATATGGGGCGGTGTACTCACGGTTCGCCCCTCGTCGTCATCAGAGTCGTCTTCAACAGCTACGATGTCTTGATCGTATTCCTAGAGATCGACGATTTGTTCGTCCTCTTCGAAGTAATTTTCGGAGTCGTGCTCCGAGTATTGTTCTTAGTCTTGATCAGATTCTTCGGCGCTAGCTAGTTCTTCCTCATCGTCGAAGATGTTGACGGGCTCTCTCGCCGACCTCTGCATTTCTTGCCTCGCTGCCCGTCGATTCCGGATAGTCTTTTTGGACCGGAACTGGGCACAAGCTAGGCAACTATCTTCCTTGTGATCCGGAGATAGGCATTTGTTGCATACGGGATGCTTATCTGTGTGCGGGAACTTTGAGTTGCACTGCGGGCAGTATTTAAATGGACTTCGTTCCATCGACGGTCGGTCCACGTGGTGTCGAGAGGGCCTCACAGCCCGATTCGACGACCGGAGTGCAATAGATGTTTCTAAAGTGTCTCGGTACCGAGTGCTAAACAATACCGACGGATCCGAAGGCCTTTTGGCCCTTAGAGAAGAGTTAGTTAATTCCGAACTTGGAGTGTAGGAAAGTACATCCGAACCCAATGGCGGAAAAAAACAATCTGAGGATGGAGAGGATGCCCATGCGCACTGTAGTCCGAAGGAGGAGCCACCTATCTCGTGATACTTCGAAGACTCTTCCAGGACAACAATGTGCAATCATCCGGAACCAACACTAGGCGGCGATCTATGCACAGATATGAATTCAGCAGCCCACATGCCTCGAACACAAGTTTATGGGCGGACTTGGGGACAATGCCGGGAACTCGGGTCACAAGTGTCCTGGAAACAAGGTGGCACCGCCGGTTTGTCGGTACCCATGCTGGGGAGCACGGGTGCCAAGTGGAAAGGTCAGATGGGGTCTGTGCGTCCTAAGGTTGTCGTCCATCTGGTGAAGTTGGTCTCTACAGTGCTGACGTCCCTAGACGGCGGCTCGGTTTCAGTGTTGTGGGAGTCCAGATTGGACTCTCACGGGTTGTATGCTGGAAGGGTTCCGGCACACTAGGTATTGGTCCTCTGCGGCTCCGGCTGCTCCTGGTGTCCCCTCACACGGTGGTGGGACCAATCTGACCTTCAGGAGCACAGGTACCTCTTCCTAGGGAGTTACTGCATCAGGCTGGCCTGCATGCAGCAACTCGGTGAACCGGACTTTGCATGGGAGTATCTCCTCTACTACAAGGGAAATTGCTGGCAATTTGCGAAAGGCTGGCAGTCTCCAGCGGTTCTTGAAATATGTTCAGCTGCAGGACAAGCCGCTGGTCAAGACTGTCGAGACTGGAGCAGGCACACAGGGTTTGGAGTCAAAAGTTCACAGCAGTCTTCACTTCGCTTTTCTCACGGCTCTTGTTTGTCTGGATCTGTTGAATCGAAGTTCCTGGTGTCAGGGGTGCCACCTAAGTACTCAATTTAGGGGCATTAAATGGAGTGACAGAAGTACAAAAGTGCCTTTTGACAGGGTCGCCCCCACTTTTTGCCTGGTATTTGACAGAAAGCTATCCAGGTCTCCAGGGCCAGAATTCTTTCCCTAAAACTGCACAATTGTTCCCCCAATTGTCCATACCTTTCGCACCCCTGTAAGTCCCTAGTAAATGGTACCACGAGTACCCAGGGCATGGGTACTAAAGAAGGTCCCCAAGGGCTGCAGTATGTATTGTGCCACCTTAAGGGACCCCTCACCTAACTCGTGCCATTGTAGGCTGCATGTCTGGTACAGATAAAATTGAAAACATCCCTGTGTGCCATGTCCTACGACAATGCATGAAATATATGTAAGTTACTCCTACTTGCTGCCTTAAGTCAGGGAGCCTTATATTACATGTTAGGACATATCTGCATAGTCAATTCTTAGATTTCACAAGTTAACAGGGGAGTCATTTTAAGTACATGTGCAGGACACTGGTAAAAATCAGTTCCCCAGCTACATGATGGCTTCACTGAAAGCTATGGTGTTTGGTATCAGACACCTTGTTTTAATAAACCCACATTGATTCCAGTGATGGGATAATACATGCACCCAGAGGGCACCTTAGACGTGCCCTCCGGAAGCCTACCCGCCTCTAGTGTGCTGGCTGACTGGTGTAGACCAGCATAGTCTGCGCCTCCCGAGACAGGGTGCGCGACCTCGACCCCCCCCTGCTTGTTGAGGTAATACATCGTGGTAGTATTGTCCGTCTGTACAAGCAGAGAGTTGGTCCGGAAGGACGGATGAAAGGCCTTCAGCGCCAAGTGAACAGCTCTGAGTTCCAGGAAATTGATGTGATAAGTGGACTCCATCGGAGACCACGCACCTTGAACCTGTAAGTCTCCCGAATGCGCTCCCCAGCCGTGGAGAGAAGCATCCGTCACGATCGTCTGAGTAGGAATGTCCTTGTGGAAGGGAACCCCTCTGAGGAGATTCTCTGCTGAACACCACCACTTCAGAGACTGAAGAGCATGCAGAGGCAGTCGTATCTTGTCGTCCCAAGATCCTTTCCTCTGGTCCCACTGGTCCTCCAAGCACTCCTGCAGAGGTCTCATGTGAAGTCTTGCGTGGGGAGTGAGGAAGATACAAGAGGCCATCGACCCCAGTAGAGAAGACACCGTCCTCACTGTTGTAGATGGAGCGGTCATAAGAGCCTGAGCCTTCCGAAGGATCGATCGCCGTCGCTCCTCCGAAGGAGACACGCTTGCTGACAGCGTATCGATTGAGGCTCCCAAGTACTGTATGCACTGGACCGGAGTCGGGACAGACTTGGACATGTTGATGTGCAACTCCAGCTTGTTCAAGAGAACGCACGTCTTCTGGAAGTGCGCTTGAGCTTCCGAGAAGGAGGAGGCCTTGATCAACCAATCGTCCAGGTACGGGTAGACAAACACCTTGTTCTTCCGCAGGTGTGCGGCCACCACCGCCATGCACTTCGAGAATGTTCTGGATGCAGACTTCAGTCCGAACGGCAACACTGTGTATTGATAGTGATTGGCGCCGACTTGGAATCGCAGGAACTTCCGGTGTTTGTGTGCAATGGGCACATGGAAGTAAGCATCCTGTAGGTCTATGGCACAGCCAGTCTCCCCGTTGCAGCTGAGGATAAATCTGATGCAACGACAGCATGCGGAACTTTTCTCTGCGAATCCACTTGTTTGCCTGTCGCAAATCCAGAATGGGCCTGAACTCGTTCTTGTCCTTCTTGCGGACCAGAAAGAATCGGGAGTACAGACCTCTTCCTCTCTGAGACAGAGGTACGTCTTCTATCGCCCTTTTCCTTAACAGGATATCGGCCTCCGCCTGGAGCTCGCGCAGTTGATACTGCGAGCTGAACGGAGGGATCGCTGGAGGAGGGCTGATGAACCGAAGACTGTATCCAATGCAAACAATATTCAGCACCCACTTGTCCGGAGTAATTTTTCTCCACTCTGCCAGAAAAGATTGAATGCTTCCCCCCACCGGAGCGGGTAACGGACGAGGGGGAAGTAACAGCTCAGGGTCGAGACCCTGCTGCGCCCTTGTTCGCGGTAGAGGGTTATTGGCCTCCCCTACTCTTCTGGCGCTTTTGGAAGGGCCGGCGGTACTGCTGCTGTTGCTGCTGTTGCTGACCCGCAGCCTGTCCTCGCCCTCGGCCCTGCGCCCCGAACCTCCTCTGGAACGGGCGGTAGCTCTTCTTGTCCATGGGCTTCTCCAAGCCCACCGCCGTCAAGGTCTCCGCCTCCGCCTTTATGCGGGCAGATTAGCAACTCTCTGCTGTGCCTCCGGCTTGAGGGACGTCAGACTAAGCCAGGCATGGCGTCTCTGATTAATCCCATGATAATAACCATGGGCTGCCAGCAACGAGGCATCAGCAGCCGCGCTGATGACTTGATTGGAGACCAGCATCCCCTCCTTCAGGACTTCCAGGAAATCCTTCCTCCGATCCTTCGGAAGGAGATCCGCAAACTGTTGTAGGGACTCCCACAGCGCCCGATCATAACGTCCCAGCAGGGCCGTGTCTCTAGCGGCCTTCATGGACGTAGAGGCCGTCCCACAGGCCTTTCTCCCATTGGAGTCGATCCAACGACTTTCCTTATCTGGAGGAACAGTAGAAGACGGGGAGGTCGAGTGCTGCTTCCTTGCCGCCGTCACAATCACGGAGTCTGGCACCGGGTCAGTTCTCAGAAACGCCGGGTCCGAGTCCGGAGCCCTGTACTTCTTAAGAAGGCGGGACGGAGCGGCCTTCGTAGTTGCAGGCGTAAGGAACAGTTCCTTTGCTGGTTCCTCCAAACCTGGCACGAGCAGTAGAAGAGGGCGGGACAGGTGCCTCTAGTGAAGCGTCTCAAAGATCACGGACGTTGTAGGTGTTGGAGCCGTCACCGTGATCCCGAGCTTCTCCGCCCCCCTCAAGAGTACGTCCTGAAAGGTACTGATATCGTCCACTGGGGACACCCTTGTCCCTGGCGAGTCCGACAACGTTGGGGAGAAAGATCTGGTCCCGGAGGAATCCGTGCGGGACCGCGACTCTCGCCTCCTGTGGCGCCGCCTCGATCTCGTAGAGGAACGGTGACGACTGCGCTCTCTCCCTCTCCGCCCGGAGCGGGATCGCGACCTCCTGGGCTTAGGCAGCCCTGCCGGGGCAGGAGACTTAGGTCTGGGTGGAGCCCCCGGCCGAGGAGTCCCTTTTAGGAGGAGAAGGGAACCTTG
The DNA here is from genome assembly GCF_964263255.1 of Lissotriton vulgaris. NCBI lineage: Eukaryota > Metazoa > Chordata > Amphibia > Caudata > Salamandridae > Lissotriton > Lissotriton vulgaris. The sequence continues at coordinate 888,451,451 of NC_141689.1, read as the reverse complement.
GCAACGAATAGGTCCTCGGAGGTACTGGAGGAGGCTTCTCCAACGGAGGATCCTGAGGAGGTGGTAGAGGTGGCAGTGGTGGTGGAGTAGGGGACCGAGGACGAGGCCCTCTTGGTAGGGGAGGAGGAGGAGTAACCGACTTTGGTCTAGTCGGGGTGAACACAGCAGAGTGCGCTGAACCCGGTGAACCTCCCCCTCACTAGGATGGGACCTAGGAGAGTCATCCACAGCCTCCTGACGCTTGCCAGAGCGACTCCTGGCGTCAGCGCTCCTTCCGCGCTTCTTGGGAGTCGGAGAACGGCGACCCGACGGCGAGCGCCGTCCCCTCGGGGTCGAATTGCGCTTCCTCGACGTCGAGCGAGACAACCTCGACGTCGCACGTCTCCTTCGCCTCGAAGTCGATCGTCCCTGTCTCGACGTCGACCTCCTGCGTCGTCGATGCCTCAACGGTGACCTTCTGTGCCTCGACGGCGACCTTCTGTGCCTCGACGGCGACCTTCTGTGCCTCGACGGCGACCTTCTGTGCCTCGACGGCGACCTTCTGTGCCTCGACGGTGACCTTCTGTGCCTCGACAGCGACCGTCCATGCCTCGACGCCGAGGAGCCCCTCGACGCCGATCGCCGACGCCGGGCCACACGACTGCGATCACTCGACGTAGACACCGACATCGACGATGAAGCAGCCACTGGAGACTTCGACGGCGGCCTGTCCACATCCCTCGACGTCGTCTCGACCCAGAGCCCTGGGGAGAAGGGGAACAGATAGCAGTCATTCCTCTCGACGTCGTGGTAGGAGCCACCGACCCAGACGGAGACAGATGACGTTTGCTGGACTTCCTGCCCCTGGGAAGCCCCCCAGAGGCCTCAGCATGGGCAGAAGAAGCCCCACCAGACCCACCTTGCGCCTTCATCCTTCTCTCCTCGAGTCCCTGAAGTCTGATTTTCATCCTGTCCCTCAGGGTCCTGCCAGTGAATCCACGGCAGATCTCACACTCCTCTCTTATGTGGGAAGAAGGAAGGCAGAGGATACAGACCTCATGGGGGTCTGACTTGGACTTCTTCCTGGAGCACCTCGGACATTTGTCAAATAATGCAGGCATTATAGACAACTAAAGTGTGCAAAAGACGAAGACACCAAAGTACTTTAAAAGTACACAAAATCGAAATTAGTGTAAAAAACACCAACAAAAACCCTAAAAAGGGAGAGCTCAATGCTCCAGGGTCCTGCTTGCAGGAGCTGGAAAAAAGAACTGAAAGTAAGTTGGACCTGCTATGCATTCTGGGATACTGGGAGAAGCTTCTGGAAGGTTTCCTTAAAGGCACAGTATCCTGTTTAAGCCACATAATGGCAGCCTATGGGCCTTGTCTGTCCAGGTTCTTCTCTCTATCATTCCTGAGGGATCTTGCTGGTGAAGCAAGGGAAATCTGTACAGGCTTTGCTGTTTTTGTGGATTTTATGGTGGAATTTCTAGTTGAAGTACTGGACAGTGTAGCCTTTTTAGGCTGCATTATCTGTCTTTAAATTCTCTCTTAAGTGTCTATGCATTTCTGCATTTTTTGACACTGTAAGAGATTATTTTTGATTGCTCCGGGGTCCACGCACATGGGCGGGACTATTCACTAGATTATGACTATACACAGAGATCCCCTACTACAGAACATGTGTTATTCCTGCACCTCTGAATGTTTTTAGACATCATGTGATTTTTGCGCTATTGTATTACTCTGGCACCTCTGAATGCTTTTATGCATTATGTGTCTTTCTTTCCTGCGCTGCACCTCTGAATGTTTTAGGCATCATGTGTCTTCTTGCGCTGCACCTCTGAATGTATTTTATTGCGTCATGTGCCTTATTCTTAACACAGCTGAATGTGTAGGTTTATGCGTCATGTGTTTCCCTTCACTACTCCTCTGAATGTATATTGATGCATCATGGGTAATGTGTTCTTTCCTAGACCCCTAAGTGCTGTGTGATACTTAGGTGGTTGTTCTTTTTAGTACAGGTGGTCCTAGTGAGGTCCTGGTCCCCTGCGTGACATGCTCCTAAGGTGTTTAGGGTTGCGTAGTGTGTACTTACCTGTTACCAGTAGATACTGGTTGTGATTTAGAACTTACTTTGTGCTACCGTAATTTTATATTCTTTTATTCTAATTTCTGACAGTATTTCGTTTCTACTAAGTGCTGATTATGACAGTGGCACATGGGGCCCTGTCTTGTGAATAATCCCTTGTAAATATTGCCCGTGCCAGTTGGCACAATGTATATGTGTGATTTTATCTGATGTGTTTTTACAATACAAAAGTTATTTTTATAATAACCTTGTGTGGAGTCTCTTTTGTGGTGTGCCTAGTATGTTGTTGCTGTTGTGCGCTGGCGCAAATGCTTTACACATTGCCTCCGAGTTTAGCCTTACTGCTTGTGCCAAGCTACCAAGGGGGTGAGCAGGGGTTATCTTGGCGTGTGACTTCCTTGCCCTGACTAGAATGGTGGTTTCTGCTTGGCTTTGGCGTCAGCCTTAGCCTACCAGAAATAGCCAGTTCTAACGAGCAGCAACTGATGCCAAAGACGACTCGTCCAGCAGCTGCTCAGTCTCCAAAGCCTGGGAGGACTGCCAGCACTTTAAGAAGCAACCAGGATCTCCCATGGCGTTACGGAACTACTCCCCTGCACCCACCCAAGAAGAACTGAGAGAACTCTGGATCTCCAAAAACCCAGACACCGGAAAGCATCACTGCACCCGTTTTCCTCCATCCCGAGTCGCAGTGGGTCAAAAGGTGCCAGTGAGGTCCTGAGACCCTCCAGTCTAAAACCCCAGCTTGGGTTTGCCCAGACTGGACTTCCAGTAGCCACCTGCAGCCTCTTGGTGTAGGTTCCCTCTACCGCAAGCGTCTCCTGAAGTGAAAACTAGACGCCTCAAAACACCACTGCACCGAGCCCTACAGCCTGAGAAGTAGACTTACCAGTTTTCTTCAAAAATGCTATTTTAAAAAGTCCTTAACACAATAACGAAGTTCTTGGTGTTTAAAAATACATAAAAATGCATGCTTCTTTTCAAAATTAGTGTGGATCTCCTTATTGAGTGTGGATCATTCATTGACTGTGTACGCAAATTACACTTCGTGCAATTTCTGAGTTCTGCAATATTATCCTATGGAAGGAAATACAAGTTCTGCAAACAGGTACAGTACATCAACTTACAGAACCAATCTCCTGGATTTACGGTGAGTGATGGGCAAGGTCCAAGGCAGCACCAACAGTACACCAACAGCGCCATGAGGGTGGCAAGGTGCAGGGTGCAAATCAGCATTGGGAGTCCAAGGTGTTTCAATAGGGATTGGTCTCTGTAAGAGGCTCCAGGCTCTGTTTAGGAAGCCAGTTAGGCTGAACCAGACAGTGGGCTCAGGTTTTGCGATGCTCAGGATACCTTTGGTCTATTTCTCCGAGGCCCAGGGGCAACATGTGCTGAGGTGTCTTTAGGTTTTGGGTTTTTCCTTAAGAAGAGTTTACAGTAGAGGGGGCCTGCATGCACAGGCTACAGGTGACGTTGGGTCCCGTCCAGGAGGGGTGTAGTCACGATGGACTCTAGCACTGGAGGCCTCGAGAACCTTGCTGGTACCATTGGCCCAGTTCAACTTGGGCCTTAGGCGACTTGTGCAGTGTTTGCTTCAGGTGTCAGATTTTGTCAGTTCCTGGGGCCTCAGGGTTTTCTTTTTTGCAGTTTCTCCTAAACAGGTCCGGTCCACTGTATTTGGAAAACCTCTTGTCTTTTTCCAAGGTAGGCAGTCCTCACAGGTTTGTAGAGTCACAGCTGAAGGACGAGTCAATTTTGGCTTAGTTAGACCGGCCAGTGGGGCTGGGGACAAGTCAGGTGCTCTTCTCAGTCTTCTCTGCTTTTGTGACTCTTCTGTGTCATTTCTCTTCTTAGGTTGTCAGGATCTGCTTCTCTGGTGCCAGGGACTCCTGTGAATACTGAATTTAGGGGTGTTAGGAGAGTGTATAGTAGTAGCCAATGGGCTACTGACCCTTGGGGTCACTACACCCCCTATAAGACCACTTCCTGTGGGAAGTGGGTATAACCCTGCCCTAGAATTCCTACGTATGAAATCACAAAGATGGCTACCTCTGAAAATTTGTGTCCAGCTCGCAGTTAGCCTACCTTATTGATAGTACTAACCTGGATGTAGCACGCCCACCGGATTACTCATTTTCCTGTCTTTCCAGCTGTTAAGTGGGCCCATGCTTCCTCTCCAGTTAGGGGAGCCACATTAGTATTCCAAAAGTGGTGGCTTCTATGAAGCTCCCCAGCCAAAGGAGGCTAACCAGCAGGTCATCCATGTAGGAGGGGGCGATACACTCTCGTTTTGACCTCCTGAGAGCAAAAGGCTCTCCCCCTAAGAGGTCAGAAACTTTTCAGGTGGCAGACTGGCAGAACCTAGTCGGCAAGCACACCAGTGCACTTCTGTCAAAATTGGTTCAGATACCACGAAAAATGTGGGGGATGACCATGTAAAACAAGCATTGGAAATGCAATAGGTCTCGCAGCATTAGAGTTAGTGCTTTTAGAATTGTTTATGGGTTTTTTTGTAAATCTTTAGCATTTTTGTTTCCTGTAGCCAATGCTAAAGAATTAAAAAAAAAAGCCATAAACATTTCTAAAAGCTCTAACTCAAATGCTCCGAGACCTATTGCACTGTGTGAGGGTGAGGGGTTGAGGGTGAGTGAGGGTGAGTGAGGGTGAGGGTGGGTTGAGGGTGAGTGAGGGTGAGTGAGGGGTTGAGGGTGAGTGAGGGTGAGGGGTTGAGGGTGAGTGAGAGTGAGGGTGAGTGAGGGTGAGTGAGGGTGAGTGAGGGTGAGTGAGGGTGAGTGAGGGTGAGAGTGAGTGAGGGTGAGGGTGAGTGAGGGTGAGTGTGGGTGAGTGTGGGTGAGGGTGAGGGATTGAGGGTGAGTGAGGGTGAGGGGTTGAGGGTGAGTGAGGGTGAGGGGTTGAGGGTGAATGAGGGTGAGGGAGGGTGAGGGGTTGAGGGTGAGTGGGGGTGAGTGAGGGTGAGGGGTTGAGGGTGAGTGAGGGTGAGGGTGAGGGTGAGGGTGAGTGAGGGTGGGTGAGGGTGAGTGTGGGTGAGTGAGGGTGAGGGGTTGAGGGTGAGGGGTTGAGGGTGAGGGGTTGAGGGTGAGGGGTTGAGGGTGAGGGGTTGAGGGTGAGGGGTTGAGGGTGGGTGAGGGGTTGAGGGTGAGTGAGGGGTTGAGGGTGAGGGGTTGAGGGTGAGTGAGGGGTTGAGGGTGAGTGAGGGGTTGAGGGTGAGTGAGGATGAGGGGTTGAGGGGGGTTGAGGGTGGGTGAGTGTGAGTGAGTGTGAGTGAGGGTGAGTGAGGGTGAGTGAGGGTGAGTGAGGGTGAGTGAGGGTGAGTGAGGGTGAGGGTGAGTGAAGGTGGGTGAGGGTGAGGGGTTGAGGGTGATTGAGGGTGAGGCGTTGAGGGTGAGTGAGGGTGAGGGGTTGAGGGTGAGTGAAGGTGAGGGGTTGAGGGTGAGTGAGGGTGAGGGGTTGAGGGTGAGTGAGGGTGAGGGGTTGAGGGTGAGTGAGGGGTTGAGGGTGAGTGAGGGTGAGGTGTTGAGGGTGAGTGAGGGTGAGGTGTTGAGGGTGAGTGAGGGTGAGGGGTTGAGGGTGAGTGAGGGTGAGGGTAGGTGAGGGGTTGAGGGTGAGTGAGGGTGAGGGTGAGGGTGAGTGAGGGGTTGAGGGTGAGTGAGGGGTTGAGGGTGGGTGAGGGTGAGTGTGGGTGAGGGTGAGTGTGGGTGAGGGTGAGTGAGGGTGAGGGGTTGAGGGTGAGTGAGGGTGAGTGAGGGGTTGAGGGTGAGGGGTTGAGGGTGAGGGGTTGAGGGTGAGGGGTTGAGGGTGAGGGGTTGAGGGTGACATGGGCGTCCCAAAAGTGGGGACCCCGGTCAATTGCAGCCTCTTATGTGCCGTTGGAGGACGATGAAGGCATCCCACGGGACAGGTTGTTCAACGTCCTCAGCCCAAGAGGGTCAGCAGCTGTTTGCGCTCACACGTGGGAAATGGGGCCTCCTCTTCTGAGAGGCAGCTTTATAGTACTTTAAGGAGTGGAACATGGTAATAAGTCTCCCTCATACAAAACAGAACATGATACCAAGTACCACATATCTGCGAGGAAGGACTTACTACATGCCCTTATCAAAACCCTCTAAATTCTGTCTGCATGCATTGCCCCCTCCCCCCCCCAATTTCTGTTAGGCCAGGGATAGTTTAAAGCACATAGATAAACATCTCCCACGAAAAGCAGACGTACATGATACACCCAGAAACACCCACTAGATAACAAATACAATTTTAAAACACTATAGCAGGTTCCCCTCCAGTACGGTTATTCAGTGGTTAGGTTCAGAAACGTCATGGCTCTCAGTAAATGCATTTGTTACAAACTGCCACAAAACGCTTAGAAGATCAAAAAAATGCTACTTACAGAGGGTGGAAATGGGGAAAGATTTCAGCAGATAGGGTGCAAAACAAAGAAGTTAACACACTAGGACTCAAAAGGACTGTGAGAACCAGGACAAGAAACGCGCAACACCGGTGCACTCTTCGGGAGCGGCGAAAAGTGTGTACTTGGAGAGTGCAAGCGGGAGTCTCAGGGAGAAGTATGGTCTAAGGGTGCTCAGACGTGTTTAAAAGATGGGTACAAGCAGATAGGGGTGACTAGAAGAGTGAAATGCGAGTACACTCTCGGAGGGAGAAATAAACTGGAAATGACACAGGGGAGAGAAGAGGTTACTCACAGAAAGTGAGTAATGGGGGACAGGCAAAGTGAGGGTGTAAGTTTAGGGTACTCACGTACACTGGTGTAAAATAAGGGTAATCACCACAGGGTGGAAAAGGAAGGGGTTAAGAGAAGAAGTAAAATGAGAATACTAGCAGCGTGTGGAAGAGAAGAAGTGGCAGATCGGGGACATTGATACACAGAGAGGATGAACAAGCGAGTAATGACAAAGGTGTAAAATGATGTAAATACAAGAGGATATTCACAAGGAGTAGGGGCAAAAAGAGGGTACTGGCAGAGAGGCACTAACAGAGGTGTAAAATGAAGGCTCGACGTGAAGTGACAGGAGGGGCACAACTTAATAAGAGGGTACTCACAGAGAGAGGTGTCTATCGGAAGCCAGGGTGGGGCTCTCTGTACAGTCCATGCATTCATGGGGTCCTCCAGCCCTGCTGTAACCTTCAGGAGACACGTCCCAGCAGACACTGCGGCCATGCTGAAGGCGGCCATGGGGCAGCAAAAACACTGGCTGTGTCCTGAAAAGCAGCCCTGCCTGGGGGGCAACAACTGTAAGAAAGCAGGAGAGCAGTTCCCTCACTGCCTGCACGTAAGATGTCTCCTGGTTACTGGAAGCGTCCTGTCGAGTTTCAGAGAAGTACTCCCGGCAGGAGGTGGGGCTTTACCTCCAACCTGGCTGCTCCTCCCCCATGAGCTCACCAGAGGCGCCGCCTGCCAGCAGGTCAAGAGGAGGAAGAAGGGGTGGGGTGAGACCGGCCTCTGCTAAACTCTCCTGTGTGCTCTGGACACGAAGACGGGGGGCTGGGAGTAAAAGCGGAGCAGGGGAAACAGTGGCGATCCTGGAAAGAACTCTTAAAATGCAGCAGAGGAAGGACAGAACCGGAGGAGTGGTGAGACCAGTAGAGAGCCTCCTAAAACGCCAAGATCAGTACTTCAGACACGACGGGGCAGCGCCAGCACTAGAGCAAGACTCGAGTCTGATGAAAGGGAGTGTTTAATAAAACAAGACGGAGGGAAGAGAGGGGAGGGGGAGGAGAAATGCGACACGGCGGGAAGGGGAGGGGGCGGAGCGGGTAAAATAACAAACAAGACGGAGGCGTGGAGACTGCGGCTCGGTTTCTCATACAGGAAAGTCAACAAGGGAGGAGAGGAGGAGGGGGGAGGAGAGTAGGGGAGGCACGGCCTAGCGGCCGTGCAATCAAGTAGTGAGGGGGCGGAGCTGGGGGAGGCTGTGGAAGAGAGTAGGCAAGGCGACACGGCGGGAGGGGGCGGAGCGGGTAAACAAAGACGGACATGCACGCGCCCGTGACTTTTAAGGTCAATGCGCATGCGCATAAGCTTAATGCGCATGCGCATTGACCTTAAAAGTCACGGGCACTGCAAGGAATCGCCACGATTCCTTGCAGTGTAGATAAAGAGTGGATAACTCGCAATACTCTCGCCTTGCTCGATGCGCATGCGCATCGACAGGCGAGACCTAAAAAGGGGCACTTTTCGACAATTATCCAATCAAAAAATAGAGAAATTCACATTCTTACTTCTGAGCCATGGGTGTAAGAATCTGCTTCATTTCGTCTAGAATAAGATCTTTCTTCTCAGGCTGTGCTTCTAATACTTTGTCCAGGGATGGGTTGATGGCCGACTGGGGGGGAAAAAAGGCTACAATAATTAATTTTGCAATATAAAGAACATCATTTAACAGAACAACAGGTAGTAGTGCAGATTTAATAAACACTCGTAAAGGTAACAGATTAGGCTTTAATGTGGAAGCACTGCCATGCCATGTCATGAGTGATGCAATATGTGAAGTCATAAGCAGTGCATGGTGGGGGCCTAACTTCTAGTTATCTCAGGTAACTATAACTGCTGAATATCCCTGTTTTTTTTTTTACAAGTGAAATCTGAGCCAAATTAAAGCACCCTGTAACCTTTGATTTTTTCAGTGAAAATAATTATAGTCAATTAAAAACCCAAAAGGTTACAGGGACGTTATAATTGGGTAATAAAATGTTAAAAACCTTAGAAATTCACAGAAAAAACAAAGGTTTACAGGGACGTTATAGTTAGGCTGACATTTCACTTGTAGAAAACCACTGAAATTCAGCAGTTATAGTTACTTGAACTAACTAAAACTTACGTACCGCAATGCACTACTTAGGACCTCACATATTACATCACTCATGACCTAGTCAGTGACATCACGGATATATGTAGACCCACACACACAAATTCTGTAGCATTGTATTAATCCTAATGCTCCAAAATGCTTTATTCAATCTTTACTCTAGCTCCGCCAGGACGCATTTCTGCAGACTAAAGCGGCCTTGATCACACACAATTGCAGCGTAATTTTGTTCCCCTTAAGTAACGTGCACGTAATTAACAAAACTGAAAAAATACTTTAGCAGCATGTATGGCAATAACCTAATTTCAACTACCACATTAATTATTTTTATCAATTGTCAAAATACATCGCTAAACATTCCACTTAGTAATCACGTATAAAGCGCAGCAAATCACACAGTGCGAGTCGTAAGCTATCAAGAGGTAATCTGTTGATTTGAACAGGCAGGTCTTGAGTTCTCTCCTGAATTGCTTGAGCAATGAGGTTGCCCTGAGGAGCAGGTGAAGGTTGTTCCAAGCTTTGGCCGCCAGATGCGAGGAAAAGCATTCTCCGCTGTTGGCTCGAAAAATCCGGGGGGAGTCTGCGAGGAAGACAGAGGTGGATCGTAGGTGTCTGAACAATTGGTGGAACATCATGCGTTTGTAGACGTATGCTGGCCCTTCATTGTGTAGAGCTTTGTATTTGTGAGTTAACATCTTGAACTGGCATCTCTTCTGGATCGGAGCCAGTGTAGCTTCTTATGGTGGGGTGTGATGGGGGTCCGTCAGGGGAGGGCGAGGAAAAGTCTTGCCTCTGAGTTTTGTAGAGTCTATAGCCTTTTCTGGAGGTGTGCAGTAAATCCTACATAGAGAGTGTTCCAGTAGTACAGCCTGCTGGAGACAAGGGCCTGCATGACGGTCCTTCTGGTGTCGACTGAGAGCCAACTTAAGATCTTGCGGAGCATGCATAGGGTGTGGAAGTAGGCAGATGAAGACTGTGTTTATCTGTTGCTTCATGGATAGCTTGCTGTCCAAGATGATACAGAGGTTGCAGGCGTGGTCTGCTGGGTCAGGGGGTCGGCCGAGTTCCGCAAGCCACCATGCGTCATTCCATGGCAAGGTATTGTTCTCAAAGATGACTACTTCTGTCTCGTATGTGTTCAGCTTGAGGCAGCTGTCCTTCATCCAGTCTGCACATTCATAATACATCTGTGGTAGTTGGCTCTGGGATCTCCTGACAGCGTGAGGATGAGCTAGGTGTCGTCGGCGTTGGAAAGGATGTTGAGTCCGTGCCATCTGACCATGTAGGCCACGGGTTCATGTACGTGTTGAAGAGGGTGGGACTCAGGGATGATCTTTGGGGGATGCTGCAGATGATTATTTTGGGTTCCGAAGTGAACCGTTGGAGATTAATTCTCTGGGCTTTTGCTGTATGGTATGAGGCGATCCATTTGCAGGCGTCTGTCAAAGGTCCAGGAGGATGAGGGCTGCTGTTTCGCCGCAGTCCACACAGGCTCGGATGTCATCAGGGGCTGCGATCAGGGCAGTCTCAATGCTGTGGTTGGCTCGGAATCCGGACTGAGAGAGGTCCAGAAGTTGGTTGTGTTCCAAGTGTTCAGTGAGTTGCTGGTTGATTGCCCTCGAGAAATGTCGCTGGATAGAGGAAAAGGGAGATGGGTCTGTAGTTCTTCGGTTCTGCTGGGTCAGTGGACGGGCCGAATCCCGGGATGCTACCGAGCCACCCCAAGACGCACCCACGGACCCTTCTGCTGCAACTGCTGCAAGTTCACCTGCATCCAGACCTGCACTGCACCGGCACCGACCAAGACGGACAACAGCAGCAGCCACCTGAAGTGCATCCTGCTCAACACTCGCTCCGTCCACAGACACGCCGTCGAGCTCTGGAACCTGCTCGACACCACAGCCCCAGACGTCGCCTTCATCACCGAAACCTGGATGAACGCCTCCTCAGCGCCCGCCATCGCCATCCCAGACGGCTACAAGATCATCCGGAGGGACCGCATCAACCAGACTGGAGGAGGCATCGCCATCGTCCACAGGAACACCATCCGCATCACGACCAACACCGACGACACCCTCGCACCCGCCGAGCACCTGCACTTCCAGATCCACATCAACCCCAAGACCACCCTCAGAGGCACTCTAATCTACAGACCCCCGGGACCACGCACACAATTCAGCGAGGACATTGCCGACTTCGTCAGCCCGCACGCCCTCCCCTCCGCTGACTACATCCTCCTCGGGGACCTCAACTTCCACCTGGAGAACAACAACGACCGCAACACCACCACCCTGCTGGACAACCTCGCTAACCTCGGACTCAAGCAACTGATGACCACCCCCACCCACTACGCCGGACACACACTCGACCCCGTCTTCTCATCCAGCAAGGACATCGCCTTCAGCCACGCCACCGGACTCCACTGGACGGACCACAGCTGCGTCCACTTCAGCTTCAGAAGGACCACGACCCACCACCACCAGCAACAGGTTGCACGCAGAAGCTGGAACAAGATCACAGCCGACCAGCTCGCGACTTCCCTGAGCAAGAACCCACCCACCAGCGCAACGAACCCCAGCCGAGCGGAATACAAACCTCACGAAGTGGATCAGCGACTGCGCAGACGACCTCGCCCCGCTGAAGACCCCGCCCAGCGGCCCCGGCAGCAAGAAAGCCCCAGGGTTTACCGAAGAACTCAAGAGCTCCCAGAAGAACTGCAGAACCCTCGAGAAAGACTGGCGCAGGAACCCAACACCGGACAACATGACTGCCCTCAAGCTCGCCACCCGAAAACACCACCAACTGATCCACGCCACCAAGAAAACTGCATTCAAGGAACGACTGGACAACAACGAACACAACAGCAAGGAGCTCTTCAACATCGTCAAAGAGCTCTCCAACCCCAACGCCGGAAACAACATCACCCCTTCGCAAGACCTCTGCAACTCCCTCGCCTCCTACTTCCACAATAAGATCGCAGACATACACAACAGCTTCAGCACTCAACCGACGCACGCCACGACCGAACCACCGCTCCCCACCACCACCCTCCACACCTGGACCCCGATCAGCACCGAAGACACCGTCCGCACGATGAACTCCATCCACTCCGGATCTCCGACCGACCCCTGCCCTCACCACGTCTTCAACAAGGCCGACGTTATCATCGCACCCCACCTGCGGGACATCATCAACACCTCCTTCGACACCGCTACCTTCCCGGAGAGCTGGAAGCACGCCGAACTCAGCGCTCTACTAAAGAAGCCATCAGCCGACCCCACCGACCTCAAGAACTACCGCCCCATCTCACTGCTCCCTTTCCCTGCAAAAGTCATCGAGAAGACCGTCGATAAACAGCTGGCCGCCTTCCTCGAGACAAACGGATCCCTCGACCTCTCGCAGTCTGGCTTCCGGGCCAAACACAGCACCGAGACCGCCCTGATCGCAGCAACCGATGACATCCGAGCCCTGCTCGACAACAGAGAAACAGCGGCCCTCATCCTCCTGGACCTCTCCGCGGCCTTCGACACTGTCTGCCACCGCACCCTAGTGCAACGCCTCAGCAACGTCGGAATCCAGGAGAAGGCACTGGAGTGGATCATCTCCTTCCTCGCCGGAAGGACACAGAGAGTCCGCCTCCGCCCGTTCAGATCAGAAGCCACCAAAGTCATCTGCGGCGTTCCTCAAGGCTCCTCGCTCAGCCCTACCCTCTTCAACGTCTACATGAGACCCCTCGCCACCATCGCACGCGGGCACAACCTCAACATCATCTCCTACGCCGATGACACCGAGCTGATCCTCTCCCTCACCAACGACCCCGCCACCGCCAGAACCAACCTACACGAAGGGATGAAAGAGGTAGCCGAATGGATGAAGAGCAGCCGCCTGAAACTGAACTCGGACAAGACGGAAGTCCTCATCCTGGGATCTTCACCCTCCGCCTGAGACGACTCCTGGTGGCCCCCCGCCTTAGGCAGCGCACCCAAACCATCAGACCACGCACGCAACCTGGGCTTCATCCTGGACTCCTCCCTCTCCATGACCAGACAAGTCAACGCCGTCTCCTCGTCGTGCTTCAACATCCTGCGCATGCTACGGAAGATCTTCCGGTGGATCCCCACCGAGACCAGGAAGACGGTCACCCAGGCCCTCGTCACCAGCCGTCTGGACTACGGCTACACCCTCTACGCCGGAACCACCGCCAAACTCCAGAAGAGACTCCAGTGGATCCAGAACGCCTCAGCACGACTCATCCTGGACATCCCCCGCCGCAACCACATCTCCGGACACCTGAGAGACCTGCACTGGCTCCCGGTCAACAAGAGAATCACCTTCCATCTCCTCACCCACGCACACAAAGCCCTACACAACCAGGGTCCAGGATACCTCAACAGCCGCCTCAACTTCTACGCTCCCAAACGACAGCTTCGATAGACCAGCCACGCCCTCGCCGCCGTCCCCCGCATCCGAAGAGCCACCACAGGGGGAAGGTCCTTCTCCTACCTCGCCGCCAAGACTTGGAACTCCCTCCCGACCCACCTCCGCCTGACCCAGGACCACCTCGCCTTCAGGAAGCAGCTCAAGACCTGGCTGTTCGAGCAGTAGCGGACCCCCCTCCCCTAGCGCCTTGAGACCCTACGGGTGAGTAGCGCGCTATATAAATGCTCTGATTGATTGATTGATGGTTTCTTCAGGAGGGGCCTCAATTCTGCATGTTTAGAGTCCTCAGGGAAGGACGCAGAGAAGATTGAGTGTTCAGGACTTTGAATTCATCTCAATCGTCTTGTTCCAGAGTTCAAACATGTGGTGGGGACAAGAAGTCAGTGGGTGCTCCCGACTGCACAGAGTTCATGATGGTGACTGTGGCTTGGGTTGTGAGAGGGTCCCAGTGGGTGAGCAGATGGTCGGGTTCTTGGTTCGTGGGTGTGGGTTTGAGCAGGCTGATGCTGTGGGCAGCAGGTGGTTGGGGTACGAGGTTTTTGTAGATAACTGAGATCTTGTCATAGAAGAAGTACGCCAGAGTATTGCACAGTTCTTGGGAGGGTGTGATGTAATTCTCAGCAACTGCGGGGTTGGAGAACTCCTTCACAAAGGGAAAGAGCTCCTTACTGCAGTTTGTGCTGGCTTCTATGTGGTCTATTAGTGTGTTCTTCTTGGTTTCTCTCAATAGGCAGTGATACTGGTTGAGTGTTGTCCTGAAGGTGGTGACGTCTCCTGTTTCTTTGCAGGTATGCCACTTCCTTTCTTGTTGCCGTGTGTGAGAATGGGGTTGAGCGTATGCCCTGCTTTGTGGGTAGGGTGGGTGAAAAGTTGCTTGAGGCCCAAGTTGTGCATGCTTTCCAGGGGGTCGGTTGTGTTTGTGTTGCTGGGGTCGTTGAGGTGGAAGCTGATGTCCCCTGGAAAGATGACGTGCTCGGAGTTGATGGCAATCCGGGTGATGAGGTGAAGGATGGCATTGCGAAAACTGGGGCATGAACCAAAAAAGATTTTCTTGATTTACTTTTTGAAGCATTATAATAGTGCATACATATATACACACCAGCCTGCAATGCCTGTGGGAGTGTCAGCGCAAATGAAGAGCACCTGATCTGGAGGAGGGGCAAGAGTAACATTCAACAGGGCTCGGTTTTTAGAACAGCTGTATCCTGTGCTGACCCCCAAAGGAGCCCGTGAAACTGGCACGGATGAAGGCGAACCATCTCTGAAACGCGTATGCCTGTTGTTTTATGGACTGCCAGCAATGCGCAAAATTTTGAAAATAAAGCCCTCTAAAGATTCCGGAGTGTGTCGTGCTTATCTCCAGGGAACAAGCGTGGTTTGGTGTTTAGTCAGCAAGCTGGTTGCTGACCTGTGGCACACCCTCTTGGTTTGGAGCACCTTACGACAACCAGCAGTGTGGAAACTTGCATTGATGGCAAAAACAAGCACCCCCCCACCCAGCAGGTATCTCGCCATTGGCTGTTTGGGCTGCAATGGGGAGAGAGGAGGCAACACGGTGTGCCTGAGGAAGGATTCGGCTGTGGACTTTGTTTTGACACACCCGCCGGGCACTCGAGCTGGTGTGTGGCTGGTGCTCAAAGTTGGGAGCATCACTGTATGACTTGGAGCACTACTGAAACTATTCAGCCGCCCACCTGGACTACAGGCACCAGAATGCAATGGCTGTGGGAGTGTCAGTGCGAATGAAGAGCACCTGATCTGGAGGAGGGGCAAGAGTAACATTTAACAGGGCTCGGTTTTTAGAACATCTGTACCCTGTGCTGACTCCCGAAGGAGCCCGTGAAACTGGCACTGATGAAGGCGAACCTTCGCTGAACGAATTAAATTATTTTTATATAGCGCGTTTCTACCCTGAGGCCTCGTAGCGCTTGCGGACTGCATGGGGACGGCAAATCAAATTAGGGCACATTGCGAAAAAGGTGGGTTTTTAGGAGCTTGCGGAAGGCCAGTATGTTTGGTTCGCTGCTCAGAGAGGGGGACAGAGAGTTCCAGAGGTTTGAGGCGTTCAGGGAGAAAGAGCGACCACCCCACTTGGCACGGCGGACTTGCCTGGTTGTGGCAAGAAAGGCTAAGCTGGAACGAAGGTTTCTTGAGGGTTGATAGGGCATGATCAGGGAGTGTGAAATGGCTGGACCAGATTTCCACATGGCTCTATGAGCCAGGCACATGGGTTTGAACTGGATTCTGGCCCGGATCAGGAGCCAGTGCAGCATCCTTAGGGCGGGTTTAGCAGATTGTCTCCGGGGGATTTGGAGCAGAAGGCGGGCTGCGCTGTTCTGGATCACCTGGAGTCTTTGTAAGGTTGCCTGTGGGGCGCCCAAGTACAGCCCGTTCCCGTAGTCCAGGCGTGAGAATTAAGGCCTGTACCATGATTCTTCTCGCCTTGAAGGGAAGCAGGGGGAGAACTTTCCTAAGCATCCTCAACAGGCCAAAGCAGGCAGCCGCTAGCTTGGTGGCCTGATGGCCAAAGCACATAGAGCTGTCAAGCCATATGCCGAGGCTCTCAATCTGCTGTTTTGGGGCAGGCATTGGGTTAAGGCAGGTTGGCCATAGATGTGCAGACAAGGCAGGCAGTTTACCCAAGAACATGAGCTCAGTCTTGTCGCCATTTAGTTTGAGGTGGGAGAGTTTCATCCATTCGGCTACAGCCTCTAGGCAGCTGCCGAGGAAGCAAGATGAGCCCTCTGGGTGGTTCAGTGATACCACCAACTGGGTGTCATCAGCATATGATATGATCTGTATGCCGAATGGGAGAACTACCTCGGCTAAGGGTGCCATATAGGTATTAAAAAGTGTGGGGCTCAGGGACGAGCCCTGAGGGACCCCACAACTGAGCGGCCACCAGTCGGAGGAGGCGTTGCCTTCGAAGACCTGAAAGAACCGGTCTTTGAGGAATGATTGTAGCCAGGAGAGAGCTGAGTGGGTCACTCCTAGACTTTTTAGCCGGTTCAGCAGGATCTTGTGATCTACAGTGTCGAAGGCGGCACTGAGGTCTAAAAGGATGATAGCTGCTGAACCACCCTGGTCCATGAGTCTTCGAGCCTCTTCGGTTACGGCCAGAAGGGCCGTCTCCGTCCCTAAACGGGGGCGGAAACCTGTTTGTGATACATGAAGCAGATTGTTCAGCTCTAGGTACTGTACTAGAACAGAGTTTAGGTGTCTCTCGGTTAGGTTACTTAACCAGGGGAGGAGGGATATGGGTCGTAGTTGGCCTGTTAGCGGAGTCCAGGCTGGGTTTTTTCAGGTGGGCCTTTACCTGGGCGCACTTCCAGGCACGGGGGACCGTGCCCGCTAAAATTGAGGCATTTATAATAGCCAGGATGACTGGGCATATGACATTGGCAACTAAGGGAAGGTATCGCGGAGGGGCGGGGTCTAGTGGAGAACCCGAGGTCACTCTAGGCATGATTGCCTTAAGGGAGTCTTCATCTAATGGGGGGAACTCTGCAAGGGAGCATCGGGGATTGGGAGGGGGACTCCTTGTGTCGGGCTCGAAAGTGTCGTTCAGGGACGGAGGGAAGGATTGGGCAATTAGTTCAATTTTCTGGTGAAAAAATTCTGCAAGATTGTTGCATCAGGCGGGTGTGTCTTCTGGATTGGTTTTTTTTTGGGGTATGGTGACCAGGGATTTGGCGATGCGAAAAATCTCCTTAGGGGAGTTTGCAGCAGCGCTGATCTTCTCCTCTTAGGAGGATTGCACAGTTTTTATTTCTGACTTATATTTCCTTATTGCCGCTCTATAGATTGATTTCCATTCTTCTGTTCTGTCTCCAGCTCCTTTCTAACTTCCTACAGGTTTGTTTGAGCTCTCTTAGTTTTGTGGCGAACCAGGGTGCTGTTTTAGGGCTGAAACGCGTATGCCTATTGTTTTATGGACTGCCAGCACTGCGCAAAATTTTGAAAATAAAGCCCTCTAAAGATTCCGGAGTGTGTTGTGCTTGTCTCCAGGAGACAAGGGTGGTTTGACATATATACACACATAATAATCGATTTACTTTTGTAAGCAGCCTTGCACCCCCTGAGTAGGTGTCACAAACCTCCAGGCGTTCACAGACCACAGGTTAAATAAACACTGATCTAAAACATTTATTTACAGGACTTGCGATACATGCATTAGGACACCTTCCGCAATACATTGTGGAGAGGGGTATGACCTTTCCAGGTCTAGCCTACAGGCATCTTCAGATGTCTGTTTTTTAAAGACCTTTTGTGTACAAAATCAATTCTTACACTGAGCCTTGAGTCACCTCATTGTTTATCACTAATAGGCTTTCTTGTTGCTCTCATTTCACTGCTTCGTATTGAGTGATTTTCCTACCGCTTCTTGTGGGTGTCCCTTCCCTGAGCCATAGCGGTTTTACAGTGCTTCTGTTTGGATGAGGTGTAGACTTCTGCTGCTTACAATCTGAGAACTTCATCTTTATTTTTACTTTCATCACTCCATGAGAGTGAATGTATTTTTCCTTGGTCTCCCTTTTGAATTAGTTTTATTTTAAATTGGCCAAAGATCCCTGCCCAGCTCTTGGATTGCGTTTTCATGCTCCAAGCCTCCCTGCCCCCATTTGCAACCTTTGGTCATCTATCCTTCACTGCTCCTACGATTCTTTTTGAAACCTGATCACCCTGTTGTGTGTGTGTGAGATCTTACAGTTCAGCAGCCCGCTACATGGCCATTGGGCACCTACTCCCCGCACAATCATCTTTCCTAGCATTTTGTTACTACACTGTGCAACCGGGCTGCTCGCTTCCCTTATTGCATGACAATATATGAATAGTTTATTTGAATATACTGTCCCAAGATCGTTGTCCATCATTTGGGAATGGTATATGAAGAATAAACTAAGAAGCAACACAAGATCGCTGCCACATAAGTGTGCAGATGCAAGGCAGTCAAAATCAAACTATTTTTTTAACTAAGAAAAACCACTCCAAGATGGCCGCTCTGTGTACCTATTCTTTTGTTACACTAAATTCGTTCCGGAGACACTGATGTGATTTAGGGACAGGAGAATGTGCTACATCATCAATAAAAGCGTACTAGCTGCTTAATAACCAGTTTGAATTTTCTTATTTTGCCCTATTTTATTAACTGAAAGGCATTTCAGAGAGCATTCAAATCTTTAAATGAGTGTCCAAACTTACTTGACAGGTTATGACAGTTAATCACCCATTTGATAATCCTGGGAAACGTACATGTTTCTTGAACTGTAGCAGAAACTTGGTAAAACATAAGGCTCATTCTCCAGCTAAAAAGCATGAATTTCTACACACTGTAGAAAGTATGCCAACAAGCAAAGGTTCTAAAAAAATGAGGAATTTGCATAGCTGGTATATAAAGACAATTTAGAGGTGTATACTCTTTGTCAAGAGCAGCATCAGAAAATGAGGGTGCAGTGCTTGGAAAAACACTGGACAGAAACAACAAATACCTTCATCTTGAGGTCCATGCTTCTCATAGTGATCAGTTGATGTACAAAATCCCTCCTTCAGTGGTATCCATAGAAAATGTGTGTTTCAATGAAAACACTGCATTTTATTTTAACACAACCCTCTGGGTTCTAACAAAGAACTCTCCCTTTGCAGGAAAATTGCAGGAATGCTAACTAAAATTCATGTTAGCAGCCAGAAAGGGGTTTCTCTGTTCAGAATTTGTTTATAGGAAGCAGGGAGGGAGGACAACCCCTCCAAACTATGGGCACAGACATTGGATTAAGGAAAGACTGACTCAGGGCAGGACTATCGACCACAGCATAGTGCATGGGTACTCAAAGAGGTTTCTAGGGGCCAAATAGTATGGTGTGTGGTGTGACAGAGGGACCCAATGATGGGGTGGAAAATTGTAGTGAGGGGGGGCAAGATGGGTGTACAGAAAGCAAAGTATGTATATGATTTATTTTCACGGCTCAATTCCATACTGCTCTGTGCCTAGTGCTTTGTCTTTAGAGGAGGCATAGATTTGCCAATGCTGTGCTCAGCTGTAGCTGTATCCGAGTCACCAATGCTCTACCGCACCTTGGTGTAAGCCTTCTCTTCTCACTATTGCTACCATGGCCGAATCAAGTTTACAAAATGAAGTTACTTGATTATTGAATTTGAATGAAACGGAAGTGCACAATGTGAAACCAGAAAACCTGGGATCAAACCTGGTTTACCCACTTGACCAAATTCTGTGATGCTAGGCAATAGTTTTATTTTACGTTGCATCCCTTTTATTCATTATCATATATGAGCACCTTGAAATACAGGAGTTCAAGATGCGCGCTGTGCAAAACCTTCTTCTGTCTTTGACTCTATAAACTATAATGATGTCAATGTATAACAGCAACTCAGGCCACCCAAACGGATCCACATGAAAACGGACTATAAGTTCACTATTGGCATTATTGGCAGGGTGGAGGAAGGCATGAATGTTTTTTCTTCGTTCATTTTTAAAACAAACACTCTTAAAAAATACTTCTCAATGCACAGATATTATATGATGTACTAAAGTGAAAAGATTCAATATGTTAATGAAATACAAAATTCAATTGTGAAGACTCAAATTTGTACACGTTTGTTCCAAGGTGTGTTTAAAAGTAAAGGTGTTCTTAACATTAAATGGTGCAGTACAACTTCTTTTCTTCTTTTCCTTTACTGCAGTTAACCTGTAAATAAATGCTTGTCCGGTAATGTAACATCTCTCTAAAGGTTAGCGGTCTGTCAAGTAAACAGCAGTCCTTTTCACCAGGGGGCTGCATGTAAAGGTCAGGAGAGCCACAGGCAACCCCAGGCCATACTTTGAGTATCACTAGCTAGCATAGAGGATTGGTTGGAAGAGCATCACGTGTTTCCAAACTTGTTTGTGGAGACCATTTAGTTCAGATAAATTACTTACAATGATATTTTAGTACCAACATTCACTCCTATGTGGGACTGGTTAAATAAAAATCAGACAGACCTAAGGGACCGTAAGTGTGTCAGTCAAGTGTTGATGCAGAATATCAGACAAAGTAACAACGCAGAAGAAAGGACAAAAGTGCAGGAGCTGAAAATGTTAGCACAGGAGGAGGCTGGTCAAGAGAGATGAAGGCAATAAAGTACTAAACTGGCTATATGATCATGGTCTATTGCACAGCTATTTCTTGCTTCCATTTCACTTTGCTCAGTCAACCATGGCTTCGATATTGTAAGTCATTTTCAAGGAAAGTGAGGAAAAAACAGGAAGAGAAGAGCGCGGCACAGCATAAAAAGGCATTTTCACCTAGAGCCTTACAGACTATGTTTTTTTGTGTTACTTTTTACCTTTTTAGACTAAAGAGGGCACCAAACAGGCAACAATTATTCACACTGTAGAATTGAGGACATTGAAAACATCTACCTTATAAACCATAAAGGCATTCCCATACAGTTCTTCTGTCAGAAAGTTCCTCTGTTCAAGAATAGCCTTGTCATTGTAGGCATACTCTATTATATATGAAGCCTCAGCATGCCGCAGCATTTTTCTCACTTGGCCTTTAAAACTTCTTATAATTTCTGCAACTTGTTGTTTTGACCTTTGGGTATAAGAAATTGAAAGAAACACATCTGTAAAATCTCACTTCAAAGTATTATTTTAAATAAGCACAGGTCTCCTGAAAAACAATAGTACACATTCTAATCTATATTGAGGTCGATCAAGGCAAAGGTTTTTTTTTTTTAAGATTGTTCTTAGGACTGACCGAGAGAAGCAGTATAAAAGGAAGGCAGTACATCAAAAGATTTCTGAATTAGGTGAATTAGCCAAGAGGACTAAGCGGACAACTGTCACATTTACTGTAAATAATTCTTAGTTGGACTCGAACTTTACATGATTTCAAAATGTGTTGCATAAGCAGAGGTCGAAATGGGCGGGATCTGCGGGGTACGACATGCCCATACTTTTTTTTAATATGACAAAAACAGTTCCCCCTACAAATGCAACCGTTCTGGGATGGTTAACTCTGACATTTGAGAGGCTTAAGCTGAATGACGGAATCTCCTGAGCTGTGAAGCTGAGGGAGGGGCAGACAAGGGTACAGGAAACAAGCCTTCTTGCCAGGGTGTCTGCTGCCAGCCAGAAATTTAAGTATTCACATTCGGTTAATGTGCAAATGTAAAGGCTGCTTGTGAGCCGGTACGGACTTTAATTGATGGAGTCACTAGAAGATATTCTTTTTGAGAGGTATTGTAAGGTGACCTGATGAGCTGTGGAGTGAGTGGTGTTAAGGGACAGTTATAAAACATTTTTGTATTCTTTACTGTCTGCATATTACTCAGATCTATATTTTGGAAGCACTTTTTTTTTAACCTTAAACCCAAACCTTTTTATGCATTTTGTGGCAGCAAATCTTATACTGTGTGTCATACTGTACATATGCTTTCTGTCACAGGCTGAACACTAAAAACTCAGAAGTCACTATTTCCAACTGCACCAACCAGAATTAAATTCTGTGGCTCTCTGGTTACACACACAGATCTCTCCAGTTATCGCATTAAACAGACGTTTCACTGCATAAAAAAGTGCATCTCTCACTACTTCGTTTAACTTGCATTTTCTTTTGATTTAAGGTGAGTGTTATTTTATATACGGTTAATTGAAGGTGAAAGACCAACAACATAGTTACAAAATATTTAGTATTTAACCACGCATTTGATCCTTCCCCCACGCTCAGCGACCTCGCCCCCACTGGGTTCAGGATCACAGTTCCCTTACTTCTTTTAATGCACTTCGATCACTGTGTGTAGGTGAAGAACCATAACCTATAACAACATAGTTCAAATACCATATTCACTGAGCAGAGGCAGTTGCTCAGGTAGGTATGACAGTGTAGATTATAGCAATGGCACAAGTCTTCTTTAATATTTACACAATGTCAAAGACAGTATCCTTTAGAAAAGCTCTGCCAACCTGACCAGCTTTATTTTCCGCCACAGGAAGCGCTGCTTTTTTTTTTTTTAAAAGAGAGGTAAGATGTAGAATATATCTCTGCTTAAAGAGGGAGACTGAAAGTGCACTATTAACCACATAAATAGGTCTACTATGAGCTGAGTGACCGTGGTGGCAGCAGATTACAGTGCATAGGTTCAGACCCTTTTTACATACACCTTTGGTGGGAATGAGGCACTTTCTAATTGTCATCAAGCAGTACGCAGATACTGGGTAGTATCCTAACAATTCTGTCAGCTGTGTTTTAAGGCTAATACTACAGCATTCCAACTGGATAGTCGATCCCTTTGGATATTGACTATCCAAATTAAAGTAATCAAGGCTTACTCTCGGAGGTGGTAGTCGTTAGAAACTCAGTGCATATTAGTAAATAGCATAAATTAACAGGCAGCTAAAACATAGCAGTTAGAAATATGCCTCACATGAATAACTTGAAGGTGCCATCAATTTCTGGGTGTTAAGATACACGAGGGACTACATTTGTAAATATTAAGCCCTGCGGCCAATGTTATCCCAAGTTGAAGTATTTGGATGTTGTGGTGTGCTTGGACAGATTCACGACTTGTAGGGTAGATAGACTATCTTCCAGGGAGTACTACATTTTTTTTGTGAACAGATTAATATGTTACTTGCCTTCCATAATGGTATTTTTGGTGGACACTCACTTGCAGATTTCTCACCTCATGAACCTCCCCATGAAGCAAACTGGCTCAGGAAAAGTTGAGATAGCTCTATTGCACCGGTAGGTGGCGCCATGGCTAATGCTCCAAATGACAGTGCCTTCCTGGAAGTGATGTCACAGACCTAGCAGTATGTGGCACAACCCTCATGGTCTGAAGGTCAGTTCCAGATATTGTATTCCACATCCGAGGTGAAGATGAGTTTAACAAAAGTGCAATGCAGAACAAGCATTTACAATGCAATGGTCTCGGCATCATTAAAGGTAGAGCTATTGGCATTGCTCATGACATTTTTTTTTTTTAAATCATCAATGGCATTGTCATTTACATTGCCAATAGCTTAATAGTTAAACAAATGGCATTGTCATTTACAATGCCAATAGCTACACCCTACACAGAGCCACCCTCACACAGACACACTCTACAGCACTCTACAGCACGCAGCACTCTACAGCACGCAGCACTCTACAGCACGCAGCTCTACAGCACACAACACTCTACAGCACACAGCACTCTACAGCACACAGCACTCTACAGCACACAGCACTCAAAATTACACAGCACTCTGCACTCTACAGCATACAGCACACAGCACACAGCACTCTACAGCACACAGCACTCTACAGCACACAACAACACTCTGCAGCACTCTACAGCACATAGCACTCTACAGCACACAGCACTCTACAGTGTGTGTGTGGTGTATGTGTGTGTGGTGTATGTGTGTGTGTGGTCTTATGTGTGTGGTGTTATGTATGTGTGTGGTGGACTTAGTTTGAGTGTTCGTTTCCTGCACACTCACACACTGCCCCTACACATTCACACACTGCTCACCCTGCACACTCACACTGTTCACCCTGCACACTCACACACTGCAGTCACTGTCACTCTGCAGTCACTGTCACTCTGCAGTCACTGTCACTCTGCAGTCAGTCTGCACTCACTGTCACTCTCGCACTCACTGTCACTCTCGCACTCACTGTCACTCTCGCACTCACTGTCACTCTCCCACTCACTGTCACTCTTGCACTCACTGTCACTCTCGCCAAGTGCCAGGAAACAATATGCCAACAGAAATGAAGGCCTCAATGCGCCTTTACACGTCACTGAAAGCATGCATTTTGTGGGCTGTTTGTGAGGCTGCCTTTAAACACGTGGCAGGAAAGTCAACAACTGTCCATATGGGGTTAGTGAATAGGGGACTCTCTGCCACAGGTATCACACAAAATCCACGGTATTTCCTCATCTTTTTATTTTATTTTTAATTTATTTTACGCAACCAGTGATGCTTCTCTGTATCCCAAAATGTACGAAACTTCAAATATTCGTTGCAATAAAAATATAATTTACATATCTTCTCCATAGACAATACATGTGATTTAATTTCACTGTCATTATACGTCAGCACGCTATTTATCAGCAAAATGATTGTCTATATGTATGTTTCATAATTATTTTGTATGTATTTGTATTTTAATGCCCCTTGTACGCCCAGCGGCATTTCTGCTGCAGGCACGCTCCATTAAGCTAAAACATTTGACCTCTGATCTTTAAGCACACTCCCCGTCACCCACCACACCACTATAATGACTGTTACTATTAACACCACTACCACTACTAGGAGATAATGCTATTATTTTCATGTTTCCATCACCGCTGTTAGAAAGATCATTATTATTGTAATTTTTAATGAAAATAATTCTCATTTTGCTAGTTATTTTTTAAATAATGTAGGCGGTAGTTATTTTTGTAATAATGTAGGCGGTTGTGCGTTGGAGCTTTGGTGGGCGTGTGTTTGCACATCTGGACTGGCAACACCGAGGAAGAACAGCCTAATCTGAGTTCATCTTTAAAACGTGCTTCTGAAAGACGGATTGGGCTTGGGCAGGGTCGGTCGCATGTCAGGAATGTATTGGACACGAGCTGCCCTATAGAATCATACACCATTAATATCCAGATACTACCTACTTAAGGTAGAGCAGCCTACACACTGAGTGAGGAATACTGTATTACCTGGGAGTTGGTCTCTCCCGCCACTAACACCCCTCCCCCTTCCGGAATATGAGAACGAGCGCGTCCATTAAAGTACCGTTGACCAGCACTATTGTTTCCAGTTATTTCTAAAGGTGGGTGGGGCGGGATCCCAGGGCTGGAGACAGATCTGCTGGCTTTGCCTTCCAGATGGCCTGGCATCCTCTTTCAGCTCAGCCCTTGGGCCGCCACGCTTCCATTGTTGTCGGTTCAGCGGCCTGAAAGGGCCGAAGTGTGAGAAACTCAGAAACCTCGGGACTCACACCCTCCGAGGGCGGGGCAGCTCCCCGGGTCCCCTGATTTTACGGACCCTCTGAGTCCAAGCCTTGGCTACAACAAGTCACCCCTCCCACCAGGAGGCCAAGGCCCGCTGAATCAGACCGAGGCTCGGTGTTTGTGCTCAGGCCGTAAACGTAAACTATACAGAGTGTATGGCCTTTTACATAGAGGGTTAAAATGCGCTCTAGCGGCGAAGTTGGACACTGCAGTCTGGAGACATGGACGCTGATCTCGACTGCGACAGTTCACCAAAAAAACGTGTGATTCTGGACAAATATGTGTAATGTAGATTTGTTAAAAATTAACTGACCCTGACCCGCTTCCTAACTCTTCACCTCAAGGTTTTTATAATATAACCTTAACCAGACAACACTCACCACCACGCTGGTCTCTGTGAAGCAACTCATGTTTTAGACTTTGTCTTTCAATAAAGCGCCTGTTTCTAAGCACTTCATTTTTGGAAGATAGTGAGCCACAGGGAGGTACGGATTTTCCTGCGATCACACAATGTAGTTTGACAGGGAGGTCAGAAATACAACGGAGCTATCATGATTGTGCACTCAACACCCGGTAAACATTACTTTATACAAGGAGGCAATCCTCTTCATGTCCAATCTGTTTCTATAGTTTTTTTTATTCTTTTCAAAATGTTCGGAACCAAGATTATCATAAAAAGACTAGATCAATACCGGTGTGTGTTGGTGAGGGGGTGGGGGCATATACTCTGCACCACCACACCACCTGACAACTGTTCTCAACAGGGATCTGCTAGGCCACCGGCACAGTTTGAGTGGCGGGCTCAAAACGTGGCACCATTCACTCTCTGGCCTCTCTGCTGAGACTGCCAAAAGGTCAGTACCCACCAAATAAAGTTAAGTGAGACGGTGAATGGACGAACATTAGCACTTTAGCAGGTCACTCGGTGTCTCTATGAAACCTTGTGTTCGTCCTCTGCTTTTTTATTTCATACACCACTGCGACCTGATGCTTAGACATGGCTGCAAACAGAGCTTAAAACAAGGCTCGAGCGCTGCACCAATCTGTGCGCAGCTCTCAGGCGAGCCCCGGTGACGTCATCGATGGTTCCCAAGAGTCAGCCACTCGCAGCGCGGCTCCCGGGCCGGGGCCGGATGACGCGGGGAGATTCGGCCAATGAGAGCGCGGCTCTTGAGGACAGGCCCACAGCAGCGGCCAATTAGAGCGCGGCTCCGCCGAGAAACGGCCAATCGGGTTGCGGCCCCTTCGTCTTCGGCTCCGTGATCTCAGAGCGGGGAAAACAGCTGCTAGGTCAATTTCAGGGGCCCAGGTCACGGCGGTGAAGTGAGGCAGATCGGGGAAAGGCGCCCAAGGTCGGCAGGGCGAGTTTAGCAGTCGCAGGTCCCGGCAGGGTATCGGTTTGGCCCTGAGGACGTTCACGGGCTCACAACCACCTCCACACACGTGCCGATGAGCACGTCAATCTCGCAAAATGGCGGAAAAAAGCTCCGACTTTTTTTTCGGATTTGGGGGCGTGTTCGGTGGGCGTGGCTAAAAAGTGGAAAGAAGCACACCGAACACACCTCCAAATCCGAAAAGGACGGAGCCTATTTGGAGTGACGGCTCTCTCCTGCAATGGCTGGCCTCCATTTAGGAAGCCAGCCAATGGGAGAGAGCCAAAATTAGAGGCGGGATTAAGAGCCCCTCTAAGAAAGATAAGATCTCGCTACTTCCGGTTCTGACGAACCGGATAGTACCGAGACCTAAAAACTTGCAACCTTATTAAATACTCCTCAGAAACGAGTAAGTTTGTGGGTCGGTGAGGATCTGCAGGCAGAGAGTGTATCAACCAGAAGGAAAACATTAATTGTCCCATAAGCATCTGTTCATATCATGAAGTGCTGTACATTCACATGGTCACATATTCCTGCTATCTAATGCATGGCCACTGACTCCATGTTAGATTGTTTTCTGCACAGGAGAGGAGAGTAGGTATGGGGCAGTGGTTACCACAAAGGGAGTCACTTAGCAGCTGAGGTAGCCCCGGTAGGTGAGATGAATGGGAATAGGAGAGTAGGTGTTCTTCACGTTTAGTGCCGTCATGAAGTCGCCTTGTCGGAGCAGATGGCTGAAATCCTGCAGGGCTTCACGTGGGAATGTGCGAACAGGGAAGATCAGTTGAGGAGCAGGAGGTCCAAAACTGGCCAGAGGTAGCTTTCGGTTATATCCTGCTGTTTAGTTGTAATACATCCTCTCCATAGACTCTCTATTCCCTGCTGCTCGGACAGTGTGATGATGTCATGGAATGTTGAGTGCCTGTAAGAGTGTCAGCTGGAGGGAGTGGGCTGAGCAGTAAGGATGCTGCTCCTGGTGGGGGTATTTATCCATAACTGGTAACCTGTAACTTAAGCTACAACTTATGCAATAAATCTACCTTGTTATCCTAAGTGAACTGGCTACCTGACTCTTGCTTACAAGAGGGTATCTTTATTGTAACAGCTTCCTTCTTGGGGGATGAGGAAGCAAAGACTATAGGGGCCTTTTGCATTGGAAGGAGATCTCCTCTACTGATCTACTGATATGTGCATGGGATGGGATTTAGAGAGGGGCTGTGAAGTTCTAGGAATTAGCTATGGTGAACCATCTCAATTACCTTTGGATCTGATGTGATTTCCACCCAGTAACAGAGGAAATCTGGCAATTGTTCCCTCCTAACAGCTGATGGGTGATCAGGTGGATGAGGATTTGGCGGGGGGGCTGTGCTTAAAGGCATTCTTAATGATGAGGGCCATGGCCCCTGATGTACACAGGGTCACTGGGTAAGGTTTATAATTCTTCTCCACCCTTGTTGTTACTACCCAGGCCTTAATGGGTTTCCTGAATATCTTTGGGGCAGACATGTGCATGCTTTTTTTATCATGGCCAGAAATTGTACTGTCCACCCTGACTTGGACAAAGCCTCAACAAGGAAATTGCTCATAGGGAACGTGCATGGAAGGGGACTGTCCATTTGACCACTTTGTGGTGGGCTTTGTAGTTGTCCTAAGGGTGGACTTTGGGCTGTGGCTCAAAATGTGTGTCAGGTGAAGGGTCGGCCTCTGTCATAAGACATCCCTCTGATGACTGTGACAGAGGCAGTGAGGGCAGTATACATGGTCACGGTGAAGGCAGCAGCGGTGGTAGGATATGAGGTGGAGCATAAGGGGGCAAAGGCTGGTGTCTCTGTCTCTTTACATTTCTTGGGCATGGAAGCCTAGTGGGCCTTCGATGCACATTCCTCCTCAAATGACAGTCCTCTCTTTCGAGGCAGATTCTCTGTGGGTTTCGGCACTTGACTTCATCATAATCTTCTCAGTAAGGGGGATGGATAAAAGTTTTTGGAGGATCAGCTGTTCAGACTCTTTGGAGCAAGTCAATGAGTGTGTTCTCAAAGTCAATAATGGCTTTGGAGTGGATAGGGGTCTAGGTGCTGGTGAAGGGATTTTGTGCTTCAGGTGGAGTTGAGGCTTGTTGTGCTCTTCGGAACTGAGAGTCAAGAGAGAGGTCAACACCCATTCTCAGGTCTTTTTTTTTTTATCCAAGGTCTTCGCTCCATAAAAAGCAGAGCCCGAACGTGGCTGGGCACTAGAGACTGTAGTGCTTTGTGAACAGGGCATTAAGTCAGAATCCCTCGAGAGTGGTGCTCTCCTTCAGTGTGAGGCCTCCTGGGGTGGGTGTAGGACAGGCAGGCCTTTTGACTCTGGCAGAGGTCTTTATTAGATTGCTGAATGTCTTGAAGACCAAGTCAGCATTCTCTTCATACTTCGAGTCAAGGTAAGCTTCACATGAGGAGTTGCCGTGGTCAGGGGAGAGGCATAGGTTACAAACTTCATTTTAGTCCAATAATGGGAACTTCGAGTGACATAGGGCGTGGTACTGGAAGGACGTTTGTTCCATTAACATCCATGCTCTGACGTGAAAGTTGTTGATATGACAGGGCCTGTAAACCCAGGCAGGACAAGAGATTCCTGGTGGTCAGGGGCAAGATTGGTGGACGCCAGTCTAGTGGTATTGTCGGTGGGAGAAGAACTTGTACGACGAAGGTCTTTCCCAGGTCTCTGTTTCGACATTCACAGAGGGGTGGATGGATTGGCAAGTTATTTGACAATTTTGAATAGCTTGTTAGGTATGTTTTTGGCATCCTCTATTTGCACCCTAAAGTATTCAGCATTTGAACTAAAAATATGTTTGTTTTAGGAGCTGCGTGTCGACCCCATTTGCTTGAGCTGTGAAATGGAGGTATAGTTCCTGCAAGATCTCATAGCAAGCCTTAAATTGCGCATTTCCTAATTTAGGTTGTTGTTGAACCAGGGTTTGGAGTGTCTACTAGGTATTCTTTATAGTTGCTTCTGAGCAATCGTATCAAGTATTTCAGACATGGATTGTAGTTAATGCTCAATAAGATCATTTACTTTTGTCCTGTTTGTAGGAGGAGGTAGGATGTTGTTGCTAATAGGAGTTCGATCGGTTACATACATTTTTCCCAAGTCTCTGGACCGTTGACTGGGTTTAAGATGTTAACCCTTACTAGTCAACGCCTTTTCCAAGACGAGGAAGGAGATTATGTAGGGGTCTGACCAGTAACAGGGGTGTATAGATTTAAGCTGTATGGCACTATCCTTAGCGATGATTAGATGGCGGGTGGTGCCTTTATTGTGCGTTAGGTCATTACTTGACTGGGTAATGTTGAGGTCAGTAAGGAAGGCCTTGAAAGTATTCAGTATGGAGTCATTTCAGTCATGCCAGTGAATGCTGAAATCCCGAAGGAAGATCTGGTTGGTGTACTGGTCCAAGTAAGAGGACATGGTCTTCATTATTTGTTTGATGATAGGTAAAATAATAGGATTGAATATCCAGGCTTCCTGAGGAAAACAATTTCTTTCCCCATCAACTCAATGCACAGAAATTCTCCATCAGACATGGGGCAGGAGGAGGACTCAGCACAAAAAAACAAACTCAAAAACGCCTGGTTCTTATCCAGCTGCCTGAAGCTGCAACTTGGCAGTAGACAGTGTCCAGATAAGCTGGTATACCCCAATTAAGCATGGCCCTTTACAACAATGCCTCAGTAAAATCAATAAGGGTTTTGCCAAAGAGGAACCAGCCTGCAGCATTTCAACCAAAATGTAAGCCTAAATATCTTCACACAGCAAAGGCAATATTCGGACATTAAGGCTGCCTTGCCCAAATTCATCTTCAAACATACAAAGTCGGGGGGCGTGGCTTGCGCGCCGGCTGCAGAGGACATCTTCCCCGTGAGCTCCGCTACGGACTGATCCGCGGATGCCATGAGGATCCTTCTTGCCGTTTTTTGGACGGTTTTCTTGGTATATGGCAGTGTCGGAAGGTGGACAGCCTACAATGGAGCGCTTTTGCAGCCAATACGAGCGCAATTTCACCGTCAACTCACAACAGTAACTTTCTCTTACATCGCAACACGAACGGCCGCCATTTTGTGCCGACGTGAATGTTTCTCTTCGCACCTTCTGCAACCCCCCTTCCGTTCCGGCATTAGCTTGTTCTGGACACAATACTATGATACTGCGCCCTTTACTTACTGACTGCTCAGAGTTTCTTTCCAATTTGTGTAATTTGCCTATTTTGAGTCTAATGCGCAAGATCTTCTGTGAGGTAAAATCGGCCGCCATTTTGAATTTCCTGAATGCGACTTTTTCTACTGCTACATAAAGCCTGGCACTTTATATTAGCATGGTGTTCTACCACCCTGTCCATGTTCTGCTCTTGGTGGATGCCTCCTCTACGGTGATGTGTGGCCTTTTGTTGTCTTCGCACTGATCAATAGTGCGTTACTTGGCGATTCCTTTTTTCATCGTCCTCTATTTGCCACATTGTGTGCCCCTATCATCTTTGTGCATCTCCACTCTGGTTCATACTCTACAAGTTTATTGGACATATCTCCTTTTGCTATTCTGCACCATGGCAAATGTCTCTACTTCGCCGAAATTGTCGCAAACCGGAACCAAGCCTAAAAGGCCTAAAAATGACCCGCCTTCCCCCATTAACTCTTCGACTAATCCTGTTTTGGACTCCATCCTTGAAGAGGTGCGTGGTCTTCAACCTTTTATGTCTGCTACCAATGCTAAACTTCAGCAGACTGAGGAGCGCTGGGTAGTTATGGAAAATAACGTTTTGAACTTAGAACAACGTGTGAGCGATGTCCAGGACCTCTCAACTCTGATTCCATTACTGGAATAAGAAATCTACAAGCTCAAACTTCACACCGAGGATTTGGAAAATCGCAATAGACGAAATAACCTACGCGTTTATGGTGTTCCGGAAAATTTGGAAGGGGCTGACATGGTCTCTTTTATTCGGAAATTTCTCCAGGAACTTTTGGAACTCCAACCATCGACACATCCTCTCAACATCCAACGAGCACACCGTCTTGGCCGCCTCAACTCCAATGCCTCCAAACCACGTGGCATCATCATGTTATTCTTGGAGTTCACAGAGTTAATGGCCGTATTGAAGGCTGCCAGGGCCAAACGTCGTCTCCAGTGGTCTGGCCATAACATTTTCATTTCCCAGGATCTCTCTTCTGCTACAAATGCTCGGCGTAAGGAATTCCTGAACCTTCGTCCCATGATGAGACAACTCAACATTCAGTATGGAATTCTACATCCCTGCTTCTGCAAGATCACACATAATGGTCGTACCAAGTCCTATGATGATCCACAGAAACTTTGCGATTATCTGCTAAGTGTCTCGCCTTCCACTATGGACACTGCCAGCTAATGCTTTTATGTCTTTTTTTGTTCTCTCTCTTTTTACAACCATTATCCTATTCTATCTATCCTCTCTTAATTTATCTTCCTCCTCTAACTTCGTCTGATACTCACCTCACATCCTTGTGTTTTTCCTTTTCCTACTGTCCGTATCCTGTGTGCTCGTGGGACATATCCTCTCTCTGGTGTACCCTCGTCTCACATGCTTTGGTTACTCTCTTTCTCTCAGATCAAGCCTTCGTGCCTTGATCTGTTCCCTCTTTTTCTTTCTATATTTACGTATCTTTCTTCTCTTGCTCTCTCCTCTCTTTCTCTTTCCTTTCTTCTTCCTAAGTGGTCACTGCTGTTTTCTCTATTTGTCCGATTGTTAATACCTCATTTTTTGACTCTTGTTGCCTTCCTTAAGCTGAGCGTCCTACGAATCCACTGTTTCACTGTTATTTTTTGTCTCCCCTTCTGTAGTGCTCTCCTTGCCATGTGTCGCCTCCATTTGTTGCCCATCCTCTCCTCCTCCCAACATGTGTAATTTTGTCTCTTGGAATGTTCGAGGTCTTGGTCACCCTGTCAAGCGTCAGAAGGTATTGTCACACTTAACCAAATTCCATTCACAGGTTGTTTTCCTTCAGGAAACGCATTGCTCTGATGTTGGATCGCTTAAGCTCAAAAGACATTGGGTGGGTCAGGTTGTGTTTTCTCCTGCTGTTCAAAAAAAAGGAGGGGTTGCTATATTGTTCCATAAAGCTTTAAATGTTCAAATTATTTCCTCTCAAAATGATGCTGAAGGTCGTTGGGCAATGGCAAAGGTTGCTATACACAACAAGACGATGCTCTTATTGAATATATATGGCCCTGTTCGCCCAGATCCTCAATTTTGGAAAGACATCAAACTGCTCATTGCATCCATAGATTGCCCTGATTTTATAGTAGCTGGTGATTTTAACCAATGGTTAGACCCTTTTTCAGACCTGCTGTCTTCGAGTAAATTTCAACCTGACAAATCTCATAAGAGTTTTCAGTCTGCCATTGCCTCACGTCCTTTGTATGATTCGTGGAAAGTGTGTAACCCTGATCTATTAGAATATACTTTTTTTTCGAATGTTCATCACACACGTTCAAGAATTGATTATATTATGATTAGTAAGTCTCTCCTTCCCTCCATTCAAAAATCTGTTATTGGCTCTATTTTTATCTCCGATCATGCTCCTGTATATACTACCCTTGATCTTTCCCTTAGCCCCTCTAAATTCAGTCGCTGGAAATGTAATTCTTTTCTTTTATCTGATGCCACTTTTATGAAAAAATGTACTGAGTTTTTTAATGAATACTTTTCCTTTAATAACCCCGCTGATACCTCCATCCCTAACACCTGGGATGCTTTCAAAGCTTCTTTCCGAGCTTTTACGATATCCTATGTTTCCACCAAAAAGAAGCTCAATAAGCAAAAGTATGAAGATCAGCTTAAACAGATTAAAACTCTTGAACACATGTATTTCACCTCCAAATCCTCTTCTACCCTTCAGGACTTAATTCTTGCCAAAACAGCACTTAATAAAATTATCACTAATGAAGCCTGCCACACCCTCCTTAAAATAAAATCTAAATTTCATGGGGGCCAGAACAAAGCAGGGAAAATGTTGGCCAATTATTTGAAAGTCAAGTCTGAACGCAAAGCTGTCGGCCCAGTTCTTAATGATTCTCTCAATAAACTGGTTCACTCCGATGAAAACATTGCTGAAGTATTTCACAACTATTACCAAGCCCTGTATTCAGATGATACACACCCCTCTGATGCAAACTTAACAACATTTTTTGAAGGTCTTCCCTCACCTCCTTCCCTCCCCGTTGATTTTTCCCACTTGGAACGTGAAATTACTCTCCAGGAAATTACCACGGCCATTCGTTCTCTCAAAAAATCAAAAGCCCCTGGCCCCGATGGTCTGCCTGTTGAATTTTACTCCTCCTTCTATTCCTTTTTTGCCCCTAAACTCCTTCAATTATTTAATTCTTTTATTTTGGAGGCTAAAGCCTCTGGGTCCTTTTTGGATGCTCTCGTTGTAATTATCCCCAAACCTGATAAAGATCATTCCCAATGTAAAAATTACCGCCCCATATCTTTAATCAATTATGATTGTAAAATTTTTGCTAAAATCCTTGCCTCTCGCCTTGACTCTATTATCCCTCGCTTAATCAACACTGACCAGGTGGGTTTTGTTAAGGGTAGACTCGCTGCTGAGAATGCTCGTCTTTTTTCCAATGTCCTTGCTCACAGTAAAAATGTCACAACCCC
The DNA here is from genome assembly GCF_964263255.1 of Lissotriton vulgaris. Lineage (NCBI taxonomy): Eukaryota > Metazoa > Chordata > Amphibia > Caudata > Salamandridae > Lissotriton > Lissotriton vulgaris. The sequence continues at coordinate 888,417,059 of NC_141689.1, read as the reverse complement.
GTTGGCAGCCCGTTCTTTGGATGCTGAAAAAGCTTTCGACCGTATTAATTGGCAATATATGTTCCGTACCCTTCATTGGTTTGGTTTTGGCCCAAATTTTATATCCTTGGTTAAGCTCCTTTATTCTTCCCCCCGTGCCAGTATTTTTGTTAACAACCAATTTTCCAGATTCTTTTCTTTGTCCAGAGGCACAAGACAAGGTTGTCCCCTTTCCCCTTTATTATTTATTTTATGTCTTGAGCCTTTTCTTCAGCGAATTCGTTCCAACCCTGATATTACTGGTATAACATTTTCCTCTGTCGATGTTAAATTATCAGCGTATGCTGCTGATGTCCTCATTTACATGTCTAATCCCGAATCTTCCCTTCCACCCTTTTTGCATGAAGTTCAGTTGTATTCCTCCATATCAGGTTATAAGCTTAATTTATCCAAAACGGAAGTTCTACCCCTTAACTCGCTGTGCTTCCAATACATGTTCAGTGATACTGATTTTGCATGGTGCCCATCAAAAATTAAGTACCTTGGTATATGGTTCTCTTCCTCTCTGAAAGACACCCTTAAATTAACCTTTGATTCATTGACTAGTAAAATTCAATCCCTTCTGCAAATTTGGTCCCCCTTATTTCTATCCTGGTGGGGTAGACTGGACACCATCAAAATGATGATTACCCCACATGTTTTATATACTGTTTCTATGCTCCCTTTCAAAATTCCCAAATCCTATTTTTCACGTATTAATTCTGTATGTACAAAATTTTTGTGGAATAATAAGCATCCCTGTATTGGTTTACCTAAGTTGATCCATCCTAAAAATGAAGGTGGTGTTCGGTTTCCTGATTTTGGCTCATACCATTCTGCCTTTTTGATCAAACAATCCTTCTCCTTGGCTTACAACTTCCTAGATGCTCCTGTCCCTAAGTGGGTTCTTCTGGAACGCTCTCTTTTAAAAGATTTCTCCTTTCAGCATATTACTTTTATGTCAAATTGTACTTTTATATCCAAATATCCCATTTTGAAGTATTCCCAATCCCTGTTGCAAAATGTTTTTTCCTCTAATCTTTCCCCTCTGCAATGTTTTTTATCCTCTGTAGTTTGGTATAACAAATTCCTTAGATATAAAGGTAAATCGTTCTATTTTAAACACTGGAAAGAAAAGGATATACTGTTTGTACATCAATTTTTCCTTGATTCCTCTCTTATTTCCTTTCCAGTATTGCAAACCATGTTTAATTTACCTTCCTCATTTTTCTCTGAATATTCTATAATAACATCTGCTATTCAATCTCACTTATCCTCTCTACCTTTTTCCTCCGACTCTTTTTCTTCCTTCACTCCTGTCACTCCACTTTATCCTCTTTTCTCTACTCAACTCCCTAAGGCTGCTCTTGTATATTCACTTTTACTGTCCAATTCTTCTGTTCGCTCTAAATCTAAAGTAGAGACTGCTTGGGAGAATGATCTGGATGTCTCCCTTGACATTGTAATGTGGGATCGTTTATGGTCTAGGATTTTCAAAGTCTCTGTTGCTGCACGCATTACTCAATCCTTACTTTTTTTATATCATAGAGTTGTTATTACCCCGGTTACTATTCATAAATTTTCTCCAACCTCTTCTCCTTTATGTTGGTCCTGTTTCAAAGTTACAGGCACTCTACACCACCAACTTTATGAATGTTCCCCCGTTTTCTCCTTTTGGACTGATGTTTGGTCTATATGTATGAAAATGTTATCTATTTCCTCCACATTATCTTTTTTACGCATATTTCTAGGTTCTTTATCTGAAGATATTAATATTGTTACACCCTCTTCTGCTAAATTGTTAGACCTATTTATTGCTCTTGCATTTAAAGTTATTTTATCGTGTTGGAAAGACAGTTCACAACTCTCGGTCCACACATGGTGGAATTATATTTGTGATGAACACAGAATTTCTATTGCTTCCTCCACCTCTGTTCCTCTGAAAATTAAATCCGATCTGCTATGGCTTCCCTTCACTTCCTATCTTTCCTCTAATCCTTCTCCCTTACCGCGTGCTCCTCATCCCTCATGATCCCTCTAGTTACCTACCCTTTCTCCTCTTTCTCTTCTCTACTCTTTTCTTCTCTTCTGCTTTCCTCTTTTCTCTCTTTCCCTCTTTCCTTTCTCTACTTCTTTCTACCCTTCTTTTCCATATACAAATTCCTCTGGACTATGTCATTTATCTTTATATTCATATGTACTTTTTTCTAATTTTTCATGACATGCTTTTTTGTATTACTTTTCAATGCTTAATAAAAATTTCTTAAACAAAAAAAAAATATATAACTCCTGCCAAAAAAAAAAAAAAAAAAGATACAAAGTCTTCTAAAGGGACTACAAAGCAGAAATCAGGCATAACCTTATCAGAAGCAGGGCAGTAGTTAAAGTGCTGGAATCCCAAAACAGGGACCTTTTTAGAGTCTGAACAGGACAGAGTGAATCCGTATCATAAACTCCCTTGATCAAAACAGGAGTAAGGATCGTGAGGAGCTCAAGAAACAGACGTGAGGCTTTTGGTACGTAGTTCTGAAACTGTAAAGAGAAGACTCCCTCTGAAGAGTGGCCACACATTCGTACCCATCCCAGGAGCAGAAAATGAAGAGGAATCCAACATGCATTGTGGAATCCAGGTGTGTAAGATGTTCCCATTCATTTCTTAAACACTAAAGGCAATCAATCACAAATGGAAACAAGAACAGAGGCGGGCACAGATTCCAAACCACACGGACAGGCACCCCTTTAACTTTAAGATCCTCATGAACATCACGAGCGGCACATACTACACTGAAGCAAAGCAAAACAATATATAGCTCTGTGTCAACAAATCGAAAGATGCACAATTTTAAAATTAGAGCAACCGAACCACCTACAGGCCCAGGTGAGCCATTTCAACTTTTCACATCCAATAAGGCACCTGTGGATAATCATGCGGTGACTAAACTGCATGTAGGATTGTCCACCTGAACTTCGTAAAATGAAGAAAATCAGAAGATAAGGTATCTATTCAGAAATATTCTGTTTGCCCAGTGCCCTAGTGTTTTTGGCTTTGGGTTCAAAACTTGGGAAACAAGGACTACCAAGGACCAAAAAAAACAGATATTCCACATGCTAAATGTCTTTCAAAAAACACTGAATGCCTCCTCTGTTTTGGAGATTGTGAACAGCTTCTCTTTTTGTAGTGTACCCAACCACATGTTTAAAGAATTGTGAGAAAACAGGATGGTGGAAGTACTTCTCGGGCTGGCAGCACATATTTTGTATAGTGCATTTTCATGAGACAATAGTGTTCGTTTTGTGTTTGAGGGGCATGACATTCTGGGTAAGAAACGCTGATGCTTTCCACGCAAGCCCTGCATCCCTGGATACCCCCTGGTTCTCCATATTTTTCAAAAGTATACAAGGGTGGCACATTAATCTGAACAACTCAGTCCTAAAACTAGTGACACACCACTTGCAGAATTGTGCGTCAAAATGACACTTCCAAAATGAAGCCAGCAAGAGCTGATTCTGGCCCATTGCTCTCCCAAGAGCAATCCACATATGGAATTGCTTTTTTTATGAAGAATGCAGAATGCAGGATTGAAGGACTTTTTCAGCATTTGTGGCTCTTAAATGTAAAGAAAGTAACATTTTAGCAATAGTTTAACAGTTGCTGGGTATAGGAAACTGGAATTTTGTTGCAGTGATCCCCCCACTTTTAGTTTCCCTTTTGAATATTAGATGCTGGTTTTCAACTCCGGCAGTGCACGGAGGCCTGGTAACCAACCAGCTCTCAGTGCCAGGCTCTCTACCCTAAAACAATTTAAAGTCTAATTGTAACCCAACTGGCAAGGACCTTAGCACCTCTATACGGCCCTAGTAAATGGTACGCCATACCTAGGGCAGGGTACTAAGGAGGGTCAATAAGGGCTGCAACATGCGTTATGCCACCCTAAGGGACGCACATACAAATCACATGCAAACTACGCGTCATGGTGCAAAGCATCAGTGAAAACACGGCATGGCCCATTCACTGTGTGGCGTGCCAAAGTCACTTTATCTGATATATGTAAGTCACCCAATACAGTAGGCATTGTAGCCCAAAGGCAGAGTGCATTACATTACATTACATGTGAGGAAATAACTGCATGAGCAGATATGTCCCTGAACTGTTTAGTTAAAGTACTAGATGGTACCAGTGAATAGGAAAGCCAACTTAAGTATATGTACTGGACACTGGTCATTAAGAGTTCCATACGGAGTCCATTATTGGACTTATTATGAACTGCACCCAGAGGGCATGTTAGAGGTGCCCTCAGCCAGCATGCTAGAGGACTAGTAGTTTTCAGACTGGTATTGTCCAGCCTGCCATCACAGACACATTTCTGACCCCCCTACAGGTGGCAACCCACGCTCTTTGATGCCAAGAACAATGCTTGTTCCGGAGGAAGTTGATCACACCCCTTCGAGCAGGATGACTAGTGATTTAGCATATCAAGGCAAGGTATTTCAAACCCATGCCGCCTTTGATACGCTACCCAGGCATCCCCCAGACCTGGGAGATGCCACCCCCTTCCCTGAGGCCCATTTAGCACCAGGACAGGTGGAAAATTAGCTATGCAGTAGACGTGTTGCACCACCAAGCTAGTCACACTCCTAAGGTGGGCTACCTGATGTACTCCAGACAAGAAGTATTCAATCATCTTGTTTTTGCTGGAATTAGGAACTCTGGGACAGGGTTATGCAGACTCCCTACAGGAAGTGGGCTTATAGGGGGTGCGGTGGCCCCAAGGGTAAGTAGCCCATTGGCCCCTGCCCTTCACTCCCTCAGTGCCCCTAAATTGAGTATTTAGGTGGACCCCTGAAACCAGGAACTCTGATTCACTTGACCAAAAAAGAAAGACAAAGAAGAGCCAAAGAACACAAGAATTGTAGACTAGCTGTGGACTTGGCGGCAAACCCTGTCTGCTTCTGTCTCAACAATTGCAAATACCAGACTTGTCCTGCAGCTGCCAGCACTTTGCCGACCTGTCAGCATCTCCCTTGAAGTGGAGGAGCCACGTCCGTGCACCCACTGACCGCAATGTATGGTTCACGATCCGCTGACCCTTGGGTCCACCGACGCAGCAGCCGCTGAGGAGGTCACCATGCTTTAGGAGGTCAGATCCGTCTCCCCACCAAGTTTGTAGATACCAGGACCCCCAGTAGTCCTGCACAAAATACCCAGGGTACCGAACCCCTTACAGCAAGCAAGGATTGCTCAGTGTCCAGCCCGGACACCAACACCTCCAAAACGGACTACCGATGTGGGACGTCAGCAACCGAGAGGCCATCAAGAGTGGCCCTGCTGTCCTGTTTTGCCCCAAACACCAGGTCGACCCCAAAAGTGGGAGCCTTCAATGCAAGCGACCAGCCAGACGAAACATCTGACCCTAACCCCCCAGCCTGAGCTTGAGCCTACGGACAGTGCACCCTTCAGCCAGAGACCCTCAAGAACACTCTCTCTCCTCCCCCCCCCCCCCCTCCACACATGGGTTCTGACAGACTTGTCCTCAAGTCCACAATTGCAGCCTTTTCCCTTATAGGTTTCTCTAAAAGACTTCAGTTGTCGAGTTCGAGGCCAATCATGCAACCAGCACCCGGACACACCAGGGCAGGTAACCCAAAACTGCTGTTGGTTCTAAGGACCTTAGCCCCTACTTGCCTTAAGTCCAGAAAAACTACCTTGTACATAGTTTGCAGGTGGCCCTATACTGCGTATGTTTCTCCCATAGGATAACATTACCGCGTTTGACGCTCTTGCCTGAAATCTGACAGCTGTATTTTCTAAGTGCCTGAAAATCACCAGCTTGAAATCTACTTACTTAATTTCGTAGATCTTGGTGTCTAAATAAATATAAAAATGTATGTAATTTTTCAAAACTGGTGTTACATTACCTTATTGAATGTGGGTCTAATTTACTGAGGCTGTGTGTGTAACAAATGCCTAACCCTCACCTCTGATAAGCCTAAGGCTGCTCAACCATACTCCCACCAATACAGCACCTTGGGATTGCTAAAGCAAGCCCTGTACACTAATAAGGGATACGTGGAGAGACTGCACAGTGCACCTGATTTTGGTACACTACATAGAGAGCCAGCTTCTTACACTGAGCATTTTGAACAGGACCACCTTAAACCACACAAATGTGGTTTCCCTCAAGTCTTCAAACATTTCAGAGACTGGTAGTTTTCCCTGGGCGTCTAGGATGCAGGGGTGCAAACTGCCAACACTCAAAATGTCAACATTTTGTGAAAATAGCACATCCAAAGCATACATGACATGGCCTTCTTTTCAGTCTATTCGTTTCTCATTCAATATATTCGTCCTTTTACTAGAAGGACAAAGAACATAGGATGATAGAACTTTATTAGGATTGGACTTTCACAAAAAAGTCAACTTGAGGAAATCCATAATTTGGACCTTTCCTTCCATTTTCTGCTCTTTACATCTGGTATCTTGAACTCTAGAGTAGCTGAGGTCTGTAGACTAGAGCCTAGTTAAAAGTGCACTGCTTTGAAAATTAAAATACTCTGAAGTTATCATATTAGCACTTTGGGAAGTCAAATGTAATTGGAGGTCAAAGCTTTACAACACTGTACAAAGTTCAAGTGTGGGTTCTAGGACATTTTTTTCCACACCCAGCTTTTAAATGTACGATATGAATAAAAATGAAACCCTATTTCCTTGATTTCTACCTGTAGCATGCAGGTAATAGTGTATGAGAAATACAAGGGAATAATTTGTTGAATGATCAAAATGTTATGTGTTTTAAATAATTAAATCTAGCCTGCCTGAAGTGCAGATGCTTTTCAGAAAGAAGCCACCCACAATCCTAACTGACCTAGTTGTTGTTTGCACCTAGTCTCTCCTGTTCACACCAAATTTCATTTGGTACTGGGAATGCCAACAGTTGGTATAGTAAATGAATCCCACAACAATGGACTCTTGAAGAAAAAACTTAAGGCACACCAGGCCACATCTCTTTGTGCACAGTCCCAAAACAGAAGCAGTTTCCTTGAGATGGCAGATTTGCCTAAGACAAATGGAGCTGAAACCAGCATGTGAGCTTGCACAGATCGGGTACTGATGGTGCTGATTATTGGCGAGAGTACTGGTCTGGCTTTGGGCGAGTTTTGACAAAGAGCAAAAGGAGAAGGAGAACAAGGTGCTACCATTTGTCGTTTTCTGTAGTGAAAGCAATTCTGGAAATAATGTTTGCCGAAAAGCAAGCATATAATTGGAAGAGGAAGTGAGTCACTCTGATGGCAATTTTAAGGGGAGGAATTGGAAGCGTGAAGTTCCTTATATGTTTGCATCTCAGCGAATCCAGCCATGTGAAACAAGTGTCTGTTTTTTTTTTTTAATTTATGTGCATCACCTTATAGATCAGGACCACAAGGTGTATATTGTTGGTCTCATGCTTCTAGAGAAAAAAGGGTGTTCATCACCCAGTGTCTTACGCTAGTTGTGCACACTATGTAAGTGAAGTGTAATGTGGGGTGTTGTATGATGCAATATTGTGTGAAGCTGTATTGCTGTTGGGTAACCTATGGTGCCCCTGAATAGTTTTTATTAATTTATGGAGGTAGGGCGTGGTTCCTGATCACACTTGGAACAGCCATGAATAGCAAAACTTCTAGTGTAAACAGGAAACACTTTTTGTCACTTGTGTACCAAGACAGCGTTGTCTGGAGGGGAGTCCTCTTTCTGGATTCCAATGAGTTGAAGTCACAGCGGGCAAGACCATTCAGAATACCAAAAGTTGGAAGTCAACATTACACTGGAACATCCACCAGCAAATCAGGCAAACTAAGTGCGCAACTGTTCACCACTTAGGCTACCTTCCCTGGTGCATGCCCCCATCCCTTGAACCCCTCACCCATTGTCCACTTAGCAGTGTAGTATACAAATCGTGTGCAGCAGGGCAGCTACTCATTTATATTATTTTTTCATATAACATTCACTAAACAGGCAGGCAGACTTAAGATACACCACTTAAGCTTCCTGACCAATCAAGATCATTAATTATCATTCATACCACAAAGGACCCAGCAGGAAATCCCAATGGCGTACACTGTTACTATTGAGTATTATTCAATAAGATCATCACCTGTAGGCTAGGTCCTTGTGTTGTCACCTGTGGAGCCAACAAGTTTGAATCATACAGGGCTATGTCAAACTCCAAATCTAATCCATCACTTGTGACTTAACCACAACGTGCATTCACTCAATCATACACTCACTCTGTAAAATGATAACTTCTTCAAGCTACATTGTCTGTGGTGCAGCACACCACATTTTCAATGGAAGTTGTGTTGATTGAATGACAATTTGGTGATGGTGTGCCAACAGTGGTCTTTATAAGGGGCACAGTAAAGCCATTTTTCCATGGCTTTTCATGCTGTGTTGTTAGATCTGGCTGTGTGGTGCTGGGGAGTCTGGTTTGGTACGTTTTATTGGTGGCACTAGATGTTGTATTACAGCCGGGAGGTGCATATTGGGAAGCCCTCTTCCCATATGGGCTTCCTCTGTATTCCATCCACCCTCCGCATAAAAACAGCAGTACAATAATTTATATTTTGCCCTCACTTGAAAACGTAAGCCAACAAGGATTTACAATCTCCATCTACAACGTGTGGCATTATTTACCCATGCATTGATTTAATCTTGTGGAGCCTCAAAAACTAGGAGGAGTGTGCACACATCTAATTTTCCAAGGGACAAACAGGAATGCATGGCATTAATCCAAATACACTTTACTGGCCTACACAGAGTGAAGAGAGCAATAAAAGGAGATGTAACCAACCACTGTGTGCATTATATATTTGGTCTCGTCCCAGGGCCAATTTGTCCATCTTTTCCTGTCCAGCATGAAACATGCCTTTTTTCTTACAAGTGTAGACTAAGCAAACAGTCCCAGGACATATACTTACCCATACATGAGAAACTTCTTCACAATATTTCTGCCATACCTAGACTTGCTCAACTCAACCAAACGTTCTACAGAGAAAACAAAAAAAAAATTGTTTTAAAAGCTGTATCTGTATATGCGAACAAGCATGCTACCTCCTCCGGTGCCCATATCCAGGGAGTGAAAAAGTCCGAAGATTATTGTTCATTAATTACTTTCTCATGCTGGGCTCTATGTACTTGACGTGAAATCTCCTTGTAAAGCCAAGCTCTCTTATGTTGACAGGGCTAATTTCTGCTCCCACTTCATCTGGTGTATTCCTTGCCTGTGTTGTGCTCTCCATGAATTCCCATCTGTCTTTAAATTTATATTCCCTGCCCCATTCTCAATTTATTTGGCTTTGGGACAACTTCTTATTTTTATAGATCTTCCTCATAGCTATCTCTATATTGTACTTTTATCATTCATCGATCTGTGTCAGTCTGCAATTTATTTCATGTGCTTTTGCCACTCACTTGTGCTACTAAACCAAGCATCTTCCCCTTTTGTCTTACCCATCTACTTCTGCTGCAAACATCCGGGTTACTCATGTGATCTCCTTTGTTACATCAGTGTTCTCTCTTTCCCTTACTCTGTTGTGCCATTTCTTTATTCAGAGATATGTGGCTTGATTTCTGGTCAAGCAATCTCTTATCATTCAACAGTCTCAACTTAGTAGAGGTATTTAGTGTTTCATTTGTTTACAATCAAAAGTTGATATTTTATGAGAAGAAATCAGTCTCTCTCCACAACTCATGTTTGATTCCATCTAATGCAACATTCACTATGTGTGCCATAAGGTCCAAACCCATAAACACAATCCTGTTACATTGTTTATGAGCAGGTAGCGCAATTTCCTCCAAGTATTGTGCTAAATCCAAGGAGCATTAAGCTAAGACCTATAGTGGGACCTAGTGTACATTATGGTACTAAAACTACTAGTTTCATGGTTTCTTTTTTCATCATTCTTGCTTGCTGAGTGTTGTTAGAAAGCACTTTTCCTCAGCATCTAACTACTCAGTGTAGTTCCTGTTCACCCAGCTAAGATACTCTTCTCAGAGTTTTATTGATGCGTTCATGTACCAAGATCAGCTTAACTAACAAGCTTGTCCCATTCACAAGTTTACCTCTACACCATCTTAAGTTACCCCTCAAAACATTCTTGGCCAAAAATCATTATTGGTGAATTAAAATGGATTGCTAGTTATGCTAATGGAAATGCAACGCTTGTGAACCATAGTGCAAGTACAACATTACCTTTCAATTCATCAAAGACCTCCTGACGCTGCTTCTCATTGCCAAACTGCACATAACACTGAATAACACGGGTTGAGTCATGTGCAAATGCAATCTGTGGGAGCAAAAGTTTCATGGCTGTAAACAATTACTTTTTTCACATTCAAGAAAATGATGCACACAACCGACACACGACAATTTGCAAAACATGTAATGTCACTCTCTACAGTATGAAACCATTTCACAACACACACAGAGGTAACCCGTGTCTTAAGAGAAAATCTCTTTGTAGACATGGCATAATAGAAGAACTTCAGGGACTCAATGATTCAGCACAGACTATAGCACATGCAATGTTATGGGGAGGCCGGGGCAGATGTTTTAGGAGTGATTAATAAGAATTACAGAATGAGTGGTTGGTGCATGCACAGATAGTTTCAACATCTGTATTGTAGAGCGTCACTGAAGTCTTGGTTGGGGCTTTCAATTCAGACTTCCATGACAATTTCAGAGTTGGAAAATCCAAATTCCTGGTCTGGCCTCCAGTCACAGCAAAGCCTAGTTCTATTATTGGCAATGTGATTTGTCTGCAAAACCATTGGGTGGGGGTGTGTGTGTGTGTGGGGGGGGGGGGGGATGATTTCGGATCCTGATGGCTGTGTTTGGGGATGGTGATGTGCATTTCGGTTTTAAACATGTGTCCTTATTAGCGAAGAATTAACAAGACTGTGGAAAGTGCTCACCAACAATCAACAGGACCACATGCTTGGCCTATTGTTGACAAAACTGAGCCGGATTCAGGAGTTCAGCTGCTCCGCATCGGAGAAGTCTCAGATACATATCAGTAGAATTACTGAACTGACTTACACTTGTTGACTGAAACGACCTGGTTTGCAGTAGCCTTGGAGAACCTACTGTGGAATTAGAGTTTAAAATGCCTAACATTGGGAAGGTCCTGTCACAGGGGGAAGCCTGCAGCCAATTTGGCCATATGAATGACAAAATGAAAATCACCAAAAACCTATATCTAGAAACAGCCTGCAAGTCCAACAGTTTATAAACTACTCCTTTTGGTGGAGTACAGTAGATAGATAGATAGTAGATGTACACATAGTATCAGTCTATACATATGAAGTCCTGCATTTTACCTGCAATTCCACTAACATGAAACATTTAATGCCACATTTACCAGCCCTAGTGAGCGGAGATTGTCAAGGCACTAGATGCATGTACCGTAGCTGTGACAATAATAGTATAACAAAAAAAAGAATCATGTTTTGAGACCTCAGGCACTGCACATATGAATGGGTGCCCGTTAGTCCACCAAGATGTTGAAGAAAGTTGATGCAGACAGGTGCTGAAAGAAGTTTATTTAATACCTACTTTTCAAATGAGTGGTGAAGTCAAACAAAGAGGGAGTGTTCCTCTTTTAGGATGGGCTGCAAGTCTGAACATTGATGCCTTTTTAATCATAGCATCAAGGAAACACCAATTTATGTGGTACCATATTATTGCTCTAGTGTCATCTAGATCAGGTTTCCTCGCCTACTTCAAACTCTGGAAGGTCAATTAAACAGATCTGCATTTCAGAGAAAGCATTTTAATTCGTCAGCATCCGAACATGCATTAAGAAAGGAGTCTGAATCCAGTACCAGATGTTCTGGTGGAGAATGCAATATTTGCAAGCCTGTCATCCCTTTATCGGAAGGGAAGCTACATTTTGGTTTCAGAGCACTCTTATGGTTTACGTTTTTCAGGAAGGTTGGTCACAATCAACAACTGCAGAATCTGGAAAAAGCGGATACATTTAAGCTGACAAAGATAGATTGACCTTATTAACAATAATGATCGTCGGAACGAAGACAGGATGGTACCTTTGTGTGTCCGGAGGAACATAATTTGATAAACACAGGATTCAAAATACTTATTGCATTGGGGTGCTTACTTTGATGTTATTTTCTAATTAATTTCAGAGTAAATTAAACGAATCACTGAATATTATAATGCAGAGCAGGTGCATAATGTGGTTACTGTGACCAGTGCTTGGTCCAAGATTTATTCAGTGACATCTCTACTTACACTCTTAATGTTACCATGTAGCAGTTTCTGTAGGTCAGTCATGAGCTTCGCACGCTTTTCTTTGTCACAATCCTTTCTGCAAACCCAGCAAACATGTAAAAAGATGTGAAAAACAAACTTTTAGATCAGCGACTGCTCCCAGTACAGCCACAAAAAATGGTGATGCAAAATGACAGCAAGAATTATTATTAACAAGTGCTGGCAATGCCAATATGTCTTGCTTATAACAGAGAGTACCTCGTCAGTCACTGATGAGTTGAGGCACTCAGTAATACAACATATAATCACATAATCACTCATCTTTGCGCTTACACATCCATTCATCCAACCACTGACTTATTCCAGCATTCACCCATAAAACAGATGTGCATATGCAAAAAACAAATAGAAGAGAAATTAAAGAATAAAAGTAGGAAAAAGAAAATGTGCCACGACCTAAAATCTGCGGTCATATGCTTGCATATGCTTGCAATATACAAATAAAATACAAAATTGCAGGAGGGGTCATCTTGAATTGGTAATGTACATATTGTACTGCTGTTTTAGAGTTTTAACATAGCGTCACATTTAGAAGGAACGAGTTAGGCATTTGGAGCGAAACCCCATTATTAAGCTATACACAATACCAGTCCAAGATGGCCGCACAATGATACAGAATGGGCAACACCATCCCAAGGTGGCTAACCTTTTTAGAAACACTGGCATCACAGGCTATAGCACACTGCAGGTGAATTGAGAAGGCCAGTAGGAGTGTCTGGAGAACGCCAGGATGCTCTATTCACAACTGAAAAAAAATACAAAACAAATAAAGGAGAAGCTAATAAATGAAAGGGGGCCTATAGAAGGCAAAAATGCAAAACTATAGGCCTAAACACCAAAACGCAGTAATTTCTTGGTGGATGTGTATATGTGATCTCAAAATGCTGCTGCTCACATGGCAAAATAGCCAATGGCAGAAATGGGTTAACTCAATGCCCTATGTAATGCATCATGGGAAGAGGCAGAATGGGAATGACTGTGGAAAAACCAGAAAAAGGCTTACTGATACAGGACCCTCTATGTAATAGATGTATGAACATTTCTTTTTTTATTACAAGGGCATGGAAGGCAACTACACCCATTAGGCCCTCCTAAGAGTGTCTAGCAATCATGATGACATGTAAAATAATCCACCCAAAAGTTTGTCAAAGGATGTAACCAACACCAAAATCCTTTCTTAATATTCAATTCAAATATTTATTAAGATGAGGAACTCATATGAGGTCCCTTAAAAGAGCATACAAACTGTTACAAAAAGAAATGAAACATAAAACTCATTCCACGTTTAGAGTTAACAACAAACAGAATAAAGTGGCAAGGCATATCCTAAGAAATACGAAGATGTAGGAGAAGCAATAGGTAGCAGCTAGTTCAGGTACTTGATAAAATCTAGATTTCTTCCTCAGCAAAACATTCAGCTTTAGCAGCAAGAAAAGGGATTATAAAGCATGGCCTAATATGTGCGAACAACAATTCAATAGCAGCAGTACACTGGGCAAAACGCACTCCAAAATCACACTTTGGGTGAGTTTTTAACTGGACAGCAAACCAAAAGCGAGAAATTAACACTGCATCTCCCTCTTGTGCAAACAGCAGCAAAAATAGCAATTAAAATATATACACAACTCCTTAAAACAATTAAAACGTTTTATACACACTCCTTTTTTACTACAGTTATCTGTGGGGTTCCTTGTAACAAAATGCCTGCCTAATGGCATTAACACAGGGTAATATTTATGGGTATCAATGCACCTTTAAAGTCCTATTAAATATTACATGATTTTCATAATACACAAGTCAGGCCTACTGCCGGTATTGCTTTTTCCATACTAAACAGATCTGACCTATGACATCCGACATAACATTTTCTAATGAACCAATCAGGTCTATACTATTTATCACTGGCTCCTCATCATAATTACCACAGGCCTACTATACTGAGCTTTCCTCAAACATACATTCATAACATTAGAAAGCTGTCCAAAAAGAGGCGGAAAAACAATATACAGCCCCTGATAAGAAGCCAAACTGCAAATCTTCTACCCACAAGGGTTTTGTCAGAGAGGTAACCAACACCAGGTCATTTGCCTATTACAGCAATCTGAAATCTATGTGATGCAAAACCCGTTTACCAACTTTACACAGTTCCAATCCACCCTCAAAGACCTACTTGCTTTCGCATATGCTTTTCACAACAAATAAGTCACCTTCACAACATTGTTGTAACTTTTTAGTGTTAACACCATCATACCCAAGGCTTCTGAAAAAGTTTCCTTAAGACCATACACCTACGTCATCTAACAAAGTTTCATTAAGAACCAGAAAGGCCCAGAAGCCTTTATCAATAATTTTTCACCATAACCAACTACGGCCTACTGAATTCTGCATTAGCATGCAACTTCTGTCCTATCAAAATCTGCCCTCAACAGAATCAACATCTGGGAAGAGCCAAAGACCATCTCTCTTTAGTGTATCTGAAAGCTCTTTTTCTATCGATCACATGTGACAGGTGCGCTCTTACACCAGATCTAAACACCTTTTTCATTTTACACACTGCAGAAATGGTGCAATGCATGAGCAATCACCCCTTTATATAGTGATAATATGGCACTCCATTACTTAAAGACTTTTCCCTAATTTTATCACAACAGTAAAGTGAGCAAGTAATTTGGGTTATAAATGTCATACTTAATGCACGCAAATGTACGACAAGGCATAATTACTCACGTGAGTAGAAAACAGCTTTCGTGCACTAAGAGGCACAACTTAGAATTATTATGCATGAGCATGAGAGGCCATCAGGAAAATGCTACTATCTGTACAGTGAATATGCTTAGTCCTTACACTCATCCACTCACAGCATGCAGCAATAGCACCACCTCTTGGCACAAATTAGATGTCAGATGCCCTGAAAATAGCAACATACAGGTTTTAAATGCATGACCAGGTTCTAGGCCAAGATTACGGATATTAGCATTGTACTGCTGCCTGGATCCAGAACTTGTTGTAATTTCAAGTGTTAGAAAAGTAATCAATTTCAAGAGTTAGCAGAGACTGCAACCGCAGTACCCTGATATCAATAAGCATGACCTGCTTGACTATAGACAAGTGGCATCGCATGGGATACTGGTAGGAACTTTCTGCGATTGATGAAGGATCATCATTTGCACTAATGCCCTTGGGTGGGTTAAAGTTTGTCTTTTGACATGGTGAGTCGTGGCAACTTCTTGAAGCGCTAGCAACACTGAACAGAAGTCTCATTCCTCGAGTTGGCAGGACTCTATTCCCTTTGCCATTCGGGGTCCCTTTAGATGTTAGTTTGGGTCTCTCTGCTGAACTTTTCATATTATCCTTATTGTTTTATTTTTTTTAAAGGATAGATGGATAGATTCAGAGGGTGGTTACCTTAAAATATCATATTTGTTCAGCCGGAACACAGCCCTATTTAAAACTAAATCTGACCAATGATTATGTAATTGAGAAAGAGGCATTAAAAGATCTGATCAAGCCAATAATTCTGGCTGCAATCCACACGTAGGAACAAAATCTTTTTCTTTATTTTCTTTATTTCGGCTGACTTAGCCATAAAAGATACAAACATCATCATAAAAACAAGAATCTACGCAATAGCAAGATGATAAAAATTCCCATTAAACAGTAGCACATTTAAAATTATTCGTTTTAAAATTCATCATTAAAAATCTGATATAATAGTTTTAAAAATTTGATACAATAAAGCATGTACAAAAGCTTGAAAATTAATCATTGGTTATAAAATTCTTGTGCTTGATCCAAAATGCTGTCAAAAATTTAGCTACAGCGAACAATATAATAGGGGATAAGTCCGTTTTTAGAATTCTATATGCCTGAATACAATGGTTAAAACCCAAATTTCTGCACAACCGCACAAGCCAATACCTTCTTGCTTTTTTGTAAGTCGGGCAGAAAAACATAATATGCAGGTCATTTTCCAAGTCATAATTACAGCCCGGACAACATTTTACAGTGGAGGTACTCCATTTGCTAGTAAAAGCTCTAATCGGCAGAGTTCCATACCTCCACTGTAGGTACAGCTTTCTGGTTAAAATAGGAAAAATGTCATCCAGCACAGACTCAAATGCGTAGAAATCTTTTTCTTTTAAAAAGGAATCAATTAGGGTTCCACTTAGCAAATTAAGGTCTTCAATACAGAGTGTGCAATCATAATAGAGTTTAACTAGGTGCTTTCGTGAGACCCTAGTACAGGCTGTCTCCGAGTCAGTCCACAATTGCAAAATCCCCAACTTATTTTTTATATAGTTGAACGAAGGAATTTTGCCCGCTTTTGCTAGCCTTAAAATTTCTAGTAGTTCCTGCCTATATTTAAGGAGCTCAGGTGTACTCCAGAGCCTTCTCCAGAATGTTAGGGGTTTGAGTCCCAGGACTTCATCTATTGGTCTAAGGGCCATATCAAGCCTCAGTGGCAACAAAGGAGTGCTAGAAGGCAAGGCTAAAAGTTGCCTCAGAAATTTGTTTTCTGTGACAATAATCTCGGGTCTGCACTCATGTCCCCAAAGTTCACCACCATATACAACTGCCCCCCTGGCCTGTATTTTCTAAATCTCAATGGGTGGGCGGACAGGTTTAATTGTTGAAGTATTGGGGAGCTTAAAAATGCCCACTGATAATTGGGCCAGTTTAAGTCGGGATTTAATTTGATGGGGGGCCCAGGTCATGTTTTCATTTAAGGTCACCCCCAAGTATTCAAAAATCTGAACCCTTTCCAACCTGTTATCACCTATGCTCAGATTAGGACGAGAGGATGCTGGGGCATTAAAAATCATGAATTTTGTTTTAAGGGCGTTAATTTCTAGCCCCCGGTCCTTACAAAATGCCTCAAAGCCGTCCAACCCGTTGAATCCCCATTGGGGATTTCGACAGCAGCAGGGTGTCGTCTGCTAACATGATTGCAGGCACTCTGCTGCCGGCAAGCTTAGGGGCATCGATGTTGGTTATCCCGTTTAAGTGGTCAATTACCCCGTTGACGTAGAGGCAAAACAGGGTAGGTGCTAAAACGCACCCCTGTCTTACCCCCCCCCCCCCGCCAACGGGGAACTTGGCAGACAACAGTCCATTCCTCCCACACCTTAATCGTGCAAAGTTCTCCTGGTGAGGCCGTATTAGAATGTTCAAGATATGGGAAGCAATTCCCATCTCCGCAAGCACGGACCATAGATTGCACCTTGGCACCAAGTCGAAGGCCGCACGCAGGTCCACAAAAACCGTATATAGACTCCCCCCCTTCGATTGTGACAGTTTTCCAAAACAGCAGGGACAGGCGAAAGATTTGATCAACTGTAGATATGTTCTTTCTGAACCCTGCCTGGTAATCACTCAATATGGAATTCTCCTCCATCCACTCTAGGAGGCGATCAAGGATCAGCCTCCCAAAGATCTTTTGGGACACGTCGATCAGGCTAATAGGCCTGTACTTGGCTGGGAGCATAGGTGAACCCTTCTTAAAAATAGGGACAATCTCTGCACCCAGCCAAGTACCTGGTACCGACATGCCCCTCTGGATCGCGTTATAAATAACCAACAAAAACGGAGCCCATTTTGTGGGTTCATGCTTGAAAAGGTCTCCCGGGAGTTTGTCCAGCCCCGGTGCTTTCCCTGCTGCCAGTTTGTGAATTGCAGCAGGGACCTCCTTTATGGTAAAATCGTCGCCATTAATTTGCGGGATGGAATTCAACAACAACTCCCCGCCCAATTCCCCTTCCGAATCGGCATTATCACCAGCATACAAAGTCCGGAAGTGGTCCTCCCAGACATTAGCTGATATATTAGCCTCAACGGCCGTCAGCGGCTCATCAGACCCAGTTTTTACAATAGACCAAAATCTACGCGAGTCTCTAGCTGCAAGAGCATCAGTTAAGTGTGTCCAATTATCACAATCCTACTCCTTCGCGAGTTGGACTTGGCTCTTGTAGTCAGTTCTCATGGCCTGTATCACCGCTCTATCTTTGTTTTTAGGGCAGACACTAGATCGGCCTTCGCCTTTCTACAAGCGGCATTATACCATGAAGCTCTTTTTCCCTTGGACAGTTTCTTCATGATCCTGGGATTGAACACATCTTCCAACTCATTAGTTAGTTGACCATGTAGAATCCCAAGCCTGTTATGCATGTCAGGAGCATGTGAATCAAATGTTAATTCACTTGCTTCTTCAAAAGTGGGGATAATTCGGGCATAAAGCTCGCAAACCTTCTTCGGATGTGACAATAAATAAGCCCACTTGACTCTACGTCTGTCGTTGGATAAAACCAATCTCAAGTCCGGCAGGTCATTACCACTAGTCTTCTCTATAACAATACCAGGAGAAGATATTTCCAAGATTAATGCGTTATGGTCACTGTCGCTTCTTTCTATGACCTTAAAATCAATCACCTTTGGCCAGGACCGAGTTTCAACCAGTATATAGTCCAGGCGCGACTCCTGCCCTTTCTTATTAAATGTACATTTTGGGGGTATATCTGATTGAACTAGTCCGTTACAGGCTCTAATTGAGTGTTTGAGAGTTAGTCATGATTTGAATGGCCAATGGCGTCCATGCCCTGGGAGAAGGGGCCGCCGTTGGTGGTATTGCCCATTGATCGTCTTCATCCGTGGCTACCCCCTGGGTCAAACCCAGTAGAGGCTCGTAGTGACAATTTAAATCACCTCCGACCACGAAAGGGGTACCACTAGGTAATGAACTCAAAAATAGAGACAATTCCTCAATGGTTCTTGATTCACCGGTGATGTTCACTGGTCTAGAATACACATTAACCAGTGCAAGCCTGGATGCATTGGGCCACTCCAGAAGAACACACTGGACATCTTCTGATAATGTGTTCAGGTGTTTGGCCTTGCAGCCCAGGTGTACACCCACCCAGACTACAAGGCCCCCTGACGGTCGTCCCTTGCCCCCCCAGCGTGCCGGAACAAAAAATGAAGCATAACCGGCACGTATTTTCTCCTCTCTGGCCCATGTTTCCTGGAGAAAGCAAACATTGTTTCTATCAATAAACGATCCCCACTGTGGACAATCCAACTTGTTAACTAACCCGGCCAGGTTCCAAGATAGTATAAGTAGGGAGCCAGTATTTATGTCATTATCGGCTCCCCCCTAAATACTATGGAACCCGTAGTGGTAGACTTCAACAGATCCTGCGTACCCAGCTCAAAGGATACACAGTTTGTGGCATCACCCATACTAAGCTGGTCATTAGAAACAGGGGATGGCCATGCCGGTTGCCCCGGATTATTGCTCACTACTAGGCCGCTACCTAGGGATTTTTTAGCTTGAACGCGGATTCGTGGCCTATTCTTATTCAACCAACTGACAACCTTATTTTTGAGTGATATGAAAGGTTCTCTAGCCCCCGCCTCTAGTACAGGAACTCCTGCTAGAACAACTACAAGGGGGCTAGCTTCAGGGGGCAAGTCGGGTCTTAATTTGTTCCCATTGATATTACCCTCTTGCTCTTTATGTTCTGCTAATAAAGCAGACTTCTTAGCTACCAGTGGGGGATTAATTTGTGTTCCTGATAGGACAGGGAATCCTATCAGGAAGGCACGGTTGTACCTGCGGTAAACTAACTCTGGGGTTGGTGCCGACTAACTGCACTTCCCCCTGGATGGTCTCCTTTCCTTCCCCTTCCAGCCTCTTTTTAACCGTGGCCAGGCTATCAACAGCCCCGGCTGTAGCCTTCTCAATGCTAGATAATCTTGCTTCGATCTTAAGGAGTCTAGCTTCTAGGGGTTTGAAAAGGATCTTAAATAAAGCACTCAGGTTTTCAATTGTCAGATCTGTGCCCGACGGTGCCAAGTTATTAATGTTTCGGTCCCCTTGGATCGAAGAGGGCGACCCCGCCATTAAGTAAGCAGTGAACTCACCTGTATCCACAGCGGCCCTGCCTTCGGGAATCTGGCAACTCGATTGCTTAGCTAATTTTGCCTTTCTCCCATCAGGTTTTTGAGCCACCCGTTTCCGTTTTGGTACCGCCCCCTCCCGGTTCCCACGTGATTGCAAGTTATTTGCACTTCCTAGACTATCATTTTGTCAGTTAACAGGAACATTAAGTAACAAGTTACTCTCCGGCAGATCCGATGGAGCAATATCATTACACAATATAACATTATCCCCTGTAGAAGTCTCATTTACTATTAGGCTGTCGCCAGACCCCGGGACTTCGTTTATGGTTGTGTCCACACACCTCTCGGGTGTTTAAGCATTCGCTATACCACCCAGTGATGACCTCTTAACAGTTGTTAATTCCGGAGATAGACGCCGTTCCAGTATGGTAATTTCATGAGATAAAAGGGAATTGGCTCTAACAATACATTTTTCCATTGTACCTACTGTAGAGCCAGCCATCAAAGTTGATTTACTCCTTGTTTCCCGACCCGCCATGATTCTGAGAATAATCCCAGGGAAAATCTTAACGTTTAAGTACCTGTAACTGTCCGTGTATCAATGCAGCACATGAAGGAGGGGTGGCCCGGTCCGGTCTCTCCCGGTCTCGAACGGGCTAAAACGGGCCCACCCTTGGCACGGGCTTCGCCCGGGCGCATCCCGCGTTGCGCGGGAGGTGCTTATTTATATAGAGCAGGCACGCGGGCTTACGGGAAGAGGCACCAGCTGTGAGCAAACTGAGGATGCTGGTCCTCGCAGTCCCGTAATCCAGCGTCGATGTACAAACTCTCCCAATAGTTCCACTCCTCTGGTACAACACGAGCGCCAAGCAGCAAAGTCCCACGCAAATTCAAAGTGCTACGTGCAGCAGGAAGCGAGCGGCAATCTCTTATCAATAAAGAACATAGTTTACATTCTAGGAAATTACCGTAACCATGTGTGGCAGGGCTGCAAAGTGGTGTACCGGCCTCTCTCCTCATGAGAGGCCTCCCGGTCCAAATAGGGATAGACTCAGTGGAGCCATAGAGCATGTTGTATGTGAGTGGACCCAGTGGATGAAATTTGTTGTAGGTGCCCGAATCAGCCTCTCCTGTCCTCTAGCTGGGCTTCTCAAGGGATGAAAGTCCGGCGCTGGTCCAACAACGCGCCGCGGTCACAGGCTCGTTAACAAAATCACTTTGTGGTATACAGAACTCAACACTGCAGAGGCGTCTAGGAGTTACCATGTCTGTGACACGGGGCTATTCCCAAACATCGGTTTGAGTTGATGATATAAAGCTCCTCAGCAAAAGGCAAGGCTGGTTGCATTGGGTAGTGAAAATGGCTAACAGACAGGTCTCATCAAGCTGTGCTTTACAGTTACCACGAACAAATCTTTCAAAATTATCCATTTCACCCTGCGATACAACCCAAACAGAAAACCTTTCCATGCACCATCATATTCACATGCTGTCTTAGCAGTGATAGTGAACAACACAACGGTAATCTGTCCCTGAAAGCCCAAGTAACTAGCATGTCCATTTCCTGCAAATAGCTACTTCATGGTAATAAGGAGCCCACACACTAGACTAAGCAAAACATTGCTTTTGTATCCTACAGATACAAGACACATACAGCCCTGATGACAGACCAGTGACTCCAGCCTGGTCTTGAAACGCGTCGGCAGTGTGTTTGGGAGATACAAAGTATCATTGTTGTACAAAAGCTAGGACCGGCTGGTCCAGCTTTAAAATATACATAAGTCATTTAATTACTTATATTTTATCCTCCCAACCTCTAGTTTCTCTCATTCAGTGTTTGCAAGTTTTTTGTTGTTTGTGATAAAAATGTTTGTATTATTTTTTCAATAATTGTTTTATTTAATGTCTGATGTGAGAATACTTTCTAATGTGTGACATAATGGTTTCTAAATGTGTAAATTGTCTTTGCCTTTAAATGTTTGTTAAAGTTTGTTTAGCCTTGTAAATATTTGCAATCAATGTCTTTTTTTTGTCAGCAATTCTTTGAAAATATAAAAAATACAAAATGATTGACACAAAATAATGGTGTCTAGGGAAGCGACAATAAATTGGTTTCTTACCCTGTATCAAAATAACGTATTGAGTCACTGTGGTTTGGGTACTTTGTGTTGTTCACTATTGATATTAGGTCTAGCCCTCACCACATAAAGGACCTAACCCCTTTTGTTCCCAAGTCTTAGCAGTGAGGCCTTTCCTTGAAGTCCAGGGGGGGGGGGGCTCAGAGTTTACAAGGCCACCAGGGTCTCCAAGTGTAAATACACTGATGCTCATATTGACACTTCTGGGTAGTGAAGTCGAACAGTCCAGGACTGCTAGGACAATGTAGGGATTAGATACAGAATGCTTCAGTAGTAATTATTTATTCAGCAAACTACCACTAAAGCTTTTTGGTGTTCATCTTCGCACCAACAACACTGAATGGTAAGTTATAGTTGAGAAAAGAAAGACTAGTGATTAAAAAGCCAGGTTTGGAGTTTCACTCTAAAACTTTCAGCAGGCAGGATTTATTCCACATGGACTTGGGGATGCAGTTGCATGTTTTAGTACACCAAGGTGAAACCACTGCCATCCAATGATTTTAAGTTTGGTAACAGAAAAAATGCTAATTCGCGGATCACCTGAACTAAAAAGTACCTGTGGAATTTAGAGTTATATGGGGCTCTCTGTGTTGCTTTGCAATGGATGCGTTCCCAGATGGGCAACCAGTGCACAGTAGGGCCGATATTTGAGCTTTCCTCAACAGTCCAGTGACCTGCTAGACTACGGCACTCTGCTTCAGTTGAAGATGTTTCAATAACTGTTTAGGGGTTGCAAGAAGAACAACACTGGCACTGTCACCACTGTAACCCGGAACTAGGGATCAAAATAAGGAATCATTATTTTCAGAGACTATTTGCAGGAAATGGACATGCTAGTTACTTGGGCTTTCAGGGACAGATTACCGTTGCTCTAGATTCCTGGATTTTACACAGAAAGTGGCTGCCCCATTATCCATAAAGCCACAGATATTTGTGCTAGTTAGAAATGTAAAATGAGGTACTAGGCACCTGTCTTTCACCGCATCTAGTTTGATAAAATTGGTGGAAATCTACTAACTAGTACTGAAAAAGCATGCTAGCTATAACAAGTCGATTCCTCTCAGAGAACTACATACTGTGTTGTATTCCCATACATGTAAAAGTGTGTCCCTTTGAGATGGGAGCATTTTAGCCATTGGGTCACATACAAAAGTGAAATTTCAAAGTCAACAGGTTTTGCCTATGTTAACTAAGTGCAGAGTCAGCACTGTGTGAGTGGTGGGTGAGCAGTATCTGACTGCCGGTGCAATGTTAGGGTGACTGCTGAGCAGAGTAAATGGTGGGTGTGTACAGGGTGAGAGGTCAGTAGGTGAAAGGTATGAAAGTGTTATACAGACATGTCAGTAGTGCAACCAAAAAACGATCTGGTATATAATCTATCTCAGCCCCATTGAGCACCAGGGTCAATTGCAAGGAGTGTGTTAAGGAGAAAAAGTGGCAGTCTTGCGCACACAGCAGTCAGATAAAACATGCGAGTTTCGATAATGAAGTGGCCATCACATTCTCACCAGAGTTAAAGGCTTGATCAAAACAGTCAAAAACGCCATATGTTTTGAAGCAAACCAAGAAAAAAAAATTAGTGGAGAAAGTAGGAGCATATTATTGTCATACCAAAACAAAAACAAAACATGTCAAGGATGATACTTGTGTTGGTTCTCAAAAGAGTTCATGGTCAACTGTTCGAGTTTTTCTTAAGAAACTTATGGATAAGATAGTCGATAGATGCGTGTGGCTCCCCTCGCGGATAGTATTCTCGGCGTCCTCTCTGTCCGCAATCCCTCAATGTGTTATAAACCTGACCGACATGGTGCCATGTTAAATCACTAGTCCATTCACCACAGAAACTGTATGTTAATGGACAAGGTGCAACCGTGTGGATTTCCTTGGTCTTCACGTGTAAACTATATGGAGTGGTATGAGAAAAAAAAAAACAAGCACTGGCGTTGCCAATAAGTCTCGCAGTAGGAAAGTTGGAGCTATTGGTTTTGTAAATGACATTTTATATTTATATATCGTTATAGGCATTGTCAATAATAATATATAAATATAAAATGTAATTTACAAAACCAATAGCTCCAACTTTCCTACTGCGAGACCTATTGGCAACGCCACAGAAGAAAACATAGGCATAATATAGAACTGCATTAAGAAGTACTTATTTCACGTGTTATTTTTGTATAACAGCCCCAGGCTTCTGCTGGAAATCAAACCCCAGGCAGTGACAGAGCCGATACCAAACAGTGACAGACTTTCCAAGCCCAACAAGGTGGGCCACAGCCCGGTTTAAGGGAGGGACATCATCATGCCTTCATTGGGTACAGTGCCTTAGATGGAGGATGTGTGGACAAGCTGTGCGATGTCTTTGTCTGACGTTGGTGCCTGAGTGATTATGGTATGTGTCTGTCTCTGGTGTATGTGTGTAATTTATGTGTCAAAGTTTGATGTGTGGGTCTGATGTTTAACTCTGATGTTTGTATGCTTTCTGGATCTGACGTCTGTGCCTGTTTCTGAAGTCTGATTCTGATGTCTGTCTGATTCTGATGTGTGTGCCTGATTCTTATGTCTGTTTTTGTTGATGTCTGTGTCTGACTCTGCATAAGCTGGGTGGAGGTGTGGTTTGTTTGTGCTTGATGGTGCCTTTGTGTGCCAGCTGCACGAACTGGGTGGTTTTTTTTGTGTCTGTGCTTTATGCTACAGTTTGGTGCCTATGTGTGTTGCTAGCACCAGCTGGGTGGCGGTGTGGTGTTCTGTGCTGATGGTGCAGTCTAGTGCCTTTGTGTGCTAGCCTACATAAACAGGTTGTCAGTGGGATATGTATGTGCTTGATGGTGTAGTGTGGTTGAGTGAATGTGCTGGGAGTCAGTGTTTGATGCATTTATACTTCTACGAGGTGGTAACTATTACGGCGATTACTGTAAGAAAGATTGTGACCATGTTATTGCATGCGGTTGTAAAGTGGGCCAGCTTCCTGAGAAGAGGTATGCAGCAACTCTGTAAGCGAGCACACCAGTTCCACTGTAGGGGGCCCACCGTCGCTCTTTGCTGTGATAATGGCACAATATCCAATTAAGAAAGTGGTCGACTTGTGGGACTGAGTGCACGCACTAGCGCAAGAGGGATTACACCAACCCCTCACCTAAAAACGGCGGGAAAGACTGCGACGGCCCAGCCCTGCATTCTAAAAACTGCACCGATGGCTTGTGCATGCAAAGTAAGTGTGGGCAACAACGGATCAGAGAAAGGGATGAGGACAGAGAGGGGTGGGCTCTCGCAAAAACGAGAGTGACGGGCGCTGTTGACCTGGTTTGATCGAAGACTTCTGTGAAGGGCCCGGGAGATTTCTCTGATCTCTATACACTGCTGTACGGTCTAGCTATTAATAAGTACCACTTTTAATAATGTATTTACCAAAGTACCATGATCAAAATTAGCACGACTCTTAGCAGTGTCAGCAGAGAGGCCAATGACTGAATGAGCATTAAGTTTGAGCTCCATTTTACGCCTTCCTGAGGAGTTTGGGAGCATTTTGAGAAGCATGCACCGCTGTGGACAAGCCCGTCTCTGTATCCCTCGTTTCACCAGAAACAAACGCGCCTGAGTCATCATCTAAACACCAAGATGTGATCTAATGAAATGTTACTGCACGCCGCATAAGAAAATGGCATCCTACTGCACTTGTCCTATGAGAAATGGCGAGTACCGATAGCAAACCATGGAACCCTTGACTAGGGATTGCACCAACCCCTCACCTAAAAACGGCGGGAAAGACTGCGACGGCCCAGCCCTGCAGTCTAAAAACTGCACCGATGGCTTGTGCATGCAAAGTAAGTGTGGGCAGCAACGGATCAGAGAAAGGGATGAGTTGGTATGGATGTTTGATGGGGACAAACAGGATCATGGACACTACCTCCAATTTACGTCCCTGTGTCACTTCCCTAGAAAACAAGCGCAAGTGGATAATGAGCCAGAGTGAGGAGTTATTTTATGTCACGCTGTAAGGAGAGTGCAGTGTGAGAAAAGACTTGGTGCCTTAAGCGCTGGAGAGGAACGGGACAGAGCGAACAGCACGCAAGTGAAAAAGGGAAGCGGAGCGAGCTGCGAGCTGTTCTTTTGAAGTCACGCATTGAGGAGAGTGCTGCGCATGAAAAGTCTCAGTGGCTGATTTGACTATTAATTAAAGCAGTGTGGTTAACAGCAAATGTGTAAAGACTAACCAGACGTTGAGAGCCAAATAAAGTAAAGTAAAACAACTTACTTACAGTAGAAGCTCAGGAACACTGCCTGGGGGAAGCTGGCTGGGGAGGGGGAGGAGAAATCCAAGGAAGGTTGTGTGTGGGGAGAGGGGAGGTGCTGGAGCTGGGGAACAGATGGCCTGGGTGAAGCTGGCTTGGGAGGGGGAGGAGAAATCCAGACTTGAAGCACCGGGAAACTGAAAGTACGGCCGGCCGGCCATCCAAGAATAATTAGGGGAGGAGAAGCCGAGAAGCCGCAGAGCGCATGCTGGGCGAAGCCCTTTGATGTGCTGCGAAGATGAGCGGCCGGGAAACTGAAAGTACGGCCAATAGGAGGGAGGGAGGCTGATGCGCGTGCTTGTTTGGTCACGTGAACTTAAACAAAACCGCACAAACGAAACCCTTGGTTTCACGAGCGTTTTGAGGACATGAATTCTCGCTCCGCTCAATGCGCTTGCGCGCACATTGATAGGTCGCGAGACCTAAAAAAAAAAAAAAGGAGTACTCACCTAAGTTTATACAACTGGGAGCAAGATGCCTGCAGTTCGTAAATGTGACACTTTGAAAAAGGGGAACATTAAAATGAAGCGTTAACTTGATAAGTTAACGCTTCATTTTAATTTTCGCTCATTTAAAAGCATTCAGAAATATAGTTGTGTTCTTATGTTTCAATATTGAGCTGAGCACGACTTATTTAGGAGTTAAATAACTCAGTGCGTCAGATTTGAAGTTCTGTGACCCACAATCTGATGGAGCACTGTTCATTATCAGGCTCTGCTATCTGCAGGCATAATGTAAGATAAACATAACCTTTCCTTAACTTTAAAAAGAAAACTCAATGCCTATTTATTGCAGTTCTTAGTTAAAAATGAACTCAAGGCTGGGAGCTACTCTGAAGGTTTTTGCGAGCTTTTGGTGTAAGAAAGTGGCTCTATATATACTGGACCAATGTAAGGTACAGTGCGTATAGAGTCCCCAGTCCCCAGAGGTTTGGCAGAGGCTAAAGTTAGATATAACCTTACTCTCCAAAGTGGAGCTTGGTCGAGCAGTAAGGCAGTATCAGAGGACAGTGTAAAGCATTTGTTGTACACACTCAGTCAGTAAATGGTCTCACACACTCAAGAACTGAACTCTAGACCGATTGTTTTATATGAAAAGATATCGTTTTATTTTAGAACGAACAAGGTATCAAAATATACTTTCTCAGAATGAATTACTTTAGTTAAATACTTATCAAACAGGCAATAGACTTTTTGAATGCAATAGTTACATTTTGTTGCAATAGGCAACACAATTTCAAACACAAAGCAACATTCAGCTCAATGGGAATTTCTAGCTATATGCAATTAGTTACTTTGTAGATTACTTTTCTAACCTCAAGACTGGATCCTAGATTCAGTCCTGGGACATGTCCTGTAAACAGTTAAGTAAAAGTGTTTTGGTTACAGTAGTGATTTTTAAGGAATATTATTGTATTTTAAAAGTTGATTCTTAGACATTTTTCTAGGTGAAATTACCAATGTTATCCTATGGAAGGAAATTCAAGTTGCATGTAAGGCATGTTTACATTACTTTTGTAATCCAGGGCTTGGCTCTTAGGTTCAGCACTTGGACCTCGATCTAAAATAGGTAAGTAAATACGTTTTGGTAGTTGGTACGATTTTTAAAGAATATTTGCAGTTTGCAGAAATCGACACTTAGAAGAAATTTCACAGAAAAACAGGCAATGGTTTCCTATGGTAGAAAATTCCGGTTATTGGAAAGTACGGTTAAAATTACTTTTCAGGGTTTGTGCTCGACTAAAAGATGCAGCACTGAGGTCTCTCCTGATAACAGGTGAGTAAATCTGAATTCGTTGTTCGGCTGATTTTAGGTGAATATTTTAAAGTTCCAAAACTCCACATTAGAAGAATTTCCAAGTGAAACCAGTCAATGTTACCCTATGGAAGAAAAGTGAGTTATAGGCTGTTAGACAAGTACTCGACTGGTAGGGTTAAGGTTCTGGGCAAAGACTCAGGGGTCTCGCAGGGTCAGGTAGGTACAGTTGGTTCACTCTCAGCGGCACAGGGGCAGCCGGGTGCAGAGGTAGTTAGGCCCAATGTTATACATTGACAGGCAGGGGGCCTTTGGTTGGTGGCTGCTGGCTAGCAGGCCACGCAGCTGTGGGAGCTGGGCTCCTGGTCACTTGCTCAGGGCAAATGGGGAAGTGGGATAGGGCAAAGGTTGCATTGCCTGGGGCACTAGGGCGGCCGGGTGCAGGGTGCTTTTGAGCCGTCGGGCGCTCAATGTTAATCAAAGGAGATCTTGAAAAGAGAACAAAGGCTGCAGGCTCCGGGACGTAGGATCTTCTGGAGCGACCAACACTTCGAGGGGTAGGTTGGGATCTTGGAGGATAGGTAGGCACCCCGGAGTTGGGCGCAAGGGGCCGGGTGCAGGGATGTCTTTTGGCGGCGGGAAATCTTACCCTCTGCTGGTCTCGGTTGGGGCGGTCCCTGGTTCTGAGGCTGCAGGCGTCATCTGGGTGGTCGAGGAGGGTCCTTGGGCACTGGATTCCAGGTCAGAATCGCCGGGGGGACGTCCTCAGGGTCTTTGTCCACTTGGGCACAGGCCGGGCTTGGGGGGTGCAGAGTGGGCCGATTCGCGGATTTTTTTTATTATTAAATGGAATTTGTAGAGCGCACTGACACCGTGGGTTTCCTGGCGCTATAGGACAAAGGTGATACACAATCTGGGGATAATACGGGGTTTAGCAGGGAGGGGGAAAGAGAAAGGTTTTGAGCAGCTTCTTAAAATGAAGGAGGGAGCTGCTCGATTTGATGATCAGGGGAAGGGAGTTCCAGAACTTCGGAGCCAAAAGGGCGAACCTTCGTCCGCCAAATTTGTTAGTTCTGGTTTTGGGTATGACAAGTGATTTAAGATGAGCAGAGCGAAGATTGCGATTTGGACAGTAGGGAGTGATGAGGGAAATCAGGAAAGCAGGGCTGGGGCAGTGGAGGGCTTTAAACGTGAGGCAGCCCAACTTGAAGGCCACCCTCTGTTCTATGGGCAGCCAGTGTAGTTTATGCATCAGAGGTTTGGCAGATTGCCATTTTGGAGATTTGAAGATAAGAGCTGCCTGGTTTTGGACCACCTGAAGGCGGTGGAGAAGGGTTTTGGGAAGTCCGTGGTAAATGCAGTTGGAAAAGTCCAAGCGGGAGAGCACAAGAGATATGATTACTTGAATCAGAGCAGGTGGGGGGAGCAGGTGGCTGACCTTCCGGATCTTTCTGAGTTGGAAGGAACAGGATGAGATCACAGAGCAGACATGGGGTCGGAGGGAGAGTTCGGCGTCGATAGTCACGCTGAGACTTTTTACAGAGATCGAGGGGGTCGGTGGGAGGCCCAGTTCAGTGGGCCAAAACTGGCTTCCCCAGAAAGAGGGGCTGGAGCCTGGGAGAAGAAGTTCGGTTTTCACGGGGTTCAGCTTCAATTGGTTGGAGTTCATCCAATCTTGGATGTGGAGCATAACAGTTCCTGGCTAGCACCAGGGGTATTGCTGTTTGAGCAGAGCCACTGCTCATGGGAGTCCTAGTCTCTAAGAGGGAAAAGGCAGGCAGATCCTCCACGGTTCTCTATGTTGCTGTCCGCAGGAGACGCCTGTATTTTAGCAGGAGCACGTTCAAGGAGCAACAGGCCGGTAGGGCTGGGGCCAAGTCAGTTGGTGTTGTGCTTTAGTTAGCAGCTGCATGTCAGTTCTTCTTTTTCTTGGTCTTCTTTCTTGTTTCAAAATCGGGATCTGAGGAAGGAAGGTTCAGGGTGCCCCTAAATACTAAATTTAGGGGCATTACAGGTAGGGTGAAGGCAGGGACCAATAGGTCCGTGTCCTGGGGTGGGTACACCCCCTAACCAGCTCCTCTCCTGTGGGAGGGGGGCAGGAACCTAGCTGTGAGTGGGTAGGGCTCCCCATCCTCAAGATGGCGGTAGCCCGCAGTCGTGCATCATCTCGCCTTCTCCACCCGAGGGGTGGAGTTGGCACAGGCTGGCAAACCCCCCATCCTGACGTAGGACTTCCCGCCAGATTGGGGGTCAGAAATAGTGGGGCCCAGTTGCGGAGCACAGCAAGTGGTCTGGAGAAGTTCACAAAGGCGGCATGCCTTTGAAGCTTCACCCTGTCCATCCTGGGGAAGAAGACCTAGCACGTCGCCCAGGATGTGTATTGGTGCAGGCCCAGGAGAGCGGGGGCTCTCTACCCAGGGGTCCAGCAACATGTCCGCTGTGTGACAGCCTAGGTAGCCTCTCAGACAATACATGGATTGTAGGTTAGGTTTCAGGGAACATCTCTAAGATGCCCTCTGTAGTGCATTTTACATAAAATTCCACACTGGCATCAGTGTGGGTTTAATGTGCTGAGAAGTTTGATATCAAACTTGTCAGTCTTCAGTGTAGCCATTATGGTGCTGTGGAGTTGACAACCTCCCAGCACCATATACTCTTAATGACATTACTGCACTTACAGTGCCCAGGAATGGCCCTGGGTACTGTAGGGGCATGGGAGTCATGCACCTGAGCCCACACTACTGGCATAGGGCACCCAGCTAGAGGGGTGACTGATGTATGCCAGGGCAGTGGGTTTGTGAGCATGGCACACAGGGATGTGTGTCATGTCAACTCTTTGTTTAGGTCTGCACCAGGACACTCAGCCTGCAAAGGCAGTGTGTGGGTGTCAGGGTGCAGAGCCCCTAAGGGCGGCACAATAAGTGCTGCAGCCCTTAGGGGTCTTCTCTGGTCACAATGCCCTGGGTACCTATGGTACAATTTACCAGGGGTTGACATGCGGCCAGAGATGCCAATTGGGGTTTAGCTTCAACACAGTTTTAGGGAAGGAACACAGGCCCTGGGTACCTGATTGGCAGGAGCCCAGGGCACACTCAGTGAAAGTACATCAGCAATTCAGCAAAAAGTGGGAGTATACCAGGCAAGAAAGATGGCACTTTCTCACAATTGGTAGCTCGCGATCAACTGGTGGAGACACCTAGTGTAGATCATCACCTTAAATTATTTCGGTAAAAATGAATGCACTTCAAATGACTTATTTTATTTAAGTGAAAGTTTTTAGTTCAACAATCTAATTCTAATTTCATTAGGTTATACACTGTCAACAGTTAAATCTTCGACATGTTTCAGCCTACGAAAGTAAGCACCTGGATGAGTGGTTTTTAACTGTCGCACTCAGCTCAAAAGAAGGCTATTACATTATATGCTCAATTTGCAGGTGTGCTTATTTTAAGTTTGATCATGAGGTCTAAACAACAGCGCCTGTTTGCTACGTTCATCTTATTAGCAGCAATGTTTTGTTTTAACCGGATTGTAACTCTATATAATTGAATTAGTTTTATTTTGGCTGTATTTGTAGTAATCATTTTAAATAAATCAATAAAAAATTGTTCAGTCACAAAGTTTACACTTCTAGAAAGTATTGACTGTTTAAGCCTCATTTTTGTTAATTTTTGGAAAAAAATGACTATTATTCTTTCGCTTTACATATCAAGAGGATTGGGTTGATGGAAGGGGTTATGGGGTTACTTGAGGAATGTACTGGGGATGACACGGGCAGATAGTGGCTGACGAAACACAGAAAAGGGACAGAAGTGTGCTTGGGGAAAGAAGTGTAAAGATGGCAAGAGTGGAGGAGCTGAAGAGATGGGTAAGAGTTGATTAGTGGCAAGTGGGAGAAGTTGAGAGGTGGGGGCACGGCTTTAGGGATTATTAATACCGCCCTAAAAACTGAGTTCATCAAACTGTATATGAATTTTATCAAGCAGCAACTGACTTATTTGACAAAACGTTAGTCTCGAGTCCTGGCAATGAACTATAGATATATTGATCTACATTTTTATGAAGTTTAGAAATACTCTGGGTACAGCATCAACTGAATCAAGTTAATTCTGTATCTGTTGATTGTCTCAAATCTCAGCACCCACTTTAAATGTCCATTCAAAATAAAATGGCTGGATTTGATTATCTAGGTATCCACATTAAATAGGATGAATGTAAACTTTGAACCCCAAACATGTAGGAGGCCCAGCATGAGTCACTTGTGAGGCTCCCACTCTCTCTGCTGGGCCATGCAGCTTTATTTAATGTGATACTGCTGAAGCTCCTATTCCTACTCCAAACACCTAATTACTGGGGCTCATGAGACATTTTCAAGAGATTAAATGGGAAGATAGAAGTACTGTTCTAGGATGGATAGGGTCCTACGATCTCAAAGACACTGTGCGTTGTGTTTAGGATGATGGACTAGCCCTACTGGATATTAGTAAATACTGTTGTGCATGCCAGATTTTCGTGATAAACGATTGAATTCGCTCTTCACAGCAGGGGCTCTTGATTATAGTACACAGGCAAGTGCTGGAGGACCCAGTATACGCAACTGTATTCCATTACAAAAGACAGTGGAAATGCCCTAAAGGGAGTGACCAGTCTTGGTGGCTTCACAAAATTGGTTCGGATAGGTCTAGCAACCTTAAGTGACATATGGGATGGGAATATGGTAAAAGCACACAGCTCCAATCCAGATTTGGGTTAGCAAGCTCAGAGGTCTTTCAAACCTATGAATGATGCACGCTTTGCCCGTGTGTATGCCCTTGATGCTGCTATTTAAGCCTGTTCTCTGCCAGAAATCAGCAAGCTAGAGCTAAAGCCAACAGGCAAAGCAGCCGCCATAATTTACAGGACAATATCAACACTGCTGATACAGTAAAATTACATAGGGGCCTATTAAGCTTAGAAGACAGAGTAGGAGAGTGCCTATCGTAGAAGTAGCAATTTGAACAGGATTCAGACTGGTTGCGTTTAAGCTATTGAGTTTATAGTTCTCGAAGTCAATTTAAGCAATTTGTTAAATCAGATAGGGACCTGTTTTAAAGGGGTTGCAACCAGGCAGGTAGCTTTCTTCATCTCATCTGATCATGTCCAAGACTGACAACACTGTGAATAATCGTGTTATCAACTTTGCACTCTTAAAAAGGGTCAAGTTGTCAGGGCTTAAAACAGAGGCTTGGGCATGCATAGATCTCAGCAGAAAGTACTACTGCTATGTAACTGCATATCCAAAGATCCATACTATCAGACGTATATGCCCATGCAAGGTCAGCAAAAATGAACCATGACATGAGATGCAAAAGGATTCGAATGCTCTCTAGGAAAGGCCAGGGGGCATATATTTGAAGGCTACAACTCACTGGTTTTCTCAGGTAAAGGGTCAAGAAGTTAGAAAATGGAATGCCTGCCAACAATAGAGAACAAATAACTGGGAGATTTACAGACAAATCAGTAACATTGTATATTCTCCTTAGCTTGCATCAGTCTGTAGGACATTAACGCTGCAACAATATAGAACGTCACAAATGGCTTAAAGAAAAACAGTAGCTTGGAAAATCATGTTGGACTCTGTAATACAACTCTGCCTGGTTCCACTCGAGTTAGTAACATGATACTGCCCGGCAACTGTTCAATTTTGTGGGCTGTTCGACCCTTTACCAGATTCCTGCCCCATCAATACCCACTTACCGGAATCTCCTCTTGGGCGTCGGGCACCCAAGCACCGCCGGCCCACTAATCCAGCCCAGAAACCAGACGCAGACTCAGGAGTACATATTCCTGCAACAAGCCGTACATGTAGCCACAAAGCAACATCACAAAAGAGCCCAGCACACAGTGCGTGGCCGGGAAACCCATCCAGGGAACTGAATTTTACAAAGGAGGACTTACCAGCCAGGTTGGAAAGAGATAGAGAACCACACATTAGCAGAGGCAGCCGAAGGGAAAATACTATTGACAGAGAGAAAGGACGGCTTCTGTGTGTGTGTATCCATTTTATTCGAACATGATAATGAGGATCTAAGGTTATTGGGTAAGGTTGCACAGAGTCAGTAACAAGTACGAATCGCACGTTTGCAATTCTAATCTGTATTCCAAACACCGAGATACAAAGCATTCAACACATGAGTGTCTCAAAATCCCAGGGTTGACAGCACAATGTAGGTAACAAGTTAAGGGTTCTAAAAGTAATCTTTTGATGCCACCTTCAGCGACTGCTGCCTGACTCCAAGATGGCAGCAGTCTCACAAGGGCATGAGAAGTGACGTGTCGAGATGGTTGATGCTAGTCACTGATGTGGTGTGTGGGAGGATGGAAAATGGGGGGGAAGCAACATGAGGCATGGAGACGAACTGCTGAGAGCCATGCACTCGGCAGAAGGTTAAAAAAAAGAAAAAAGCAATAGGCAAGCGCTGTGCAGGCAAAATCTTACCAAAGAAAAAAAAAATACGCCCCACAAAACGCATGAACTCGGCCTTGGGAGACTCATAAGAGCAAACAAACGAGGCAGAACAGGAAATAGTATGCTACAGCCAATAGAAATGGAGGACAAGTAAGTGGCAAGAACAGGAACCAATGAAAAGCAAGAGGACAGGATGTAAGACCTGTTAAAACTATATATTAACAATAGATTTCACAAGCAAAGTGCAAGCGCTGTGCAGGCAAAACCTAAAAATGGGGGTCGGAATGTCAAAAAAGCGCAGTTTGCTACAGGAAGCAACACGGAGGGCACATCTCAGGTATGGGAAGATGCATACAAGTGAGAGAGAGTTAGCAGCGCGGAAGGGGGGGAGAAGTAAACAAGGGAGGCAGCTGGAAAATACAAGCAGTTTTGTGGAGGGCTTAAGAAACAGGAAAAAAAGTAGTTCCCTGAAAATGAGCAGTGGAATGAAACCACTAAAGAGGCTGTGCTCCGGAAGACAGATAAAAGATCGACCAGGCAAGAGATTGAATAAGAAGCAAGCAAATGACAGTAACAATAATGCCAACCAATGGTAAGCAACGTGTCTGCATTAAGTCCACTATAAGATTCTCTACTAAAGTGGTATACCATATACCCAGGGCCTGTAAGTTAAGTGCTACTAATGGACCTGCACCGCTAATTGTGCCACCAACTTAAGTAGCCGCTTAAAACATGTCCAATGCCTGCCATGCAGCCTGAATGCAGTTTTAAACTGCCAATTTTCCTTGCCAATATAAGGCCCTATGCCAAGCCTTTAACTCTCCTTTTATTACATATAAGTTACCCCTAAGGAAGGCCCTAGGTAGCACATTAGGCAGGGCGCATTGTAATTAAAAAGGTTGGACATGTGCGTTTAAGTCTTACTTGTCCTTGTGGTGACAAACGCCAAAGTACTAAGTATTTTTTCACCAAAGTGAGGCCTACCTATCTCATATGATAACATTGGGTTGCCCTATTACATTTAATAAGTGCTAGCTTTTGATTAGGAGCAGATGAGCATTTCATGTTTGGCATCTATGAAATTGCAATTACAAATCCTCTTTAATGGTAAAGTCGGATTTTAAATTACAATTTTTACGATGCCACTTTTAGAAAGTTAGACGGTAAAGGTGCCTGCAAGGGATTTATAAAAAAAAACTCATTCAAAATAACAAAGAATTTAAAAAAAGGATCAATAAAAAAATCTATTTCAACAACAGGGTGTATCAAAAAACGATTGATTTTATATTCCAGAGACAAGCAACTAGAGGCCCAGAAATAACATCAAAACAAGTCTTAACATACACCGACATCAGAAAACACATACATTAAACATACAAAAATATTCTGGTTCTCAATGTATAAAAAAATATTCAATCAGTTAGATATTGAGTCTGTCCTATATATAGAATTCATAACTCAAATCAATTAAAGACTACAGAAAGAAGAATGGGTTAGGCTTCGACATTTCGGTGTCTGTTGGGTCAAAATCAGTGAGACCATCTTCAGGACAAAAGTAGATCATATGAAACTTCTTGACCCCTTGATAAAATGATTTTAGAGAAAAACTCAAATTCTTGGGGCAGAGATCTTCGGTTTGGTGATTTAAGGAAATTATGTAAATCAATTGCCCTTTCAAAGCAAAGCGCAAGAATACGTTTCTTATTTTACGAACACTACAGCATCCATAGTACGTTCATGGTCAGACTTCCAAACAAATTGGAAAAAAAAACTTTAGAAAGTTGCCATTTTCCTGCTGTTTGGTGCTTGTAGTCTGCCGTAGGTCACATGAGCGGATGTAGTTGGCAGTTAGACTTTGTGAATACGTTCGAGACAGTCACACGATAGAGGAATTAGGTATGTGTGAATGGGCTATTGGTTGGCAGGATGGTGGGGCAGATGTAGGCACATTCTCACTGGCAACTGAATAGGTTGTGCTCAGCCTTTGCACAAAGGGCATATCACCATTGCATTGTCTCTGCAGCCAACTTGGAGCCAGGGCAGGGAAGGCAGGTAAGTCTAGGAACTTCAAAAAGGAAACATCTAGAAACTTCACCTACTTCACAGGGGGCACCAGTTAAAAAAAAAAAAAGGAGTTCCCTGAGACCCACTCTTCACTTCACTATCTGGACCTGCAGAAGTACTCTTAGAGGACTGCCTGCTGCTGTGGCCTGCTGTGTACTCCACGTTACTGCACCCGAAGGACTGTTTTTCTGCCTGGAGCATGCACTGAATCCTCAGAGGCCTGTTTTGCAGCATGAGCCCTGCTTCTTTATCTGAACCCAGGACTACCAGAGTGACTCCAAGGACTAGTTTGCCGACCTTCAGATCAGAGCCACCTGGCCATAATATGCCCCCACCATCTTGAACTTCACCTGAACACAGCCTGGGTGAGTCCTTAACCCTTAAGTGGTGCCCCTCCAGTCCTGGACCCTTCGTGGTGGTGTTAAAAATGTCCATATAGCCACATTTTTTAACTTGGGAAAATTGTTGGCTAAGAGGGAAGACTGGGACCAACCTGCTAGTCAATACGCCGCCAGAGGGCTGGCATCGTGGTTTCTCCCGCTACAATCTTCGTAGCAGCAGCAAATCCTTTTCTGTGGTCCTTCGTCAAAGGGGTCTCCAGCCTCCTAGAACTCTCATCGGCTACAGCCTTCTGCCTCATACTGCTGCAGATTTCATAATCTTCAACGCAACTTCGTTCAGCTGCTCCTCAAAGAACATGCGTCTTCCTCCAACACCACCTGCAGCCTTGCCCCGCTGCACTTTACCTTTTCCGAAGATAGGCATTGACTGGGCCAACACTACCTCTTGTATCCGACCCGTGCGCCATCTCAGCCAGCCATATTTCTCGACTTTGACCAGCCCTCGCATGACTAGATGTCTGCCATAAGTGTGGCAGGGTATGCTCAGACGTAAGTCCCTTGCTCACTTTGCCACTGGATTCAAGCAAGCCGGGCTGAAGACGGCTGGAATGCCAGAAACCGGTCCTCGGAAGCTTGTTTCCGGTCCAGGGAAGACATGGCTTGGCAGTTTGGGCTGGACTGTTCCCATGAGGCACAGGGTCAGACTAAATTGCATATAGCCATGTCTGAACTGGGGTGGCAGAGTGGGCTAAAGAACGGTGATGGTTTAAACCCAGATCTTATGACTGGGTGTGAGAGTTTGATTGATTCAGATGCTCCGTCCATCACCACCCCCTTTTGTACCGTAGATGTCTGCGGTTGGCACTTTGATCCTTTACGCTCAAGTTTTTACATAAAAATGTTATAATTCATAACTCTGGTTCGACTGATTAAATATTTGTACTTTTGGTGTCAAATAATGTATTGAACTTTGCTCTATTTTTCTAAATTGGTGTAGGATATTTCTTGTGTTTTGTTTTCTGAACATTACATATCATGTTTATCTGCTTTACAGACCAAGAAAAATGTTAGCTTCTGATATGCTCCCTAGTCCACTATATTTCCACATTAAGAAACAAACACTAATGGCAACTGAAAAGGCTGAATTAAATCACGTTCAGAGATCCACACAAAGAAAAAGAAATCAGCAACTTCCAAGGAATCTCAGCATCTACCCTTGCTAATCAGAGAGAAATCAAATTAGCCATCACGTTCCTTTTCTCAGAGAACATCACTTATCAGTGGGAGGTTTCCCTTCAAATTTCTGTTCACATATACGGGAGAGCAGCACTGAACAAATTAGATATGCTAGGCCTCAAAAATATTAGATATGCAACTCTGATGATGAGCACTCAAAAGCATTCAGAAAACTATGGCTGGAGGACAGTCATAAGACAGCTGAACAGTTCATCATGCCCATGGGAATGAAGAAAGGGCTCAGTGTAATCCTCAGATAAGGGTTGACAAAAACAGTATCCCCCAAATTCTATTATTAATATACACAACAAATCTTTCAATGGACTCCAGCCTGGTGTTATACGGATGTATTTGTTTCAGTAGAAGAAAACACAATAGCATCATGCAACAAAACTTATCATCGGTGTGTATTTGGAGGTTTAACACTTTTTTGAAAAATACTCACATATGGACATCTAAGGCACTTAACCAATACAGTCGCTGCCAGATGTGGTTGCAGTGGCCCAGGCATCAATGACTACTTACCTTCCCTTTTCTTTAGTTGAAAATGTTCTCACACAAAAACTTGTGTTATTTGATATTTACATTGATTTTGGTCTTTCCGTTTCTCTGTTAATACTCTGGTTGCTTCGAACATTAATTCAATCAAGGGAATTGTAAGCGCGCTACTCACCCGTGGGGGGTCTCAAGGCGCTGGGGGGGGGGGGGGGGGGGGGGGGCGGTCCGCAGTTCTGTTATCTGAAGGTGCCAGGTCTTGAGGGTCTTCCTGAAGGTGTCCAGGGAGGGGGTGCGTCTGATGTCTGCCAGTAGCTCATTCAGGCCTTGGCTGCAATGTGAGAGAAGGATCTTCCGCCTGCTCTGGCTCTGTGGATGCGGGGGGTTTTGGCCATTGGTTGGAGGATCTGAGGTTTCTTTTGGGTACCTGGAAGTTGATTCGGTTGTGGGGGTATTTGGGTCAGTTGTTGTGTAGGATTTTGTAGACTTGAGAGAGGATTTTGAATGTGACTTTTCTCCACGGGGAGCCAGTGGAGTCTTCATAGGTGTTGGCTGATGTGTTCGTGCCGGAGGATGCCAAGGACGAGTCTGGCGGCGGTGTTTTGTATTGTCTGGAGTTTGCGAAGTAGGGACTTGATGCCGGCGTAGAGTGCGTTTCCATAGTCCAGTCAGCTGGTGATGAGTGCGTGGGTGACCATCTGCCTTGACTATGGGGGGATCCATTTGAAGGTCTTGCGGAGGATGTTGAAGCAGCTGGAGGGGACGGCGCTGTGGGTTCATGGAGAGTGATGAGTCGAGTATGATGCCGAGGTTTTTGGCGTGGTCTGAAGGGGTAGGTGGGCTTCAGAGGGCAGTAGGCCAGCAGGTGTTGTCCCATGATGAAGGGGTGGTTCCAAGGATGAGTACTTCTGTCTTCTCTGCGTTTCAGGCAGATCTAGCATGATTACGTTAAAAGAGCACATACCATAGTCGTTCTCCTGACAAGTGTAGAGGCAGAAATCCACCTTTGCAGATGTGTGCTAATCATACTGGATGCTATGGTACTTATCCATGCAAAGCTAATTTGAGGGAATGACAGGGAGTTCACTTAAATTGATATCACTCTATAGGGCCAAAATTACCATTACCAATGAAGTGTAAGGCATTACTGCATTAGTGACACAAAACAGAATACAACATAGCCGTGTTGCAAGAAATGTATTGTTTAAAATCCTATTGGTTTTCAGCACAAAATCACTTCAATACCTGCAATTAAAATTATGGGCACAGCAATATTGCTGCACCATAAATTAGTTTTTATCCTAGAAGCAACATATTTTAGTAAAGAATGTATGGTTCTGGGAATAGGTGATCAAAGAAATGAACACATTTTAAGTCTTATCCCTACCTCTTGCCTAGCGATGAGTTTTTTGCCAAATCGTTCCCGATGGACAAACTCAGCCAGAGTACTCATTGTTTAAGGAGATTTTAGTACTACGATGTATACCCCTCATGATCGATCTTCAGCATAATCTCGTAATAGAAGTCTGATCGGCCTCATTACCCATATTTCACAATTTAAACTGGATAAATACAAGGCGTTCCCAACAAGACAACAAAACACGATTATATATTTTTCTAAAACATACACCTGTCCCTCACTCCTTCATCTGGCTTGATCAGATCTTTCAACCTCCCTCTCATAAATCATCCTAAAACTGGAAAACCACATAGGAGTAACACATCCAGTCTACAGATATGTTTGTGTTAGTGATTAATGGGTGATGAGAAACCACTTCAACACCAATACCACAAAAACAGGTACACCTGCCAAATGAAGCTCTCTGAAAGAGATGTCAGCTAAATTGACTTGAAAAAAAGCTGATCAAAGGAAGGACTAGATTTGCCTCACTGTAGAACAATTACATTGAGAGTCCGATAGAGAGGAACTATGTCACCACAGAATGAGGTGATCTATGTGCCCATCCATGTGCCTCACTGGGTCCTGGCTGCCCACATCTGTGCCTGTATTGTGTGTGGCTACCTCCCTGGCCTGGGAGAGATCAACACAATTGCTAGTGCAGCTTCAAGCACCTAAACACACATGACTGAGATGGTTGTTGCTTAGTGCAAAGGGGAAACCTGTGCAGTTTCTCCCAGTAGCTACCCAAAGCGCACAGCACTTAAAAACAAAACTGCAATCAACACGTTTGTAAACTTCCCAGACTGAAATGTGCGGCCCTACTAAGTGTACCTTTGCGGTGTTACCTGTGCTCCCATCATAAAATCAGCCCCACAGCTCTAATCGCCCACCAGACTACCATCTCACCAGCTAGTAAAGCCTTTCATTCGAACTAACTTCCAAGTGGGCTCTCATCTTTGTATGAGCTGGGGTGATGGTTCCTGTGTGGAGGCGGTAAAACAGTGGGAAAAAGAATGTGAAGCTCCCACAGTGGTGGATTCGCAAACAGCTTTATGGTACAATGGTTAAAAGGTAAAAACCTCCCAGACACTTGTGCACAAGTGGGGTTAGAGTGACAATGATTCCAAGCATGATATTCACCATAAAAGGCACGAAGACACAGAGTATGAGAGTGAGAAAGTGGCTCTATATATACTGGACCAGAATAATGTACAGTGTGTATAGAGTCCACAAACCCCAGAGGTATAACAGAGGTTAAAGCCAGGTGTGACCTTACTCTCTAAAGTGGTAGCTTGGTCGAGCAGTAAGGCAGTACCAGAGGACAGTGTAAAGCATTTGTTGTACACACTCAGTCAGCAAAAAGGTTTCACACACTCAAAGACTGAACTCCAGGCCAATCGTTTTTATATCAAAAGATATAGTTATTTTATTTCAAGAACCAACAGGCATCAAAAATATACTGCTCTCAATAGGAGAGGCCTCAGATGAGTACTTTGCAGAAAGGCAATAAACTTTGGAAATACAATAGGTACAGAGGTTGCAGTAGGCAACACAATTCTACACACAATTTAGCATTGAGCTCAATGGATTTCCTTATATAAACACAGTTGATTACTTTGTAGATTACTTTGGTAATCCCAGGACAGGCTCCTAGGTTCAGCCGTGGGGTCTAAGCTGAAACCAGTTTAGCATAAACGTTTTAGGTATTCTAGTGATTTTTCAGGAATAAAAAGCTATTTTAAAAGTTCACACTTAAAAACTTTTCAACAGAAATCTGGCAATGTTATCCAATGGGAGACAATTAAGGTTGCAGGTAAAGTACGATCTTGTTACTTTTGTAATCCAGTACTGGTCTCCTGGGGCCAGCACTGGGGTCTCAACTCAAAACAGGTAAGTAATTAGAATATTTCTAGTTTTTCAAAAGTAGACACTTAGAAGAAATTTCATAGAAAAGCAGACAATGGATTCCTATGGAGAAAATACAAGTTACTAGTAAACCCGCTGGGGATTACTTTTGAGTTTCAGCACTGGGCTATAAGGCACAGTACTGGCTCCTCTCCTGATCACAGGAGAGTATTTCGGAAGTCAGATGATTTTATAGGAATATTTCAAGTTTTCAAAAGTAGACACTTAGAAGATTTTTCGAGTCAAACCAGTCAATGTTATTCAATGGCAGGTAAGGGAGTTACTGGTTTCCTTGCGCGTCCTC
This sequence comes from Lissotriton vulgaris, assembly GCF_964263255.1. Classification (NCBI taxonomy): domain Eukaryota; kingdom Metazoa; phylum Chordata; class Amphibia; order Caudata; family Salamandridae; genus Lissotriton; species Lissotriton vulgaris. The sequence continues at coordinate 888,374,439 of NC_141689.1, read as the reverse complement.
GACTGGTGAAATTTTGGTTCTGGGCATACTCTCAGGGGTCCCCCAGGGTCAGGTAGGTATAGTTGGTTCACCCTCAGCGGCGCAGGGGCAGCCGGGTGCAGAGGTAGTTAGGCCCTATGTTATTCAATGGGGGACGGGGGGCCTCCGGTTGGTGGCTGCAGGCTAGCAGGCCACGCGGCTGTGGAAGTTGGGCTCCTGGTCACTTGCTCTGGGCAAAGGGGGAAGCAGGATAGGACAAAGGTGGCACAGCCAGCTGTGCTCGGGCGGCTGGATGCAGGGTGCTTTTGAGCCGTCGGGCGCTCAATGTTATCCAATGAAAAAGGTCAAAAGGGAACAAGGGCTGCAGGGTCGGGGGTGGAGACTCTCCAGGGGTGACCAGCACGTCGAGAGGTAAGTTGGGATCTTGGAGCACAGGTAGGTACCCCAAAGGGAGGCACAGGGGGCTGTAGGGCGCCGGGTGCAGGTGTGCCTTTGGGTGTCGGAAAAGCTTACCCTCAGCTGGTCGCGGTTGGGGGGGCCCCTGGTTCTGAGTTCGCAGGCAGCGTCTGGTTCGTCGAGGAGGGTCTTTGGGCACTGAACTTCGGGTCCCAGTCTCGGGGGGACGTTCTCGTGGTATTGGATCACTCGGGCACGGGCCGGGCTCGGCGGGTGCAGAGTGGGTGGTCTGGAGCTTCCTGGCTGGCACCAGGGGGGTTGTTGCAGCAGAGCCTCTGCTGATGGGAGTCCCAGTCTTTAAGAAGGTCAAGGCAGGCAGGTCCTCCGGGTGTACCAAGGTTGCTGTCCACAGGAGTCGCCGGGATTTAGGAAGGAGCAGGTTCCAGGATCGACAGGCCGGTAGGGCTAGGGCCAAGTCAGTTGTTGTTGTCCTGTTAGCAGCTGCACAGTGGGTCTTCTTCTTCTTGATCTTCTTTCGGTATCTGAGGAAGGAAGATTGAGGGAGCCCCTAAATACTGAATTTAGGGGTGTTACAAGTAGGGCAAGGGCAGGGACCAATAGGTCCCTGTCCTGGGGTGGGTACACCCCCTAGTCTGCTACTTTCCTGTGGGAGTGGAGCAGGAGCCTAGCTGGGATTGGGCAGGGCTCCCCATCTTCAAGATGGCCGGGGTCGTGCTTCACCTCGTCTCCCCCACCGGAGGGGTGGGGTTGGCACAGGCTGGCACACACCCCTTCCTGACGTAGTTTTGCCGCCAGTCTTCCCACCAGAGTGGGGGTCAGAACTGGTGGGGGCCAGTTGCTGGGTACAGCAAATGGTCTGGAGAAGCTCACAGAGGCGGCATGCCTTTGAAGCTTCCCCCTGCCCATCCTGGGGGAGGAGACCTAGCACCTTTGCCAGGATGTGCATTGTTGCAGGCCCAGGAGAGCGGCGGGCTCTCCACCCAGGGGTCCAGCAACATGTCTGCTGTGTGGCAGCCTCAGCAGCTACTCAGCCCAGACGTGGATTGTAGGTTAGGTTTTCAGAGGGCATCTTTAAGATGCACTTTACATTAAATCCCACACTGGCATCAGTGTGGGTTTAATGTGCTGAGAAGTTTGGTACCAAACTTGTCAGTCTTCAGTGTAGCCATTATGGTGCTGTGGAGTTCGTAATGACAACCTCCCAGCACCATATACTCTTAATGGCATCACTGCACTTACAGTGCCCAGGAATGGCCCTGGGGTCTGTAGGGGCACAGGGCTCATGCACCTGTGCCCACACCTCTGGCATGGGGCACCCAGCTAGAGGGGTGACTGAAGTATGCCAGGGCAGTGGGTTCTGTGGGCATGGCACACTGGTATGTGTGCCATGTTGACTCTCTGTTTTAGTTCTGTACTTAGACACTCAGCCTGCAAAGACAGTGCGTGGGTGTCAGAGTACAGGGCCCCTGAGGGTGGCACAATAAGTGCTGCAGTCCTCAGGGATCTTCTCTGGTCACCATGCCCTGGGTACCTAGGGTACCATTTACTAGGGGCTGATAGGTGGCCAGAGATGCCAATTGGGTTTTAGTTTCAACACAGTTTTAGGGATGGAACACAGGCCCTGTGTACCTGGTTGTAAGGAACCTAGGGAACACTCAGTAAAAGCACATCAGCAGTTCAGAAAAAAGTGGGGGCATACCAAAGCAAGAAAGATGGCACTTTCTCACAATGAGCAGACTTAGAAGTCAAGGTCAGTAGGCAGAACGCTGTTATTGCAAGTCTATTGTAACACACTGCTAGCCATTTTCCAGTATATTTAAAAGTGGCAGGTAGAACAGCCATAGTTCCCAGACCAGTAAGTAAATATTTATTAGCATTTAATATATATATATATATATATATATATATATATATATATATATATATATACACACATATATATATATATATATATATATATATATATATATATACACACACACTTAATGCATTTGAAACAATGATACTATATAAGCATTCCAAATTCATAAACTTCAAACAAAATCATTAAAATGCTCCCAGATTATTATATGTTTACAACTCACAAGCTACACATATAGCAATTTATCATGCCATTATATTTACAACCAACAGAACATATGCAAGACGACTGACAACACCATTATTTTAGCAAAGTAAAGCTTTTCACAGAGTTCAGCTCGAGTACAATGGAGAACTGTAAAGGTTCTTTCAAAAACGGTTACTCCATTTGGAACAATTGCATTTGTAGGAGCTGCTGATCGGAGTCCAACAGCCCCATTAGAAGAGCTCACACCACTAATTCAAAACACAGGAAACAGATAACTGTATTCCGAGTGTTCTCAAGCTCTTGCATACAGTCAGCATATGTGTAATGTTTTAAGCCTCAACTAAAACTCAACGTTTGTTGTTCTCAAGATTCTTATTTTTCTACCAGCTGGTAAGCTACAGTATTTGCTGGAAGCACATCCTCATAAAAGACAGTCACACAAGGTTGAAGGCCGCTCACCAAATATCGCAACAGGCATAGTAGACTAAAGTGGCTGGTTAAAATATTCCTGTGCGATTTTATGCTTCGTGTGTAGAATAAAGTACTTTTTCTTTATGATAAAGCATGGGCTGAAAATTGATCTATTAAGGTTTTTTTCTATGAGTTCTAAATCTCTAGCCCTCGCCAACACCATGACTAAGTTAGGCCTTGAATTTACTCTACACTGCTATACTGAAAGTCAAATGCCAAATAGATGTATGCTATGCTCGGTGTTGGATAGAACTGTAGCAAGGCCCCAAAACAACAGAGATGAATGGACCTCCAATTTATACAAAGGGGTCTAGTAACGTCTGACAGTCTGTAGCATGCAAACAGAGTGCCACATCTTCAGTCTAGAAAGTTATATCATTTTATGGGCCACATTCTTTGCAGGATTAACATTATGCCAAATAACCAGCAATATGAATTTCAGATATTCAAAGGGGAGCCCATTGGGGAGACTGGAGTTTTTTTGAGGTGCAGCTTTGAAGTATGACTCACTCCCATCCAACTGCTGGTGTGCATAGGCTCACTTTATTCCAATCACACTACCTGGTTTTTATTTGCTCTCAATAATATCAATTAATTGATAATGTCCAGTATTTTGATATGTCCTATGTTGCCGATGGGTCTTTGGCACTACATAAAGCTTCATGATAAATACTTGTTTTACAGAAAGCATTAACCAGAATTACGACCTTTTTCAGAATCTGTATGAAAAAGGAGGGGTTATCGAGGCAAATAGATTTTTTTTTCTGTTCGAAATCCCACCTCAAGTTAGGTTAAAATTTGGATAGGTGGGACCAGAGGATTCAGTAGAAGCACATTCCCCATTTTATTTTTTTCGATTTTCTCAACCTTTATTATGGCTTACCGTCTTACGTTCTCCCAAATTTGTTTAGATTTGATGATCACATCATAGTTGGTTTTCTCTTGCAACTGTCTGGTAGTTTTTAAGTCCTTCTTTTTCTTTTTGACATCCTCCCACTTGGGTTTCTTGGCTTCTGAGCCTGGAGATTTAAAAAGTGGCATTGGAATCAATGTCAGCATCAAATCATGTCAATACTTTGAAATCCAGTAATGTGTGCAACTTTCTATAAAAAGTCAGTGATAACTCTGTAGTAATGATTACGTTGTTTAATCCAAAAGAAAAAATATTTCTCTTTGCCAATACCTTTAGCCCTGCTTTACAGGTAAGGTTAGTTCTGAAAGTGAAAGCATTGTTTTTCTTTTTTTTTTGAAGCGCACAAAAAAAAGACTACTGTATTGATGTACACAAATCATATGCCATAGAACATTATCTATATAAACTTGGGTTCCAGAATCCTTTTGGAATAAATTCACTGAGCAATTTCAATTCTATTAATAAAGAAAAATGGCAACAATTACTAAGATCTGCACCGAAAATGTGCCAATGGATTCATGAACCACAATTTTGCTTGAAAAAGCAAATCTGATTGAATAAAACAATATTCCTCTACAGAGCACTATGTACCAATTCACAAAACGGAAAGAATGAGGTTGGCTGATAAAGTACGACATATGCTCAGTTAACCATTTTTTAGGCTAAATTGCACCGCTATTTCTTTCCCATGCCAATAGCTTAGCATTACACACTGCAACCCTCGTGTGCTGCTTTTTCTCATCTGCATGATTGCCAAAGATGTGACACAAAAGTGAAGGCTGAAAATATTTTGTTACGAATCTGGTTTGAGACTTGTAAGACAAAACCTGGAAGACAGTCTTAATGCCGGACCCCAGGAGTAACCATGCCCTGCAAAGTCAAAGGAATTTAAGTCTGAAATAGCGACATGTTACGATACCAATAGACTTTCATTAAGGGCTTCTTGAATATGATGATGCTAGTCCCAGAGAAGTCATTTGCAAACCTTTGCTTGATTTTCAACAGTGGCCTCTTATCAGCCAGTAGCACCATTGTGCTTGCTGCTTTTCATGGCTTTAGCTCTGCAGCCACACATCTTCCTGCCAACAAAGTGCAGCCTCAAATTCTTATTCGAACAAGAGCAAGAGCAAATGAAATTGTTTTTCTTATGACTGCTGCACACTCTGCAGGATGTTATGACATCTTGTATCTTTTTTGTGAGCCACTATGATGCAGATCCACTGAATACATATAGACAGAAATCGCCATAACATGCTCATAGAGACCTACAACTATTGGCAAAATACATCCCATGGTCTTGTGATGTGTCTATAAACAGCATAGCATCACGAGACAGGGCAGGCAGACTCCTTGGCATTTCACTCTGTCTCGGCGAATGCTCTCAGGCTGCATCAATTTTGTGAAGTCTTAGAGCTCCCTTATATTGTGGCAATCTGGGACTTCAATGTGCAACGTCATGGGGTGATTGATCTCCTTGGTGTTGGAGTCCTGTGTCCGCAGTTCTCTGGCATGGGCTCCCTTGAAGGCGAAGGCTACAGCAAACACAATATCTAGATTGTGGGTCCAGCTGCTGTCAATAGCTTTGGAGACACTGAAGGCCTCAACGAGGCATTCCTTGATGTTGAATATGTAGTCTTTAATGTTGTGCCTGGTTCTTGATGTCCACTCTGTTCTTGATAGGCATTACATAGTTATACTTCTTCTCAATGTCAATCACTCCAACTGTTAATCACAGAGTAGATATTTTTCGTACAAGTGTCTGCTTCTGGCTCTACCACGGTGTGTGTTTAGCAGCACTAACCCCAACTCCACTTCACCAATTTCCTTTAGTCTTCTGACATATTCCACCCTTGCTCACAGTCACACTCCCTGTTGGCTGCCCAGAGTCCTTTAAGCTCGGTTTTGTTAATGAAAAAACTTCTAAAAAAATATACAAACCAGCGTATCTGGCAGAGCACACATAAAACAACGGGTTTTCCTAGCTTTTATTTCTCTTAATAGTAAGTAAGTAATTTAGTATATGCTCAGTTAATAAAAACCATTGCATAAAATACACTGATACAAAGTATTAAAGTTTGAGAAATGATAAGTCATTATACAATTCTTGATGTGACAAGCAAATGAGATGCAGGGATCACGATTGCTTTTGTAAATTCATCCAGAAAGCACTCCATAGGTAGTGCTAGTGCTTTTTAGTTCATCTGGATGATTTGGTAGTCAGATAGAGTTTACTCATTTGCATGATTGCTTAGTGCACAGTAGAACCACCATATTAAAACATCTCCAAATTCATAAAACCATAAATTGACTTTAGATGAAGCCCTGTTGTATCAAAACAGCAGAATATAAAATTATCTAAAATCCTTAGACGTGAGCCAGAGGTTACAGATAACTGTGTTAATTGTTTGTTAGAACCTGCAATGACCAAATTATCCATTAAAACTGTTATATGGTTCATTTTGAGAAGAGCTGAGACAAGGGCTTATGTCCACAAGGCTGCTTGGTGCTGGTGTTTAGCTTTCTTCCCGCTGCACCCATGAGTCGTGTCAGTGAAGAGGCCGTATTCCTTAGCCCTTATCCCCTTCGAGTCTCATGACGAGCTGAGCTCGTCATGAGCCACGGTGCTCATGTGCTCATGACTAGCTGAGCTCGTCATGACCGTTAGAACGCTCGCATGCTGGGCAAATTCCCCTGCTGTGCGAGCATTCTAAAGAAACGGGTGTGGTCATGAGCACACGACCACCGTGGCTCATGACGAGCTGAGCATGGGGGCGCTGTGCGCGCCCCCCGCCCCCCCAGCACAGCAGGGGAATTTGCCCAGTTGTGAAGGGGATAAAGTCATAAAGCCATAATTTGAGGCTGTTGTGTATAGAATCAACCAAACAAAGAGTTGTCTGTATTGAGGCCTATGGCCAAATGCCATGGATTGCAGTTCATTACATGCTTTAAATCAAGCTGGCAAATGTAATTCATTTTGTATGGGGCAGAGGCCGGGGATTTATGCCCATTGGGCTACGTGCTGACTGTTACCTTTGTTCCTGCTGCGCCCATGTATGGAACCAGGCAGCAAGCTGGCTTGATATTGCCTCCTTCAAAGCAAGCTTTAACTGCCTGCCTGCATGTTCTTATCTGTTTTCATTTCAGGGCAGGTTTTAGTATGGTTCTTCGTTCCCTAGCTAAACTCCTACATATGCACAATAGGTGTAGAACTTCCTTTTTTGCCTTGTTGCATAATCTGCACAATGTAGATGACTGTGTCCGTTTCCATGGGGCAGATGCAGCATTGATGGCAAATTGTCCAGCCTCCAATGCAGATATTTTTCCTTTTTTACTCTAGTAAAACTAGCACCAGAGTATGGTGGGGGGAGTATCTAGAATAGCTCTGGATAACGAACCATACGCGTTCCCTTTCTTTTAATGCAGTTTTGTCCTCCATGTGGGACAGCATTTTTACAATTTTTTACCAGCTCTTTAAAGCTTTTGTGGGTCCCAAAGGTATCCCAAGGGATTTCTAGGGTCAAGCAGTCCATTCCATCTTGTAAGTGAGTCATGGCTGCGCTTTCTTTTTTCTGCTTTAGCTCGTTCCAAAGGTATGCGTTTAATGTCCCAGGGTCCGCACCCTTTATTTTGTGCCAGCATTTGACGTAAGCACCCTTGCGTGCTATTTGTTGCTTTTGTAGGATGAATTCGGATCTTATTTGTGCCGGTTATGTGTTTCTCCTAATAGAGGAACACTATACTAACAGTGACTATACATGTAAGAAGAGTACAAATCTTTAAAAAAAAAAAACAGAAAACATGAGGAAAAAGTCCTGTTTTGAAAGACCAGAAAAAGTTGTTTTTTTTAAATAATTTAATTTGAACAAGTATTCCGGTCTGGACAAAAAAAAAACAGATGTTTGGGCTTAGTACTTCAGATTCTGAATCAAAAGAGACAGAAACAACTTAAGTATTTGCCAGTACAAGGCATGGTGACATACATGTGGTGCTGGCAAGGGACCGAATCAAGTTTAATGAAACTGCTGCCTAGGTAGCTTCAGTGTGATCATTTCCTTTTATGCTTATTCCTAAATATTGGTAAAAAAAAAGGGTTTATCAGCTTCTTGCAATAACGATCAAAAAAAAATTAATCAGCTTATTTCAAAATAAAAAAACAAAATTGCATTCAGTCAATGTAACCTTCTGAAAGGCACTAATCAAAATATTTTTTTTGCAATTTCATCACATGGGTGAAATTTTTCCTGCAGTTACAAGACCGGAACCTCCACGGGCTGCCAGCTGGATCACACAGATGAGTCAGGAAACACAAGGAAGTAAACATGTGGCGTTGTACAGTACAAATTCTAAGGGTCTTTCTGCTAATCTTTTTATTGCTTGAATAATGCACATAACCTCTCTGGCGTCATACTGCGAGTAGAGTTATCACAGAGAAGAAAAATATAAACGGATGCGGCAAATCACTTGTGCATGGTCTTTATTGCTCCAAGAGAAGAGCACATGTATCAAAGATTACACTCACCTCCGTCTTTATCACCTTGATCCAGTTTTCTTTTCTTTGTGAATTTTTGGTTCTGTGGTTTGCTCTTAGCAGAAAATTGTTTGAAAGCAGCTTTTCCGCCAGCTTTCTCAGGCTTTTTGCTTCCTTTTTCAAATTTCTGAGACTTGAACGTTCTATTATCACCAGCTTTCGCCTGATCTCTTTTTGGAGGACCAGAGTCTATTGCAAAAAATATAAAACATAATTACAAGGGTCAAAACTATATTTAAAAAAACTGGCATTTTCAGTCTTTCAACAAGTAAAATAAAAACACGAAGCTAACTTTTTTCAGTCAATGATTTGTATGCAAGGAAAAAGCAAATTATCTACAGACGTACAAAGACATAAATGTACATAACTTGTCCAAAAACAGAATAGTGAGTGCTAGTTATCTGTGATTTTTCATCTCCCTCACACAACACATTTAAATGACAATTTATCTTGATTTTTGTAAATTTCTGGCAGACGTTTTTTGTTTATTTTGATAAAGAGCAGTATAATTGGTGAACTAGGAATAACTTTAAATATCACTGGAAATCTAAAGAACATGTAGGAAGAATAAACCACATAAAGCACACACCATTAGGATCCTGTAACATTATCACGGTCCCATTCATAATGGGAACATGGACAAATATGAATGGTACTTTGCAGCTGTCTGCACAAGTAAAGCAAACGCATCAAAAGCTACAGAAGCTAGCACCAAGCAAAACATTTTGTCAGGATAAAATAGCCTCCAGATCAAGTTTTAGAATATATACACGAACCACCAAAATGATCTTTGACTACCTAAAAGCTGTTTTGTAAAAAGTATACAAAAGCATGAAACAGGCCTGGAAGGCCCCCACCCTGGTGGAAGGCCCTCATAATCACAGATGTATAGCAATATGATATCTGCAGGGGTAGAGGGTTTTATATTAGGAGGGTGGAGGGGATACGGTTAAAATAGGAGGAAAACGGAGGACTTTGACAGGGAGATGTGACTATGTACTGACTTGCTTCTAAGGTAATAGAGGGTAGTTTGGTCAGGGCAGTACAACATGTGGAGTGGAGTGGAGAGTAGCAACATCATATACGGCGGATAACAGCCTATAAGTTATGTACATAGCGATTCTGTGAAGATGAAGAGGTCTTTATGACTTATACTTTACTGCCTTTTGTATCGCATTTGCTTGCTACGCATGGCATAGCTGTTCGTCATGACTATAGATAGTTGCATTGTTAAAACTAAAAACAATAAAAATATTTTTTTAAAGAATTCATAAAAATCTTGGGTTTCATTTAATTTTTCTCCACAGACTCAAATGTTTGATTTTATAAACACTTTGGTGTCATGACCTGCTATGCATGGGAGCACTTACAGGAAATGGTAACACCTTAAACTGGACTTCTTTGACACTGCTGGGGGCCACGACAGACTACAGCGTCCAGATTTTTTTTGCTGGTGAGGAAGAGGAAGCGGAGGCCACTAGCGGTACCTGGGAGCACCTTTGATTACCACAGCATGAGAAGCGTCCCGGAGGAGACCAGGCCAAGAGCAGGACCGTCTGCGTCCATCAGAGCCAGAAGAGGCTGGGCCACTCCTCCTGGACCTGGATTAACCCCTGTAACAGTGAGTGAAGGCTGTAAGCAAATGAGATTTACTGAGCCGTGACCCACTTTTTAGCCCTGGGCATTTGAACACTAGTGGACAGAATGGGTAAGATAATACTAGCCAGTTCTAAAACTCCAATGGGTTTTACACACATTTCTAGTGAGGGTGGTTGGTATGAGTACTGAAGCAGAAACGAGACTATCGCTGGATTTCAATGATCAGCTAACTGTACCAGTAGATTCCGTACTAAATGAACAAAGCTCCACTTTAATTAATTGAATATTGCTTAGATCCATTTGGCCTGTGCGTTAAAAGGAAAACATGGCCTAGGTGTATGGAAACTGCGCAGAGTGATCTAGCCTCGACCTCCAGGGCAATGTGCCAGGCAAATCAAAGGGGGGTCTGACTGTGATGTCCGTTCTCTTGACACGTTAAAGGTTTTGATTACTGACAGCACTTGTCCCAAGAGTTGAGCATATAGGAGCCCTAGAAGAGGAAATTGCTAAAATCGGTGGAGGATAGAACTAAAAGTGACTTTACGCTAGAGTGTAATTTAAAATACAGCACCCCCATGGGATACTTACTTTGGCATAGCCTCGCCTCCTCCGAATGAACCTAAATCGGAGGTCTGTAATGCCATAGGCTACATGGGTTCTGGCCTTTAACACAGTAAGCTTCGGTGGTAGCAGCAAGCCTGCTCAGACCAACACATGCACTAAGAGCAAGTCTTGGCCAGAAAACCAGGATCCTTCTGATAGTCCATCATTAAAGGGGACAGCAACATGGTTATTCATTTGCCACCGGAAGCCTGCCCATATGTTATGTTGGCAATTGTGCCCCAGCTGGTGCCAGCAGTCAGAGTCTACGGCACAGTTCTAAAATAAGGCGCGTCACAGGTTACCGAAAATATATATTTTAACATGACTGATTACAAAAACATTTTTTATGTAAGAAGGGTAGGCTGGATTATGGCCCAATGACCAAAACCTTTGGTGGGAACTATGTGATTATTAACTCTAGACATCCCGCTCTAGCTCCATAAATTAGCCCTCTATCACTTGGCTATTTTAATAAACATCTAGTGCTTGCAATGGTCCCAATGCAGCCATGTTGCTCATCAATTGCTAGGAGTCAGCCTCAAGATCTTATATTGAAGGGGAACCGCTTTTCCATGTTATCTGGATTAAATGATACAGACTGACAATATGTGCACAATGCAGCTCCTAAGAGATGACCCTATGGAATTAGTAACTTCACCTGGGTTCTAAGCAATCTGGTCAGATTTTTAGTTTTACTTATTGCAACATAGCATTGAAAAGTGCTAACGAAGACTGGTTGGACTTTGTTAAGAAATTTGAAGTTATCAAGTTCCAAGAAACCTGGGACACAAACGCAAGTGTGTGTGTGTGGTGTCTTTTATAGTTTTTAGGTCATTTTTAGATAAAAACCTAGCAGACAGCACAACTGCTTTGTTTGCCAACAACATCTTGGGGACATCCAGAAAGCTTCCCTAGGAATGCATTCAGTCCATTGCTTAGCACTGGCTTTGTGGTTTGTAACTCACATATGCTTGCTATTTGCTGGCTCTATTTGTTTTAGGCTGTTCAGCTTGAGTTCGTCCATTTCATTACCCAAATCCCATTTACTGTATTCTTCCACCACTGCTCGACATTAGTAAACATTCCTTTAAATATGGTTATTATCTTTTCACATTTGCTGTGCATTCAAGGGCAGAGGTCAAATGGCAGACCCTGTCTACCTAGGGAGCTTGGTGTTTACTTTTCTTTCTCTGACTTCAAAGTGAGAAGACTACAATGGGTGTTTTTTTAGCACACAACAAAATGCAAATGTCTGTAAATTAATTGTGTAGATATGTCAGAATACATCAGAACTAGAAAAGCACAAATGAAGCACATTTTATGTAATTCTGAAGTGTGGTGGAAACAAACATTTCAATACGATCAAAACAAACACAATATACTAAGTGATTACATTTCCACACATTGTTTGTGTGCTGTATACTGCATATCTGAGCAAATGTTATGGTTATTTCAATTGAAGACGTGTTGTCTCGAATGTCAGTATGCTACCGCACCATGCATACTTCACTTTACCCACTCCATTCTACTCTGCACCACTCCACTCAATGCCAATGCACTCTACTATGCACCACTCCATTCACACCACCACTCCACTCTCTGCCACCCCATTCTACTCTACTCTGTACCCCTCCAGTGCACTCTATGCCAATCCACTCTCCTCCACTCTGCTGTGTACCACTCCACTCTGTACCACTCTGTGCCAATCCACTCTAATCTACTCCGCTCTACACTACCGTGCACCACTACACTCAAACAATCTACTCTAAGCCACTGGATTCAGCTCCACTACACTGTACTGTGCACCAATCACCTCTACGCTATTTCTCTTAAAACCAATGCACTCTATGCCACTGCACTCTATGCCCTCTATTCTACTCTGCAGCACTGTACTCTACACCACTGCTCTCAACACTCTACACCACTACACTATAGGCCAATGCACTCTATGCTACTTTACTATACAACTCTGCACTCTACAGTCTACTCTGCAACACTGCACACTATGCCCCACCACTCCACCCTACTCTACACCACTCCACGCAATTCTACTCCGCAACATTCCACTTTCCGCCACTCTTTTCTACGCCGCTGCACTCTATTCTACGCCGCTGTACTTAATGCTAATGAACTCTACATCACTTATCTCAAAATCAATACTCTGTGCCACTGCACTCTATGCCAATCTAATCTGCACAACTGCAATTTAAGCCACTATACTCTGCACCATTCTAATTCATTGCCCTCTACACCACCCTACTCCGCTACACCACACGCCACTCTACTTGGACCACTCTATGCAACTGCACTCTATGCCATTTTATTCGGAACCACTGCACTCATATACTCAACACCATTTTACTGAAAACCAATGCACTCTATGCTACTGCACGCTACCTCACTCAACACTATTACACACTACGTCACTGCGCTCTATGCCACTCTATTCTACTCTGCGTCACTGTACTCTACACCACTGCTCGCTGCACCCCTCTATGCCAATGAACTATATGCCACTGCACTCTACAACAATCTACTCTGCAAGACTGCACTCTCCACCACTGAACTCAAAGCCACTCTACTCATTACCACTGCACCCTACACCATTGTGCTCTACGTCACTCAATTCAACTCTACAACCGCTATATTCTACACCACTGCTTTCTGCGCAACTGCACTCTATTCTGCACCACTCAACTCTATGCCACTCTACTGCAGTATATACCACTACACTCTACGCTACTAGACTCCGCATTACTCCATGCCCCTCTAATCTATTCTGCACCACTGCACTCTACACCGCACCACTGCACTCTACCCTTTTTCTCTCTCTCTGAAACAATCTAATCTAATCTACGCCAATCTACCCTAGACCACTGTACTTTACGCCACTTCACTCTAGGCCACTCTATGACACCACTCTAGGATACTCCACTCTATGAAGCTCTACTCCATTAAACTCTACGCCACTCTACAAACAACTTCACTCTATAACCATCTACACAACTCCATCTATGCCACTCCATGCCACTTCACTCTGCTATACAACATTCTACTGTATGCCATTCCACTCTATGATAATTTACTCCACAACACTCTAAACAACACACTTCGCTCAACTATAAACCATTCTCTTTTGCCCCACTAACTTTTAGCCATGCTGAACAGCAGTGACACGGGTGTACAACACGGCTAAAACATATTGGCAAAGCCAGTGGCTCTTGCATAGGCAAGACATATTGGCTTTGCCAATGCTTGTTGTAACCCAGCGATCCATTCAGCCACGGGAAAACTGAGGTGAGGGTTGAATTGGGTTCTTATATAGCGTAAACTGCCACCCTATGGGTATCCTGGCGCTCAGACTTGAATAAGACCAACATAAACGTAGACCAGAGTAACAGCAGGGACAGGGCTAGAGATCAGTCCTGGGGAAGAGCCAAGTTTTCAGACTCTTTCTAAACTCAGCCAGGGAGTTGGCTTGTCTGATGTTCTGAGGCAGCTCGTTCCATAAATGAGTGGCTGCCACACTGAAAGCCCCCCCCCCCATCCTGGAGCGCCCAACTCTGGCGATTGTCAGCAGCTTTGCGCAGGAGGAACGGAGCTGCATCTTGGGATTGTACCAGGTGAACTTCTCTTGCAATGGGACTGGGCCTGAGTCGTGTACTGCTCTGTAAACAATGCAGAGTGATTTGAAATGAACCCTTTCCTTAATAGGCAACCAGTGAAGGTCTCTCAGAGCAGAGGTTGTAGAGGACCAGCGATGCCTATTTAGCACCATCTTTGCCGCCATGGACTGGACTCTCTGCAACCCCTGAAAGATGTATTGCGGTGCTCCTAGATACAGGGAGTTGCAGTAGTCCAGCCTGCTCAGCACTATATTCTTCACTACAAGGGAGCTCGAGTACTTGGGGAGTGGCGGAAGAATCTATCGTAGCATGCGCATCAAAGAGAAGCACACGCTAACAGATATGTTGGCCTGCGACTCCATTTGGAGGTTACCATCTACCAGAACCCCCAGATTAGGCACAGTATTAACTGGAACCAGAGGCTCCTCCTCAGGAGTGTGCCTGAACTCCAGAGGTAGATGTTGGGGCAATCTGGCCGTGGGGCAGTATACCACCTTTGTTTTCCCCCCATTGAATTGTAGTGAATTTCTTCTAAGCCATCCAGCAGTCTGACGCATACACTCCTGGAACGTATCCATGGATATTGCTTGTTTCCCCTCATGGGAAAACACCAGTTGAGTGTCGTCAGCGTAGTTGACCAAGTCAATGCCAAAAGACTTAATGGGGAACAGGGGCTGTAAATAGATATTAAAAAGAATAGGGCTGATCGCAGAGCCCTGCGGTACCCCACCAGGATGTACTGGAGACTTGCTGGAGGTGAACGGTGTCATGGTCACCACCTGTTGTCTTCCTGATAGGTAGGACTGTAGCCACTGTAGGGGCCGTCCTGTCACCCCTATCCCCTCCAGTCTTTCCACCAGTGCTGTATGGCTCACCGTATCGAATGCGGCTAACATATCTAGCAATACCAGGATGTTATCATTCCCATTGTCAGCTCGCATTCGTAGTTTCGCCAATACAGTTGCCAGAGCTGTGCGAAACCCAAATTGGTCCCTGTCCAACAGATGGTTATCTTCCAGATAGCATGAAAGACTTTTGCTAACTGCTTTTTCCAAGATTTTAATTGGATAGTGCAAAAGGGAGATGGGTCTAAAGTTCGCTGGTGTCTTAGGGTCTAATGAGGTTTTTTTAACAGAGGTGTCACTACTGCCTGCTTCCACGCCTCCGGGACTACTCCTGCTTCCAGGGATTGGCTGCAGATCTGTCGCAGCCAAGGAAAAGTTTCTTGACCAATAGTTTTCCAGATTTTGTGTGGGAGGGGGTCAAGAGGGGAGCCCGAGGACACACTGTTAGCCAGGTTATTGAAAGAGTCATCCGTGAAGACTTGAAAGTTATCCAAGGAGATATTCACCCGGGACGCTTCAACCGGCCTCTGGATAAAATGATCCTGGTCACTATTATTGTTCGGGTAAAGATCTCCAACAATTTTAGCAATTTTGTCTTCAAGTTGAGCAGCAATCTCAATGCACAGTTCCTGCGATGCAGCTACCTTATTGCTCATACAGGTAGGACTGGAGAGGCCTTTAAAGATTTTAAAAAGAGCTTTGGTGCTGTTAGAAGCTTGTAAGATAGAGTTGGCATAAAAGTCTGATTTAGACTTTGCAATTAACTCCTTATATTTAGCCTGAACTAATTTCAGTTCTTTCTTGTCTAGGTCTAAATAATTCTTCCTCCATTTTCTATCGGCTTTCTTGCATGACAGACGCAGTGATTTCAATTCCTCATTGTACCAGGAGGCTGAAGCTTTCTTCCTATTTTTAAGACTTTTAACTGGGATTATCGGGTCTAAAGTGCTGGTTATATGGTTACAAAATACTTGGTAATTCTACTCTATAGAGATGGAGGGGTAAAAACATTTAAATTCGTAAAAATCTGCGGAGTCTTGTTTTTTCCTAATTTAGCCCACTCTCTTCCCCTCCGGTAGGTCACGGGACAGTCATTATTATCCTCAAATCTGAGTGCCTTGATGTTAAAGTGGACTAGATAGTAATCGGTAAAGCTTTGTGGCAGTATGTCTATCACCTCTGTCTCGGTCTGTATGGCAAACAACTGATCTAGGTTATGCCCCCCATGAGGAGTAGGTTGTTGAACCAATTGATGTAAATTGAGGTTCGAACAGGTGTTCCCCAAACCTCTCAAATGACTGCCCAGACTTCCGTTATCCCATGAAATAAAATCTCCCATTATAACCGTTCTAGAGTGGGTTAGGGTCAAGTTAGTAATGATGTCCAAAAGTGCTAGAAAATGGGTATCTTGTCCTGGGGGTCTATAACAGATCATTCCTGTAAGTAGCCTACTTCTGGCCTCCTGCAGTGAAAAGCCCAGGATTTTGATCCCTTTGACATCGTCTATCTTTAGCGGTGCAAAATTTCATTTCTCCTTAAAAATCACCCCAACCTCTCCTCCCCTCCCCTCCCCACAGGCCTTGGTTTGTGAAAGACTTTATACCCTTCTGGGCAAGCAAATCCCATTTCTACAGTGGGGTCTGCACTAGTCAATGTCTAAGTTAAGAAGAGGACATCCAGATCCATATCTTCTATCATGAGGAATACCTTGCAATGGTGTTTTACTAAGGGTCTGCTGTTGATCAGACCGCAGTTCAAGGGCTTTTTATCACGGCCCGCAGCAGATGAACAGTGATAGGGTCCCCTACCTTCTCTCTTACCTACTTTAAGCAACTGTTCCCTTGAGTAAGTTGTCCGACCCTGTTCTCCGTCGGAACATGCAGCGTGGCTGGCACAGAGCGCGTCCGGGCGCAGACGGGCTTGCCATCGGCGCACCCCCGCTGCACATGCACGCTGCACACTTGCCCGTCATAAATAGGCAGGCAAATGCAGTTAGCCAGACACTAGAGCACGATCGAAAATGGCGCTCACTAAGGAACAGCTAACCTCCAATCCCCACACCCAAGAAAGCGCTAGTGTCGGATCGAGGAGCCTTAAGGGGACTTGAATCCTGCTAAGCAGCGGGTGAGCTGAGAGATTTTAAGTGCAAGTAAACAGACTTTTTTTAAAATTATTTAATGTCACAGGGTATAAAGTAAAAACAAATTGTTTAAATCTAAAATAACAGATCGCCGATTTTCACAGGTAGCAATACCCTGCCCCAGCTTCCCCACAAACAAATGATCAGCGTGAAAGCGGTCAGTAAGAGTCTGGGTTGGCTATTTTAGTGCGCTCGTCTCACCTGGTTAGGGCATTTCTAATTCCACTCAAACACCTATTGACTATATATTTATATCACAGTCCCAGCATTCCTTTATTACTCGGGGGAGTGGTGGGCTCCCTTTGCCAAGTGGCTATAGCAACCAAAATCTTAACAGTTTAGTCCTAGGAATGTCGGGACAGAAGACGTAAGCACCATTAAAGGGACTGACAAATATCATTATGGCGATAAAGGGCTAGGGCTTAAATGGTGGAATATTGATATAGAGGCCCTTTTCATTTATATAGTTCTGCAAAATAGGATGCCAATTATAGAACTTCCCGAGTTCTCGAATAGCCTTTTAATTGTAGAAACTTATGTTGTCTTAGGCAATAATATTCGGGACTCCCTTTAAGAAATGAGGAGGATCCAACGGAAATGTACCTGGTTGGTTCGATGACTCTGTAGGGTAAGTTATAGACTATGAAGGCTTGCTCTGAATAAAGTGCCCACGGATCGGGTAATTGTCACCGCTTGCAGAGGGTGTACAAGAGGGCTATAAAAGATATAAATAGGAATATTAAAAATGAACTGTGGGATAGCCTTGTGAATGCCCGTGAAGTTTAGAGTGCTGGAAGGTTCTGGCACATAGTTAATTCAGGGGACCTCTTAGCTATATCCCCAGACCAGTGGAGCATGCATTTGAAATCTATATCTCGTGCTAACATAGAGGGGGTCCATTTATGAAATGCAGGACCTCTCTTCCCCTCTTCACATCAGGTTTGATTATGAAAAGGTTTTTGCTGCAATAGTCCAAAGTCCGTCCAACAAAGCCCAGAGATGGGGTACTGATGGACCTGTATACAGTCAAGTCTACATTTTGGGGAACAGTTATCACAAATGCAGTAAACTCAGACATAAGCTCTGAGCTTCAGTCTACATGGCAGTCTGACTCATCATGCCATTGTACATGGAAAGGAGTAGACAGAATCCCAAATGTTACAGGCCCACCACCCTGCTGGACTAGATGGTTAAAATTGTAGGCCATAGATCAGAAAATTCTGGCCTGGATTCAGGCATATAACAATGTCACCAATGCAATATGGTTTTAGGGCGGGTTAGGTACCCAGAAAAAAATGCTTAACCTGATGTTGCTCATTAACAAGTAAACCGTTGGCGAAGGTGGTGTGTGCAATGGTGATGTATCTCTCCTTCACGGAGCTCAGTCCAGCTTTCGACTGGGTAAGTCGATCTAAACTCTGTGGGATCCCCATGGAGCAGGAATTGAAACATGATTTGGTAGACTTTCTACACGCTCTTCTGTCCGGCACAAGGGCATGTGCCAGGTATGGATGTGAGGGGAAGACTACGGATTAGTTAGAGATACATTGGGGAGTTAGGCAAGGTTGTGTGATGGCACTGGTTTTATCTGTTCTATATTAATGTCCTTAATAATTATTATAATCGAGCAGACACACGCCGACCATTAAAATCCTACTCCTCGCTGCATTATTGTATGCAGATGTTGCTATGCTGTGTCTCAGACACTCTCTGGTCTTGATGAACTGACTGATAACTTAGTCACCTATATGGATAGCTTAGATCTAGAAATAAATCGGACCAAAACTCATTACAGGGAGGTGGAGGTCTGCCCATCTAAAAGGAGACTTTTTCGATCAAGGGCAAGTCCATCAAGAAGGTGTACAGTTTTTCTTACCTGGGAGTGGAGAGGGACATTTCTTTCCTTAAGTAACTGGTCGCCATGCTTCTCAAACAGGTCTAGTAGGTTCCATCAAGTAATTGGGTCGCTCTTTAATTTGGCCACATGAGTTAGATTAAAGCCTATATCCAGCCTGATGAACAAGTTACTTTCCTTCGGTAGCGCTGTTTCTGGTAGATACAGTATCTGCCTGTGGATTCCTCAACTTGTGAATATCATCTTGCGTCAGCAACATTCGGAAATCCTTTTTTTTGTAGCTTCGCGCCGACGTCAGAGGCACGGCATCGCGCGTGACTCCGCTGACGTCACCGACACCATATTAGGCCCACGCCGGCGTGATGACGTTAGTTCCCCCCTTTTTCCGTGCCTTTGAGGCACACGGACGGACCGACAACCGTAGATATATACACAGTATACAATAGTCAAGATAACACACACAGTGTAAAGACAATGCAGTAATTAAAGTAGAATAAAACACTACTTTTGAGAATAACATATATACATTAAAACATTGCCATTATCTAAGGTATAGAAGAGTGGACAACGGGGAGGCGGTGGGCATGTGAGGAATCCACAGGCAGATACTGTATCTACCAGAAAAAGCGTTACCGAAGGCAAGTAACTTGTTCTTCTGATCGATACATCTGCCAGTGGATTCCTCACCTTGTGAATAGAGTCCCACAGCAGTCCCCACTCCCGGAGGAGGGTGTCCACTCTCCTATACCAGAAAATCCTGGAGGACAGAACGCCCAAAGTGTCCGTCCCTCCTCACCTCCGAATCCAAGCAGTAATGCTTCGCGAAAGTGTGGAGGGAGGCCCAAGTTGCCGCTCTACAAATATCCTCTACAGGCACACCCCTAGACAAAGCAGATGTTGAAGACTTTGCTCTAGTAGAATGAGCCCTTATACCCTCTGGAGGTTCCTTACCCGCCAGGGAGTAGCAGATCTTGATGCATAGTATGATCCATCTTGAAAGTATGCGCTTGTGCACAGCTTTTACTTTCTTGTAGCCAGCAAATCCAACAAAGAGCTGGTCATCCACCCTGAACTCTCTGGTTCTGTCCAGGTAGAAGCTCACCGCCCTCTTAGGATCCAGGCGATGAAGTCTCTCCTCCTCCTTGGAAGGGTGAGGGGGAGGATAGAAGGTAGGAAGGGTAATAGACTGTCCTAGATGGAAGGGAGTCACCACCTTAGGCAGAAAAGCAGCCGCGGTCCTAAGAACCATTCGTTCAGCATGAATGGTCAAGAATGGGGGCTTCGAACTAAGAGCTTGAATCTCACTTACCCTCCTTGCCGAGGTAATAGCAACCAGGAAAACCGTCTTAAAAGACAAAAGTCTCAAGGGTCACTTGTGCAAAGGTTCGAAAGGGGAACCCATCAGGAAAGTAAGCAATACATTTAAGTCCCATTGAGGCACAATAAAGGGAGTAGGAGGAAATTTATTTGTAAGGCCCTTTAAAAATCTTAAAACCACAGGAGATTTGAACAAGGACGGCTGATCCGGCAAACAAAGAAAAGCCGACAAAGCCGAAAGATAACCCTTGACAGTGGCAACAGCAAACCCTTGCTGCGTCAAAGAAAGAGCAAATTGTAGTATATCAGATAAACGAGCCTTCAATGGGTCAACAGATTTCTCTCCACACCAAGTGACAAATTTAGACCATCTGTATGAATAGATAGGTTTGGTGGAGTCACGCCTGGCCGATAGAATGACATCCACCACATCAGGTGGGAGAGAAAAAGAATTCAGGTTGCCCCGTTCAATCTCCAGGCATGAAGGTGTAAGGTCTGGAGGTGGGGGTGTAAAACCTGCCCCTCCATCTGAGAGAGGAGATCTGCCCTGAAAGGGAGACGGAGCGGCGGGCACGATGAGAGGTGGAGAAGATCTGTGTACCACACCCTTCTTGGCCAATCCAGGGCGACCAATATGACTTGGGCCCGGTCTTGGCGAATCTTCCTCAGAACCCGAGAAATCATGGGTATGGGAGGAAACGCAGAAAGGAGTCTTGAGTCCCAACTCAACTGAAACACGTCCCCCAAAGCTCCCTGCATCGGATACTGGAGACTGCAGAATGACGGGCAGTGAGCATTCTCGCGAGTGGCGAACAGGTCCACCTGAGGAGTTCCCCACGTCCGAAAGACGTGACGAACTACCTCCGGATGGAGCCTCCACTCGTGGTCGGCTGAGAACTGCCGACAGACTGTCTGCACGAACGTTCAGAACTCCGGCCAGATGATTTGCCATCAGACAAATCTGATGGTCCTGAACCCAGGACCAGAGACGCAGAGCCTCTCTGCAGAGACATTGCGACCCTACTCCTCCCTGTTTGTTGACATACCACATCGCAGTGGTGTTGTCCGTCAGGACTTGAACCGACCGACCGCGAAGGGAAGGGAGGAAGGCCTTGAGTGCCAAACGTATCGCCCGCAATTCCAGAAGGTTGATGTGAAGCAACCTTTCCTCTGGAGACCAAAGACCCTTGACCTCCAGATCCCCCAGATGAGCACCTCACCCTAGAGTGGATACATCCATTATCACCGTGGCCACAGCTGGAGGCAGTTGAAAGGGCTTCCCATGAGACAGGTTGCTTTCCACGCCCCACCAAGTCAGATCCGCTGCAGTTTCTCTGGAGATCCTCACAGACTCCCTGAGATCTCCGTTGTGTTGATACCACTGCCTGCGGAGGCACCACTGGAGTGCCTCATGTGCCAGTGTGCATTGTTGACCAACAGAATGCAGGAAGCCATCAGACAGAGCAGGCGAAGGACCTTCAGAACTGGAACGACCACTCCATTGAAAAATAAAGGAATCAACTCCTGTATGTCGCGAATCCTTTGAGGAGGAGGGAATGCACGACACACAGTTGTATCCAGTACCGCACCTATGAACAGGTTGCGTTGGGAGGGCACGAGGTGAGATTTGGGCACATTTATTGAAAAACCCAACCTGTACAACAACTGAGTTGTCACTTGAAGATGATGGAGCACCTTCCCTGGGGATTCTGCTTTGATCAGCCAATCGTCCAGATACGGGAATACCGGTATCCCTGATCTTCTGAGATGTGCCACCACCACAGCCATCACCTTGGTGAAGACTCAAGGCGCAGTAGTAAGACTAAATGGTAGTGCATCGGCCAATACCTCATTAAAATCCTTCCTGCTGTCCTCAGGAATTTTAGGAGCCAACAGCCGTACTGAGTCCATCAGGGCATGTATATATCTCCCCAAAAGGCAAGTGGCATTAGTCGATTTTAAAGCCATACTTGCTGAAGAGAAAGACTTTTTCGCAGTCTGATCCGGTTTCTTGGATTCCTTATCCCAAGGCACCTGAGAGAATGCACCCACAGTCTTTTTTGAACAGGCTGCCTGAATAACCAGACTTTCAGGCAGAGGATGAGAGGATAAAAATTCAGAATCCCCAGGTGCAACTCTATACCTCCTTGCAACACTTTT
Organism: Lissotriton vulgaris; assembly: GCF_964263255.1. Taxonomy (NCBI): domain Eukaryota; kingdom Metazoa; phylum Chordata; class Amphibia; order Caudata; family Salamandridae; genus Lissotriton; species Lissotriton vulgaris. The sequence goes on along the minus strand of NC_141689.1, from coordinate 888,351,918 downwards.
AGCCACTGCAGGAGCTGCAAGAGGCTTGCTCCAAACCTCCAAAATAGATTCAGTTAATGCTTCATTAAAGGGAAGCAACAGTTCGATAACAGAACTTGGGGAATGGAGGACCTCAGTCAAGAGATTGGATTTATATTCCACTGTAGGCAAAGTGGAATTTAAAAGTTCTGCAGCCTTCCTCATGACCATGTGGTATGGCGTAACATCCTTTGAAGGGGCATCAGGCACAGATGACTGCTCCCAATCAGGAGAAAGCTCCAAACCACTGGCTTCTCCTACATCTTCAAAACAGTCCTCCTGAAGCTCACCTTCTTCCATCTCAGCCTCAGCTTCTCTATATCTTTTCTCCTCTATAAGGCGCTGAGCATCCCTTCTGGATCTCTCTTTCAACAGCCGTGCCGTTGGATCCGTGAACGACTCCGACGGAGCCGGTATCGACGTCGAGATCGAATCCGAAGGCCCAGGACACCGTTCTCGAGGTTGACTTGGAGCCGGCTGTATCGGTGTCGACGACCTCGGCGGTGCCGAGTAATGCCAAGGCGGCGTCGGAGCCGGCATAAAAGGCATAAAGGGAGATGGAGCATAGGAGTGGGGAACTCCTAAATTATGCGCCAGAGGACCCATAGGACCCGAAAGTGCACCAGAGGGGTACAAAGGCATGGAATAGACACCATACCTAGCGTTTAAAAATGCAGTAGGGTCTTGACCTGGAGCTGGGAAAGGTGGGTAAGAACCCACAGACTGACACTTCAGAGGTTCCGGATTCTCCTCCTCTTCCACAGGTGGATGTGTCATAGACATCGAGCCCTCATTCAAAGGGACCTCTTCATCTTCCGGAGACGGCGCCTGAGATGAATTCGAAACCGGAGCCGGAGATTGATTCTGCGACTTCAAAGACGAAGCCTCACCTTCTGGATCCAAGACCTCTGGTGATGGAGACACTACATCCTTTCCATGTCTCTTCCTAGGCGACTTCGGTCTTGAGTCCGAATCCTTACCGGAGTGATGTCGAGATCCATGTCTTCGCTTCTTATGCTCTTTTTCGATTTCGAAGCATGATCGGATGACAACCTCGAAGGCGACTCCGTACGGGATCTTGACCTCGACCTTCTCGAACGCGATCTCAAAGTCTTCTTTTCTTTATTTCCTTTCAACTTCGCTACCAGAAGTTTAGTTTCCCTCTCACGAAGTGCCTTCGGGTTCATCTTCTTACACGAAGAACAGCCTTCGAAATCATGGTCCGAACTCAGGCACCAGATACAATCCTCGTGCGGGTCCGTGATCAACATCATTTAGCCGCACTCTCCACATGGCTTGAACCCGGTCTTCTTAGTCGACATCTTCAGCGAGTTAAAGAAGCAAGAAAACCGAGAAAACAGTAACAAAGTTACTAACAGCTACAGAGATTTCCCGAAACCGTTAGCGTTGACGCCGCGGAAAAAAGGGAACCGACGTCATCACGCCGGCGTGGGCCTATTATGGTGTCGTTGACGTCAGCGGAGTCACGCGCTATGCCGTGCCTCTGTGACGTCGGCGCGAAGCTATAAAAAAAAAGAATTTCCGAATGTTGCTGACGCAAGGGGATATTCACAAGGTGAGGAATCCACTGGCAGATGTATCTATCAGAAGGAAATGGGGGAGGGGGAGAGACAGAAGTCAAGAAATAGAATCTTTTACTGTTGTTTTAACTTGATTTTTGAAATTGTTTATGGTGGCTGCATTTTTAAATGGATAATGATGGACTATGCTGTATGTATTTTTATGGCTGATCATATCTCCCAAAGATAAAGATAAGATACTGGTAAACCCTGAAAACTATTTGTAATTCATCAGATAGACAAAATACAGGTGTGTATATATACACACATTTCAGTTTCAAGCTGCAGAGAACTGTGTTTTTAATGTCTCAAAAATATGCAAGTTACCCTGGAGCTCCGTAGTTGATCACAGATTTAGTTTAGTTAATTGGTACAGCTTTACATTGTCCGAGTGTGTGTGTACCTTAAATTTGCATGCAAATGAGCAGAGGACTCACACAAGCAAACAGTCAATATAAAAGGCATAATCTCACTAGTACCAGCAATTCAAACTGAAAAGTTGCCCTGGCCTCAGCCTGCACACCAACTATTAAACAACACTCCATCCAAATTTGCAGGCTTTTTACTCCCATGATTGCTGCAGTCTGCAGGCACAAGTTGAATCCCATCCCTTTTGTCACAGCTGTTTAAATGCATGCAAATGTGTCATCTCTAAATTTGCAAAAGCTTGTGTTTAGAAAAGGAGGTCCTGTTTCTTTAGTAATATTCCTTCTCCCTTGCTGAGCGTACTGGTTCAAATACTGAAAAAGTGGTACCTCTCTACCTTGTGCAGAAGTTCTTAGGATGCTGGCTAGGACAGAGCCAGTCAGGATGAAGGTGGCTGCGGAAGCCGTTATAATAGTCACTCAGTATGAGAGAAAGCACCCACGTACTTGCAGCTATTTGGCTTGAATAATAATGGTGGAAAAGTCTTTCCCACTGGAATGGAGTGACCATCCGTCTATGTTGCAGAGCAGGGGTCAGATCCTCGGGAACATACAGGGAAGATGCCACAGCGAATATAGGCAGGGGTTCCTGGACACTTTTGTATCGCTCTTAGGTAACCTGTGCTTGCTGTCCAAAGCGTGGTATGACTGGATCAGAGAAAGGGTTCTTCCACATTTCAAAAGCTTGTCTGACTACTTGGGGCTCAGTGGCCAGGGAAAGGTTTTGCTAGCGAGCCATGCTGCCCACAAAGGCTAAAATGCCCTCTTTTTCGGGCGGCTATAGCAGGGTCTCAATGGTCGGCACTTTCAAAGGTTTGGCTATAAAAGCACGAGTAACCAGGTCTGAGATGAGGGGGCTGTTAGCTGGTGTGCAAAGGCCTTCCGCATGGCTTGGTGAAGCTGTCCAGTACTGCTGTTATTGTTTTTCCAACTTAAACTTGCTTTTTCTAGGAATTAGTTCAATAATAAAGCAGGGTTACTGGAGAGGTAGGTGTGTGAGTGACTGAGAACAAAAGATGTTAATATCCATTTCAAACATCCCTGCCTGCATGAAACCAACTTTCTGCCGGAGCCCCGAAAACCTGTGTACCCCAGGGTGTAGGAGGTGCCCAGTATATTCCCTCTGCCTAGTCCAGGTTTCCCCTGTCCAATATAAAACTTGTGCATATACAATTGTCTGTGCTTTGGCCTCCTCACGAGGCATCAGAGGCAGTTTGAACGATCATTTTATACCTCAAGATTCCACAGGTATCATAGGCTGAAGTTGCGGTTGATAGCTAGCCCTAGCAGAAAAGGTACTGGTTGGTAATGACTGGATTTGTAACTCAGGTGGGTGCTCCCTTAACTGTGACAAATAGTCAGTAAATCCCTTTTTGTCTAATTTCTACAAAGCTTAAAAGTTCGGACACCGAAGCGTTGGGATCTAACCCTGGAGCCAGGGAGCAGCTGACCGGACAAATGCCATCAAGGCAGAGATGCAGGCTAGATTCTGCTCAATAGACGCAAGATTCAACACATTACCAAACCACTTAGATTGAATGGGGGAAGAATTAAATATCACGTCACTTGTCCTGATGGTGCGGAAGAACGTATATTGGGTCTGGAAGATGGCACTACCTCCCTCAATAAACGCCTGGACAAGATGGAGTGACTCTTCGAGGCGACTGCAGTTAAGAATGAAGACATCAATGCAAGATCGCTAAGAAATAACATTTGCATCATGGAGTCCATCAACCTGGGGCTGCCAGCCCAGTTTCTGGAACAGTTGCTTGTACAGTTATTTGATTGCCAAAGCTTCATGGACACCTTTGTGGTAGAAAAAGCACACAAATCATTGGCGCCCAAGCCGCCGCCTGGAACTTCTCCTTGCCCAATAATTGTCTGGTGAACTTTAGGGACACAGCGCTCGTTACAATATCATGGGTCTGTCACTTCTCTACATCCTGACATCACATTGACAGCGCTGGAGGCACAACGCAAATGTCAAGATTTCAAGGCTCTCTTTCACAACAATGGCCTCAAATATGTTATGTTATAACTGGCTAGGCTCCACTTGGAGTTAGACGGAAAGGCCTGGTTCTTTGATTCCCCTGCTGAAATGCTCTCCTTTTGTAAGAAACTGCGAACTGTGTTTCAGCGGATTTACACGACTTGCAGAGTATGGACCTCTTTCCTCCTGGTTGATGTGCTCATACCTGGCTTCTACATGGTGCTATTCTCGGATGATCAACTGCTGGGCAGGCTCTTATGCTCACTCTCACCATAATGTCTCAAATAGGACGATATTCTACATACCTGTAGGCATATATTGCATTACACCAGATGTTTATTCTTGTGGGCTCCACTTGCTGAAGCGTTGCCCACCCTAGTGTTGTATGCCATGCCATGCCTTGGGTGATTTTTGTTTTCTTGTAGGTTTTTTATGATTCACCAGACATTGTGGTGCCCTGAGCGGGTGGGGGGTGGTAGGTTTTTGTTTTACGTGGGGAGTGTTTTCTTCTTGCTCATTTAACACCCTTCTACACCGGAATATACATTCTACTCCGCGCCCCATGATATGTGGACATGCATGGATTACTGGCTCCTGTCAACTGTCGCTCTTTTTTGGTTGAGACACATGCAGCATCTACCTTGAATGTGGTCAGACTACTCCTCTGTGAAGCGGACTCAGAGTATCGCATTTAGTGGGAACTGAAGAGAAGATGGTGCTTCCCTATCACTGCTCTCCTGGATCCGGATCTTTCGAACAGAACTCAGGGACTCCATACTAGAGTATTTTGAATAAAAAAACTGCTCTGTTCTTCGTCATGCCACCCTGTGGAATGCCTTCAAGGCATACAATCGGGGAATATGTATTGTAAAACACGGCGTAGTTCTCTGAGACAATCTAAATAGTATCACACAGTTATAGGCCAAGTTGAGGGACCTTGACAAAGCCTATGCATTTAGACAAGACTGGGCCAAATTGCACCATTGTTTGACACTGATGGATGAGTTCTGCTCCCTGAGGGTGGGGGGGGTAGGGGGGGGGGGGGGGAGGAGAGGTAGGGGGGAGAGAGAGGGGGAGAGGGGAAGGGGGAGAGAGAGGGGGAGAGAGAGGGAGGGAGGGCTCTCTTTCCTAGGCAAGTATGCCTGGGCTGGCCTATATGGGGAAGGCGAGAGCCCGGGACGCACACTGGTGTGCCACCTTAGTCTGTCCAGTTCATACCAGAACTTCTCCTTGAAAATAGCATATGGGTCACCAAAATCGTTGACAATACTCATGCCCTACTCCATTACAATGACCAAATTGTACTTTACTAGACTCTAGGGGGGGGGGGGGGGGGGGGGGGGTGGATGGATTGGGGGGGGGGAAGAGGATGCTAGAGCGGACTATCTAGATGACGTTGCAATGGTGTGGTTACAGATGCACAGCACCAATTTCTGAGCGAGTCTATCTCTGCAGAGGAAATTGGACTACCCATTGATGCCCTGAGCGGCACGAAGACCCCTGGCCTTAATGGCCTAACAAGTATGGTTTATAAAGCAAATAAACATTCTCATACCCCACCTATTGGATATGTATGCTGAAGCTCTTGAAGGGGGCACTTTACCGTTCTCTCTGAGGGAAGCAGGGATCACTTGGATGTTGAAACCTAGCAAGGAGCCTTGGCTCTGAACATCGAACCGACCCCCCTATTTCTTAAACTTTGACAAAATTCTGGGCAAAGTAACTGCCACCCAATTGGCGTTGTTGATGGATCAGAATATCTTGCTTGTCCAGAATGAGTTTGTTCCCCACACATCCACTTCTTTTAACCCCTGCACAGTATTTGCAGTACTCCATAGGGTCACCAGAGCTGCCGGAGGCCATTGCACTACTCGACGTGGAAAAGGCCTTTGATTCTTTGGAATGGCCTTTTCTCCAGGCGACACTGAGGAAAAACGGCCTCCCTAAAGGCTTCATAGCCCTGCTTAGGTTTCTTTACTCCTAACTGGTGGCACGGTTTCGTGTCAATGGCTCACTTACGGACACATTCGCTGTTGCCTGGGGTACGACACAGGGTTGCCCCGTCTCAACTACTTTTTGGGTTTCGCCTGCCGAAGGCTGCGCTCTGCGCAGCTTTTCGGCGCAGGCGAAAGCCATTGATTTCAATAAGGACTTCAGGAACGTCCCCCGGCTCCCATTGGCTAGCTCCATAAATGGAGGCTAGCCATTGGGTGCCGGATCTGTCCATCAAGGCCGGACCAGATTCGGGGGCGTTCGAGAATTTTTCTCTTTTGGCCACGTCATGCGGTGGTGGGCGGGGCTTTTTTTTTGGCTCGTTGAGGTTTGTTTGGGCCATTTGGCGGCCGACCGCCGGCCGAGGAAGACCAGGTGAGTGGTTCCTTTCCTGTCCCCCTCCCGCTGTCCGTTCCTTTCCTGCCCCCCCCCACGTTCCTGCCCGCCCCCCCTCCCGTCCGTATGCCCGTTCCCATTTGTAAATGCTTGTTTATTTACTTTCTGAATAGTGCTGGTGATACGTAGGGTAAGGTCGTGTTTTTTTCCCCCCCGCCCCTGCTGTTCGTGTCCCCATGTCCCCCCTCCCCGCTGTTCGTGTCCCCGTAGGTGCTTGTTTCGTAATTCTTTCAGTCTTTGCTTCGGCCTGTAACGGAAGTGCAATTTTCCAATCCTTCATGCTCTCGCCTCCCCCTTATGACCCGGAACAGGAAGCAGAGAGAGGGCAGGGAGAGGCTGTAGGAGATAGCAGCTGACAGTTTCCTCAGCAAAGCCGTAAGTGGGGGTTCTGGGGGCCGCCCTGCTGTCCCAAGGGATAGCACACTGTCCTCCACCGGAGCGAAATAAATAAATACATACAGTTCAATTATACACCTTCAGCGAGCGCGGGGCTGCATGTCTGAGCGTGTCTCCGGGGAAGGGATGAGTATTTGTTACCCCCAGTCGCCCACCAGGCTCCACCGACAATATTGGTGTGAATTAAGCAATCTCAATGTGTGTCCGTCTGCCTCCCGCGCCTGACACCGAGGGCTCGGATGGCAAGACCCTCTGAACCCAGGCAAAGTTACTGTTATTCCTCCCGAGTCTGAGGGGCATGGTGCAAGTACCCTTAGAATCAGCCCCCCCCCCTTCATTCTGTAACGAGCCAGGGCAAGGATAGTCTGCCCCCCAAACATAGAAGTACTTCCCGATCTAGGTTGGGAAGTACATCCACCCCCATGGGTATCCGAGACGTTCCCATTGACCAGATGATTGGGATTTTACACGCATTGTACCTGGTCTAATATTGTGCGCCCCCCTACCCAGAGCCGTGAAGACTAAATTGTCTAGGCTTAGGCCTCTTATTTCTAATTAGTGACAATGTTTGGGAAAGGCATGCCTGCATGAAATATGGCGATTGATGGAGGCGTTGCAGTATACGAACCCTCCCATAATTGTGATTATTTGGGCAGTGGGTGGTGTGAGCAAACGTACACGTTTATTCGACATCCGTTATTTTAGGTGATTGCGTGTGGGTGGGGGCAGTGTCACATACCAGTCTCTATTCCTGGAAGGGGAGGGGGGGTACGGGTGCCATCAGTCCAGCCTCTCCTTCGTTAGTATGGGTGTTGGCAGAGGGCAGGGCTATCCGCCCGTCCATCTAGCTCCTTCGTAAGTGGGCTTATTTGCGTTACTGGCAAATGAGAACATTTCAGTTGTACATGTCTGATTGAAGTGGTCCTAATGGCATTCGTCAGAAAACCTTGTCCGTTTTTTTCCTTCTTGGCTATATCTCATGAAATTTCTCGTAATTAGTTTAGCTAAATATTTATTATAAATTAACTCATTCTTTTGGTATATCTCAATTATGCCTGGGGAAAGCTGGTTGGGCTTGGAGCAGGTATGCTAACGTTACAAAACAATTCCATTAGGTCCAGCTGATGTCTTTGATCTTTAAAATAAAGCAATCGTGGGAGGCAGTGACAAGCCATTCCAGATGATTCTGGATTTGTCATATTGCAGAGAGAGGCTGGACCATGCTGAATAGGTTGAGGGCAGGGATGCCTTAACGCGAGGAAAAATCATTTTTTGCCTTTCTCTGAGCAGGCGTGAGCTTATGAGGAGCCTGGGTCGTTCTCATGGTCGACGAGCATGGAATGCTGATCTAGGATTGTCGCAGTCTGTCTCGTTTGCAGATGTTTGCCTACAGTACATGGCACCATTGTATTTGGGCGGGTTATAGAATGGCAGACACCATGGTACCGTGCCATGCGTATAACTATGCTTATAAGTCGTGAGGAAATCTGTTGTACTGCATATTGATTCAGTAAAATAAATGCGAGTTTCACAAACGCTTTAAGTTTACAGGCGTGGACATAAAAAGCGTTTTTGGTAATATGAACGTTTCGATTTTTTGGTGTTTTTTTTTAAACTTCCGGAATCTTTTGTAAATCGAAGGGAGGTTGTGCCGGTGTTAAATATTAGACTGCTGTTACATTTTTGCATGCAGACTTTGGAATGGTTTCATGTATATTCTTAAAACATGAGGTTGGTACATGGCTTGTATCAGACAATGTACAATATTCTGTTTGCTGTTCTTCTATTTTATATCATCCTAAATTGAAATTCGTCTTGAACAATCAGCATTTCATTGTTTTATCTAGCAACATTATTGTTGGAACTTCTTAGCTGTTCATAGTCTTTGTTACCTTGCAATACAACTCTTTTCAGGCAATTATTTAATTGAATGTAGAACCATTCCTAACACTTGTGCTTAGTCTGAGCCTGTTCCACAATATCACCACTATCTATTTCAATGAGCAGCCTTAAAGGTGCTGTATGCTGTTTTGTGAGGTAGTTTATATATAACTTTTTTTTAAAACGTATTTTTTTCTTTTAAAGGGACTTGTGTGACAAATACAGTTTTCAGAGTCATGGTCTAAAACTGAGTTCACAGCGTGCAAGACCTTTGCGTGGAAGATTTGTATTCATTCACATAAATAGGGGTTTGACTTTTCTTTAAAAAAATACAGTTCTAGTTGAGTTTGGCATTGAAAATGGTCCCAAATCTGAAACGGGGTATTTACTGAAAAGCAACTTATTAGACATGAGGCAGAGAGATTCGTTCACTGAAGATGATCATTAATACAGGACGGATGCTTGAGGATGCCTATGCTTGATATCTTCTCAGGATGCAGCAGTCTTTTCAAGTGCTTCTCCAGCAGGTGACCCCTTTGATAGTTTGCATCCGCACTTCGGGCTTAACATTCTCCTTGATGCCACTGGGCTTTGTCTGATGCCCGATGGAGCTACATGGCTTAGCTATAGGGGAGATGGACCGTGGATTCCCTCCTTGGTCGTCACATACCCAGTCGGTCTTCAGATAGACTTCCTCTTGTCTCTACTTGTTGTCTTTTCTCTCTTTCCTCCCTTCCCACCTCCCCCGCCCCCTCCAATGCTTTTCTCTCTCCTTTCTCTCCTCTCCTAATGTATTGCCTATTATTTTTGATGTATTGTGTAATTGTTGATCTTGTCTGATACATTGTTGATCCTCATGTATAGTACTTTGATACCTTTGGGTCTAGCCAACCTCACTTTCCATCCTCCCCTCCACTACTTTCTCTCTCTACTCCCCTAATGTATTGCTGACTGTTTTGATATAATGTTTTCTTGTTTGATCTTTTCCTATATATTGTTGAACCACATTGTTGCACTTCCTTTCGTCTCTCCTGCAGTCTCCTACCGCATCCGCCCTCCATTTATGTCTCTCTTTCCCTCCTCTCAATGTATTGAGACTGAACTATTTTGTCTGACGCCCGATGGAGCTACTTAGTTTAGCTATAGGGGAGATGGACCGTGGATTCCCTCCTTGGTCATCACCTACCCAGTCGGTCTTTAGACAGACTTCTTTTCGTCTCTCCTCATTGTCTCGTCCCTAGCTCCTATTCCCTCTCCCCCGAATTCTCTCCCCTTGCCTGCTACTCTGCCTACCCCCTGTCCTTTGTGCCCTTTGACTAAGCACTCTTCTCCCCTTGTTGGGGAAAGATACCATATTTATACTCTGGAGTCTCAGCGAACCCGCTGAGTGAGTCCACTGCGCCAAGGGAGCCACTCACACTTGAGGTATGGTATAGCACCCCTTGCCAAAGCACTCCCTCTCCCCGCTTTTGTGTGTGCCTCTGTTGCCTGCTTGCGACCCGGTTTTGTGTGTGCCTCTGTTGCCTGCTTGTGACTCGGTTTTGTGTGTGCCTCTGTTGCCTGCTTGTGACACGGTTTTGTGTGTGCCTCTGTTCCCTTCTTGTGATCCGGTTTTGTGTGGGTGCAAATGCAATAGGTGTCGCATTTGCGAGAGATTAGGCTATTGGCTTGGTAAATGACAATGCCATTTATTTATGTTTTCAAAGCCAACACATAAATAAAAATGTCATTTACAATGCCAATAGCTCTAACTTTTCCAAAGGCGAAACCGTTGCATTGTAAATGCTTGTTATTATTGCCATGGACCCACTTGTGCGGCACTTTAGGACCACGCCCCCTACTTATTTCCATGTATGTGGACGATATTTTATTGTTCATTCATCATTCCACTCAAAATCTTACTCCTGTTATTCGGGAAATTATTTGGTTTGGGGTGGGGGGGTGGTTCTCAGGACTTCATGTAATTATTTCCTCTTTCCGAAGTTACCTCAAGGACACCCTGTCAATACCCACCTCAATAGTGCGGTGACTCTACAAAATACTTGGTATCATGATTCACAAAGATAAGGAGCAGGTAGTTCATCTGAATACGGTCCCGCTATTGGAAAAAAATCACAGTCCAGGTTACCGGTGGTTGCGCCTCCTGCTTTCCATGACGGGTCCGATAGCCATTACTGAAATAATGGTCCTAAATAGACTTTACCTCTTCCTAAATATCCCCATTCTCCTCACTTACACATTTTCCCGATACCTTCTCTGGTCTTTTGCTACGCCTCATTTAGGTCGGACACAGGCTCCAGACTCGATGGGATACATTGTACTCCCCTATGACAGGAGCGGATTTGACTTTCAACGATTTATACATTAGCGGCACAGTGTCAGTTTGCATTAGATTCTGCCGAAATGAATTAAACTCCACCCCGCTGATATACAAACTCTGTCTACCACGAGCGGGACATGGCGAAGACACAACAGCTTTCTAGGACAAGGTCCCTTGTACTCTCCTTTACTTTCAAAAGAGAACAACCCCTGTACACGTACATGTAGTAAATTTGATTTGCACATAATGGGAGATGCCTTTCCTAATGGTCAAGCTTTGTCACATACCGATATATTTAAAAAAAAACAAGAGCAACCCTTATGTCCATGTGAACAGAGGTAACAAGTTATACTTGGAAAAAGCGCTCACATGGAACTCATTTTTAGAAAACGTTTTGTTCACAGATCTTTGTGTAGAGTAAATCTATTGGTTCCGGAGTAGCGTGCTACTCACCGAAAAAAACGATTCAACAGGGGTAGTAAGTGCTATTTAAATGCAATTACAATACTAACATGTGTAATACTCAATAGCCTTGATAAAGAAATTATAATAAAAGATTTCAGCACAGCCAGTATTTATGGACAATGGCGGTTCAGCCGAACCAAGTTTTATTTGATGTAAATTATTTGGAAAAAACTAATTGTAAGTTTTTCTCAAAAGAGAAAAGAAGAGTGCATGCACCCCAGGTGAAAAGACAAACCAAAACCTAAATCAAAGGCAGATGGGTGAACTACAATGTGAGCATACAGAGTATATGGGTTGCTTTATATCCTAAGACAGCAGTTTTACTTTCAGTAAAATTTAGAGACACATCATAATTACAAAAAAAACACAGTCTGCCTTTGTACACGTTTCGACCCTTGAATGAATTTGAGGGTATATTAGGACTAGAAATGCCTGGGGTTGGCTGAGAAAGCGGACAGTAGGTCCGCAAGGAAGGGACCAATATGTATTCTTGGTTGATGGATGTAAACTGAGATGGGGCGGCAGTAACCTTCTGAAACCCTTATAAGAATAACGAATAACGAGCATCTACAGTGTAATTTCTTCAAGGAACAAGAGGTTTCAAAGTTTGGTTAGGTTAGCGTTACGGTGTACTATCAGCACAATGGCGGCAATCGCTAGGCCAATATAATGCTCCTACTGCAGAGTGCCGAGTGGTTCTGTATGAGGCTGCTTCCTTTGTTGGGTTGCATACTGATGACACCAGATTTTCACATGCTACACAGATGGACCTTTTCCTCCTAAACCACCTTCATGCCACTCTTCATATCCCATAGCTCCTGATGAATTTTCCTCATTGTCATTATTAATATCAGATTCAGAGTGGGGAGGAGGGTAGGGGATTGATCTCTAATGTTTACAAAGCCTGCGTGTACCTGAAGCCTGCTCAGGAGGACGCAGGAAAAATGGGGGGGGGGGGGGGGGGGGGGGGTAATCTGGGTCGTGCTCTATCTGGCAAAGAATGGCTTTACAGCTGTGAGTAAATAAAACTAGTATCCCCAAATCCTCAAGACATGTTGCTTCACTTTAAATGTCTGCATAGGGCATATGTCATCCCTAGTTCTCATGAAAGAATGGACCCTGCCTGGTCCTTCACCTGCCCGAAATGCAGTGCACATGATGCAGACTTTGCACACCTAACTTGGGCTTGTCCGCATATTGGAACATACTGGGGTGAAATATTTGAATGTCTCTCTTTAATGACTGACATTGAGCTTCTTCCAAACCCCCTTATAGCACTTCTGGGCTATTTGGCAGACATTCCTAAATCAGTGCACAGGTACATGCCATGGAATTATTGCTGGGTAAAAGGGACATAGTGCTGCATTGAGGCAGTGTTGTCTGACCGACTATAAAGGCTAGGCTTACCAGCCTGATTACCTGTGACTCTGCTAGTAAAGCGTATCCCACGCTACAGCCACCCACCTCTATGCCAAAAGATATCTGGCAACCTCGGAGGGATCACTTTTTAACAATTGACCCAGGTGCCCCTTCCTAATCTCCTATGTAAAAGAATGCGAACCTCGCAAATTTATACTTGACTGTTTCAATTGACAATTCTGCATTATTATATATGTTGGCTCAGCCCCTGAAGGTCATGCTTTGCTTGTTGTATCTACAGGTACTGTTCTTACTTTTGACCCTTCCAACCTTGCTACACGATAGTGGAAATATACCCATATGTATGGGCCTCTGCTTTGTATTTCTCTTGTTTTGAAAATAGATAAATAAAAGTCTTAAAAAATGTTTTTAAATGATTACTTTTTCCACTTAATTAGCTCTTTTTGGTTCTTTTTTGGGCATAATCAGATACTGGTTGCCATTGACAACTTATCTTCAATTTGTTCCTCCTACACCTCAGACGGAAAACGTTATCAGAGCAGGAGGGTTTTTTATCTCAGTCACACTAGTTCCAGCCTGATCTCCAAGGATCTGAAACACTCCTCTTAGATGGAAACTAATTAGCTCATGAAAATGCACTTCTTTGCCAGACTTCAGGAGATCAGTTATTGGCCCCGCCATAGCGGAGTCTCAATGTTATTAATCCAATTATTAATAACTTGATAAAACTTAATGATATTACATGGCTTTTTGTTTGCAGACATGCATACACGGGCCCATTCTCTTTACAGTTTAGATGTATCCTGTGATTCAAATATTCTAGATGGAAGTTCTGAACAATCTAGAACACGTAACCTACAAATACTCCTGAAACACAAAGTGATCAAGATCTAACAAGATAATGCAAATGCTACTTACCAGTATGCATCTGTTCTTGGCATGTAGGGCTGCTGATATTCATATCTGTGCATAGTCCGCCACCTAGTGTTGGGTCCGGATGATTGCACATTGTTGTCCTGGAAGAGTCTTCGAAGTATCACGAGATAGGTGGCTCCTCCCCTGGACTACAGTGCGCATGGGCATCGCCTCCATCCTCAGATTGTTTTTAGCCATTGGCAGAGATGGAGTGAAGAAAGTGAGTGATGACCATGCTATGAGCATATGTGTATATGAATGAATACTGCAGCTGCTACAGGCGCCGGGGAGGAGGGTGGGCGATATGAATATCAGCAGCCCTACATGCCAAGAACAGATGCATACTGGTAAGTAGCATTTGCAGTTCGAGGCATGTGGGCTGCTGAATTCATATCTGTGCATAGAATACATAGCAGTCCCTCCATTAACGGCGGCCGCCCGTGCCAGCTGCAGCAGTTTGAAAAAGCGTTTTTAGAACAGCCTGACCAACAGCTGCCTGCTGTCTGGAATGCACGTCTACACAGTAGTGCTTAGTAAAGGTATGTGTGGTAGACCATGTGGCTGCTCTACAGATGTCTTCCAAGGGAATGTTACCTAGGAAGGCCATAGAGGCCCCCAACTTCCTAGTGGAGTGGGCCCTTGGTGGGATAGTAAGAGTGCGCTTAGCTTTAGCATAACAGATCTGAATGCACTTTACTATCCATCGAGCAATCCCCGCTTTGGAGATTGCGTTTCCCTTGTGTTGTGTGGCAAAAGCAACAAAGAGTTGTTTGGTTTTGCGGAAATCTTTTGTCCTGTCCACATAATACATCAAGGCCCTTTTCACATCAAGAGTGTGGAGCATGCGTTCCGCCAGCGTCTCTGGGTTTTGGAAAAACACCGGCAATTCAATTGTCTGGTTCATGTGGAACTGTGAGACTACTTTGGGTAAGAATTTAGGGTTAGTGCGGAGCACCACCCTGTTAGCATGTATTTGGAAGAAAGGTTCTTGGATGGTGAGCGCCTGCAGCTCGCTCACCCTCCGCAGCGATGTAATTGCTACTAGGAACGCAACCTTCCAAGTCAAGAACTGGAGCTCACAAGAGTGCAGTGGCTCAAAGGGAGGACCCATCAGCCTTGTAAGAACCACATTGAGGTTCCATTCTGGAGCTGGTGGGGTCCTTGGTGGAATGACCCTTTTGAGTCCTTCCAGAAAGGCCTTGATAGCAGGGACCTTAAAGAGTGACAGGTGCTGCCTATTCTGGAGGTATGCTGCCATGGCAGACAGGTGAATGCGGATGGAAGAGTACGCTAGATTACATCGATACAGGTGAAGGAGGTAACATATGATGTTCTGAATGGAAGCATCTAGCGGGTCAATGCTGTGGTTCGCACAGTAGATGACAAACCTCTTCCATTTAGCCGCATAACAAGCTCTCGTAGTGGGCTTCCTTGCCTCCCGAATGATGTCCATACAATCGGGGGGAAGATTGAGGTAGCCAAACTCTAGGACTTCAGGAGCCAGATCGCCAGGTTGAGCTGTTGCGGATCTGGGTGCTGAATGTCGCCATGGCTCTGCGTCAGAAGGCTGGGAGTGAGATGAAGCCTCTGATGCGGTACCACGGAGAGTTCCAGAAACGTGGTGTACCATGGTTGGCGAGCCCACGTTGGAGCAACCAGGATGAGCGTCATCGAGTGTTGCCTGAGCTTGCGTGCCACCAGCGGTATCAGAGGCGCTGGTGGAAAAGCGTACGCAAATCTGCCTGACCAGTTCATCCACATCGCATTGCCCTGTGATTGGGGGTGTGGGAACCTGGCGGCGAAGCTTTGGCATTTTGCGTTCTCCTTTGTGGCGAACAGGTCTATCTCTGGATGACCCCACCTTTGGAAGTACGGTTGGAGTACTGATGGATGTATCTCCCACTCGTGCATCTGATGGCTGTGCCTGCTGAGCAGATCTGCCATTTGATTGTCCTTGCCCGGGAGATGCTCTGCCATGAGGAAGATGTTCCTCTGAATGGCCCACTTCCACATGCTCTGAGCCAGGTGAGACAGCTGTGGAGAGTGTGTACCTCCCTGCTTCTGGATGTAGTACATGGCCGTCATGTTGTCCGTCCTGATCAACACGACCTTGTTGCACAGATGTACTTTGAACGCCTTTAGGGCCATGAAGATTGCCATCAGTTCCAACACATTGATGTGCATCTTCCTTTGCTGAAGTGTCCACAGTCCCTGCACAGTGTAGTGGAGTACATGCGCTCCCCATCCCTGGAGAGAGGCGTCCGTCGTCAGGATGATCTGTGGGACAGGCTCCTGGAATGGTCGGCCCTTGCAAAGGTTTTGTGGATTCCACCAATGCAGAGAGTTGTATGCCCGACCGCTCACCAACACTAGGTCTGTCAGTCGCCCATGAGCCTGAGTCCACTGACGTGCAAGGCACTCCTGAAGCGGACGCATATGTAGTCTCGCGTGCGGGACAATGGAGATGCAGGAGGCCATCATGCCTATCAACTGCATGAACACCCTCGCTGGAAGCGAGTGTTGGGGTCTGAATCGTTGGATCAGCGCCTGGATACTGGCGATTCTCACTGAATTTGGCTGCGCAGTGGCTGCCAGAGTGTTGATAGTCGCGCCCAGATACTGTCGCACGTGGGCGGGCTGGAGATGGGACTTTGGGTAGTTCAGAGAGAATCCCAGATCGTGCAGGAGGTGAATGGTGCGTGACACGTGGTCTACGCACTGCTGTTCCGTCTTTGCCTGAATAAGCCAATCGTCCAGGTATGGAAAGACATGGACGTGCTGGCGACGGAGATGCGCCGCCACCGTCGCTAGGCATTTTGTAAAAACTCTTGGTGCCGTGGTGACCCCGAACGGCAGGACCCTGAACTGGTAGTGCTGGTCTAAAATCTTGAATCTGAGAAACCTTCTGTGGGAAGGATGCAGGGGAATATGAAAATAGGCATCCTTCAGATCCAGCGTCGCTAGGAAGTCCCCCTGTTGAAGCAGGGGAAGCACCTGCTGCAATGTGAGCATATGGAAGTGCTCCGAGTTGATGTACCAGTTCAATGGCCTGAGGTCCAGGATCGGCCTGAGCGATCCGTCCTTTTTGGGGATTAGGAAATACAGGGAGTAAACCCCCGTTCCCCGTTCTTGCAATGGAACGAGCTCTATTGCTCCTTTTTGCAGCATGACCAGAACTTCTTGCTGCAACAAGGTCAAGTGCTCGTCGGACATAGCACGGCTTCTTGGCGGTATGTCTGGTGGAATAGATGTAAGTTCTAGACAGTACCCGTACTGGATAAGAGACCTCACCCACCTGTCCGTGGTGATGGATCTCCACGCCGGCAGGAACTGTTGGAGTCTCCCCCCGACAGGTGTCGTGTGATCGGGGGGAAGTGACAAGACGTCACTGCTTGTTGGTGGACCTGGATGCATTGTTTCCACGTCCCCTGCCTTTGATATTGTTGCCTCTGTAGCCACCCCTGCCCTTGTTGTTGTTATACGAGGACTGGGAGCCACCCTTGTAGTATTGCGTGGATTGGGATGCCTGGCCCCTTGAGGTGCCTCTTGAGTTGGAGCGGCGAAAAGAACCACCCCGAAACTGCTGGCTTTGTAAAGCTCCCATAGATTTGGCAGTTTCAGTATCTTTTTTCATTTTTTCTAGGGAGGCATCCACCTCTGGGCCGAACAGATGGTCAGGATTCACTGTCTGCCCCAATATTGTGGTCTGTATGTCGGGTTTGAATCCTGAAATACGAAGCCAGGCATGACGTCTAAGTAAAACACTTGTATTGATGGCCCTTGAGGCAGTGTCAGCTACATCTAGGGCACACTTGATGGACGCATTTGTAATAAGTTTACCCTCCTGAATGAGCATCTCCCCCGCCTCTTTATACTGGTCAGGCAAGTGTTGAAGGATGGCCTCCAATGTGTCATAATGGGCCCTATCATAACGTGCGAGCAGGGCTTGAGTGTTAGAGATCCTCCAGATGTTTGCTGCCTGTGCAGCAATGCGTTTGCCTGATGCCTCAAAGATCTTGGACTCTTTGTCAGGGGGAGGAGCGTCACCAGTCGTTTGCGAATTTGCCCTTTTTCGAGCGTTGGAAACCACCAGGGAGTCCAATGGCAAGTGTCCCTTAATATAAGTGGGATCTGTGGGCGCCGCTTTATACTTCCTGTCGATGCGAGGATTGACCACCCGCGCCCGGGTGGGCTCCTTGAACACCTCCTGTGCATGCTTCAGCACTCCTTTAAGCATTGGAAGCGTCTTGACTTGCTTTTCGGCGACTGAGAAGGTGTCGACCAAAAAGTCCGCATCCACTGGATCCGAGTGGAGCTCGACGTCATGGTTCGCCGCAGCTCTCTCTATCAGTGCATTGAATGCCGCCGAGTCCTCCGTCGGGGACGTCTTTGCGGCGAAAAGTTGAGTGTCTTGCCCCGACTGCGGGTCGTTTGCGTCGTCGCCTGCTGTCCAGGGCACCTGCTCCTCGTCCGGATCCGAGTACGCAGGATAGGTGTACTCGGCCTCTTCCTCGTCGACGTCAGGCACGGGGGAATGGGCCGGCGAGCGTTCCAGGGCTTGTGGAGACAGTGGTTCCATCAGAGCCGAAGAGTCCGCAGAGTACTTTTTGCTCTTGAGTGGAATCTTAAAAGGTTCCAAGGTCGGCTCCGATGTAATCTTCCTCTTGAGGAGCGACAATTTTCCCGTGTTGGCGTCGATGTGCACCTCACGACGTTCTTCCGCCGCGAGCGGCTGGAGCCGAAGCTTCGACACCACCAAGGCAGCCTTCGGCGACAAGATGTCCTGAGAGTGTCCGCTCTGCTTAGGCGCGAAGGCTTTCGGCGCCGACTTGGGAGGAAGGGTAAAACGAATGGGCGTTTGCCCCTTGGCAGGCTTCGTCGTGGGCCTAGGCCCTGCAGGGTCCTGGCTGGGAACCACAGACTGGATCCGCCGTAAGGATTTTCCCACCTTCTTGGTAAGGGACGCCGAGGGCTCAAACGACTCGAGCGACTCTTCGTCTTCGAGAGCGTGTTCGACGGTAAGCCTCTTCTTCGGCGCCGACGCCCCATGGCCTGGCGCACTGTCGGCGTGACGCTTTTTAGAAGCCGTCTCCGGGTCCGCGACCCCTTTCGGTGCCGACGCAGCCGCGTCGGATGCCTTCACCTTCGGCGCCGACCCAGATGGCTTTGGGTCGGCCACTTTTGCGCGGCTCCTCTGGTCAGCCATTTTGGCGTGGCTCTTCAAGTCGGCCATTTTGGGTTTCGTGGAAGTTGACGCCTCCAGAACCTTTTTCACCAGCGCCACTTTTGGTTTCGGTTTCGCATCCGAGGGTGCGAGACCAGTTGGCTTCACTTTCGGTTTCTTGTGAGAAATGTCCGTGACCGGGCCCGGAGGCGGGGACGTAGGACTGGTCGTTAGATCTTGGGTAAGGCCCGAAGGCGATCCCTCGACCTGGGCCGTATAACGGGGAGTCACCCCGGAGTCTTGTTGGGGATGCTCTTCGTCCGAGCTATCACCCATCGCGGGACAAGCCTGGTCGTCGTCCCCTACCTCGTCGGAGACTTCGTCATAGGCCTCATCACCCGCGTCGCCGGTCTCTTCTTCGGACGCGGGGCCGGAGTCCGAATCTTGTACGTCGTCTTCTCCCTCAACCGATTCCTGGAAGATATCATCAGGTGGGGGTGCCGAAGCCGACAATTGAGCCTGGAGCCGATTAGCCCGGCGAATCTTTAAAGTTTTCTTGCTCCTAAATTTGGAACACGCCATGCAAGTGTCCTCACGATGATCCGGTGACAAGCATGTATTGCACACGGGGTGCATGTCAAGGTGAGAATACTTTGAGTGACACAGCGGACACTTTTTGAATGGCGTCCGCTCCATAGCAAGAGTGTAGAGTAGGCCCGTCCGCGTCGAAGCACGTGGGGGGGCAGTAGGAGATCGGAGCTGAGAGTCAGTAAGTAAACCCGAACGCAACAATACCGACGCCCAGCCTAAAGACCTTTTGGTCTCGAGAAAAGTAGAACAAACTATCGGTCCCGAGAGAGGGTACCGAAACACATCCGAACCCGATGGCGGAAAAAAACAATCTGAGGATGGAGGCGATGCCCATGCGCACTGTAGTCCAGGGGAGGAGCCACCTATCTCGTGATACTTCGAAGACTCTTCCAGGACAACAATGTGCAATCATCCGGACCCAACACTAGGTGGCGGACTATGCACAGATATGAATTCAGCAGCCCACATGCCTCGAACCAAAATTGTTCCTAGCATGAGGAGGTGTGTGCTAGTAACCCCAGCAATTTGGTATGCAACACTGAATGAACTGTTGTCCAATCCGTGCGTTTTCTTTAAAAAAAGAAAAAAGGTACAAACAAGTACAAATCAGATGGCTGGAAATACCTCTGGTGACACCTTCATATCACATTACAATCTAGTGGATCCTGAATCCTATAAACCCAACACCCCACCCAGCTATACTAGATGCAAAATCAAAATATATGGGGGGTGTCATTATACAGAAGGGAGGCCTACTGGTTTATCAGGGTACCACCACATCAGTAAAAGCAACTACATGGTATAATTCAACATTACAACTGACAACAATGAAAGCGGTACCAAGAAGCAACATAGGTTAGAACTCTCAACTGAAGTCAATGGGGTTGATATCAACAGTCAATGACATTCATTATTCTGTAAAACCTTGCACGGTCACATCTACATGGTCAAGAAAGCAATTAAATCAAAAAATGTGTCCCAGGGTCTTTATTTTACTTTGATTTGACTGCTATTGCAGTCAAAGGACCGACCACTAAAGGTCCCCACCCACCAGCCACCCTCCCAGTCCATGTGCAAAAGCGCAAGCAGAGGAAGAGCTTTCAAAAGGTAAAAAGAAACCTCTCCCGGGAACATAATTTTGACCCCCCCCATGGAGACTTGCAGTGAGCTTCCAGGAAACATCTTCGGGGGATGGGAGTAGGGGGGGGGGGGGGGGATGATGTACGCCTGGCAGCCCCCCACTTTTTTTTTTTAAACCGCTGTGCATGTGCACACCGAGCACCCGAGTGCCGTCTCATGGAGAGAACAGTATAGCGAGCCCACTCCCCGTCACCTCAGCTAGGCCTCCACCCACCCAACACTGTTAGTGTGCCGTCAAAGAAGCCGGTCACTTCATTCTCCCGCCTGCTCCATGTGGGAAGGATGTTCATCTGGGGCGTGTGACCTGCTCCTTCCACTCATGGGCACAGCACACTGCCATGCAGCGGCACTGTGGCCCACCACTTACCCATTCGATCATTGTCCCAGGGGCTGGCATCCTAGGGACCAACATTATTTTAGGGAGGGGGCCTAACACACACATACACTTACCATAAAAATTATAACAGCAAAGGATGTGCTGACCCCAGGATGCTTGGCCAATGCCAGTGGAAATTGATGAGGGGACCAGACAGTATCTCAAGCCTGTATGACCAACTAAAGCAATTGTATGCTTATTTCGTTCCTGGTGGCAAGCCCTAGCCAACAGGAGCCTTTTCTTAACCTTTACCATGCTCATGACGAGCTGAGCTCGTCATGAGGCATGGTGCTTTTTGTAAATCCAGACCCAGCAGCTCCTTGTGTATAGGGATGGATTAGTCTGATCTCTTTGACACAGAGTTCGCAATCTCATGCAGTCAACCAGGGATTATGTCCTGAGGAGAGGGATCATAAATATTGGGACAGGCCCCTGGGAGCTTTGTTGCAACATATGAAGACAAGCTTCAGCTACTGTTTATGAATGCTGACATGCACCTTGATGTGCCTTACCTCTGGAGTCGGAGCCATCAGCCAAAACAGAATGGAGTGCCCTGGGAGGCAGCTGTAACAGACGTCGAAACCATCAATGCTACCATTTCTTTTTATGTCAGTTAAATTTGAGATGGCACTGGTGGCGTGCTAGAACACTGGAGGAGTACTGTTTGCTATGTTGTGTCTTGTCTAAGGCTTTTGGCAACTTATTGAGTGGCACTTTCCCTCCCAACTGACCTGAGCACAGTGCGAAATGGAAAGTAACGGCGCGGATGAGACAGCAAATAAGCCTAGTTGACAAGGCTGGTACTACAAAAGATCACCTTAAAAAAACAGGGGGTTTTCCCCAGGGCAAGCTCTCCAAGTCCAGGAACGAACCTCCTTCAGGGAGATAGCTTGACCTCCTGAGAGCACCAGGCCTGAAGCACCACACCCAGCAAGAGATATTGGATATGATACAGGTATTACATAACAGTGCAACAGGTCTATTGTACAGACATGGGTCTGACCTCTAAAGGGACCTTAGCAATAAGACACTTTGGGGCACATGCATCATTGTTTTTTGCGGTCGCAAAGGCGCAGATTTGCAGAACATGCCCCTTTGCGACCGCAATTTTTGCATTTGGAATGCATCATCCCAAATGCAAAAATCGCTATTTAAGTAATCCCAAAATTTGCGATTACTTAAATTGCGATTGCATTTAGGGAATCGCAGATTGCGATTCCCTAAATGCAATGCAACAAAGAAATCGCAATTTCACTTTTAAGATATGCAAATTACCATCAACTTAAAGTTGGTGGTAACTTACGAAAACTTTTAAAAATGCACAAAAGTGCATTTTTCAAAGTTCTATGTTGCACACAAACATGCCCTTGGGGCATGTATGTGCGCAACATGTTTTTCAATTGCACTTTCAGGGGTGCGCCCGGGTGTCCTTTTGGCATCCTTGCATGCGCAATTGCGAGTACCTATTTGGTACTCGCAAATTGCTCATGCAACTCCCATTGATTCCTATGAGCCTCTAGGCGCACAGGAATGAATGGGAAGCCATTCCTTATTTGCAATTTGCTTGTCGTAAATAAGGTATGATGCATGTGGCCCTTTATGCCTAGTAGCAGAGGGTCTCTGACAAAAGAGTCTATTTTTAACAAGTGGTCTGGTCCCTTGGGGAAAGCGGTCTTGTGCCCAAGCACTTTCACCTTCTCTGGGGTTAGTCAAACCTCTTGCCAAAAGTTAATGCAGGAGGCCCTTCCCCCACTAAACACCCCCAACAAGTTCTGAAGAGGGAGATGCCTCTCTTCGTTCACTAGCATAAAGAATACTTGTTATTGCGCCTGCTGGGAGCGATGCTGTACTCATCTCATAGCTCTTTATATTTTAATGTCTTGTTAGAAATCAGTACACCACTAAATTGCATTAAAGTGAAGTAATCCTGAAGGGACATCATACAGTACACCACTAAATTGCATTAAAGTGAAGTAATCCTGAAGGGACATCATACAGATGTCAGCACAAGATGTGAAGATGTGCAATGGATGGCTGCTCCACAAGATGCATGTGTGCTTAAAGCCAGATAATTATGGTATTAAGGCCAGATAATTATGGCATTAAGCTAACCCAGCTGAAGAATCAAAAAACAAAATGACTAAAAACATTTTAAAAGTTAAAGAAAAATTGAGCACAGTGGATAGGACCTGAAAAATTGAGCACAGTGGATAGGACCTGCTTAACAAATTAGCTCAGTGCGAAAGAAGCCAGTTCTAAGCCACACTATTTGTGGAACAAGCATTTGCAATGCAACGGTCTCGGCTTTAGGGAAGCTTAAGCAATTCTGTTTGCAATTAGGTCGCTTTTAGCATTGCTTTTATTAGTGTTTTTTTAAACGTTTATGTACATACCATGCATATGTATGTATATGTATGCATGCATTAATATTGGTATTTATATAGATATGCAGATGTTTATATATGTATGTGTATATATGCATGTTATGTACATGAAAGTTTTACAAGCACTAATAAACGTAAAGCTAAAAAGCCACCTGATTACAAGCAGTGTAAAAGATGAGAACTATTGCATTTTGAATGTTTTTTTCACTAGTGCCTTTAGGCAAAGAGTAAAGGGTTGGAGTAAGGTCACACTTTTTTCAGTGTGAGTAGTAGAGAGTGATTAGAGAGTGAGTAGTATTGAGAAGTATGTTATGTTATGTTAAAAAAAATGTAATACCGCGCACATACACCAATTGGTTTCTTGGCGCTCAAGGACCATGGAATAGGGCACAGGGAGTGTAGGCAGCTAACCGTGAGCAAGACGGAACAAATGAGTTTTCAGAGATTTACGGAAGGTGGGGTAATCAGAAGTGAGCCGAATTGGGAGGGGAAGGGAGTTCCAGGTGGATGGGGCAAGGAAAGAGAAGCCAGCACCACCATGCTTCTTGCGTCTAAACCTGGGAATGACCAGCAGGTTGTGGGCAGAGGATCTGAGGTGTCGAGGGGGAACATAAGGGTGTAGGCAAAGAGAAATAAAAGCAGGAGCAGAAACAAAAAGATTTGAAAATAGTGCAGCCAAGTTTGAAGATGCATCGTTGCGCGACCGGGAGCCAGTGCAGGGTTTTTAAAAGCGGGGTGACATGTTGGTGTTTTGGTTGCTGGAAAATTAATCTGGCTGCCTGGTTTTGCACCAGTTGAAGCCGTTGAAGATGGTATGCTGGAATCCCCACGTATAGACAGTTGGCATAGTCTAAACGTGAGGTAACCAGGGCCAGGATGACAAGAATAAGAGCCTCTGGAGATAGGTACCTTCGGATCTTCCCGATCCTGCGGAGATGGAAAAAGCAGGCCGAGGTAACAGCATTAATGTGCGGCCGCATCGAGAGGTCACTGGAGATGATAACACCTAGGCTCTTCACGGAGTCAACTGGGCAGGGGGGGGGGCGCCCAGGGCAGGGGGCCAGAAGTTGGGAGTCCAAGGATGTGGGGGCCCACCAATCAGGACCAGCCCTGTCTTGCTAGGATTGAGTTTCAGCTGGCTGAAGTTCATCCATTCATAGATGGAGAGCATGGTGGTTTGGAAATTAGAGCAGGAGAGAGGAGAGGAGTCGATAGGAAAGATAAGTTGCAGATCATCTGCGTAATTAAAAGTGATAACAGAAGAGTGACGGAGAGAGACCAGAAGAGGCTGCATATAAAGATTAAACAGAAGGGGAGATAAAGCAGAACCCTGGGGGACACCGCAGGAGAGTGAGGTGCAGGGGGCAGAAAAGGAAGATAAGTGTACAGATTGGGTCCGGAGTTGGAGAAAGGACACTATCCAAGACAGGGCCAGGCCCGAGATCCCAGCATTTCTGACACGGTCGACCAGGATGTCATGGTCGACCGTGTCGAAAGCGGCCGAGAGATCAAGTAGCACTAGGGCCTGGGCCATGTTCTTGTCAGCCCCCTGTCTCAGCGTGTCCATAACCGCTATCACCACTGCCTCCGTGGAATGGGAGGGTCTGAATCCGGCCTGTTGATCGAGGAAATGAGTTTCCTCGATGAAGGTGCTCAGGCAGCGGGTGACGTAGGTTTCCAAAACCTTCCCCAGATATGGGAGAAGGGAGATAGGTCGGTAGTTGCCCAGTACCGCAGGGTCGGACCCGGGTTTTTTCAGAATAGGTACCACCACAGCGCTTTTGAAAGCATTGGGGACAGAGCCTATGGAGAGTGAACGGTTTAGGAGGTCCAGAGGAGGGCCGGGACATGCCATAAAGGCGTCTCTCAGGATTTGGGGAGGGCAGCAGTCCTTGGGGGAGCCTGAGCCCACAGCCGAGAGTAATGAACGGAAAGTGTCTAAAGAGATCGGGGGAAAAACATTCAGGGAGTGAGGATTCGAAGGAGGAAGGGCGCTGATCTGAGACATAGTGGTGGGGGGAATATTATTTTTAATCGTGGCGATTTTGTCAATAAAAAGGGAGTTACGGGAGTCGCACAAAGCATGTGATGGCTGAGGCTGAGGTGTTACACGGTCGGGTAAGGAGAGTTCAGCTACAATTGAGAAAATTTCTTTTCTCTTGGATGCAGAGTTGATTATTTTTTTTTTTTGGGGAGAAATAGGCAGATTTGGCCAAAATAATGGATTTTTTGTAAAATTTTAGTAAATCAGTGTAGGCAGACTTCAATAAGGGATCATAGTTACGCCTCCATCGGCGCTCAGCCTGACGAAGAAGGAGTTTGCTGGCCTTAAGTTGGTCAGTGAACCAGCGCTGAGCGTCGTGGGGTCGCTTAGATTTAATGGATTTGGCTGGAGCGACTACGTCACTGGCTTGAGACAGCCATTGTAGTAGAGAGTGAGTAGAGAGTACTAGAGAGTACTAGAGAGTACTAGAGAGTGAGAAGACTGATGAATAGGGGGGATTGGATGAATCATGGGTGGGTGGAAGGATGTAAGTGCCAGAAGGTGGATGAACAGGCGGCCATGGCACGTGCATGGCATTAACTAGGATGACGTTTTTGGGTACTCCCGTGGTTTAAGGGTCATGTTTTTTTGTTCTTTTTTTGGCCAATTATTTAGTAAATTGTTAACCATTCTTTAAAGTTTCTCTTAATGTTTCTCAGATCGCTGGTGGCAATTTACATATTTTGTGCCCAGTCTTCTTTTGTAATGGGCAACTGAGCTATCCTGCCAGAGGAAGGATTTAAGCCATGTGTCTTCAACCACCACGGAACCTTACTGCACGTGATTGTGAACAATCATATTACCACCACCTAGTGGCATTAAAGAGACCCTTGCCCCAACAGCTCTACTTTACACTCCACGCAGCTCTTGCAGTCCCCGGAGCAAAGATGCCCCGCCCGAGGGCTTCAAGTGAACGGGTTCTGCAAGTGCACATCACTGTCAGTAATACAGCTGCCATTAACTTTACCTGTAAAAGGCCTATTGTTATCTGGGCAATGTGCGCAAGAACCCACTAGGAAATCCAACTTTGCGATACAAATTCCGGGTACATTGCATCCGTATAACAAACATCACGATACATGTTGCTTATTCCCTAAGAGTATTTCCTTTTCCCAGAGTGCGTTTCCAAAGCACTGTTTTTCACAAACATTTGGTCTTAATTGCGCAGAAGTGGCCTCTAGGTGTCTGTGTGACAACAGGTTGCGGATGGGTGTTTAAAGCAGGGCATGACTGACATCTCTGCATGTTATGGTGAAGGCAGTGGAGTTTCTCATGTGCAGAACGTGCTCATGGGAACCATAGTCTCTTCAGTGCACAATGTCAAATTGTCACTTATGAGACAATTAGGCAAGTATATCAATTAGGTACTCAGCTGCTGAACTATAAGAAACGCTAACTAAAAGAAAATGCAGCGTAATGTGATTCCTCTACAATATATCTGGTTCAATTTAAAGACCCTTAATTTTATCTCTCCCTCTCCTAAAAGATCCTCAGGCTTCTGTAGACAGTTCCAGTGGGATACCCAGTTGCAGCAATAAACCACTTGTATTATCCCGACAGCACCACTTGCGAATTTTGGACCGCTGACAATGGATCCCAGTGCTGCTGCGCTCTCGCTGCCAGCCTTGTGACCACAGACATATCCCAGCGCTATCACCTCTTCCCATCTTTACAACTAGACCACAGCGACCTCTCCCTTGTAACCTGCAGCTGAAGTTTACCCTACTCCACGCCTCATGCTGTGCCGTGAGGAGTCGAGGATCACATAGGTGCGCAGCACCCACCCACACCAAAAACAGGAGCACTTCTCTAACTCCACGCCAGACTCCACTCCCCTTTCCGCCACCTCCCCTTTCACTGCTGGAATTATCCCCTCCATCCAAAACTGCAATTATTTAGCTACACAGCAGGAAGACCCCCTACCCAAGTTGCTCCAAGCACACATTTTTGGAAAAAACTTTAAACACTAAAGTCATTCTACAAGTGGCCATAATATATATTCACTTGTCATTTGCGAATGCGTTTAATGCTGTCTCAATTCCTATGTTCGAGTTTCAGCTCTCGGGCCGCCACAGAACCCCTGCTTTAGCTCTGAATTGCAACACCCCTTACTCGGGATGTAGTTATAAGTGGAGCAGCGGTGCCGGAGCCCTGGGCTTCGGTCAGCCCCGCTAAGAGTTTTCACCACTCTGACAAGTTGCCCATTTACCTTCCTGAAGTGTGGGACGGCCCAGCTCTGTCACAAACGGCGCTCCTCACGCTCACACCCATAGGAAGTCTTCATACCCGGGTTGCTCGTCCCAACAACTCCTGTTCCTCGACAGCACACAGTGACAGCTCGCAGCCAGCCCAGCACCAGTCGTTAACTGCCACTCGCAGTCTACAGTGAGACAGACAAGTTGCCACCCCCCCCCCCCTCCGAGGAGCCTTTGAGGGTCGTCCTACTGCGAACCACTCAGCGTGCAGGATGACGCCGCGGCTGCAACATGGCAGCCGCCTGTGCCACGTCAAGGGAGCAGAGGGCAGCACGCGAACAGCTCCCCTCCAGCGGCAGGGAAGAATGACAAAAATAGGGTGCGAGAGGGGGGTGAGAGACGGGGCGGGTAAATTTAGAGGCAGAGGAGGAAAACAACACCCAACGTGATCCAATCTTAGTATCATGACAGGCCGGCTGATAGGAGTGAACATGAACTGTTGTGGTTTGTCTGTCAGTCGTCCTGCTGCGCAGCTTTCCTGAAATATTTATGGAATGCAGTGAGGGGCGCAGGATTTTCTATCTGAAATGTTTGGACCTGAAGATATGTAGCGATTCTCTTCAAAAACATGTGTTAGGAAAGGTTACACATTAGGTTTCAGAAATGAGTGGTGTACTCAAAAACACTCGGTGCTGGAATGGAGTTCAAAGTCGCCAAAATCCGATTCTAGTATCTATTTTGAGAAGAACGGAATGGTCGAAAGGGAGGGGGTCCGGGGAGGCAGGCAGACAAGCAGTTAGTGGCATCCAACCGGCGGCGGAGACAGGGACTTTTCTCTTTTGGAGCAGTCTCACTTGGACGGACTGCCCTGCTGGCGTAAAAGGTTTCTTATATTCTTTATGGGGCTAAACAGATGGCCCCATAAAGAAGATTAGAAAGCTTTTACCACAGCAGTAAGTCAAGGAAGCTAGTCCGTGTGGGACGGCTTCAAAAGAGAAAAGAGTATGTCACTAGGACATCTTTTCCAATGACTGGCCACCGTTTAGGATGAACGGTGACGCCAGCTGATGGAAAAGAGGGGCGGGGCTTAACCTCGCTAGTGAAATGTACCCTCTAACGTAAGATCTCGCCAGCGACACTGCGCATGTGCACAGCCCGAGACCTAAAAAGGGGAAGTGCTGAAAGAAAACACCGCCACAGAGATCGGGCGTTGGGAGGATGGGGGGGGGGGGGGGGGGGGGGGGGGGATGGGGGGGGGGAAGAGAGGTTGCTGCATATGACATACAAGCATATATATAGTATTGGCTCGCAATGCTCTATTACCATCTAAAGGGAGAGTTTTTAATCCCATCTCTAGGAGCCATAAAAAGCAAGAATAAGAAAGAGTCTGGCTTAAATGAGCCACGATTCATACATAGCATTTTATAATATTCCGGTATAAAAGTAAAAATAGTGAAAATATGATTAAGAAATAAGTTGAAGAGTCTCTCAAACAATTTCTTTTTAATTTAAATATCATAAATCAGTATACTGTAACCATATCTGCAAAATACGACAACGTAGATAGAAAGAAAAACACACACAATGTGTGCATTGGTGTGTACAGTGATTTTTTTTTATTTATTTTAAGTTAGCGGGGGTTGCTAGATTTCATGATGCAATGATTGTTGAACCTTTTCGATATATCCCAAGGTTTCTCACCACAGCAACTGTAAGATACCTAAATCTTCTTGCCATCTTTTCGGCAGATAATGGAAGGTTGATGAGTGGGTTATCTGAATATGTAAGGAACTTGAATTGGCCTCTGGTTAGGGCTAGTTGGGTGTGCAATCAGCAGGTCAGTTAAGTAAGCAACAAATACAAGTAAGTAACTGCTGCTTAGAGAGAGAACAGCTTGTCATTTCATGTATTTATTTATAAAGTGCAACATTTATCCCGAGGGATGTCACGGCACTGAGGTTTACAGTAGTCGGTGGGATGGTCAGGTGAAGGGAATTATTATCTGGGGAAGAGGTGTGTTTTGAGTTCTTTCTGAAGATATTATAGTTGTTGGTTAGTCTGAGGGAGTTTGTTCCATTGTCGTGCCGCCAGGTAGGAGAAGGTTCGTACTCCTGCCTTGGTCTTTTTTATTTTCTTTGTTTTTGCAAGGGCGAGGTGTTGTGATCTTAGTGGTCTGGCGGGGGAGTAGAAGTGTATTCTGTCCTGAAGAATCAATGGGCCTGTGTTGTTGAGTGATCTATGGGCATGGCCGATGAGCTTGAAGCAGGCTCTTTGGCGCATGGGCAGCCAGTGGAGTTGTAGGCATTCTTTGGCAGAGCTGTATTTGCCTTTATTGCAAACTATCTTGGCTGCAGCATTCTGCAATACCTGTAGTTGTTTAAATAGGTAGTCTGGCATGCCCACAAAGAGGGCATTGCTGTAGTCCAACCTACTGACCAGTAGGGCCTGTGTGACCGATTTCTTGCTTTCCATGGGAAGAGCCTTCTCAGAAGTTTCAGAGTGGCAAAGCTTTTCCCGCATAGGGTTCGGTTGTGGGCCTGCATGGATAGTGTATCGTCGATCGTGATGCCTAGGTTTTTTGCCGACTGCTTAGGTGCAGGTGCGTCTCCCAATGTGGCGGGCCACCATGAATTATCCCAAATGTGTTTGGCTTCACCGAAGAGTAGAATCTCCGTTTTGTCTGCATTTAGCTTGAGGCAGTGATTTGCCATCCAAGCGGCCATTTCTGTTAGGCAGTTGTTAAGTCCGAGTTTGCTGTCTTCATGCCCTTTCCCCAGTGTGATTGTGAGTTGCGTGTCGTCGGCATAGGAGCATACCCCCAGACCCCATTTTGTTCCAATTTGTGCCAAAGGTGATACATAGGCATTGAACAGTGTGGGGCTGAGGGATGCTCCCTGCGGGACCCCGCATTTGAGTTGCTTGGGTTTGGATAGGAAGGCTCCAAGTTGTACCGTCTGAGTTCTGTTATGTAGGAAAGAGCCAATCCATTCAAGGGCTTTCCAGTTTACCCCTTTCCCTTTCATCACAAAAGTGGTCACACATCACCATCAAAATAAGGAAAACAAGTATGTGCTATTTTAGCCCTCCAAAAGCAAACAACTTTCCTAAAACTAGAAAGCAAAGGAACAATAACCTAAAAGTACACCTCCAATTCCCACACAAAATAACACGGAAAATGACAGTAAACCCCGCCTGTAGAGGCATCATTCTGTGAATCACAAAAGTGTTGAATGATCAAGGAGAAAGAAAAGGAACCAAGCAGGAAAAGGAGATAATGATTCTGTGCATGGGATGCTTGTTGAGCGAAGTGCAAAGGCCAAATTCCCATAAGTTGCAAACCAGAGTGTCCATGTAGTCAGGCCATGGTCACCAATGAGAAGAATAGAGAAGAATCATTAGGCATTAGTATTAGTTTAACTCCAGCGATCCTACCCATTTCTATGGAGGACAAAGGCAATCTGACACAAAGTTGTGTGAGGTTTGTTATGCTTCATTTGTTGACTAGTCTTGAAAAGGTTTTGGATTGGGTCCGATTTTCCTCAATGATGCAATCCGCACCAACTGATTCAATACAATATTAAATTCAACAATTCTAATGAACACCATTTAACATTTCTACCTGCAAATTAAAATGTGAATTAATGTTATCTTACCACCACTTGTCCTTGGCTTATTTTTTCTGAAAGGTACCTTCCCCTCTTTAGACTTGAATTGTTTTCTACCTTTGTTCTCCATGGTGACGGTGTCCTACAGAACAAAAATCTATGTTAACATGGATGCCTCCATCTAAGACCAGTGAAAACAATTACTGAGCACAATTTTATTAACAAAATCAAATAAGTAATACATCTGAAGGAATTCAAGGCCCACATTAGAATATTGTTGGTATGAGGTATAGTGAAATATTTAGTTCATAGGGATGGCTGTTAAGAGACAAAAGCATAGTCTGTACATGAGTAAAAAGGTCAGTTATCTGTCTTATATGGTACTGCATAGTTTTGTCAAGTCTTAAGGTTACATGCCATTGAAGCAGGTCATTGGCAAACTATAACAAGCATTTGCAATGCAATAGGTCTTGCATTATTAAAGTTTGAGCTATTGGCATTGCTAATAATAATGCAACACCAATAGCTCAAACATTCAGTAATGCAAGACCTATTGCATTGCAAATGCTTGTTCCAAAACTGCTACTGAATTTGTCAGTATGTCAGAACTAATCTTTTCTAAAGTGTTCTGAAAAGAAATACAAATACCGGCAATCACCCTGGGCCAGGTTTTGGCCATTCACTTTCAGATCGTGGTAAGGCGTGGCCCATTCTCCACACCTCGAGGGAAGAACTCTGAACACTACTTATGTTCTGATTATATAAAAAAAAGGTCTCAAACTCAAAGCTCTTCCGTCAAGAAACATGGTGTTGTTCCCTTGTCACTCCGTTTCCCCATTCATGTGCTCCCGTACAAGAAAGCCAAGCCCTGCATCTCCTTAGTAGCCAGCAATTCCCATTGCAGCTAACCAATCATGAGATGCCTTTATAGCTAGAATTATGAAATGGTAGAGTATCTGTGCCTTCACTGCTAGTTTCCCCGTGCCAAGAGGGCACCACCTATTTCGGCTGTTTTTGTGCTTATTGGGCACTGTATACTTCTAGTTCCATGTGATTCTCTGGTAGAGTGGCAGCCTCTTTTCAGGAGAAATTTATTTTCTCCTGCAAGTATTTTGCCTTGTTCTTTTGCTTTGCTGACCTGAGTATATGATCTCCCCTGGCTGTTCCATCCAGCGAACAAACTATGTAGTAGCTGTAAACATCACACAGCGATGAAGAAGCTTTATTTCTACATATTATCTTTGTTACCACTCCGTATTCCGGAGTCGTCCACTGTTCATGGCTGTGGAGTGTTGCACATCCAATGAGCTTTTGGGCCTACTCATAACTTACCACACTTTTGTCTATGTTTGGTTTACTACACTAAACTAGTTATTTTCCGTAGCCATGTGAAAATACTGTCCTTCTCAGCTGACTCCATTGCTTTGTTATGGTGCCTGTGGAACAAAGTCTAATGAACTACTTGAATAGCTGAACGGTGATATAATACCTTGCACTTTCTATCTTTCTTATTTCTGAGTGTTTGCAGCTATAAGTTTAACAGAAGGGGGAGAAGGAGGAATACAAGACTAGGTCGCCCTCCTAAGACATAACATGAAATTTGGAGCCCAAAGTGTCAGGTTCTGAGAGCTAGCTTATGTTGTGGCTACTGGCCTGTGTGGTCAGGTGGAGCCAGAAAAATTTCTTTCTTGAGTCCCCTCACTCACCGGGGTTTCCCCACGGTGACATGCTTCATCATTGGGGCCATCCCAGTTCTCTACGAAAAGAGGCGTGCTACGACTTGGGAATTACGTAGGAGCACTTATTTAGTGAAGGACTATATGTGGTGCAAAGTGTAGTGGAGTGGGTGTAAGTGATTTAAAAATACCGTGCTAGTCGGCCTCAACAAATGTATTACTGCTCCTAGGTTGGTATATCTAAAAATGGGGTAGGACACTGTATTCCGACCTGTAATGAAGGTGGGATCAGTGTGCGGTCGACATGTTTCATGCTTCCCCTAGCTTTTCTTCAGGAAAACACAGGGACCAGCCCTGTGTATGCCACTCCTGTAAAACCCTAAATAGGAATATAAAGTAATATGTACAAGACATACACCGCTGCTACTAATAAAGGCATGCGTAATTAATACATACGATCTGACTCAATGCTGCTTATGTGTAAAACAATGAGACATAGTTAGTGGTACATTACCCCTTTCTCACAGAGATAGGGTACATAGTTTCCTTCATACTGCACGTTGAATATATGTGATTTTGCTCCATATAGGGGCGTGCAGGTTTTCAGGTCCGGTGCCGTGCTGAGAAAAATATACATGGTGATTGTGGCGTGAATTCACACAATAAAACAACACAGGACTTGATGTGACATTGGGGACAGACATACGTAGAGACACATATAACACAGAAAGATTCTCAATAATTACTTTGCATGATGCATACTAGCACTCCATGGTCTCTGGGTGGGGGGCGGTCTCACCCTTTGGAAAGTTCCTGGTCGTACGGGAAAAAAAGGGAGACATTGTGTGGTTTCATATTAGAAGACTGGAGCCAGAGGGTAGCGTTTGGACATAATGGTTTCGATTAGTTAAGTTCCTAACGTTTCCATAATGCGTTGGACCTGTTGGAAAAAAACGGTACACTTACTTCCTTACTGGTGATTCCGCATGGTAATACCTATGCAGCTCTCCTCCGGACCGCATCTTGGCGTGTCTCCGGCGAGGGAGTATTTCTGCAAGGTATTTCCGGGTTGGCGGGAGCCCGTGGGAAATGTCGGAACGACTAGACCGTCGAGTGAATAGCTACGGAGGCCATTTTGGGAGGACGCGTGTCGATGAATCAATAAAGTTGGTTCAAAACTGAGACATCTATGATTGTGGCTAATCGTTTTTATCGAAAACCAAGGAATAGTTTGTGGTCATCAATTATTATTTATGGGAGGAGTTTGGCAAAAAACGAGGGGTATCAGGCCCGTGTCCTGTCCCACTCGGGTCAATTTAACAAAACAAATGTAAATTACATAAATAGAGGGCTTACTCATTAGGTGGATTCTACATGCAATTTAATAAGCTAAAAAGAGATCAGGAAAGTCCTGGAGCATAACGGTTAGGTGTTCTATTCAGCTAAACATGGCGCTAGTTTACTGCATATAATGTGGTGAACAGGATATGCAAAGGATGGTAGTTAGGTCTACAAATGCTCCTGAAGGATTTCATTCAAAGAGCGCACTATAAAAGTGTTAAATATTGAATGCACCCCGTGGGATATCATCGTTTAGCCAGTCTGTATCTGTATGGTGCTTGAACACCCATCTTTGTTCACGTTCGTGTAGTGTCCTTTCAAGGTTGTCTTTGTTTTTGACACATTCCAACACCACCCATTTCAAGTCATTGGGTGTCTGTTGTTTCTCAATAAAGTGATTGGTCATCCGAGTGGTGGCGCGCTTGCAACAGATGTTGCTTCTGTGTTCTACGATGCGAGTGCTCACCTTTCTTGTGGTCATGCCCACGTAATGTAGGTTACATGTGCAGGTGATCAGGTAGATCACCCCGGATGTGTTGCAGTTCGAAAAATGACGTAGTTCCCAGGATGTATTGTTATTGAAAAAAACTGTTTAGTGGTTGATGTCAAGTGACACACACTGCAGTTATTGCATGGGTAATGTCCCGTGGGTAGTGGGTGTAGTCTGATGGTGGGGTCAGTTATTTTTGGTCGTGTGTGCACCAGGTAGTTTTTCAGATTCATCCCGCGCCGATGGCTAAACATTGATGTGGGTATGCTAAGGCCGCCACTGTTAAGTATTGGCCAATGTTTCTTCACTATCTTAGTGACCTGGTCTGACGCTTTGTTAAAAGTAGTAATACAAATTGGTTGATTGGTTTCAGTTGTGTGTCACTTTTTCTTCTAACAGGGCTTCCCTATCGTTGTTACTGGCCCTTTTATTTGCGTTATTTACCAGTTTTTTAGGATAATTCCTGTTTCTTAGTTTTTTGCTCAGGTCTTCCGCCTGTATCCTGTAGCCCTGTTTGTCTGAGCAGTTCCTTCTCAACCGCAGGAACTGTCCAAACGGGAGGTTTTGTTTCAGGTGTCTCAGGTGGAATCTGTCATAGGTTAGGAGACAGTTTCTTGCAGTTGGTTTGAAATGGGTTGTTGTAGTTAGTGTACCTTGTTTTGCCCAGATGTTGAGGTCAAGAAAGACTAGGTGTTCTCTGCTCATTGTGTGAGTGAATTTCAGAAAATTGTCTTGAGAGTTGAGCCAGGTGAAGAAACGAATAGCTTCTTCTTCACTCCCTTGCCAGATCAGTAAAACGTCATCTATATATCTCTTCCATAATTTAATATGGTGCATATGGGGATTGTTGGTATTTAAGATCTTCTTTTTCTCTAGTTGGTGAAAAATCTTCCTTTCATTTTGTTCACTTCTCTTGTTTGATATCATTGCAATGTTGTTGTATTATTCTTCCGAGTAATATCTCATATTCTATTATTCCTAACTTTGAATTTTTGGAGTCTAGTTTCCCTTTAGGAGAATTGAGAAAAACTCTTTGATTGTAACTAAGGCATAATGAGGTTTGTAATCCTCTAAAAAATTACACAGATAGCCAATCTATTGTTGTGTTATGTAATGTTATGGTCATGTTTTTAATAGACAAAGATGTCTTGCGTGTTTTTCTATGTATTTATATGGTTGTATGTACAATTTTACATGTAGTTTTTATATATATATTTATGTGACAGTCTGTCTTTGTATATGTTTGATTATTCCAGCCCTGAAGAAGTTCTGGTGGTCAGAACGAAACGCGTTGGCTGACGATTCTCTTTGAATTTAAGAAAATAAAAACGAACTGAGAAAATAACGAGACTCCTAAATTTGGATTTGGACTCTGAGAAATTTTGAACTGATTGTATGTGATTGGAGTGGTGCCCCAAAACTGGATGACTAACTATTTGGTTCTT
Organism: Lissotriton vulgaris; assembly: GCF_964263255.1. Classification (NCBI taxonomy): domain Eukaryota; kingdom Metazoa; phylum Chordata; class Amphibia; order Caudata; family Salamandridae; genus Lissotriton; species Lissotriton vulgaris. Next base: position 888,315,709 of record NC_141689.1, on the reverse strand, counting down.
TGTCTTTAAGAAAAATTGAAGCTTGATTTTCCTCAGAAACTTCTTCAACTCTCAGCAGAGTTTGAATTTGTCAATATGGGGGGTAGGTACAAAACCTAAACCTTTGTTTAGTACTTGTAGTTGTGCAGTGGTCAGTGTCAACTCTGACAGGTTCACCACTAAACTTGGTTGTGGCTCGTTGTTGGATCTGGGGGCCCCATGCTGCGTGTGTGGCACATTGCTGTCTCTAGGAGTTGTGCCCATTGCAGCTGTTGCCCTTTTCTGTTTTTTGCCCGTTGAGTTGGTTTGCCCCCGCCTAAAAAAGGCCTGCTTTGGTTTTCTTGGCTTGGGTTCCAATTCTGGAAGGGTTGTTGCTGGTATACTGGAGGGTACTGTGGTGGACCGTAGAAGAAAGATGGTGGAGGACCAAAAGGTTTAGGCCATGGTATGTCGGCCACATTGGTGGTTGGTTCCCTCGGTATCTTCCTGGATTGCCCCTCCCTCTTCTAGGTCTCCTATTCGTGGAGCGGTTGTAATTGTTGGTTCCCTCTGTATCTTCCTGTATTGCCCCTCCCTCTTCTAGGTCTCCTATTCGTGGAGCGGTTGTAATTGTTAGAAGTATCCGAACTGTCAGATCCTGAGTCAGTGCCATCACTGTCCGTGTTGTATCCTGGGTTTCTGCCGCTTGGTTTGTAATCATCTCTGGTATAAGGATATACTTTATCATGAGAAACGATTTTTGGTCTTTTGCAAATTTGATGTATTTGGTATCCTTCAGGCCAATCTCGAACTCTGTCATGCTTTTATTCAATTCTTCGAGTCTTTTTTTCAGCTCACTCAGGGTTTGGAAAGATTTTAAGCGAACCTCCAGAGAATGAATTTCTTCTTTTAGGGTGTCCGAGAGGCGTGCTGCTGTCTTTATTATCAACACTAACCAGTCCCTGGTGCAGTGCCACGATATTAGTGACCAATCTTTTTTAAATTGTTTCATGATAAAGTATATCCTTATACCAGGATCTGACAGTTCGGATTTTTTTAAAGAGGTGATGGGGAGGGGAGAATGATGGCTTTGATAATCACGTAGCTGTCCTTTACTGTCAGATATCCCAATGTAATAATAAAAAGGATACACTGGCTAAGACTATGAAAATAGTTTACGCTATTAACCTTCTGTCTTGACAGGCTTTTTGGCTCTATTTCGGAGTGATAAAGACTTTAAGCTTGCTCACATCTAGGATATGTATTCTTACATGTGTTGGCCCTTTTAAGCCCTTTCTTCCAGACCTAGAAGAGGATAGCTGCTTTATATGAGGATAGATCCCTTACTCTAATCCATCTATTGCCTATTGGCTTTGCCTTTCATTATTTTGCCTATAGTAGAGGGTGGATCCTGTGGTCCTGACTTTATATTACACATGGGTATGGTTTGTGTAGGTACTCTGACAAAGCTAAGGGTTATTTCATCCTTCTCAGGCCTACAAGGCCCAGAACTAGATAGACTCCATTTTGATAGAGCTGAGATGCTTTAAGGGGAAAGGTAATGTTTATAGTTAAGGCTGTTGACTGCTAGGGGAAACCCAGCCAGGACTGGTTCTTATCCGAGGAATGGGCCAAGACGTAACAAGCAGATGGCCACTGCAGTTGCGTGGAAGCCTTGGAGCTAGCACAGGAATTCGGTGGGAGGCAGCCCTCTGTTGGAAATTTCCATGAGGGGAGAGGAATCCATATCAGCGAATTGCAGGAGAGGAGGAGTGTTCAGTTTGGTTCTTGCAGAGTGGAGAGTAGGATGTCTGCTGGAGCTGCAGAGTGCAGTTCTATTGGTTTTCTGGAATGGAGAAAGAAGGCAGATGATTTCTGAAGCTGGAGAGAGACTATCAGAATGCATTAAAGCAGATGGAGGAGTGGAGGCTGTCAGCTGGAGCAATTGAGCCAGAGGCGTGTAGCTGTGGTGACGGAGGGAGAGACAGAGAGAGAGCCCTGATCCCACCAGAGACAGAGAGAAATCTTCCTTCTAATAGGTGAGGTAGTCTAAACTAGTCCACCTTACACTTACACCTTAATCTTGTCTTTATTCCCTAGGCTATTGTATGTCTAATCCTTTCCTTTCAGCGGTGTGTTAAAAGTTCCTGTTAATCAAGAGACCCCGCAGATAACCTTGTCCTCATACTGTATGTCTAATCCTTTTCTTTCAGCGGTGTGTTAAAAGTTCCTGTTAGTCATAGAGACCCCGCAGATTTGTGTATGTGTATTTTATGTTTATTGTAATAAAGATACCCCAGTTCTTAGTGAACTAGTGTGCATGTGTTGTTCTTATGATAGAGAGCATTTTTACTCCTGCATACAGTGTGTCCACTATTTCAAAAGCACAGGTAACCTTTTCTTCTAGTCAGATGTTACAGCCAGAACAGATGCTGCCCCTGATCCGGTAAGTCTGAATAATTAGGGAGAGAGGAGCCCTTGAGCTAGGGAATAATTGACACTAAGTGATTCGGCCATCCCATAATATTATTGTAGTAGCGAACCCTTAGTGAATAGTGAGAGAGACTTCCCAACATAGAGAGACAGAGCTGAAGGTATTCATAGGAAAGTGGTCGTCATTGGTAAGTGGCGTTAGTGAGAGCACTGATTGTGGTCAGTGTGTATACCCGCAAGATTGCGGCTCGAGTGAGCACTGATGGTGATCAGTGTGTAATGGTAGATAATCAGAACTGCCCCAGGGTAGATTAGTCTGAACCCATGTGGTCGCGAGACTATGAGGTATGAGTGTAGTGTAGGGCATGGACGTCCTTAGTAATCAGTGAGTATTCCTAGTAATCCCTATAGATTTAGTGGTGTTTCTAATGATATGAGCTTGTATATTGCGAGTTCCCCATCCTCAGGTAGGTACCCAGGTGCCTGGATAGATGGTCCTGAGGAGGGAGGTGGTTACGTTCCGGCTGGGTTGGAGGGGCTCTCAGGAGCTGATCCCATCTGGTCTGAGAACCCGGTCGTTACACCTTCTAGTCAGTACAAACATAAGAAGTATTTGGCAATGCAGGTACATAGGCATGCCTTCGAAAAGAGAGCCGGAGGAACGGGAGTGGTAGAAGAAATAGTACCTGAATTGCAGCGGACTGGCACTAATCAAGAGGAATTAATCTGTACTTGGCCAGTGCTCCTCAGCTAAGACCGGACGTGACGTATCGCCTGTGCGAACCAGTTGGGAGGCAGCAAAGAAGAGCGACACTGGAGTCAACCTATGGTAAGCAGCAGGTGGGCTCAAAGTCCTTTCACTGAATACAGCAGGTCTTGCATAAAGTGCGTGCACACTGCCTAGGCTCAACCTAAAAACAGGAGGCGGTAAAATTAAAATAAATCTGGTGGAGGGGAAAAGCAGCAACAAGGGAAGGGTGAGAAGCACAGGCGGAAAACAGCAACACAGACCATGGGCGTACAGTTCGGAAGGAGAAGCACACAAAAGAGCGTGGGAGAAGCAACCTGAATCTCAGGGGCTCGCATTTGGCAGGGGAGGCAAGGAAGGGAGAGAGACAGAAAACACATATGCACTCTCAAAGTGCTTGATTGGAAAGAAACAAAGTGTGCTAAGTTCATTCAAAAGGATGGTAAAGAGGGCCTGCACCTGGAGAAAGACAATCAAGAAGGCAGGAAGCCGTAAAATAAGAAGCCAGCAAATGAGTGACAATAAAGACAACCAATGGTAAGGAATGGGCAGGCAGTAAGCCCACTGTAAGCTTGTGATAAGTATTTCACAAGCAGACCGCTGTCGAAGTCTGGTAGGTGAGACCAATGAAGTTAGAGTCCCAGGGATTCAAGGAAAATAAACCCACTAAAGAATAAAAATCTAAATATAATGGATATCGATCAACAGTAGGACCAAGAGACTTTTTAGCTCAATGCATGAAATAATTAGGAAACTGGGCCGAGCTACAGCCCAGACTATGCAATTAAAAACATACTATCAACTAAGCAAAGTGAAAACTCACGGTCAAAAAGTATGTATTTGAATTTAACAATTAAAAAATATAAAATTGCTGTCTGTCAGTTACTGTACAACTAGGTAGGACGCCAAGTAAGAAATTATCCATACCTGTTATTCTTTTGTCAGCAAGATCCAGTACAATGAAATCAGGCGAACAGGCAACACAATCGTCTTACTTAAAATTCTGTTGCCTTCTAGTAAAAGACGTCTATTCGTTAAGAGGCTCGAAGGAGCGGACGTTCCAGGCATCAACTGTCCACTTCAACACAAACAGAGGTCGAAATATGGACAATAACAGAAGGGCTTTTGTCTGGATTTTTGGTGCAGGTGTGACATTTGTGAAAATGCAAGCCCCAGAACACATAACACTGTTTTGTAATTTAATTGTGTTGTAGCAAAGCTCAGTAATACATTATATTTGTTGGCATGATGCTAGATGGATCCATGCCATCCGGAACATCAGGTTCCAGTGCTGAACTGACCATTTACAAATTAGAAATGACTGATTTCTGGAATATGAGTCCAACTGAAATGAACCAGGACTACAACTCCTACAATGCATTCGATGGCACCTCAATGCTTATGACTTGATAATGGTGCCCTGGATGACAACAAGTGTGATCTGCTAACGTTATCCAGACTGTATTTCTAGGGGGAATTACGAGTGGCTGGTGTCTGTGGTGAGACTGCACTGGTAGCTGCAAGAGCCAGCGGTCGCAGATGACGAGACATCGGTTTCCCTGATGGAAAACGGCAGGAGCAACGATCCCAACCCGCTGTGCCTTAGTAAGCGTTGAGGGGGCGCAGGCACCCCTGCGCTCCCCTCTGAAAGCGTTAAATTCCATGGAAAGCTTCCTCTCCGGCTGCGTTTCAGGTGCATCGCCTCAGGCTGTGCGCTCGGTGAAGGCTTTCCGGGGCAGAAGTGAGGTTTCCATCTTGTGTGTGCCGTCGCAGGGCATAAATTAAAGACAAAGAAAGTCACTTCAAACAAGCCCACAAATGGTGTGTGGGAGCTGCTGGTGTGCTCGCGTGGTTGTGAGCAGCAGCATATGTTTCCAATTATCGCGCCCGTGTCTGGGCACGATAATTGGAAACATATGCTGCTGCGCATAACAGACACCAATAGGTCATGGGCGGAGCAATGCGCCCGCCTTTGGTCAATTGCGTGCTGTCTTTATTAAAAAGACGCACGCAAAGGCCAATAGCCTGGCCCAAGAGGAAAAGCACACGCACGAGCGTGTGCGATTCCTTGGTCAGTTTTCAAACCCCTTACAAGAGGTCTCTCGCTGCGTAAGCAATGCTGCGCACTGCAACGCTAGACACAAGACCTAAAAATGAGCAACTGTTCCTATTGTAACAGAGGTAGTTTCTTGCCTTCCAGATATACATAAGACTATAGTTGATTGTGTGCTTTTGGAAATATTTAGTTGCTGAATGAATAAGTACAAGGTGAAGAAAGGAATGACCACCTAGTGTGACTCCAAGCTTCTACACTCTATCTAGGCATATGATTATCTCAAAAGAACGTTTAAATATTCGAGATGTGCTTTATTACCCCCTGGCTGTGCTTGCATCCCTGCCCCCTGGCTGTGCTTGCTTCCCTGCCCCCTGGCTGTGCTTGCTTCCCGGCCCCCTGGCTGTGCTTGTTTGTTTTTGTTAGGTTTCGCCTAAGTGAAAGCCTGCGCACTGCGCAGGCTTTTCACGCAGGTGAAAACCTAATGAGAATAATATGTGGCTTTGGAATACGCCCTCTGTTCCATTGGCTAGCTCCATAAATGGAGGCTAGCCATTGGAACAGAGATCTGTCAGTCATGGCCGGACCAGATTCGTGGGCGTTCCCGCGATTTCTTCCCTCTCCGATCGTCATCGCGGCCGTGGGGTTTTTTTGTCGTCCGTTTGCTTTCTTCCCATTCCGCGGCCGACTGCCGCCAGAAGAAGTCCAGGTGAGTGCCCGTTCCCGCCCCCCCCGCTGTCCGTGTGCCGACCCGCCCCCCTCCCGCTGTCCGTGTGCCGTGATGCTTATTATAGTTGTGTGACATCTGCTTATGCATGTTACTCGCTGAGGTGCTGTTGTCCTGGTAATCCCCACCTTGTGCTTTCACCAGGTTGCCCCGCCTTGTGCTCGCTCTGCCGTCTCTTTGAAATGCTCAAGCTGAAAAGAGCCCCCTCCCCTGATGACATGACTCTGCGCTGGGACTGGACCCCCCCCATATGCCATCTCTAAGGACCCGCTATTCAAGCCTCGCGCACTGCTTTATCACACGTGCCCTCTGTTCCGACTCGATTTCGGGCTTGTGCTCGCTCTGCCCTCTCTTCCAAATGCTCGGGATGAAAAGAGCCCCCTCCCCTGGTGACATGACTGCGCTGGAGCCCCCATATGCCATCTCTTAAGAACCCTGCTATTCAAGCTTCACGCGCTGCTTTATCCCGCGTGCCCTCTGTTCCGGCTGCCATCTTCGAACTTTAGATGCTGCTGTGAACAATCAGGCCGGACTTTGGATCACAATCAACACCCAAACTGGGAGGCATTTAAAAAGCGCATGTCGACAGCAAGACACTTGCACTCATAACATTGTGTCTTGTGATTACTGCAGACAGAAGGGAGCAGTCCTGTAAAGAGACCAATCCGTCAATGGGTGTCTGAGGCTTGGGCGTGTGTGGAGCTGGCTTGGTGATGGGCCCCTGGCAGAATAGTCAACAATAACGTTTTACAGAGCCCGTCCCCCCTCCCCCCTCCAGTTGTCCGTGAGGCCGCCCCCCCTCCCGCTGTCCGTGTGCCTTCCCCCCTCCCGCTGTCCCTTCCCCCTCCCCTCGTTAGTCAATGAGTGTCTAAGGCGGGTGCGTTTCCAGAGTGCAGCCATTGGTGCTTTGCCGGTAACTTTTAAGGCTGGCTGAGTATGACGTCTGATGCAGTGTGTGTATACTGACCAGTTAAGATGGATGATGCCTGGATGCGGGCAGCAATGTCTCATAGTGGTTTTACATTGAAACTTGTATCTGTTGTAGGCGAGCTGATGCTTGTGTTAGATTCACATGCAGAATTGTACTTTGGCTTCACTGTGGGTGCTACAGACCAGGAAACAGATTGTTTTCTTCAATGTATGTATTTTACATTGTGCTTATGTTGAGGTGATGCTACAATTATGCACAGTTTGAGGTAATTTCATATTCCAATAACCACCATGTGTGGGTGCCGGTTTGCAAGCCCCCGCTGCTGTGGTGGCAAGAGAAAGCTGAGCATTATTTGGCATCCGTGAAGTATCAATGGAAAGTCGGGATTTTATGTGGAAAAATGGGCACCCACTTCACTGTTGCTTATGGAGTGACTCAACCGCGATTATATTTTTTCAAAGTTGGGTGCTAGTAAAGATGGGTTAACTTAGGACAGCGTTAGTTGTTTGGGAACGATTAAAACATTGCTGTCGTGCAGTGTGGGATGTGTGTTTCCATTTTAGAGGCCTAAAATTGTGTGCTGTCCCTGCCGCTCCCAGGCATCATCTGGTAATGTGGACGGTTGTTTTATTGTGATGTGAATGTTTTACTGTGATGTATCAGGGTTCAAAAGTAACTGTGAGAACAGCCATGCGGCCAACCAACCCCCTAATGCAAAACGGTGGAGCACGAGTCAAAGGTCGGGTACAGCTGGTTCATTTAATGGTTTACCTTTGACCTGTACAAATCATTTTATTGAACGTACGCCACAGAACTCACTTTTATTTGTATCTTCTTATGCGTAGTGGCTTTTTACCAAATGTTTTGGCGTCGAGTCAGTATGCCCTCAGCTTCTATATTTGTTTTTCATGAATATTTTTTTTTTACATTGACTGTTACCACCAATCCACAAATGCACAACATTGGGTGCAGAGATCTTTAGCTTTAAGGGTAGAAATGAAGGAAACAATCTAAGAGAAGTGTTAGTCTTTTGAGGATCAGCTCTGGGTGTGTGTGTGTTTGTTAGTAATTGCTGTCTGCTGAGCTCGTCCGTAGGGTTCAATAGGTCTCACATTTGCAAGAGATTAAGCTAATGGCAATGTAAAGGACAATGCCATTTATTTATCTGTTTTAAAAACCAACACAAATACAAAATTTGTCATTTACAATGCCAATAGCTCTAACTTTTCCAAAGGCAAAACCATTGCATTGTAAATGCTTGTTAAATTAATGCGGTCAACCGTGTCTGATGAACTGAGGTGACTACTACTAGTAACTGTTCAAATTGTGGCCACTAATGCATCTTGTCTGACGTGGTCATTAATCCAACTCTTGTAATATAAGTAGTACGAGATGCTTTTTATTGAACATTACTTACTGAAAAGGATGTAGACCCATAGTCTAAAAGTCCACGCACTATTAAAGTATTCAGACAAAGAGTACATTATTACCATAACGCATCTGTTGTGGTGATCCTTCAAAAGAATTGTATTTTACAGATTAATTCTGACTGTGATAAGCTTTATTTGCATTCAACTTAAAAAAAGAAAAGCGTACATCAAATTGGTTTGCAATTTACAGCTATCAAATGTATAATTCTGAACATCAACAGCCTATGAACAAATCTGCTTTAAATTTACAAATTCATACATATGCCACTTAATGTATAATTTTGAAGGCCCACCTGAGCACAGGCTTGCTGGAGGAGTCAAGCTGAAAATGAATTTTAATACCTCATTGCTTAAACAAGGAGGTTTGAGAATATTTCACCATCGGCCATGCAGGCCGTTGAGAAACACGAATACAAAGTGCCTTTAAAAACTCTAGAAGAATATTAAATAACCAGATTTTATATTTTAGAACAGCACAATATGTATCTCTAATTTTACTTTGGTCCTGTTCACTAAAAAGATTATCAGAGACCATTATAAGATTATGTCCAATATGAAAGTCTGGGAGCAACCGCTCATTAATGGAAGATACAACAGTTTGAAGAATACCAAGTAGCATAATTAGAAAGGAAAAGTACTGCACAGATAAGCCAATAAAATAACAGAGTATGCTCATGATTAATTGTGTTAACTGCTAAGAGATTCACAGTGTTGAGCATTTCAAAATTTAGACCAGTTTGAATTAAGATAAGATACATTTTATAAAGCGCTCGAATGTGGCAGCGTCTTGATGCTGAAAGTGTGAAGAGGGACTGTAGCATTGACAACGGGGGGAGGGGGTGGACAACCTAAAAAGCGGCCTGTTGGATTGCAGTCTCATAGCGATAGGCATGTGACAGACTCCTACCTCACCATCTTGCTCTGATAATTTTGGAGATATGAATGAGACCCACATTTGTGGATCTAAGATTTCTGGTGGGATGTACCATGAGAACAGTTTCTGGATATCAACCGAACCACCTCCATATAGTGCCTTGTGCACCAAAGAGAGGGCCTTAAATTCAGCTTGTTGCTGGATAGGGAGCCAATGTGGTGGTCTTATGCCAGCCGAGGTGGGATGGCCTTTAGGAATGTTTAATAACAATCAAGCAGCAGCATTTTGTAACGAAAGTAGTTCTGCCCTCTGTGCCTTGTCAAATGCTCATAAAGAGTGCATTGCAGTAGTCTATTTTTGAAAGAATATGAGCTACCAACACAGACTTCCTGAGTTCCTGAAGAATAAATGGGAAAATCTACTGTAAGGGCTTCAGTAAAATGAAGCAGGAGGTTAGACGATTGATCTGAGCTGCGAAATTAAGCTGATCAAAGATCACTCCTAGGTTATTGGCCTTAGCTGTTGGACGAGGACATACACCAGCCTCAACAGGCCACCAAATTTGATTCCACAGGGATTGGCCCTTGCCAAACTCCACTACGTCCGAATTCAAACCTAAATGTATGCAATATATATTATTCTAAAGAATATATTCCAGGGTGTGGCTATGCTACATTGACTCATTTTGTGAATAGCTTTCTGGGCTCTTATAGCATGCAGAAAAGCTTCATTTTGGATGACAGTCAACTTGTTAGTCTAATTGAGGCGATAAAAACTTCTAGATCCTAATGAGCTTCCACCAATTACCTTTGAGCAAGATTTGAATTTCTGGGAGACAAGTATCTATCCTTTGTTTGAATATGGTATTCAAATAGGCATAATTCTAATGAGGTTTGATTCTGCACCATTCTACAAGAAAGGTCCTCCGAAACACACCAGCAACTATAGGGTGAAAGCGCTCCTAGATGTTAAGGCCAAACATAAGCTGCAGTTGGCCGAACTGACTAGTTGGGAGACAAAGTAAACACCATGATCAATATTATTGGACTATCAATGTTAATTAACAAGAAAGTGCAAAGCTGGGCAGCTACTTTATGTTGAATTTATGACCGTTAAGACTGCCTCCGATTGCAGCAACAAAGCGGTGTAATAGAGATAGTAGAGTAATGGGCCATTGATTTACATGGGGCTGTAGACTATTTGCTAACCATACTATAAAACATGGAATTGGATTCAAATAAGTGGAACTACAAAATTATAATAAAGAATTTATACAAACAAGGTATTGAAGCTGGGGGGTGTTTTGGCCCCAAATTGAAATTAGCACTATGCAAATTATTTAGGGAATCTATCAGGTCCATAATGTATTTCTATACGAATGTGCTCAAAGCACAATGTCTTCCTTCACTAACACAGAACTGCATTCCCTCTTTAGAATTCTGTTCCGCCTTTCAAATTAGAGTGTACAAGAGCAGATAAAGCTGGACTTACACATTATTCAACCGAATTTAGCTTCGGTGTCAGCTATGTCTGAGTGGTATCACACCAAAAAAGCTGATCACCAGCATGGCTAAATATTAGTGGGTTAAAGGAGAGTGGTGTGGAGTGTCGTAAGGTGGAGTAAAGTGGAATGGTGTAGAGTTGAGTGAAGTGGCATGGAGGGAGTAGAGTGTCGTAGAGTGGAAGAGTGTAGAGTTGAGGGTTGCAAACTGTCAAGAGTGTTGTGAAATGGTGTAGGGTGGAGTGGCTTAGAGTGTGTTGCGTAGAGTGGAGTAGAGTGTTGCAGAGCAGAGTGGCGTAGAACGAGTAGATTGTCGTGGAGTGACAGAGTGAAGCATAATGTTGTAGAATTGTGTGACGTGGAGCTGTGTGGCACTAAGTGTCAGAGTAGAGTGGCATAGAGGGGAGTGGCATAGAGAGGAGTAACGTGTTTTAGAATAAATAGGAATGTCGTGGCAGAGTGGAGTAGTGTTATAGGGTAGCGTGGGGTAGAGTTTACAGTATCAGAGTAGAGTGGGCTAGAGTGAAGTGGCGTTAAGTACAGTGGTGCAGAGTAGATACGCGTAGAGTGCAGTGGCGCACAGTGCATTGGTTCGGAGTAAAGTGGTGTAGAGTGCACTAGCGTAGAGTGGTGCAGAATAGATTAGAGTGGTGTGGAGTGTAGTGGCGTACAGTGCAGCAGAGTGGCATAGAGCTGAGTGGTGCAGAGAAGAATGCAGTGGCAGGGAGTGAGGTAGCATAGAGTAGTGCAGAGTAGAATGGCGCAAAGTACAGTGGTGTAGAGTGGCATTGAGTGCAGTGAAAAAGCGCCATGGCGCACAGTGGCGTAGCATGCAGTGGTGCAGAATACAGTGGCATTGAGTAGAGTGGCAGAGAGTGCAGTCTTGCAAAATAGAGTGTTGTAAAGTGCAGTAGCATAGAGTAGCAGAGTGGCGTAGAGTGGTGCAGAGTAGAATAAATTGGCGTGGAGGATGGCGGCTGGCACGGCTCGCGGCGTGGGCTGCAAAGTATTAAAAAAAATTAAATAACACATTGCCGTCAGGTCCTGCATCTCTGCTCCTCCTCTCCTGTGTCCAACTCCAGGAACAGGAAGCCATGCTACCCCCTCTAAGCCAATCACAACGCTGCAATGCAGCATTGTGATTGGTCTGAAGGGGCTGGAGTGGTGGGCATGTTCTCCATGCAGGCGGTAATGCAGCCTGCATGGGGAACAGGGAAGTGCGTCTGACTGTTTTGGGCGGCACGAGAGAGTCGACCAAAAAATCATTGCACACTTAGGAGTGGGCAATTAACTCCTCCCCTGCTCTGCAGCCCAGCCCCCACACACAAAGCTGCTGCAGCAGGAGGACCAAATGAAACGATAATACCATTACGTTATCATTTAATTTGTTCCTTTTTTTGCCGCTGAAGAGTAGTGGGGTGAAGCTCCTCCGCCCTAACAGAGGAGTAGAAACTGGCGTAGAGTGCAGTGTTGCAGAGTACAGTATAGTGGCGTTGAGTGAAGTGTTGCAGAGTATTTGGTGTAGATTGCTCTAGTTTTGATTTGTTGTGTTGAGTGCAGTGACACAGAGTGTAGTAGAGTGCAGTGGCAAGGAGTGCAGTGGCATAAAGTATATTGTTTCAGAGTAGAGTGAAGTGGAGTGGTGCAGGGTAGAGTGCAGTGGCATAGAGTAGAGCGGCAGAGTGCACTGGCATAGACTAGAAGGTTTTAGAGTAGAGAGTGAAGTGGCATAGGGTAGAATGGCACATGGTAGAAAGGAGTGGTGCAGAGTAGAGTAGGATAGAATAATGGCGTAGAGTGCAGTATTGCAGAATAGAGTGGCCTAGAATGGAGTGGTGTAGAGTGCAGTGGTGCAAAGTAGAGTAGGGTAGAATGCACTGGCATAGAGAAGACTTGTGTAGAGTAGACAGGCGTAGAGGGAAGGGGCGTAGAGGGAAGGGGCGTAGAGGGAAGGGGCATAGAGGAAAGGGGCATAGAGGAAAGGGGCATAGAGGAAAGGGGCATAGAGGAAAGGGGCATAGAGGAAAGGGGCATAGAGGAAAGGGGCATAGAGGAAAGGGGCATAGAGGAAAGGGGCATAGAGGAAAGGGGCATAGAGGAAAGGGGCATAGAGGAAAGGGGCATAGAGGAAAGGGGCATAGAGGAAAGGGGCATAGAGGAAAGGGGCCTAGAGGAAAGGGGCCTAGAGGAAAGGGGCCTAGAGGAAAGGGGCCTAGAGGAAAGGGGCCTAGAGGAAAGGGGCCTAGAGGAAAGGGGGGGCCTAGAGGAAAGGGGGGGCCTAGAGGAAAGGGGGGGCCTAGAGGAAAGGGGGGGCCTAGAGGAAAGGGGGGGCCTAGAGGAAAGGGGGGGCCTAGAGGAAAGGGGCCTAGAGGAAAGGGGCCTAGAAGAAAGGGGCCTAGAGGAAAGGGGCCTAGAGGAAAGGGGCCTAGAGGGAAGGGGCCTAGAGGGAAGGGGCCTAGAGGGAAGGGGCCTAGAGGGAAGGGGCCTAGAGGGAAGGGGCCTAGAGGGAAGGGGCCTAGAGGGAAGGGGCCTAGAGGGAAGGGGCGTAGAGGGAAGGGGCGTAGAGGGAAGGGGCGTAGAGGGAAGGGGCGTAGAGGGAAGGGGCGTAGAGGGAAGGGGCGTAGAGGGAAGGGGCGTAGAGGGAAGGGGCGTAGAGGGAAGGGGCGTAGAGGGAAGGGGCGTAGAGGGAAGGGGCGTAGAGGGAAGGGGCGTAGAGGGAAGGGGCGTAGAGGGAAGGGGCGTAGAGGGAAGGGGCGTAGAGGGAAGGGGCGTAGAGGGAAGGGGCGTAGAGGGAAGGGGCGTAGAGGGAAGGGGCGTAGAGGGAAGGGGCGTAGAGGGAAGGGGCGTAGAGGGAAGGGGCGTAGAGGGAAGGGGCGTAGAGGGAAGGGGCGTAGAGGGAAGGGGCGTAGAGGGAAGTTTGGATCTCGGTTAGTATTGAGGAGTTGAATGTCGCTGGCAGACTTGATCCTGAAATAGATTTGGGTGTCGTCCGTGTAAAGGTGGTAATAGTATGGGAACTGTGATGCACCACTGTGTGGGGGGCATAGTAAACAAAATGGTTTACTTTTTCAATCTTTCACCTGCCGGTAACTGCATATAAAATAACACACAGCTTAAATGAAAATTAAATACAAGTTAGTTAATGCACTGCACCAGAAAGCCACAGAATTGGATCCTGGTAGGTGCAGTGTAGAATAAGGACTTGTGTATGTTTAGTGCTACAAGGTACCAGGCTGTGACAGTAAACACTCCCAGGGCAAACAGGATTACTTTAGAAGCCATCCCAGAGTCATTGCATGATCATCCCACTACCTTAGAAGTCAATTACACGTCATCAGACAACATGAAGCTCTTGAAGTCATCAGCAAGCTGCAGAAGCATAGCCTGATGATTTGAGGATGATTTGAAAATGAGTATCTGATGACTTTAGAAGGTGTGATGATTAAAGGATGACTTGAAAAGGAGTACCTGATGACTCTAGTAGGCGTCATTATTCCTGGTGATGACTTGTAAATGACTCTCCGATAACGTTACAAGATGACATTGTTCCTGATGACTTTGGGGTGATTTGAAAATAAGCATCTGAATACTTCAAAGGTACTATTGTGTTTTCAATAAGATGTTTTTGCGTCTGGTGATTTTAACAGGAATTGTTTGTCTATTGAACCCCGTCGCTGCGGCGGCTATTCCGCCGCAGCGCTAAGGGGGTGGGGTGGGGCGGCCGCGAGCCGGTTCCGTGCTTGTGACGGAATTCGTGCCGCGGCGGCAGGGCCGTGACGGAACCGTTCCGTCACCAGCACAGCCCATCCGTGACTCGTGACGGAACGGTTCCGTCACGAGCATGGAAGAGGTTAAAGAGCACGTCCACCACTTTGGTTTCTGCTTTCTAGAAAAATGCAAACTGTTGGATGATTGCACAATGAATTGCAGATAAACATCTGACCTCCTGCAGCTGGGAGCCCCAAAACCCAAACACACCCTGAACCCCCAATATTAACCCCGGCACCCCAAAACCCAAACACACCCTGAACCCCCAAATTAACCCGGGCACCCCAAAACCCAAACACACCCTAAACCCTAAAATTAACCCTGGCACCCCAAAACCCAAACATACCCTAAACCCTAAAATTAACCCTGACACCCCAAAACCCAAACACACCCTGAACCTTAACCCGTAACCAGCAAGACCACTCCATTCCCAACCTTCACACCTGTTTGATCGAAATGGATGAGTATTTCCCACCTCAAGTTAAACAACGAAAAAACCGATATAATGTTTTTAGGCAACAAATCTCTATACAGCTCCATTTCCGTATGGCCGTCAGCCATGGGCCCTCCCCCTGTGTCCAAACCAGAAATTAAGAGCCTGGGCATCTGGTTAGATGAAGAGCTCAACTTCTCAGCCCAAGCGCGGAACACTGCTGGAACCTGTCATGGCCTGCTAAGATCAGCAAGGAAATATACTACCCTTGCTTCCGGCACAATCCCGCAAACTCCTCATCCACGGCCTTGTACTATCCCGACTGGACTATGGCAACGCCCTATACCCTAGCAAAACTTCAAACGGCTCAAAATGCGGCAGCCCGCATTCTTACAGGAACCCATCGTCGATGCTCAGCCAAACCGTCCTTGAAGGCCTACATTGGCTCCCCATTCAAGAGAGAATCCAATTTAAGGCACTCTGCACGACCCATAAGATTCTGCACGGCAAGGCCCCTCCCATACTCCAAAACCTTATCTCACCCCATACCACCTTAAGAACGCTCCGCTCTTCCAACTGCAATTTAGCCTCAGTACCCAGGATCAGAAAAGCCCACTCAGGCGGCTGACTGTTTTCATTTAACGCAGCTAAACTATGGAACTCGCTCCCCTCAACCCTTAGAGCCCAACCTAACCTTCTCTCATTCCGCAGAGCACTTAAAACATGGCTTTTCCCATAAAACATTTCTCACTAGGTTCTTGTCTATCAGCGCTGGGACGCCCATGGGCAGCCATGCGCTCTAGAAATCTGTAAAATAAATAAATAAAATAACCCCCAAATTAACCCTTGCACCCCAAACACACCCTAAACTTAACCCTGGCACCCCAAAACCCAAACACACCCTGAACCCCAATATTAACCATTGCACCCCAAAACCCAAACACACCCTAAACTTAACCCTGGCACCCCAAAGCCCAAACACACCCTGAGCCCCCAAATTAACCCTTGCACCCCAAACCCACACACACCCTAAACCCTAAAATTAACCCTGGCACCCCAAAACCCAAACACACCCTGAACCCCCAAATTAACCCTTGCACACCAAACCCAAACACACCCTAAACCCTAACATTAACCCTTGTACCCTAAAACCCAAACACACCCTAAACCCCAACACTAACCCTGGCACCCCAAAACCCAAACACAACCTGACCCTCCAAATTAACCCTTGCACCCCAAAACCCAAACACACCCTGAACCCCCAAATTAACCCTTGCACACCAAACACAAACACACCCTGAACCCTAATATTAACCCGTGTACCCTAAAACCCAAACACACCCTAAACCCTTAAATTAACCCTCGAACCCCAAACCCAAACATGCTCTAAACCCTTAAATTACACCTGGCCCCCCAAAACACAACTCACCCTCAACCCTAAAATGACCATGTACGCCCTAAAATTCCAAAAGCCCTACAAGCCCCCAAACTTTTTATGAATGCGGAATGCCGGGAGGCGCTGCTGTGATATGATACTTTCTGTACCCCCAGGCTGCACTTCCTTCATAGAGTATTTCCATAAACACATAGTTTAGTGGAATCCGATTGTTAGACTCTTTAAACAACTGCGGACAGACCTGCTCATGGCCCGAGGAATAGAGTCTTGCAAAGGAAAACAAGCTTTGTCGTCATGGTGACCGCCGAATTCACTCCATCACAATACTAAAATACATTTTAAAAAAGCACAGCTGCCTCGGCCCAATGCCAAAATCACCTACTGTAAACCATCAGTCTACCGACTGGCTGGAACTCGAACCGCAGGTCCTCAATGGAGAGTAGCTCTCGCACATTTTCATATACCGGAAGCCGGTGGATTCCTCTAGCAAAAGCCTACGCACATCCGGAGCGCCGGAAGTGACGTCATTGTTCTGCGGCAAGAACGAAGACTAGCGTGAGTGCAATGGCCATTAAATGGACAGGTGGATTGGCATCTGTCTCTTTATTTTTCCAACTCCACTTCCTTCATCGATTCCAGCGTATACTCAGGTAAGTGCTGCAGCTGTTAAAAAAGAGCAGCATCGATCCTCCGCTCTCGGTCCCAGCTGCTCAATTTCCGTCCCAGACCAGCTTCCTCTTTTTTCGGAAAGCACGAGTTTTCATTAAGGGGGCAAATTCAGACCCAGCTCCCTGCATGTGTGTGCTTCGTACGTGTTATAATTAATACCTGCGTTGCAGTGTGTGTGTATTATGTGTGTTTGATGTTTGTCTGTATCAGCCAGTCTGCTTGTTTAATATGCACCTTTTGTGTTTGAGCATGTGTATTTTTGTGTATGTGTGACGTAGTGCGTGCATTTGTAAGTTGTGGAAAATTGCTAAAAGCCTAAAAAATGTGTTTTGCAGCAAGTTCTTCGCCGTAAGGAAAAATAAATTACTGCCCGTGTATTGTAGGTCCCATGTTGGTTCCAAGTGCACCTGCGTGTATTCAAGATTCTCGACCAAATGGAACAGTTTTCGATCTACTGAAAAGTTGTCAATCAAAGAAGGCTAAACGCAGTTATTTATGTGAATATTGTATATTGTTGAGCATTACTTGTGTCCTTGCAACTTGTAGTGAGGCTATCATTCTGGTTTCGTTCCATGTGCATGCAATGTTTTTAACTCGTTTGTATATATTATTGAGACAGGGCCAATTACGTATTCCTTGTTGGCGCTAATTTACCTTGACCGCTAAGATCTCCGTAAAAATGAAGCAGGTCTTGTTACATCTGCCACTATCGATCCCAGCCATGTATTATCCAGTTACAACCTGACCTACTGCTAAAGTGCAGAGGGATCGAGCCCTGAGATAAATCACATTTCTCTCTCTTTCTTTCTCTCTCTCTCTTTCTTTCTCTCTCTCTCCCTTTCTCCCTCCCTTTCTCTCTCTCTCCTTGCGCGCTCTCTCGCTTCTAGCATTAAGGTGAAAGGACGCACAAGTTGCAGTAGCGTGTGCCTTCCCCATTGATTGAGATCTTATAAGAGGTTTCCCCATGCCCTCTTCTCGTTTGAACTACGGGTACTGCATGTGTCAACAAGGTATGGGATCCCTTTATGTTAAATTGCATCGCTTACCAAACTTCCAAACACCTCTGGCAAAACACTTATAAGGTCCCAGAGGGGAGACCTATTGGCTATGCCAATGCTTTTGCTTTATGTATTTGCCATTGTAATGCCTTTTGTTTCATTTATAAAGCCATTACATATTGCACAATTAACGTACAATACTACTAGCAAAGCTAATATCTTTAGCTTAATAAAAGGTGAAACCTATTGCATTTTTAACGCTTGTCCTTTCATGTTGGGGGTGCCGGTGGGCAGAGGGTAGCAGGCATCTGGCTCTCTATGCATCTTTGGGGATAGGTAACTTGATTTCCCGTCACAAACCCCAGTGTGAAAGTTCACTTATTGAACTTCTATTTCTCTCATAATGCCTCTACTTTGCTATTACTATTTGTCCTGAGCAGCAAGACCTAAGCATACACTCTGGTTCTCCGAAAATAAAGTTGATTATTAGGTAATTTCTTCAATGGCCTTCAGTGCATGCCCAAACACTTCTTTGTAGTCCAAAATCTAGGCATATTAGATAGAAATTGCACCAGGTCAGTGTACTTTTTAGGGTGCTTTTCTCCAATTAAATCTGTTAATCAGTTTGATATGCTTTGTATTTTACCTCTGAAACCTAAACCACACACAAACTAATTCCTGATTTTTATATCTAGCAGGACATAATCATGGCTTCATTCAACGTCCTGTTTTTCACTTGCGATCATTCTGTGTGTGTTCGAAAAGATGGCGACTTCCTGCTTTTGGACAATCCCGGAGAAGTTCTTTGTAAATGGCTGGTCGAAAATGTAGATGAAGCTGGTCGGCCAATCACCGAAGAGAGAGATTTTAAAGCTACGATTCTGTTCCAATCATCTGGTAAGCACAATAAGTAAACCTTTATAATAAGTTTGCAACTGCAGGATAACGGTACAAATTACCAACCTGTTTCAGTAAAAACCTACATTTGTGATTAATTAATCCAATAATGGACAGTAAAAATGAACATGCATGTCCCCACATAGGCCTTGGATTGCTCTCCAGAGACAAATGTAACACTTACGAAAAGGACTGAAACGTTTAGCTTGTGGCACTACTATAAGGCAGCCATTTTGGATAAGCTATTTTTATTTAGCCAACTTTTTTTCAGGAGGTTCAAGTTCAGGCTTACAATGTGTACTGTCTATTAAGGAAAACTTACTTACTTGGTTATGGATAGATTATACATTTGTCCTTTATTATCAATGCCTCTTTATTTATATATTATGGCTTGAGCGTGAAGATATATTGCAAGTGGTCAATGTGTTCTTTTCTGTTTTGAAGTTTATATGTAAATATATTTTTTTTCTCTTCATTTTTTTTAGTGAAGAAACTGTCTAATGAACCAGGATATTTTTCAAGAGATAATTGCAGGCTTTTCTGGCACAACAGAGGGTCTAAAACAGGTGTTACTTCAAAGGGCACTGGAGAAAAAGCAGATGTTAATGGACTGTGGCAATCGGGGAAGCGCTGGTAGACTTAAGAGGGTGTTACGCGAACTACAAGAGGAAGAAATTGCAGAGAAGATGCAAGGACAAAAAAGACAAGCAGAGTGGACTGGATTATATAAGAGTTGGTAACAAAGCTCATGCTGAAAGCACAACTTCTCAGCCTGGTGATGCAAGTTCGCGGATGAATTTGCAGAAACTTGAAAGCCTGGCCCTTTTAGCAGGGGTGGCTAGTGTCCTTCATCAAAAATCCACAACTCATCAGACCGTGAAAATGAACTTGTCTTGGAGTCCCCGCTTAAATCCAAATATCAAGGACAAAAATATGCCCCCCTTTCACCACGTCGTCATCCTAGAGCACAGCTTTCCAAACTGTGTGGCGCGACACGTTACTGTGTCGCGCACCATGCGTAGGTGTGTCGCGGGATGTGATGTGATGACGTCAGGGGCGGCCGGCCGATATAGGCGAATGAGACTCCAGCCTCGCTCAGCATAAACTCACCCGTGTCTAAAAAAGGATGTGTCTGTGTGTAATTCAACTGGTGCGCGTGTAAAGAGCTCTGAGACCTTCCAGCGGAGTTTGTGCTGCAGAAACTTGCACACACTCCGGCATTGATCGAGGACTTCCTGCCAGCTGGTGTCTGGCTTCTTTGAAGTTTTGCCGCCCGATGCCCAGGCTACCGGCGGGGAGTGGGAGGTAGGAGGTGGGATCGAAACTCCTCCACCCCCTCCTTTGGGAAAGGCTCGCTGCTCCGAGGCCTGGCATGAGCGTTTGGCACTCCTGTTCTTCTTGGTTCCAGGCCCTGCGTGGGGGTTTTTCGGAGCCAGGGGTCTTAGGACGGGTGCAGTCTAGTTAGGCTGGGGACTGTTTTGTTCTAGGGCTGGGCTTCAGGAGTCCGGGGGATCGGGTTGCTATACTGGTGTCTTTCCTACTTCCCCGGGGTTGGTGAGGGCAGAGGCCCGAGTTATATAAAGGGGGCTGCTGGGGGTGGGGGAGGTCAGGGAGAGTAATGTAAGGGGACCGACACCAAGGGGGCCAGGTCTAACATGGGTAAATAGCATAAACTCCCCGTGTCTAAAAATGGATGTGTCTGTGTGTAATGCAACTGGTGCACGTGTAAACGCTCTGAGCCTTTATTTATTTATGCGTTTTTATGTAGCGCAGACTTTACCCGAAGGTGTCAGAGCACTTCACAATAGGAACAGAACTGATACATGAGAACATTACAAGAGAGAAAATTACAAAAGCAAACGTTACCAGGCAGACATGTGGCATGGGGGAAAGGAGGGGGTGCAGGACATGTGCCCTCTAGTCTTCGGCAGAGACAGGAGGTGGCCCTGGAGAGAGGTCCGCCTGAGTGAGAGCTGTAGTGCACCAGGAATGGAAAGGCACACATTCTAAGAGCAGCTTCTGGGAAGAGGCCCTGCACTGAAGCGTGAGCTCTGGGGGCAGAGGTGTCATAGGAGAGGGAAGGGGGTGAAACACAGGAGGAGAAATACAACAAGAGGAAGAGAGCCGGGTTATTAAAGTGAGAGAAAACCACGAGAGAAAGCATAAGAATGGGGAGAAGTGGTGGTGGCTCTCACTGCAGTGAGGGCAGTGCCCACTGCGAGGAAAAGCAAACCCAGCTGAAGCCAGGATACTAGATCAAAAGTGTGGCCATGAAGAGCAAAGTTTTACATGACAGAATTCCTCCAAGAACATGCAACATTCTGGGATTCTAGACCACAGAGATTTTCTAGGGGCGAAACTACTGGTGATCTGGAACTTTTGGTTTTAATTCCAGCTCTGGTGTGTGTGGGGGTGTGGGGTTCTGTGTGTGTGGGGTTGTGTGTGTGTGTGGTGGGGGGGGGGGGGGGGGGGGTTGTGTGCAGGGTTGTGGGTGGTTCGGGCTAGCTCGCTGCGCGCGCTCGCGTTACCGTGTCCCTGAAATTTTTTTCACAAAAAGGTGTGTCGCCAACATGAAAAGTTTGGAAAGCTGTGTCCTAGAGTAATCAACACTCATTCTGAAAATACAATGGGGCCATTCTGATGTAATCAATAGCCATCCTGAAGCTGTCATGGGATCATTCCAGAGTAATCCACTTCCATCCTGGATTGGTTATAGGATCATCCTGGAATAATTGACAGCCCTCCTTAAATTAGCTAGAACCCATCCTGGAATAATTCTCCCTCATCCGGAAGTTGTCAATTAGTATTCGTGGAGTTGTAAAAGGTAATCACTCCCTGCCAGTAGAAGTCATCAGAACACCATCCTACTGTAGTTTTTAGGTTCGTCATCACATTTACATTTTTTGCCCTACAGGCATACTTCAGGATGGCTTGGGATGACTTCCCCAGATAATTGCAGGAATAGCCTGACTGTAATCATCAGATGAGTCCAGCATGACTCCAGGATGATGTTCCTTTTTGACATGGGACTATGACTATGCGTAATAACTGGTAGCAATCGTATGATCGTCAAACAAACTTCAGAGCTCCTCCAGTCTAGATTTATAATTTGCATTCTGGGACGTTTCGTTCAGATTTTACCATGAGATAAGATAAACAAGACTGCAAAACTCCAAATGCCAAGCAAAACATTGGTCAAGAATACGCTAGTCGCGTGTGGGCAATCAAACCCGGACGTGCTCAGAAACTAGGGATGTTTTTGCCTACAGGAAGACATGTTTACAGAGAGCTCTCCAGCTGTTCCCCGCGTGGTGCAGTAGCAAGTACTCATTTGCTGCACATCGGACACTGGGCTTGCCTCGTCAACACAGATTGCGCCTCTAGCACACAATTTTACCTGCAGCACGTTCCGCCGTTCGCCAGCTAAGTAGCCTGCTACGTCTTCACTGGATAACTTCGCCTAACTCAGAACACACTCATGTGCTCTCTGGATCAGTGTGGACACAGTGAACATGCGTGCATTGGAGCCACCCGGACTTGCTGCACTCTGCGTCATAAGCGTGCGTCTCGAGTGAGGGCGTCAAATACTGACGTCATTGGTAGGTTGCCAATCATCGAGCGGCAAGCCCAATTGGATGGAAGTCCCAGAGTCACACTGTTGAACGTCCCCCACTTCCTCTAAATGATCAGCCCAGGTCCCGTACTTCCGAGATTTGAAGCCCCTGAATGTACGTCACGCTACCCCGGATTCTGCGGAGCATATTTGAGTCGTGATTCAAATTAGATATAAACAGCTCACTCAGAAGACAATAGCAAGGTAGAGCGGTCAGGATCACAAAAGTCTTTTGAGTGCTGCCTGTGGGCAAGGGACATTTTACCTACTCAGGTTAAAGCGTTGTTTCCCTACTGTTTTGGGCTCCCTCGTGCCTCAATGTTTTACCTATTTTTAGTTCACGGAATTTGGGTTGTGCCTACTAGAGGTTTAGTTAAGTTTAGGTTTAAGGATCAGTGCAGCCGATGCGGCAAGCTTTTATTTTTTCCCTACTTTCCAGAATCCTGTTAAAGCCGTATTTATAGTACTTGGGCATCTCTGCCAAAGCTATTTCAGAAATGCTGCATTCGTCTTGAAGTAGAGCTAAAGAAGCTTGTATTTACTGTGTTAGTAAATCGAGTCTAAGCAAAGCCAGCAAGTGGTCTGCGCGTTTATCACCAATATATATTTAAGGAATGAAAAAGAGAGAGTACAAGACTCGCATGACGATTGTAACCATGAAAATAAT
The DNA here is from genome assembly GCF_964263255.1 of Lissotriton vulgaris. Taxonomy (NCBI): domain Eukaryota; kingdom Metazoa; phylum Chordata; class Amphibia; order Caudata; family Salamandridae; genus Lissotriton; species Lissotriton vulgaris. The sequence goes on along the minus strand of NC_141689.1, from coordinate 888,292,613 downwards.
GTAGAATATTCACATTCAAACGTGATAATCTGTTTTTAAGTGGTCTAAAAGCATGGGCGTTTAGGGGGATGTCGGGTGAGACTCGTCAAAATATATTGGAAACTCCACTATTTAAGTATGGCTGTTATTTTTGCTAAGTTATAAAGTGGGAATGTCCCTTCAAATGGTGCTATCTCACGCTGCGTGATGTCACTTCTTTGTCTTGTAACCATGGCTGACGTGAGGGTGGCAACAAAGAATGGCTAGTGGTTAGTAATGCTATCAGCTTTGCCCTCCCTCGTCTGTGCCTACCCAAAAATTTATAGGATTACCACTAGCCCTGTCCCAGAATATAGACACATTCTAGAGTATGAGAATAATGTGTTAATTTGGTGTAAGTAAATAATTCTGTCCATGGTTGTACAAGTAGAAACACGGAGCGTGATCAGTAGCTTGGTGTCATCTCCTGGTTACTCATCTGTACTGCAGATTACAGAAACCAATTTATTTTTGTAACAAGAAAGGAAATCCAGACGGAATTGGCTAAGTGAACCAGACATGAGGCTGAAGTTAGCTTCTATTTCGGCCAGCATCGTATTCACAGGCTGTAGTTAGCTTTTTATTCTGCCAGCATTTTATTTGCAGACAAAGCATTTTCTATAAAATACAACCTTTAATAATTCAGCTAGCTCCATTTTATTGGACTCTGCATTACCATACAATGTATATGATGTTTTTCAAATACAACACATACCATTATTACGTCTATTAGGATTTAGTCTAACACAAGCGATCTTTCCACCACAACATGGGAAAAATTTGCCACCCTCAAAGTTCATATTCCTCTTAAGAAATGGAGCACCCCTTTACAATACCTGATTGTAAGCTGTCCGAGCTGATCATAATTCACGGCACCATATGGGTTTCCCATCTCTCAATAAGTAATCCTATTTTTCCTCTAGGAAATTAGCATGGTGTTGTGTTGCCCATTTAAGCTATGTGAGGAATTGTTTTGCCTTGACATTCTTTTCTGTCACATGATTCTCTTCTAGCCTCTGTGCTGACAGTTGCTGGGAAGAAGTCCTGTGTAGGTTGTACCCTACCCTGCTCCTGTGCTTTCCTACCAATAAACTCATCATTTTGTACTAAATATTGAGTGGACTCAATACTACAATTTTAGCGACGAGGTCCAGGAAGCACTAGGAAACCCACAAACCCTAATGATTTCAACTTTAAGAATTTTTCGTATTTTTCCTATTTACAAGGAAGAAGCGTTTTTCTGAAAAATTAATTCTACTCTTTTTTCCTTGATCTTTTAAAGACTCCTCGATGTTTTAGAGACTCCTCACTTCAAGAAACCTTTTTATTCTGTTTCTACTTTGACTGCCTCTACTTTCTTTAACTGCTTTGTTTGACTGCCTCCACAGTACCCATGTGAGTAAAGATCCTTGTTATATTGACCCCGAACTTCCGTTGTATGCGCAATCATTTTAGAGATATTTAACAATCTCCATTGCTTTGGCGCAGGGTCTATAACTTATCTTAAAAACTTGTGGGTAATCTGTGCATCTTTTAAAAGGGCAGTATAGCAGTTAGGGAAGCTGTTACCTCATCTTGGATCGAGTGCTTTCATTCTTCCTCGCTCTCCCATTCTTCGACTTGCAGCAACGTTCGCTCTGATGCTCATCATACCATTACGTCTTGCGCACGTCGCGTGATGACGTAGGACGCCGGCGGCCATTTTTCTGGTTCCCATAACAACGTTTCCAGCTTTTCATCCGTGCTTCGTGCTCATTCAGCATCTTTCAGCAGCGTTTCATCATTTTAAGGCAGTTTTCAACAGCGTTTCTTTTAATCTACTAATTATTATTTTTATTTTAACACGAATTTTCGTATTTCTAGTTTTCCACCAAGTTTCAACAAGTAAGATTTTTTTTTTTCATTTCCTTACTCAAAACTTTACCATACAATCACCTCAAGCCTTTTGGCCGTCTGGATCAGAACCTTGCATGAAATGGCTTCAATGGAAGGCATATTTTTTAAACTTTATTGATACCATCGACGAAGAGGGAAAAATGAAACCGAAAAGAAATTATTTTTGCATTTTCTTGGTGCTGGGGGTTTGAAAGTGTACGAGGATATGTCAAAATGTACTGGTGGTGGAGAATCTAATGTTTTTAATGATATATTAATAGATTTTGATAATAATTTTTCTCCCAAGGTATGTATAGGTATTACCAGGTATAAATTTTTTCGCAGGAAACAACAACCTGGAGAAACTATTGATGTTTATGTTTCTGAATTGAAAAAGATAGCAGATGATTGTAAGTTTGATCACCTTCAAGAACAGTTTATAAGGGATCAAGTTGTAATGCATGCATCTGATCCATCAATCCAAGATAGACTTTGGATTAATGGTGATTCTGACCTTAAGGATGTTTTAGCTATAGTTAGGAAAGCGGAACTTTCTGGCCGCAGCGCTAAAGCCATCAAGGTTAATGATAAAGTTTCTTCTGATTCTAGTGTTGTTTCTGAACATACTGTATCTAAAGTTCAAAGTAAGTCTAGTTATAAACAGAAGTTTCAAAACAAACCTAAGTCTAGTGAGGTTAAAAATCCCGATAAGCTCAAGTGCTTCAGGTGTGGTAGTAGTTCACATTTGGCTAATTTTAAATTGTGTCCAGCCATTAAGGAAAAATTTTCCAATTGTGGGTTAATTGGCCATTATTCTAGAGCTTGTCATAGATCCAAGAGTAAGAAAGTGATGGTGATTTGTGATTCTTCTTCTAGTGATGAGGAAGATATTATTAGAAAAGTTTTACATTGTTCTGTTGAAGATGAACGCATTAAAGTTACACATTGCTCTATGGAAGAAGAATGTATTCAGAAACTGCTAAGAAAACTGCAGACAAAATACTGGTAGAGATCCAGGTCCTAGAGGGGCAGATTAGAACCACCATTTCTTCAACCAAAGCATTCTCTAAACAACAAGAGGATGGTAACAAATCAGCCAAGGAGTTCAAGGACTCTAATCGGTTTACAAAACTTGAAAAATTCAAAAAAGATCTGGCTAGATTTGCTATGGACAAAGTGTATCCCTACACCAGTGAGCACTTCGTACCCCCAACAAACACTAGGAATGGACAAAAGGGAGCATCCAAATATGGGAGCTCCAGTTCAGATGGCATCTCAAGTGACTCGGAGGGCTCCACCTCTGGCAATTCACCACACCAGCAAAGGGGCAGAGGTAACAACAGAAGAGGTTGGAGGGGCTATAACCAAGGCTTTGCCTCTCAGCCACATTATCCACCTTGGTGGCAACCCACTCCTTGGGGGCCACCTCCTTACCCTCCAATGGTGAATCCATATGGTCCACCGCAATTCTTTGGGAATTACAGTCAGCAGCCTTTTTTAGGGTCAGGCAGGAGAGGCCGAGGCCGACAAAGAACACCGAGGCAGGGACAAGTTCGATGGAACCTACCCCCACAGACCATGGACCTGAGGAGCGGGGAAAAAGATCCCGCAGGACCAAGCAGGGAGCTCAACTGCTCCAGTTTAGTTGTAAATTTGAGCTCCCATTCCATCACAGATATTCAGGAACAGACACTGAACAAAGGGCTGGGTTTCGTTTCTACCAACATCAACGACCCTTTCCAGGCACAGCTCGAAATTGTCATATTTTTCAGAAAAATCAGACTCCATTATCTTTTTGCAAACAAATCCAATGAAATTGAACAGTGTAATTCCAATGACAATACAGGACTAAAGAAACAGTCAACATTTAACCCAAGCACCATGGGTTTACCATCTAAGGTTCTGACATTTGAAGAGGCAGTTGACCATGATTTACAGGAATTGTTTAAAACTAAACAGAAGGTTTTTTATAATCTCTCACGACAGGAACAAGAATCAATAAAGGCACTTGCTGTAACCCCCCGTATCGTTATTAAACCTGCGGATAAAGGGGGAGCGGTAGTGATCCTAGATGTTGAGACCTATTGTGAGGAGTGCCCACGACAGCTCAGCGACATTAGATCCTATCGCAAACTCTCAGTTGATCCAACTGAAAGGTTGACAAACACAATAGGACATATCGTTGAAGAGGCGCTCAACGAAGGGTGGATTACACCCAAAGAAGGACAATTCCTTTGTACACCCAATCCAATTGTACCCTACTTTTATCAGCTGCCAAAAATTCATAAAATCCAACGCCCTCCGGTGGGGCGCCCTATAATATCTGGGATAGGCTCACTTTTGGAACCACTTTCGACTTTTGTCGATGTATTTTTACAACCAATGGTGCGAGAAATGCCAACCTTTCACATGGACACAAAAGATGTATTGAGGTTATTACCCAATATTGATTTCAATCCACAAACTGATATCTTAGTGTCATTTGACGTTGAAAGCCTCTATACGTCAATACCCCAGGCAGAGACATTGGAAGTTATAGAAACACTACTCTCAGCCAGAGAATTGAATTCTATAACACCAGTCAGTGTCATCATGACTTTAGCCACCTTGGCGATGACGGAGAACTTCTTTTGTTTCGAGGACAGTCTCTACTTGCAGATTAGCGGGACTAGTATGGGCAGCGTTTTTGCCCCTAGTCTCGCTAATCTGTACGTGCATCACTTCGAGCAGGAGCACGTGTTCGCAGACACCAATCTCCACCTTAGTTGTCTGCGAACTTGGAAACGTTACATTGACGATATTTTCGTTGTGTGGCGTGGAAGTGAGACACAGTTAAAGGAGTTCCACACTTGGCTCAATCTGAGGAATCAATTCTTGAAATTTACCATGGAGTATGACACCCAGAAATTGGCCTTTTTAGATTTGCTTATCCTGAGCACACCTACCGGCCTTGCCTCGGAACTTTACCGAAAACCGATGGCGCGCAATTCTTTGCTCAATTACAACAGCTGCCACCCGAAGGCCCTGCGGGACAATTTACCCTATGGGCAATTTTTGCACATACAAAGGAACTGCTCTAACCGAACGTCCTTTGAGACACATGCCGAGCAGCTATCTCTGGATCTGTCACACAAGGAATACCCCAAAAGACTGATTCAGACATCTAAAAAACGAGTGGCTAATAACAACCGAGCCGGCCTTCTTGAAATCCTACCACCTAAGCCAACAAGCATTTGCAATGCAATAGGTCTCGCAGCATTAAAGTTTGAGTTATTGGCATTGTATATGACAATGTGTTGCATTACATTTTGAACAAAGTCTGTATTGGTGTATAAAGATGATTTGCAAGATGATAGCGATGGAGTGGGGATGGATGGGTGGATTGATGGATGGATGGATGGATGGATGGATGGATGGATGGAGTGGAGGGGATGGATGGATGGAGTGGGGGGATGGATGGGTGGAGGGGATGGATGGATGGATGGATGGAGAGGATAGGTCTCGTATTTACACTAGTTTATGCTATTGGCATTATAAATGACAATGCTTTTTATTTATGTTTTGGTTTTAAAACATAAAAGGCATTGTCATTTACAATGCCAATGGCTTAAACTTGCGTAAACGCGAGATCTATTGCATTGCAAATGCTTCTTTAATATGAGTGATTTAAAAGTCTGTGGAGGGCGTTGCCTCAGTTTAATGCATGACTCACTTAAACTTCTGTGGAAGGGATGCCTGTCAAGAGTCTGGGGAGGAGCTAGAGCTGAAATTATTGTTAAATGGAAAGAATGCTGTAAAAGGACGGAAATCCTGATATTGATAATTTCAAGAAAAAGAATGAAGTGAAAATGGCATGAATAAAGATTTTTAACGTTAACTTTTGGAGCCCAAATAAGAGATGCTTCTTTCTGGTTGTGCATGGGACTTTTCATCCAACAGTTGCTCGACAGAGTGGACTTTATACTTTGATAGAGAGGTCTGTTTACAAAGGCATTTATGAGGCCAGGAAGTAGTAATGCACGAATGCTCTTTCACATGCTATTGCACTTTTGTGAAACGGTCCCAAACGTCCAATTCCATATTAGTGAAAGTGCACACACAGAGTGCAGAGCTTTTTATGTGCATCATTATTATTTTTTTTAATCTTTTGGAGACAGTTCACAATGGCATGTAAAAGTAAGTACCTGCTTCATATATTCCAATATGCCTTTCTGAATATGTCCCTCGGTGTTCTGCCATCGGACAGTGGCTGACTTTGCCCCTTCTCCACAGGGGCGCCGCGTAACACAGGCCCCCGCAGTGCGGAGGGCCCTGGGGGCCTCGCGCTTCAGGGGGGCCCTCACTCAGCAAAGGTAGCAACCAAGCCTCTTCAGTGCGCGCATGCCATGGCCTCTTCATTAATGAAATGGTTGGTGCGCATGTGCACGCCCGGGCCCTGGCGTAACAGATGCCATTTCTAACTCAGGACTGGGCCCCTCCTCGCGCCGCCCAGATCAGACCGGGAATGAATCTCTTGAGGGGCCCCACGCCCCCCACATGCAGTGAGTGTGGCTTAGGGGAGCGGGAGGGAGGCTGCCTAGGTTAAGGCAGACCCAGCCAGGAGCAGCAGGAGCCGTGGCACGTGATCCGAAGGACGCAGTGGGAGGAAGGTGTTAAGGTAAGTTTAGTTGAAATTTTATTTACATTACTCTGTCGCTCCCTCCACACTCGCGCCGAGCTCCCCCCCCCTTTACCCCCTCTTGCCGGCCGCGACGGGACTCCTGGAACGGAAGGACTCCGAGGCCCAGAGAACCGAAGGAGAGAAAAAGAGAGACCCCATTTATTTCTTATTATTATAGACCCAAATGGACGTGAGAACCGAAATATGTAGCAAGATAAACGAAAGATGCAGGGGGGAGAACCAAAGGTTGCAAGGAGAGCAAGAGAACGGAAGAGTCGATGCGCTGAGAGAGGCGAAGAGTGAACCGTAGGGTACAGGAGGGCCACAGAACCATAGTGTGCAAGAAGGCACCCAGGGCCGGCGGGAGCAGAGATAGACAGACAGCCATAACAGGTCCCAGGACCAATGGGTGCAGGAGAAGAGAGCTGAAAGGTTCAGAGGCCCAAAGAAGCGCATGGTGCTGGGAGAGAGAGAGAGAACCGAAAGCCGCAAGGGCCCAGAGATCCAAAGAGTGCAGGGTCCAAGAGAACTGAAGGGCCCAGTGGTGAGGAAAACCGAAGGGTGAAGGGGCCAGAGAACCCAAGGGTGCAAGAAGCAGAGAACCGAAGGGTGGAGGGGCCAGAGAATCGAAGGGTGGAGGTGTTTAGAAAACTTGAAAGAGAGCAAATGGAACCAAAAGTTGTAGGGGTGGGGGGGGCGGCGAAAGCTGCATAGGCCCACTGTACTGAAGGGAGTGGGGCCACAGAGAAAGAGAGGGACTGAAGATCCGAAGGCTCAAGTAAGAGAACTGCAAGATGCAGAGGAACCAGAGGGAGGGGGTGAGAGAACCCAAGGCCAAGGGTGGAGGAGGGGCCTAGCGTACCAGAGGATGCAAGGAAAGAGAGAGAGTGAGACGAATGGGTCGTGGGCACAGAGAAACAGAGAGTACAGGAGGGAGACAGAACTGGAGGCCCCAGGGAGAGAGGCCCAAAGGGTCCCAAGAAGGAAGGCGCAGGGGCTAGGAGAACTGAAGGGCCCAGAGACCCAGAGCATCGCATGGTGCAGGAAGAGGTACAAGGACGCTGAGAATAGAAGGTTAAGAGGTCAGGCGAATCCAAGGGTGTAGAGGGGCACAGAGAACTGAAGCATAAAGGGCGAAGAGAAGCGAATAGCGCAGAGAAAAGCACAGGGAGGAAACAGTACGAAAGAGGGCAGAAGGGTAAGGACAATGGAACAAAGGGTGTGCGGAACAAGAGTTCTGAATAATGAAAGGGCACAGAGACTGGTGGTTTGTTTCCAGTTCAAACATGTTTGACTGCCGTCCACTTTTCCTAGTCATGACCGACTCGCATGGATTCAGTTATCAGCCAGGGGGTAATGCCGAAAACACTCACGCACTTCTGGCGTAAACAGATGCAGATTGTTCAGCATAGACTAGTGAACTCCGAGCACGCACAAGTGCGCTCCTAACAGCTGCTTGCACACAGGGATCTGAAATGAACCAATTTTTCTGACACTATACTGAGCGGAATGTGTGGAACACAAAATGATGAAAGGCTGAGATAAATCACCTCCATGATATCTTCAGACCCTGAGAATAATTCCAGATTCGAGCTCAGCTAACCGGTTTTACTGCAGAACTGAGGCGAGCTGCAACTCCTAACACTTATACACTTTTGCAACTTAAGTAATGTTCTCGCTGCCGTGCTTTGAATGTGCTGTGTAGAGGTTGAGTGCTGTTGTATGGGAACACTGAAACTCTACAGCGCAGCCTTGCACTCTACAGCGCAGCACTCCTCTCTACAGTGCAGTGCTCCACTCTATAGCGCTCCACTCCACAGCGCAGCGCTCCTCTACAGCGCAGCGCTCCACTCTACAGCACAGCGCTCCACTCTAAAGCGCAGCGCTCCACTCTACAGCGCAGCGCTCCACTCTACAGCGCAACACTAGACAACGCAGCATTCTGCTGTACAGCGCAGCGCTCCACTCTACAGTGCAGCATTCACTCTACAGTACAGCATTCACTCTACAGCGCAGCGCTCCACTCTACAGCGCTCCACTCTACAGCGCAGCGCTCCACTCTACAGCGCAGCGCTCCACTCTACAGCGCTCCACTCTACAGCGCTCCACTCTACAGCGCAGCGCTCCACTCTGCAGCGCTCCACTCTGCAGCGCTCCACTCTGCAGCGCAGCGCTCCACTCTACAGCGCAGGGCTCCACTCTACAGCGCAGGGCTCCACTCTACAGCGCAGGGCTCCACTCTACAGTGCAGCGCTGCACTCTACAGCGCAGCGCTCCACTCTACAGCGCAGCACGCCACTCTACAGCGCAGCACGCCACTCTACAGCGCAGCACGCCACTCTACAGCGCAGCACGCCACTCTACAGCGCAACACTCCACTCTACAGCGCAACACTCCACTCTACAGCGCAGCACAACACTCCACTTTACAGCGCAGACCTTCCCAATTTAGCACACCACTGTACAGCGTAGCATTCCACTCTACAAAGCAGCACTCACTCTACAGCGCAGCGGTCCAGTCTGCGGCGCAGCGCGCCACTCTACAGCGCAGCGCGCCACTCCAGCGCAACACTCCCCTCTACAGCGCAACACTCCACTCTACAGCGCAGCGCTCCACTCTACAGCGCAACACTACACAACGCAGCATTCTGCTCTACAGCGCAGCGCTCCACTCTACAGCGCAGCATTCACTCTACAGCGCAGCATCCACTCTACAGTGCCGGATTCACTCTACAGCGCAGCGCTCCACTCTACAGCGCAGCGCTCTACTCTACAGCGCAGTGCTCCACTCTACAATGCACTACTCCACAAAGCACACTAGTCCACTCTACAACACACCACCCCACTATACGGCACTGCACTCTACAACGCAGCACTCCACTGTACAGCACAAACACTTCCTAACATGCTCATTGTATTGAAAACACACACATTATTATTGTAGTTAAACACAAACACTTTTTTACGGACTAATTATCGAAAACACCCACTTTTCAACACACTTGTATTAAAACACGCACATTATATTAAAAAAACCCATTAAAAAAAATTGTATGCAGAAGCTGTTTGCACACAGTTGGCAAGGGGAAACTGAAACTGACATGTTCTTCACAAACCAGCCTTTAAAACTGCAACAAAGTAACAAAATGTAGAACTGCTCTTGTAAAACTGAAACTGACATGCTCTTCACAGTTGACGCGCGCGACCTAATCCAAGTCGAAGATCTGCGCGTTCACATCTCTTGTCTCTTGTCTGTTCCCCTTGAGTCCTTGAAAACTGAAATGATCACAATAAGTCTCGCAGCGACGGATCGCTTTCGCGATCCGGTTCGCAGGTGCGAGACCTAAAAACTGAACGCATGACCTGCGTAACCACATTCGGAACTTTCTCAAATCAAATCACTAAGATTGTGAAGAGGCATTGGGGTATACTAAACACCGGCAAAGACACTTTGCCTCTTCCCCTCTTTGCTTATAAGAGAGCACAAAATTTGAAGGATAAATTGGTCCATACGAGACCCAAAAACGAGGGACCAAGAGCAGTTGGAACCTTATGGAACATGCCGGCAGTTACAGGGCATCACCCGTGTGGACAATGTGCAGCATGTCCCCAAACAACAAGAACAACAACTATCGATATCGGGACAGAGCGAGTTTGGGAACAACGCAGATTCACAAACTGCAACAGTACAAACTTGATATACTTAATCAAATGTCCCTGTAATAAGATGTATGTGGGCATGACCACTCGTAAGATTAAAATACGAATATCAGAACACAAAAGCTCCATACGATGCAGTAGACAGGCTACCAAGCTCACAAATCACTTTATACTGGCAAAACATCTTCCCACAGATATAAGGTGGACAGTCTTGGAGCAACCTACAATACCGGCACACATTGGTGACATCAGTACATTTCTATTTAAACGTGAGCAGAGATGGGTCTATAAGTTACAAACTCACAAAACATGATTGAACGAAGACATCCTATGGATGACATTATGAATCACATCTCTGTGGTTTGCTCTCAGTTGCAGGATATTGTAGCAATCTTTTCTACTTAAAAATTAGAGTGGACAAGATTAAACTGAAGGTTTGTGCAATACATGTGAATATTTGATCCACATACACCATCTGGTCAATTCGATCGCCAATTATATGGGGTTCACATTATAGAAATGCCTAAATGGTTAACATATTATAAACATCATGCACCCCTTTGACATCAATGTGGTGCATTATTCACTGTACATATATATGAAAGATATAGTGCACAAATAATAACGTCACAAACACCACCCAATATTCAGACACCATCGAGACTTTATTTATCCTAGACGCTCCACGCCAGATTAGACATCAGCATATTGATACACCCCGTTTTTTGACAGTCAATGCAACAGCATGCAAAAACTAGGATTCTGAGCAAATTTTGATGTTGTGATTTGTCATAAGGCGACGTGGTCACAATAAGGTACGTACCCTGCGCTAATTTGTTTAATTAATTCCGGGTACCTAACACACACAAGTCCTGAGTGAGAGATGTATTTATATCTGCAAATACGCAAATATAAAAACATTCTATGGGGCTGTCATATTTCGGAGTAAAACGAGTTCTGCCTCGCTCATTGTGAACTACAACGCAGATGAACTACAATTCCCATCATAGCCGGTAACCACCACGTTGCCTTGCGTGATGCCGGTCCCTTTCCAACACCACGTGACGCGTTCTTCCAATCGCGTCCTTAATGCTCGGCAACAAGGAAGGACAAAGACGTTGCCTATCGTGACGTTGTTCCTTACGTAACACCACGTGACACGTGCATCCAATCGCGTCCTTGATGCTCGGCAACCAGGAAGGATAAAGACCCGCTTCCTGTCCGTCGCGGTACCTCCCTCCACGACAGCCAAGACGGATGTCCGGAGTACCGACGGACAGGTAAGCAGGGTAGGGGGTGTGTGGTCGTTTCAAAATATATCGACTAAAGGAGACACATTAGGCAATGAAGCTCGTACTATCCTTTCTGCAGCGGTGGGGTGTTTTAGACACGCTGGATGATCGTTTCTCGATCACCTCATAGACTTAAACTTGCAAGATATGCATGTAATTTCTTGCAAGCTTGAACAGCAATATGCAGCCTTGTGTGACAAGATTAAAGCTAAGCGCTGAAGACAATTTCCTGTCTTTTCATTCTATAGACATCATTTACAAGCGGGTACAAATGAATGGGTGACTATCCTATTAGCTACCACCGATTAACATACCCAGACACTATGTAATATAAGTTCTATACAGTAATGCTATGGACTATCTGTCTTAATTATCGTGCTACCAATATAGATGCTATGATCACAGTTTATGCATCTTTCCTCCTTTATTTCCTTCCTCCTTCTCTCCCTCAGAGCGGTGCTTCGTTTTTACCTGAGCTGTAGCCAGTTTAGGTGGAGCGTATATTCCCCACAAATTGGGTGAGTAAAAAATAAATGTATCTTTTCAATAGGTCCCATATAAAAGGGCAACTACATCTTATGGTCTATTTATTGAGACCCCCTGACCAATATAATGATTGGCTTTAAATAAATAACACATTCACTATGTGTCCGGTAAACTGTTGACAATAATTATGTGTTTTTCTTGTTTTCCATTTGTTTGTTCGTCCCTCGGGATTGTCTGAGCAGGCGAATTTCAGGTGACATTCATTTCACTTTTATTAAATGTTCACATTACGCAGTAGCATTGACACAAGGTCCTGATGAAGCTGGAGGAGATCTCAAGACTCCATCTACCGCAGAAACATGTTGACCTTTAATACATCTGAGTAGTTATATGTTTAATACTACCTTGCACTGTTTTTACTGTTGGGTGTGGATAGGATATCATTAAAATAATTTTTTCCACTTCTACAACCCAATCTTAAAATCACTCACTGTTCTAACACTGTTACTTTAACACATTCTTGCACTGCTATATATTTTACCCTCCTTATGCCATACACACTAAACCATCACATTTGAGTATTTTCCACTTGATTAGGATACAGTTCACCTAATCTCTAGTGGTTGTACATCACTTCCTTCGGGTGAAGGATCCCAAATGATGTAGGGCGGCACAGGATGGGTATCTGATGGGAATCATTTGATGGTCACCACGTATTATTTAAGTATGGACCTGGTGACTGTTCCCTAATCAACACATTTTTCAGACAGTTTACAGTTTTTTCCTTTTTGACCTACTGGTATCTTTTGTTATAATTACGGTATAGGGGATGATACCACTGTATGGTCATTAAATATTCCCCATTGACCCTCTTCATTGTTAATCGTTCTTCTAATCCAAACATCAACAACACCTCTGTTAAAGATTTCAATTGTACTAAGAATACTGTTATTGGAAAGAAACGTGTTTGTTCCAAACCTATATGGTTACAAGATTTTGTTTGTAAATTATTTGTGTTTTTTTTTTCTTTTCGTTAATAAGGAAGAAGCTGTGTCGTGTTGCCCCTTTAAGCTATGTGTAGAATTGTTTTGCCTTGACATTCTTTTCTGTCACAGGATTCTCTTCTAGCCTCTGTGCTGACAGTTGCTGGGAAGAAGTCCTGTGTAGGTTGTACCCTACCCTGCTCCTGTGCTTTCCTACCAATAAACTCATCATTTTCTACTAAATATTAAGTGGACTCAATACTACACATGGGCTCATGAATATTTAAAACGCACTACAAGTTGCATAAAAACTTAAACTGAGCCAAGCAACGTACCACCTATGCCACCCTGTAGCCAATGCATTCCTGTGGTTTTATAGAGGAATAAGTAACAATCGTTTCTCCTGTCAAGATCAACTTAGCTCATCAGTTTTCACATTGATTCTAATAAAGGGGTTCATCCCTCTATAGTACTTGTATTTAAATGGTGTGATCTGAGCAGAATTTGTCACAACAGGTGGCATCAAACAGTGCACCCTCCCCTCACTTTGCAGTTATGTCTGAATAGGTAATTGCAGTTCCCTTATAGGAAAATCACATTGACTCACAAATATGTATTTTGTTTTACAAACGCCACATTTCCCTGTAAGAGCCATAATAATTTAGCCTGAGACAAGCAATGTTTCCACCAAAACATGGGTCCACAGTGCCACCACTAGCCAATGCATTCATTTGGAGCAGTATGTGAATAAGAAACCATCCTTTCTACCACGAAGATCAAGTTAGCTCACCAATTTTCATATTGATCCTAATTAAGAGAGAGCCCCTCTGAGCTACCTCTATGTAAATTGCCTGAAGCGAGCAAAATTTGTCACAACAGGAGTCACCAAACTGGTTGCCCTTACATCAATGCACTCCTATGGTGTTACATCTGAATAAGTTATTGTAGTTCTCTTATAGGAAAATCACATTGGTTCACAAATATGTACGATGTTTTTCAAACACACCTCACCCCTTTACAAGATCCATAAGGATTTAACCTGAGCCAAGCAATGTTTCCACCTGTGTCCACTGTACCACCCTCACACCAATGCATTCCTATTGAGTTATAGACGAATAAGTAACCATCCTTTCTCCCAACAAGATCAACTTGGCTCACCAATTTTCATCTTGATCCTAAAAAAGAGAACACCACTGGACACTACTTATATGTAAATCGCCTGAGTCTAGCAAAATGTGTCACAATAGGTAGCTCCAAACTGGTTGCCCTTGCCTCAGTGCATTCCAATAGAGTTACATCCAAATAAGTAAGAACATAAGTTACTTACCTGTAAACTGTGGTTCTCCAGTATTGATGTCTTTCATAGATTCACATGCTTGAATATTCCCCGTCGTCGAAGTGGGAGTCCCTCGGTACATAGAAAAGCAGTAATATATGCATATATACATGAAAATTACCATCATTACATATATACATACATATAATGCAGTAAAATATCTAAAGTTTAAAAGTACCATAGAACAGAATAGGCCCATAGAAAGCCTAAGGGAGAACTCACTTTAGTAACATATCAGTGTCATTATGTATTGGTCCACATTCTAGCCAATCAGGCTGTAGCTCCCTCTAGAACCTTCTCCTCAGAACCCCAAGTCCTCAGATTTTCGTAGCACAAAGTAACCAAAAGTGCCTGAGGAGAAGGGAGCCTCTGAGGGGAGGAAGGGAGGGTCGCATGTGAATCTATGGAAGACACCCCTAATACTGGAGAAGAACATAAGTTACTTACCTGTAAACTGTGGTTCTCCAGTATTGGTGTCCACAGTTTACAGGTAAGTAACTTATGTTCTTCTCCAGTATTAGGGGTGTCTTCCATAGATTCACATGCTTGAATAAGAGTAGAAAGCAGTAAATCATCATATAAGTCATAAAGGTAACATAAAACTCCAAGCATACAAGAACATATCATTTAATATGTAATATATCAAAATTTAAGAGAAAATACCTTTGTGACTGGAGGCGGGTAGCAACAGAGGCTCCCCTTTATTGGAAAAGATTCCGCAGCACCGCTTGTCCCACTGCCGCATCTGCGGCGTGGGTTGATTGCAGACAATAGTGCTTCGTAAAAGTATGGCTGCTCGACCACGTAGCAGCTCTGCAAATGTGCCGTAGAGGTACCCCCGCAAAGAGGGCAGTAGAAGTTGACACAGCTCTAGTTGAATGAGCTCGTACTGGAGCAGGAAGGGGCTTGCCAGCCCGTTGATGACAAAAAGTAATGGTAGAAGAAATCCACCTAGTAATAGTCTGTTTGGAAACAGGTTGTCCTTTGCAGATCGGGCCATAGGCCACGAATAGTTGGTCTGATTTCCTGAATGGTGTAGTACGCTGAATGTAAAACTTGAGACCGCGCTTCACATCCAATGAATGCAATGAACGTTCAGCAGGAGTTTGTGGATCAGGAAAGAAAGTCTTTAGAATGACAGGTTCATTGAGATGGAAATCACTTGGAACTTTCGGGATAAATCTTGGATTAGTACGTAGCGTAACAGCCTCATTGGAGAAAAGGAGGCTGAATTGTGAATGCCTGGATGTCACTAACACGCCTAGATGATGTCAAGGCTAGCAGCAGAGCAACTTTCCACGTGAGGAATTTTAAGCCTGCTGAGTGGATGGGTCCGAAAGGAGGTAGGAGGAGCTGAGACAAAACCAGATTTAGGCGCCAAGCAGGTGGAGGGCGACAATTGGGTGGAAACATCCAGAAGAGACCTTTGAAAAACTGTTGGATGACTCTAGAGGAATACAGTGATGTGGAACCATCATGACGGAAGCGGGAAAGTGCTGCCAGAAAATCCTTAAGAGTGGAGTGAGAAAGTCCTGACTTTGCAAGGGATAGGAAAAAGGCAGGATCTGTTCCGGTTTGGCGTTCATTGGATCCAAGGCTTTGGTGTGGCACCAGACACAGAAACGCTTCCACTTCAGCTGATAGATTTTAATGGTGGATGGAGAGCAAGCATGCGCCAACACTTCTCTGCAATCTGTGACGATGGTTAGACGTGCAAATTCATTGTGTTCAGGTTCCAGGCATGGAGCTGGAGGTATGCCGGATCTGGGTGGCAAATCTGCCCTTGCTTCATCGTGAGGAGGTGAGGCAGAGGATGAAGCGATATTGGCTCGTTCTGGGAAAACAAAAGAAGGTCCGAGAACCATGGGCGTCGCGGCCACTTGGGTGCGATCAGGATGACATGACAGGGTTGAAGCCTCATACTATGCAACAGGCGCGGAATCAGAGGAAGCGGAGGGAAAGCGTAGATAAATTCGTTCGACCAGTTGATCGAAAATGCATTCCCGCTCGACTCTGTGGGGATGACGACTTGGAAAGCGTTGGCATTTCCTGTTGGCGGCAGTCTCAAAGAGATCCATCTGCGGCTAGCCCCACTGATGGAAAATGAACTCGAGAGTTGGTTGGTTGAGTTCCCACTCGTGATTGACCGAGAGAGATCTGCTGAGTGAGTCCGCCAGAACATTGGAAACACCCGGCACATGGATGGCTGTAAGATTAACTTGATGATGAATCGCCCAGTCCCATATCTCCTGTGCTTGTCGGGAAAGCAGAAGGGACCTCGTGCCGCCCTGCTTGTTTAGGTAGTGCATGCTGGTGGTGTTGTCCGTTCTCACGAGCAGAGATTGGCCCTGCACTATCCTCTGGAAAGATTTCAGGGCAAGGAAGATCGCAAGAAGCTCTAGGCGGTTTATATGCCAAGTGCGCTGGAGTGCAGTCCACTTCCCTTGTTCATGAAATGTCTATGTTTTTTAGGGTCTAGAATATCTTCGTCACCTAACCAAAGAAAAGAAAGTCATTATACAGATAATCCAGATTGAGAACATCAAATAGCATTAATATACTCCGTGTTTTTTAAGTAAGTGAC
Source organism: Lissotriton vulgaris (assembly GCF_964263255.1). Classification (NCBI taxonomy): domain Eukaryota; kingdom Metazoa; phylum Chordata; class Amphibia; order Caudata; family Salamandridae; genus Lissotriton; species Lissotriton vulgaris. The sequence continues at coordinate 888,275,720 of NC_141689.1, read as the reverse complement.
CTTATCTATGATATGAATGTATTGTATACCATTGTTTAAGTCCCGCGTTGATAGCACGCTGCGAATTGCCACCATTTAGAATATTTCGTATTTTCCATCACTAATATCAATCATTTGATTCCTCGCATTTGCCATCCTATGTAAGAACCCTGCTTCCTCACCACCAAAACTTGGGAATAATCTATTTAGTATAAAGGTATCCACTCCTTCTCCCTTTTTTGGCCATTATCTCATATAAGAATATATGAGTTAAAAGGATTCACTCCATTTTTCTATTTTTCTTGATGATCATTAAGGCAAGGAAAAGAAATCCATCAAAGTATTATTGTAATATTAATAAGCTTGGTCACAATAGAATGGAAAGTCTGAGACTATTAGCCTAACATTGGTTTGTTTTAATTTTCTCTGTGTAACATAATATAAATTGATGCATTATTGTACATAATATTTCTTGTTTTATGGAATTTTCCCATTTCAGATACTATCGTGGCTGCTCCAGAAGAAGGCGCTGGTTCGCCGAAACGCGCGTAGAGATTATTTTAGCCACACCTTTCTCTCTTAAAAATTGTGTTCATTTTATATAACCTTCATTTGTTGGATTATTTGTCCTTCTCTCTTAAAGTGTTGCTGTGTATTGTTGATTTATTATGTCGCATACAATTTGTGAATATGTATTATTATTTTAATGTGTTTTTTAAAAAGAATTTATGAATAAAATTGAACTACCCCTTTTTTACAAACAACCTATGTTTTAGCTCAGTTCATTTCGACCACTTATTACGTTCTGTTGCCTAGATTGATACATATCAAATTATTTGCTTTTCCCTGGTCTAGGAACTTCATTTCCATGTACTCAGGGGGTCCTTGATAAATATTTACACACTTCCCTTTTACCGACATTCCTTCGAGGTGCGCTCCCCAACCCTCCAGGGACGCATCGGTTGTGAGCATCAGAGTCGGAGTTGCATCTTGAAAAGACCGACCCATGGATATGTTCGGAGGGCGAGACCATCACTCCAGTGCCACCTGAATGCGGGGCGTGAGAAGGATCCTGTTGTTGAACGACCCTGAAATCTGCTTCCACTGCTTGTCTAGTTCCTCTTGTACGACCCTCATATGTAGCCTGCAGTAGGGGACTAACTGTATGCACGAGGAAGCCATGCCCAGGAATGATTTCAACATCCCAACTGAAATGTACAGCTTTGACTGCAGGAATCGTACCATCTTGAGCATGCGGTCCTGTCTTTCCTGGGAGACAACCTTTGCCAGCCTAGAATCTAGTGAGGCTCCTAGAAAATCTCGCCGCTGAGACGGGCGAAAGTGTGACTTCTGGCAATTGATGGAAAGGCCCAAGTTTTGAAAAAGAGAGATGCAAACCTCAGTGTGCTGATTTGCCAGCTGGAGGTTTGGGGCCTTTATAAGACAGTCGTCCAGGTATGGATAAAATTGAATGCTTTGTAGGAGCAGAAAAGCAGCTACTGGGGCCATGATCTTGGTAAAGACCCTTGGTGCTGAGCGTAGGCCAAACGGCAGGACTCTGAATTGAAAGTGTAGGTGTCCGACTGTAAAACGGAGATATTTTCTGTGCCTGGGGTGAATCGGCACGTGAAAGTATGCGTCCTGGAGGTCGCTCGTGAAGAAGAACTCTCCGGGATTGAGATAATTTAAAATTTGAAGCAAGGTCAACACTTGAAATGTTTTTGACGTGATAAATTTGTTCAGGGCTCGTAAGTCCAAAATGGGGCACCACTCTCCCGACTTCTTGACTAAAAAGAAGCGGGAGTAAAACCCCTTGCCTTGCTGGCCTTGCGGTACCACCTTGATAGCACCGTTTCTGATCATTAATTTGACTTGAGCCAATAGTTCTTCGAAATGGGGAGGGGGCGGACCAGTAGGAGGGCGATTGGGAGGAAATTTTGTAAATTCCAGGGTATGTCCTTTTGAAATCACATCTAGGACCCATTGATCGGAGGTGATGTTGGACCAATTCAAGATGTAGTTGGAGTTCGTCCTCCAATTTTTACAGTCGGTGGAAGTTTGACGCTGGGACTGTCACTGCTTCTTTGCATTTGAACCACCTGTGTATGTGGTTTTCCTCTGGTATGGTCTGGAGGAGGTCTGTCGATTTTGGGACTGGTAAGTATTCCTTTGACGGTTTTCATTGTAAGAGCGATATTGGTTTGATCCACGAAAAGTGGAAGAATTGCCGCCTCTACCACGTGTTCCTCGAAATGGCTGTTTTCTATATTGGAGGGTTGCCAAAGCCTTGGCCGTATCTGTATCCTTTTTTATTGATTCGAGGACATTGTCGACATATTTGCCGAAGAGCGAATCACAGTCATATGGTAGATCGAGTACTCTAGCCTGAACCTCCGGGCGAAATGCTTTCGATTTTAACCAGCCTTGATGCCTCAAAACAGCAGCCCCAGCCAATTGCCTGAACCCCGTAGAGGAGATATCAAGGGCGCAGTTAATGATCTCTGAAGAGATCTTTTCTCCCTCCTGAATGATGGCTAATGCTTCCGCACGGATGGCATCCGGTAATTGTGGAATTGATGCTGCAATTTTTGACCACATTTGGCGGTCATACCTCCCAAGAATAACCAAGGAATTAGCCGCCCTTACAGTCGTGGCTGCCATGGTGGTAAGCTTTTTCCCTATGGAGTCCAGCTTGCGGCCGTCCTGATCAGTGGGAGATGTGAGAGGTGTGGCAGGATTGCGGGACCTTTTTCGAGCTGCCTGAGTAATGACGGAATCCGCCTTAGGCTGTGACACTAGGCATGCCGGAGAATCTGCTGGCGCTTTATACTTTTTATCAAGCCTTGGTAAGACAGCTGGGATCGAATTTGGTTGCTCCATCAATTTGAGACCTTCCTCCCAGATATGGTCGATTATCGGAATAGTGTGAGCTTGCCTTTGAGGTAAGTCTTTGAAATCGTAAAGAAAACAATCAGTCTGTTGGACTTCTAAAGTTAGGTGAAACCTCTTAGCAGCGCAGACCATTAAGTTATGAAAACTGCCAATGTCCACAGTAGGCGAAGCTAATGGCGACGGTGGGGCTGATGGTGTTTGAGCCCTGTAATCGTCCCACTCTTGAAGGCCGTTATCATCATCATCATCATTATGATCTGTGTTGTGAGTGTCTTGATCCTCATTATCCGTATCCTGCTGGGTACGCACTGGTGACCTGGGTGGAACTGGTGCAGGAATTTGAGGCTGTGGAGTAGGTTGCGGCACTGGAGAAACAGGCCTAGACGGTGGGAATCTGCGATTATAATCATCCAGCATGTGCTGCAGATTCATTACCAAAGACAGTGGTATCTGTGTCGTCTGTTCCGCTATAGGTGCCTCTGAATTGTCTACAGGAAATAGAGCTGCCCCATCTTCGACGTTCTCTTCCTCCTCTTCATCATAATCTTGGCACTTGATGTGTAGCTCGGATGGGCTAGATGCTTGTATAAAGACATTCTCCACCTCTGGACCATCATTGGAGTCCTCCTCCGCAGACTGAAACAATTGGTCAGGAAGAGTAGAACCACTCTTTATAGGACTCAACTGTATAAGAGGCACCCTTTTAAGTGTGGAAGCAGTGACCACTGTGAAGGTGGTAGCCGTGGCTAAAGGATGGTGCAACGTTGACGAGCCCGTCGACGTGGTGGTGGAAGATCCAAAAGCAGGTTGAGGCGTCTGCGCCGTGTCCACGGACGAAGAATCCGTAACTGTAGACGGATGTGATTTAGCCTTCGTCGACGAAGATTTTTTCGCCGTCGTCGATGAGGGTAGAGCCTTGCTCATCGACGAAGATGGTCCAGTCGACGAAGGTTGGGCGGTCGACGGGGTGGCAACAGCCGACGAAGTTGTCGTCGACGATGAGGGTCCCGTCGACGGACGGCGGCCCGCGACGATGCTGTAATCTTGGTCGACGACGAGGAGTGCGTCGATGAATGACGCGTCGACGGTGGCTTCTTCGTCGACGGTGTTGATTTGACAGTCGTCGACGAGATCTTTAAGATAGAGGTAGTGGGTCTCACCTCATGGGTCGTCGTCGACGAGGTGGACGTCGTCGACGGTAGTTCTCGAAGACATTGAACATGTCGTCGTCGACGAGGAGACAGCATCCACGGATTTCGTTGTCGTCGACTGAGTCGTCAACGAGCCCGTCGACGAGCCAGTGCCCGTTTTTGAGGATGATGGCATGGCTTTGGACAGTGACGCCAGAGAGCCAGGTCCCGTAGGCGTAATTGGAGGTAAATCCTGTGGGGAGACATCCTTAGAGATTTCCACAAGTCTACTTTTCTTGAGAAAAGGAGAAGGCATCTCCGTCTCTGACCCACACTTCTGAGAGGTCTTTGACTGGAAAGAAGAGACACTCTCAACCTCCGAGACCAGTGTCAGTTGTCTTCAACTTCTGTAGCCACAGAAGGAGACGGGCCTCTCTGTCCCTTAAAGTTTTAGGTGGAAAAGTACAGCAGTACTTACAGTTCTTCACTTCGTGGTCTGGGTAGAGACAGTAAATACATTTACTGTGTGGATCTTCATGAGAGAGACGCAATTTTCCACATGATGGACATGGTTTGAACAAAGATTTCCTTGAGGAAGACATCTGAGAAGAAAAAAAGCTATGTAAGAAGAAAAAAACTGAGCAGAGCTCAGGGAGACTCCCTTCACACGATGTGCGGTAGAAAATCTGAGGACTTGGGCTTCTGAGGAGAAGGTTCTAGAGGGAGCTACAGCCTGATTGGCTAGAATGTGGACCAATACTAAATGACACTGATATGTTACTAAAGTGAGTTCTCCCTTAGGCTTTCTATGGGCCTATTCTGTTCTATGGTACTTTTAAACTTTAGATATTTTACTGCATTATATGTATGTATATATGTAATTATGGTAATTTTCATGTATATATGCATATATTACTGCTATTCTATGTACCGTGGGACTCCCACTTCGACGACGGGGAATATTCAAGCATGTGAATCTATGAAAGACACCTCTAATACTGGAGAATTGCTGTTCTCTTATAGGGAAAACACATTAACTCACAAATTTGTATTTTATTTTTCAAACACATGTTGGAGGGGAAATCTTTTAATAATGTAAGATAGAACAATTGTACACAATAATATTGTTTTAATCAGTCAATCGGGAAAATCAGGCAGTCTCAAAAAGAAATCAAAGTCTGAAATTCAAAGTTCTGGATTGCACACAGTAGTATATATACACTAAAAAGCCAAAAACATAGGTTACAAATTCCTCATTGACAAGCTGGACAGATAAGATATTGCCAAAATATATAAATATTTCCAAGAATTGTGTAGGTGTCCTTCTTTAGCAGAAGACCCCTCTTGTGGATTAGTTCTCAGAAAGAGGGTGAGATAACATAGAAACACATTTTGGTTTTTCTTCATAGCAAGTGATTATCGCCTTTTTTACGTCAAGGGGACCCAGCCCAGCCTTCCTGACTTTAACATATTTTCAACAAGCTTGCACTAAGGCAGAATCAACCCTTGTTTACACCATGTGCTCAATGCTCTGTGGCCATGCAAAAACAGTTTCTACTGTCAGCCTCTCGTTGTTTAACAGATAGAAATGTGGTGACCTTTTCTGTGATATCTATACTAATTATTGATGTTCTGACAAGTTTGAGTCTGCAAGGAAATATCTATTCATGTGTTTTAGCGCAGATACATTTGACCATGCAACTTTCATGTATGTTTCCTAAAACTAATGTGCACTGTGACCTATGTATTTCTGAAGAACCCACTGGTAATTTTTTCAGCATGCCCATGTATTAGGCCTAGGCCGGTTCACTACTTACATAGGTTTAAAATTATCCCTCTTCTAAAATGTGTGTATTTGGGTTTGGGATATAATATTTGTGTGTATGTGTCCATAAAATGTATTCCTATTATTTCCCTATGTCAGTCCCCTTCTAGTTGATTCTTAAACTATGTTTCCCACCTTCTTCCCTACTAGGGGGAACACCTTATGCTCACTACTCTATCCCTCGACATCCTAGCGCTTTTCTTAACCAAAAAGGCTCCTCCCATTTTTGCTGTCATTCTTTTACAAAATGCTATTATCTCCTGAAAAATAACAAACGTCAAGAGCAATAACTCCACCAAAGGCAGCAAGGCCTTAATAACATCCAGGACAGCACCCACTCAAACTGACCCATGAACCACTCTTTAAGGGCACCCCCTCGTTGACCATTTTCCTTTGTAGGTTATGCAATGTCTAAACGGCCTCAGTCAAAGTCCCATGGTCCCCCTGCACACACTCCCCTTAATGGCTGTCATTATCAACTTTATACTAGTTCTTCTTCAAAATCAAGTGCAGGGGAGCTCACAGAGGGCTTGCAAACTGTATCTGGGCCTAGCCGGACCGTCTCTGCTTCCCCTTGGCTCAACCCTCCTGTGGCCACCCTTACGGCTGCCAGCACGCTACTTATAACCACTTGTGTCATTGAATAGTCTGTGTTCCTGTGAGACTTCTTTCCGATCTGCAGTGCCTTAGTGTTCCTCAGTTTTCTGTCCAGTGCTGATGAAGCAAGGTCGTTGGACCGCCCATGGAATGGTCATGTAACTGGGAGATGTTCACACCTGGTATCATGGGGGAGGGGGTGTATAGAATCATGAGGGAGCATAAGTCATTCCAGTTCGGGGGTAGTTGCATGTGGAGCCGGGCCCCACACATCCAATAGTGATCCATCAGGGTGAAGGTGCCGCCCTGCATATCGGTGTTGTAGGTGGTCTTGTAGTTAGGGTTGCTCCCCACGCTTACTGTCCCATTTCCTCTGAGTCAACAAGATAATTGTGTTAACTTCATTGCTATTCTAGGGTGTGCGGTAATTCCTTTCCATGTACATCTCTATGTTCGCATCCCATATTTCTTGACATTGAACTATTATCTTATTACACCTTAGGTGACAGTTTGTCTTGGTACCATCCCATAATGATATTGCTCTACATGTAAACTTTGCTTTAGTGTGCCATTTGTCTTGGGTAAATACTGATCCCTTAATGCTAAGACCTGGTCTGATCGTACAATCAGGGTGTAGAGGTTTAACGAAATAGTTACCTCATCCAGGCGATGAGTAAGACCTTCCAAAAATGCCTCAGTGTAATGCCCCTTTTTCCCTCTCTATGTGAACCCTCTTTTGCCCAGCCTTGTTCATTCTTGATATCTCATCCATTATCTCTTGTTTTTCTGTCCGGACTTGTAGGACTGTAAGGGTGGTGTAAAATCTAGTTGTGTTAACTCGTGCAGTTACAGGGTTAACATGAGTTGGTTGTAGTAGTGCTTTTATTCTGCATAAAAAGAGGTGCATGAGACAGTGTGTAATATTTGGGGATACCTCTTCAGGGAGATGCAATCTGTCCATTGCAACAGCATGGGGATGAAGATGCATACATAACAACTGGTCGTGGATGTGCCTATACTGTGCAAGTGCTGGTACCACCTATTCTCAAATAAAGCAGTATGGAGAGGGTAATGGTCAATATCATTATCAACAGTTCTGCCCATGCGTGTAATAGTTGATGTAGGATCAAAGGAATAGAAATACACTAGGGCTAAGAATAGCTGTATTAGTACACTAAGAAGGAAAAACAAACAAGAAATATATAACTTGAAATAAGTATTGTCTATTGTTGGAAAGATAGAGGGAGGCTTTACTCCTTTTGCTTCTTCTGTTCTCCCCCTCTTTTTCCTGCTTGGTGTCCGAAGGGACGGATGGTACAGCTGGGACCAGGCAAATTGTGCTCTGGTGAATCTATAAGTTTGTGGCAGTGGACCTTCATTGCAGTAGCTGTGCTGTCTGTGCAGGAAAAGGTCATTGGAACTTAGGGGTCTTTGACTAGCAAAAGTTTCCCAATGTTAATCACAGGTCCCAATAGCAAGTGTGTGAGTGTATTGGCGAGCGTCAGCTACATGTGTAACCTGTTTGGGGAAGAATTTTGCAGCTTTGTTAGATTAGACATGTAGACAGACATTTCAGTTTGTACTACTTCAGGTGCACTCTCAATCTGCAACATATGTCTATTTAGTGGAACAGATATATGGGATTCCTATAGCCCGATGCCCAGGACATATTGTTTGAGGTCAAGGGCAACAAGTTTTCATGTGTATTTTGTCCTTGAGACAAGTAGGCTCAGCCCCCTGCACCACAAACACTTTGGTTGCCAGTTTGCAGTACCCCATTATGGATCAGGGAAGGGAACTGTCTGCAGTTAAGGAAATATTTTTGCCCATATGTTAATGCTGTTCAAACTTGTATTCATGGTTCATTGATTGAAAGCCTTTATTATTAGGGTGAGCGCTCTAAGTAAATGTTGTAAGCTCTGACTGCTCTACTGTCTGTGGTTCCAGTATAAAAATGTGTACACATGTTTTCAAAGTTTAGCAAAATGAGGCTACGTATAATGTTCCCAGAATGCTCTCTGATTTGATGCAAATATTTGCAGAAGCTTGAACGCAAGATGGATGATTCTTTGCTTTCAAAATAAAATGTTCATACAAAAATGAAAGCAGGAAAAAAACATTTTGCTAAACTACTGTAAAATTTCAGTTACCATTTCTTTGCAGCATCACTTAGTAACATGTTGATGCATGCTTGTATTTCCCAAAAATATTCCTAATGGAAAATCAGTGTAACCAGTCTCAATAAGAGTATGGGGAAAAAATAAACAATCATTGGCAAAGCCAGTAGGTTTGAAATTGGTGGTCAGCTTTTTAGTTTGGTCAATGTGTGATTTGTTTTGGCATGGTTTTTGTAAAACCTCATTGGTGTGGAAGCTGCCGGGCCCTCACCATTATAACAAACATTAGCAAAGGCAAAATAGTTTTTTGGTCTCAAAAAGCGCACACTGCCACAGTAATTACTGGTAATGAACAAACCTACTTTCTGTGCCGATATGCTCCTTGTGAAAGAGCAGAATGCTATCACTCACAGTAAAGCCAGTCGATACAGAGAGAGAGAGACACAGACTTTTAATAAACACAAAAGTTAACAGTCCAAATTAGGGGCCCAATTATGAAAGAAAGTCTCAAAAGTGCACCTAGGGTATATGTCCTTGCATCACATGTAGCTGTACGGCTTTCTTGAATGCCCAAGGATTTACAGAAGTAGGACAAGAAATAGTACTCCTAGAAAATATTTGTGAACTGCATTTTAGCATGAGCAAATGTGCATGTGTAGATTTGCTCATGCGAAAATCTGAGTGTTTGCAAGTTCACTTTCATTCCAATCACTTTTTTTCCAACTCTGGAAGAAGGTTTACGTCTGCCATTGTCAGGAGTAAATTTCCAACATTTCTCTAATATTGGAAAATATTCGAGAAGAGTTGTTGAAAACCCTTAAAACATGAAAAAAAGATATTGATCCTCCAGCTGACTGTAAGCTAAGCACATCATTCTCAAAGTCCTATATGTTATCAAGTCCTCTGCCAGCCGCCCACGGGACCTGCTGCAGATAGGTCCACTAGAGAGCCAGAGACAAAATTTCAAAAGGTGGAGGCAGTACCAGGGATGGAATCACAATTCAGCCAGTTTTTTTCAAAAGATCTTTATTCTTCTTTATATAAAAACAACAGCCAACGTGTTTTGTTTCTGTTATTGGAACTTCATCAGGGCAAAATAGATTATTAGATGGACCACGTTCCATTCAGTGAGTCAGGATAATGATAAGCCCGATTGGATAACTACAGTGCAGTCCAGATTTTAAAGAACGTCTATAAAGGATTGCAGCTAAGTTCCGTTTGCTGCAAACAGTCACTCCAGGTTCTTCAACTCAAAACACGTGTACATATATAGACAATGTTCATCCAATATTTTAGAGGTCCAATAGAGACACGGTTATATATAGGCTGCCCGGAATTCGGTTAAACCCGACTATGCACGATAATACCCTACTGCCTGCAAAGCAGCTGACCCGGTTTAAACCGAGTATCGCTGAATTTTTCAAATGTGGTTTACCACTTGGCATTTGCGCATTTTGGCCACTTGAGGGAGCCCAAGCAGTACAAACCCAGCATCCGAGCTCGGCATCGGTAATTCCATGAAACATTTCACCCTCCTCCCGCTGTTTGTGGCCTTCAAACACACTTCAAACTGTGACTCGCCGCCAGTGTCTGTGCCCTGAGGGGGAACTGACTACACACACCACAGGAGGTGCTGAGGTGTGCGTTCCACCCCTGTTGAGACACTTCACAAGGCTTTGTTGTTCTTTCACCCGAGATTCAAAGGAGATTCAATAATAACACCTCGTCCGATTTTATGCCGGGTGGGGGGAGGGGTGGGGGGTCACACATGGCAGGCAGCACCTGCTGGAAACACATGCAAGAGGCGCGTCACTGGTGTTTGCATTGATAATTGCTATTGTTGGTCTTAGTCAAATCTTTATTATTGCTTGCGCTTTTATAAATGACAGAGATTTGAAAACAATTGGGAAGTAAACCTCTTCCTCGTAGCATTTCTTAATTTTAGCCCTGTGTGAGAAGGGGCGGCAGAAGCAGTGTGCAGTACTGCATGTATTTATTTACTGCAGTTAAAGCACCTCATGCTTCCTTCCTGCTGCTTCAAAGCGCTGAATGAGAGCAATGAACTTTAGAGCCGACTCCCCAACTTACACACGGCGGTACGGAGAACAGGCACTGCACATTCAATTAATAGCTACTTTTTCCTGCCACAGATACTTGTGCTTGATTCCAAATTGGCTAGGTGAGTCCAGATTATCAGTTTCCTCCCTGAGGCGACACACCTTGGAGTGAGTTGTCATCAATCATTCAGTTATGGAGCTTGAGAACTTTTCTGGCACTTCATGATCATTTATCTAGCTACAATAATTGAACAAAAAAAATAAGATCAACTTTTACCTTTGTGAAGTTTTCTTTTCACCTAGTGATGCTCAAATGCTGCTTACTTTTGAGTTCTTCCTGTTTGGGGTGAAAGTCCGGTTTAGTGCTGATTTCATCAAGTCTCTTATTAACTGACAGCAAATAAGTCAACAGAATGAAGGATCCTTTTAATATTTATGCCCTAGACAGATTTTCTCCCTATACCTCCATGTGTAGGTTTTATGTACGTATAGCATAAACCATACAATGTGATGTATTTATTAGGCCTCATTGCTGGTTTTTCAATCTCTAGCTGAACGTTAATATATAGGTCTGCCCTTATTTCATAGTTAACTAGTTCCTCGTTTTTTAAAATTCTGCTGTTCTCATATGGTAGTACGGAGAAGTGTGTACTCCTTATTTTAGGATTGTATCTATTTTTATTTTGAAGAAAGTTCCAACATGTCCATTCGCCTACATCCAACGGCTGGCAATGAGAAAAGGAAAGGGGAAAGTGGAGGACAAACCAAAATCAGAAATAACAAACATTCAAAATAGACAGAGTAACCACACCATGCTTGTGTATATGATAACTCTATATATTCCTGTCCCCCCTCCCACCATGCGGGGGTCTTAGGAGTCAGGCTCCGAACCTGCTGTAAGGCGTAGCACCTGCAAGTATATTGGGCAGGGGTGCTCTCTAAAGGTGGTAGACAAGTATTTCAGGCAGTGACACACATTTTTTTCAGAATTAGGCAGTGTGTGATCTACAACCACTGTCAACTTCTCTATACCGGGAAGGTCTCAGAGTTTGGGTTTCCAATCTGCATGTGGGGGTATGATGTCTGTGCCCCATAGTGACGGCAAAACCTGCTTTGCATCACACGGTGCCAGTGTCTTGGCCCTCCCCCTAGCAGAGTGTAGTGGGTACATTAGGGTGTTGGGCAATCCCAACAAAATATAGCTGGGAAAGTGGTGTAGTTTAGAGTGAAACATGTTATCGATATCTGTGAGGACCTCGGACCAGTAGCAGTTCATTTTAGGGCAGTGCCACCATAGATGGGATAGTGTGCCAGAATGGTTGCAATGCCGCCAAAGAGGCAGGTCAAAGCGGCCCAGATACATGTCAGATTTTTGGGATAACCTTTTCTAACTTGAGTTTCATTTTGATTTTAAATCATTTTTATAGTTTGCATCGAACCGGTGAAGTGAGGAAATGGGTATTAGTAGAAGACTTCATATTAAAAAATATAATTTACTTAATTTATAAATATTTAACATCTGGCTGTGATCTGCCCTTTTGGAACTATATTGGACATGTCTCATCTACAGGAATGCCATGTAGTTTACCCACAAAACTGGGAAGCTTTATGCAATGCAGAGATATGATGGCTGTAGATAAAACTTCACCTAACACAGTAGAACGTATCCAAAGAAATGTATTATTTTGGCGGCTGTGTTCATTTACAGTAAATGTAAAAGAAATACATCCAGAACTTCTGGTAAATGAACAGTTCTCATGCTACAACATGCTGTTCAGTCATGGACATCTAACTCTACGTCTCCTTTGGCACCTTTGTTGTGGAATGGTCACAGTTGTAGAAGGCACTAATGCCTGGGGTGGTTATACCGTGTATTTACCTTATTGGGTACTTTACCATCGTATGATCAGAGGTGACATTTGTTATACGTGATCTGACACATAACCCACCAACCTAGATAAATGTTACAAGCGCTCTTAGAAGACTTAATGGTACCATAGTGAGATATACTGTAAAGCAATATTACATAAGCCTAGCTTTGCAAGTGGAAGGAGCTAATGGCACACCTGCATAGGCACAGCACTCATTTATAGACCCTCCTGCTTTCTGCATTGTGTTCTCCAAATACTACTCCACTACCATTTCATGACTCTCTCTTATTCCCAGCTGCTGATACTTTGCCCCCTAGTGGCAGGGTACCTAGCTACTAAACATTCATGCTGTACCATAGCTGCTCAAGCATGTGCACGCAGTCCTGACCCCTCCTACTATAGCATGTGCATGCGCAACAGTGCCCACTTTTTATACAAAATTTTGCCGCATTTTTCCTTGCATTTGGCTTTGTGTCAAACCTTTTGGTGGTTTAATTTCTTCCATGCTGTTAGTTTCAGCTGCATATGCTGGTACGCTCCTTGCTCCAGTCCTACATCCTGCTGTCAATCGCTAGCAGGACTGTGGGTTGTTTGGGGAACAACCATCTGATTCCCCTGTCCTACAATTACTATTCGGCCTCCTGAAAACGGTCTGTTGTGAATACAGCGGAGATGGTGGACTGATGAAGAGGCTGGACGTAAGCTCCACAGTTCATCCCGTCTCTGCGCTGTAGGGTTAAAGAGACTCTTCCTTTAAGCTCAGAAATAGAAGCAGGTGTCACTGTTTGGGAAGAACCAGCCTACCTCAGGACAGTCCACTGAAGTTTAAGTACCTCCTCACTTCTGTGAGTAATGTTTGCCCTGGTGAGTCGGATCCTTCTCTTCCAGTGACGCACACTTGACCAGTTTAACTTGGGCAGTTCACAACCTGATCCAGACTGCTTTATGTTTAAAGTTAAGTCTGCGCTCGGCCTGCTAATTCAGAACATGAGGTGCAAGCCCAAAGATATTAAAACCAAAGAAAGAGTCCAGAGGCCCAACAGCTGAGTTCGAAGGCACTGTGAATACTATGGGGAAAGGACAGACTGCGCCTTCACACTATATGCAGAAGCTTCCGCAGCAATGCCACTGGACATTTGTTTGCAGTCGGTGACCGTTTTGGCTTCTCTTCCTGGCCCGCCACATACACATCCTGGACTGTAAGCAATGAGCCACGAACGCCTCTCGCATGTATGGGATAAAATGTTACTATAAGACACGTTTTCTATCAAGGTTGGCTTCACTAACTTCATAAAAATTAAATAGTCTGGCCTGCTTGCAGGATCACAGAACTGGCTCTAACCAGAGAGAAAAAGCTCTAGATTACGTTTACAAAACAAAAAAAACTACGCCTTTAAAAAAATAAAACTCAATATGGGCAGTGCATTTCTATCTTTTTAAAAGTGTATGACAAAAATGGAAACTAAACAATGATGCCGAATTTGAAAAAGTCTAAAGCCCCAAATGGCAGTTTTACTGTTATAAATAATTTATTCAGCCTTCTCCAAAAGGGAAAAAGTGTGCTATCATTTTTAATTAAATTCTGACACCATTTTGCATTCAGGGTGATAATTGACAAACAGTCTAATGTAAGGGATAAAGTACCCCAAGAATTGACGATGTTGTGGGATGATTGATGGCATGTGACACATATGAGCACTTGTAAATCATGTTGTCCGAAGCTCCCAGTGATATTGTAGGGTAAATTATGAAAAATGATCCGAACTGTGAGAAGTTGCTGGCGGCCACAAACGATTCTCTGTAATTTGTACCTATATACACTGCTTGGTCTGGTCAGATTGTGACATTCTCGCATTCATCTCTTCAGCACACATTATGATCGCCCTCTTATCCACCCTAAATGCCATACCGTGTGGTCCTTACCATGGCTGGGGCATGATGAAGAAAGCAAGCTATAATAAAAGCAAAGCGTTTCATAAACACCGGTAAAACACTATTTCAGTTGTTTTTTATGGCGCAAAAATGAGTAACCACTGAAAAGCACTTTTTTTTTTGAGGTTTTAAAATCACTGGAAAACACTGAAAAAACACCACCAGAATTTACCAAAAATAGAAACTGAAAACAGGAAAGCCTAATTATATACTATATCTAAAAGTAGTTCCGCTAGTACAACTAGATTGAGGCAGAGTTCTATTACCAATGATGAACGAAAATAGTGAGATTGAGTCGGCCTTCAAAACAAACACCGGAACGTGCACTACAACCCATGATACGGGAAACAAGCAACAGGTTTCTCGGATTCGCCGGGAATCCGAGAATCTTGTTGCTTGTTTCCCGTATCGTGGTTTGAGGTGCACGTGTGTTTGTTTTGAAAGCCAACTCGATTTCTACGTTTGGGGTTTATTATAACCTCTTGGTTACTGGAAGATGGGCTTCTTATATGAATGCATTTAAGATGTCCCGGTGTCTGTCAATAAGGTACCCGCTAGACTGAAATAATGGGAAGTTTTTATCCAAAAGTAGCAGGACATACTCTCAAAACATAAAAAATTGTTGGGTGATAGCTCGTGTGTTTGAAACCTGAAAAGAAAATTGACAGTCACAACTAATGCTCAGGCTCCATGTTGAAAATGTATACTGGGAGGCTCGAGTTCTTGTCAAAAAAGGCTTTGTAGAAGTTCTAGGCAAGAAGAAGTTGATTGAAAATGTTCCTCTCTGCATTGCTAGAACCATAAAATACCTGTCATGAAAGTTTGTCTAGAGTACATATGCATAGTATACTTCTGTTGCAGACTCCCATGCAATTAAGATGCAGCAACTGCTTCTGGACTAACACCTTTACTGTCCTATGAGACAACACCAACAAAGGGTAGTCAAATATGTACTCAGACAGTTATTACCTGCAATTTGTATACAAATAGTCTAACTCCCATTATCATAGTGTCGTTCTATGCAGCATCAAAGTAAAAAATGGACCACAGCAACTTTATTTGAATATATTTCATATGTGCGGGTTCACTTCTCCAGGTTGTATGTATATTGATTATACATATGATCTCATTGATGTGACTTATGCTTACTGATGCTGCATTGTTAGGAATTTAGAGAAATTTGTAGATGCTGTCCAACTGACACATGGATGAAATAGTACTTGGAATTTGTCATTTGATGTGTCTGTTGAGTTGATGTGTCTAGTTAATATACATGTAAAACTAATAATTATACTATCTATACACAAAAATCCCATAAAACAAATCACTTTTGAATTCAAGTGCTTTCTGTTGGGTTTTGGAGTAGTAAATGAGTATGCAAAAAATAGTAACTTTTCAAACAATAAGTTTGCTACTCCAGAAGTGTTGTTTATCCATACATACAAATGTGATATTTAAAATGTTTTCCTCATATGTTGCATGTACTTGTAGTTGCTGTTTATCTCTAGTCACTGTAAAAAAATCCATATCCAAAATATTTTAAAAAGTAAAAACAAATAGCTGAATATGATTTTTGCTACCAAAATAATTGTCAGCAGTGTTTATATTGTCTTCATAATTTGCTAGTGTTTGCTCCACTTCTATTGTTTCCATGCTGACTGTCTTTGGTTTACATATGTCTCCATTCATTTTGTGCATGTTCACTTCAAGCTAATCATCTGCCACCTTAGTGTCATGAAACATTCTCTTTACCTGTAAAATGAAGAATTATATGTAAAAGTTTAAATATCAAGTAACAACATTTAATATTTTGGTTCAGTGTCTTTTCACAGCAGATGTGCTTTAGGAACTATCTAAAGCCAGTTTCAACATAGTACATCCTATCATCAGATTTGAGACCAAATGTGAACAGGACTGTATCTCCACTATTGGTATGGGAAATTACCAGATTTGTTGGATGAATTCAAATATTTGAGACCAGTACTATAAAAAAATGGGGTTGTGATTTTTTTTAAATAGAATTTTCTAACAGCTTCAGTATCTGTCTGAATTTCTCATGTCAAATGTATTTACAGATCTTTGCAGTTACACAAACAACCTTACAATATCAAATGTGAGAATGATGGAATTCTTCACTAACTATGAGACTGGACACTTGGTCTGACAGGTAAGGTAGGGACTGCCAAGCATCCTTAACTCTCCAGATAGCTTGTTTGAGCAGTCAATGCCTAGGACAAAAGAGGTGGTATTAGGGTTGACATAAGGTAGAGTGATTGTAGCTGCAAAAATGATGGAATGTCATGAAATGGTGCTTCTCAGATGAAAAGGATCCAAATATAATAAACTAACAACATAGCACAATGAAATTCAGTTGCAATAACTTACACACTGAGGACCTGATTCACAAAGGTAAACTTACATACTTGTGTTAATTTACTCTTTTTTGATATTCCAGAACAAGAAGTTAATAGTAAGTTTGCAACTGCAGAGACTCTGCATTCTGAGCAGAGAACTTTGCACATAAAAAGATAGGACAGGCCTATCTTTTTTATGTGCGGAGTTGTCTGCCCAGAATGCAATCTCAGCAGTCGTAAACTTGATATTAAATTGCATTTTTGTGAATATCGAAAAACAGTAAGCTCACACAAATGTGTATGTTTACCTTTGTGAATCAGGCCCCCTGTGATCTGTTTGCAATCTATGAATGTGAATTCTGCCTTGTTCATAGAAGAAAGATAGCAAGCAATATTGTGATCTCCCTCGCTAGTCATGCCAAGTCTCCAAACATTGCTTGTGGTTGCTACCCAATCGCAAATACAAATATGCACACTACAATTGGGGAAACCTGTAAAGGGAGCGAACACAATTCCACAGCAGTAAAATCAAATGTATCTGATTCTTTGTTCAGAGTTATGGAATTGCAAAGAAAAGGTTATCCCCATTTTGGAGGTATTATTTGCCAGTTGTTAGAAAACAGTTGCTCTCTAGGCCAAATGTATGTTTTACTCCAGATCAACATCTGCACAGTTTTGAGAGAGCCAGATGGTTGTGTGGTCCTTAAGAGTAGTCACTGTGTAAGCTGAAAGGCACAAGTGCCCAAGCTAGAACCGTACAGCTTCTTTTCAGCTCTTCGAATTTAGCTAGTACACAATGCAGCAAGTCACTAGAGCTCTGCAATGCAAGGCAGGGAACAACCAAGTGTGGCTTGAGTAAAGTTCTTCCAACACCCAAGCCCTTTTAGACAGGTTATGAACCCAAGTTCATTATTACAGTGTAGGGTAATTTGAAATCAATGGTAGGAACACTTGGCCCTTGCAGTTTGGAGACACAAATTGGTTTCCTAATTTCAAACAAATAAATTGCTTCTAACACCTTACAGTAAGGTAGACAAAACAAGGTGTTTAGACAGAATATCAGAAACCAAAATAGCATGGGACAACATATCGTGTCAAGAATACCAAGGACACTGGGAGAGCTAGACGAAGATGATTGGCGAGATGCCCTTGCCTCGCCCAAAGAGGTGGCTATCTCCATGAGGATGAGATTGGTCCAGCTTAACATTTTGCACCACACCTATTTTGTGGCTGAGGAGTTGGTCAAGATGGGTAGAAGGGCCGATCTGTCCTGTCTCAGACAATGTCACCAGGAAGGAACCTTCTTCCACATTATTTGGGAATGTCCGGTGGCTCAGACATACTGGAAAGCCATCACCGCACAATTACAGACTGCAGGGGTAAGACTCTTGACAGCATCCCCGAAGCTCTTTTTGTTGAAGATCTGGGAGGCCACTGACCTCACTCAGACTGAGAAGTCATGGGTTTCGCTGGGTTGAGCAATTGTAAACTTAATATTGCACAGAGGTGGGGGAGGTGCAGTGTGTTAAAAATTGTGCTGCTGAAATGGACAGAGCAATGTTCACAGAGAAAGATGTCGTTAAACATAGAGGATGCCCCCGAAAGTTGGACGTAAGTGGGCTGCATGGAACACACACAGGGGGGGATATCTGTCTATCTCCAACGGTGGAACTACGCCACAGAGCATCTAGATTAAATGATTTATTGGCTGATGTTGTGGATGTACCAGACTGACATGCTTAAGGGGGTGTTATGTGTACAAAAGGATATGTATGCTTTATATCTGAATGTGGTGCCTTTTCATTTTTGTATGTAATGTAGTGCCCTGCTTGTTGTTATGATGCAATAAAAAAGTTAAAAAAAAAAAGAATACAAAGGACAAAAATATTGTATAGATAAGTTTGTAAAGGTAAGTGAAATTTTACTATATACAAGTCTACATAGGTGGAATTAAGAACAGTAAATCTAGACCTACCTATTTCCACTTACCTTCTTTCTATTTTGGTCATTAATATTTTCGACACAGCACTATTTTTGTTTCCGATATTCTGTCAGTGATCCCAGAACAAAGATCAAACTTCATAGAAGACTAATTTATAAAAAAAAAAGGTCCCTGGGGTACCCGAGAAAGAAACGAAAGAGGTGTGTCGAATAAAAAACAAGGATGCATATATGCCCTCAAAAAGATAAAACATAATAATCATTGTTTAATCTCTACATTAGCCCCTAGTGGGACAAAAGATAAAACAAAATTTTTTATTTACCAATGTAAAAAGCATTGAAGGCAAGTGACTTAGCTGTATAGAGAAACTGCTTATGTTACGTTTCCACCAAACATCTAAGGTACCCTCAAGCACTTTAATTAAATAGACAAACCACTCGGGTTACAATGCACTATATTATGGGACTCCTTTTACCAATGTCCAAGATTACAACCATTCTACATGCTGTTCAGAACTAGAAGGCTCTTTTTAATAAACAAGGCATGAACGCTACTATGTCAGTGAATGATTACAACTCCTCTGCTCCAGAATTTACCTGGTCTTATTACACAGTTGCATTTGACACCATAAAAAATGTGTTATCCTGCATTCTCACCATAACATTATCCCCTCTCCCTGCTCCATTGAAGATATCTGATTTGGTATACACCATACATTTCTTGAGTGTCCTATTGTCAGTAGTCTAAAAGCAGTCATTGGCTACCTAAATCAACCATACTCCATAGCTAAAATAGCCAGCTAAGGCAGAGGAGTGTCGCCTCCCTGATTTTCAGCAGTGCAAAAAAGGAAAAATAAACTGATAATAACACAATGTCTTTATTTTATTTTTCCCTGCTGAATCCATTTTTGCGCGGGGCTTGGCTGTCATCACAGCCAGCAGGTGGTGGAGTGGTTGGTGCAATTAAGTGCGCATGATGGTGTGGCCGGCCGTCTTGGGCCACCCAAACAGTCATGCGCACTTAGCATGTTCTACCCCCAGCTCGATTACACAACCTGGGTGGAGAACATGCACAGGCTCCCAATCCCAGTCTTAGCGCCGAACCAGGTCTTTCAGACCAATCACGACGCTGCTGTCATGCTGGTGACAGCAACATTGTGATCGGCTAGGGGCGTCTGGGAGCCTGTGTGCTTCCTGTTGACAGAAGAGGACAGAGGAGAGACGCCTGCTACCCAGCAGGTAAGTGATATTTTCTTTTTTTTAACCCCCCTCTCTCCCGCCCACCACTACTGCACCAGAGCAGCCACTACTGGAAATAGCAGGCTTAAATTCCAATGAGACCACATGCTTTTGGTGTGTAAAAACATATCAAATGTTATGAAAATAATTTGCATGAGGCTAATGTGTATTTTGATTTGAAACTGGACGATAACTAATTGAAAAAAATGAACTAGATGCAGTTGTTGCAGAGGTCAGTGTTCATTGAAGAATTACCATTTTCAGGTCCAGTTATTGAGCAAAGTTAGGACAATAGCTGAATGTTATAATGACATTTTAAAATCAATCTGTACACCTGAGTTTGGAGCTTGCTACAGAAGTGGTCAAAACTAGTGGAACTAGTATGTAATTATTCTTATAATATCACATTTCTTTATTACCTCTAGTATCAGGTGGTGCTTCATTCAGACGAACCAAAACTGTGCCCCACTGTATGTGATGATGTTATTTCTCTTTCCATTGCTTCAGTTGTGCAAACTGTTTGGCCATCGCCTTGACTGTACATTTCTTTCATTCCACCGTAAAACACCCAGTACTTATCATTATCCAGGCACTGAAAGCAAACAAAGTGTGCAACAGCATGATACGTGATGGACACGGGTTTATACATAGTTTAGGTAAATGCAGACTTGATATACGTTTTTAGACATTGTTTTTAAATATGCATACATCGAGAGAATGTATAGTACTAAAGCTCTACCAAATATACATATTTGTAAACAATGGACAACCAGAGGAATAAGGCAATTAGGCTGTATATACATATATATATATATATATACACAATACCTAATTTGATCCATGTTGTGCCTTGAATTCAAAGCTGGTACATGAAAGTTTTTAACGATTGAAAAACAACAAAATATACATGAGCTCTGAAGCCACTATGTCAGTGACCAAAAATAAAATAAATTTCCCTTGAGAAAAAAATGAAGCCAATTAAGTTAGGTTGGCGGATTAGAAAATTAACATAGCCAACTATACTGTAATCATGGGTTTTCAAACAGAAGGAAAAGGGAAATAATCCCAATAATATGTATTCTAATGGACGTTTTTGGACAAAATATCAGATAAAAAATATTGTGATACAAACATATAATGTCAAGAATATTGGGTTGTCAAAAATATCATCCGCAGGAATATCATAGATAAGAATATTGTTTTAAGTGACGTTTTTAATACTGTCAAAAATATTGATTTAGAAAATGTATGTGATATTGTTTGTAAGTCTTTGTATGCATTTGATTATAGGGTTTGATAATGTATGTTTAGTATTTATTTTATAACATGCTTTTACTTAATATTTCTAAGTGATCTACTCCTTTGTTGTTTATTAAGAGTTTTACTATAAATTGCAGCATATTGCACATTATTTTAGTTTGTTTGCTAAGTTTAGGTGCAATTTGGGTTATAGATTGCTCCATATATAGTTGTAGGTAGCTTTTCCCTTTCTGTAATGCTTCTATAAATTTATAAAGTGTAGGCTGGGTTCTACCTAGTATGAATCGAACAAAGCAAACACAAGGAGGTGATGGATGGGGTGCTGAAACTTTTCAGACACTCACCCCCAGTCACAGATCTGGGTTGAATCCATCATTGTTCTTTAGCTCTCTTAGCCATCCCAGTTCAGACACAGCTGTATGCAAATCGGTCTTGACCCTGTGCCTCATGGGAACAGTCCAGCCTGAACTGCCAAGCCATGTCTTCCCTAGACAGGAAACAAGCATACTGGGACCAGTTTCAGGCTAACAGCCCTCATCAGCCAGGCTAGCTTGAATTCAGTGGCAAGTGAGCAAGGGATCCACATCTGGGCATACCCTCCCAATTTAGGGCGAACAAACAAACACAAGGAGATGATGGACGGAGCGCTGCTTACCTTCAGGAAGCTCCTCAAGACCTGGCTCTTCGAGCAGTAGCAGCCGTCATCAGCACTTAAGGGGTTAAAAACGTTATTTACCATTTTATCACAATTCTGCAATACAAATCTGGTTGCTCACTGTCAGTTTTACATTGGCATAGCAATACATAGGAGGAGGGCCGTGGTGGCCATGTCAGCCAAACTCCCATAATCAAGGAAGATCATCAAGGTATGCAGGAATATGGCATGTACGTTGCATACATAGGGTGTCCCCAAGAACCCATCATGCATCCCTCCCAGCAACCTCTCCCATCCAGGTTCATGCTAGCATTCAAGAAAGCATCTCTTGAGGGTATCACAGTAGGCAGTAGTGTAATATGTAAATGTGGTGCAAAGAGTGATTAACCCACACCTGTCGGAACAATGCCCGCTGAACCTGAAAGTCAACTGCCGGTCGGTTAGCTAGAGTGTAAGCCCTTAAAGGTTCCCAAATGTCTTTGGGCCGGGAGGATCGAGGCAATGTGGGTGGAGTAGAGCTCACTATTGGTGTTGCAAAAGGCCAGGCTATTAAGCCATCCCTGTAGTGTGGGAACTGTTCTTCGGTCCAAGTGTAGTGCGATTTCCCTTTTAGTGAGTAGCAAACTAAGAGCGGCAAATCTACGTGTGCTCTTGGTAAAGTTCACCACGTAGCCCAGTAATGCAATCTCTGGAGTAGGGATAAGGGTCAACTCGATCATGTCTCCCAGTGTTTTGTGCACCTCCTCCCAAAATGGTAGTAGCATAGGACATGTTCACGAAAGATGAGCAAAGTCTGCATAAGGGGAGTTGCATTTACGACAATTGTGTGATCTAGAAGGCTCAAGATTGTGGGATCTGGCCGGGGTGATGTACATTCTACGCAGGAACTTGAAATGCAACAGCGTGTGGCGACTGTTCAAGGAGACTTCCCTTGTCACCGTGCAACATTGGGCCCATTGGTCTTTTGTGATTTGGTGACCTAAATCAGCCTCCCAGTCCTTGCAAATTTTGTGGTCGTGCACTTGAATGACTTCAGGACAGGCCTTGTACAGTTTAGAAATAAGATGTATCCGACCAGGGCTCTCGATGATTGTGGATAGAGGGGTAAATGAGTCTGGCTCAATGGGAAAACCAGGCTGGGATGTGAATTTGACCCAGAACAACGCGATCCATGAAGGTGGCCTCATGGAAACTATCTTCGTCTGTAACAGAAAAGGCGTGTCCACCGGGGTACAAGTCCCCAAGTTTAGAGATGGAAAATTTGGCCAAAGTGCGCTGCACTAGTCTGGGAAATGATAGCGCTGAGGAATAAAGAATAGAGGTGCCGGTAATTCGCTTCAGCTTTTCCCAAGCCCGTTTATATGTCATTGGGGTCTCTGGGTATGCCACTGGGTAATACCGGTGAGAGCATGTCCGGGAGTACCAAATCTGCCTCAGGCCAGAAAAATGGGATCCTGGGGTGAAACCAAGCGTAGGCGTAACTGCATTGAGCTACTAAATAATACAATTGAAGATCAGGCACCCCAAATCCCCCTCCCTCATACGGAAGGGTCAGGATCTGCCACCGAACCCGGGGCTGTTTGCTGCCCCAAACCAGTTTTATGAGATACAAATGTAGTGTAGCGAAGAACCTGAGAGGGATTTTGTTGAAGAGGTATAAGAATGTAGGTAGCACAACCATTTTGATGAGAGCCACTCTGTCAGCAATCGAAAAGCAGTAAACGCAAGTAACACTCTACATGGATCTCCAGGGCGTTGATAGCTTGACAATAGTTTAGGCGGATAATGTGGGCGCTTTCCAAGTGTATATGGATGCCCAGATATTTTACGGAATCTGTGCACCACTCTAAGGGGCATTCACAGTCCCATCGCAATGTGCTAGGGGTTAAAGGGAAAATAACTGACTTATGCCAGTTAATGTCTAGGCCAGAGTGCTGTCCAAATCAAGTAATTTCCCTGATGAGGGGTTCCAGGTTAAGGGCAGGCTCCCGAACATACAGAATAGTGTTGTATGCGTAGCAGGAGGGAGACTAACAAGGGGCCAGTGTTGAACTGGAGGCCCCTCTGTAAGTGTTTCGCCTGAAAGTGTCGAATTAGGGGGTCAATTGGCAATATAAACAATAGTGGGGACAGGGGGCAGCCTTGGCGAGTGCCGCAGGATAAAGAGAAGGGTTGAGAGAGGGTGCTGTTTAGGCGGAGTCTCGCCGTGGGATGTCTGTACAGTAATTCCGTGGTGGCAATGAATCCCATTGGCATCCCCATTCGGCACATAATTGTCACAAAAAAGGCCACTCAAGACAATGGAAATGCCTTCTCCATGTCTAATAAAATGGCGGCTGCTGGCACCTCAGAGTTTATCCTGTGAAGCACCGAAAACAGCGTCCTGAGATTGAGGGAGGTGGAACGGTGGGGGATAAATCCGGATTGGGCCGAATAAATAATGTATTCCATCAGCAGAGATATGCGCATGGTGAGGATTTTGGCTAGGATTTTATAGTCTAAATTCAATAGGGAGGAGGATAATGACAGCCTCGAGGAAGGTGGGAGGTAGAATTTGCCTCTCAAGTGCTTCTGCGTATACGACAATCAGCTGAGGGGCTAGGAGGTCCTTATATGCCTTATAAAAATGCCCTGTGAAGCCGGGGGGCGAGGATCCGCGAATGGCCTCTATGGCGTTAGTGAAGTCCTCAATTGAAGTAGGTTCAGCGAGGAAGTCCTGCATATGTTTCTCTAAATACACCAGAGCAATTTCTGAAAGGTAGTCTTCCTGTTCTGTGTGATCCTGCCCTACTCTGGAGGTGTATAATGAGGTGTAATAGTCGAGGAATTCGCTACGAATCTGAGTGGTGGATGTAAGCGTCTGACCGGTGAGGAGGTCAGCTCGTGAAGTAGGCTTTGCTGTATGGGGGCGGTGTAACTGCGCCAGAACTCGGCTTGGTCACTCGCCTTCACCATAACGTTGTGCAGTGGAATATTTGCCTATAAATAGTATTTCCCGCTCGGCGGTCTCTTTGTATTTGGCAATGAGAGTGTGTCGGCTAACAGTCGACTCAGTGGTGGGGTAGCTGGTGATGTCACTATCTACAGCCTTTAAGTCACACTCAAGGCGGGAGAGTGTGGAACGGAGAGCCTTTAGGACTCCGGCGTGCTTAGCAATACAGACACCCCTAATGTTGGCCTTAAAGCCTTCCCATAGGACTGCCCAAGAGTCTACCGAGCCCGTGTTGATGGTAAAATATTCTTCAATCGCCTCGTGCACCTCCGAGTGAAAGAGGTCATCATTAAGGGTCCGACTGGGAAAGCGCAATTGTCGTTTGTATCCATTGGGTCTTGGCACCTTAAGAAGAAGTTTAACCGGAGAGTGATCTCAGTACATTCTCGGAAGTGTGACGATAGAGTGGTACTAGCAAGTGACACCAAGGGGGATCAACCAATAATCTATCCTGGTCCAGGTGTTGTGGTAACTGGAGTAGTGCGTGTAGTCGGTGTTGGAAGGGTTGCGCGCATGCCATATGTCACAAAATGAAAATTGCTCGGAGATTTCTGATATGGCCCTGCATGTGTGTGGCTTAGTGCCAGGGAAGCTGGCGGTAATGTCTAGAGTGGGGTCAAGGAGCAAGTTAAGGTCTTTTCCTAACAGCAGCAGGGTGGAGCCTAACTTAGCGAGCCGGGCCTGTAGGGAATGGAAGAATTCCGGGGAGTCAGTGTTCAGGCATATACGCATACCAGGGTGAGGCTGTGGCCCATTAAAAGACCTGTTACTATTGTAAATCTACCTTCGTTGTCGCCAATAATGGAATGTGGACTGAAGGAACTGCATTGTTTGTTTGGCTTGATGTGCACAGATGCTGTCATAGACATTCCGTCATAGTAGCTGGAATTTGGTTTGGCGTCTCTGTCCAGAGCAATGCAGTCTACCAACCCAAGTGTCTTGGAGAAAGGGTTTTTTGTAAATGAATTGTAGTGGTTCAAAGGCAAATTGGCTATTTTAAGCATAATCTACACTTAGGGGGTCATTACCATGTAGGGCGGAATCACTTCCTTCTGACACCGCATCGGTCATGGACCGACCAACACCCGGTCAACAGTCCCGACTGTCCCATTAGGATGCGACCGAACACTGTTAGGTCACATTCCCATATTTTACTATGGAAGCATGCATTCCGGCTGTAAACCGGTGGTAATACATGCTCCCATAGTAAAATGGGAGGTGCGGTCATCCCTGCACCCGTGGCAGGCACCTGAAGGTGCAGGGATCAACAAGGGAGCATCATAGGTGCACCTTTGGCCTCAAACCCCAGGCCATGCACTCAAGAGGGCCCTGCTGGGGGCCCCCAAAGACGCTTTCCAACATGGTTTCCATGTCAGACAGACCGTCATCGTAATCTCAAGGGCGGAAATGCCCACCCTTGAGATTACTTGCCGCATTCCCACTGGCAGATGGGCTCTCTGAGCCCGTCGGAAGCCAGCCGGTTGGATTCCTTTTCGACTGCCTCCATCAAAATGAGGCGGTCAGAAAGGAATCCGACAGGCCCATTACAATGCAGCTCGGAAGACTCCGAGCTGCATCGTTATCTGACCCATTGTTGGTGGTGTCCCCATATGCTTTGAGTGATTCAAATGTTAGTAGCAGCCATGTATGGCTGTGTAAGGAATCATGGCTTGTTCAAAATCTATGATTATTTTTTGTGGATAGTAATTATTTGTTTAATGTTTAATATAGTTTAAGAGTTTGTGGTAAGTGCTGCTTTGTTAATTTGGTAGTAGGGCATATATAAAAGGTCTGTCTTGTGATAATCACCATGTATGGTGTATATCTGAATGAATGGCTTGGGACACATTTCGAAGGTCCCATCAATCACCCACGTCTGACAATGGCTTAGTTTTATTATGTTATCTGCTGTAGAAGATATTAGGATTTGTTTATAGTTGTTTAGGTTGTCAAATAACAGGAAAAGTTCCTTGCTCTGTGTCAATATGTAATGTTGAGGTATTTCTGTGTCTTGGTATCTTCTAGGGACAGGAGTAGTATTGCTGGTGCCTTTTTTAGTTTGTACAATTAAATATTTTGAAGTGGGTGTATGTGGTAGTTGGCATGTGATGTGCTTGGAGACTTTAGGGAGTGTATCTTTTAAGTTTTTCGTTGTGGGCTCCTGGGAGCTAGTGCATCCCTCTCTTATGTCCTGCAATACCTCCCCTCCTTTCTATTTCTGTTACATTTGGGTGGTGGTTGTGCTTTCTTACATGAATTACAACATCATCCTTTGTAGTGGCTTTCCCATAGCATGCATTAGAATAATATTTGATACAGTTCCAATTCACATTTTCCATCAATGTCATTTCTGGGTTGTAGGTGTAGCCCACGTGTCTTAATAACTGCTTTCCTTTATGGGATGGTACATACTTAGCTCTCTCAGTCTTTGTATCTGAAAGTATTGTAATAGTATAAATAATAATATTTTTTTAATAGTTTATACGTTTGTTATTTACATATCAAATAATGCAACTACTGTTATTTATACTTACATTTATGTTCTTCTTAGGTGTTTCACACGTTTTGCAGCTTATCGGTTGAGGGTGTTGTAATGTGGAGCATGTGCTTTCTATTCTGTTGGAACAGAAAAAAGTGTCAGTTTCATTTCAAATGTTTATTTGTTGGTAGTTCGCAGAGGTTGAGATTTTTGGGTTTATTTTTACTCACTTTTGGGGTGAGTTTATATTTTCTAATAATTTATGTGTACTTTGTTAGATCTTTTTTGCTGGTTTGTAATAGAATTTTGTTTTCGGCAGGTAGTCATTTTTAGAAGTTGTAGTGTTTTCTTCTAGGATGTACATGTAAAGAGATAGAAGTTGGAGATTGTTCAATATTTGTTATTTGACATTTTTTATTTTACTTACGAGTAAGTTCTATTTTAAATATACATTTTACTTACTTAGGTAGTTACCGAGATGTATATATTTTTTCTTTAAAGGTCTGGTCAGAGAATCCGGCAGAGTTTCTTCGTCTTGCACCTTTTGTCATTTTTAAAGTATTTAGTTGATAAAATCAGTGTACCTTTTATAGTGTTAATCAAACTGTTTCTTTGATTTTATTGGTTAAGAATGTTTATAGTTTGATTTTATTGATTAGTTTACTTTTAGTTCGATTTGTTTTAATCAGTTAAATCCTTTAAATGTTTGATATATAGTTTGATTATTTTGAAAATTTTATTTAGATACATACTTTTATTAGTATTTAGATTGTTGTACAAGTGTTTATAGTTATTGAAACTATGGTTTAGGTTATATTATGAATGAAGGTATATATTTTATTGGGTTGAATGATAAATATTTTGGTGATGTAATATATTTATTTTTAAATCAAACGTGTATGC
The DNA here is from genome assembly GCF_964263255.1 of Lissotriton vulgaris. Taxonomy (NCBI): domain Eukaryota; kingdom Metazoa; phylum Chordata; class Amphibia; order Caudata; family Salamandridae; genus Lissotriton; species Lissotriton vulgaris. The sequence goes on along the minus strand of NC_141689.1, from coordinate 888,247,497 downwards.
AATGTTTGAAGTTTATTTTGAGAACTTGCTTTACGTAAAAAGTGTTTTTTAATGAATTATGTCAATATTTTGAGATATTGTAATCAATATTGTGCAAATAAATATTTTTTATATGAGCCTATTTAAGGGTGATGATATTTTACTTTCCGGTATTTGTATTTTCTATATAAGTAAAATTCAAAATTTTTGACAACGATATTTGTGTTCTCAATATTTGTTGTTTTATCAGTTAAGTATAGGAAGAGAATATTTGTGTTAACAATATTTATTTTCCGATATTTTTGTGTTTCCATAATGTATGCATCAACATTATGTCAGTGGTCCACCAGGGCAGGCAGTGTGGACCCCCATGAGATGGGCCTTGGTGATTTCCAAATAGTCTTCTGGGATGCAACATATCTACAGCTTTGGTGCATCTTGGCCTGTCCATGTTACCCGTAGGATGATTTCAAGTCATATTGTTTTGGACTACTGCAGTGTCCAGTATACTGTGACCTATATACTCTTACTAGTATGTCCTTTGTCATTGCATCTTTTCCCTCAAATACATTAATATATTTGGCCCCTAGTCAAACTTGAGTATTGCTTTATATTGTTGACCATCCATACCTATACTATGCCAGGGGCTCTCACCAATATATACTTGGTGCCTTCCCCCAGATATCTTAAAGTTCTCCTTTCTAAATTGAAGGGAAAAATATGAGTGCTTCTCACTCTTGGTGATGTAAAAAAAATGCATTTGAAATGTAAATGAAATTAATGTGGGAACACAGGAAGACGTATTTCCCTGGCTTGTCAAAACATAATTAAATGCAATACTAAATATTTGTTTTAAAACCTTTGGAAAGTAGAAACGACAACAGAAGAATTAGACGGACTTACCTACAGGCCTGAATACCAATAACCTGAAGATCAACTGGAATAGGGGTGTGATATGCGGCATTCTTTTTTTGTTGCTGTTGCTAAAGCAGCAATAAACAAAATGCATGGCAGGCCATGCGCAAACTTTCTGTCGGAATTCGTCTTCCTACTGGGACACTGTATCTCTTTCCTGAGAAGAAGACAATGCATTCACATTTTTCATCAATCTAAGGCATTTGATGTGTAGTTTTTTCAAATTAAAATATTACCATTAGAAATAGTGATATTGACATGACAGTAAATTATACTTTAACTCTTTATTTTGGTATTTTTTAGGGCAGAATGTCCAACTTGTTAACAGAACAAAAGACTAATAAACCCTCATTTACCATCAATTACTAAATTGTTATTTAATTTTTAACAGAACACTGCACTTGAAAAAACAACATGAGTGACTTATAACATGATAGAAGAGGCCAAGAGTTGAGAAAACCATCTATATAGCAACTAATATTCGAGGAGTTAAAAAGATGTCAAGGCCTTACACCCTGAGGGTCACATTCCAAATGCCAGAAGGTAAGAGTGGAGATGGCTGAGCTGGAATTACCAATTCCAGATTATGTCTCCAACCAAGATCTGAGCATTCTGAGCTGAAGTCCCCAGAAAGAGGAATAACTTGCTTGACCATGAACTACTGGGATAAAAAAAATACATGCTTTTCCTAGTTTTTGGTTACTTTCACTCATATTTACCATTTACTCTGATCAGGTGGTAAGTGTGAGTTAGGTACTATAGGAGATAACAATGATTGGGGTATCAGGTGACGGGCAGACTCCGGGGTACCCGAGGGAGCATTGCAAGCTTCTCCATGCTTTGGAAGGGCATTGGCCTCAGTAGTTCCACCAGACACGTTTCTGCACTCAGTAAAACAGAGCCTGGTGCTGCAGCATATGGTAATCCCTGATGTAGGAACATTAGGTCATTCAGAATTCAGAGTGGTATCCTCTCTGGCAATGCTTCTGTGGTCAATTTGTTAAAAGTGTTGTAGTGTGAGGATCTTAAGAATTTGATGTCCTTTAGCAAAGAATGTCATACTCTTAGTGAAAATAAGGACAGTACATAGTTACATGGTGTGAATTTTGGTCACATGATCTGAAATATACTATAATAGACAAAAATGCATTGATTCACAAGGACTGAGGGAAATGGAGAACATGCTATGGACTTGCTGAAGAACTAAGTAACTCCCTAACAGCGAGGTTTCTACATGGAGACCCCATAAGGGAGGAAAGGGGAAAAACCCTTATAGAGTAAAGCACGGATTATCAAATTGGTTGGAGAGGAAGAGTCTATTCGGAGTTGGCAGGGGAGTCTCTTTTGAGGGGAACTGTTCAGTTACCCATATGTGCAATGGTCATTATTTTGTCGCTTTTATAAATACCTTGATTAATTATATGATTTCAGCTCATATGTTTCCATGATTAATTAAAAAGTTATAATGCTACATCAAATTTAATTCATATACTACAACACCAATAAATCCATACCATCAGAAATTATTGGGAATTTGTATAAATAACTAAGTGAAACATTTTAAATAAAGCTAAAAACTGGATCTGCGCCGTCATAAAGCACTTATAAGCATGGACCATGGTGTTAATATGTGGGAAAAGTTTACACTTTGTTGTTCTTAGGTGATTGCATTGAATAGTAAAACCTGCAAATCCTTATCTCTGTGGTTTGGGCAACATCTTGTCCTAATACCACAGCTTTACAAAAGAAGAGTGGCTAACAACTGTTTATTTAGTATTAAAATAAAATGTACATAATCAGAAGACAACAAATCTGTCATTCTGGTCTATTTGAACCCCTTGCTACCACAATGATTGTCATCCCATTTTTCTCTGTTTCAATTGCTAAGCTGCTGTCTTTAGAATTCAGGTGTGCCGTCTGTCTCAGCTTTCACTGCGTACTGCAGAGAGTTGGAAAGCAGAACTTTAAAGTGGGTGCAGGTTGAGGTCGCCACATTAAGATGCCAGAGGTACAGAGAAAGAGTAGATAAAATTGATGTCCGCTTTGACTCCCTGACCTTGGATTTAGAGCTCAAATCAGACAATAGACTGCCTTGAGTATCGAAGCCTCTGGAGCTCAACAAGATATAAGGGAACACTGTCCAAAATGCAGAGCAGGAGTGCATGCCTTAGCCTGGCCTCTTGTTCCAAGATTCCTTATGTACTTTCCTACTAGTGATTGAAAAGGCCCAGAGTGCAATCTCCAAACTCAAAACAAAATATGTATATTAACGAAGTGCATAGCCGTAAAATGCCTCTTAATTTATGAAGCCATACTTTTATTTGAATATGTAGATGATCCCTGATTGCCTAGTTACTGTATTATAACTTTCAGGAACTAGTCGAGAAAATGTTGGGGTTTGTTTCATTTTTTATCCTAATGAACAATAATGATTACTTTATACTGTGTCATTGTCAATTGTTTTGTTATGGATTTTAAAAATCTGATAAAAGTGTTAAACCTTAAGGTGGTCTTCCCCTAGACGTTTTGACTTCAATCCTCATGTTTTGTTGAATACATTTTTGTTGACCAGAGGACTCTTCACGCTTTACATCTGCTAACCAGTTCTAAAGTGGTTATGCTCTATCAGGGGTCTCCAACCTTTTCTGTAATGAAAGCTACTTCTGATCAGTGAAAATCATCATGTGCTACAGAAGGCCATGTATTTTGCGCATTATTATCAGACATCCATTGCCCTGCTTAATTGACTTTAAACCTAATGTCCCTGGAGCTCAATACTATGGTTTAAACAAAATACTGTGACTAGGGGTTCTTTAATAGGGCTGTCATGTGCATCATTGAATGCATGTCTGTGAGGATGTATGAACATGTGTGTGAAAGAATGGTATATAAGTGTATGAGTGACTAAGTGCCTGTGTCGTATGTACTTGTGCAAAAACAACAGTTGATGGTCAGAATGCAGAACAATGTCCTACATTCACCCCAGTACAGAGATCTGGACCTAAATCCATTGTTTTTTGCTCACCATGCCATTCCAGTTTGAACCCAGCCATATGCAAATTAGTCTTGACCATGTGCCTCATGGGAACAGTTCAGCATGAACGGCCAAGCCAGGACCTCTCTGGACTGGAAACAAGCATCCTAGGACCGGTTTCGGGGTTTCACCCCGCTTCAGCCACAATAGCTTGATTCCAGTAACATGGAAAGCACGGGACCCACGTCTGGGCATACCCGTCCCACTCGGGGTGACAAATGCAAAAACAACAGTTGATGGACAGAATGCAGAACAATGTCATACATTCACCCGAGTACAGAGATCTGGGCCTAAATGCATCGCTTTTTTTCTCACCATGTCATTACAGTTTGAGCCCAGCCATATGCAAATCAGTCTTGACCCTGTGCCTCATGGGAACAGTCCAGCCCGAACTGCCAAGCCAGGTCCTACCTGGACTGGAAACAAGCATTGTAGGACCGGTTTCGGGGTTTCACCCCTCTTCAGCCAGGATAGCTTGATTCCAGTGGCATGGAGAACAACTTTTATTAAAGAGTTAAATACCTCAGTGTTTCAGTTCTGAACCTCTGTGATCCACATGGGCCCTTAATCTGAGAGGAACACCGCTGATTATCATGTTCCGTTATCTGCTGGCTGATAATGTAAAATAAGCATTGCCTTTCCTTAACTTTAAAAGGAAAACGCAACACTTATTTATAGCAGTTCTTAGTTAAAAATGAACTCAAGGCTAGGAGCTACTCTGAAGGTTTCTGCGAGCTATTGGTAACACGTGATCGACTGGTTGGAGGCACCTGCTCTATCCTCTAAACATGTTAAAATTGGCTTACACCCCATTGGCACATTTAATTTACTCATAAGTCCCTAGTAAAGTGGTACTACAGCTACTAGTGCCTATAAATTAAATGCTGCTCATGGGCCTGCAGCACTTGTTGTGCCGCACACTTAAGTAGCCTTTTAAAACATGTCCCTGGCATGCCATTGCATCCTGTGTGTGTGTGTGTGTAGTTTGAATCTGCCATTTGGACGTGGAAAAATAAACCTTTTGCCAGGCCTAAACCTTCCTCTCTATGGTAGGCCCTAAACAGTTCATAAGACACGGTGTACTGTATTAAAAAAATTGGACATGCAGTTTTAATATTTGCATGTCCTGCTAGTTGAAAACTTTTAAATTAATTTGTCGCTACTGCAAGGGCTACCACTCACATAGGATAACATTGGGTTACCTTATTACGTTTAATATGTGATAACCTTAGCTAGTGAGCATGTAGGAAATGCATGTTTTGTTTTGTGGTCTTCCCTTGGATAGACACGCCCAGTCGTGAATAGGCTTTGTTTCTCTATTATCACTGTTATGGGCAGGTTTCACAGGCTCTGCCTCTGTTACCTACAAGGTTCACAGTTCTTCTCTTCCTCTTCTTCTCTCTGTACTGTTGCGTACTGCCTTCCCTTCCGAAATCCTCCTTGTCCTCTCCTGATGGAGAGTTGAGGCATATTGTGAACCTTGAAATAAACCATATGGTAGAAGTAAATATTAAACCCAAGGCTTTTAAGGGCGTTCTGTCTATTGTGCCATTACCATGCTCATAAATCAAGCGGCGCCTGATAAATCACACCCTTCCATTTCCCCAAGGCCCCCCCTTGTGATGGCGGTAGACCAGCCCACCACCTCCATATGGTAAATGAACAAAAAATTGAGTCTTGCCTGGGGCCGCATCCCCCTGCTCTTTGGGACCGCTGGACTTGGAGTCAGTGCTGGCACAGCTGTCTTCCCTATCCCCGTACTGGCCGTGTTCAGCCATTGTTCCTTCTTCTGCGTTCTCAACGCACCCATCCTTGGCGCCTCCTTATCCACTCACCTCCCGACAGCCTCCGTACAATGTCTTCTTCTCCCAAAGTCAGACACCAGAGAAAGACCAAAAGGAAAGGAAGGGGTGACCACACAGTTGGCCACACACAATCAACAGAACTAATATCCACAATCAGTGAATCTGAGTGGCAGTACCAGGGGACAATATTACTGTTTTAAATTTGTCTGACTATATTCTGAGTGAAGATAAAATAAAAGTTTTGAGCAAGGGTTTGGACTTCTGTTCTACATTGTTTCCGAATTTTATGGATTTACGCATCAACGTAAACTTAAACTACACAAATTCTTCCACACAAAGGGTCTGTCTGACGTGCTGTCTACCATAACAGCTCCTGAGTGTGAAATGATTATCAAAGATATACGTGATGTACAGCTGCTCTTGTCACTAAAACAGGTTGCAGGTGATGCTCCCACTTTGACACAAATTTTCCAGGATCTAGATATTAATCCCAACCTAGATACGGACAGTGGTCTTAGGCAGAGGTCTAAATTCACGCCATGCTTGGCTACTGACAATGTGTTTAATATATACTCCCAAGAAATGACTAAAGAACTATACAGATTATAGGACGACTATTGCAAGGGTAGCAAGTCTATCCAACATAACATTACTCGGGGTGAAAGATCTGCACTTCAATCCCTTACCACTAACTCCACCATAATTGTAAAAGAAGCAGACAAGGAAGGAAATAAAATCATGAACAAAATGGACTATATTGATGAGATAGACCATCAGCTAGGAGACGCCTCAGCTTTTCAAAAACTGACATTCAACCCTCTCAATGACACCAATAAAGCAATGGAGTGCAGACCAAAGCACTGGAGGGACCTATGTCTGATTTGGAGTTCCTCTATCTGTACAATCCCAACCCATGTTCATACATCCTGCCCAAAATTCACACACCAGGGGATTTCCCTCCTGGGAGACCAATCATCTACGGCATTGGATCACCCACTCAAAGGGTCTCTGAATACATAGATCTGTTCTTGCAACCCTTTGTATGCAATTTCCCCTCATATGTCAAGTATACTAAAGATCTTCCAAGCAAGGTTTCAGACTTCAAATGGACAGAGGGTAACATTCTATTGACCATAGATGTTAGCTGCCTTTAAACATGCACTCCTAAAAATAGAGGTCTGGCTGCCATACAACACTTTCTGGGTACCAGAAATGCCACCATTCTGGAACAAACAGAAATGTTAATGGACCTCAAGTCCATAGTATTAGATAACAACATTTTCACACACAATTGGGATTAGTACCGCAAACACAAGCTGTGACTATGGGGTGACATTTTCACCCTCCTTTGCCAATCTGCACATGGGTCTCTACGAGAAGACACATATTTGGACACTCTGTCCACCTGAATACACTGAACCATTTTACTATAAGCTCCATATGTAGATGATGTCTTACTGTTATGGTCAGGGGACACAAACATGCTCTGTCATTTCATACAGTTTTTTCAATACCAACACCTTCAACATCAACTTTACTTACCAGTGCAACACATAAAAGTGTTAAGTACCTGAATGTTACTTTATTTGTGGATGGGAACAACATACAAACAAAATTATACAGAAAACTAACTGCATGCAATGCAATTTTACATGCCACTAGCTCCCATCCTGCTTCACAAATCATAACCCTTCCATTTGGCAAAATGACCACAATCAGATGCAATGGCAGTCAGGATTCAACTTTCCAGGGGGAACTCCAAAAAATAGAAAACAGGTTTAAAATAAGGAGTTACACACTCCACATTTTATATGAGGCCAAAAATAAAATTCAGAAGTTATAACATTCAGATCTACTTATACACAAGTGTGGTAGAAAAGGGAGTGCTACAAACAAGAAGAAAAAACTTGCATTCATCACACCCAGCGCTGTATTGAGTACAGAGCTATACAAATCCATGCACAAACATTGGCACATAATACTGATGGACAACACACTCAAAGAGGCTATTAAAAACAAAACCTAGCAGGGTTTACAGTGGGGGCAGAACAAGGAGACAAATACTCTGTCGTAGCTATTTACAACCATCCACATCAGAAACATGGTTGCCCACACCCTCCAAGGGCTTCCATAAATGTGGTCACTGCAATATCTGTCGTTTTGCAAAACACAGGGTTACTGAATTTCAATACAAAACCAGCAGAATGCATACATTCACAAGATTCATAAATTGTAATACAAGATATGTTATTTACTGTATTGTATTCGAATGCGGACAGATTTATATTGCCAGCACTATAAGACCGCTCAAAGAACGCATTCAGGAACCTGTGCGTGCTATCAAAAACAATAACAGTAACTACCCTTTTGCTGTACAATACTGTTGCATGCATGGACAAAAGGAACATCTCAAGATCCCCTTCCGTGGCATTGATACACTTGGTCCCATGCCCAAAGGTGGTACAAAACACTGGCTCTTAAGTAGTTGGAGAGCCGTTGGATCATCCTAATATGGGCTGTAGACAAAGGTATTAATGTAGACCGGGATCTACATGTTTTTCTAACAGACTGAATGATGATATCATAAACGCATAGGCCTACAAATCCTGTATTACATGTTTTGAATGAATAAGAACCTATTAGCAAAGAACACTTTTTGTTCAGGACTATTAGTATTGCAATGGGGTATTGTTGCTTTAAAGTTAGGTAATTAGCAAGCAATGCATGTTGCATCATGCTGCCAACATTTGAATTCTGTTAACATGCCCTAATGCTTTCTATATTGTTGTCCTGTGCAATAACATTTACATCTATGTGTCTCACTTGATGTAAATATGATGTAATGATCCTATGATTTCCTCTTTTCTCTTGATTGTTCTTACTCTAGTTTCTCCCTTCTGGCTCACACAAACATAGGCTGCACTTCCACCAGTAACTTTACATACGTCAGCATTCCACATCTGACAGCAATAGATAGAGTTCCACGAGGTGCAAACATGGTGACCCATTTTGAAGTCTTTCCTGTCCTCTCTCACTTTTCATACACTTGGGTCCGCTTTACATTTGCACAGGGTTCTGGCCACTCAAAAGGAACTTTTCTGCGTACTGTACGGACAGGACACACAGCTTCAGGTGAGAAAACTCCCTTCCTTTGCAGATAACTTCCCCCTCATCCCCTCGGTTTTGTCTCATTAGTAACAGGCTTATCAGAGCCATCTCCCCCCTCCTTTTTACGGCTTGACTGATTTGCGCAACTGCCGATTACTCCTATATGGATTATCACTTTCTTACCTTACTTATACTGCAGTTTACTGGAACGTTTGTATATACATCAATTTCGGTAAGGCTCATGATGCTGCAGAACCCCATTTCCGATAAGTTTCACAATTACATATGCTGTAGTGTTGGACTCAGTTTGTGGGCTCACAGTTTAGTCCATATATTTCTTTCATGAATATTGCGATTTACTATCACATACAGTGTGTGCAAAGACAACTTTTTCTGTTTTTTTTTTAAATACTAGGAAAATCTGCTTCTGGTTTGTAAATTTTCATCTACTTGTTTTTAGGTCTCGGCCTGCGTAGGCAGCGCTTGCGCAGTCTCGCTGGGCGAGAAATGATGTCTTAGAGTAGGGAGGTAAACGAGCCAGCTCTTCTCCATTGTCTAGCTTCCTAAACGGCGGCCAGCCATTGGAGAAGAGCTCTGCCTGTCACTCTAATCCCCGTCCATTTCGGATTGAGGGGCGTGTTTTTTGCTGTCCTTTCTATCCGTGACGTCATCCGTCACTCAACAAAATACACGCCCCCCAATCCGAAACGGACTAGGCTTAGAGACAAAAGGCTGTCTCTTTTAGCCATACTTGTGATTTGTAAGTTATTGCAAATGTGAGCCTGTTTTCTTGTCGGTTCAAGGCGCGTATTTTCATCTGTTGGAGGCGCCGTCTGTTGCAGAATGGGGTGAGAGGTCACTCAGGGAAGGGGGCATGGCTTATCTCTGTTTACCCAGGCGTTGGCCCAGTCTTGAAAGGCAGCCACTGTACACACATAATAGAGTAGATAATCACCAGGATGGGGCCCCTCGAATGCCTGGCCACACCCACCGAGAGAGAAAGACACAGAGAGAGATTAATTAATAATGCACCCTGCGGGGCTGGGTCAGCGTCAAGATTTCACCATGCTTTTTGTGTGATTTGTGTTCACTTTACAAATGCTGACAGGTACCACCCCATATTTAAAACACGTCCGCAGCTTCGCAGCGCTACAAGTGCGGATCGCACAGTTTCGGCAGCTGTTGGTCAGGCAACTTAACTTCTGGTTTCGGCTGTCTTATCTGGGGATTTTTGTAAAGATGCTATAAGTCGTGGAATATTTGGGGGGTCAGGGAGGTGTGGAGGTCAAAAGTAAGATGGAACCCCAAATAAAGTAAATTAGAGGCATATATGTCATTGTAATTAAAATTTCCCGTTTCGATTGTTCTAATGTGTACCCATAAATATGGGTGTAAAATCACCAGCTTCTTGCCAGTACGTATTCATAAAAACGAAAAAAAACGTAAAAGAGATCTAATATTTTTTTGTCCGTCTGTGCAGATGGCACCCGGTGAGTTTAAGAAATAGGGCTTTTTAACGAGACTGCTGTAGCTGCGGGTGTGCGATGCATTTATACTTCAAAGCGGAGTGTTTATGTGAGTATTGTTTAATTCTATGTGTGCACAGAGCATTACTGCTGTACAGACGCTGAAGGGCAAGTTCAAGCTTATTGGGGACATAAATGCGGAATACAACAGTTTCAACGCCATGTTTTCAAAGCCTAATATACACTGAACAAAACTAAACACAAACCTTTCAGATGGAAATGGCAAACAAAAAGCATAAAACCTTGAGACCGAATTCAAATAATGCGGCAAGAAAGAATCTTGTGTGTGTGTTTATCTAGATACCACTGGAAATCCGGACACAAAACTCCCCGGTCCAAATAACCTCTGCGCCAGATGTTGACCGCATTTTTCCATTTGAATACCAACTGCTTAAATGGGAATATTGAGGCATGAAAATCCTCTTTGCGCTGTTTAATATCTCAGTTTTGAAGTTTTTTGCTCGTTACCACCCGTGAACTTCAGAGTTTCCTCTGTGCTGTACATTTTTACTAGAGTCGAGACAGGCGCGGGCACCGCATTCCTCAGGGTGGGAATGGCCCGTGGGTAGAGAGTTGCCAACGTCCCAGAGTGCCAGGGGCTTCTGGCATCAGGAGGCGGCGAGACGTGCCCTCAGAAGGACTCTTGGCAGAAGAGACAGGCGCGGTCATTTTCCTGTCCAACCCCACTGATGTCTTCCATTAAAGATTTAGGCTCCAAATTTTATCTGCACCACTGCCCCTCGCACAACCACCCGCAGGGGCTGGTGGCTTCAAAAGGTAAGGGGAGGTAGCAGCTTCACGGCGATTAGGGCGGGTGTATCCTTTGAACTTGTTTATGCACCTGAATTTTTTTTATTTTTTATTAGGGTCCGGGGAGTGCTCCAGCTGCGAAATGCTATTTTGCTACCATCACAGTGACTACCTGCGCGTTCCTGACAGTTCCTTCTCATACTTTGAATGAGGAGTCTTTATAACCTTTGACATTAAAAATACACCTCCTCCTGTCACCAATTTTCGGCCGCTTTGCAGCTCTTTCAGACCCGCATCAGCGGCGCGGCATCTTGTCTGAAAATGTCCGATGCAGCATTTCACAAGTACTGTTTTACACGGCAACTTGTGCATTTCCTTCTTTGCACATGGACACACATGGTGTGCTGGGTAAGGTATACATCTCTGCATCTCTGTTAACGTGTTCCCTGATAATGGTTTTCTAAAGCAGGATTTCATTTAATTTAAAAAGAAAAAAATGGTAATACCGGCAGCACATGTACAGCACGTTATACCAAAATACCATTTAGCTACAAGCAGAATCCACAAATACCTACTTATTTGCCTATTAATAGCATCCAGCAGACGCTCTTAGTCAGCTGATAAAATACGTTTCATGTTTTTAGGTCTCGGCCTGCGTAGGCTGCGCTCTGCCTGTATGTACCTTCCTTTCCCCCTCGGTTCTTGCTGCCTGTATCTGCTCACTCTGATCTGTCTGCCTGTATCTGTCCACTCTGCTCTGTCTGCCTGTATCTGCCCACTCTGCCTTGCTGTGCCTGCGCTCCAGTTTCTACCGTTTTTTTCCCTTTTATCCTGCTGGTTTTTCTTTTCATTTAGTCTGTTTTCAGTAACACTTGTAATGCTTACTCTTTTGTTGTGCGTTTTGTCACTTCATCACTCAACTTGTACGTTATTTTACTACTGTTTTTCTTGCCAAATTTACATTTGTTTATTATTTTTCATCCAGTTTACGTTTTCTGCCGTTTAGTCTGTTATTTCACTCCTCTGCTGCTAGCTAATTTGACTATTTTTCTCCCAATTTTAATGCAGTATTTTTCTGCTTCTTGTGTATTTTGGTGTGTGGGGGGGGGGGGGGCTCTGTGTATGTGTGGGGGCTCTGTGTGTGGGTTGGGCTCTGTGTGTGTGTGGCTCTGTCTGTGTGTGTGTGTGTGTGTGTGTTGGGCTCTGTGTGTGTGTGTGTGTGTGTGTGTGTTGGGCTGTGTGTGTGTGTTGGGCTCTGTGTGTGTGTGTGTGTGTTGGGCTCTGTGTGTGTGTGTGTGCTGGGCTCTGTGTGTGTGTGGCTCTGTCTGTGTGTGGCTCGGTCTGTGTGTGTGTGTGTGTGTGTGGCTCTGTCTGTGTGTGTGTGTGGCTCTGTGTGTGTGTGTGGCTCCGTTTGTGTGTATGGCTCTGTGTGTGTGTGGCTCTGTGTGTGTGTGTGTGTGTGTGTGGCTCTGTGTGTGTGTGTGGCTCTGTCTGTGTGTGTGTGGCTCTGTCTGTGTGTGTGGCTCTGTGTGTGTGTGTGTGTGTGGCTCTGTCTGTGTGTGTGTTTGGCTCTGTCTGTGTGGTTCTGTCTGTGTGTGTTTATGGCTCTGTCTGTGTGTATGTGGCTCTGTCTGTGTGTGTGTGGCTCTGTCTATGTGTGTGTGTGGCTCTGTCTGTGTGTGTGTGTGGCTCTGTCTGTGTGGCTCTGTCTGCGTGTGTGACTCTGTCTGTGTGTGTGTGTGGCTCTGTCTGTGTGTGTGTATGGCTGTGTGTGTGTGTGTGTGGCTCTGTCTGTGTGTGTGGCTCTATATGGGTAGCTTTTTTTGTAGTTGGGTCTGTGTGAGGGTGGCTCTGTGTGTGTTTAGGTGGCTCTGTGTGGGTGGCTGTGTGTGTGTGGGTGGCTCTATGTGAATGACTGTGTGGGTGGCTCTGTGGGTGGCTCTGTGTATGTGTGTGGGTGGCTTTGTGTGTGTGGCTCTGTGTGTGGGTGCAAATGCAATAGGTCTCGCATTTGCGAGAGATTAACCTATCGGCATTGTAAATGACAATGCAATTTATTTATATGTTTTAAAAACAAAAACATAAATAAAAATAATGTCATGAGCAATGCCAATAGCTCTAACTTTAACAATGCCGAGACCGTTGCATTGTAAATGCTTGTTATTCTGTGCATCGCTGTCCATTTTACTTTCAATTGCTTGACAGGTTTGACGCATAGTATTGCTTATCTCCGTAGTGAACTGTTCACATCGAGAAGTACCTGTCTCTTTTAGGCAGCTTGACATTCGTTTCCACTTCGGGATGAATACGACTGGGCTCCCAAGATTGCCCTTTGCGACCTTTGATGAGTCATTTAGGTATCATTCTCATATAGGCCTGCTAGTACGAGACACTTTTTACATTCCACTTCTTCTACACCGAGGTATTACGCTAGGTTCATTCTACCTTAATACTTAAATATGGGACCCATATGCAAATAGGTGTACAAACCTCATACTCTCACCATCTGAAATTACTCTTTCTGTTTTTTCACGGTCTTCACCTCTGTCTCACAATCGTACTCAGAATAGTTCTTCTGCATATGCCATTCACAAACTCATGAATACTACCGGATTTACCTTTGGCCTTGCTGACATTCCATCACACTCTGGCACCTCCACTCCTTTAGGAGGCTTCTCTCCAATCTTCTCACTTTTTGTTTTTGTTTTAGACGTTGTAAACTTCCAAACCTCTGAATTGTTTGTTTTGTTATCTAAGTTATACACTTATATGTATACATTTTCTTGAAAAAGTCCAACGGATGAAACACGCGTCGGTTACTTCTATTCTTGTAACTTTTCAAGATATTGAACTAACAAGTTCCATTCACTTCATTTTACCTGTTCTGATTCACCTTATTTGTACGGACGTCTTGTATGTGCTTCGGTACTTTTTTGCTGTCAAATTTCCGGCAGTAGCAGCGCCCAAGGCCGATATACACCCCAGGTGGCCGGGTGGATAGTACCACGACAGCACCTCCATATGAGGACTGCTTACTATCTACTCATTACTCCATCCCTGGCATTTTGTATACAGATGTGTGATTGTCTTGGCATAGCCCACAACTGTCTGTGTGGTCTCCTTCTCCTCTACGTCTGTCACAAACCACCACTGCTGAGAATACGTGCTGGTAGTTTTACCTTTAGTGGTCACTCCTGCCCCAAGGTTAATCTTACACATAGCTGAGGGTCTCTCTCCATCTACTCCCAGACTGTCCAGAGCTTGACACTTTGACTATTGGAGGCTAATCCAAACCCACTGACTCTGTTATGACCAGGATGGGAATCTCCTTGCTATCCTGGAATGTTGCAGGCCTTAGATCAAAAACTGCTCTGCCTAATTGGAATAGCTATATTGAGCTATAAGACATCTACCTGCTCCAGGAAACCTAGAACATGCAGCCTGTTTTCAAACCCGGCTATAAACATGTCTAACCATTTGGATGAGATTGAACTTCAATTGTAAAATGTGAAGACTATAGAGTCCCCTGATATTTTAGCCATTCGGTTAGTGGCAACCATTGAAAGTCACCTTAATATTGACATTTTTAACATCTATGCAAGAAGGGTGCGGGGAGGACAAAGGTTCTAAACTATCTAAACACTGAAGGAATATTTGGCGGCCCATCCACATAATTCACAGTCAATTATAGGGGGAGACTTTAACACCACATTCGAGCCCCTCCTTAGGGACAATCTCACTAGCGATAAGGCAGAGGACGAGGCCTGGGATGTCCCGCAACTCGACCTTCCAACCATTCGGATATGGACGGATGCCGCTTTGCAGTTGGAGGCCTTTACGTTGGATTGTGCTTTACGAGACACTAATGGTAGAGCTAATTTGGATAGGCAGGGGGTTGTTACTTATAGTAATTTTATTCATTTAAGTCGCATAGACTATTTTCTATCAGATCTTCGTCTGTGGTACTCTCTTTTTTTGGGGATTCCATCTGCTTAAAATTTTAAAGTTACCAATGCCCACTAGCACGCACAAGGAATATTATCTCCTCTAATAACATGCGATGATTAAAGTGGCTTTAAGTTGCAGAGACACCTGACATTCTGCAACAAATGAATAATGACCTTCAGGACTGTCGCTCTCCCTTAGTTTGTGGTGCAATAATGACAGCTATTCACAATGCATTTTTCAAGGGAATTTTTGACCACTTATTAATTCCTGTAAAGGGACACAAAAGGAATCTCCCTAGAAAAAATAATTGGTTCAATAAGGAGTGTAAATCGTCACGCAGATGTTTGGCTGAGGCAATTTGATAGAAGGATAACCCACAAGTACGTTTAGCCAGGGAGACGTATAAAATGGCTCAGGAACGGGCTAATAAAATAAGGGCTGAAGGAAGATGGCAGGACCTTAAAGTAGCCTGTGCTGTCAAAGATCCCACTTGGGTTTAGGCCCTTTTAACGTGCGGGAGAGATGCAAATGTTATCCCACAAGGCCAGTGTAGCCCATTTTTCTAATCTCTATTCAGTAAGTCCCCCTCTCAATGAGCAGGATAACGTGTCAGGGGCTTTGGGGGGGCGTGGCTTGGACGCCGATCGGGATGGCGGCATGAGCTTGCAGCTCCGCGCTGGGTCCCGCTAATTCTCCTGAAATCGGCACCCGGGGCGACCCCTGGTCGGTGCGATTGACCTACGCAGAGTTGGGGAGCGACCGGGCACCGACGGAAGGCACTTGGGGGCTTGCTGGCCCCGTGGAGACCCCGTATGACGACGGCCGTGGTGTTGCTCGGGGTGTGAAGAAAATGGCGGCGGAGCGGACCGATGGCTTCGGACACCGAAACTGAGCGGACTTAGCCTCGGCTGGCGGGGTGGCCCGCTGCTGCGAGATCGGTGGTGTGGGAGCTGTGGAAGCGGTCCTGACGGTGGGGAATTTGGAGCCCAGCATTGATCGGACATTGGGGGCGTTCGCTCGTCTATACACCTTCTCCCCCCCCCTCTTCCTGGACCTGGCGGTCGCGGGGCGGACGGCGCTGGTCCTGGTGATCCTTGGAGTTGCGGCCATTGGGGTAGCGCTCTATTGCGGGCACTGCTGAGACACACGCCCCACTACGCAGTGGTGGTTGGGACTTGGCGAGACCCTCTGCCCGTGACGGAGCACCCTAAGATGGCGGCTGCAGGGGGAGCGCCCACCATGGAGCGGGGCCAGGAGGATGTGGCTGCACTATCCCAGCTTGGCGAGGCCCCCCCGCCGATGATGGACCAGGAACAGAGGCTGCATCGGCGCTTGGATGCCATACTGGATGCTATCACCTCGACCAAGGAGGCATTGCAGCAGGACATTGTGCAGGTCGCCACGGGGCTGGGGCTCCTGCGAGCAGATCATGCCAAACTGGCTGACAAGGTTAAGGACCATGATCAGCTCTTATTGGACCTGAAGCCGGCGGTGGTGACCGCGGAACACAAAATAACGGACATCCTGACCCGGTTGGACATGTTGGAACGATGGGCGGAGGATGCCGAAAGCCGCAACAGAAGGAACAACGTGAGGGTCGTAGGCCTGCCAGAACGAATTGAGGGGGAGGATGCGGTGGCCTACATGGAGGAATGGTTCCGGACTGTGGTGGCGCCGGAGGGCCTTACTTCTTTCTTTACGCTGGAGCGAGCTCACAGAGTGCCGGCTCGCCCGCCGGCGCTTGGCCGCCCCCCCCGACCGATGGTGGTGAGGCTCCTTCATTATAAGGACCGGGACCTCCTAATCCAGCGAGCCCGGGCTTCGGGCCCATATGAGGTGGAAAACAGCAGGGTCACGATCTTTCCGGACTACACTCAGGCGGTCCAGAAGAATAGAGCATTGTTTCTGGCAGTAAAAAAGGAACTGAGGGAGGAGGGCATCCAGTACTCCTTGCTCTTTCCGGCCAAGCTGCGGATAATCCTGGAAGGGGCCACGCACTTTTTTCAGACCCCGGATGAAGTGTGGTTGTGGTTGGAATCATACCGGGCTGGCACGGACAGGACTCACAAAAGTCGACGAGATCGGCCTAAACCACAGCAGGTCCGGCAGTCACAAAGGATCCGCTCCCGCAATAGGCGTCAGCGGGAGAAACGGGAGGCCCAGATGGCTGCAGACAAGAGAGAGGCGCTTGCGGCGACGACGGCCATTACGGGCTCGCAGCCGGAGAGTGAACTGGCAGAGACGGACTCTGGCGACGAAGGCGGCAGGACCGGAGAGGAACTTTCGGAGGCGGAGAGCATGAAGGGGCCAGTGGTCACCCCCCAGACATACAATGGGATTTTCCACGGCTGATTCTTCATTGGGACTTGGACACGGTTCTTGGTAGGGTGGCATCCTGTTGGAGCTGGGTGGGTCGCCGGGTAGGGTGCCGCATCGGCATGATGGGATGGAGAGCGCGGGGCGCGGGCTCTGCTTGCTGGGGTCGACGATAACTCACCCCCCACTGGGCCCTTAAGGCCTTCTGTGGTGGCGACCACAGGTTAGTACGATGTGTGTTTGGTTTAAGGTTTGGATCGGGGCTGACACTGGGTTTGTGGGCTCTGTCCTGGGGAGAGGGGTTTGGGGTGTTTTTTTTTTCTAAAGCTTGTTTTGGGGGGGGCAACTGCTATGGTGTGGGTAATGACTGGCTACATTTGAACTGGATCGCTTTATGCTGGCATGGGGACGTTACCTAACTTGAAATGCCTGACGTGGAATGTCCGAGGGCTGCGAACTATGGTCAAGCGCCACAAAGTACATGCGTATCTGGTGAGGAGGGGGGTTCAGGTTGCCATGTTGCAGGAGACTCATCTGACGAAAAAAAGGAATGTACCGCACTACAGAAAAGATGGCGGGGTCAGGTTTTTGGCACCACTTACTCACCGTTTGCTAGAGGGGTACTGATTTGGGTGAGAGCGAGGATACCGTTTCAGGTGTTGAATCAATTGGTGGATCCTGAGGGCAGGTATGTGGCGGTGGAGGGGAGGTTGTATGGTCGGGATGTGGTTCTCTGCTGTGTATATGCACCAAATGTTGATCAGGCCCGCTTTTTCGATGGTTTATCCGGGTCCTTGGCCTCCTTCCTAGCGGGCCCGGTGATACTGGGGGGGGACTTCAATTCGATCACGGATGTGGCCTTAGACAGATCTCACCCTCCCCTTGTTGATTCCCCGGTCCGTAAGCTAGCCATGCATAGGAAGGATTGGCAGGATAGGTGGGGGCTACTGGATGTATGGCGGGAACAACACAGGGACGCTAGGGACTACTCCTTTTTCTCAGCACTCCACGCTCTACATGTGAGAATTGATTCGGTACTGTGTGGCGGGTCCCTGGCCCCCCTGGTCTCCCACTCGGAGTATCTGGCCAGAACCATCTCGGACCACAATCCTCTGCTGGTGCATGTCCAATGGCAGCGAGAGCGTTCTGCGATTCCAACATGGCGGCTGCGGCCCGTCACGCTGGAGGATTCAGTGTTCAGTGAGGCAGTCCAACAGGGCGTCGATCAGTATTTCAGTGAGAATGAGGGTACAGCTACATGTAGGTCCGCTGAATGGGATGCGATGAAAGTGGTGGTGAGGTGTGTGCCTGGGTAGGTTTTCGAATGCTCGTTTGTCAGTGCTGAATGTGCTTGCCAGTGCGGAGGAGAAACTGAGGGAGCTGGAGCGGCGCAGGCCGACCCGACCGGACTTGCAGGCCCGGTTGTTGGAGGCAAAGGAGGTGGTAGCCACTGAAACGGAACGGTTACGGAGCTATGACTACAGGCAATACGCCATTAGAGCGCATGCCGAAAGGGACAAGGTGGGTACGCTACTGGCCAGGCTTGCTAATCCTGAACTTTGAGGCTGCCCGGTCCTTAGCATCAACAATGCACTGGGGGAAACGGTATACTCCCAATCAGCGGTGCTGGAGTGCTTTCGGGCTTATTACGCGGAACTGTACGAGAGTCAGTTGGGAGTAGAGGCCCACGAAATCGCGGCATATCTGGAGACGAGGCAGCTTCCGGTCCTTGACGATGACGATGCGAAAACCTTAGGTGGACCGATCACGCTGGCCGAGATCAGGACGGCCATTAAGCACATGGCGCGGAATAAAACGCCCGGGGTGGATGGTTTACCGATAGAGTTCTATCAGAAGTACGTGGATAGTTTGGCGCCCAGACTGTTGGTGGTGTATGCTGAGGCTTACAGGTTGGGGGGTCTGCCCGGATCAATGAGGGAAGCACTGATAGTGCCGTTACTAAAACCCGGCAGGGAAGCGACGGATGTGCGGTCCTATAGACCATTGTCCATGCTGACGGTGGACTACAAGATATTGAGCCGGATCTTGGCCACCAGGTTGGCCCCACATATGACTGGCCTGGTGCACAGGGACCAGGCGGGGTTTATCCCCACGAGGAGCACGGTGTTAAATATTCGTCGCCTGGTAGGGATACTGGACGGTGTAGTGGATGCGGACGGTGCCCAGGCGGTGTTGTCTGTAGACATTGAGAAGGCTTTTATAGTTTGGAATGGGTCTATCTGGATGAAGTGCTAGTGAGGTTTGGTATTGGTGAGGGGTTCCGCAGGTGGACGAAGGTGCTGTATTCCTCGGCAACAGCGCGAGTACGCCTGGGCAGTTTGGTGTCCGCGGCTTATCCGGTCGGTAGGGGAACGCGACAGGGGTGCTCCCTTTCCCCTCTTTTGTTCGCACTGGCGATGGAACCCTTGGCGGTGAGTGCCAGGTCGGGAGACGAATATGCAGGGATCGCAAGCGGTGGGCGGCTGCACCACATCTCGCTGTACGCGGACGATCTGCTGCTGTATATGGAGGACACGGAACGGGCTTTGGAAGGGGCGATGGAAATGCTGTCCGAGTTTGGCCGGTTGTCGGGCCTCAGGGTTAACTGGGCGAAGACCTGTGTCTTTCCGCTTCGAGCGGATGCACCCTGCCCCGCACGTGACTTGGGGGTGGTCTGGGAGCCATCTTGCTTTACTTATTTGGGAGTCCATATCTACCACGAGTCAGCGGACCTATTAGAGGGCAATATTGGACGGTGCGTACGGGCTCTGAGAGGCTGTATGTCCTTTTGGGCATCCCTTCCCCTGACGGTGCTGGGTAGGATCGCTCTGCTGAAAATGGTAGCGCTTCCACGACTCCTGTATTATTTCCGGACGCTGCCCATCTGGATCCCGCAGAGGATCTTTAGGGATTTGCGGACGATGGTCATTGATTTCCTTTGGGGGCATGGCCGCCGTAGAGTGGCACTGAACACGTTGCTACGCCCTAAGGTTGAGGGGGGCATGGCTGTCCCCGACTTTGAGCTGTATTACTTGGCGGCGCAGCTTCAGGTTCTTATACAGCATGTAGCTAGGGTGTTCAGGGGGCCGGAGTGCGACCGAGAGCTGGGGATACAACGCCATGTGCTGGCCTATATAGTTATGCAGCAGAAACTGGAGTTGCGAGGCTTCACTATGGAGGAGCGGACGCTCAGGTTATGCTGGCAGAGGAGTCTGAGGAGGGCGAAGGCGACTCGACCGTATGCACCGGAGATACCGATCGGCATGTTGACAGCTCTGCCGCATGGGGGCGATTGGTCCCCACTGCTGGAATGGGAGGAGTCGGGACTGCAAGTGGTAGGGGACCTATATGTTGACGGGACCTTGGTGCCCTTCGAGGTACTACAGGAACAGTTTGGGCTGCCGGAGGGGGGCTTCCTCTTGCATGCGGCCGTGGTGGCGGCCATTCAGAAACACTGGAAGGGGGGGCTCATCGAACCGGACACGACCATGGCATGCCAGTACGTAGCAATGGCCGCTGGCACGTTTAAGGCGGTGACCTGCCTCCATAATAGGATGCTGCACGAGGGGCTGGCACCGCTCCTGGGGCTGAAAACGACCTGGGAGGCGAGCATAGGTAGGCCCATTCCGGACACGGTGTGGGGCCACATACTTTAGCGTACGTGGAAGGGCACGAGGAATGCGCGCTTCCAGCAGGTGCACTTCTTCGTATTACACAGGGCCTACTTGACTCCGGAGAAGATCAGACGGTACTTCCAGGTGCAGGACGCACGGTGCCCGAGGTGCTTGGCGCCGGAGGCGGATATGGATCACCTTTTCTGGGGCTGTCCGAAACTGGAGGCCTACTGGGCGGAGGTAGGGGACCTTCTCAATGCGGTGACCGACAGAGAGGTGGAGTTTGATATGGCGGCGTGTCTGTTACTCTGGTTCCCTCACACCAAACACACTAAGGTGACAAGTAAGTTTATCGACCTAGGGCTGATACTGGCACAGAGAGAGATCACCTGGCACTGGAAGTCCAGGGAGGGACCGTCTGTGAGGAGGTGGACGAATGACTTGCTGAGGTGGTCCGAGTGCGAGAGTGTGCTCCGAATGAGGCAGGCCGTCAAGCTTGATAACGAGAAGACTTTAGAATCAGCGCGCGCATGGGAATTGATAGTGCAGGCCTTACGTGATTCATTAGTGGAGGAAGAAGACTGAATAGACAGGACTCGAGGACACCGCGAGGCTTATGAGTATAAGGATGTCATTAGATCTGTAGCGGGACCCATGCAAGAGTCAGGAACAGGGCTCACACCATTGGCGGTTGCTGGGGGGGGGGGGACCAGGGGTTGTTTAGGGGTTGTTCAGGGGTGGGATAGGAGCCGGGAGGCAGATTGGTCACTGTAGCGCTACTGGGTTGGACTGATGACTGGGCTTGTGGAGCGTGGGTGGATAGCGGGAGGCGGCAGGGACGCCCGGGACGGACATGATGAGGGCCTCGTAGGGTACGGGGAACGGGATGGTAGCGGCTCTGTGGCACCGGAATGTTAGCATAGGATGGCTGATGTTGGGGTCAGGGTATGGTTGGGGGGGTAAAATGCGGATACGTAAAAAGATTTCGACCATTGTCCCTCAGGGACGCTCACCATGATGTCTTGCTACTAATTGGGACGCAGTGCCGCCCGGCCTCCGGGATGCGGGCTGAATGGCTGTGTATGATATACGCTCTTACGATTGATGCGGGGGGACACCATGAGTGGACTGGTTGTGCAATTGTATGCTATGGTTTCTAATTCTGCAATAAAAACAAATTAAAAAAACAACAAAAAAACGTGTCAGGGGCTTTAACCTTAAAAGAAGGTGTTATCGCATTTGACTTCCTTTTTGAGATAGCTGATGTCTCCTCAGCCTTGGATGCTATCACCAGAGGCAGGGCACCCGGGTCAGATGGCATCCCGGCTGACATTTTCTGACAGAAGAGAGACAGGTGGCTCCAGTATATCCTCCTCTTATCTAATGCCATTGCTAGTGGCGTGCCACATAGCATATTCTTGGAGGGGAGTGGAGGTTATTCCAATATACAAGAAGGGGACAGGTCCAGCCCATGCAGTTAAAGGCCTATCAGTTTGATGGACTGTATACAAAATTCTTTTGCCAGGCTGTTCTTGGGAAACATAGAGGATTGGATTACTGATAAGTCAATTTTATCTCCCTTCCAGGCTGGCTTCAGGAATAGGATATATACGATCAACCAGGTCTTTTGTTTTCTCCTGCTATATTGGAAGATGGTTATGGTCGGCGAAGGCAGGTTGTATGTTGCCTTCGATGACCTCAAATCAGCTTTTGACCTGGTTTCTCGGAATAGGCTTTGGCAGGAGTTAGGTGATATGGGCATCCCCAGGTATATTTTAGGTCTATTGACTTGCCTACATGAGGGCAACTTTGCGATGTTTCGGTGGGGAATTCAGGATCAAGTCACAGAATGATTCTATATCAATAAAGGTGCTCCCCAGGGCTGTGTCCTCGCGCCCACCTTGTTTTCTTTATATTTTAATGATGTCGTTCAACCTCAGTCCTCATTCTCAATTAATGCCCCAACTCTGGCTGATCGACAAGCACCGATTCTGCTCTTTGCGGATGACGCTCTATTAATTTAAAAAACTGAAAGTGGTCTTCAGCATGCTATATCCCACTTTGAGGAATTTTGTAGATTGGTTGTAAAAATTAAAATATCATCCGCATAGAGCCCTATTTTTCAATTCCACCCATTAAACTCAAAGGGGGAAATATCAATGTTATCCCTTATTTTCCTGGCTAGTGGCTCAATATAGAGATCAAACAGAAGTGGGGACAGGGGACAACCCTGCCTAGTGTCCCGCATAATCTGAACTGACTCAGTCAGTACCCCATTGACCAGAACCCTGGCTTCCGGCACAGAATACATTTCTTTTAAGACTTTACAAAAACTTTCACCCAGATTAAGATGTTTAACTATCACCTGCAAATAAACCCAGTTTACGAGATCAAATGCCCCAATAAGCGGAAACATCAACTCTTTCAAGAACCTTCCACTGATAAACCCTTTTTGGTCTTCGTGCACTAACTGTGACATAACCCCATTTGGCCTCCAAGCCATAACCTTTGCAAAGAGCTTATAATTGCAGTTTAAATACAATATAGGCCTATAGGAATCAACGTTTTTTTAGGCACTTCCCTGGTTTAGGAATTAAAGTTACAGTGGCCTCATTCCAGGTTTTTGACATTGCAGTATCCTTCAAAAGTATTGCATTAAAAAGATCAATAAGAAAAGGTTTTAAAGTACTAGCCAGTACTTTGTAGACCTCACGCGGGAGGTAATCTGACCCCAGAGCCTTTCCTTTTTTACCTCCCCCCATAGCCTCCTCTAGCTTGCCATCATTAATCTCTTTGTTCAGCACTTGCTTTTTCTCATCCGATATGGGCTCCGCTTGGTCCAACCAAATCAGCACTTCCTCCTCGGAGACAGCCAGATCTTCCTTACAGACCTTCTCAAAATTTCTATGAAAGGCCTGCCCAATTCCCCGAATATCACTAAGAACAGTGCCTAAATCCTCGCATCTAACCTCTTTAATCAAGCTCCTAACTTGATCACTCTTTGCCTTCCAGGCTAGCAGCTTACTGCATCCTTCACCATATTTGAAATGAGCCAGCTGACTAGAGCCCCATATCTCCCTAACCCTATCCTGCAATACTTCAGATAGGCTCAGCTTCAAATGTGTTATTTCAGCCACCTTCTTCTCAACGTCTTCCATGTTCCTGAAATTACTCAAACGCTTCTCCAACATCCGAATCTGCTCCTCCAGTCCCAAGAACTTTTTATGGTATGCATGCCTTTTACCTGCCGCTAAAGCGCCTGATCTGCCTCTGAAATAGGCTTTATATGCATTCCATACTACCCCAATCGAATCTGAGCCCATATTATTAAAAAAAAATCCTTTGTTTCTTATCTTAAAATCTTAACAGTTTCTGTTTCCAATAAGATCGTACGATCCAACATCCATTTGGAGCTAGCAACCCCCTCCTCTAATTTAAGAGTAGTATAGCTGAGCGATCTGACAGGTGTATATAAAGTTGTTAAAATCACATTAAATAAAGGTAAAAGACGTTGATTAGAGATAAGGTGGGTTTAATAAACCTCATCCACAAACAGCCAAGAGTAACTGACAAAGACAAGGATTCTTATTAGGAATCCATGTACAGGGTTCTGAGAGCTAAGAACATTGGTAAAGACACACAGGTCTTAAAGGGGAAAGGAAGAGAATATCACACATCTCCCTTCCTTACATTATAACAAGTGAAAGAAAGAAAGAACGATTTTCGTAAAATAAAACTTCAGTAAAACAAATAACAAAATCCTAAGAATAAGCAGAAAACTTCAAGCGAAGCAACAACAAAATAGCATCAAATAAATACAGTCAAAAGCAATACAAACAGGTCAGAAGCACTAAGAACACCATGTGAGATAACAGCAGGAAAATGTTCAAACATAGTCTTTCAGATAGCAAGGAGCTCTGCGAGTTCTTTGACTCCTTTTGTAAGAAGGCAAGGACCTGTCAAGAGAACTGTTAGAAGCAAGATGAAAGTTGCCACACGAGCCATTATTGTGGACAGAGTCATCTGAAAGAGACAATTTGGGATTAACAACAACCACACGACTCTTATTCCAGATTCTCCCATCTTCCGTCTTAATAGCATTCTTAAAAATCTTAACAACAGCTCTAATATCGGTGTATTTTGACCACGGTTTGCGTCCTACTGGAGTCTTTATTTTTACAAAATCACCCACTTTGACCTCCTGATATCCCACACATTTTTTTTATCAAAGTAATCCTTACGAGCGGTTTGTTTAAGTAACTCTCTGGTTCTCCATTCTCCAATGTCATTATGAACCAAACCTTTATTCAAACACATCCACCCAGGACACCACAAGGTATTAGGAACTCTCCCTTTGAACAACTCAAATGGAGACCTCCCAGTGCAAGAATGAGGGGCAAAACGATAAGTATTAATCCTGTCCTGAAGAGTTGTCTTCCAATTCAAACCAGAAGACCGAGCTAGCTGAATTGATTCTTTCAGAGTCTTGTTGACTCTTTCAACAGCACCATTGGTTTCCGGATGGTATAGGGAACACCTTTTATGAACCACACCACATTGTCTTAAAAATCCAACCAACATAGAGGAACAGAATTGTGGTCCATTGTCAGATAACAAGCTATTAGGAAAACATTCCTTATTAAACAAAGCCTCTAAAAACTTAATGATAGAATCAGAGGTAATTTCTCTGACAGCAGAAACTGCAATCCATCTAGAGTAAAGATCAATTAGAACAATAAGGTAAGGAGTATCAGAAACTCCAGACAAAGGACCCAAAATGTCAATCGCAACCTCATCCCAGGGATGACTTGGTAAAACCCTCTTGACCATTGGCATTTGTTTTGTCTTTAAAATCTTGTCACTAGAACAGCATTCAGCACAATCCCTGACCATCCTCTCTATTTCTAAGTCCATGCCAGGCCACCAGAATTGCATGCGTAGAATCTCTTTTGTTTTCACAATGCCTAAGTGACCGCAATGGGCATGACAACAATTTTTTCCTTAGACTACTGGGAGGAACAAGTTTGGTACCCCGAGTTAATAAACCTTCACTCACAGAAAGTTCATCTGAAACTAATAACCACGGATTACCCAAACGAGTATTGTTCTTTAAGGAAAGAATAACTTTACAAATCTCCTCATCTTTCTCTAACTCCAACCTCCATTCAGATTCGTCTATAGCACCATCTGTCACCTCACACACATTTGTGTATTCATCCGACTCACAGAAATCATCTGTTTCAAAATTTTCAGTATCAACTAACCTAGATAAACAATCAGCTGACTTATTAGCTACCCCTGGAATATATTGAACTTCAAACTCATATTCCTGTAAGGAAACTATCCATTTTCTGATTCTCGAAGATATAGCGTCTAGACCTTTTTTAGAAAAAACCTCTCTTAACGGCTTGTAATCAGACAAAATACACACCTTCGTACCCCAAATCAGATTTTTAAACGTGCTTAAAACCCAGTAAATTGCAAGAGACTCCTTCTCTATTACAGAGTAATTACACTCCGATCCTCTGAGACAACGAGAAGAACAACAAATCAGAGAATCCTTCCCATTTCTCTTCTGAACAAGGATAGCTCTTAGACCTTTGTCACTCACATCCGTAAATAAGACAGTGGGAAGGCCAGGTACAAATGCATGAAGAGAAGGAGCTTTATTTAGGCCCACATGCATCAATCTCGGCTTTTGCGACTTCTAAATTGCGATAAAAAGCGATTCGCAATTTAGAATTCGCAAAAGCCTATGCATGATTATTTTTTAAATATTTATGCAATTCGGTAGAAATCGCTATTTCTACCGAATCGCATAAAAAATGCGATTTTGAAATTGCGATTTCGCAATTCCCATTCATTCCTATGGGCCAAAAGGCCAATAGGAATGAATAGGATTTGCGAATTCGCAATTTCAAAATCGCAAATCCTGATTGCATTTCAAGGGTGGTGAGGGGGGTTCAAATGAACCCCCCCTGCACCCCTGAAATGTATTTTTCGCATCATGTTGCACACACACATGTCCTAAGGACATGTGTGTCTGTAACATGAATGCTTTTAAAATGCGTTTTCAGTGTTAATTACACTTTTTGCAAATTTACAGAGTAGTTCAATTTGCAAATTTACAGAGTAGTTCAACTACTCGGTAAATTTGTCCCTCTAATTGCGAATTCGCAATTTCAAAAGTATTCATGCATTGCTTTTAGGAAATCGCAAATTTGCGATTTCCTAAAAGCAATCGCATTTTTGGAAATCGCAAAAATGTTGCGATTTCAAAAAATGCTTGATGCATTCCAAAAAGCATTTTTGGATTTGCAAACGGCCGATTTTAAGGAATCGCACCGTTTGCGATTCCAAAAATGCTTGATGCATGTGGGCCTTAATTCCTTATCCACCACAACTTCTTTATTTAGTGATCTTAAATCTATGCATAGACGAATTTCCCCTGTTGGTTTTTTTGCAATAACAACTGGGGCAAGCCATTCAGTTGCTTCAACTGGTTCAATAATGTTAGTTTGTACAAGTTTATCTAACTCTTCTTGAACCTTTACCTGCTCCATAAGAGGAATTCTCCTAACTTTTGCTACTACCGGAAGAGCATTATCTTTCAACTTAATATGATGTTTGTAACCACGCAAACATCCCAAATCTTCTTTAAAAACATTTGGGAACTGTTTTGCCAAAATATTTGACAAGTTATCATCACTCTTGTTAGATACAGAATTAGACACCTCTTGAATTTGAACCTGGGGAGAGGCATTAGGATCAAGTTTAACACTAAGTTGACGTTGATGCAACCACCCAAATAACGCATCCCCTTTCTTAGAAACATAAACTTTTCCCACAATGATGTGAGAAGCCAATTCTATTTCAGCCATGAAGTATCCTAACATTCTAATTGGTTTCTCACTATATCCTAAAGGGAAGATATCACATTTCAACATTTTTACTTTTTTTGAAAAAAAATCATTAAACAGTTTCTCATCAATTAACGTTATTTTAGAGCAAGAATCAAAATTAAAATTAATCATGGAATCTTCTACTCTAACCATACAAGAAGGATGATCTGATTTGTCATCATTCACTTCAAAACATTTAGATCTTACTTGAGGTTGAGGCCATCTTTTCCTAGAGCTATCACCTTTGTATGTTTTTGTTCTGCAAAATTTAGCATAATGGCCTTTTTTATTGCATAAATTACATGTCACTTTCAGAGCGGGACAAACAGGTGAATTTGCTAAATGACTAACTTGACCACATCTAAAACAAGAACATTTGTTATTCAAAGCAGAATAAGATGAGTTAGATAACATATTCTGCTTTTCTTGTGATGTTGCGCCTTCTTGTTTCTTAACTTGATATATCGTTTCATCAACTTTTACTTCATCTTTTGACTCGGAAGTAGATGGTTTCTCTTTCTCTTTCTTTAATTCGCCAACACATTTAGTCATATGTTCAACTTGATTTGCAATGACAAGAACTTCTTCGAGAAGAGGTTCATCCTTCAACCAGAGTTCCTTCCTAATATCATCATGTGCACACCTTAAAACAAATTGATCACGAATTCTTTCGTCTAGAGTCTGACCAAAGTTACAGGAAGATGCCAACTTCCTTAAAGAGGATACGTATTCTTCTACTGTTTCTTCTTTTTTTTGTTCCCTTAATCCAAAATGGTATCTCTCCATAATAGTACTGAGTCTCAGTAAATAGTGCCTATCCAGTTGTAGAATGGTTATCTAATACTCATTTAAGTTTCTTTGTTCGGCAGCTGATAAATCAGGTAAATGTTCAAGAACATCTTGACCTTCTCCTCCAAGACAATGTAGAAGAAGCGAATGTTTTCTTTCTGCACTTAAATTTGTTCCACAAACTCTTGCATAGTTTGCAAAAATATTTTTTCCATTTTTTCCATTTTACATTGGGTTCACCAGGACTTGTAAGAAAAAATGCAGGCTGAGTAACATTTTGCATTTTATATTAAGAAAGAAAGAGAGAGATTAAAAAAAAATTGTTGAAATATATTCCTCAAGGTTAATCCTTTCTCTTATTAAATAAAAAACAACTTTTTTTTAAATTAAACTAGTAATTTTCCTCTTTTGTTTTTTTTTAATTGAAAAGAGTTTAATCCACTTTGGATTTTTAATTGTTATTTTCCCTTTCATTTTTTTTTTTTTAGTGAGAAGAAATGCCAACAGAAAACGTCATAAAGATAGTCTCAAAGTAAAAAGGAATACTCGTGGTTTAATAATTGTCCATTGTCTCAGACGCGCATTTAAAACTGCAGCGCAACGTTCGAGAGACAAGATGACGTGTACAATGGCAGAGTGAAAGACGTCTTGCTGGAACGCAATGCAGGTTATGTTGAAACACAGCGTGACAAACAGATGATGTGTACAATTGCAGCGTGAAAGACGTCTTGCTGGAACGCAACGCAGGTTATGTTGAAGCGCAGCGTGAATGACGTCTATAGTGCGAGATAGTAGCTCTTCACGCGCTCAGTCCTACGCGCGTTCTAACCCGTTCAAGATCGTTTCTTTATACTTATTTTACTTAGTCCCGTTTTATTTCTTTAAAATATACCTCCCGCTCTCCTCACCATAATACGAAGCCGATTTCTGCCGCTGTGAAGCCAAAGCTTCGCTTCCTTGTCAAACAAACAGCCGCTGGAGGAGAGACAAGGTCAGTTTTCTTTCGTTTGTTGTTGTGTTGAGGTCGTTTCCGATCGTCGCCAATATAAAGTTGTTAAAATCACATTAAATAAAGGTAAAAGACGTTGATTAGAGATAAGGTGGGTTTAATAAACCTCATCCACAAACAGCCAAGAGTAACTG
Organism: Lissotriton vulgaris; assembly: GCF_964263255.1. Lineage (NCBI taxonomy): Eukaryota > Metazoa > Chordata > Amphibia > Caudata > Salamandridae > Lissotriton > Lissotriton vulgaris. The sequence goes on along the minus strand of NC_141689.1, from coordinate 888,217,668 downwards.
ACAAAGACAAGGATTCTTATTAGGAATCCATGTACAGGGTTCTGAGAGCTAAGAACATTGGTAAAGACACACAGGTCTTAAAGGGGAAAGGAAGAGAATATCACAGTGTATACCAACATGTTTGATATCCAAAACACAATCCTTCAGAACCCTATCTACAAGAAAATAGTGGATGCATGACTGATGTCTATATTTCTTGTTATAATATGTACAACCTTTCTGCGACCTATCCATATATCTCCATACATCACAAAGTCCCAACTGCGCCATAACTTGTCACAACCTCAGACATTTTGGCGTTTACTATTGCTCTGCTATTCATAGATCTATCCAACTTGTGATCCAACACTGTGTTAAAGTCTCCTGCCATAATGATTCGGTCCGGGAAGCCCAAGAGCTCATTCACTAAATCATCCAAGAGCCCTATATCATCTAGATTAGGGCTGTAATATCCCACCAACGTATAGTTCTGCCCAAATGTTTTTCAACCTGTAATATTCAAAACACTACCTTCTACCGAAATATTCATACCCTGTTTTATCAGCAAAGCTACTCCCATCGTAACTACCGTCTGCCTCATATAAATTCTTTGCATGTGAGATCCATCTTTTTGTTTAAAAAAACTCTACTCTCCCCTCCGTTGGATGTGTCTCTTGTAAAATAATAATTTGTGCGGGACAATCCTTTAAATACTGCATTATCCTCTCTCTTGTCTTCCCTTACCCCGGTGACAGTTAACATTCCTGAGTAGTACCTTTATCTAATTTGTTCTATTCTCTAACATCCCCTTTAAAAACAACTTTAACCACTGACTACATGCAAAGGAGACATTTGAGGATTTTAAAATTTATTTTCTCCCTTATGCTCCCCAGCCTGTGCTCCCTGCACCCTCCCCCAGTGGAAAACCCTCTCCAACTTCCCATGGCCGAAGCTCAGTGAGTGACCCCGGAGTGTGCGACGGAAAGCCAAAACTCAACAAAATAGAAAAGAAAACGAAAACCATTTTAGCCTTAATATTCAACTAGCAAAGAAGCAGTAACCAATCTTGCTTTTTGCTAAAACTCAGCTTGATGCTCTTCGATAAACTTATCCACCTCCTCCACTAAAACAAAAAGTGTACATTTTATTGTTAAACATCACTTTAAGCAGAGTTGGAAATTTTAACTGCACTGATGCCCCTAACTTCCTTAAAGGGTTCATACTTCTCCCTAGCTTCCATTGTCTATTGGATGTTACCACCAACAGGTCAGATCTAATTTCACATCTTACCCCATTCAACTCCAATGATTTCTTCTTCAGAGCCTTAGCTAGGATTTTCTCCTTCAACGTATAAGTTAGGAAGTTAACCAAAATTCTCCTAGATTTGCTTCGATTTGTATTTAACCTAAAAGGATCTCTATGGACCCTTTGAATGTCTCTAGCAATCTCTTCCTCAGTTTCCTCCAACTGCAACTCTCTTCTGAAAAACTGAACCATGCAACTTTTGATGTCATCTTCTTCCTTACCCTCCAGAACCCCTTAAAATCTTTAAGTTATTTCTCCTTTGGAACTTCTCCAACCTTTCCACCCTCTCATCTTGATCCCTCTCCCTTTTTCTAAGATCTTCTATTTTGCTCCTATTAACCTTCCCCTCTTCCTTAAGATCTCTCACTTTCCAGACCCAGTGTCCTACTACTCAAGTCATCAATCTTCTTCTCCACAACTTCACATGCTAGCCTTATTTCTTATTTCTGATTAGACTCTGAGGTTTCAAACCTTTTTTGTATCTCCAATGTGAGGGTTGTAAGCAAAGCACTAACAGAGGGATTGCCACTCTCTGGACTTATCAATGTTGTTAGATTTGGGGGTCTCTAGTTGGCATGGGTAGGTGCCTGTGACAAATAGGGACCCTTGCATCTAGTCCGGGTAATCGGGTACACTCCTAACATAACCTCTGCTCACCCCCTTGGTGACTTGGCACGATCAGACAAGCTTATCTCAGGGGCAGTGTGTAAAGCATTTGTGAACACATACAGTAACAAAGTGACAATTCTACAGATGGACACCACACAAGTTGTATATTAAAAATAAGTATCTTTTATATAGATTTAACACACAACCACGAATGACAAAAATCCACAATACTGTATTTAAAATGGTAGAATTGGCTTAGTTCTCTTTAGATCTTAAAATGCGACACTTTGAGTCAATGTACCTTAAGATGCGTAACGCTACACAACAAAAGTGTTGCAGGGAAGGTGAAGCGTCGGTTCCTTACACGCAAGAACGGTGATGCGTCTGTTCCCTACTGCTGCATAGGGGACGGTGATGTGTCGGTTCTTCTTTGCGAGGGGAGGTGATGCGTTGGTTTCTTACTGCGCATCCGTGGCGATGCGGCCCGCAACGCCATGGTGCGATGTAGATCCGGTGCAAAGAAACAAAGATGGCTTCTTCCTCATGGTGCGACACGATATGGACCACGACAGGCCCTGCGACACGCTTCCCGGTGATGCGGCGGCAACTGCTAGGACGTCGATCCTCTTCTCCGGCAATGCGCTGTGCTTCGAGAACGATGCGAGCCGCGACAGGCCCTGCGATACGCTTCCCGGTGATACGGCGGTGTCTGCTGCAATGTCGATCCACTTCTCTGGCGATGCGAGGCGCTTTTGTGTTGTGAAGCGGCAGCAGCAGTTTGGCGTCACGCTTCTTGCTCGTGAGTCGTGCTTCCAGCTCCTTGCGACAAACACTTCCTCAGAAAACCCAACACAACTGCAGGCACTTTCAAAGAACTCTTGGGGAGCTGGGGGGTGAAGTCTGTTGCCTCTGAAACTTCAGCAGGAGGCAAGCTCTTTTCTCAAGCCCTTGGAGATACTTACAAGTTGATGAAAGTCCACACAAAGTTCCTCTCGCCTTTATTTGGCAGTCAGGCAACCACTGCAGGCCAATCCCCCAAGCAGCACTTCAGCTTAGGAATTGTTTTTCCTCAGTCTCTCTGGTGCCACTCCTCAGCAAAGGTTTCTTCTTGTTGTCCAAAAGTGATCTAAAGTTCTGGGGTTCGGGTTTGGGAAACTCATTTAGCACAGGGTCCAGCAATGCCCCCCCCTCGACAGGCTCCTTTTACTCTTCTCGATTTTCTGGCTCTTACTGCTTACTTTCTGCTCCTGAGCCTCTTGGAGAACCGCCCGTGTCTGAAGTTCAGCCGCTTCCGAAACAGTGCCCTGCTCCAAACACTCTCTGTCAAATCCGCTGGGTTCATTCTCCCTGCTACCTCCACCTCCTCTCTCCCGGAAGAGAACCCTTGTGGCAGTGCGTCGTCCTCGGCGCAGCTCCAGCGCCGCTCTAGCCCATGCCTGCTCGAAGGGGGATTATGCCACAGCAGACCAAACCTGACAACACGTAAGTTACTGCTCCTTCAGCCTTACACCTCAGTAACATCTCTGCACCTGCTAAGCCTTCCAATGCACAACTTCAGCCCACCAGCGACCCACCAACTAGCCGGCCGCCATATTTTCCTCTCAGTCAGAAGATTGACAAATTGAGGCCATTGTCCACTTTGAGGAATTTTGCAGTAATTGAGGGTTGGAAATCAATTCTACAATAACTAGAGCTAATGGCGTTTAATAAACGTAGATCCTTTAGAGGTAGGTTTGAGTTGGGGGGTGTACCCATTGAAAGTGTTAAGTCTTTTAGCTATCTGGGGGTTAATCTATCCTCTAACTTAATATGGAAATCCCAGGTGAAACATTTTTACCCTTAAACATAGGCAAGTCACAGGCGCTATCTCTAAAGAACATAATTGCTTATTCACCAAACCTATTACAGCAGTATTACAAATATATGATGCCAAAGCAGTCAGTTCTGTCCTTTGTGGTTCAGAGCTGTGGGGTTTTACAAAGATAGGTACAATACACAGTTGGGAGGTTTTTTAGGTATTCCAGAATGACTAGGCGCAAAGTAATGGTAACAAAAAGTAGTCAGTATAGGCAATGAGGCGAACGGTAATCCCTCACAACCGCTCTGGGATGGACCAAAAAAGATCCACACAATTAACAAAAGACAACAAAGCCCCTGCACTATACAATATCAATTAATTCTTAGTAATACTGGTATCAGTTGAAGTGGTGGAAGTGATTAAGCACATCAAAACTTTAGGTCAAACTTCGAGAATGAATAAACATAAGTTGACATATATCAGTTCAGAAACGTTCTGTTCTTGGTGTGGTATTTCTGTTTATTGTTCCTTTGCACAGGCCAACACGTGTTTCATCGCAGGGAACAAACTGCGAATCTTCAGGGCCTCACAAGTGATGGGCGAAAATACGTTAGTGAGAGCACCCGGTTGGGGCGTAACATGGAATCCTGTATTCGGATTTCCAAAGCGTATGTACTCAAACTCTGCGGGATTTGATGAATCTTGATTGTTTACAATTCGAGTGGTAACCGGGAGGAGAAAAAAGTAGAATTCAGGTTGGGCGGATAAGTTGATACCGACACGAAGGCGGGTGCACCTCGTTGGTACCGTTCTCCCTCTTATTTTTTTTTTTTTTTTCTGAACTGATATATGTCAACTTATGTTTATTCATTCTCGAAGTTTGACCTAAAGTTTTGATGTGCTTAATCACTTCCACCACTTCAACTGATACCAGTATTACTAAGAATTAATTGATATTGTATAGTGCAGGGGCTTTGTTGTCTTTTACAAAGATAGATTTGCTAACTAGCTCTGAAAACAGATTACTATGAAACCTGGTTCGGCTGCGCCAGAGCACCCTACTCAAGCCCCTGATGATAGATGTAGGCAGGCAGTCTTTGCAGATAGAGCTAGACTCTGTCTACTGTTGTTCTGGAGGAGGTTATGGACCCAACTGGATTTAGCACAGTATGTTTCAGCTTTAAGGGATGTCATGGAGGCTGATAGAGTCCATGAGACTGTCTGGCTAAAGCAAGTCCACAATATATTATCAGCTATAGGTGAGCTTTGGGACAATTCCCATTGTAACCCACTCTCATCGAATGAGATGATAAAGAAACGTTACTGGTCATGAGTAGCTGAACATGTGGTTAGAGTGAGTATTAATCTCCCCTTGACTGGAAATTTCTTCGATTTCAAATGCACCAACATCCTGGAACCTTGTTAGGATACCTTCACGGTACCCCTAGACAGCAAATTATATTTCCAATTCAGCGTAGGATCCTTGCCTCCTTCATCATTTACCAAAGGCTGGGTCCCTGGAAGAAATGCATTGTGTCTCACATGTAATATTTCAGCTGAATCCATTGGGCATGTTTTATTTGCCTCTTCGGGCATCAGTTCCTCGCCAGACATAGATCAAAGAGATTTGTAGGGAATTTGGGACACGTAGCAGTGCTATTACCCTCAGAATTCTTAGATCATAGACGTATTTATGCATGTGCTGTAGCAAAGTTCCTGGGCAAGATGTGGGTCATCAGAGCAATGGTGCTGGCTGCTATAGAAAACCGTTTATAACACTCAAGCCGTACAAGTAATCAATTGATATGACCCACTACTTGTAGCTCTTTGAGAACCATTTGAATTTTGGGGGAAATGCAATCTGTTGTATGTCCGTATCTAGAGTATGTGATTGGTCTTGAAAACCGAACCCTAACTTTAATCTTGTTTCCATTATTTTATTCATTATCTTTTTGTATGCTGAATTGGCTCTCATATTTTAATAATATTGTTTTATGCAATATTTATTTTATCTGCAAATTTGTATTGTTTTTGTATTGCTTTCATAACATATTTGTCGAATAAAGCATTATGATGATAAGACGTGCACTCCCTTGAACCACTGCGATCCTTCCTCCAAGGCGCCGACTAGGTCCTGAGGCCACGTGATGGCCTCCTGAGCCACTGGAGCATTGCAACTCTCTTCAACCTGGTCGATATTGTCGCCCATCTTGGAAGTCCCGGGCACAGTAGTCGCCTGACTACAGTGCCTTTGCAAAAGGAATGGACGTTCAGGCCACTCCGGGACAGTGCTCCGGGATAGCAGGTCCACATTACCGTGCAGCTTTCGGGGAACATGGAAGGCCTGAAACAAAAAAAGCTGTAGGGCCATGAACCAGCGCAGAACTTTAGGGTTTAAGTCTTTATGCAATGCCAACCAGGTGAGGGGGGCATGATCTGTCAAGAGAATAAAAGTATGCCTCAACAGATAATATTGCAGAGTCTAAATAGCCCACTTGATGGCAAGACATTCCTTCTCTATGGTGGACAAATATACCTCCCTGTTGCAGCTGAAATACAGGATTGGGTGCAAATCTTCTTGCTGATCAGGTTGCGACAGAGCAGCCCCCAAGCCTCCTCCACAGGCATCTGTCTGTACCACAAAAGTCTTGCCAAAGTTGGGGCACATGAGAACAGGAGCTTGATGCAATGCTTTCTTCAACTGTTGGAAGATTTGCTCCTGAACCTCAGACCATGGCACATGCTTCCCCGTATACTTGTGGGTTACGTCTGTGAGGGGACTCGCAATTTCAGAAAACTGTGGAACAAACCTACATTAGTTCCCACAAGCCCCAGGAAGGAGCATATCTCTTTTTGTGTTGTGGGCTGTGGAATCCTTTGAATAGCTGTGAGTTTGTTCAGTTGTGGTCGGATGACCCCTGCATGTATGGTCAACCCCAAATATTCAATGTGTTCCATGGCAAAGATGATCTTCTTCGGATTTAAAGTGAGTCCTGCTTGATTCAGGGTTTGTAATACCTGTCCCAGGTGTTTCAGGTCTGTTTCTGTTGTAATCTCCTTTTCTCCCTTAACCTAGTGGTTCAACCCTACACACCCATCCCTGTTCCCCAATTGGACTCTCCCTCAGAAGTCTGTCTTAGAACGATGATGTTGGTTCTTAGTAACGTAATTCGGAGAGTGGATGGCAATTAAAGAGGTTCTTTAGTCTTACCTCGTCTTCTAATCTTTACTTACAACACTGGCCACGATCTACTGCGTAGGGGCAGTACTTGCCATCTCCCCTTTGTGTGATCTCTCCATTTGCAGCAGAGGACCTTCGCACAAGAAAGTTGGGATGGTCGTGATTCTGACAGATCCCCAAACTCTGTTGAAGGATCTGAGTGGTGCTGTAGTGGCAGGAAAGTGCATGAACCTCTACTAAGTTCATCCGGTGATGGTGTTTCCGCCTCATTGCCAAGAATTGCCGTGTGTGAGAGCCCCCAACATCAGCTGTTTGGAGGCAGGGACTGCGATTTTGGTCCTGGCGGGGAGCACCCCTGTCTGCAAATCATCAGCTGTTCCTGAGTGCTGGAGTCCCATGACTGTCACAGAGACAGCCTCCTAGGACACAAAGGTTTTTGGGTGTCCGCAAAGAGCGCTGTTGTGCCTCTTCAGCAGCGTTCCTGTCACCATGTCTAAACCCTCTACGCTGGCGTGAGGAAGAGCCACTCCTGCGCAGGGCGTGCAAAATGGGTGCCATTGTCTCCTCATAATCGCATATGCGTGAGGCAGAGCCGCTCACCGTCAGGCTGTTTGGTGACTAGCAGCGAGGGAGCGCGTCTTCTCCTCAGTGCAGGCATCCTGTCCAGATTTGCCACTGGAATAGCTGTCTCTGGTGAGGTGAGGAAACTGCGCAAGGGGTGTCAGCTGTCTCCCTCGAAGTTGCACTGCCCGGGGTGTGAGGTTGCCGCACCTGCCTCCGAGTATACCCGTTCGTTCCAGTCACCGCGGGTGATGCTGTATCTTCTGGAATCCCTCATGGAAGCTGAGACTTTCTGCTCATGCAAGCGCAAAGGTGTTTCGCATACTGAAGAGCCTCTCTTTTATCCCACATTTGAGACACTCTTCATCTGCATGCGCGAAGCATTGTGCACTCAGCCGCCCCTCCGTATTCAACATTATTCAATGTCTATATGGCCCCCCTCGAGGATGTGGTGAATCCATTTGGGATTAAAATAGTCACTTACGCCGACGACACCCAACCGGTCGTCTCGCTCTCCCAAGAAAAACACTGCGCGGAAAATTTCCACACCTGTCTCTCAGAAATCCATTCCTGGATGAATGGCTCATGTCTTAAATTGAATGGGGCTAAAACAGAGCTTATGTTGCTAGGCCACCATATAACATCTTTACCTAACTCCATCTGGCCTGCCCGTCTGGGACCTGCGCCCACCCCAAAGAATGAATTAAAAAGTCTGGGAGTATGGTTGGAGCAGGATCTGACATTTAAGACCCAAGCAAAAAAGACAGCGGGCATTTGTATAGCACTACTTCGTTCTGCTCGTAAAATTCTCCCCCTATTGCCAAAGCTCTCGAGGAGGCTACTCATTCAGGGTCTTATTTTATCAAGACTGGATTATAGTAATGCCCTTCTCCTGGCAGCCCCTGAATCTACAATCAATATTCTTCAATGAGTCCAGAACTCGGCAGCGAGACTCCTTACTGGTACTCTGCGCAGATCATCAGCCAGACCTGCACTCAAAGCCCTCCATTGGCTACCAATTCGTGAAAGGGTCAAATTTAAGTCCCTATGTATTGCTCACAAGTCCCTGCATGGGAACGGACCCCCCATTTTAGGGCATCTTGTTCGCCCCTACAAGGCCACTAGATCGCTCCGTTCCGATCATGCCAATCTGACAATTGTTCAGAGAGAGTGAGGCGGACGCGGACTGGGGGTCGCCATTTTTCAGTGAACTCAGCGACCTTGTGGAATGCTCTCCCACCCAGGATTCGGATGAAGCCGAGCCATCCGAAGTTCAGAAAGCTCCTTAAAACCTTTCTGTTTCCCCAGGACCCCTAGACGCTGGTACTGTCCCTTGCATTGCTTGTTCTATAGCGCTGGGACGCTCTCGGGCAGCCATGCGCTCTATAAATCCATTTTAATTTCATTTCTGTAAGTGCATATAAAAAAATTTAAATAAATTAAAGATGCATTCAAGCTTCCCGCGCGCTTGCACATTCAGGGCATTGTAGTTTGCCAGCCTTATATCCTCCGTATAAGTCTGTAAATTATCTTAAGTGTGACAGTTACTTTTGTGCTAACAGGGGTCATTGTAGAGCTTTAGGCCACCCTCCTGGGTGAAGAAACTGTGGCATTACCCAACCCTTTCTTTGTTCTGTCATCCTTAGCAAGTATTTCTCTACGCTAAGCACCCTTCTCTTCTGTGCATGATGATGGCCGCAGCGAGCACGAGTCAACCCCCATCATTTCTTAATGAGAACGGAGAGCCAGAGATAAATTGGAAGGACTGGGTCAAGCTGGCCGAATCTTACCTGATTGCCATTAGGGGTGAACGGTTCCCTCCTTTGAGTGGACAGCACATATCACTACATAATTTGGGGGGTGTATGGACGGAAAATGTATGAGACACTGCCTGAACCTGAAAATGAAGGAGAAGGGGAAGTGGGAGCATTGGACATTTTTGCCAGCACCATGCTCAAATTAGAAAATCATTTTGGAGACAAAATAAATGTGGTGTTGGAACGCCATAGGTTTTTCTGCAGAACACAAGGGAAACAAGAGTCGGTAACCAATTACACCGCAGCTTTAAGGGGCAAAAGCCAATTGTGTGACTTTGGGAACTTCACTGATTCCCTTATAAGAGACCAGCTGGTACGTCGCAGGAAACAACGTGCGCATACAGGAAAAGTTGTTAGCCAAAAATCCCACCCTCAGGGAGGCCGTTGCCATTGCCCAATTAGTCGAGCACACTGCTAAGTGTTTCAAAGAGATGAAATCCCCAACGGAGCTGGTAGCCAATGTACTGGAGAATATAGAAGAGACTGAGGTTTGTAAAGTCAAGGGCAAGGAAAACATGCAAAACAAAGCTCAAACTAATGAGAGGAAGCTAAGATGTTTTATATGTGGCAGCAGCGATCATCTAGCAAGCACTGTTCAATGCCCAGCCAAGAGTGTGACATGTAAGAAATGCAACAGGAGGGGACATTTTGCAAGAGTATGGAGAAAAAGTGATCACGACAACAGAGAGCGTGGGGGGGAAAGGTGGTTTTGTAAAAGAGGTTAATTGTGTCACTCCCAGGTAAAAGACATGATGGCAAGTATTAACCTCATGTATCCAAAATGTGATGTGATGCTCAATAAGAAAACTATGTATGCTGAATCCTGTTTGCCATTTACCTTGTTGAGCCATACAGAATTTGTGAGCATGAATTTAGAAGGGAGTGTGTTGTTAGAAAAGCCAGACATTTCACCCACAGGATATACCAAAGAACCCTTAACACTAATGAGCATAAAAGAGATGCATATTGAGTTTAAGGGAAGGAACACTGTGGGAAAGATTTACATTGTGGAAACTGGGTTGAATTTATTGGGATGGCAACATCAGAAAGAGTTTGGGATAATCCTTGATCCCAAGAACAGGTACTCTTGTTGGATTATACCCAATCCAGAGCCAGTATATGTGGGAGTTCCTCAAATTGTTTTCTGAAAAACTAGGCCTTTGGCAGGATATCCAACGAAGATAAAGCTGAAAACCAATGCTATACCCACAGTGCATAAGCTATGACCTGTACCTCATTTGATGAAGGAACCCTTAGAGAAGGAATTGAACAGATTGTGCAATATGGGCGTCATTCATCCCCTTGACATGTCTGAATGGTTGCCCCCCATCGTGATTGTATCTAAGGCCAGTGGTGAAGGCATTTATTTATGCATGGACTTGCGCAGTCTAAATGAAAGCATCTGGGTCAAAAGGTACCCACTTCCCAACATAAACGAAATGCTTAGTCCCATGGGACCAGCTAAATACTCTTGCGTCATAGACCTCTCCATGGCCTACCACAAAGTACATCTCCACCCTGAATCTAGACTCCTCACAGCATTTATCACCCCACATGGAGCATACATGTTCCAAATAATGCTGTTTGGTCTGGTATCGGCTGCATCGGTCTGTCAAAAGATAATGCACCAAATCCTAAGAGACGTGGGTAACACCATATGTTTCCAGGATGACATCCTGGTGAATGGACAGACCGCTGAAGCCCATGGCCAAGCCCTCAGGGATGTCTTCAAAAGGTGGATGGATGCTGGGTTGACTGTACAGAAATCCAAGTGTCAGATCAGAGTGACGTCTGTAGACTACCTGGGGCACTCCATTTCATAAAATGGGTACAGACCAAAAGACAACTTGTTGAGTGCAGTGAGAGATGCCCTGTATCCCAAGAGCAAGGACAAGTTAAAATCATTTCTGGGGTTACTAGAGTATATGGCCAAATACATTAAAAATTTCTCAGAGAAGTGTGAACATTTGCGGGATCTTTTAAAGAAAAAGAAGGAGTTCGAATAGCAGGAGGAACACAAGTGCACTGTGAATGCTTTAAAAGAAGAAATTAATTGTCAATTCTCCAGCATGGGCACTTTTGACCCCAGGATAAAAATCATCCTCACTACAGCCTCCTCCAACAAGGGCCTGGGAGCAACTTTGCCACAAAAAGAAGGCAAGAAGGAAAGAATAATAACTTTCTCATCCTGCTTCCATACCAAAGCTGAGAGTAACTGTTCTTTAGTTAAGAAGGAGGCCCTGGCATGTTACTGGGCAGTGAAACACTAAGTTCTTTCTTTGGGGCTTACGTTTAACTATCCGCACTGTCCACCAGCCACGTACATTCATGTTCACAGTTAAAGGCATGGAACACTGTACACGCCGCATTGTAAATGGATATTGGGTCTGGAAAATGTATGCTTCAAGATGGAGACTGTTCCCGGGGGTGAAAACAAAGTTGCAGACTTTCTGTCCAGATCATCATTACCTAATGAACCACAGGAAGAGGTTTAGACAGTCCCATTCTGGCCATAACTGATCCTGCATTAACAGAAGATGAATAGGGCAAAGGCATGGAAGAGGATAAGAGTTTGTGCAAGTTAATGGAGATGATTGTGGAAGGGTGACCCGGCAAATGCAGTGAATTGAGCACCATAGGAGGCTAAGTTTTCTGCAAGAATAAAATTGTACCTCCGGAAGAGTTGAGAAGGAGAATTGTGGAATTAGCACATGAAGGACACCTGGGGAGGAGCGTGACAATAAACTAGTTAGAGTAAACTTTTGGTACCCCAGGATAGACTCTGGTAGAACAAATGGTGATGGACTGTCACAGTTGTGCTAAAAGTGACAAGTCGAAGTCCACACTCAAAGCTCTGTTATCCCCTGTCGAGGTACCTCCTAAAGCATGGAGTAAACTTGCCATGGACATAATCGGACCTATGGACAATTTAGAGATGTAATAAAAAGTTCATGATTGTGTTGGTTGATTAAACATCGCACCGGGTCACACACAAATTCGTCCATGGCACACACACTAAAACTGTCCTAGATTTCCTCAAGGACTTATTCTCAAGGGAGGGATTTTGGTCTACCCTGGTCACCGAAAATTGGGTGCAGTTTACATCTCAACAGATGAAGGAGTTTCTCTTAAATCTTAACATGAAACACGAAAGAACTGCACTATAATGCCCCAAGGCAAACGACCTAGTAGAAGGGCCAATAGACTAATCAAAGAACACATACAGCTAGCGCACCATACCCCACCCAATCTCATCTCGGGGTGTCACCGGTTGTTGCTCTCAGAAGAAGAGAACCTTGCACCACACAACCAAGAGGTTGGGTGGTGGTAGGGTGGTTGAATCTAATTCCAAGGAGGTTAGTAAGAAAGTAGAACTTCACCAAAGCAAGTACAAGGAGTGGTATGACAGTAAGAACAGGGTGAAAGATCCCAAGTGGAGGGAAGGAGATTGGGTACAAGTCAAAAGGAGCTTTAAAGACAACCAAATTAAAAGCAAATACTACCCTCCTTGTCGGGTATCCAAGGCCTACAACAATGTGATAGTTCTCGAGAATGGGCAGGTGTGGAGTTGTGACAGAATTGTCAAATGTAGTAATGTCTAACCCTATGTATATTGGTGAGGTGTGTGGTAATCTCCTTTTCTCCCTCAACACAGTGGTTCAAACCCTACCCACCCCTCCCCGTTCCCCAAGTGGACTCTCCCTCGTGAGTCTGTCTTAGAGTGTTGATGTTGATTCTCAGTAACGTGATTCAGAGTGTGGATGGCAATTAAAGAGATTTTTAGTCTTACCTTGTCTTTACTTCCAATAATTTCTCTATCAGGAATGTATACCACTGTATCATCCAAGTACGCTACAGCGTAGACTTGATGAGCCCGCAACAACATATCTATGAGTCTCTGCAAGGTAGCAGGGGCCCCATGAAGGCCGAATACAATAGAATTTAAGCTTAACCACTGGGGTTCCTTCAGTAACAATGTCATGGGATACTAGTGATATGCGTTCAGGAATACTCAAAATAAGCCAAGGGTTCTGGTCTAACAATGTGACCAGCTGTTGTTTTTGTCCTGCAGTCAAGGTGTTTACTATTTTACCCAACTCCGCTTGGTTCTCTATAGATGGTTGAAAAGGAATTACCAGGGGGCAACTGGTGGTAACACAGCTAACAAATTTACATGACATATTTGTCCCATCCGCCTTCTGTGTGGGATGGATACCCTGAATGTCACTTGGGTCACTTTCTCTAGTATATGAAAAGGCCCTTGGAAGTGGCTAAGAGTTTCCTTGCAGTCTTGGGTAGTAATATCAGCACCTTCTCCCCCATAGCAAACTCCCGTAGCCTTGTCCCTTGGTTGTATGTCTGTTTGTCTTTATTGGCCCCTTTTCTTGTTGGTGTGTACCTCCTTCCAGAGGGTGGATAGGGTTTCCTTAAGTAAGGTGCTATAACCCAGAAGGGGTTTACCCTCATCCACATCTTCCATCCACTGTTCTGAGACAATATCCAAGAGGATATAGGATTTACTCTCAAATAGTAGCTCAAAGGGGAAAAGCCTTTTGACTCCTGTTTGTGGGTTCAAATGGCAAAGAGGACCAATGTCAGTTTCCTATCCCAGTCCCTCCCTATCTTGTGTATTATCTTCTTCAACATAGCCTTGATGGTCATTTTATATCTCTCCACCAGTCCATAAAACGGGACATCAAAGGGGTGCCCTGATCTGTCAGGACTTCATGTGGAAAGCCCACCCGGTAAAAGAGGGAAACCATGGCCTGAGCAACGGAAATGGTGGTCATGCTGGCCAAGGGGATTATTTCAGGATAACGGGCTGTATAATCCACACAGACCAGTTTATAGTGGTGCCCCCGAGCGGAGGGTGTCAGAGGACCTACCAGACCCATCCCACAGGCCTAAATGGTATCTATTACTAAGATGTGGCATAAGGAGGCTCTTGCCACTCCTGAATTCCCAAGCTGACATGTGGGACAGGCTGCACAGTACTAGCTCCTTCCCGGTACACACCTGGGCAGTAGAAGCTTTCAAGTAAGTATTTTAGGGTATGTTCCTGTCTGTAGTGCCCACCCCCAGTCTGACTATGAGCTAGATGCATGACCTGTTCTCAGAAAGCATTGGGTATTAGTAGCTGTTCCGTGTGGTCTTCATTTCCCTGAGTGACCCTGTACAATAGTCCCCTTTTATTGTAAAAGAAAGGGCCTACCTGATCATGCTTGTCCTCCTTCACTTGCTCCCACGCATATATCAGGGTGCTGTTATCCTTCTGGGATGTCAGGAAGCTCCTCAAAGGAGGAAAATACAAATAGACGAATGGCTGGGTTAACAATTGCGCATTGTTGTGAGATTTATAATTTTAGTCCAATTAGTAAGAGCTCAAAGGATAAAGTGATGGCCATTCAACATTCACCAGAAGGTGTGGAAAATCCAAACCATTAAGTAGAACATAGGGTATATCCTGAGCTCAAATTCCAAGTAAAAAGTTCATAGAGACAAGATGATCTTCACAAATTTCTTCTTTACTCCAACGATTTATGTACTTCGTTAGAGAAACAGAATTAGCTGCCACTAGCCAACACGTGTTTCGTCCTGTGTTCAATCAACCACGGACTTCCTCAGGGCAATTCATCATAAGTTCCCATATCCATATGAAGTTAAAATGGTGAGTATCCAATCTCGAATAATATTCTAAAAACTAATGTGGATCTTGTATCTTCTTCCAACCGTGCGTTGTAAAAGTTAATTCAATATTACCGTGCCGATATTAACTATGTTTCTCGTACCGGCATTCTCAATATATTGGCGTCCTCAAAGGAGTCTGGATCCCCTCTGAAGAGGAAAGGACACAAGCAGTAGAGGGTTGGAATAATATATGATACTTTGTCCATTCCTTTTTTTTTCTCCATTTGTGTTTTTACCCCTTTCCCTTAGACAATATTGCACCTTGACCTCAATTAACCATATTATGTTATTGGTTTAATTGGTTATCGCTAGAGGCTTATGTCTAAATTGACTGTATGACATCTATGTACCTAGCGTGGCTAAACTTAAGGGCTAACACGCTTTTGATTTTGCATTTTGAATTGGGTCCCATTGACCAGTAGTATTTCACTATTTGTTTCCCAACCCACACCATTCCTTGCACCACCCCCATCCCCTCCTGGGGCACTATTGTATTTGGTCAATCCGGAAGGTGTTGAACCTGAACAAATTAATTATATTAAATGTGAAGCATATACTGTGTCCTGATTCTGTGTGATTGTTTTGCATTGATTCTAAATTATTTCTCTATTTTTTTTTCTCTTTTTCTAAATCTGTGTCTTTGAAATTCAAATACTTTTTCTTTTTCTTCATCCTTCTAAGGTTCCACACTGGGACCACCTGTTAATGTATCATATACGACCCAGGTCCCAGTGACTATTTGAGTATACCCCCCTTTCTGTACCATGTCCCAAGGAAGGGCACCTCCCTGAGCCATTCTATTGTGGGTTTTTTGGGAATGTCATGGCAGCCAAATATTCATCAA
This sequence comes from Lissotriton vulgaris, assembly GCF_964263255.1. NCBI lineage: Eukaryota > Metazoa > Chordata > Amphibia > Caudata > Salamandridae > Lissotriton > Lissotriton vulgaris. The sequence goes on along the minus strand of NC_141689.1, from coordinate 888,201,886 downwards.
ACCAAGGCAAATCCCTTCCAAGGAGTACCTTCTTGGCTAGGGAGGGGACAACACCTACTTTATATATCTAAGGGTCACTATCTACCTCAAGTAGTACTTCAGCCAGGGGGTATTTATTTAAAGTTTTGTATAGTGCAAACATGACCCAAGTGGGTATCAGAGCACTTTACATACGAGTTGCAGAAGACATAGGTAGATGGATGTGGGAGAAAAAAAGTAAAGATGTATAGAAATAACATGTTTTTTTTATCACCATGTACACATGTTACTTGCACATATTCCCATTCCTTATTTGGATAACCGGGACTAATTCTTTACTGACCACCATATAATGGCATCCTGTGTGTAACAGGGCAACTATCTGTCTGCCTTTCAGATGTATCTTTTTTTCTCATAACCATCGGGTCCCCCCCTGCCCCCCCCCCCACAGTAATCAGAACCCTACCCTTGGCATACCCAGCTTCTATTGAGTCACTAAAGATTGCCCAAAGGGGATAATGATGGGCTATATATCCCCATTCTGCACAGTGGCAACACTGTAGTCCCGTAAGCTGCTTGGTCCCCCCCATAGGTGTTTTTACTGGAATTCTAAGTGGGTAGCAGACTGATTCTCCCCTAGTGGTCCCTATACTGGAGCTTTTAGGGCAAATACAGGAGCCAGAGGTGCATGTGCTCTAAACTCGAGGGAGCAGTGGTAGGCACTGGCTAGTTCGACAGCAGGCTAGACCGTAAGATTTGGATATTGCTTAACCAGGACAAGGTGTTTGTTGGCAAGGCCTCGAGGTACCTTTCTAAATACACCCTCTCAGTTATTTCCTCTTTGGTTGCAGTATTGGATTGAAGCCACCGGTTACCAGATCCATTATTCTGTAATACAAGGCTCTAGAATTATCTCCAACAGTCCACTTCTTTTTTCGGAACCAGCCCCTATAGTATTCAAGGTCACATCCCAGTCATTCCAGAACGGCCTTTTTGATGTCCAAATAAGGTGTTACCCCGGCATGGTTTACTGATTGCTAAGCAGCCTGCAGTTCACCAGAAGGTAAAGGAGCTATGTACTGTCCTCACCTCTCCCGATGCCATGTTGCCATAGTGGCTACTCTTTCACAGGTCAAAAAGAAGTAACCCAAGTCACACCCTAGCACAGACCCGGGAACGTTGGAGTGCTCTCGTGTACTAGAGATCGTATATGTGAGAAGTAGAATGGCTATGTCCTGGACCTGCTGACTGGAGGTTAACAAAACCACCTGGCTATTTAATGCTGCCCCTCGTTTAATGCTGTTCTCTCATTCTTTTTGGGCGTATTGTGACTGTTGCTCCAGCACCAGTTGTAGATGGTGCTGCCCTTCCGCTAGCTGGGTGACTATTTCCTCAATGGTTACGTGCTGTGTCATTTTAACTGACCAAGTATCCCACTTCTGACAACACTGTGGTAACACCCCCTCCCTTCCCATGGATAGACATGCCCAGTCATGAATAGGGTTTGTTTCTTTATTATCACTGTTATGAGCAGGTTTCGCAGGCTCTGCCTCGGTTGCCTTCAAAATTCACAGTTCTCCTATGTCTCTTCCTATTCTCTTTGCGCTGGTGTGTATCCCGGGCAGGTCCTGGCGCCCCTTCTGTATCCTCCCCGCCCTCTTCTGATGCAGAGATGAGGCGTATTGTGGCTTTTCCTCCTTCACTTGCTCCCACGCATATATCAGGGTGCTGTTATCTTTCTGGGATGTCAGGAAGCGCCTCAAAGGAGGAAAATACAAATAGACGAATGGCTGGGTTAACAATTGCGCATTGTTGTGAGATTTATAATTTTAGTCCAATTAGTAAGAGCTCAAAGGATAAAGTGATGGCCATTCAACATTCAACAGAAGGTGTGGAAAATCCAAACCATTAAGTAGAACATAGGGTATATCCTGAGCTCAAATTCCAAGTAAAAAGTTCATAGAGACAAGATGATCTTCACAAATTTCTTCTTTATTCCAACGATTTATGTACTTCGTTAGAGAAACAGAATTAGCTGCCACTAGCCAACACGTGTTTCGTCCTGTGTTCAATCAACCACTGACTTCCTCAGGGCAATTCATCATAAGTTCCCATATCCATATGAAGTTAAAATGGTGAGTATCCAATCTCGAATAATATTCTAAAAACGAACGTGGATCTTGTATCTTCTTCCAACCGTGCGTTGTAAAAGTTAATTTAATATTACCGTGCCGATATTAACTATGTTTCTCGTACCGGCATTCTCAATAGATTGGCATCCTCAAAGGAGTCTGGATCTCCTCTGAAGAGAAAGGACACAAGCAGTAGAGGGTTGGAATAATATATGATACTTTGTCCATTCCCTTTTTTTTCTCACTTTGTGCTTTTACCCCTTCCCCTTAGACAATATTGCACCTTGACCTCAATTAACCATATTATGTTAATTGTTTAATTGGTTATCTCTAGAGGCTTATGTCTAAATTGACTGTATGACATCTATGTACCTAGTGTGGCTAAACTTAAGGGCCAACACGCTTTTGATTTTGCACTTTGAATTGGGTCCCATTGACCAGTATTATTTCACTATTTGTTTCCCAACCCACACCATTCCTTGCATCCCCCCCTGGGGCACTATTGTCTTTGGTCAATCCGGAAGGTGTTGAACCTGAACAAATTAATTATATTAAATGTGAAGCATATACTGTGTCCTGATTCTGTATGATTGTTTTGCATTGACTCTAAATTTTTTCTCTATTTTTTTTCTCTTTTTCTAAATCTGTGTCTTTGAAATTCAAATACTTTTTCTTTTTCTTCATCCTTCTATGGTTCAACACTGGGACCACCTGTTAATGTATCATATACGACCCAGGTCCCAGTGACTATTTGAGTATACCCCCCTTTCTGTACCATGTCCCAAGGAAGGGTACCTCCCTGAGCCATTCTATTGTATTTTTTTGGGGGAGTGTCATGGCAGCCAAATATTCATCAAACCAAGGCAAATCACTTCCTAGGAGTACCTTCTTGGTTAGGGAGGGGACAACACCTACTTTATATATCTACGGGTCACTATCTACCTCAAGTAGTACTTCAGCCAGGGGGTATTTATTTAAAGTTTTGTATAGTGCAAACATGACCCAAGTGGGTATCAGAGCACTTTACATACGAGTTGCAGAAGACATAGGTAGATGGATGTGGGAGAAAAAAAGTAAAGATATATAGAAATAACATGTTTTTTTATCACCATGTACACATGTTACTTGCACATATTCCCATTCCTTATTTGGATAACCGGGACTAATTCTTTACTGACCACCATATAATGGCATCCTGTGTCTAACAGGGCAACTATCTGTCTGCCTTTCAGATGTATCTTTTTTTCTCATGACCATCGGGTTCCCCCCCTCCCAGTAATCAGAACCCTACCCTTGGCATACCCAGCTTCTATTGAGTCACTAAAGATTGCCCAAAGGGGATAATGATGGGCTATATATCCCCATTCTGCACAGTGGCAACACTGTAGTCCCGGAAGCTGCTTGGTCCCCCCCATAGGTGTTTTTACTGTAATTCTAAGTGGGTAGCAGACCTATTCTACCCTAGTGGTCCCTATACTGGAGCTTTTAGGGCAAATACAGGAGCCAGAGGTGCATGTGCTCTAAACTCGAGGGAGCAGTGGTAGGCACTGGCTAGTTCGACAGCTGGCTAGACCGTAAGATTTGGATATTGCTTAACCAGGACAAGGTGTTTGTTGGCAAGGCCTCGAGGTACCTTTCTAAATACACCCTCTCAGTTATTTCCTCTTCGGTTGCAGTATTGGATTGAAGCCACCGGTTACCAGATCCATTATTCTGTAATACAAGGCTCTAGGATTATCTCCAACAGTCCACTTCTTTTTTCGGAACCAGCCCCTATAGTATTCAAGGTCACATCCCAGCCATTCCAGAACGGCCTTTTTGATGTCCAAATAAGGTGTTACCCCGACATGGTTTACTGATTGCTAAGCAGCCTGCAGTTCACCAGAAGGTGAAGGAGCTATGTACTGTCCTCACCTCTCCCGATGCCATGTTGCCATAGTGGCTACTCTTTCACAGGTCACAAAGAAGTAACCCAAGTCACACCCTAGCACAGACCCGGGAACGTTGGAGTGCTCTCGTGTACTAGAGATCGTATCTGTGAGAAGTAGAATGGATATGTCCTGGACCTGCTGACTGGTGGTTAACAAAACCACCTGGCTATTTAATGCTGCCCCTCATTTAATGCTGTTCTCTAATTCTTTTTGGGCGTATTGTGACTGTTGCTCCAGCACCAGTTGTAGATGGTGCTGCCCTCCCGCTAGCTGGGTGACTATTTCCTCAATGGTTACGTGCTGTGTCATTTTAACTGACCAAGTATCCCACATCTGACAACACTGTGGTAACACCCCCTCCCTTCCCTTGGATAGACATGCCCAGTCATGAATAGGGTTTGTTTCTTTATTATCACTGTTATGAGCAGGTTTCGCAGGCTCTGCCTCGGTTGCCTTCAAAATTCACAGTTCTCCTATGTCTCTTCCTATTCTCTTTGCGCTGGTGTGTATCCCGGGCAGGTCCTGGCGCCCCTTCTGTATCCTCCCCGCCCTCTTCTGATGCAGAGATGAGGCGTATTGTGGCTTGTCCTCCTTCACTTGCTCCCACGCATATATCAGGGTGCTGTTATCCTTCTGGGATGTCAGGAAGCTCCTCAAAGGAGGAAAATACAAATAGACGAATGGCTGGGTTAACAATTGCGCATTGTTGTGAGATTTATAATTTTAGTCCAATTAGTAAGAGCTCAAAGGATAAAGTGATGGCCATTCAACATTCAACAGAAGGTGTGGAAAATCCAAACCATTAAGTAGAACATAGGGTATATCCTGAGCTCAAATTCCAAGTAAAAAGTTCATAGAGACAAGATGATCTTCACAAATTTCTTCTTTATTCCAACGATTTATGTACTTCGTTAGAGAAACAGAATTAGCTGCCACTAGCCAACACATGTTTTGTCCTGTGTTCAATCAACCACTGACTTCCTCAGGGCAATTCATCATAAGTTCCCATATCCATATGAAGTTAAAATGGTGAGTATCCAATCTCGAATAATATTCTAAAAACTAACGTGGATCTTGTATCTTTTTCCTACCGTGCTTTGTAAAAGTTAATTCAATATTACCGTGCCGATATTAACTATGTTTCTCGTACCGGCATTCTCAATAGATTGGCGTCCTCAAAGGAGTCTGGATCTCCTCTGAAGAGAAAGGACACAAGCAGTAGAGGGTTGGAATAATATATGATACTTTGTCCATTCCCTTTTTTTTCTCACTTTGTGCTTTTACCCCTTCCCCTTAGACAATATTGCACCTTGACCTCAATTAACCATATTATGTTATTGGTTTAATTGGTTATCTCTAGAGGCTTATGTCTAAATTGACTGTATGACATCTATGTACCTAGTGTGGCTAAACTTAAGGGCCAACACGCTTTTGATTTTGCACTTTGAATTGGGTCCCATTGACCAGTATTATTTCACTATTTGTTTCTCAACCCAAACCATTCCTTGCACCCCCCCATCCCCCCCCTGGGGCACTATTGTCTTTGGTCAATCCGGAAGGTGTTGAACCTGAACAAATTAATTATATTAAATGTGAAGCATATACTGTGTCCTGATTCTGTGTGATTGTTTTGCATTGACTCTAAATTTTGTCTCTATTTTTTTTCTCTTTTTCTAAATCTGTGTCTTTGAAATTCAAATACTTTTTCTTTTTCTTCATCCTTCTAAGGTTCCACACTGGGACCACCTGTTAATGTATCATATACGACCCAGGTCCCAGTGACTATTTGAGTATACCCCCCTTTCTGTACCATGTCCCAAGGAAGGGTACCTCCCTGAGCCATTCTATTGTGTTTTTTTTGGGGAGTGTCATGGCAGCCAAATATTCATCAAACCAAGGCAAATCCCTTCCTAGGAGTACCTTCTTGGTTAGGGAGGGGACAACACCTACTTTATATATCTAAGGGTCACTATCTACCTCAAGTAGTACTTCAGCCAGGGGGTATTTATTTAAAGTTTTGTATAGTGCAAACATGACCCAAGTGGGTATCAGAGCACTTTACATACGAGTTGTAGAAGACATAGGTAGATGGATGTGGGAGAAAAAAAGAAAAGATATATAGAAATAACATGTTTTTTTATCACCATGTACACATGTTACTTGCACATATTCCCATTCCTTATTTGGATAACCGGGACTAATTCTTTACTGACCACCATATAATGGCATCCTCTGTCTAATAGGGCAACTATCTGTCTGCCTTTCAGATGTATCTTTTTTTCTCATGACCATCGGGTTCCCCCCCTCCCAGTAATCAGAACCCTACCCTTGGCATACCCAGCTTCTATTGAGTTACTAAAGATGGCCCAAAGGGGATAATGATGGGCTATATATCCCCATTCTGCACAGTGGCAACACTGTAGTCCCGTAAGCTGCTTGCCCCCCCCCCCCCCATAGGTGTTTTTACTGGAATTCTAAGTGGGTAGCAGACTGATTCTCCCCTAGTGGTCCCTATACTGGAGCTTTTAGGGCAAATACAGGAGCCAGAGGTGCATGTGCTCTAAACTCGAGGGAGCAGTGGTAGGCACTGGCTAGTTCGACAGCTGGCTAGACCGTAAGATTTGGATATTGCTTAACCAGGACAAGGTGTTTGTTGGCAAGGCCTCGAGGTACCTTTCTAAATACACCCTCTCAGTTATTTCCTCTTCGGTTGCAGTATTGGATTGAAGCCACCGGTTACCAGATCCATTATTCTGTAATACAAGGCTCTAGGATTATCTCCAACAGTCCACTTCTTTTTTCGGAACCAGCCCCTATAGTATTCAAGGTCACATCCCAGCCATTCCAGAACGGCCTTTTTGATGTCCAAATAAGGTGTTACCCCGGCATGGTTTACTGATTGCTAAGCAGCCTGCAGTTCACCAGAAGGTAAAGGAGCTATGTACTGTCCTCACCTCTCCCGATGCCATGTTGCCATAGTGGCTACTCTTTCACAGGTCACAAAGAAGTAACCCAAGTCACACTCTAGCACAGACCCGGGAACGTTGGAGTGCTCTCGTGTACTAGAGATCGTATCTGTGAGAAGTAGAATGGCTATGTCCTGGACCTGCTGACTGGTGGTTAACAAAACCACCTGGTCCTTTAATGCTGCCCCTCGTTTAATGCTGTTCTCTCATTCTTTTTGGGCGTATTGTGACTGTTGCTCCAGCACCAGTTGTAGATGGTGCTGCCCTTCCGCTAGCTGGGTAACCATTTCCTCAATTGTTACGTGCTGTATCATTTTAACTGACCAAGTATCCCACTTCTGACAACACTGTGGTAACACCCCCTCCCTTCCCTTGGATAGACATGCCCAGTCATGAATAGGGTTTGTTTCTTTATTATCACTGTTATGAGCAGGTTTCGCAGGCTCTGCCTCGGTTGCCTTCAAAATTCACAGTTCTCCTATGTCTCTTCTTATTCTCTTTGCGCTGGTGTGTATCCCGGGCAGGTCCTGGCGCCCCTTCTGTATCCTCCCCGCCCTCTTCTGATGCAGAGATGAGGCGTATTGTGGCCCTCGAAATCAACCATGTGGTAGAAATAAATAATAATGACAATGCTTTTTAGGGTGTCCTCTCTATTGTGCCATCACCATGCTCGGGAATCAACTAGTGCCTGATAAATCACATATGATTCCCTTTTCCCAAGTGCCCCTTTTGTGGTGACCGGAGACCACCTCCATATTGCAAATTAACTAAAAACCAGGCCTTGCCTGAGGCCACAACCCTCCAGGGTTGCGGCATCTGGAGTCACAGCATTCGCTTGGAGGCAATGCTGGTTCAGCTGTCTGCCCGATCCCTCTACTGCCCATGTTCTGCTTTTCCTTCCTCTCCCATGTCTTCATCACATCCATCCTCAGCATCTCCTTCCTTCCTCGCCTCTTGGCAGCCTCTGTCCAAGGTCTCCTCTCCTGAACGTTTGTCACGAACCGCCACTGTTGATAAGACACGCTCTCCCCCGAACCACGGCAATCCTCCTTTATAGCACAACTTGGTCCTGAGGCCACGTGACGTCGTCTTAAGCCACTGGAGCGCTGGTGCTCTCTTCACCTTGGTGGATATTTATGGCCACCTTGGAAGTCCCAGGCACAGTAGTCACCCGACTACAGTTGACTAAAAAAATCGTAATTTAAAATCCTCTTTAATGGAAAAGTCAGATTTTAAGTCACAATTATGAAAATGCCACTTTTGAAAGTTGGCATTTTCTTGTCTTAACCATTTGGTGCCTGTGTGGGTTCTTTTTTTCTGATTTGTAGTATTTAACATGAGAAATCAACCTCATGCTACCTTAAGGCAACCTTGCACTTTCCTTCCATTTTGAATGTGATATCTTAACATACTATTTTATTTTATTTATCTATTAAAGTTTTGTATAGCTTGAACATGACCCAAGTGGGTATCAGAGCATTTTACATACGAGTTGCGGAAGACATAGGTAGATGGATGTGGGAGAAAAGTAAAGATATATAGAAATAACATCAGGTACAAAATGACATATTAGAGGGCGACATTGGTGCCTTAGCATTTGCTAGATAGCAAATGAATCAGCTATAGACAACAGGAGAAAAAAGGAGAAAAGCTTCTATTCAGCGCAGTGCTCATCAGTAGAGCTTTCACTTCACTTCCCTTTTGAAGGTAAACGTTGAAGGAATCAGTCTCGTTTCCAGAGGTAGGGAGTTCCAGATTCTTAGGCAATGCCCGAGAATGTACTATTGTAGGTTTTCATTTTTTTTAATTTCTTTGGCTTGAGCAGCATGGTATTGGAGCTCCGTGAGGAACGGGAGCCACCCAATAGTTCAAGCTTATTTGCCAGGTATAGAGGAGTGTTGAAATGTAGTGTTCTATGGGTCATACATGCAATTTTAAACGAATCCTTGACTCCAACGGAAGCCAGTTGAGAGACTTCAGGTCCGGAGAAATGTGGTTTGTTTTCTTGGAGCCAGTGATAAGCCTAGTTGCAGCATTCAGAGATGCTCTGAGGGGGACTAATCTTTGTCTCGGTTGCCCACAGAGAGTGGCACAGCCATATTCTAGTTGTGAGATGACTAGCGCTTGCCCTGCAGATTTGAAGTCATCTTGGGGAAGGGAGGGTTTGAGTTTTCTTAGGATGCTCAGTTGGAAGTTCACTCCTTTGGTAGATGCGCTAATGTGATCTTGCATGTTTAGGTTCTTATCCAGCACAATTCCCAGCGATTTCGTGGAATCAATGATGTGGGGTGTGCAGTTGAGAGTGGAGAGCTTCTTCAGATATTTCTCCACAATGTGGGTTTGCTTAGTGGGTGAAATGAGGAGGAATTCCGTTTTAAGGGTGTTTAGTTTGAGGTGGTTGGAGGTTAGCCAATTTAGGGTTTTGTGCAGGGTTCCGTTGAGTATCTTGATATCTTCAGGGGAAGAGATTTTCATGTACAATTGGGTGTCATCCGCATATATGTGATATTGGATGTTAGATGCTTTGAGGATTACAGTAATTGGTCCAGTGAATAGGTTTAAGAGCATGGGGGAGGACGAGGACCCCTGGGGCACCCCCAGTGTGCAAGGACTGGAGTTGGATAGAGTATGATTGGATTTGACTCTCTGCATTCTGTTATTGAGAAAAGAGGCAAACCATTTTAGTACAGTGCCTGAGAGCCCCATCCTACATTCCAAAAGGTTCTGTAGATTGTTATGTTTGACAGTGTCAAATGCAGATGAGAGGTCGAGTAGTATTAGTAGGCAAGATTAATTCTGGTCAAGCATTGTGAGAGCGTGGTCCACTATATGAGTTATGGCTGTTTTACTGCTGTGGTCGGGACGGAAGCCCAATTGGAATTGATCAAGAAGTTGGAATTCCTCAATGTGGTTGCACAGTTGTTCATGGACACATTTCTCAAGGAATTTTGCCAGAGTAAGGTTGTTTGTGATTGGTCGAAAATTATTCAGATCTTCAGGGTCAGCCGTCGTTTTTTTGAAAATAGGGAGAACCAGCCCCGCCTTCAGGCAGCCAGGGATCTCACCTTGAAGAAGAGAGGCATTGATAATTTTGGACCAGAGCAGTACTAGTGATCTTATCATATCTTTAAAGAAGTTGGGGTGAGGAGATCATTGAAGTGATTTGAAGGTTTCAGGGTCGAGAGAATATTGAAGATGGATGTGTCATTGAGGGGTATGAATTGACTCTAAGAGGCATTGTTTTTAGGGGAGAGACTGGGCAGAGTTAGAGGGAGTGAGGGTAAGGAGGAGTCACGAGAGGGTGATAGATTGATCATGGCATACCTTAGATCAGATTCAATCTTGCCCTCCTTTTCAAGGAAGAAGTCAGCAAAGGCATTGCAGTTTGGCTGGGGGCAAGAGATGAGAGGAGATTGGATAGGAATGTTATTGGATTGTAGCTTAATCAGCTCAAACAGCCTTTTGAGGAGAATTTTGGCTTTGTCAAGTTGGGGTTTGAAGAAGGTTGCTTTTGCCGATCTGATGAGTTTGTTGCATCTACTCCTTTTTAGTCCTAAAATTGTAAGGAAACCAGTAGATGGAGCATACCTCCAAGAGCGTTCTGCTAGTCTCAGGCTGCATTCATGCTGTCATTGAACCATGGTTTGGAGTCTTTGTTGGAATTTCTTTTTAGTTGTAGGAGGGCTGTTGCATTCAGGGCAGTCAACATGGAGTTGTTGTAGTGTTCATGAACGTCGGACATGTTTGCAGGTGGCGGTAGGGACATATTGCAGCGAGATCTAAACTCATCTACTTTTGTATTTCGGAGCGTTCTTTTCCAATGTTTTTATTTTAATGGCTATGATCTTTTGGAGTTCTATCTTTCTAGGATACGGAAGGTGATATAGAGATGATCTGACCTGTCACAGGTCAGAATAGATTCAAGCTGATTGGAGTTGGGATTGCAGATGATCAGATCGAGGGTCGAGCCTAAGTTGTGTGTAGGACTGTCACAGAATTGAGTCAGGTTGAGGTCAGTTAGGAAGTTTTTGAGGCTGTTCACCTGATCCTTCAGGTCATTCTAATGAAGATTGAAGCCACCAAGGAAGATCTGGGGACAGTGCAGACCCTGGTTGGAGGCAATGGTTTCCATAGTTTGTTCAATCAGAGGGAGGTTGTCTCCTGGAGGGTGGTAAAAGATGTGCAGGTTGCATAAGGGTCTATGTTTGCTAGTGATGTCTATGCATAAATATTCACAGGATGAGAGAGTTGCCGAAGAGGAATGCTTTGCTGAGAGAGTGTTGTGGTAGATACAGGCTATGCCACCTCCAGTTCTCTTAACTCAATCGAGTCTGTAATGTTGTGGCTCAGAGGGACTAGAATGTCAAGGATGGGACCTGAGGAGCCGTTAAGCCAAGTTTCAGTGAGGATAAGGAGGTCTAGTTCCTGAACAAGGATGAGATCAGCAAGGCCTGTGGCATGTTTCACAGCTGATCTACAGTTATGCAACATGCATTTCAGGTGTGATTTGTGGTCAGTGAGAGAAGGCTGTGTAATGTGGACCTGCATGAGGTTATTAATGTTTAAGGCATTAGCGTTGAGTTTGGGAGCTCTATGCGGGTTAGATGGAATGCTCTATATAGCCTCCGCAATGTCTTGCTTGGGATCAGTAGCTCCAGGAGAGTTTATAGAGGAAGTTTAAGAGGTCCCAGAAGGGACTGGGATGGCCAAAAGAGAGGAGTTGTAAGCTATGAGGAGGGAGAGAATATCAGGTTCCGATAAATGATTTTTGGATCTGGCGGGTCTGGATGGGGTGTTAGGGTAGAGAGTGGTACTCCAGTTCTGGCCTGGGGGGTTGTGTCTGAAGTCTTGTTGGAAGATAGGTCAAGTGCCAGCTCCGAGGTGATGTTAATGAGTTTTTGTATGCTAGTTTCGAGCTTTGGAAGCTCCAGGTTTATTTCCTTGAGCTGAGAAGCAGGATCAGATTGTGCTTCATAGCTCTTGGGAGGGGAGGAGGAGGGTTGTTCACTAGGGTGGAGGTAGAGGTGTCCCCAGAAAGGGGATGATGAGGAGGGGGGTCATCCCCTGAGGATGATTTCCGTCTCTGTTGGTCAGAACAGAACATCAAGTGGGAGACAGAATTGGAGTGAGGAAGGAGCTTAGGTGGAAGGGTGAAAGGTTCAAGAGATGGGGATTCGAAAGGGGGTGTGGTCTCTTGGTGTTGATGAGGTTAGGGGGAACTGACTTCCGTAGGAGAGTGGGCAAACCTGCTGTGGAGAAAGGGAATTATCTAGGAGAAAGCCAGGAGGAGGGGGAGTGGGGGAAGTGTTGGTGAGGTAGCCGGAGCTAAGGATATCATTTGCTCCAACATTACGGGAATGGAGGTGGTCAAGTCTAGGTGGTCTGGAGATGGTGGGTTAGTCTGTGGAGCCAAGAATTGGTATAGCTAAGGCCATATGAGTGTTGCACAAGGTAGGCGGGGCAGTCAACAGGTGATTGTGGCTCATTAGAGAGAGATCATGGAGGTCCTGTGGCAAAGTAGGGGAATGACGTCTCTAGAGTAATTAAGAGTGTTACTTTGGTCAAGAGATTTTTTAATGAAGGAGAACCGGTCATCAAGGATACCAGATTCTGATCGGAGGTTTGAATTAGGGTAGTCCCATTGTTGTAGATGGATATGGTAGCATTTACTCTGAATGTGGATGACCGCACAGCCAAGAGCCTTAGGCCATGAGGAAACCTCCTAGCTGAGGCGGTTCTGAGTACAGAATGGAACGCCATTCTCCACTGAGCTCTTCTTTTAGTATAAAAGATCAGATCACTAGTAATAGCACCTTTTTTTAGGCAAAAATAGGGGTCAGAGATAAGGGTTTCTGAATTAGCTTTGGGCAGTCTATGTTTCAGAGATTTCATCGAGTTTTTGGACAAGTTGGGTGGATCATTAATTATGTGGCTATTCATACCTTGCTTCTATAGTCTGGAGTCCAGTCTGCAATGAGCAAGAGAGGGCATGATATAGAGATGGCGGCGTGACCTTAGTGGTGAAGCTTCGCCTGTAGGCTGGCATTTACTTTTATTCACGGGGAAAGCCCAGGGTCTCAGACCATCACAAGATGTACGTTAAGTTAGGAGATCTGTGAAAGGAACCTCAGTGTGAAGATTAGTTGAGGGGCCGGATGAGAGTGGACAGGTTTGCAGTGGAGAAGTTAGGATATCTGTGAAAGGTACCTCAGTGTGAAGATTAGTTGAGGGGCAGGATGGGAGTGGACAGGTGTCCAGTGGAGAAGCTTGAGTGGATAGCAAGGTGATAATAAGCGATCTTAGATGGTTGTCGCAAATTTGTTGCGGAAGTAGACAGTGTTATCAGTCCTGATTTGAGTGCAGGGAGTGCCAGTCAGGTGTCTGGAGGGGATAGAGAAGAACCTAGATGATCACAGCAGCTTTCACAATGATTTATTGAGTTGCTGAGTGAGTAGCCAGGATTACACCCTATAGCAGAGATAGTGGGTGAAGAGCCCAAGGAAGTAGGTCAAAGAGATCCCCACTTAGTAGTACTCCAATAAGTGCGGACTCCGCAGGGCAGACACAAGCATCCACCTCACTGAAGATGGGTCTTGTGAGACAGGGAGGGCTCAGCAGCAGTTCCCAGAAGCTCTGGGGGCCACTAGCATGCGAGACTACCCATATTTGAGGCTCGCAATTGAATAATCGGTGCCATTCATTGATTTTTATCGGTGTGTTATAATGTATATTTCATAATTCATATAACCCATAATTTGGGATTTGTAGAGTAAGATACGACAAACTGAAAAAGGGATCGCTCGCAATTCTTTGGTATAGTTTAGATAAGGCAGCACCCCGAAATCATAGAAACGATTTTAAGTGTACACATTCGAAAGCCTTTAATTCATGGCATATTCCAACTTCCGTGAATTAGAGAAGGACACGATCAATTGTAAACAAAACGCGAACGTAGACAACTCGCATGCGCGAATTCGTCGGCGGAACTACAATTCCCATGAACCTCGGGGGCGCTGACACACAGCCATTGATCAACACCGAGACTCACGTTTAAATTATACTGCGGTCTGGATGATTGGGTAAAGAGGATAAACAATAACTGGTACGCGGCAGTTTTGAACCTTAACCACATCGCTGCTTGACAAATCCCTCTGCTGTGCCGGACAGCAATGAAAACGGGTGTGGTCATGACGAGCTCAGCTCGTCATGAGCACAGGAGCACTGTACTGCATGACGAGCTGAGCTCGTCATGAGCATGGAAGGGGTTAAAATTCACACAGATGTGAAGGAGGAAAACGGGTTGTTCACCCATGGTTAAATTCTGTTTTTATTAGCATGAAGGTTACGAAAAATGAAGCGATTTGGATTGGGATTTAAGTCTAACAGGACTCCCCACGCCGGCCGGCGTCTGGAGGTAAGAGAGTTTTCGACAGAGAAGGGAAAAGCGGAGGAAGGGCTTGTCAGAGTCCACAATGTTTGAAACAGCTGCAGCAAGTGCCTCTTTGATTTGTTTACAGGACGCTGCCTCCATTATTGGGTTCTTCAGCAGATTCGATCTTAAGGAATCAGTCCTCAATGGGACACTGTGCGATGTAAATAGGTGAGCAAACCTACCTCGAGTGAAATCACACTCGACCACTGTGCACTGTTGCGAAACTCTTTTAGTTTTTATTTTTCAATTGTTTTTTCAATTGTCATTTTCAAAATCAAATAAAGTTTAAACACAAAAGAAATCCAAGAAGGTAAACTGAGAAAATTTAAAAGGGATACACTGGATTATAAATTGCAAGAGGTGTATACATGGGCGGAAGTATACGCCCAAAGAAGAGTTTACCCTAAGAAGAAGACAAACGTGTCATCAGAAGAGAGTTCAGTGTCTGATTCAGAACTAACAGCTAACAGACCTTCAGTGCGAACACAAATGCCAGGAGAATCAGCATCATCAAAAATACCTGAAGAAGGAGGGGCTCAAGCCTCCGGGTCTAATCAGCCTTTTTTGTCCAGGGCTGCGGATTCCAGTCAACCACCAGGAATGTCGAAACCCACAGGAAAACAAGGAGAAGTCTTAAAAAAACCAAGTACAAGGAGCCAGAAGGAAATCTGGTAGTAAACATCTCAGACATCAACTTATCTTCTCACCAAATAAGAGTTTTGAACAAAGGTTTAGGATTTGTTCCCACTTACACCACCAACCATCTTGATTGTGAAGTTTCGCTTTTTAAGTTCATGAGAGTATTAAGATGGAGACATTTTTTTACTAACGTCATTCCTGCTCCTTCTCAAAAAGAAGAGGCAGAATTTTTGGAATTTCGTCCTAAGTCAAAGTTTCAGGCACCGGCTTCCCATAAAATCCTAGATGCTTTTGAGAGCTCAGTTCGCAATGACTTTCAGAAAATAAACTTACAAAGCTGCAAAAAAAAGAATCTATCCATCCAAGATAGAAACGTTTTGAAGTCATTGTAAGACAACCCGGATATTTCGATCCAAAAAGCAGATAAAGGTGGGGCAATTGTTGTGATGAATAAAACATTTTACATGGATAAAGTTGAAGAGCATGTCTCAGACACATCAACGTATCTACAATTAGACAAAGACCCAACCAATGAACTTAAAACTACTCTACTAATCATTTTGGAAAAATCCTTAGAATTGGGACACATTACTTCTACCACCAAACAATTCTGGACACTGGAATACCCGAGGAGACCTCGTCTGTATATGCTCCCAAAAATACATAAAGACTTAAAAGATCCACCCATGAGACCAATAGTGACAGGGTGCGGTACCATCTTCGAACCCCTTGGACAGTATATAGACACATTTTTACAACCTTTTGTACAACAATGGCCTTCATATGTGAAGGACTCTACTGATTTTTTATTGAAACTTCAAGCTATCACAATAAACAACAGGATGTTACTTTGTACCATTGATGTAAAATCATTGTATACATCTATTCCCCATCAAGGCGGTTTGGAGGCTGTTGAATGGGCTCTGCTTAGCCAACCTTCAATCAGAGCTGACAAAGTGTTCATTTTGGAAATTATCCACTACTGTTTGTACCACAGTTATTTCCAATGGGAAGAATGTTTCTTCCTACAACAACAAGGAACGTCTATGGGATTTGCAGGGGCTCCTGCATACGCCAATACGTTTATGGCCAAATGCGAATCAGACCATATATACACAGACCAAGATTGGATTAACCACGCAGTGATCTACTGCAGATTTATAGATGACATTTTTGTTATCTGGAATTCAGAGAAAAGTCTATTGGAAAACAAATTGGCTCAACTTAAACAGTACAATGAACACATACAGTTTACCTTCAATATAAGTGACAAAAGGATCTCATTTCTAGACGTGGCAATCAGCCTAGAAAACTTGGAATTACACAAAGAAGTCTTCCGCAAGGACACCGATGTAAATAATGCACTGCTGTTCCAAAGCTTCCACCCTAAAAATTTGAAAAATAACCTACCCCTCTTGCAGTTTATGAGGATCAAAAGAATCTGTTCAAAAGACTCAGATCTAGAAAAACATCTGGATTTACAACAGAGCAAATATGAAGAAAGAGGATATCCAAAAGAAATTTTGGATAAAACAAGAGACCGAATAAAAGTATGTGACAGAGCCAATCTGCTGCAACAGAGACCCAAACAAAAGTTGGAAAGACATGTTTTTGTATCAAAATTTTCCACAAGTTCTCACAAGATTAAAAACATAGTGAACCGACACTGGGCATTTTTGCAAAATGAAGGAGATTTTAATGGAATCTACGATCAAAAACCAATTTTTGCTTACACTAGATCTAAAAATTTGAAAGAACTTTTAAAACCAAAACTGAAACAAAAACAGATCTCCTCCTACAAGGGCATGAAGAGATGTGGCAACTGCATACACTGCAATAATGTTATAGTAGGAACAACCATGCATCATCCACAAACAGGGAAACTATACCACTATATCATAATGCAGACTGCAACTCCAACACTGTGGTTTACTACATAAAGTGCCCATGCGGGAAACTTTATGTTGGTAAAACAGAACGTAAAATAAAAGTCAGAATTACCGAGCACAAAAGCACCATTAGGAATCAGTCCATTAAGAGTCCTTTAGCAGTTCACTGGTTGGAGGCTAAGCATTGCATAGCCCAACTACAGTTCTCAGTTCTAGAACAAGTTCAACACTTTGAAGGTACAGATTTGACCAGATCCCTCTTACAGAGAGAAATTTATTGGATTAAAAGATTGGGGACACAAGATCCCAAGGGGCTAAATGAGAAAATTGATTTTTCGTGTTTTCTGTGAACAATGTGTCTTATGAAAAATGTATTGATGTAACCATCATGCGTAAATGAATGTATTTCTGGTTGGTTTCATAAACTGTTAATCATATTACCATTTAATTCACCTCAATGTGACACATCACGCTATTGCATGACCACGTGACCTCGTTTATATTGTTTTGTTTTTCGTTCTTCATAGAGTTACCTAGCGTTGCCACAATGCTGTCCCACACAGACCGCATTGACAGTCATTCAGTGTGAACATTGTTTTCCCCGCATTTGGAAACAAAGCAGAATGCACCTGATTGGTGCATCATGCAGAAGTTGTGCACGTGATAGGGAAGGAGTAAGGAAGTTGGGCGGCTCCTGTTATGCACAGCACGTTCTAGTTGTTGTTTGCTGGTATTCGAGGCTAGCTTTTCTCTCTAGTTTCCCTCTGATTGGTCAAATATCTGAGGTCACGACACGTAAAGACGAAAGTCTTGTTCGTGTACACAAACGTTTGGAACTAACAGCATGAGTTGAAACGGCAGAGGAGTGAGACGGATGAGCATTCAAGGTAACGAATTTAGTCTAGTGGCTCGTAGATTAGCATTATGCAAGAACAGGTTCACTTAGTTTTTGTTTTGTTGTCTTCCGTAGAATTGACGAGAACAGCATTTTACACCGAGGGTGAGTCAGCTTCTTTGAAGCACCTTGCATCTCGTTTCTTGAGTTTGTCATTTTGCATTAGTATGACGTTGGTTTGTACATATTTTCCGTATCTTAGGAGATTGTTTGAGTACGAAACGAGGAGGGTAAGCGTCTTTTACATCTACCACGTGGAGAGAGGTGGAGGTTTTTAACTTTGAGCACTCACATGCACCAAATTCAAACAAACTTGTTGGTCCCCCATTCTGCCGATCTGTTTTTTAAAACACATGTTTTCATTTGCTTAGATTTCGGACATCTAATTGAAGATTGTAATGAACAATCTGTAATGTTTTGCTCACTTTATTAATTCTGCTTTCAGATGTGTAAATAGTTGAATTAACAGAAAATGACGTTTACAATGTTTTGAATTGACAAATTGTGTTTAAACTTTATTTGATTTTGAAAATGACAATTGAAAAAACTATTGAAAAATAAAAACTAAAAGAGTTTCGCAACAGTGCACAGTGGTCGAGTATGATTTCACTCGAGGTAGGTTGGTTCATTTCACGGCACGTGCGGACAAACGAGCTACCACTGCAGCACGCAAAGATTATTTACGATAAGTTTGATAAACTAAAATATTTAGAAAGGCTTTATAAGAAGGTGTGCTTCTCCCCAATATTCATTTATGTAAATAGGTGAGCCCATGTTATAGTCAATAGAAAAGAGAAACTAATATAATCAATCTCACTAGTCAGATACACTCATGGTTCTTTTCTCTATTTCTGTGACTATCTTTCTACCCTCCCCTCATTGTTGTTACAGAAAAGTTTTGAAAGAATCATCTTGAAAACCTAGAGAATGCTATATTCGGTGAACTGGTAAGCTGCAGCCATGGTTGAGTGATTAACGCTATATATAAAATTTAATTAGGACATTGTTAGACACAATCTTTTTTTCTTTACAGATTTTCTGGTCCTGAGGAGAATCCCACAACCAAAGGGATTCGAAACACCTAGACCATTGGTTCTGCCAATTAGTTCTCCCGCTAAAAATCAATTCTGTGGAGTTACACCTAATTATTGTGACTATTCACGATTGTTTGTATAGTTTGAAAAACATTTTGTATATGGTGTATATATGAGAAATTAATGGTGTAAATAGTAGGTTTTGGCAGTCCAGGTGCTTCTCAAGAAGGTGTTTGCACCCAGTATGTTGAATGTGTTTTGTGTGTGATGAAAAGAGTGAGTCTGTGAGATTGTATGAATGTTTCATTTTTTCACTAGCCCCGACGTCCACACTCAATTTCATTACATGTGGTTTGGTTTTAAGTGCAAATAATTTTGCTATGATTGAAAAATAGTATATTTGAATAAAAAGCTACTAATGAGCTTTTAGATGCATTGTCTTGTGGTCTATGCATTTCTTGCCAAATAGTTGTTAATAATGAATCAGTATTGGAACTTTTTCTTGTTATATAGTTTATAGGGCTCAGCTTTACTGATCAGAGCCATACCCGTTTTTGGTATTAGCTTTCATAGCAACAGCAAAGGAGCAGGGCTGTCATGTAGGTATAATGGGAGCAGAGATATGCGAGGCTTTATAGGCAGGGAACAGGAAGACATGCCAGGAAAGGCAGAGCAGCTCCGACCCAGCAAAGATAGACATCCAGCGAAAGCAGAGAGAGAGAGCTCACAGTCCTAGTCACCCCCCAGGCTAGGTGATCACTGTTGTTGTTTCCTGCTGCAATAAAGAATTGTGGGCTTTACACTGAGAAACCACGACTTTCCCAGTCACACTGAATGAGATGTACTCAGTCAGGGACAACCTAACTGTCTTAGAGCAAATATTATACTATATTTATGTATTGCCAGGTGTAGTGGCTCAATGGACTAATGCGTCC
Organism: Lissotriton vulgaris; assembly: GCF_964263255.1. Lineage (NCBI taxonomy): Eukaryota > Metazoa > Chordata > Amphibia > Caudata > Salamandridae > Lissotriton > Lissotriton vulgaris. The sequence continues at coordinate 888,182,054 of NC_141689.1, read as the reverse complement.
ACTACAGGGGCCTGTGTTTGACCTCATAGTCACAGGTCCACTCAGCCTTTCATCCATCTGAGGTTGATAAAATGAGTACCTTTGAGTTGGGTAACAATAAACATCTGTTATTCAGTGCCAAGATACCTGGGAGTGAATGTGCACTTCACAAATACACGTTATGTTATATACTATGTAACTAGTCATACCGCACAAATAGGGTCTGGGAATGTCAGAGTCTAATGTAGTAGAATTGTTTAATATATTGTGCAGTAAAATGTTTCTTTTTACTTGTTCCCCATTGGCGCATATCCGGTGAACCATGCAGTTGTGTATTAAATGTATGAAATCCTTTGTCTAAAGTCCTTTTGTTCTATGGCTTACCTTTTCCCTTTCTTATAATGTGAATCTATGCTGGATTTTTGATGGAACTTTACTGAGTTCTTCATGTATTCCTGATCGTACACTTATATGCTTAACTGATTGGTGGTCCAGCTTATGTATTTCTGTACTTCTATTCTATGATTTAACTTTTACATTTTAGTCCTTGTCTGTCATTCTTACTGAGAATGTTTACAGCCTTATTCAATTAAGTAGAGACTGGTCAATCGGGGAGCACAAAAGTCTGTTAAGGGACTAGACTGCTCTCGGTCCAAGCTATCAGAGCACATTGGGCAAGTAAATGAGATACAGCTTTGCACTCAGACACCTGCAGCCTCCTGTTTCCTGAGTCACATCAATAAGTGTAGATGGCAGTTAGCCTTGCTGAATTCCGCCCAAACAGTATCACAAAGGGGGACTAGGCGCTGGCAGGATGGGCCATCTCTAGAAGGATGTGGCGCGGAGCTTTCACCTGCCACCCTTGCTCTTTAATGGACTGCTTCCCCATAGGGTTTCACACTAATCTATTGTGACTCCAGATAATCTAAGGGTCAGAGTGGGAGGAAGGGAATTCCCAAGACATCTGTGGGAGAAAACTCCAGAAGTTTCTTTTTCTTCAAAATGGGACTGGGATCCAAGGTTGGACCCTCAGACCTGACTCTTCAGTACATTCCTGGTCCTGGGAATACTATAGAAGAAGGATGTCCTGCTGCTTTAGGCCTGCTCTGCTTTCTGAGCGGGAAGATGGACCTGGTCCCTTCTTCGAATGCTCCCTGAAATGACTCCAAGGGTCAGCTCATTGACCTATTTAGAGCTACTGGAACATAGCTCTCGAGGCTTCCCTGCAAACCCTGTTGAACTGGCCCTGCCTGAGTCATTCTGGCCTCTGCTGAACTGAGTTCCTGATCCCCAAGAGGTTTTCCCCCAGGTCTTGGACCCTTGGCTGACCTGAGCTGAGTTCCTCCTAGAAAAAAGGGAAAAATCCTGAAGATTTGGGCATTTTGTGACCATGTACGGGCCCGTTCATGCCAAGACCTCACCACTGGTGCTGACCAACAATGCAAAGCTCTGGGACAACTGACCTTCACCCCACAGCAACTGGCAACTCGAGATTTGGCCTTCGCACTACAGCATTACCAGCCTGAAGGTACCACCAATGCAGAGCTTCAGCAACGACCTTACCGCAACACTAGACCGGGTCCTCACGCTACAGCAACGATCATCCGTGATGCATAGCCTTCTCTTCGCACTACAGCAAAGACTATCCACAATCCTATCTCTGCTCCTCACTGCTTCTCCCACTGCGAACTGCACTCTTCACTCTAGACTTTGAGAAGGTATCTTTATCAGCATGTCCTTTTTTCCAGCCCGCACTCCAATGCATGCAGCCTGAACTTGTGGCTTTCTCCCTGAGCTTAAATAATGGTAGGTTGAAAAAAGCACGAGCCGAAACGCGTCCTCTTTTTGTGGACCTGGTAAAAGAAGAACAGAGACCTTTCACCATCCACAAGGGAGGTCTCTTCATTTGGTTGGAGTGTGAGCTGGATATATATTGTGAAAAGACAAAGAAGATGCCCAGACCCTCATAACATAGCTATGCGACTATTTCAGCAAGACCAAATGCCAATTCATTAGACCTGGTCGGGTACTTTATTTATACCAAATTTTCGTATTTATTTATACTTTTTTTACAAAGAGCTTATTTTTCTTAGGCAAAAGTAGATATACTTTTAGAACATATATAACATAACATTACACATAAAGCAATTTTGACAGAAAAAACATCAATCAAGAATCAGGAATACATCCAATTACCACAAAACATTAAACATTACAAAAATAATTTCATCAATGTTTGTAAGTCAATTTCTTATTAAAGACTAAAACAAAGCTACAAAACTATGTTGAATCACAAGAGAAAGGTAATATATATTTGTTTTTGATATGTTATGTTATGTTATGTTATGTTAGAACTGTATTTCTTGAGCGCACGGCTACCCAGATCGGGTGTCCCGGCGCTTTGGCAGAGAGTCTTGAACACAACCAAGAAAAACCCAGCGGCAGAAACACTGTAGGCCCACTGGTTAGGTGGAGAATAGGAGCGTCTTGAGCTCCTTTCTAAAGGCCAGAAGATTATTAGCCTTGCGGAGTGATAGAGGGAGCTCATTCCACAACCTGGCCGCCATAAACTGGAAAGACCGGCCTCCCATCCGTACGCGTTTGATCACTGGTATCTCCACTTTAGCCAGGTCAGCAGATCTTAAACTCCTCCGGGGAACGTAGCGAACAATCCGCTTCCTGAGGTAAGCTGGGCCAATGCAGTGGAGGGCTTTAAACGCCAACGTAAGGACCTTGAAACTAATTCTGCTGGGGATAGACAGCCAATGCAGCCTGCCGCGCAGTAGAGAGGCACTGGCTCTCCGTGGAAGGCCAAAGATGGCTCTGGCCGCCGAGTTTTGGACAACTTGCAATCTGTATACCAGATATTTAGGCAGACCAGCGAAGAGTGCGTTAGCGTAATCTAAACGCGAACCCACGAGTGCTTGCACGATGTTCTTGCGATATTGAAGGGAAAGCAGTGGGAGAAATTTCCTCACCATCTTCAAGATACCAAAACATTTCCCCGCCAGGCCCGTGATGTGGGGACGAAAAGAAAGACTGTCGTCGAATACCACACCCAGATTTTTTACTTGGGCAGATGGTTTCTCAGGGGGGAACATGTCGGAAGGCCACCACGATTTCCAGCCAGGGTCCTCAGCGCAACCAAAAAAGAGCAACTCGGACTTATCCGAGTTACATTTCAGGTTCTGGTGCTGAAACCATGCAAAAACAGCACTCAGGCAATCTCTGATTCTGTCGCCATTAAAAACCTCTCCCTTCCTGCAGGTGAACAGGATATATCACTCAATGATATAATTGACTCTTGTAGGTGTGCCGACGCGTTGCAGGTTCGAGTAACCAGTTCTCGAACCCTCATCAGGGCTTTGTTATTTGTCTTTATAGGATGCAAAAAAACCATAAAGTTTTATTGTCAACCTGTACGCCTCAAGAGACTGTCGCTCTCAAAATGTAGAATCATCAAAATCTACCTTTATGATTAGGCTGGCTGTGTTTTCATTAGTGTCGCCCCAGGGGAAGTTGTGCTGTACTTCAGGTTAAATTTCTATAAAATAAGGCACAAAATGTAACAAATGTTGACGAAAGCGCTACGTTTTTTTAAAAAAATCGAGGGCACGTGTCTTAGGTTTACATACCGTCCGGCGCCTCTTAGAGGGAGAGGAGATAGTATTCAATTTGGGGCAAGATGTGTTTTCTGTACAACCACACTACTTGATAATGGGGGTCAATTGCCCAGATATGGAATGACTAGCCCACTGGGGCTTTGATCTGATATCAGAAATGTGACATTGATATTCACGAGTAACACAATTGCGATTAGAGGGTTACCTCCAATCACCTTACAGCTATGTAATTGTCATAGCCGAGGAGCCAATAAGTGATTAGGTTGTATTCGCGGTAATGTGCCTTATCATAAACCCGCGTAAAATGTGAATTATGTACTATTCCGAATACCGATGCATTACCGCCTGTGCCATTTTCATTATGTGTGATGATTCTGAATTTTCAGTTATATCATAAGAATTATTCATTGCTGTGTAAATACATGAAATTACAACTGTACATACAATAGGTGATAATTTATACATTTGTAAATGTATACGATTAATATCGGAATCGTTTTTGGTAAAGAACATCACATTTGCAATGAGTTACTATACTAGTCCAATATGTCCTCCTTATTTGCACTATTTGTCACATGATTTGCACTGAGGGTGTGTTTTGGGATTTTAAAAATGGCCGTTGTGGTAGGCCTGACGAGCGTGATCAAGCCGTAATGGTGAAACGCATTGTGAATTTTCTCTTGCCATAATAAAGGATTTGAAGCAAGCGCTGGGTGTCCAGGTGAACTTCTTTACATGAGAGGTGATTTGGAGTATATTTCGAGGTCTGCCAGTGGCCTTACCTGGACCGCTCGTGACAGTTGCAACGCTCGAACTGGCTTTTTTGGAGTCGTTTAAAATAAGTAAGGAGCCGCAACTGACCTCCCTGAGGTACTAACGCCGTTTTTCGGGACTGGGAGATTTCAGCCCGGAGGACCATCGCATATAACACAGTGGAGTTGAAGGTGTGGATGAACGGCGTATTGGAGTATATAATACACGTCGGTAGTGGTGACTGGAAAGACGCCGCTGGAAAAGAAACCCGGTGAGTGTGATACACTTACGGGAATCCGAGTAAGGTGTGCGCCTATACGGTTTACCGCTGAGCGAGTACTCCTCGGAAACGTGATTTACCCAGGAGATTGTGAGCGCGTAAGGGCTAACAGACAATCATAAGCCCGATACGCGCACATCGCTTGCCAATCCATAAATAACAACATGGCTGGGGATTTAGATGCTCGTCGCAAACAGACGGTTGACAAACTTTTCTTCACGGATACAGGTACTATCTTGGATGATGTACAAATTTCGGCAAATATCAATCTGGGAGTAACTTTGCCAACTAAATTAAGTACGTTGGAAAGACTATACAAAAAAGAACTTTCGAAATGGTGGGAAGCGGAGTCCCTTCAGAGATATATCGAAGTCAAAAGGGTCCCAAGAGGTCTCCGAATTTTCACCATTCCCCCGTACGAGGACCCTGATCGGATATGTTGGAGGAATGGTCTGACAACTCTGCTGCCTGTTCTATGATCATGATGAAAATTCTTGTAAAATATGCGCTTAAGGACCGTGCTAAAATACTGTTGGAAATTGAAAAACTGTTGGCAGATATCAGTTCTGTCATGTCCAAAGAAGCGCTGGATGAACATTTAAAAAATCTTGCTTTGAAAATGGAAAAGCTGGAACAAGAAATAACAGCAAAGAAACAACGGAAATTCATTCGTGATTCCAAAGATTACCAATCAGGACAAACCCTGACATTCCATAGAAAATACGATCATCTATTTGATAAGAAAACAGGAATGCCAATTGTGAATCCGCCAAAAAGGGGAGTCCGGACTGAAGTGGTAGAGAGCGATATATCAGACGGCAACATGTCAGAGGGCTCAGTTACATCCAACACGGGTATAACTCCAGAAATAGCTACAGATCCTAAAAGGAAGCCAAATTTTTTATTGCAATTCCAGATGATGAGCCAAAACAGGACAGAAGCATTTCAGGAAGGGGGGAATCAAAGAGGTCGTGGTCGTACAAACAGAGGAGGAACCAACGCAACAAACAGGCAAAAAAGAGGAGGAACAAACGCCGTACAAACTCCAATGGGAATGGCAACAAGGAGCAAGAACCAGAAATGAATATGACTGTAGTAAACTTGTCAAAACGGATCTTGACCAAAGAAGAAAGAGCAACCTTAGTCCTGGGCCTGTCATTTTGTCCCTCACAAAATTTGAACTTTGCACAGACACGTATAGACCTCTTTCTATTTTCGAGAAAACTGAAATTGAAGAAATGGTTCTGCACCAACTGTACCAGAATGGGACACATGGGGAACTGATTGTGATATCAATCCAGGGTCAAAATTTAAACCCAAATCTGTATTTCTGCCAGCAGTTCAATGTGATGCAATCGATGTATTTGAAAAAGGGGTCTTAAATTATCTGTTAAAAGTCCGATACAAAAAGACACCCAATTTCAAGAAAAATCTTACATCGAATCAGTATAATGCCATGGAATCACTCAAGTCTGATAAGGAAATTGTCATACGACAATCCGATAAAGGGGGGAATGTTGTTGTTCTTGATAAACACAAATACCTCGCTGAGGGATTTAGACAACTCAATGATGAAAGATGCTATAGTAAATGTGAGAAGGATACAATTTTGGAATCTCAGATTCGTTTCAGAGAACTACTATTGGAATGGAGGGAGCAAGGATTGATAGAATGGGAAGAATATCAATATCTGTACTGTGCACATCCCAGAACACCTATCCTATACCTCCTCCCCAAATTACATAAAGATCAATCCAATCCCCCTGGACGCCCTATAGTATCATCAATAGGATCATTGCTAGAACATACATCCAAGTACATCGACCATTACCTCAGACCGTTCGTGATTGCATTACCCTCATACATCGGAGATACAACTCACTTTTTGAGTATCATCAATGAAATACATTGGGAAACTAACTTCACTCTAGTAACCCTAGATGTAAGCAGCCTCTACACCAGCATTCAACACAACCTAGGTCTAGAAGCAATAAAACATTTCCTAAAGACCAGGTCCATTTCTCTACTGTGCCACTCTCAGATGATTGTGGCTATGATTGAATTTTGTCTGACCAACAATTTCTTTTATTTTGATGACGTCATGTATCGGCAGTCACAGGGTACGGCCATGGGGCCCTGCTTCGCCCCCAGCTATGCGAATCTTTTCATGGGCTGGTGGGAGGAGCAGGTCGTCAGGGAGATGGCAGAATTTGACAACGTAGCCCTGTGGCTGCGATAAATTGACGATATCTTTTTTATTTGGATTGGGGATGCCATCTCAGCAAAACAGTTTGTTGACAAACTCAACATGAACTGTCTTAATCTACAATTGACAGAACATATCAGTCAACAAAGTATGGAATTCCTGGATGTGAAAGTGGAAATCCAAAATAACACACTTACCACGAAACTATTCAGGAAAAGTACAGCAGGCAACAGCATTTTGAGAGCCTCGAGCTGCCATCCAAAAAATTTAGTGTACAGCATTCCATATGGCGAATTATTACACGCCAGCCGGAATTGCAGTACGCATGAAGGTTTCAGAGAGGAAGAAAAAATCATGTGCCAACGATTTTTAAGTAGAGGTTACAGCAAACAAGTGATCAATAAGGCAGTACAACGAGTCAGCACTAAAACTAGGGATGAACTGTTACATCCAAGAGAGAGAGACAATGAATTAGACACCATCAGATTCATAACTACATTCTCAAGACAGTCACATGAAGTACGGAGAATTCTTAAAAAACATTGGCATGCCCTTAATACAGACACACATCTCCAAAAATATTTAAGTGAGAACCCACAGATTACATTTCGCAAAGGGAAAACACTACGAGATGAACTGAGCCACAACTATCTCACCAAACTGGGTAGGAAAGAGACCACAACACGGGTAGGTTTCAAATGTTGTGGAAGATGTAAGGCATGCAAATATAGTAAGGACTGTTCTGCTCTAATCATTCCAGGAACGAACAGAGAATTTGTGATTTAGGATAGCTCATAAAATGAGAGGCAGAGTCCGTGGTGTCCGAGTCAAAAGGGCTTTAATACAATGACTCGAGTCAATGGAGAATCGGGTTCCATCACCACTAAGGTTCAGGAAGGGTCGTCATCTGACGTTTTATTCACATAACACATTATATATAGTAAAACCATAAAATTACATTGAATGAGAAGGCGGAGCGCTCCAGGCGGAGCAAGTGAAAGAGAGAGATAAGAACACATGGGTGTGAATGAAGGCGTGTAAGGAGGCGTACACGTGGGTGTCCACTTGATGAGTCATAGGTGTGTCATAGGTGGGTGGATGCATAGAGGAGGTCTGCAGGGTCAGCAGAAACCTTTACCCTACTTGTGCGCGCAAAACTGGTCATGACGTGAAATTGACGTGTGACTGGGGAGAGCTGGGGGGAGCTGACTTTAGCACTAGTAGAGGAGTCTGGGATGTCAGAACGACCTGCACCTTTGGCATATCTGATATCTTGTGTTTGGAGGATGTATCGTCTGAAGTAAAGGTCTCTCGAGCAAAAGCTGTTCATCACTAAATGCTAGTGTGTGCATATATTTCTTCGTGCATTGCGTGGGGGCCATGGGCCTTCTATGGCAGCGGGTTCAGTAAATCACTTGAATGGAGACAGGAAGGCTAGGCCCTATGCTCTGCAGGCGGAATATGTTTACCCCTTTCACTAGACTGGAATGTGTTTTTGCGGAGCTGAGCAGATAACTGTAGGCAAAATACCGTCTTGGCAGGTCTGGCCGGGCACCTCTCGGCTGAGCAGGAAGTAAGGGAGAGGTCAGGGATGCGTACCTAAACTGCAGCTTTCAGAGTCAGAAGAGGCTCGGAGCCTGAATTCAGGGCCTGGCTCGGCTGGGCCACAAAAACGTGTGCATCTCGACTTTTAAACGTGTACCATGTAAACGCATTGGCAACGTAGGCCTCAGTGCAGAATTAACGTTTCCTTCATGGAAGGCCTAATAACTGACATGCTAACATTAGACAGAAATGCAGGGGCATTATTATTACGAGCACGAGATGGAAATTACATGATAACATGGACATACATGGGACATAGGTACATGGATAGGGTGCGAGTGGGGGACACACTGGCCACATAACATTTTCTGTTTCTTCATTCCCTCCTTGTCCCCTACTGTGCCCTTCAGGATACATCTATATTCATGAGTCCATCTATTTGTTCATATAGCATCATTTGCTCATCTTTTTTCATTCGTGCACGGGAACGAGAACGTGGACGGGGAATACAAGCAGTCGCACACAAGCCGCAAATCGCTGGGCCACATTGCAGACAGAGACAGCAATTAAATACTGCGAGCAGTATTATTCCTAGGAATGACAATACTTTCCATCCCCAGGCTGATATCACACTCCAGAGCCAACCGGACCAAGTCCAGGTGCCTGGATTCTGGTGTATCTCATGAGCTATCTTATGGAGCCTTGTTATTGCTGCATACACTGATGGTGCGTTATTTGGAATAAACACACAACAACTGGAGCCGATCACTCTACAAGCCCCGCCCCTATCCGCCAGGATGACGTCAAGAACAAGGCGGTTCTGAAGAACAACAAGTCTCATAGCAGACTGCTCCTCGGTCAAGTTACCTAAGGCAGAAGTAGTCTCATTCACTACTGCTTCCAAAGTTCTGGTTAGTTTGCGTATTAATTTACTGTTTTGGACGGGACCTATGAAGAAAAAGAATCCTTTATTGAAATCTGTATATTGCTCCCACGCTGTCTCAGTCTGATCGACAACCGGGGAATCGGTCTCCCTCTTGTGTCTTACATGTACGAGTCGGGAATCTCGATGATAATGGGATGGGGCTAGAAAAACAGGTGGCAGTAGGAACGCAATATAACACGTTCCACCCCAGTCCAAGGGCAGACGTACATAGGCTGTCTGACCACAAATGAAATAGGAATGGCGGGAAGCTTTGAAAGTAGACTTTCCTTTATCATTGAATTCGATCACAGTATTACAATCACTGTGTCCCAAGTGCACTGAACCATTCTTTCTAACACATAGTTCACCTTTCACTGGTAAGACTGTTATAAACGGTGAGCCTGTATTTGTCTCGGACTGGACATTCAGAATCATGAGGCTAAGGGAAACATTCCCTAATTCGTACACTTCATTTTCTAGGTCTGTTCCTTTCCTTTGGGGAAAACCATCTTTATCGGGAAAACATGCCTTATTCATTACTATATTCAGGTCCCCCCAAATCCATGCACTCTGAGAATTTGTGAACTGTCTGTCTTGTGTTGACGACATTAAAGCAAACCATGCTCCGCACGAACCATTGTGCGAAAACGGATAAGGAAAGAGGGGCAGAACTCCCTTCATTTTCAGATAAGGTGGGAGTCGGCCACATACCCAGCAATTCGTTACATTGCTGGTCTGGTGAGAATGGTGTAACATACGAATAAAAGTGTTGTTGCGCAGTGCTAGTCGATATGACAATTCATGGGGTGGCAGATCACTGAATGTGTGCTCTACAGTGTCATTGAATGAAGAATGTATATGTGAACCAAGAGGAGGAAAGAAAACATGTAGCGTCAAGCTTATACATATAATCGAAATACTTAGAAAAAACATAATGATCAGAGTTACTATGCATCTGCTGCGTAAGGTTTTGCAGTACTTCTTTTTCATCTCTTTCTGTCTATCTCTCTGTCTATTTGGGTCTATGATCTTATACATGTCAGGAACCTGTCTAACCGCTTCACCCGAGGGGGACTTAAACAATTAAACGCTGTCTGACTTACTAGACCGTAGTTTCTGTCTATATTCTTGTTGCGGAATCTTTTCTAGCAAAGGGAGTTTAGAGTCAACGTTTTCGGGGCAGTCCTTAGAGTCTTTTACTGAACCAAGTCCATGAAAGCGTTTTACATGGTGGGCATGGAGCCAGCCCTTCCTCCCCTCGACCTTGACGGCGGTTCTCGTTGTTAACAGGACCAACTTGGGTGCGCGCCAGCAGGGCTCCAGAGGACTGGAACGGTCGAAATTGCGGACAAACACCAGGTCTCCCGGAACAATTAAATGATTCTTCACCTGGGTGTTGTCGGGGAAGGCAGCTGCAACCTGTGAACGACAAGAAAGGAGTGCAGACATCAAAGAAGCCAGGTAATCTGTCAGCATGGTACTGTCAACATCAGTAATTTTTCTCGGCATAGGCGTACCCCACATATTTGGCGGTCTACCAAAAACCACCTCGTACGGGGATAGTCCGGTTCTGGAATGAGCTACCATACGCATGTAAAAGAGGGCAACCGGCAAGGCTACCATCCAATCCACGCCTTTTTCTGCACAGACCTTCGCTAGCTTGGTTTTGAGAGTCTGGTTGTGTCTCTCTACGAGACCTGCTGCCTCTGGGTGTCGTACGCAATGGAATTTCCACTGGTACCCTAACAGAAGAGATACTTGTTTCATCAATTCAGAAGAGAATGGCTGTCCATTATCTGAGTACATGACACGGGGCAAGCCGTATCGCGGGAAGAATTCTCGGACCAACTGCTTGGCAGTGGTCACAGCAGTGTAATCTGGGACTGGGTACGCTTCTGTCCATCTAGATAGGGCACATACAACTACGAGGACATACTTGAATCCTCGACATCTGTCCATCTGAATATAATCCATCTGGAGGACTTCAAAAGGGTGGTCAGGAGGATGAAATCCACCTTGTTCCACGGGAATGCCTTTGCCTGGATTGAACTGACAACAGATCATGCAGGTACGCACTTTCTGTTTTGCTGCTGCACGTAAATGTTTGTTGAACCAAATATTCTGTAAGCTGTCTAACATGGCCCTTTTTCCTAAGTGTGCTGGACTATGTGCTGTATTAATGATAACTTGAACCATGGAGTCAGGGAGAAACCATGTGGCTTTGCCTTTTGTCATCCATCCCTGATCTGTCTGGACCCCTCCTTGTTCAGTCCATTTCTTGATTTCGTCTGGAGTGGCATGTGTCTGCATGTCGAGTACATCTTGTGAGGGATCCCTGACTGTCATGCAGTTCGTCAGTGATGGTACTTCAGTCTTTGTCGTGTCAGTTGGAATGTCTGTTTGAGTCTGGGCTGTAAGTTTAGCTGTTCGATCTGCCATGTCATTACCTTGGGAAATGGTGTCAGTGACTTTCGTATGTGCTTTGCACTTCATGATAGCTATGGCTGTAGGTAAGTGTATTGCATCTAACAGAGCTTGGATGAGGGGACCATGCTGAATCTTGGCTCCATGAGAGGTCAGAAAACCTCTCTCCTGCCACAGGACTCCAAAGTCGTGTACGACTCCGAAGGCATACTGTGAATCTGTGTATATGTTTACTTTTAAGTTCTTGGCTCGTATGCAGGCTTGGGTCAGAGCGATGAGCTGTGCTGCTTGGGCAGACAGGGTGTCAATTCGATGTGTCTCTATGACTTCAGTATCAGTGGTCACTGCATATGCGGCCACTAACTCTCCTGTGCTTGTTCTCATGCATGAACCATCCACATAAAGTGTCAGGTCAGGGTCTGGTAGTGCAATGTCTGTCAAGTCTTGTCTTGGCTTCGTCACTGTGTTAATTACTTCCACACAGTCATGCGGTGCAGGGTCTACTGTGTTGGAGGGCAAAAGTGTAGCAGGATTTAGAGTATTGCATCGTCTGATCTCTATGTGTGGCTGGAACAATGTCAGTTCATATCCTGTCAGTCGTGCTATAGTCAGGTGTTGTGTCTGTGTCCTGTTCAAGAGAACTTCCACTGAGTGTGAAACCTGTACTGTCAGGGGATGTCCTAACACGATGGAATCGCTTTGTCTGATTGCTAGAGCTGTTGCTGCAACTGATTTTAGGCACGCAGGCAGAGCCTGGGCCACCGGATCCAATGTACTAGAAAAGTAAGCACAAGGCTTGTGTTTTCCTGCTTGATCCTGTGTAAGGACAGATAATGCTGTGCCTTCGCGTTCAGTGACAAAAAGTGTAAAAGGTTTGCTGTAACATGGAGTTGCTAAAACTGGTGCTTGACATAGGGCTTTCTTCAATTCATCAAATGCAAGTGTATGTTCCTGAGTCCAAGGGAGGACAGTCGAAGTCGCTGCCTCCTGTGTTGTCAATTGTATGAGTGGTTTGGCTAGATATGCGTACTGAGGAATCCATTGTCTGCAGTAAGAAGTGAGGCCAATGAAGGCCCGTACCTCCTTTTGTGTCTTGGGCTGTGGAAGATGTGCAATCAACTGAATGCGGTCAGGTGTCAGCTGTCTACCCCTCTTGGACAGCAAGTGTCCAAGGTACACCACTTGCTGGGCACAGAATTGTAACTTTGAAGGGGACACTTTGTGCCCCTTGTATGCCAGGAAGTATAAGACTATCAGTGATGCACGTTCGCAGTCTCGTTCTGTTCGTGCTGTGATCAAAAGATCATCAGCGTATTGTAGTAATGCAGTGTCAGTAGGCATGTGAATACTGTCTAGTTGTCTTTTCAATGCTTGACTGTAAATACTAGGACTTTCTGTGAACCCTTGAGGAGCCCTCGTAAATTTGAAGCTTCGTCCATTTAAACAGAATCCGAAGAGGTATTGGCTCTCTGGATGGATTGGAACACTAAAGAAGGCGTTCTTGAGATCTATGACAGTGAAGAACGTTGCTTCGGAATCAATTGCAGTCAGTAGTGAAGAAATATCTGGGACCACTGGGTACTGTGGTATTATGCATTTGTTCAATTCTCGGAGGTCGATCACTAGTCTGTAGACTGGTGGTGCATTCGGGTCAGTTCGTTTAAGAATCGGAATGTTAGGAGAATTACATACATTGGAGTCAGTTTCTACAACTACTCCCTGTGCAATCAATTCATCAACAATTTTCAGTAATGCTACCACAGCATCAGGTGGTAACTTGTATTGTTGGATTCGCGGCAGTACAACTCCTTGCTTGAGTGTGACACGGTGTGGTGTAATTTGCATGTAACCTACATCAGTCGGACCTTGCGCCCATAAATGCTGTGGTACATTCTGGAGTCTGGGGTCAACATCTCTCAACACATAATGTCCTTTAAAATCACGTAAAAACAATCTCACTCCTTCCGGAGAACAACAAATCACTGCTCCTAGTTCTTTCAATGTCTTTATACCAAGCAAGTTTTCTGGACATGATTTAGTAAGCAACAAGTCTGTAGTGCGGGACAATGGACCAACTCCTAGGGAAACTGGCTTTGACACTTCATTAACAATAGGCTTTCCTGAAAATCCCAGGGAAATATTCTGTGAGCCTGAGAGGGGTGCCCCTGGAACCTCGTCATGACTGATGGTAGTTCTGCTCGCCCCTGTGTCAATCAGAAATTTTCTGTCTTTTCCCAATACACGACTATGTACATAGGGACCCTCTTGATCTACAGGAACCTCAATATGGGGCAAGCCAACCTCCCTCTCTAGGCTGTTTCATGAGTACTGTTGATAATCTGGGTAGTCTGACTGCGCATACTGGTACATTTGTTGCGTGACATGTTGTGTGGCAGCAATGGGTTGGATTGTAGCTACTGTCTGTTGCGTGTTCTGTGGCTAGTAGGGCTGCCTCACCTCCTCTGCCTCCCCACCCATTCTAATTTATCTGGAGGGTCCTGCAGCAAACTGTTAGCGGGTCGCTCAGCCTAACCAATAGTGCTTTTGTGCTATTTACAATTCATTCATTTTTAATTACTGGATCAGTATTTTTTTTTAAATGGCATCTGCTTCATTTCATAGGAGTGTGCATGCATGGTTGTGAATTTGCATACATGCATAGTTATGCTTAAATCCCTATGTCATCAAGCATGTGTGTACTTACAAAATGCTGCTACCACCAGCATCAACGTGTAATTAATGGGAGAGTAATCCGATGCAAACCTTTATTGTGTTAGACAGCGCAGGAACTCGGCAACCCGGGAGTACGCAGCTTCTCTGCACTCACGCAAGAAAGACATTTCGGGAGAATTTTGGTTTCTTTATTGAGTTCGTACTCGACTCCTGGTGACTACACTTCTTGACACCATTTAAAGAATTAAAGGTGTTTAGGAGTGTTTCATACGTTACCTACACTTTTTATCGGGATTCTTCATATTGATCATCCGCTACAGAAAGCAGGGTGTGTATGTCACTTCCCTGAAACTTATCATCCAAGGTTACGGGCCCTGCTGGGTCGGAAGTATCACCAGCAGAGCAACCTCCTGGTTTGACACAGCCACATATAGCCCTGAGGATTCGCATAGGTGATGAAACACATGTCGGCTGGCTGTCTAACACAATAAAGGATTGCATCGGATTACTCTCCCATTGGAGAACTCTATAATTTGCTGTTGCTATGTTTTTCTGTACATTGTCTCATGATTGTTACACAATGTTTGATTAATTTTGTGAGGGCATAGGGTACTTCTGCTATTCCCTTAGTTGGTAGTTCTTTCTACTAACTGCTGAGTGGTTCCAAAGGTTTCCCACTCACCCAGTTGCGCCACTCCTACACAGCGCGCTATACTTTGATGCGTTCACAGATGGCAGTGCACCCTTAGCGATTCTGCCATTACAAACCTTTTAGGACCTGTCTATCAACGTGTAATTACACCTTTTTTCTTTTTGGCTGATACTGAACTGTGTCAGCAAACAGCACTGGCAAAGCCACTAAGTTGTAAAGGCAAGACCCATTGGCTTTGCCAGTGATTGTTTTTATTTATATGGCATAAGTTTAAAAGAAAACGTTATTGTAAAGTATGGTGGAAGTACTCAACAAGAGACTTTATTACTGTTTTCTCAAATGAAATATTTAGATATTGTGATGACCCAAGCTAAGTTTTTGCTAGCATAAAAAAAACTGGAGCTTGAGCTGTAGGAACTCATATTATCTTATGAATCCTACAATGATTGCATAGATGAATAGTTTTTCTTTGTTTAAAATTTTAGGATGTTAGAGCTTTATGGACAATTTCCTAAATTGAGTTTCAAGCTTGAACATGAAATAAAGTTGTGTCACAGTATATATACTTCTTAAGAATGTTAGTCATAGGCCTTGAGGAAAAATGGACAAGCACAAATGTTTAACTTTCCAGTAATCGGTTACCTCAATTCGAACGACACACGTGAATAGACTCGCCAGACAAAGCATTTGAATCATGAATGGCAGCATGATTTAAAGACTATGCCATATTACTCGCTTTCTGTGAACCACAATAATGTAGATTACAGCCATATGTATCAGTCCAGATATGACTGTGGATAACTCACTGCCAGCTCAAGATTTGATCTGAAAAAAATATTTCTTTTCTTAACCATATCAGGCATACTTTTACCCAGTCCACCCGATTTCCAGCTCAACATATGTGTTTCTTTTTCCACCTGAGATAGAATATAAAACTAGATTTGACATTTTTTAAATATAATTCACAACAACTGCTGTTAAGTCTACTTCTTCTTGTACTTGAACAAAGTCTTGAATTATTTTGTGAACTAACCCAGTCTCAGCCATATCTTGTCAACTACTATTTTATGCTCTCAGTTTCAGCACAAGTGGAAGCTGTCAATCATCTGCGGATACCCACATCCTACAGATTCTGTTGATATTTACTACGGCTGACTTTGGTATGTTCAACTATTCTGGATTAGCTGGCAGCGGGGGAATGGGAGATTACAACTCACATACCCATGTATCACTTTCTGTTTGTTCTTAACAGAGTTATGGGTAAGGGTCTATGTAAGGGTTTCACTGATAGTTTGGGGGATCAATGTGAATGGGGGATGGTAATGTTACCTGGGGTTAGTGAGTAGAGGCAGAGTGGAGCAATATAAAAGTGGTCCAGATAACAGAATACATTCCCATATGTATATTAATATCAGCTAGCTAGATGTTGACAAATATCAAAAGAAAAGGGCCCCTCAGGTTGTTGTGGAACATACAAGGCCTAAATAACTCACAGAAGGCTAGATGGGTGTTGACCTTTATTGATAACGCAGACCTAGTTAGCCTACAAGATAAGCACCTTGACTGACAAAGACAGTACAATTTGTGGCCAGATAGGGCACTAATAGTCTTTTCATGTCCTAGAGCTCCTAATCTAAAGGGTGTGCAACTGGTCTGTAAAACACTGGACTTTAAACCAGGAGGCCTTTATATTGACCTGGAAGGCAGGTATCTACTGGTGGAAGGGACACTACTAGATAGATACACTAGTCAGTCTAATAAAAACACATGAAACACTCAAACAGTATATTAGAGTAATGGCTAAGTCAAAAAAGGCAGGATTCATTTTGGCCCTGTGTATGCAGCCACAGCAGTTGGAACAAGATCTAGCAAGTCATGAACTAAATGATATAGAAACAAGTGAATAAAAAACTCTGGCTGAGATTAAAATACTACTCCATGCTCACCAAGAGGCAATAGAGAGGGAGGTAGCGTTCCTGGGCAAGTATGCGCTAGCTCGCCAATATGGGGAGGGGTAAAGGCAAGGCAAAATGCTAGCTTGTTTACTTAGAAGAGATAAGGGACAGAGGAGCACAGCTCCATCTGCACTTTCAGCAAGTGTTATGCCCTGTATGGATATATGAAATGCATCTAACCACAAAATAAAAGTATTTTTGTTTTACTTCTCAACGGCTCCGATAGGCCAATGATCATGCCTTTTAGTGTCTTGTTGAATATTTAAATAAGCCCACTGGTCTGGGGGAGGTACGGAGTGGAGCACCTGTAGGTTGTACCACTCTCCTCTCACATGAGCTTTACAGACACAGATATAAATGCGGTGGCCCTGTCAGACACAACCTTGGTGGGGAAACACACATGGCTAAATATCCCCATCAATGCCCTAGCCGCCACTGGAATAGTCACTGAACTTAGGAGTATAGCCTCAGAGTATCATGTGGCACGTCCACCAAGACCAGAATAAACCTGTTGCCTGAGGCAGTCTTGGGGCCAAGGGGCCCAACAATCATAGTGCCCACCCTTTCCAAGGGGTTCCCACTAACGGGAATGGAAGCAAGGGTGCTTTTGCTTTATCCCCGACTTCCAACTGGCCTGGCAAGTTATGCAGGATTTGCAGAATACATTTGATAGCATCCTTATCCGAGGTCAATAAAAGTGGAGACCAGTCAGTGAAAGGTTTGGCCTGCCCTAGATGTCCTGCCAGGGGGATGTCATGAGCCAGACCCAGCAGTAAGGCATCAATAGCATAGGGGGACCATCTGCACACCGGTTGACCCAAGCTCAGGGACCTTAGGCTCACTATACAGGAGACCATTCTCCCAAAACATTCGGTGATTACTAGAGGTGTTACCAGCTGCCTTGGCCTCCTCACCATAGACCCTCAAGGGTTGGCACTCCCTATGTGCCTTGCAGAAATCTGCCTTGGATGGCTCCCAATTACATTTGCCACCCGGCCAATCCAGGTAGGTTTCCCAGGGCAACAATGTCTTCCACTTCCAGGCTATTACCCTCAGGTTCAGCCTCCTCCTAGATTGTGGAAATTTCAGAGACAGGTTTTCCA
Organism: Lissotriton vulgaris; assembly: GCF_964263255.1. Taxonomy (NCBI): domain Eukaryota; kingdom Metazoa; phylum Chordata; class Amphibia; order Caudata; family Salamandridae; genus Lissotriton; species Lissotriton vulgaris. The sequence continues at coordinate 888,163,936 of NC_141689.1, read as the reverse complement.
GGCCCGTCTCCTTCCTCTTCTTGGTAGGCAAAAGGGCCACTTTTTTCAGGATCCAGGGCTTTTGACTCACCTGACGCATTGCCATGGATGGTATGGTCAGGCCCACCTACTCTGGCAATCTCAGCATCTGGACCTGAGCTCCTCCTCTTTCCATACGGTGTGTCCTAGGTAATTTCCTAACAGTCAGTCAAGAGGCATGGCCGGACTCACAGCTAACTTTAAGGTACATGAGGCTCCCCCACCTGATTCAAAGAGTACCCGAACAACTGGATGGTGGCCCACCTGGCTGTTTGCTGTCACAGCCAGGTGAACTACCTCAGGGACTACCTCCTCTGAGGACACGAAATAACACCTAATAGTAGTCATACCGGGTCCTGTGAGCCTCCACCCTCTAACACACTGACTATACATTTTAGTCCTGTCAGGTATATGAACCTTAGGTACCATCTCCTTATCCCCTTGGGACACTAAGGTAACTTCAGCACTCCTTGCAAAACTAACTGGAGCAACCTTCTCCCCCAGCACTACAATGGTAATTTCCAAGGTAGGCCCACCTTTTGAGGGGTCACCTACTGTAGTGCTATATGCGCTCATATGTATTGGGACCACGTGATGACCTTTAAATACCAGTATTTTAATTGACTCTATGTGTTTTAACTTACTCTATCTTGAATTTACGACCTCATTTTTTGTGCACTTGCATTTTGACTTGTGATTTCATTTCATGTCTCGTTATAGCCTCAGAGTAGGAGTGTTTATCATAGAGCAAAACAGCCTTGCCTAGAACAAAATATATGGGAATTGCGTTTGAGAGAGAGAAGCATGTGGAATGTACTTCTCTGTTTCAGAGTGTAGTGCTATAGGCAGTGGTGCACAAATGTGCATTATGTTGTACATTGGGAAATGAAGTTTTAACTATTGATTTTAACATGCACTAACTCCATTTTGAATTCTGACTCTATCTGAGTTCTCCACACACAAGCAGGCCCCTAGGTTACTCACGGTTATTCAGGGTATTTGTGTTTAAGATTGTTTCCTCTTTGAGCGTTTTCTGTACTTTTGGAGATGTTTTCAACTTTCTATAGCTTCACTAAGATAAGGGCCTGGAACATGTAGGGTAGGAGCACAAGGAGAGTGCATGAGGAATCCTTTGCCTTGGAATGCTTGCAGGAGCCTGGCCAGCCCCAGTAAGTTTCTTTGACGTAGAGGGTGTCTTTGTGCATTGAGAACATTATAAAAACTGGGGTTTTTTGGCTTGAAAACTGTGTTTTCTACTGAGAGGGGGATGCATCTGCTCAGTGCTGCATTTCCCGGCTTGAGGAGTCTCTTGACCCGCGGACTGAAATCTGGGATCCTCCAGTCTTGTGAGGGCTAAGATGAAGATATTGCAGCCAATGAGGTATTTTCTCTCATCATTGGTGTTGAGATATGTGTTTAGAAATATAGTTATTTCTACATGTGTTTTTGTTTGTGTGCTGAGTGACCAGCCTGTGAAGTATTTCTGTTCTTTATTTATGTACATACACTTATTCTCCTATACATTAATTATTTGCTTAGTTTTTTCTCCCTTGCATGTCACTTGTGAATGTCTCATTATTATTATCTGCTTAGGTTTTGAGCCCTTGCATTTCACTTATAAATGTTCCATCATTATCTGACTTGTAAGCGTTTATTATTTGCTTGTGATTTACCATAATTATTTACTTGTGTTTTATCCCATTAATTTGATTATGGTGTGTTTCATTATTATTTGCTTTTACATACATATAAGTTTATTTACATTTGCATGCTGTTTTATCTGAGTCATTTGACATCTAGGAAAGCCTTTCTGTTAGAGTGTGGCACTAATAAAGCTCCACGCTTTATTCTGAAAACTGTCTTTTGATGTGCCTCCTTTCATGAGTGTGGAGCTCCCTTTACAGGGGCTTTCTTGCTTTACCGAGTGCCTCTAGTGGGGAATGCTGAATTTCAGATGTCTTTCCCTTTAATGTGCCTATACTGGTAACAGACATGGCACTTGGGTTGAAAGTATTCTGGGGTTCTCCTTCCAGTAAACCCACCCTTTTGATTCTTTGATTAGACTACGATTCCTTCTGGTAAAAACTCTTTTTGGAGCCTGTAGAAAACTCCTTTTTTTCCTCCCTGTTATTCTCCTCCTTCTGTTGGCGGGAACCCTACCCACTTTCCTTGCCCCACCGATACCTTCTTTGACACTCTGGTACTAACACAGAGGTCAGCCTCTTTTGCAAGCTATTTAGGCATAGTGATCTTTTAATCAATCAGATATTGGCGCAGCTCTGCAAAACAATTACTGAACATATGCTCTCTTATGAATAGACCATAAAGCCTATCAAGGTCACTCACTTTGCTGCCCTTCACCCTACCATCTAGTGCCTTGCTGTGGTAATGCACAAAATCCACTCAGGACTGCTGAGACCATTTTTGGCTGTCCCTAAACTTCAAGTTTGACAACAAGGGCTTCTTTCATTGTGGCATACCTCATCCTGCCAGCTTCACCAAGGGCCAGAAGGGTATTATTCCCTTCTTCCATGCTTCCAGAGACTAGCCCCCCCAATACTCCTCTGTGACTTTGTGCATGCCCAGAGCTACACCATATGCCTCAAATCACTTGTCAATGTCACCCAACCAGAAAGCTAAGCACCTTCTCTAGCCACCTCCTCTGTGCCACCATCTTCAATGGATTCTGGGATCCTTCCTGGCTTTCATGTCCATTTCTATCTAACAACATTTTCTTTTCTACTAGGAGCACATTTTAAATCCTCCAAGACCTTTGCTACAGCTGCTTCCTTCATGGCCAGCGTTTTCTGCTCCAAGGATAGATTGTCCAGTCGGTCTTTATTCAATCAATACATTTGCAAAGCGCACTACTTACCCGTTAGGGTCTCAAGGCGAGTCGCTGGGGGGAGGGGAATGCTGCTACGGCTCGAAAAGCCAGGTCTTGATGAGTTTTCCGAAGGTCAGCCGTAGGTGGATGGAGAGGGTGTTCCAGGTCTTTGCGGCGAGGTGGGATAACGATCTGCCGTCGGAGATTATTAGCTTACCTGTTTTCTTTAACTCTGGACCCGGAAGGGGACCTCACACTTGTGGGCTGTCACCTCTCCTTTGGCATTGGGGCTATTACCAGATTATCCTATTCCTCCTCCTTTATTTAATCTTCTTCTGCCTCATTATCCTCCTGCCCCTGTGATGCACACTGGAATAGGTGGACCTCTTCCCAGAATCGGAGGGTAAGCTGGTACTCCAGTTTCTTGGAGCCATTTGCTAGCTTCAACCCCCTCTCTGTATACAAATTCTTCAGCTCTGCCGCAGAGAAGCCTTTAATGTTGCTGAGATCTCACAGCATTCTTGCAAAAAATCACAGGTGCAAAATATTAGAAGTGGAGGAAAATTTAGCAGGGATATTGGCCAATTAAAAATAGGAGAATTAAAAAATCTAACAGTTATTTTGATGTCAGATTATATAAGGGATCAACGAATGTCACTCAAAAACACAGGTACTGAATCTTACAGCTGAACACCACTGAAGAAATTGGAGTATTAGTTAAGGCCAACCTCAAAGGTACAATGGCAGGACATGGAGAACCAGCCCAGAACCACAAGGAGCATGACGCACCAAAAAACTGATAACCAACCTGTCAAAGAGGGAGCTGAATACTGACGATACTACTGCATTGGAAATGGGCCTTGGCTTTGTGACCACACCTACAGAAGACAACTTCAGGATGAATGAAGAACTACACCAACTATTCGGTAAAATAAGACTCAGATCTTTCTACAAAGAGACCACCATACCTGAGCAGAAAGACACGGGACTTAAACCACCTTCTAGATTTATACCCACCGCAGGTATGATCCCCAGCGAGGTCCTCACTTTGAGAAAGAGGTACTTAAGGAGGCGAACCTACTCAAAGCGACACCGACTTATAACAACATGTCAAACAAACTCCGGGGTGCCCTCAATTCTCTAAAAGAAGATGCAACTATCATCATTAAGCCCGCCGACAAAGGGGGCACCACGGTCATCCTTGACCTCGAGGACTACGAGAATGATTGCTCAGGGCAGCTGAAGAACACTCAATATTACGAGAAACTTTAAACTGACCCCACAGAACATCTACCGGGGAAAATCTGTATCATGGTGAATGAAGCACCAACTGAAGGGTGGATCACACCGAAAGAAGCGGCATTCTTAGTGAACCAAAATCCTAGGATGCCATATTTCTATCATCCCCCCTCCAGACCACCCCATAGTTTCAGGCATAGGCTCCCTCCTTAAACCACTGAGTCAATTCAGTGACCACTTTCTGCGTCTGTTGGTTCTTGCCACACCTGCATACCTGAAGGACACCTGTGATGTCCTCAACTTGATCCAAGAGATCAAAAATGACAACACCGAGGAGATCAACCTACTCCTCACACTCGATGTAGAGGCACTGTACACGAACATTCCCCAGGATGCCACCATCGAGGTAGTGGGGAACCTACTACAGGAGGCGGACCTACCCACCAACACTCCGGCCAACTTTATCATCGACGCGATCACGATGGCTCTGACTAACAACTTCTTCATGTACAAGACGAGCATATACCACAAAGTACAAGGCACCAGTATGGGGAGCACCTTCGCTCCGAGCTTGGCCGGGTTATACATGTCTCATTTCGAAGTAACCAACATCTTCACAGACACCAATCCCTTCCAAAAAAATCTCATCACCTGGAAGAGGTACATTGACAATGTCCTCATCCTCTGGAAAGGTACTGAGATGGCCGCCCGGATTCCACGATTGGATCAACTACCAGGATCCCCACTTACGCTTCACAAAGCCATCCAGTGACAAGGCGATTTCATTCCTGGACCTACTCATAAGCCTTGAAGACGGTTACCTACATACCACAACCTACAGACAGATGACCGACTGAAGCAGTATGCTTAGCTTCAAGAGCTATCATCCAAATCCCTGCGAGAAAACTTACCTTACGGCCAATTCTTGAGGATTCGACGGAACTGTAGCAGGACACAAGAGTTTGAGTCTCAAGCCAACGTGTTGGCCAACAATCTACAGGAAAGGCACTACCCCAGGGACATGATCTGAAAAGCTAAAAAACGTGCCACAAATAACAGCCAGCAAGGACTTCTGGAGACCAGGGACCCAAAAACGAGTGATGTGATCACGTGTCACCACATTTACCCCACTATCCATCCAAATAAAAAAGGATTGTTAACCGAAACTGGAAGATTCTCAACACTGACTCATTGGATCTGGACCCCCCGTTTTGCGTTTAAATGGGCTATGAACCTCTGTGATCAGCTGGTGAGTACACCCCCAGGAAACCACATTATGGAACTCCCTGCAGTGACTGAACACCACCCCTGTGGCACTTGTGGGGCATGCTCATCAACTAAACACACCAAATCACTACAATTGGATGACTTTGTGTGGGAACAGTGAAAACACACCAATTGTAACACCATTAACTGTGTGTACTTGATCACATGTCTGTGCCCACTTAGGTATGTGGGGATGACAACCCGAGCTGTGAAGGTGAGGATTAGCGAGCACAAGAGCACCATTAGACGCAGACGAATGGCCACCAAGATGACTAACCACTTCATCGACAAGGGACTTCCCTGCATGGCCATACAATGGACCATTCTAGAGACTAACCCAGGGTGGAATAGCTCGTCACTTCTATGTCGAGAACAACGGTGGGTGCACCACCTCCGGACTCATGAACAAGGCCTGAATGAAGAAATTCCATGGTCTGAACTCTAACCTCCTTCTTACATCAGTGCTACAATGGCTGAGACACACATCACCTTCATATGTAATAGATATTACTACCTGATACCCAACTGGTATCCTATAATTAGGGGTACACCAGTCCCACACCTGTAAAAGCCCCGAGATTTATTTTGATATTCTCATGTCCCAGTGTGACTTCCTTAATAATTGGTAATCACCCACACACAAACTCAAGATCTCCAAGAAGAACTGCCGCACCCTCGAGAAAGCTTGGCGCCACGACCAGACCACGGACAACATGACTGCCCTCAAGCACTCCACCCGCAACACCACCAGCTGATCCACACCACCAGGAAGACAGCACTCAAAGAACGACTGGACAACAACACCCACAACAGCAAGGAACTCTTCAGCATCGTCAAAGAGTTCTCCAACCCCAGTGCCGGAAACAACGACATCACTCCCTCGCAAGACCTCTGCGACTCACTCGCCTCGTTCTTCCACCGAAAGATCGCCGATATACACAACAGCTTCGGCACACCAACCACTGCTCCCTTTTCCTGTCAAAGTCATCGAGAAGACCATCAACAGACAACTTGCCGCCTTCCTCGAGACAAACGGATCCCTCGACTCCTCGCAGTCCGGTTTCCGAGCCAACCACAGCACCGAAACCGCCCTCATCGCAGCCACTGACAACATCAGATCCCTGCCCGACAACGGGGAAACAGCGGCCCTCATCCTCCTGGACCTCTCCGCAGCGTTCGACACTGTCTGCCACCGCACCCTAGTACAGCGCCTCAGCAATATCGTGATCCAAGAGAAGGCACTGGAGTGGATCATCTCGTTCCTCGCCGGAAGAACCCAGAGAGTCCGCCTCCCCCCATTCAGATCCGAGGCCACCGAAGTCATCTGCGGCGTACCACAAGGATCATCACTCAGCCCAACCCTTTTCAACGTCTACATGAGCCCTCTCGCAGCCATCGCACGCAAACACAACCTCAACATCATATCCTACACCGACGACACCCAGCTAATCCTCTCTCTCACCAACGACCCCGCCACCGCCAGAACCAGCCTACACGAAGGGATGAAAGACGTCGCCGAATGGATGAAGAACAGCCGCCTGAAACTGAACTCACTGAAGAATTGGCTTGGTAGTTTAGTCTGCCCTGTTCCCATGATGCACTGGGCCAGGGGCAGACTGATTTGCATATAGCCAGGTTCTGAGCTGGGATGGTGCAGTGAGATAAATAACGGTGATGGATCAAGCCCTGATCTTTGGACTGGGTAAGAGTGGTCTGCTTAATTCAGACACTCTGTTCATCACCACCCCCTTTTTTGAATCGTTTTTGGCCACTATAAATGTGGCAGGGTATACTCAGACATGAGTCCCTTTCTCACTGCACCATCAGGATTCAAGCAAGCCGGGCCGAAGACGGCTGAAATGCCAGAAACCGGTCCCCGGTAGCTTGTCTCCTTTCTGGTGAAGAATTGGCTTGGTAGTTTAGTCTGCCCTGTTCCCATGATGCACTGGGCCAGGGACAGACTGATTTGCATATAGCCAGGTTCTGAGCTGGGATGGTGCAGTGAGATAAATAACGGTGATGGATCAAGCCCTGATCTTTGGACTGGGTAAGAGTGGTCTGCTTAATTCAGACACTCTGTTCATCACCACCCCCTTTTTTGAATCGTTTTTGGCCACTATAGGTGTGGCAGGGTATACTCAGACATGAGTCCTTTTCTCACTGCACCATCAGGATTCAAGCAAGCCGGGCCGAAGACGGCTGAAATGCCAGAAACCGGTCTCCGGTAGCTTGTCTCCTTTCTGGTGAAGAATTGGCTTGGTAGTTTAGTCTGCCCTGTTTCCATGATGCACTGGGCCAGGGACAGACTGATTTGCATATAGCCAGGTTCTGAGCTGGGATGGTGCAGTGAGATAAATAACGGTGATGGATCAAGCCCTGATCTTTGGACTGGGTAAGAGTGGTCTGCTTAATTCAGACACTCTGTTCATCACCACCCCCTTTTTTGAATCGTTTTTGGCCACTATAGGTGTGGCAGGGTATACTCAGACATGAGTCCCTTTCTCACTGCACCATCAGGATTCAAGCAAGCCGGGCCGAAGACGGCTGACATGCCAGAAACCGGTCCCCGGTAGCTTGTCTCCTTTCTGGTGAAGAATTGGCTTGGTAGTTTAGTCTGCCCTGGTCCCATGATGCACTGGGCCAGGGACAGACTGATTTGCATATAGCCAGGTTCTGAGCAGGGATGGTGCAGTGAGATAAATAACGGTGATGGATCAAGCCCTGATCTTTGGACTGGGTAAGAGTGGTCTGCTTAATTCAGACACTCTGTTCATCACCACCCCCTTTTTTGAATCGTTTTTGGCCACTATAGGTGTGGCAGGGTATACTCAGACATGAGTCCCTTTCTCACTGCACCATCAGGATTCAAGCAAGCCGGACCGAAGACGGCTGAAATGCCAGAAACCGGTCCCCGGTAGCTTGTCTCCTTTCTGGTGAAGAATTGGCTTGGTAGTTTAGTCTGCCCTGTTCCCATGATGCACTGGGCCAGGGACAGACTGATTTGCATATAGCCAGGTTCTGAGCTGGGATGGTGCAGTGAGATAAATAACAGTGATGGATCAAGCCCTGATCTTTGGACTGGGTAAGAGTGGTCTGCTTAATTCAGACACTCTGTTCATCACCACCCCCTTTTTTGAATCGTTTTTGGCCACTATAGGTGTGGCAGGGTATACTCAGACATGAGTCCCTTTCTCACTGCACCATCAGGATTCAAGCAAGCCGGGCCGAAGACGGCTGAAATGCCAGAAACCGGTCCCCGGTAGCTTGTCTCCTTTCTGGTGAAGAATTGGCTTGGTAGTTTAGTCTGCCCTGTTCCCATGATGCACTGGGCCAGGGACAGACTGATTTGCATATAGCCAGGTTCTGAGCTGGGATGGTGCAGTGAGATAAATAACAGTGATGGATCAAGCCCTGATCTTTGGACTGGGTAAGAGTGGTCTGCTTAATTCAGACACTCTGTTCATCACCACCCCCTTTTTAGGTCTCGCCTGTCGATGCGCATGCGCATCGAGCAAGGCGAGAGTATTGCGACTTATCCACTCTTTATCCACACTGCAAGGAATCGTGGCGATTCCTTGCAGTGCCCGTGACTTTTAAGCTCAATGCGCTTGCGCATTGAGCTTAAAAGCGCATGCACGTCCGTCTTTGTTTACCCGCTCCGCCCCCTCCCCTTCCCGCCGTCTCGCATTTCGCAATGCCCTCCTAACAACACACACACCCTCTCCCCCGCTCCGCCCCCTCCCCGCCATGTCTGCCCCCTTCCCGCCGTCTCGCATTTCGCAATGCCCTCCTAACACACACACCGTCTCCCCCGCCCCCTCCCCTTCCCGCCGTGTCGCATTTCTCTTCCCCCCTCCCCTCTCTTCCCTCCGGCTTGTTATTACTGTTACCTGTTGTTTAAAAGGTGCTTTTTGCCCTCCCCATGTTAATATCTTTATAGTTATTTTCCCTTTTTTTAAGCATTCAGTAACTGTCTTCATCTTCACATTTAATTGTCTTTATCTTTATATTTATTTTACATACTCATTACGGGCATCTACTCTCATCCAAAATGGCTCCTACGCTCTGCTGCTCTAGCAGTCCCTCCTCTGTGTCTTGTGCCATTACAACCAGAGCTTGTGGGCTCCCTTGCCGAGTTACTAGTCCCTCCTCAGTGTTAATGCTTACCCAGCTGCAGCTCATTTACTTCAAGCTGGCGGGAACTGCCTTATTTAAATCGGCTTCTTCCCAGCAGTACCTCGCACCATCTGCGGATACACCCAGGAACCCCTTGCTACACCGTCAGCATCCATCAACTAAGGTAAGACTCCTGCCTAGCTAGAAACCCATGCACTTTTAGCGCAGGGCACTACCCGTCTTCGTAAATCGTTCGCCGCCTGTGAAAGCTCGCCGCAAATGCCGTCCTTACACTCGCGCATATAGACTTCCAGTGTCCTAATTGGCTATCCGGTATCCTGACAAAGATAAGTGCTCTCAGTCTTTAGTATTAATCAGCTTTTTATTGCTCTGGTTCCAGAACTTATTTCAACATGCCAGCAGCTGCTACGGCTGAGACTCAGCCACTGGAAAGACTTTCTCTATGTGAGAACGCATGCGCAGCTTTAGTTATATTGCACCAAGCCTCCCTCATGCGTTCGGCACCCTGACAGAGCATTTCACACTTAAATCTTCTGTAGCAATCAGCGTCTATTTGCACTGGGTCCGAAATTTATCTACACTTGCCAACATCTCCTAAGGTTGAAGCTCCGCTTACAGTCAGGCTCTCTCTATACGAGGACGCGTGCACAGCTCTAGTTACACTGCACCATGCGTCTCTAATGGGTTACCTGTAGCCCCCTTACATATGGTGCTATTAAGCTTTTTAAATACGTCTAAGCCCCAGCGCTTTTCATCTATTATTATCTTCCAAATGCTTAGCACCTCATACCATTACAGCGAGCAGAACTAACGGATTTCTCACTGTATCTCTTATGCCGGCTAATACTTAATGCTAACTCCTCTACACTGCAATCATTAGCAGTATCCTTACAATAAATTATTATTGCAGTGTAAGGTCAGATCACACGGCAGAAGGACGTGGAATCGATTGAAAATGTGTCCCTGCTCAGTCGGTGTCCAACTCTCAAAGCATTTCCTTTGCAAACCGCTGGGAAGACAAGGCAAGGGGAGGTCGACGTGACACGTTCAGCTGTTACCATGACCTCGCTCTGAGCACTGTCTCCCCACTCCAGTGCCCGCCGCCTATTCATGCCTCTCAGTTCACTGAGTACTCTACGCTCAGACCTCATATGTTGACCACCTCACTCACCCTCAACCCCTCACCCTCACTCACCCTCAACCCCTCACCCTCAACCCCTCACTCACCCTCACTCTCACTCATCCTCACTCAACCACCCTCAACCTCACTCACCCTCAACCCCTCACCCTCAACCCACTCACCCTCAACCCCTCACCCTCACTCACCCACCCTCAACCCCTCTCCCTCACTCACTCACCCTCAACCCCTCACCCTCACTCACTCACCCTCAACCCCTCCCCCTCGACCCCTCAACCCCTCACCCTCACTCACCCTCACTCACAAACCCTCACTCACCCTCAACCCCTCACCCTCACTCATCCTCACTCACCCTCACTCATCCTCACTCAACCACCCTCAACCTCACTCACCCTCAACCCCTCACCCTCACCCTCACTCACCCTCACCCTCACCCTCACTCACCCTCACTCACCCTCACCCTCACTCACCCTCACTCACCCTCACCCTCACTCACCCTCACTCACTCACCCTCACCCTCACTCACCCTCACTCACCCTCACCCTCACCCTCACTCACCCTCACTCACCCTCACTCACCCTCAACCCCTCACCCTCACTCACCCTCACTCACCCTCACTCACCCTCACTCACCCTCACTCACCCTCACTCACTCACCCTCAACCCCTCACCCACCCTCACTCACTCACCCTCACTCACTCACCCTCAACCCCTCACCCTCACTCACCCTCACTCACTCACCCTCAACCCCTCACCCTCACTCACCCTCACTCACTCACCCTCAACCCCTCACCCTCACTCACCCTCAACCCCTCACCCTCACTCACCCTCAATCCCTCACCCTCACTCACCCTCAACCCCTCACCCTCACTCACCCTCAATCCCTCACCCTCACTCACCCTCAACCCCTCACCCTCACTCACCCTCACCCACCCTCACCCTCACTCACCCTCACCCACCCTCACTCACCCTCACCCACCCTCACTCACCCTCAACCCCTCACTCACCCTCACTCACCCTCAACCCCTCACCCTCACTCACCCTCAACCCCTCACCCTCACTCACCCTCACTCACCCTCAACCCCTCACCCTCACTCACCCTCACTCACCCTCAACCCCTCACCCTCACTCACCCTCAACCCCTCACCCTCACTCACCCTCAACCCCTCACTCACCCTCACTCACCCTCACTCACCCTCACCCACCCTCACCCTCACTCACCCTCACTCACCCTCAACCCCTCACCCTCACACAGTGCAATAGGTCTCGGAGCATTTGAGTTAGAGCTTTTAGAAATGTTTATGGCTTTTTTTTTTAATTCTTTAGCATTGGCTACAGGAAACAAAAATGCTAAAGATTTACAAAAAAAACCATAAACAATTCTAAAAGCACTAACTCTAATGCTGCGAGACCTATTGCATTTCCAATGCTTGTTTGAATCGTTTTTGGCCACTATAGGTGTGGCAGGGTATACTCAGACATGAGTCCCTTTCTCACTGCACCATCAGGATTCAAGCAAGCCGGGCCGAAGACGGCTGAAATGCCAGAAACCGGTCCCCGGTAGCTTGTCTCCTTTCTGGTGAAGAATTGGCTTGGTAGTTTAGTCTGCCCTGTTCCCATGATGCACTGGGCCAGGGACAGACTGATTTGCATATAGCCAGGTTCTGAGCTGGGATGGTGCAGTGAGATAAATAACGGTGATGGATCAAGCCCTGATCTTTGGACTGGGTAAGAGTGGTCTGCTTAATTCAGACACTCTGTTCATCACCACCCGCTTTTTTGAATCGTTTTTGGCCACTATAGGTGTGGCAGGGTATACTCAGACATGAGTCCCTTTCTCACTGCACCATCAGGATTCAAGCAAGCCGGGCCGAAGACGGCTGAAATGCCAGAAACCGGTCCCCGGTAACTTGTCTCCTTTCTGGTGAAGAATTGGCTTGGTAGTTTAGTCTGCCCTGTTCCCATGATGCACTGGGCCAGGGACAGACTGATTTGCATATAGCCAGGTTCTGAGCTGGGATGGTGCAGTGAGATAAATAACGGTGATGGATCAAGCCCTGATCTTTGGACTGGGTAAGAGTGGTCTGCTTAATTCAGACACTCTGTTCATCACCACCCCCTTTTTTGAATTGAAACTGAACTCAGACAAGACGGAAATCCTCATCCTGCGATCATCACCCTCCGCCTGGGACGACTCCTGGTGGCCCCCTGCCCTAGGCACCACACCCAAACCAACGGACCACGCACTCAACCTGGGCTTCAACCTGGACTCCTCCCTCTCGATGACCAGACAAGTCAACGCCGTCTCATCATCATGCTTCAACACCCTGCGCATGCTCCGTAAGATCTTCAGATGGATCCCCACCGAAACCAGGAAGACGATCACCCAGGCACTCGTCACCAGCCGACTGGACTACGGAAACACCCTCTACGCCGGAACAACAGCCAAACTTCAGAAAAGACTCCAGCGCATCCAGAACGCCTCCGCACGGCTCGTTCTGGACATCCCCCGACAGCCACATCTCCGGCCACCTGAGAGACCTGCACTGGCTCCCTGTCAGCAAGAGGATCATGTTCAGGCTCCTCACCCACGCACACAAGGCCCTCCACGACCGGGGCCCCAAGTACCTCAACAACCGCCTGACCACCTACGCACCCACCCGCCAGCTACGATCAACCAGCCTCGCCCTCGCCGCCATACCACGCATCCGCAAAGCCACCGCCGGGGCAAGATCCTTCTCCTACCTGGCAGCCAAGACATGAAACTCCCTACCGATCCACCTCCGGCTGACCCAGGATCATCTGTCCTTCAGGAAGCTCCTCAAAACCTGGCTCTTCGAGCAGTAGCGGACCCCCCCAGCACCTTGAGACCCTTCCGTGTGAGTAGCGCGCTATACAAATATCCATGATTGATTGATTGGTGCACTACTAGCCTTGAGTCACCATTTTTTCAAAACACTCGGCGTCCAGGAATACGCCATGAAGTAGCTCACACTTTTATTACAGGTTTGGTTGGGGCTAATTGGGTGACATCTCCCTATTGCTCTGTGGATCCTGACTAGGGGGTAACGACTCTAAAATGTGGACTCACAGGGCAACCTGAACTACACCCTCTTCATAGACTCACAACCTTGAATTATAATAAACATGCAATGAAAAGCAAAGATAGACATCTGCATGGCCGCACTCATTTTTATGGTGTCGATGCACAGTAGATTGGAGCATGAGAGAAACCTCCGTTCCTCACTGAAAACATGCGCAGTCCACCTCACGCCCTATCGTAACACGCATGCGCACCACTGAAATACTCTGGTGATGCATGCAGGCGCAGCTTTGCAATGACGAGGCAAACTGGAAAGAGGAGCCTCCCTCGTTCGATTAATTAGAGTACTTTTCGATGGCTCTGGCCGGCTCTCCCTCACTTCCAGGCAGGCGGCAGGATGGGCAGGTTGATCGGAGCCGACACCTGAGCTATTATGTGAGTACAAGAACTCCATTCATGGTGAAGGATTAGGACAGGAGAAGTAAGTAAATGCAACCAAGAACAGTGTTTGGTGCACTTTGCTCACCTTTGTTTCTCTGCCATTTTTTGTTAACCTCTCTTTAGCTCGGTAAGGTGCAGGCACCCTACACCAATTGCCTAAGGAGCACTTCTCTCCCCCGCTATTAGGTAAGGGTCACAGCAATCCATAACTGTATTCACCTCTTCATGTAGCACATCTGCGCACTCCTCTCTACCTCTGGTTGCCGCAATGTACATGATGGGCTAATATCAGCCCTCCCCTAACGTCCCACCCATGCAACGTTTGGTGTTTGCTTCAATTTTAGCAGGCTAGAACTCGCATGACCAGTGTTATCTCGAGACCCTAGTCAGAGGCCCCTCATGCCTTGCAGGCACCACTGTCAACACTGATACTTCCGGGATGCCAGGCGGGGAGTCGTACGGGCCACTGCTCTCCTGGGCGCTATGCCTTTAGTTCTCCATCATCAGCTTCCGATTGTGTCATTACGCAGGGTGCCTAGAGTGGAGGGCATTGTGCCGACTGGTCTGTCTCTCTCTCTCCCATTCTCCCTCTACTCACTTACGCAAGATGCGTTTTCCAGGACATATGTTCATGGAGGCATACCTTTTAGCTTCCCCTACTTACCTTAAGTATGTCTCTCTCTCGTTGTTCATTCTTTTTCCTTCTAGGTGACCATCAGGAGTGGAATCAACTATCTAGTTACAGCCTTTACTAAAGGACTCTTAGTTTATGGCCCCCACTGATCATCCAGAGGGTTAATCCTACCCCTCTACTAACATTATTTTTCCACGTGCACTACACTGATTTCACAGCTCACACTGGTCCTGATGAAACGCTAAGGATCACTACGACCATAGAGGCGTAAAACATGTCAACCTCATAGTTACCTGGGCACATTACGCCTACAGGGGTAACTCTTCAACCTACTGTTTTTGTACTCTGCCAAGGGTACCACTTTATTAAAGTATATTTCTGGTAACCCTTAGACAGTTTTAACGCTTTGCAAGCACCTAATCACCCTCCACTTAGGACTCACTTCACACACCCACATGCATTAAATGGCAGTTCTCAAAAGATCTCCGAAAAAGTGACCCTTCGGGGGACCCATAGGGCATTGCAGCGCCGGCCCAACAAGGAGCAACTGCCCGATGATGAAGCATCACATCCTTCGGGTGTGTGAGGGTAACAGGAGACAAGACTTGCTCTTCCCCACTGAGTCTTAGACAAAGAATTTTCTTTCCTCCCTGTTTTTCTTACATTACATGCAGTAAGGCAGTGACTTTTTGAACTACTCATCTTGGAACAGTGTCCCCCCCTTTGTTGACAACCTCAAAGAAGCGCAGGTTGGATACAGGGCCCAGGTTTGTTCTAGTGAAATGTTTACCCTCAGACACAGCATTTATTATGGAGAAAAAGTGATCGTCGACAAGGCGTAGGTGGGGCATACTGTAATCTAGATCAGAAGTTGGGCTCGATAACAGCGTGTTGCTGTAGAACGGGGACCTGGTGTGGTCATCAACACAGATGGGAAACCTCTGAGTTGGCGAAATCAAGGTCTCCTCAGAAGAAGACCTTGGTATCAACAGGTTGTTGCTAAGCGTCGGTCCCTGTGAAACCCTCTACGTTCGTACTAAGAACCTTTTCTGGAAGTCAGATCTCCTTCAGCAGAGCAAAGCAGCAAGCTGAGACTGGCTGGTGATTTAATGTTGATGGCTGTGGCTTTGACAGCGACCCTGGCCTCTGTCAATTCTCTGGGCAGACAGTTGGCAATCAGTTTCAGTTCCAGGTCTTGCAGTTTGGAGACAGGAGGAGTACACTTTGACCTCAGCCATGCATCCAGGCCCCGTGGGACATTCAATGGGAGTTAGGATTCTCTCCAACAGAGGCCAACAGCAGGGTCCAGGCTGGTCCAGTAGGCACTGGTCAGTTGCACGGAAAGGGCCCCTGAAAGCTTTTTGTGTCTCTGTAGCTCAAATAGGAAGTCAGCCAAATAACCCTTGATGTCATTTCTGGGATCCTGGGTTCAAGGCAAGCAACTGAAGTCTTCCTTCAGGATCTTCAGACAGTGTGGCTGTCCTTCTGATTCCTCATAGCTCCAGGAGTGTTCTGATGAAGGTCCTAAGGATGCTACATTTATGCCCAATAGCAGCCACAGGAACTACCATTAACCTTAGAAGGACAGGGTAAGTTATATAAAAGGCAGCAAAAGTCCAACTAGGTACAAGTGAAAACAAAACACTTTGTAGAAAGTGGAAATTCCTATTTAATGACAAACAATTTGTCTAGGACTTATAAAAATAACATTTTGTGCAACCCCAATTGTTTTTGGATTCTTTATATTCAGATATGTGTGGTTGTTAAACTAGATAGATACAATTATCAGATATGTATGTGCGGTCTACAAAACAATTTTGTGGTGCTCTGTGAGGTGAGTGATCACACGATACAAAAGGAAGAAACAACAAACAAAACGTAGCCCAGAAGTGTGATCCAAACTGAGTAGACATAAAAAAGCCCCACCAGATAAATGGATGAATCACAAGGAGCATCTACAGAATTAATTTTACCAAATATAAACCTCCATGTGGGTCAACAGAATTTTCAACAATCTTTGCGCCATATAATGTCAAAGGCATTTCGAGGTAAGCAAAATTCCACTCAGTGTGAATTGACAGCATACATACTGTCCAGCACTGTTACCATAAAGCACTGTGCCATTACAGACATACAGACTACATCACACACATTCAATATCCACACACTGTTCATTACTGTAGCCTCTCTGTATTGTACCCCTGTGTGATATTTGCAAACACGCACACTGCCAGCACACACACTCACAATGTGCATGCTGCACAACACTTCACCCTTCATGTTTTGTCATTTTCCCAAGCTCACATACACCCATCACATGCCTTCATCAACAGTACAGCACTGCATCTCTCGCGTAATGTATTCCTCGCAGGCATCCTTACATTCAGTACATGCCCTAACAAAATGGTTTTGTAGACCTCATGTACTGCACAGTACTGCTCTACCCTTGTACTGTATCCTTCAAAGGCACACATACATCCAGAACAGTCATTACTCCTGAACTACGCAGCACTCCACACCCTGATGTAGGCCAAGTGTGAGTTAAACACACAGCATTGGGACTTTAAAAAGGTGAGTAAGACTGTAGGCCTCACTCGTGACAAAGGGTAAAAAAAAGTCTGTTCACTCTTACTGATCCCTACATGGTATGCTGCCACCATCGCACTTGTGCTGCATAAGGCCTAGTGATGGCGGTAGCACCCTTCCACCACTATGAGGGTAGTGCTTTGGGTGCCAATCCTGGTCCAACAAGACTGCAATTCATGAGACAGGCCTATGTCATAGCGCACAGGCAAGATCAGCATTTGCCTATGACAACAAAAATCAGCATCAGGGATCCAGACAACAGTACAGTTGAGCACTCAGGACAGGGGTACACATCTTCTACCACGCAGACGACTTTTCCGTCCAACAGAATGAATTAAATAATAACAAAAAATCCCTGAGCCCAAAGATGACTGAATTACGCTTGGAACAAAAAGGGATTTGTACATAAGAAATTCTTTCACATATAAAATGGGGAAGAACCAGCAGTGATACAACATCAACAGTGTTTTCAAAATAAGTGTGCCTCAATTTAAAATACATTTGAAACACACAATTAAACATTGTAGTAGAGAATATATAGCATATATGTGCACAATCTCATGGAAGCCATTTGAAGCAAAAAAGGATATCAAGGAATGTCAAACATTTATGGTAATCAGGCCCAACAAACACATTATTAAACAGTTTGATCGAAATAATATAACATGCCGGTAAAATGTCAAAGACACCACTTGAGGCAACATGTAGTTTAGATCAAGTAATTTTCAAACATCTGTGAAATTCAAGCAAAAAGAATATCTCACACATGAGAGGTCTAGAAATGAAGGAACATTATAATCATGCTCCTAGTCAATGTAAAAGGATATATATTATGATATAAACATGTCCAGTATTAAGGACATATGGATCAAATCAAGGTGTGCCATTCATCTCTGGAATTCAGGTTTCTGAATGGGACTCGTCCATAAAGTGTCAGACAGGAGGGCCATTTTGAACTGGTCTTCAAATGTGATTCTTGTGCTGTACTTTCAGATCTTTGACCTTTTGAGCAGTCTGTTCAATATTTATAAGGTTACATGGGCACCAGATCACATTCAGTTAGTGAATTCCCTGAGTGTGTGTGATGTTGTCACATGTTTGAATATTGTGGTTTCAATTGTCAGATGGTAGACTGACTTGTTGTGTCTATAATGTGTCTATATTGGGTTAAAGTCGGTGGTAAGCCAAGCAATGTAGCTGTGATTGTCTATGTAGGTGCCCAATACATGGCTTTAATCAAATGATAATTTAAATTCCTTTCACAGTGGAAGGAAAAGAAATTAGCATCATTAATACGCCCTGAGGTGGTAATTCTTGTGTCAGACTCCTCCTGGAGCCTTTCTAGGGAATATGGCTCCCGGTTGCCTCCAGTAGCCTTCAACAAAGTATTCCACTCAGCCCACTGATCAAGCAGTTTTCTGTCTCCATAATTTGCTCGCTCACCAAGCCTCTTGACCTTGTTGGCTCATACGGGACCCTAGTTACCACGCTATTTACGAGGGCACATTTTGGAGCCTGTATTGGGTGCGATTTTCGACTCACTGATTGCTTTATAATTTACACGATGACCTGTGAACCAACAACCTATATTATTGGATAAAACACTCCAGGCTCCTTGGCATACCTATCTCTTTGATCTGACCTGATATACATGAAGATGTTTAACGACCAGTAAGTTCATTGACATAATCCTGCAGTTGTTTACCCATACATGTATATCCTGAATATTGACACATATATTTTCAACATGATTATTTCCTGCACCGTTGTCCTAAAATGTTGCCATTCTATAACTACTATGAGTGTAAACACCATATTGCACCATGGCACCTGTGCATCTATTTGAGATTCCCTTATCCTTAACCTACAAGTATAGCTATTTTTTACAGGTTCTGTTCATTTTGAAAGTTTGCTTAATACATAAAAATTGTTATGCAGGAGACCTTTCATGATGTAAACCAATACCCTCCAGATGTTCTAAACGATTGATCACAATTTCCAAAATTGACTTTATGTTCGGACACTCTTCCCATCTTGATGATGACCTTGTAACTTTGCTTAGGGCCAAACGTCGTCGACATTAGATGGCGCAAAGATTGTTGAGAATTCTGTTGGCCAACATGGAGCTTTATAATTGGCAAATTCATTATTCTATAGCTAATCCATGTTTCAGTTGGGGTCTTTTTATGTCTACTGCCATTTCAGTTTGGATCAAGCTTTCTGGAATGTTTTGTTTGTTGTTTCTTTCACTTGCACCGTGTGATCACTCACCTCACAGAGCACCACAACATTGTTTTGTAGACCTAATGTATATATAAAATAATTGCATATATGCTGTCTGTTAAACATAAATATCTGAAGATAAAGAATGTAAAATAGTGTCTCTATGCAAAATGTCCTAGACAGATTGTTTGCCTTTAGAATTATTATTAACAAAAAAGTGAACAATTGATTTGTGTTCAATGATACCTAGCTGGATGCTTGTTACTTTTTTACATTTATGCCCAGTGCCAGCCTGTGGCCGCTCCTTAACCAATGGGTTGAAAGTTTATGGGGGTGACCCCACCCACATTTCCAGCATATCCTGTGTGCTTTACTGTAACCTATCCCACAGTGCCGCTCACTACCTAAATTCAACATTACAGACCCCTTTTTCCCTGCCCCGAGCTCCATGTATCACCAAGCCCTCGCTTGTGGTCACTCTAAACCAGTTCCCATGGGCTTGAAGCCAAGTTGACTAACAAGATGAAAGAAAGACAGACATAGGTGTGAGCTACATCAGCCAGCGACATGGAAGACATCCCTTGAAGCTCAAGAAAACGCTGGATACAGCCCCCAAGCTATCCTTTCATCAACAGGAAGGTAACACTGGACACTGGCAGAAAAGCCCCTTTTTACTTAGGCAGGAAAATGACAACTTTCTAATAGTTTCATTTCCAAAATCTAATATAAAATATGACTTGACCTTTAAGTTGGATTTTAAAGTACTATAAAAATGAATACTTAAACCATATATCTAGCTGCTTGCAAACTGAAATTAAGTACTATACGTTGTTATAGTATAACCCAGTGTATTCTGTTGGGAGAGCCAGTCTTGCCACATTAAAAAATTACTTTGGAGTTTATTTTACTGTCAGGGCAAGTAAAGCATTACCTATCCATGTCCTACATTTTAAATACCATGCACAAATTACTTTGGAGTTTATTTTACTGTTAGGGCATGTAAAGCAAGAAAGGTTAAGGCCCAGCAAAAAAATATTTTTTGACAGGTTGAAATGGCATTTTAAAACTGTACACCCAAGACTGCCTTAGCATGCCTGGAGACATGTTTTACAGCGGTACTTTAATGGGTGGTACAAGGGGTCCTGCAGCACACTCTTAGCATTTAATTTACAGGCCCTGGGTACATGTAGTACCATACACTAGGGACTTATTAGTTAATTTAATGTGCTACTTAGGTGTATGCCAACTTAACCCGGTTCAAAAGGGAGAGCACAAGCACTTTCCTACTGGTTAGCAGGAGTAAAGTTCAGAGCGTCCTATGCCCAACAAAAACGGATTTGGCAAAAGAAGTAAAAAATCTTGGGGAATACCACGTAAAAGATGTCCATGCCCAACAATTCCTTTTGACTGTGCCTTAATTATTTAATATGACATGCTAATGAATCCTTTAGTAGTTTAAATGGGTGATTTCAACATGAAGTCACAAGGATGAGAATTTTGCAATTGACTTAAGGCTTGGTGTGCATTTTTCACAGATTTTATATGCGTTTTAGCTTAGTGTCAAGATACATGGCCCTTGACACTTGTGTATGCCAGACATGTAAGTAGTCTATTAATCAATAGCTCAGACACCAAACAGATTTGGAGAGGTCATGAATCAGTGTTCTGAATCAAATTCTATTTAACAACAGATTTTATAGAATTTTAACCGCACCATTTGCCCAGGCCCAGCAAGCACAATACAATTGAAATGCAGAAAGAAAGGTCCTCAGGTACTGTGTAACATCCACCCCAAGGGTCTGCAGAACATAAGACCAAGAGAAACACCCAACCCCCCTCACCCCCAAAGCGCGCACCGCACGTTTGTAATTGATATAATCTGTACAAACCAAAAGAATGTCCATCTACTTCTTGTTAGCACTGGAACGTTTCACAGGTGAGTCATTCACCACCAGTCATTCTATAGGGTCCAGGGGGCTGCCTGCAATATCAGGGACATATCTACATCTCTGTACTTGGCCCACTTGGACCAAATCTTCCCATGTTTCTGTGGGCATCCTCTCGCCTGAAATACTGAAATCTCCACTGACAGGCACCTATCCAGGGCCTTTTTCCAGTTGGATATAGAAGGCGGGGACACATTCTTCCAGAGCTGTGCTATGCCCCACTTAGCCAGCGTAAGCCCCAAAAATAGTAGGTGTCTTTTATACCTGTTCCCCCCAATGTCTTCTGGGCTGTGGAAGAGCGCTAATTTTCAGTCAGTTGGAACATCCCAAGCCAACACCGCCCCATGCAAGATCAAATTCTATTTAAAAGACATTTGTGGATGGCAAGATAGAATGAATTGCTGTAGGCAATCCTAGTGAAGATTATGGCCAGTACCACCATCCTCCGATGTTTGGAAGAGAGAAGAGGCAATACCTTTCTCAGTGGAATAATGAGAGCCATGTTCAAGTCACCCATTTGATCTGGTTAAGCAAATACAGATTATTGTCCAGCAATAAACCAGACGTTTCATAATTTGACCACTCGTGTGTGTAAGGCCACCTGCCATCTGTCCATGTATTTAGTAAGGCCCCCATGAACCATGACCTAGATTTTGTCTTCCTTCATCTTCAATGAAAGAAATCTCATCCAGGCGTCAACCTCAAATTAACAAGCATGAAATTGAGTAGTCGCTTCTGCCTAGGTGGTATACAGCAGCAAGATAAAGAATGGGGTTGCAAATGAACTTATTGAAAAGGCAAGGGGAGTCACACATAAATTGAACATTGTGGAGCTTTGAGCTGATCCTAATAGAAAACCACATACCAGTGTGTGAAGAGCAGATTGGTGTGGAGGCAGAGAAACTGCAGGTGATCTTTGCATACAAAAATATATTAGCCATTTCAGATCAAATCCCTTTATTAAACTCTTCTCCAGTGTAGTGATAAAGATAATGTTGTCACCTCATCAAATAAAAATGAGAGGTCTAGCAATATTCATGCTGCTTAACCTACTTCATGAAGCAAAGTTTGAAGATCATCAAGTGTACTTAATAAGAGTGACTCCATTTCAAGTCAGGTCAAGTCAAAGAAACTTTATTCGGCCATCCAAGGCCACAAAAGCAGTTCGAATACGCAATTAAAAGAAGAAATACCCAAACTAATCAATACAAAGTATTAAAAAGACACAGAATAGTAATTGATATGGCTGTATCAGACACTAGAAAGGTGTGTAGTTTGGTGAACACAGAGGCAAAAAATTTAAACCACCCTGTAAAGTGCAGAATAGTGCAGTATATATGAATAAAACCATGAATATAATACAAATAAAACTTCTAAAACGATGCAGTGCTAAAAAGCCAATAACACACTTAAGCTACATAAAGTTTTTTCCTTTGTCTTAAAGCACCTGATAAAAAACTGGCAACTCAAAAACAAATCAGAGGGGAGGACAGCATTTGCAAATATATCAGGGCTGGTTTCACTTGTGCAAATTTACAATGCCTTAACATTGGGAGAATATATTTTTTTCGCAGATTACAAAAGAAAATCCCAAATTAAATTAAATGTAAGAGGTCTGGTTCCAAGAAATGATCACAAGAGCAAGGCATTAAAGCACTCGTCATGGAAAAGCCCCTAGGGACAGATAGATCCCAATGGATAAAGTTAAACCTAAACCTGGTTAAAAGAGAACGATGATATTGGCTCTTGATATATGTCCAATAAGGTTGCCCTAGGGTCCCTTGGCTCACTATTGCTTATTGCCTTACAGTAGATTTAGTGAGTTCCCTATTTTCTCTTTCTACCATCCTTCTTGCTAATAGTAATGATTTTATATCTCTCAGCCCGTTAGGGTGCGTCAGCCTATTATTCATTACCAGCCCAGGACAGCCTAAGATCTTTAACTGCTCTAAGACATAACCTAACCACTGGATATCAAGGGCCCTATCAAGCTTAATACAGTCCTCTAGGTGGTGCAGTGTAAGAATAGAGTTCGACCAACTTTTTAATCAGTGCATTACAGGGTTATAGCAATAGTTTCCGAAATATAACCCTGCCCAAGTTCCTCATGTACCATAAAAGATGGGGTGCAAGAAGGTACTGCTAGGAGTTTGCGGAGATGTTTGTTCTCAATAGTCTGCAGTTCACTAACATCTTTATAGCCTAATACATCACTACCATAAGTGGCCCTGGGTATACATTTCTCATTGTAAACCTTCAGGAGGGATAGGTATCGTATTGGCCCCCAGTCTCTTAGCAAAATCCATTGTGGCTCCAGCTGCTCTTGCCAAGGTGTTTTGACTCCATTTCATAGCATGAGCAGAATCCAGCTTGAGCACCAGCAAGAGGTTCACAGACCTAGGTAAATATTTTTTTTTTATAGAATTTTGGCTTTAATCACAACATTATCTCACTGTTGGCAACCATTTCAGTGTCAGCACTAATTGTCGTGAAGAGAGGTAGAAAAATATTTTTAAATCTTTGGGAACAACACTTTTCTCTATAGACATGTTGACCCATGTTTTAAGAGGATGGTCTGTAATGTCCACAAAGCTCTTAAGATAGGGTAGAGGGACACAGTAAAGATGCAAGCCAAAATGAAGTGACAACCTACTATTTGAGAGTGGAGTACAGGTCATTCTCATTCTCACAAGTCAAGTACCTGTTATGTTATGTTATATTTCATTTGTACAGCGCACAGCTACTAAAAGTGTCCCGAAAGTCAAATTAATCCACACTCAGAATCCAGGCTTAAAAGAGCAGCGTTTTTATTTAAAAAGCAGAGGGTCATGAACACTCCTCAGAGCCAGTGGTAACAGATTCCAGGGCAAGCCAGCTTCCCAACCTGCCTCATGGTCTGAGAAGAGAGCATGTATAAAGATGGCAAATGGGTAATAGAGATGGATTTTCTAAACTTGTTAATCTTAATAAAAATGTCAGACAATTAATTTCATGGATCTGTTGTGGGTAATATGGTGACGCCTGCCCTGAGTGCCAGACTGCATGTGAATCTGGTATTCAGAGGCCTAGGTTTGTCCATCATAATCTAGATCCTCTTCTGTGACCTGTAGGGGCACTCCATGGGTTCCTGAATAGGGCTACTAACCATGTCTTAAGTTAATGATAGTTAATGATATAGAGTGGTAATGTGAGTGTATTGATGTTTTAAGATTTATAGTTCTGGACAAAGCCTTTTTTGTCCGATTCATTGGAATGAAGCCTATCAGTTAACTTGTATAAAGACCTACTGGGAAGTGACAACCAACCCTTCCGCTGACATGTCTTGTGTTGAGTGTAACTGTGCACAGGGGATGTAAGCCACACTTGTCACAGTGAAGCCCCATGTGTAATGTGATTATGATTGCTGTGGCCAGTGGGATCGGCAGAATAGGCAGCGGTGCACAGGTAAGACCCAGTCCACACTGATCTGAACAGAAGGAACCAGTGCTCGCTTAGCTCCCAAAGCTGAGGTGTGCCCAGATGGAGTACCACGCGTTCACAGCAACGTCGCACTAGGAGTTCTTTTTCCATCTCTTTGGAGGCCGGGAAGGAAAATTAAAACCAGGATAACCACTACAAGTAGCAGGACCAGCAGAAGCCCTCCCAAAACACTTACCAATGATGGAATAACCCTGAAGATCATCTGAAAGGTGCTCAATAGTTCAGAACCTATACTCTTAAATAGGTGTACTATCCCACTCATATCAGACATGTTAAAGATACGATATACCATTTCCCCAAAATGGAGTGGGAAGTTAGTTTGGACTAATGCCTTTATCTCAGCTGAAGACCTTGCAACCTGGAGATCAAAAGTCTCTTGGGCTGAGGTTAAGGCCACA
Source organism: Lissotriton vulgaris (assembly GCF_964263255.1). Classification (NCBI taxonomy): domain Eukaryota; kingdom Metazoa; phylum Chordata; class Amphibia; order Caudata; family Salamandridae; genus Lissotriton; species Lissotriton vulgaris. The sequence continues at coordinate 888,138,561 of NC_141689.1, read as the reverse complement.
TCCTTCTGTAAAAGCATGGCTTTCAGTCTGCTCAGAGAATCAAACCATATAAGGGAAACATTCAATGACTGTGTGAGTCAGTGGAAACACTACTTGTATATAACAAGTAACCCTGGAACTTACTGTGACCAGATATGCAATGCCTGGCAGCATCCCACAACAACCTTGATCATTCAACATCAAATAACTCCCATTCAAGGGCGGTTTGTACACTGGATGAATCACAGCAGCTGGGGACATTTTTAATTTACACGTTAATTTTGCAACTGAAGAATTACCTGCTCCGTGAAGCATAATATCCTGGTAAATTAGAGACCTACTTAAAGAACTCTCACAATCTGAACTGCTGAGAAAACCTTCAGTGCCCCAATTCCTGCATCTAAATCTGTACGGTAATTCCCAATATTCATGTATGTATACATTACCCATGTATGTATTCTCAATATTCAAGTATGTATGTATTCCTTACATCATGTATGAATTCCTTATATCATGTATTTATTCCTTACCCAACGCTTCATTCCTGCCTACTTGGTGATACTGTACACAGTATTAAAACTTGAATGTCGTGACTGGCAGTGTAATATGGCCATGGATTAACCATTCTTTGGAGGGTGATTCAGCCATGTTACAAGGTAACTGGTCTAATTTTTCAATGCACAGCTTTTTTTTCTTTCTTTTTTTTTTATAAAAATTTTATTGTAAACAGTCTGACAGAAAAAGAAAAAAAAATATGCATATATATATCCAGGACATGGAGAATATTAAGAGAAAATTATTAAATATACAAAGCAAATAAATGAGAAATAAAAAGTACTAAGGGTATCGTTAATAAAACACCAAAAGATCATATATATACAAATTCATAGAGCAGCAGGAGAAAAAGTAGCTAATACATTTCATAATGAGTCAAATAACGATAAAGCTTGACAGAGTCATATCAAGTCAAACAGCAAGTTCCCCATTTTCTTTCAAATTTGACCAAAGAGCGTCCACCCCTTGTATTTGCTAAGGCAAGTTCCATGGAATATATTTCCATTACTAGAGCCCACCAATCCCAAACAGTAGGTGGGTCCGTAGCAATCCAGGCTCTTGCGATAGTTAGTTTAGCACAAGAGATTAGTATAGTTGCCAAGGGAGATTGAGGGGTTGGGGAAGTATTACAATCTAGCAGAATTAAGGAGGCAAAAAGCATGGGCAGCCCAATCTTCTTAAGTCTACAAGTATCTTGGACCCTATCCCAAAAAGTCTTAAGCTTGGGGCAAGAGAATAGCATGTGTACTAAATTAGCAGCTTCTTCGAAACATTTAGGGCATTTTGTACGATCTGTGAAATCAGGATTAGGGGACCACCTAGAGATTCTTGCAGGAGTGTAATAGAGCATACAAGTTGTTCTAAACTGCTGTAGCCTGAGGCTAGAGGATCTAACTAGCATATTAATATTAGACAGCGAGTTCTCTATTTGCTTCATAGTAACATTTAGGCCGAGTTGGGCCCCCCATTTTTCCATTAGTTTAGACAGGTCATTTGTTTTGTATTTTACAAGTAGCTTATACGCCCCACTAATAACTGATTTGTTTTTTTTAGAATATAAACAGGTCCATATGTCACATTCTGTAATATTGCGAATCTTTTTTTTGTTAATTAAAAAATCATGAATCTGTAGATACTTATATCTGGCATATTCCGGTAAATCGTATGTTATTTTAAGCATACTGAAGTCGGCAAACCCCTGTGGGCCATATAAATTGGCCAGAATATTAATTCCCTTCTCAGCCCATATGTTGTTAGTATTGTCGGAAAATACACTTGGAAGACCTGGATTGCCCCATAACGGTAGCTTTGGATGGAAAAATGAAGTCCTACTATAAGTCAGTATGTTTTTCCATATCTTTACTATATCCCTGGCCGTCTTGAACCTTACCCTCTTGAAATAGTTGGGGTCATTTACTCTAAACAAAAACATGTTTGACTCTTGTTTCAACATAAATTGATGAAAAAATATACTTCCCCCTTTATGAAGTAAAGAACGCAATCGTAAAAAAAATGAAGACCAAAAGTACAACTTAAAATCTGGAAAATTAAGCCCTCCCTCGTTCGTAGTGTTTTTCAAGTATTTCAATGATCTTCTTGCTTTTTTGTAGCCCCAGATAAAGCTATTAAAGATGCCATCTAATTGTTGAAAAAAACGGCTATTCAGTGCTAACGGGATCGATCGAAATAGGTATAGGAATTTAGGTAATACCTTCATCTTAATAAGATTGATTCTGCCGATAATATTCAAAGGTAACCTATGCCATTTCTTTAAAATTAAAGCCGTGGATTTGATTAACTCGTTGTAGTTAATATGATTTATTTCTTGTATTTTGGCCGTAATTTTAACACCAAGGTAAGTAGCTACCTTGCAAATCTCTGGAGTGGCCGTAGATGGTGAGTAATTGGCAATAACTTGCGTCTTTTGTATATTAAGCCTGTATCCAGACACTTTCACAAAATTAGTAGCTTCTAATTTAATTCCTCTTAGAGCCTGATTTATATCGTGTGTATAAACGGCAATATCATCCGCGTAAGCGGTCAGTTTAAGCTCTTTTGAGCCAGAGCTGAAAGGGACAATCAGGTTTTGAGAATTGAGAGCCATTAAAAAAGGATCTAAAGAAAGAGCAAATAAAAGAGGTGAGAGAGGGCAACCCTGGCGTGTGCCACGCAGAATTGGGAAATCTGAGGAAATTAAACCGTTATAGCTAGTACAGGCAATGGGGTTATTATATAAGGCCTGTATACCCCTCAGAAACCTTCCCCTAAACCCTATTTTGGACAACGCGCTCCAGAGATAGTTCCACCCCACTCGATCAAATGCTTTTTCTGCATCTAATAAGATCATGCCTAATGGGGTGGATTCTATCCCGTAATAGCCGTGTTTACATGTGAGGTGGTGTCTCTCCCAAAAATAAAGCCATGTTGTTGTGTGTTGACTAGTTGGGGCATAATAGGTGCCAGTCTAAGTGCAAGAATTTTAGCAAAAAGTTTAGCGTCAGTATTAATCAATGAGATTGGTCGGTATGACCCCCTCTCTTCCTTTGATTTATCCTTTTTTTAAAAATGTTTTTATTTTCGCCTTGTTCCATGATTTAGGTGCATTTCCGTTCGTTCCTACTGACTGCATAACTTCTAATAATAGTAAGTCTAGTTCAGGCAAACAGGCCTTGTATAACTCTAACGGGATGGTATCTTCCCCTGCTGCTTTGCCCCCGGGCAAGGAGCTGATAGCCTGGTGTAGCTCTATCATGGTTAAATCGTCAGATAAAAAGCTCAGATCTGGCCTATCAGCAGACCTTGTGTATATTTATCAATATAATCCCGTATAAGATCGGAATCCGGTTGATTTTCTGGGGTATATAGAGTTTTATAGAAGCTAGCAAATTGCTCTAACACTTCATGTGGATTATTATATATATTGTTATCTGACTCCCGGATTTTGGAAATTAAAGAACCTGCTCTAGCTTCCGCCACTTTATAAGCCAGAATACGGCCAATTTTGTCCCCCCCTCGTATTGTGCTATTTTATATTTGTGAATGTTGGCACTGTATTTCCGGTAGAGATCTTTCTTTGCATCATTTTTTAATTTACTAAGTTTAAGATTAATATCCATACAAGTTGGTAGATTATGTCGAATTGCTAGAGCTAATTGCTCTTCTTGGTTAATTATTTGCGATGTTACCAACGCTTGACTTTGTTTAAGTTCGGCATTTTGCCTAAGCACATAGGCCTGTGTAAAGCCCCTGATACTTGCCTTGCAGGCATCCCATACTATATAACATGAGGCCGAGTTCTTGTTGATGCTAATAAATTCAGCAAGATGGGCTTTCAGCTGCGAGATATAAGATTGATCTGAAATAAGATATCTGGGAAAGGAGAACATTCTAGAAGGAGTTGCACTATGTGGTATGGAGAATGATATGATTATGGCATTGTGATCAGATGAGATGCGAGGGCAGAGGGTCATAGAGCAAGTCTTTAATATATTATCGCTGACTAGGACCATGTCTAATCTGGAGCATAGTTTGTGGGGTGCCGAATAATAGGTATACCCAGGTCGTTTTGAGTAAAGTTGTCGCCAGGCGTCTTTGATGTTATGTAAACTGCAGATATCTAATATGGCTGCCCTCATCTTATGCATCCGTTGATGGCTATTTGGTCTGGTTGTATCCAATTTATAATCCATAATGCAATTAAAATCGCCCATAATTAGAAGTTCCCCTGCCCAGTCCAACAGTTTAATGTTCAATTGATCGAAGACCCTTGGTTTGTCTATGTTTGATCCATATACCACACATAGTACAAATGTATTATTTTCATGCTTAAGCTGAACTATTGCCCATCTACCATCTTTATCATGAGCAGTCTGCATCACTTCTGACCTAACTCGCCGGTCTTTGAGTATAGCCACCCCTCTTACAGACGTACCGGCAGAAGAGCAAACCATAATTTCATATCCTAGTTGATTAAGTAATTTCCTATCTTTCCAAATAAGATGTGTTTCTGACAGTAGACAAAAATGTGGCTTATATAATTTCAGCTCTTCGGAGACCAAAGATCTTTTGCCTTTACTATTCAGACCCGCTATATTCCAGGCTAAGCATTTTATTTCATGCATTTGAAAATTAACAGATACATCGGTCCCAGCTCCCAAATAACAATTAGTCGTTTGTAGTTGTGTATATTAAAAAGCAGGTGGCAAAAACATTATAAATTCTTGATTCCTCAAACAAATAATACAGCATCTGGTGTACTTCTCATTCAGTACCATAACATCCATGTCTAGTCCATCTTCAAACAAGTCCTTGTCAGCCTGAAAACTGATTTTTACAGTTCTCCCCTCACCCCCCCCACCCAACATGACCTGCGGAGAAGGTCCCCACCCCCTTACCCCCCCTGGTACCTACCCCAGCCGGGGAGGAACCACCCTTCAGCTTCACCTGCCGTTGGTGAGGCAGCTCGTGTAGAGGATAGTCCCTACGCACTCCCCGCCCCCCCTTCCCTATAGTAAGCCATGATAAACCTACGCAGATTCTGATTGCTTCATCAAATTATCAGCTTTTCAAAGAAAAAGAATGAGCACCAGGTAAAAAAAAGAGACAAAGCTTGAGAGAAAAGAAAGACCCCCCAGATGAGTAGAATAGAGAGAGAAGGGTAGAAGGGCTAGAGAGACTAGAAAGATTCCCTAGATAACTCTTCTATAAATCTAATTTAACTTTTGTCAGAGTTTATGTTGGCTAAAAAAGCTTCGGCCTCCTTGAGAGTTAAGAAAATGTGTGCGCCCATTCTTGATAACTTTAAGACGTGCTGGCTCTTGTAGAAATATCTGGGCGCCACAAGCTTTAATGGGATCAATCAATTTTCAAAGATGCCACCGCCTGTCCATAGTTTCCTTACTTAGATCTGAACGTGTGAAAAGCGACATCTCCCCAACCAAGATTGGTGAGTTAGGACGTGCTCTCTGCCAAACAGCCTGATGTAAAAGAAAGTTCCCAAAATAGATTAGAAATGGACGGGGAAACTGTGAGTCTTTGTTTCTCTGAAATAGTGGCAGACGGTGGGCCAGTTGTATCTGTGAGTCCCAGTCCCATAGACTCACCTGTGAGACCGGAGCCGTGAGGGGAACGGCGACGCTGCGGAACGCGCCAAAGAACACCGGGAGGAAGCGCGACCAGCGCACTACAATCCCCAGCAGCCCCTGGGGCGGGTGCACGCCGGTGACGTCCAGAGAGCGCCCGGAGGCGCATGTAAAAGGCTGACCCCCCGGGATCCCAGTGGGGGAACACCATAGACTCACCTGTGAGACCGGAGCCGTGAGGGGAACGGCGGCGCTGCGGAACGCGCCAAAGAACACCGGGGGGAAGCGCGACCAGCGCACTGCAATTCCCAGCAGCCCTTGGGGCGGGTGCACGCCGGTGACGTCCAGAGAGCGCCCGGAGGCGCCTGTAAAAGGCTGACCCCCCGGGAGCCCAGTGGGGGAACACCATAGACTCACCTGTGAGACCGGAGCCGTGAGGGGAACGGCGGCGCTGCGGAACGCGCCAAAGAACACCGGGAGGAAGCGCGACCAGCGCACTACAATCCCCAGCAGCCCCTGGGGCGGGTGCACGCCGGTGACGTCCAGAGAGCGCCTGGAGGCGCCTGTAAAAGGCTGACACCCCCGCTCGCCCCGCGAGTCGTGCGCGGGAGCGACCGGGAGAAGCCCGGGACAAGGGCGGGCCCTCTGTGGCCCTCAGGGGACTGAAGGAGACTGGACTGGGCCTGGACCCTTATTTTTCCCCTTGTGGACCATTTCCGCGCCTGGAGCGTGTAAGACATCTGATTATTTCTTAATATTGAGCTGTATAGGTTGTTTTAACACTTAGTGCTTAGATTGAAGGGTATCTGTTTGCAAGTATTAGTTCTATTTATATTTATAATGTCTAAATCCAAAAATGATAAGGCACCGGTGGGTCCCGCTACTCTTGATAATTTCCTGGTTAGGAAAGTAAGCCAGAAAAATAATAACAGGCGTGCATCATTGGGGAAAAACTCTGTGGTAGGGGAAATGTCATCTGAAAATTCCCCTATCAGCCCGTTACAAGGATGTGTAATTAACTCGTCTGATGTCATTTCTATTGACCCTCCAGTGTCCATTTTAGTTAACGTGGAGGCTCATTCTGACCCTCAGGTGCTGTCATGTCCTGATACGAGTGTGTTACATGAGCCCCAATCAGAAACCAGGGCTATAAGATCTTGTAGAACACTCTCTCAAAGGGTAAATGGGAAGCAAAATAAGTCTAAAAATAAGGATGGTAAGGCAATTATCAGTCGTGCAATACCAACCCCTTTTGTTTTTACGGGCACTAACAATGATGGTAATGGAAATGGTGTAAGCATAACTCCTGATTTTCTAGCTTCACTTATAAAAAATCTAGAAGCTTCTTTGACAACTAAAGTGGAGGAGCTCATTAAACCATTAACGAGTAAGATAGATAACCTAGCAAAGGAAGTGACAAGGCTGGGTGGTCTGTTATCAGCAAAGAATAGTGTCACATCTTGTGGAAGTGTACCCTCTGGGAGGAAAGGTTTAGAACTTGCCGATATCAACAATATATGTAATAAGGCAAGGGGGAATGCTGCTGTTGCAGTGGCCACTGGTTCTGAAACCCCTATTCGTCCAGATATCCCTGTGGCAGCGGCTCCGCCGATACCATCTACAAAGCAAATAACCAGTAGAGCACCCAGACCTCCGAGGTACAATCGCTATCTTAATTTACCACCAGATTGTGCTCCGTTTGTGGCTGTACTAACTAATGTGCCCCCCTGCGGGACTCATCCCGCATCTCCTTTTGATGAATCCCAATCCTCTTTGAAAAATAAAACTGTGTCTTGGCTCAATAAAAACTGTGGGTTCCCTGTTTCATACTCGGACCAAATTATGACAGTAAGACGCGTAAATTGGGTAGGGCCGTCAAAAAAGACTGGGACAGGGGACTGTATAGTCGTAAATTTTAAGCACCCCCAGCACGTGGCAACTATCCTTCTGAGAGCTTCTGCATTGGTATATAACATGAATAGTATTTGTGTACGCCCCTTGGGTTACTTTTATGCGCATCTGTGTAAACCTACACCACAACAGAATTTAACCAGGCGGGGGTTTGAACCTTATACTCCTGTTCAGGAGTCTCCGTTTCTCTATAATGTTACTAACCCTTGTGGGTCAGGGTGGCCTATTAGAATTCAAAATAGGAGTCCAAGTGACGGTCATCATCAATTTGGGTTGAATCTAAATACACAGAATAGATTCGAAATGTTATCCGGTCTGGAGCAGTGTGACTGACTGGGGGCACCTGCGGCTCAGATTACTAGGGCTTCAGGTGAAACTACAAATTCTTTGAACCCGGTGGGTAAAACTTCAGGAAACCTTGTTGTCTCCTGGAATATTGCTGGTCTTGCGGCCAAAATGTCTGATGTAAACTGGGTTACCTACATCAAGCAGTTTTCTATCATATGGCTGAGATACCCGCCACCCCCTCTCAACACAATCCCCAAGGATGGGAAACCGGAAACAGTTCTGAAGTTTTTGGAAGACGGGAGGGAGTGACCCTCCCGGCCGTATTTATTAAAATATGAAACAAAATTAAAACATTAAATCAACAGTTTCATTTTATGTACAATTTCATTACCACATTGCGATGTTTGGCTAACCTTAACATATCCTCTAATACAAAGGTTCTCCTAGCCGAACTAACATCCTACCAACATTTACTTAACTTTTGAAATTGTACATCCTAACGTTTAAGGGCCAACGGCAAGGTCGTAACCGGTGTCAAGATCCCTAACCCAGACATATCCCCCTCACTTGTGAGGGGCGGCACGGAGGCATACCTCAAGTGCAACTACCAATTTCCCTTGACTTGACGGGGGCCCCAATAAAACTCGACGCCACTTAAAGGTCGTACGAGGACTCGTGTGAGGTATCTAGAAGGTAGCGTAGACCCCCCCCCAAACCCCACACAACTTACCACATCTGCCGTCGCAGACGTCCTGGCCCCGGGAAATTCCCCAGGAGGGGGCTGTAACCCCTCCTACCCATGAAGGGGCCTTGACCGCCTTCCCTTTCCTTTCAGCGACCCATCCTTAGAAGGGACCGCCTCCCCGTTGAGGGGCCAATGGCCACCTCCCCCGAGCGCCCCCATCCGTAATGGGTGACGCCCACTCATAGGGATCTTCCAATTAGTGCTCACCGATCATGACCTTACCGCCCGACCAAAATAAATACGACAATGATAACTAAATAACTAAAGACTAAATATAACAGACAGTAGCAACAACAACTTTATTCAAAGCATGCTTACTGATGAACACTAAAGCAGAATTACTTTATTTGCAAAACATAACACAAAACGATCATTCTTTATTGCATACTCAAAATCTTCACGATAATACCACAACCTGTAAACGAAAATCAGAATTATCCATCAAACTTTATTTAAAACCACTCGCTGTCTTCAGGGGCTGGTGGGTGGGTCAAAATTGGCTCTTCGTTCCGTCTCGAGCTCACGTGCAGCGAGGAGGTGCAGCTTCAGAGCACAGGAACAAGAGGATGCTTTCTGGTCTTGTTCCTCCTTTTATCCGTCTTCAGGGCGGGCGTAAACCCGCCCCTGCCTGCCCCAAGGGCGTGGCTAGCCGCGTCAGTGTCTAGGCCAACCCACTCTAGGGCGGGAAAAGGCGCGCCCCGGCTACGCCGCTTCGGGCATACCAGCCGAGACTCGCCTCCCGCCCAAGATGGCTTCCCGGGGGGATCGTGGTACTCTGCCATACGTTCGGGGGGACCGATTGGTCGCCCCTTTCCATATGGCTGAGATACCCGCCACCCCCTCTCAACACAATCCCCAAGGATGGGAAACCGGAAACAGTTCTGAAGTTTTTGGAAGACGGGAGGGAGTGACCCTCCCGGCCGTATTTATTAAAATATGAAACAAAATTAAAACATTAAATCAACAGTTTCATATTATGTACAATTTCATTACCACATTGCGATGTTTGGCTAACCTTAACATATCCTCTAATACAAAGGTTCTCCTAGCCGAACTAACATCCTACCAACATTTACTTAACTTTTGAAATTGTACATCCTAACGTTTAAGGGCCAACGGCAAGGTCGTAACCGGTGTCAAGATCCCTAACCCAGACATATCCCCCTCACTTGTGAGGGGCGGCACGGAGGCATACCTCAAGTGCAACTACCAATTTCCCTTGACTTGACGGGGGCCCCAATAAAACTCGACGCCACTTAAAGGTCGTACGAGGACTCGTGTGAGGTATCTAGAAGGTAGCGTAGACCCCCCCCCAAACCCCACACAACTTACCACATCTGCCGTCGCAGACGTCCTGGCCCCGGGAAATTCCCCAGGAGGGGGCTGTAACCCCTCCTACCCATGAAGGGGCCTTGACCGCCTTCCCTTTCCTTTCGGCGACCCATCCTTAGAAGGGACCGCCTCCCCGTTGAGGGGCCAATGGCCACCTCCCCCGAGCGCCCCCATCCGTAATGGGTGACGCCCACTCATAGGGATCTTCCAATTAGTGCTCACCGATCATGACCTTACCGCCACAGGTCCGGATAGTTGACCGGCTATCCGGACCCCCCACCACACTCCTACCTAAAGGTCATGTTTTAACGTCTTCATCCAAGCTATGAAGTCTCCTATGAGTAACTCATTCCCCACCCGAGACAAATGAACACCATCCCCCAAGTACATACTGTCATCATTGATACACCCATGCGAAATAGAATGCAGTGCATTGGAACGGAACAACCTACTCACTTTGTTATTAATTTTTCTCACAGAATGATTTACAGCAGAAACAGAAAAAGCCCCCCGCCACACTTTTCGTGGGATCATATGGGACCACGCAATTGTGCACCCTGGAACTCTCCTCGCTAACCAACTTACAGTGGAAAGCATCGCCTCCAGGAGAAGTCGTCTACCAATGGTGACCAAATCATTGCCCCCAAGATGTACTATGACTACAGACGGCGGTGACCTCGTCCGCCCTAGCAAACCCTCGAAAAATGATTGAAACTGGTCAATACAGAGACCGCCCTTTCCGTAGAAGGACACACTGTACCCGTATTCCCCAGCCACGTGCACCATGTCACCTGCCTTGAATACGTCCGCGGCACGCCTCACGTATGAGTGGCCCACGACCCACACCTCCTTTTCCACAGCCGGTGATGTCTGACCGCTGGCCCGGTGTTGGGTCGACTGCATAGTCCGCCCCGCCTCGTAGGCTTGCGTAACTGAAAACCAAACAAAACAAGAAGCGTGAGTACATCATTACAGCTTCACAACATGTGCAAACGCACATACCTTTTATAACAATTGGAGGACCAACGCCCCACACGTTTAACTTGTTCCACATTCAGACCCCTGGCTGTAGCCTCTGTAGCAGCCCCTATCCGAAAGGAATGGGTCCCAAACTCGCCCGGGTTCAAGCCCGCAGCTGTAATCGACATCGCAAGCACCCGCTGAAACTGAAACCTTGTCAGTGGGGTGGCGTCCGCGTGTCTCAACAAGGTCCCCCCCCATGATGCCACCCTTCGTGTTAAATAATCCTCTAAACACTTCACTGGGCACATGGATGACCCGGGAATCCTGCGTATAATTATGCAGTCACCCATCCCACTCTGATCGGTCTTGGACCTCACAAACGAGACAGTCATTGTCTCCCCTCTGATCTGAACGTGCTCTGCGCACAGTCCTCCCATCACATCCTGCTTGTTCCTCGCCACTAATTCGCTTACCCGCATAGCCCCATGAAATGCCAGCGTAAAAGCGGCTCGGAACAACACTGTCTCAAACTGAGATGAACATGTTGTAGGGAGTCTGGATAATAACTGGGCCAACCTATCCAAACCTATCGGGCGCCTCTCATCTACTCTGCGACCCTCAAGGCGTTGCCACCCACGTAGCGCTTTTTGCACAACGAAAGACGCTGTCGGGTCCTGGATCCCATGAGCCCTAGCAACAAAGGAAATGGCAGCCCGATGCCTCTGGGCCGTGGCCACCGATTTCCCTGCCAGATGTAACGACATCAGAAAGTTCACTACCCATTCCTCCTGGCCCCAAAGCTCCTCTCTAGCAGTCCCCAAAAAGGCTAAATAGAACCGGAACGCCCCTTCATATGCCTTCCTCGTCCTGGGTGCTAAACTCTCTCCCACGAGGTTACGAAGTTCGGGGCACCGAGAGACCAGAGAGCTTCGGGAAATGGTGCTGGCTCCGGGTCCGCTGTGGGAAGAAAACCCCAGAAGGCCTGCATACGAAAACGAGAAAGGGCATCAGCCGCCTGGTTCATTACCCCCGGGACATGTCTTGCTTTGAATAGCACATTCAATTGCATACACAGTAATACGATTTCCTTGAGCAGTCTCAAAATCCATTTGCATCGTGCTGCCTGGCTATTGATACACTCAACCACGGTCATATTGTCAGACCAAAATACCACAGAGTGATTTCTGAACCCTTCGGGCCACGTTCTCAGGGCCACCAAGATGGGGAAAAGTTCCAGGAAAGCAATGTTACTTGTCAGTCCACTGTTATGCCACCATGCCGGCCATTTTTGTGCAGACCATCGAGTGCCGAAAATGGCACCAAAACCCATGCTCCCTGCCGAATCTGTCCACAGCCCCAGCTCCTCAGAGGACACGGCCGGTTTGTTCCAGACGACTCGACCATTGAAATCCGCCAGAAATGCCAACCAAATGCGCATGTCCTGGCGGACCTCTGCCGAGAGCCTTGTGCGATGATGGCCCTCCTTCAGTCCGACCATGGCTTGAGCGATCGAACGGGAAAAAGGGCGGGCCATTGGTATAACTCTTAGGGCGAAATTCAACTGTCCCACTAACTGCTGTAATTGATGCAGCTTAACCTTAGATTCACTCATACACATTTGCAGGGATGCCCTGAACTTTAACACTTTATCACCTGGCAAACGGAAACAACCTTCTCCGGAGTCTAACTCGATCCCCAGAAACTCGAGGCAAGTCGAAGGACCCGCCGTCTTACCTGGTGCCAATGGCACGCCAAACTGATTCATTAAAACACAAAATGCAGCCAAAGCTTGCCCACATTCCGGATCCCCGGCTGCCCCCAGGAACAAAAAATCATCGAGATAATGCATCACATGTTGGAAACCCGTCTTCTTAGTGAAGACCCATTGTAGGAAACTACTGAATTTCTCGAAATAGGCACAAGATATAGAGCATCCTATCGGCATACACCTGTCCATGTAATACTGACCCTGAAACATGAATCCCAGGAGACGCTGATCGTCTGGATGTACAGGGAGCAACCGGAACGCTGACTCGATATCAGATTTTGCCATCAGCGCACCGGGCCCCAGGCGATTCAAAATGGCTACGGCCTCATCGAAGGATGCGTACCGCACCGAACACATTTCCGGGTCTATCGCTTCGTTTACAGACAGACCACGTGGGGCTGACAAATTATGTATCAGCCGAAACTCACCCGGGTCCTTCTTGGGGACCACTCCTAAAGGCGAACAAACAAAGTTAGCAACCGGGGGTACACTAAACGGACCGGCGACTCGACCTCGAGTAACCTCCTTCCGGATCTTTGCCTGTACCACGGTCGTATGCTGCAAGACCGATATCTGATTTTTGCATTTTTCCACACCCTGAAAGTCCCCCACTGGGATGCGGAAACCATATGAAAACCCGTTCCGCACCACCCCAGCGGAAGCACGATCCGGGTATTCACTGAGCCAGGGAATCATTGCCAAGGTATCAATCGGGGTAGGTAAAGGCGCCCCTCGGACTATGTTAGACCTGTTTGGCACCTCCTCTACCCCCGTTATCACCCGTTTTGGCTCTGCACGTGGACTCAGGATGGGATGATTGCCCACACCCACTACATTCGTGTCTAAATTTGCACGACCCCTGGGGCCCAGTACATTTACCCCTGTTAAAGTTCCAACAAACCCCCTTTTTACCTGCATTACCGGTAGGCCTCGAGTGATTGTCGGTACCCGTACCTGATCGAAAGGGCGTCCCCGCATACTGACGGGAGGATTCGCCCACGTTACTCCCTACCAATGGCAATTTCAACATACCAGTATCCTTCATTTTGGACCAGGACACAGAATCATAACAATCCCAAGTTAAGTTTTTATCATGTTCTTTTGCTTTTCTGAAAATATTATCATAGCAGAACCAATGATTACCCTCGTGTGATACAGAGTACCCCATGATCCGTGACTGATAAATCGGCAATTCGGGTAGCAATTCGGGCCTTCGTTCTCCCAAGATCGATGTGAAAACCCCCCACGCCTTGCCCCAATTGCCAATGTTTTCATTTACCTTAAAGGCGGCCATCTTTGCGCGCCAAACACTCGGATGCATGAGGTCCTTCTGACCTTTAACATGTTCCATCTCATAATGATCAGTAAGCAACGAGAAGATGTTTACATACTCCCCTGCCCATATCTTTTCTTTAATAGCTAAAGGGACATGCTGACCCAACTTCTCCCTTCGAGAGGGTGCCGACTCCTCCCTCGCAATCGGCAATGGCCGCTTACCTCAACCGGACGCTGTGTCTGTGATTGAAACCGTCCCCTGTGGCTTCTCCACGGCCGCAGCCGGCGTGGATACCCTCGCTGCTTCCTGTGTTTCACGCAGTTGCTTCACCAACACCTGCGCGTCGACAGCCGTGGCGCCCTCGCTACCTTTACCCAACCACGCTGCTAATTGTGCTGCCAGCTCGGGCGGCATATCTTCCCCGGACACGGGGGTGACCACAACGGGAATCGGATTCCCTTCCTCCGGCACGGGAGTGGGTGCCTCGAGCGGGACACTGGGACCCGGGATATCTCCCCCAGCTGCTCCCCTCCTGGGCCTCTTGCCTTTTCCTCCCGGGGCTGCTCCCACCAAAGGACGTTTCGGCCCCCCTTCCTCGTCTTTATCCATTCGCCTCTTTAGGTCGGTCACCTCTTTCATGAGAACACGCAGCATCTGGTCGGTAGTCATTCGCTTTCCCGCCTTCTTCGGCATTCTCCAACAGAGTATCTGGAAAACAAACAAGAACGATTACAACGCTCAAAATTGGCTCTTCGTTCCGTCTCGAGCTCACGTGCAGCGAGGAGGTTCAGCTTCAGAGCACAGGAACAAGAGGATGCTTTCTGGTCTTGTTCCTCCTTTTATCCGTCTTCAGGGCGGGCGTAAACCCGCCCCTGCCTGCCCCAAGGGCGTGGCTAGCCGCGTCAGTGTCTAGGCCAACCCACTCTAGGGCGGGAAAAGGCGCCCCCCGGCTACGCCGCTTCGGGCATACCAGCCGAGACTCGCCTCCCGCCCAAGATGGCTTCCCGGGGGGATCGTGGTACTCTGCCATACGTTCGGGGGGACCGATTGGTCGCCCCTTTCCATTTGTCTCCAAGAGACCTGGGAGTTGGGCTGTAATCTGTTTTTAGAAGGGTATAAGGCCTTCTTTGTGCCGGCCGTGCCTTCATTGCGGGGAAGGCCCAAGGGGGGTCTTGTAGTCTTTGTTTCCATATTGATACCATGCGAAGTACGGAGACTGGTAGCTCAGCACACAGGGGTCATGGGACTAATTCTATCTGGTGGTAATGTTCTTGTGGGACTGGTGAATTTTTACAATGCTGCTTTTGATAGTGCAGGTTTGAATCATATCCATGCTCTTAATTCTTTTGTCTCTAATTTTATGGAAAAAGTGGGCCATAATCTCATGATTGTTGGGGATTTTAATCTGCATCCATGTGTAGATCCATTGCACAAGTGTTTATCAGAAATGATCTGTGCTCGTGCGGATTGTCTGCATATGGAGCACACCATAGAGGGGGAAATGTGTAATGACTTAATGAATGACCTTGCCCTCTCTTTGGCTATGTCTTTAAAGGACCCTTCATACTGTTTTGACATCCCTACTTTTAAGGGACATGGCAGGGGTACCTTCATTGACCATATACTTGTCTCTAGGACTATGCAAACTTTTCTAGATTCTTTCTGTATCCTCCCTAGTGAATTTAGTGACCATAATCCTGTCACAATCTGTTTGAACTGTCCATGGGGGAAAAATTGTCCTAAAAGTACTGTCCAAGGAAGATTGGGCACAACAGATGGGAGGAGGCGGTTAAAATGGTCAATTGACTCTGCGGATGCACTCTATAAAGACATCTCTGAAGGGTGTGCAGAGGACATTGACGTTTGTATCAACGGGGGAGGTGAACCTAAATTAGTTCTAGAGGCTTATCAAAATATAGCGGAGAAGGTGTCAGCGTTCTTATCTGTTCCTAATAAAACCCAGGCAAAAGTAGGACCGAGATGGTTTAGCCATGATTGCACCGTAGCTGCTCGCAAATTGAGGCTTGCTTTGTCAGCTTCCCCGAGGGATCGGGAGGTTGTAAAACTCTGTAGAAAGGAATATAAGGCTATTACTATCTCCTGTAAGGAGCTACTGAGGAAAGAGGCCTGGGAGGAATTGCTTGACCCCTCTACCCTGAACAGCAGCACCAAATTCTGGGCTTTGGTTAAGAAACCTTTCTTGATCGAGGACCCTGATGACGGAATTGTTTGCTGTATAACCAAAAAGGAATGGGAAGGCCATTTTAAAAGTTTATATTATTCTGATAATTCTGGATCTATGGTTGTTGCCCCCTATGATAGGGTTACCCCTATTATTTTTAACAAAAGTGAGGTCTTGGCAGCCATAATGGGCCTCACTGTTAATAAAGCGCCAGGGCCTGACGGAATACCCCCGGATCTTTACAAGTCTGATCCAGTCTTTTGGGCTCCCATTCTGGTTGCCGTATTTAATGCGGCGGCCTCAGTGGGGTGTCCAGAATCTTGGGGACTATCAACTATAGTCCCCGTATTCAAGAAGGGAGATAGGGGAAGTGCACTTTGCTATCGACCCATATCCCTAATTGATTCAATGGTTAAGATCATGGGGAGAGTTATACTTCAACGCCTAATAAGTTGGTCGAATGAAAACCACATCTTGTCAATCTCTCAATATGGTTTTTGTGAGGGGCGCTCAACCATAACTCAGTGTCTCAACCTGTTCCTTATTCTAAATAAATATACTGTTGTTCAGAAGGGAGCAATTCATCTTGCCTTCATGGATCTGTCCTCAGCCTTTGACTGTGTCAACAGGGGGAGGCTGTGGAGGACCATGAAGGACAAGGGAATAGATGGGGGTATTGTGGAGTTCCTTGCGGATCTGCACAATGAAACAAGAGCCAATGTGAGGTATTCTTCGACTGGGGAAACCACGGGTTGTTTTCCAATTAATAAAGGTGTACGTCAGGGGTGCATTATGGCTCCTTACCTTTTTAATTTTTATATAAATGACCTGGAGGCTGATTTACAGGAAATAAAATCTGATTGTCCTAGGGCGGGTGCGAGGGGTATTCCTCTGCTTTTATATGCCGATGATGCGGTCTTAATTTCACGAACTGAATTAGGTCTTCAGGCACTTTTGAATGGATTTAATAAATTTATGTCTGATAGGGACCTTACGGTCAACAATTCAAAATCTTTCATAATGCATGTCGGCCGTCAACCTAAGAAGAAGTTCAATTTTAAATTGAATGATGTTCCGATACCCATCACCCAGATGTTTTCCTACCTGGGTGTTTTATTTGATACAAAAATGAGTTGGGCCCCACATTTGGCCAAGAAGAAGGGGGAAATGTCCAGGGTAAATGCTTCTATCTTTAATTTTGCCTCTAAATTAGGAAAAAAGTCAAACGGGGCTATGATGAAACTATACAACGCTAAATCCATAGCCACTGCAGTGTACGGAAGCGAGATATGGGGCTACACAAACAGTGATCAACTTCAAATAGTTGAAAATAAATTTTTAAAACGTCTGTTGTGTGTCCCTGGGAGCACACCGAATCTAGCCGCTCATGAAGAACTTGGCTGTTTACATTTATCGGACATTGTTGGACTGAAACCGTTGTTGTGCTGGGTAAAACTATGGTTAAGTGATGCAATCCCTCTGACCCACTTGATAGTGGAGGATCTTTTATCGCTTGACCACTCAATGCGTGTACCCTGGCTTAAATATTTGAAGTCGCAATTTGTGAAGCTTGGCCGACTGAACCTGTTTGATAACCCGGGAGATATAGTTAAGGGTGATGTTGTTGCAATTAAGAGAGCTTTTTACCTGAACCGTAATGCTGCAAGAGATGAAGTAGAGCTCCTGAAACCTAATGTTAGAATGTATATCATGTTGAGAACTTGTAATTCAATGGAATTGTATCTAACATGCTCCTTCACCACCCATGAGAAATTTTTGCTGACCCGCTTCAGGTTTAACATCTTTCATCAGCTTTTAATTAGACCCAAGTCGGACATTTTTAAGAAACCAGCAGCTCCCTGTGGCTGCGACGGGAAGTCTCCACAGGACATGCTGCATTTTATATTTTTATGTACATTTTATGAATATCCACGAAAGCGGTACCTGGTTACTCTTTTAAAGAAATTAAATTTTAACCAAATCAGACCCGCCCTTATGTACTTACAGTTGCTGCATTCGGACAGTGTCCTCCAGGTGTTAGAATTCTTAAAAATGACTATGAGACTAAGAAATTGTTTGGATGAGTAAATGTGCATTAACTGTAGTTTATGGCACTATTGCACTTTATTTCGTATATTCTGTATATGGACCTTACTTGCATCTCTTATTCTAATTCTGTCAATGCACTCCTTTTTTATAATATATTTGAGTTGTATGTAATCTAAGATTGACTTTGTGAGTATTGTGATGTTTTTATTATGAATTGTCTAATTGTGTGTACTTTTATGGATTGCAATATATCCGAAATAAAGTCAATTTGATTTGATTTGAGTCCCAGTCCCATTCGGCCAAGTCGGGTGGGGCCTTCTGGAGTATACCGAAAATATAGGCCCTTGGGTCTGAGCCCTCCGATTTTTCTGGGATCCCAAATAGTCTCAAATTAGAGCATCTTTGTCTGTTCTCCAAATCTTCAACTTTCTTTAGAAGTCCAGAGATCTGATCATCATGTTTCTCGGATGATGCAGCCAGTTTAGTAGTAGTTTCTTTCACCTCCGCGACCCGTTGCTGAAGCCCAATTGTTTCTTGTGATATACCACCAAGTTTAGCCGTAAGTTCAGAAAGAGAAGACTGCATCTTATTGTTGTCTTCCCTCAATTGGAGGTAGTGTTCTTGTGCCTCAGCTCGTTGGTTACTTAGTATTTGTACAATTTCATCTAGCGGTGATTGATTAGTCATTGCAATCCCCGAGGTTGGACCTGGTGATGCTTCAGAATCAGTGCCTTCAAAAGCCATCTTAGAAGATGGTACATTTCTTGGCTCGGTGGCTGGTATCTGGTGCCCACTAATAGAGGACGATGTGTCAATATTAGCCATGACTCCTACTACTGCTAGTGTCATCACAGATGTGTTAGAGGTGGTAGGGTCCCCGGATCCCTTTGGAGTCAGTTCCGAAGTCTGCTCCACTGACTGTGAGCTAATATTGTTAGATGAGATACTTGTGGGGGTTGTTTCAGTTGAGGAGGGATCTAAGGCCATAGGGTCCGAGGGGCTCCCCCCAGAGAGTCTTAACGCCATGGTTTTAACTAGGCCCTTTGCCTCTATCCATTTTCTCAGCGGGCTCTTGACCTGTAGGGTTTTTTTTTGCGTTTGCATTTGCTTATTGTTGCTTTTAAGTCTTGTTGGAGTTTTACAGACCGTGCCCCCTTTTTTGGCTTTTTGCTTATTTTTGGCCTTACAAATCCCCCCCCCGAAGGTTAGAATTGTTGGCTTTAGGATCCCCGGCTTCATCAGATTCTGCCTCATAATCTTCTTAGGAGTCCAAATCGATATCCGTATCAATGTCAATATCATCTATTCCATCTATTTTCTCCAGATGCGTGACGGTCGTTGATTGTTTAACTGGGGGGATATTCTCCTTGGTTCTGGCTGATATGCCCTCTTCCGATTCATTCAGGGGTAGGGGGACAGTGCTACTATCTACATCTTGAGCTGAGGATAGATTAATGTCCAAATCATTCCCCCTACCTGAGGTCGACAGCCCTTGCCGCGCTCCCCCTTGTAGTGTCGGGATATCGAAGACCTTAGATGTAAGGGGGCACCCTTCTTGAGCAAGATTTAGAGGGGAAGTAGATGGGGTGCACTCATTCATCTAATTAATGACATTTGAGCCCGGACCACCACCATTTCCTTCAGCTAAGAAGCCAGACGGAGAAACTCTCCAAATGGGATGTTATCTCGCTGGCTTGGGCCGGATCCAAGATGGCGGAGTGAGGGTCTGCGGTAGCGGTTCGTCGAAGAGGCTCTGATCCTCTCCTCTCCTTCCCTTCCCTCTCTTTACACGGAGCGGATGCTTTCGTAAGGCAATACTCTATGCTTCGAGACGCAGTGAAACTGCTACATTTCCAGAGATACAATGAAGCGCCCTGAAAAGCGATTAGGAAGCCCGCTGCTTTGGCTCACCTGCAGCGGCGGATAGTTTCAAAAGCCGGAAAAGCAAAGCTGGAAACAAAGTCTCGATAACCTCGTCATCTGCTTACCTCGAGGCACTACCACCGAGCAGACGAGGTTTTAGACTCGAGACACACTGCAAGTACAGCACGACCGGACACCGATGTTCAGCTTCTCCGATGCGGCAAGTCTTCTCCGACGGGTGTTCCGTGTCTGGATCAGCGGCTCGGGGCTCAATTGGATTGGTCTGAGCCTCAGGGCTGCTACCACCAGCGGCTGGCGGTGGCGGAGCAGGATGTCTCCCAAGGGTCCGAATCTTCCTCGAGCCACCAGGAGCAATAAACAAGCTACCTCGACGATTCCGGCAGCAGTTCCTGTCGCAGCTCCTGTTGCGAGTATACCAGCACCGATTACTGAGGAGTCGGTTGCAGTAACCCACAATGCTGAGGAGACTGGAGCTACCCATGACTGTAATGGTAGAGAGAATGAAGGAGCAAGAGACACAGAGCTACTACCGGCACAGCCAACACCCACCGCTGCTGGAAAACAAAACCAAACTGGAGACCAGGCACAAAGCAAAGGCAAACAGGTACAGAAACCGCCTATAGTGGGTAAAGACACTAAAAATCTACAGACTAAATCTATTAAGGTCGGGGCTAAACTAACAGCTAAAACGGGGTCAATGCACAGCATTGTATATTTTGCATATCTTCGTGCCATTGTTGTCTGTCATTCTGTTAGATTGTATGCAGAAAACAGAGACGTGCTGTTGATATACCGCCAGGTCACGTGACCAGAGCACAATGATTGTAGCATCCAGCTTAATAATAGAATGGACAGCAATTGCGTTTGCCCATGCTGTAAAATAGACAAATCCCGTTCTATTATATCTATAGCAGAAGATACATCAGTGTTGCCCAAGGAATAAATCCTGGATATTAGTGTGGTCATACCATTGTCGATCAATTCCAAAGACTTTTCTAGATGAATCCTATCAATCTCATGCAATCTCTCAGCAGCCTCCTGTTATGGTTCGATTTAGATTCTGTATGCATTTCCCGATTCATGCCCTTATATAGGTACAACTCACATTGCCCTTATATAGGCATAGAAATCCAATCCTTATTTAGTCAAAGCCCATGCTACCCAAATACAGGCATGGCTACTTCCATCCGTTCATCTACATCACAACGATTTCTTGGAAAACCAGACTCTTAAGCTGAAGTGACTTCCCCTTCGTTGGATATTGATTTCTCAAAGAACTCATTTATTATGTATGAACATCTATTCCTTATGGGTTCATTCATGGCGTTCATATGCCCGACTTTTACGTCAATACTGGCAATCCTAAGCTCCTTCTAGGTATAAATATACCTTCACTTGCTATGACAAAGCACGGTGTGGTTTGTTGCAGTTCGACTATCCACTTGCAAGACGCAGCTCACTACAGCAAGTGCCGAAGGAAGCCAACTCCCCAGCTGACGCACTGACCAGAAGGGGTCATCCTACTGGCGATAATCCAGCTCCAGTGTTTCTTGCTCCCCTTGCGGGCTGTTGGGAAATCGAGTCCCGCGAAAGAGATACCGACCTCTCTCATTCTAAGGTATGGAGCTGATTAGAACCTAGAGAAACCTTTGGCAATTCTTGGTAGAACTAAACTGTAGCTAAAGATGGCACCTACTTTTTCCCTGGTACTAGACCTAGGTTAGGTACATTGGGGTAGGCGTATTTTAGAAGCACTAGTCGAGTATTTTAACCTGTGTTATTTATGTATGTGTTTTTATATTTGTCATAGCAACAGACCATGCTATTACAGTATTATTTTATATTACTGTTCACGCTGTACGCATTATACTTCGCATTCTGTCTTGTAGGAGTTCACCTCTCTTGCATGAGAAAGATGACTGTTCAATAAACCCTTTTATTGAAACGCATGTCTCTCTATTTCTGTGCAAAACTCTGTAGAAATGAAGCATGCATGATTGACTGAGTGAAATAGTTATCTATTGTTTCAACGAATCTGAAGATATTGTTCTGGTTCTAGGGGAAACAAAGTTGTCATGTTTATGCAGTTGTCAGAGACTAATCCATTCTTCTTTTTTCGAGAATGTTTCTAGTGACCTCTGAGTTAGCTGGCACACACACAATTAAGTTTAATGTACTCGATAGAGACATACTGACCTCAGTCCTATGTCAAATCTATAGTGTATATTATTCCAATGCGCAGAGCCTATTGGGAATATAGGAACTACACTACATGGCGCCCAACGGTTTGGTAAGGCACTAATTTAATGCTAGATACTGACGTAACTCAGTCGTGCTTTTCTCAGAGCCCCTTTACTCATAATACTCAAATAGACGTCTGGAATGGGTAAGGGATAATATCCGCCATAGTTGAGTAGGACGAAAAATCCTATGTATTAACTATGTTCAATGTTGAAGGATACAGTGTTCCAAAATATTGTGCACCTTATCTTTGTTTCCTTGAAGCTTGCTCTGCCACTTTCATTAAACAATGTCCCTAAACGAGGACAACATCACCGAAACCTGTGGAGCTGCAGGCGACAATGCCGTACCAGCTTTTAACGTTACAGGTTTTAATGAAACCGATGCAAATGCTATAATCTTTCCTCCTAATGTAAGTGTCAGACTTCTTTCTGTACATTTGTGCCCTTTAGACTGTAGCGTCTGCAATATGCCCCCTGCAGTTATGTGACCTGACAGTCCTGACCGTACCCTCCCTCAAAGTACTTCCTCTCTGCTTAGGCTTATGCGGAAATCTTCTGTGAAAATCTCAAACTAACCTAGGGGCATGAACATCTGTGGATAACTCCCAAGACCTTTCCTAAGGTCCATAGCCTTTCCAATCTAACAGATAGTACAAGTGTCCTTTCTGGATTTTAGTTTCAACTATTTGCTGAACTTCAAAATCTTGTCCCTCCTCTGTTTGAATCGGTCTTGGGGGTTTACTCATTCGTAAATCATTTGACACCTTCTTTAATAAAGAGACATGAAATACTGGATGGACCCGTAGACCTTTAGGCAACCTCAACTGATAGTTTAATGCATTTAATCTTTTCTCAATTACATAGGGCCCTATACATCTAGGCTGTAGTTTTCTGACTCCCTTAAGCCTAAGATTCTTGATGTTCTCCAAACCCTATCTCCTTCTTTAAATTCTGGTTCTCTGCTTCTCTTTTTATCAGCATAAAATGTATAACTCTCTTTGGCCTTATTTAAATTAGCTCTGGCTAGACTATGCACTCTTGTCATGTGCCCCACTAAATCTGTTACTGCTGGAATATCTACCTCCTGAAAACTCAAGGACTGATGAGGATGTCTCCTTGTATTTAGGTACAAGGGGGTGTAACCGGTAGATACATTCTTCACATTGTTATGTGCAAACTCAGCTACCCATAAGTAATCTGGCCAGTCACCCTCCTGGTCTAATAAACACAGCCTGAGGTATTGCTCTAATTCCTGATTTGGTCGCTCTGTCTGGCCATCTGTCTCTGGATGATAACTAGTAGTGTACTTATTTTCTATGCCTAGTTTTTTAGTGATAGCCTTCCAAAAATGAGATAAAAATTGGGAACCCCTGTCCGAAATTAATACCTTTGGTATACCATGAGCTCGGACTATAGCTTGACTGAATGTGCAAGCCAGAGTTTTTGCTGTAGGCACTCCTTTTAATGGCACAAAATGGGTCATTTTTGTAAAGGCATCTACACATACCAGTATTGTATCAAATCCTTTACTAGAAGGTAGAGCGACAATCAAATCTAAGGTTACAGTATGCAATGGGTATGGTGGGGCTGGCAAGGGTTGCAGTAGCCCTTTGTGAGCTTGCCACTCTGATTTTCCCCTCGCGCAGATCTCGCATGTGGTTACATATTTGCATATATCCTTGATCATGTCTGGCCACCAGAAACGTCGTCTCACCAACTCTTCGGTTTTAGTGATTCCTTTATGTCCGGCCATGATGCCATCATGACTTTCCTTCAAGGCCTTTTGTTGCATTTCAGGCGTGGGCAAATAAAGTGCTCCATTATGATACAATAATCCCTCTCTAATTTCTCGTGTCAAATCTTTTTCCAACCAGTTCTTCATCTCTTCAGTAGTCATCAAATCCTGAGCTCCTTGTTTTCGAGATTCTTGCAACACTGCTCCAATCACCTTTGATTTTCTACCTCTTCCTGCACTTCCTCAGTGCCCAATCTGGACAGGGCGTCAGCCTTACCGTTTTGTGATCCTGATCGCTAAGTAATAACAAAGTCATAGTCAGCGTAACTGTCTAGGTGTTAAAGTTCTGGCTAACTTCAAACATTTCAGATTTCGATGATCAGTATAGACCGTCACCACATGTCTTGCACCCATCAGATAGTGTCTCCACTCCTTGAAAGCATCTTTGATAGCCAACAATTCTTTTTCTGTGATGGTATAATTAACTTCCGCTGGAGTCCGCTTCCTTGAACGGAAAGCCACTGGGTGTAGCTGTCCAGTGGTCTTATGTCTTTGGGACAACACTCCTCCCAAAGCAAATTGGAAGCATCGGTTTCCACATAGAAAGGATCGGCAGGATCAGAATGGAGTAATATTGGCGCTGACGTGAAATCCCTTTTTAATGAGTAAATGCTTCTTCAGCTTCTTTTTTCCATTCGAATCTGACACCTTTCTTGAGTAATCGGGTCAAAGGAATCAACTTTTGGGAGAAATTTTGGATAAATCTCCTGAAGAAATTTGCAAAGCCAATGAAACTCAGAATTTCTTTCACAGACTTAGGAGATTCCCAATCGGTCACTGCCTTTATCTTAGTTTTGTCCATTGTGATGCCGTTAGGCGCCAGCACAAACCCCAAAGGTATACAGTCAAAATATTGAGTTTTTAATATCGATTTACATTAATAATATTAAATTTTTAAATAAATTTAATATTAAAAATATAGAATGGACACAATATCGAATGGACAAAATATAGACTACAAAAATATCGATTAGAATAGCATCAACATCGAATTAAAAATATAGAATGGACACAATATCGAATGGACAGAATATAGAAAACAAAAATATAGAATGGACAGAATATAGACAACAAAAATATAGAATGGACAGAATATAGACAACAAAAATATTGAATTTGAGGTAAGTAAGTTAATATAAATTTTTTAATAATATGTAATGTTTTAAAGTATTTTTTATGTTAGTATATGTGTGAAAAGTGTATATTTATTTTCTAATTTTATTTTACCCTGCCGCTATCCAACGCTTTCCCTACTGTTGCACTCTCTGGAGTGGGAATAGTAATTTTTACCTCTACGCTATCCAACTCTTTCCCTACTGTTGCACTCTTTGGAGTGGGAATAGTAAATTTGACCCTGCCGCTATCCAACGTTTTCCCTACTGTTGCACTCTCTGGAGTTGGAATAGTAATTTTTACCCCTACGCTATCCAACGCTTTCCCTACTGCTGCACTCTCTGGAGTTGGAATAGTAATTTTTACCCCTACGCTATCCAACACTTTCCCTACTGTTGCACTCTCTGGAGTGGGAATAGTAATTTTTACCCCTACGCTATCCAACGCTTTCCCTACTGTTGCACTCTGTGGAGTTTGCTACGTGAGCCACGGTAACCCCAGTATCAATTGAAACTGCGGGGCACCAATCAGATTAAATTGCAAATGTTCCAGATGTCCTGACTCTAACTCTACTGGTTCAGTATGACTCGCCATGGGTCCCGATGAGAGATTGGTACCATTCACTGCTCGTACAGCTTTGCTTCTTTCTTGATTGCCCTCAATCCAATTCTCTCTGACAACTTGAGATCGCAAAAATTTCCCGTAGCCCCTGAGTCACTGTTACTTGTTTCATTGTCTTCTGCCTGAATCGTATGGTCACCATCATGACCAAATGCGGAGCTGCTGATTGCAAGCTGTTTGCCAAGGTATGTGATTCTCGAGCTGTCTTAGATTCAGCAACCATCAGTCCAACTCCATTTACTGGTGGTGCAAGGCGTTTTCCGACGGTGTCTGTTTTGGTTTCTTAAGACAATTTTGAACAAAATGCCCAGCTCCTCCACAAAAGAGGTATTGTTTGTTTGCTCTCCGTCTTTCCTTTTCTTCCTTAGAGAGAGGTCCCTGTATGGTCCCGATCTGCATGGGTTCTCCCCCTCGAGCTGAGTCATTTTGCTTGCTGTCTTCTAGTCTTACTCAATCAAACTTGGCCACACTTGGACGATAATCTCATTTTCTCTCTCCTTTTCTTTCACTTTGGCGAAAGTCGATTTCTAACACCAGATCAATTAACGCTGAAATCTCCGTGGGTCTATTTGGCACTTGAGCTAACGCATCTTTTAGTTCATCCTTCAAGCCTCGATAGAACACAGCTGCTCGTTTGTTCTCTGGCCATTCTGTCTCTACAACCAACTTATTAAACTGTGCCAGGTAAGCAACCGGATCTCGACTACCTTGTTTTATTTCCAATAATTCATTGTCGGTTGCTTGCGAGACTCTTCGCCTGTCAAAAATTCGAAGAATTTTTTTTTTAAATTCATCTAGATCATACAAAATAGGATTGTTTCTGGCAACCATGGGCATTGACCAAGATGCAGCGTCTCCGCTCAAGTATGACAAGATAAATGCCACTTGAGACTGTGCATCGGGGAAAACTGCCAGACGGCACATGAAATGTAGAGTGCACTGTGTTAAAAATACTTGTGCCTTCTGTGGATCCCCATTGAATCGTTCTGGGGGTGCCAAAGGGATTACTGGGGACAAGGAATTAATAACTTGAGTAGTGACGTTTGGTTGGGAGACTGATGCATCACTGGGATTTTCTTCAGGGAAGGCCGAATATTTAAAACTAGTGCTAGATGCTAAGTTACTTACTTTCAGGGTTAAATCTGTAGTTTCCTTCCTTAAATCCCTATTTTCTTCTCTAACTGAAATTAATTCCCTTTGAATTCCTTCTAAAATTTCTGCTAACTTCTTTAAATCCAGACCTTCCGCCATTCCGCTCAAGTGCTAATCAACAACGTGGACACTTCACTCTGTCAGAGTTGATGCTCACCTTCCAATGCACAGGAGCGGAATGTCGCAAGTTCCCAATGCCTCACCCAGACCTCTCAGCAACATGCAATTCACATTGATAGCATGAATGCCAAGGAGGCCTAAGGGGGGAAAGAGAAGAGACTGTCACACTGCGTCTGATTCTTCCTTCAGCTTCGGACGTCGTCTTTTCTGTCACTGGGTTTACTTCTGCTAGTTTGGCTTGTATTCAACTGCAAAAGAATTTGCTTATTAATACATTAACATCATTCATTTATTCTAATATATTAGTCATTCGTCAATGTTTACATACCCAATCCTATTGTGACATTTGCTTCTCTTCTTTTATTGCTATCCAATTCTATATCTTTTATTTACAGGCTCTCCTCACCTACTTCATGTACAGCTGTGGTGCTCACTGGATTCTGTAAGGTAAGTTCTTTTAATAGGTTGCTTCACCTAATACCTTCCTTCCTTATATTCCTTGCTTTCTTATTCACTTGTAATTGGAGTAATTATAAATGTATATATATATATATATATATATTTTTTTTTTGACACGAGAGATGCGGCACAACACAGTTCCAATTCAGTTTTCAAAATGATTTATTGCTCCAACTCTGACCAAAGCGTTTCAGCCTAGGAACAGGCTTTGTTCACGGTCTCATTCTGAATTTGTTCCTGCAAGGGTTGGATGGATGGATATATATATATATATATATATATATATATATATATATATATATATATATATATATTACCTACTGGCGATAGCCAGTAGGTATATATAGTTAGGATTTTTTTCCTATGGGATTTTTGAAAATTCTATGTCGAATAACTTTGGCGTTTGAGGACAGAATTGGCTGAAAGTTTCAGGAAAATGGAACATTTTGTTTCTGAGCAGCCCCTGAAAATTTGGGGGGGTTTCGTCAAGGGGGGGCCGAGAAAAAAGGGGGGTCCCAAAACGTGTTTTTCCCATGCAATTTTCCATAGGGCGGTTGGCCTCACTTTTAGCCTGAACGGCTGAATGGATTTACACCAAACTTGGCAAAATTGTAGGGACTGGTAGCCCGATGTGCCTTTGCTATGTCTCAAGATATAGGCTCCAGTGGTTTTTACAAAAATTAACTTTGAAAAATATAAATTGGGCTACATTGGGCTATATATATGTTGGAGCCCAAATGTAGCCCAATGTAGCCCAATGTAGCCCAATGTAGCCCAAAGATGGCCACCAGAGACAAAAAAAACAAATGTAGCCCAAATATCAGCCAGATGTAGCCCAACTATAGCCCAATGACAGAATGTCCCAGAGTGTTCTAAAGAACAACTAGAGTGCTAACAGTCCTACTTATTACAAAGGTATGGCACACCTGAAGCCATCTTGATTGGAATAAAGTGGTAACTCTTAAAACATTTAATTTAAAAAGGAACAAAATGAGGGGGTTCATTTTGCCATAGAAAGTATGATTAGCGAATATATGACGTAATCCCGCATACCATCAGTCCGCAAAAAAAATCCCGCATGTACTATTAGGCCGCAAATTAAAATAACGAAAACTTTTAGAACGAATATGCCTTAAGCATACACTAAACAACTAAACTACCCTAAACCCTAAAACACTACCCCCAGCATGACCCTACACTACACAAACGGTACAACACTACCCTAAACCCTAAAACACTACCCCCAGCATGACCCTACACTACGCAAACACTACAACACTACCCAAAACCCTAAAACACTACACCCCAGCATGACCCTACACTACGCAAACACTACAACACTACCCTAAACCCTAAAACACTACCCCCAGCATGACCCTACACTACGCAAACACTACAACACAACCCTAAACCCTAAAACACTACCCCCAGCATGACCCTACACTACGCAAACACTACAACACTACCCTAAACCCTAAAACACTACCCCCAGCATGACCCTACACTACGCAAACACTACAACACTACCCAAAACCCTAAAACACTACACCCCAGCATGACCCTACACTACGCAAACACTACAACACTATCCTAAACCCTAAAACACTACCCCCAGCATGACCCTACACTACGCAAACACTACAACACTACCCAAAACCCTAAAACACTACACCCCAGCATGACCCTACACTACGCAAACACTGCAACACTACCCTAAACCCTAAAACACTACCCCCAGCATGACCCTACACTAAGCAAACACTACAACACTACCCTAAACCCTAAAACACTACCCCCAGCATGACCCTACACTACGCAAACACTACAACACTACCCTAAACCCTAAAACACTACCCCCAGCATGACCCTACACTACGCAAACACTACAACACTACCCTAAACCCTAAAACACTACCCCCAGCATGACCCTACACTATGCAAACACTACAACACTACCCAAAACCCTAAAACACTACCCCCCAGCATGACCCTACACTACGCAAACACTACAACACTACCCAAAACCCTAAAACACTACCCCCAGCATGACCCTACACTACGCAAACACTACAACACTACCCAAAACCCTAAAACACTACCCCCAGCATGACCCTTCACTACGCAAACACTACAACACTACCCAAAACCCTAAAACACTACAACCCAGCATGACCCTACACTACGCAAACACTACAACTCTACCCAAAACCCTAAAACACTACACCCCAGCATGACCCTACACTACGCAAACACTACAACACTACCCAAAACCCTAAAACACTACCCCCAGCATGACCCTACACTACGCAAACACTACAACACTACCCAAAACCCTAAAACACTACCCCCAGCATGACCCTACACTACACAAACACTACAACACTACCCTAAACCCTAAAATACTACACCCCAGCATGACCCTACACTACGCAAACACTACAACACTACCCAAAACCCTAAAACACTACCCCCAGCATGACCCTACACTACGCAAACACTACAACACTATCCTAAACCCTAAAACACTACGCCCAGCATGACCCTACACTACGCAAACACTACAACACTACCCTAAACCCTAAAACAGTAGCCCCAGCATGACCCTACACTACGCAAACACTACAACACAACCCTAAACCCTAAAACACTACCCCCAGCATGACCCTACACTACGCAAACACTACAACACTACCCTAAACCCTAAAACACTACCCTCAGCATGACCCTACACTACGTAAACACTACAACACAACCCTAAACCCTAAAACACTACCCCCAGCATGACCCTACACTACGCAAACACTACAACACTACCCTAAACCCTAAAACACTACCCCCAGCATGACCCTACACTACGCAAACACTACAACACTACCCAAAACCCTAAAACACTACACCCCAGCATGACCCTACACTACGCAAACACTACAACACTATCCTAAACCCTAAAACACTACCCCCAGCATGACCCTACACTACGCAAACACTACAACACTACCCAAAACCCTAAAACACTACACCCCAGCATGACCCTACACTACGCAAACACTGCAACACTACCCTAAACCCTAAAACACTACCCCCAGCATGACCCTACACTAAGCAAACACTACAACACTACCCTAAACCCTAAAACACTACCCCCAGCATGACCCTACATTACGCAAACACTACAACACTACCCTAAACCCTAAAACACTACCCCCAGCATGACCCTACACTACGCAAACACTACAACACTACCCTAAACCCTAAAACACTACCCCCAGCATGACCCTACACTACGCAAACACTACAACACTACCCTAAACCCTAAAACACTACCCCCAGCATGACCCTACACTACGCAAACACTACAACACTACCCTAAACCCTAAAACACTACCCCCAGCATGACCCTACACTATGCAAACACTACAACACTACCCAAAACCCTAAAACACTACCCCCCAGCATGACCCTACACTACGCAAACACTACAACACTACCCAAAACCCTAAAACACTACCCCCAGCATGACCCTACACTACGCAAACACTACAACACTACCCAAAACCCTAAAACACTACCCCCAGCATGACCCTTCACTACGCAAACACTACAACTCTACCCAAAACCCTAAAACACTACACCCCAGCATGACCCTACACTACACAAACACTACAACACTACCCAAAACCCTAAAACACTACCCCCAGCATGACCCTACACTACGCAAACACTACAACACTACCCAAAACCCTAAAACACTACCCCCAGCATGACCCTACACTACACAAACACTACAACACTACCCTAAACCCTAAAATACTACACCCCAGCATGACCCTACACTACGCAAACACTACAACACTACCCAAAACCCTAAAACACTACCCCCAGCATGACCCTACACTACGCAAACACTACAACACTATCCTAAACCCTAAAACACTACGCCCAGCATGACCCTACACTACGCAAACACTACAACACTACCCTAAACCCTAAAACAGTAGCCCCAGCATGACCCTACACTACGCAAACACTACAACACAACCCTAAACCCTAAAACACTACCCCCAGCATGACCCTACACTACGCAAACACTACAACACTACCCTAAACCCTAAAACACTACCCTCAGCATGACCCTACACTACGTAAACACTACAACACAACCCTAAACCCTAAAACACTACCCCCAGCATGGCCCTACACTAAAAAACCACCACAACTCTACACTACACTAACACAACACTACACTACACAACACTACACTACACTACACAATCACTAACCCACGAAAAAATTAACACAAACCCACTTACCTCTCTCGTCATCGTGGTTTTCACAACGCAAATGCATTTACCATACATGCCTTTAAAACGTAATTCTTTGTAAAGGCATGCGCGATAAATGCACATGCGTTTTGAAAAAATGCGGGATAATGGTATGCGAGGTCAATGACCTTGCGGGATAATGGTATGCGGACTGAAAGTCAGCGGGATAAAAAATGCGGGAAAATGGCTGCAAACCATGATTAGCAGCAGACTTCCCTGGTGAGCACTAGCTTTACTACAGGGATCTAATGAGCAACTAGAGTGCTAACATTCACAATTTATGGCAAATGTGTGAAACATCTGAATGCCTTCTTGATAGAACCAAAGTAAACAAGCATTGAAAATGCAATAGATCTCGCCATCGTTTAAGTTAAAGCCATTCTGTTTGTAATGAGGTGGCTTTTTAGCTTTGCTTTTATTAGTGTTTTTAAAACTTTCATGTAAATAACATGCATATGTATGCATATATGTATATGTATGCATGCATTTATATTTATATAGATATGCAGATTATATATGTTTATATATGTATATTACCTACTGGCGATAGCCAGTGGGTATATATAGTTAGGATTTTTTCTCTATGGGATTTCTGAAAATTCTATGTCTAATAACTTTTGCATTTGTGGACGGAATTGTCTGAAATTTTCAGGAAAATGGCACATTTCGTTTCTGAGCAGCCCCTTAAAATTTGGGGGGGTTTCGTCAAGGGAGGGGCCGAGAAACAAGGGGGGTCCCAAAACACGTTTTTCCCATTCATTTTTCCATAGGGCGGTTGGACTCACTTTTAGCTCGAACGGCTGAATAGATTTACATGAAACTTGGCAAAATTTTAGATATGGTTTGCCCGACGTGCCTTTGCTATGTCTCAATATATGTGCTCCAGTGGATTTTGAGAAATTAACGTTTAAAAAAATATATATATCTGTGACAGCGCTCCGGTTAGCGCCCCGGTTTGCGTACCTGACGCGTAACGGAACTTCGCGAAGCGAAGCTGATTGGCTCTCCGGTGTCTGTCAACATTCTAAACAGTCCGGAGCGGCCGCCATCTTGTCTCTCGGTACGATCGAGAGACAAGATGTGGTGAAAAACGAAGGGGGAAATGAAGGAAAGGGGGCAAGGTAGACCACTCCTGACCCCCTAGGATTGATGAGGGGGATATTAAAGTGCCCCGCGGGGCAAAAAAAAAAAAATCATTTTTTTGCGATTTTACGCCGTAGAGGCGCGTCCCGGTACGCTCACCGGGAAGCTCACCGGGAAGCTAACCGGCAGCGTAGCTGTCAACATTGTAAACAGTCCGGAGCGGCCGCCATCTTGTCTCTCGGTAGGTTCGAGAGACAAGATGTGGTGAAAAAAGAAGGGGCAAATGAAGGAAAGGGGGCAAGGTAAACCCCTCCTGACCCCCTAGGATTGATGAGGGGGATATTAAAGTCCCCCGCGATTTTTCGCGGTAGAGGCGGTTCCCGGTACGCGAACCGGGCAGCTAACCGGCAGCGTAACGGGAGTCCGCCATCTTGTGTTTTTGGAGCGTCCGTTCGCGTACCGGGTAGCGTCCCGGTAAGCATAACAAGGGGAAAACCAAGAGAAACAGTAAAAAAAAAATTAAGGGAATAGATTTCCAGCAAACTTGACAAAATTGTAGGGACTGTTTGTTTGATGTGCCTTTGCAAGGCCTCAAGATATGTGCACGTGTGGATTTTGTCTAATTAAGGTTAAAAAAAATATATATATCTGTAAGCGTGCTCCGGCACGCTTACGTTATGGGTTTTGTTTGTGCTGCAGAGCCGATACGTCACGGTTATGCGACGCGTCATGAGGCGTCTCACGTGGCTACGTGATACGTCACGTAATAAAGAATATATTTTACAGCTATAGATATTAGCTTTTAAAAAACCAATGAAATTCACTGAAAAAACCATAGGTTATAGACCATATATAGTTAGGAATTTGCATTTACAAAACCTTGAAAATTCACTGAAAAAACCATAGGTTAGAGACCATATATAGTTAGCTGGACATTTTATTGACATAAAACCAATGAAATTCCATATATAGTTAGTTGCACTAACTATATATCGCGCACCCGCAATCCACTGCTAATGATGTCACATATTACATCATTCATGACATGGTCAGTGACATCACTGATGACATCACTGATGACATCTCAAATGACATCACTGATGACATCACTGATGACATCTCAAATGACATCACTGATGACATCATGACACACCAATACCAGTTACTACATACGCACTCACTGATTCCTACGTCTACACACACATTCACTCATTCACCCATACAATCACTCATACATACAGTCACTCATTATTACAACACTATCATATGCACTCATACACCTATGCAGACACTCACACACTGCCACTCATTCATGGAGTTACTCACACATCTAGTCAGTCCTGTAAAGAATCAATCACACTTCCATTTCCTCATCTATACAGTTAAACACAGAACACCATACTTCAGTGACATCACTGATGACATCACTGATGACATCTCAAATGACATCACTGATGACATCTCAAATGACATCACTGATGACATCATGACACACCAATACCAGTTACTACATACGCACTCACTGATTCCTACGTCTACACACATATTCACTCATACAATCACTCATACATACAGTCACTCATTATTACAAGACTATCATATGCACTCATACACCTAGTCAGTCCTGTGAAGAATCAATCACACTTCGATTTCCTCATCTATACAGTTAAACACAGAACACCATACTTTTCACACATATACTAACACATACTTACTCTCTTATACAATCACTGATACAAGTACACATTGATATGCACAGAGTCACACACCTCCCAGCCAGCCACACACACACTCAGTCTTCCATACATCCACTCATTCTTCAATATGTAAAACATATTTAAACTTTACAAAAACACACAGACACTAGATGATGTCATCAGTGATGTCATTTGAGATGTCATCAGTGATGTCATCAGTGATGTCATTTGAGATGTCATCAGTGATGTCATCAGTGATGTCACTGACCATGTCATGAATGATGTAATATGTGACATCATTAGCAGTGGATTGCGGGTGCGCGATATATAGTTAGTGCAACTAACTATATATGGAATTTCATTGGTTTTATGTCAATAAAATGTCCAGCTAACTATATATGGTCTCTAACCTATGGTTTTTTCAGTGAATTTTCAAGGTTTTGTAAATGCAAATTCCTAACTATATATGGTCTATAACCTATGGTTTTTTCAGTGAATATATATATATATATATATATATTCACTGAAAAAACCATAGGTTTCACACCAGTTATAGTTAGGAATTAGCATTTAAAAAACCTATTAAATTCACTGACAAAACCATAGATTTCACACCATTTATAGTTAGCTGGAAATTTTACTGACATAAAACCATTGAAATTCCCACGTTATAGTTAGTTGGACTCACTATAACTTGCGCGCCTGTAATGCACTGCTGATGACGTCACATATTACATCACTCATGACATGGTCAGTGACATCACTCATGACATCACTGATGACACCATCCAGTGAATGTGTGTCTTTCTGAAAAATAAATTTGTTTTATATATGTATTTGTAAAGGTCGATGGAAGAATAAATGTTTAAATAAGTGTGTAAATGGATGTTTTTTAAAAAAAAAATTGGTTGGGTAACTGGCTTATTACGTGTATCTTAGTGAATACATATATTAGCGAGTATTGTTTAAATATTTAAATGTTTGTATCAGTGTTTCTCTTTGTGTATAAGTGGCTGCAGGGGTTGGTGACTGACTCACTGTTTGTATGTGTTTTGAAGACAGCATATGTGCAGGACTGTATGGGTGGATGAGTGTGTATATGTGTGTGTTAGTGAGTGAAGGACTGTCTCACTAGTGTCTTCATTAGTAACGACATATGTTTTAATCTAGTATATGTGAGTATTGATGTATATAAGTGAGTATAGTATATATAGTGAGAGATTGTAGGAGTTCCTGTTTAAATAAGTATGTGTTTCTATAAGTGATTGTTTAAGAGAGTAAGTATGGGTAAGTTTCCTTAGAAGTAAGGTGGTAGTGTGTGTATAAATGTATATGCAAATAAATGGATGTTCAATAGTTTATTTGCATGTGTGAGTATGTGTGTGAGTAACTTTTGGATGACTGCTGATGTGTAACAGGATGTATAGGTGTATCACTACATATGATGAGTGAGTATATATATGAGTGACTATATAGAACTGTTGGTGAATGAGTGGATGTGTATATAGATGGTGGAATTACTGAATTGGTTGTTGTTACTGGTTTGGGTATCTCCATTTTTTTGAAAATGTTTGTTTCTATTTTTGAATATGTGTTTCAAGCGTTACATTACACTGAAATTAGGTCTGTCACTCTGTCACAAGGATGGTGTCATGAGTGATGTCATGAGTGATGTCACTGACCATGTCATGAGTGATGTAATATGTGACGTCATCAGCAGTGCATTACAGGCGCGCAAGTTATAGTGAGTCCAACTAACTATAACGTGGGAATTTCAATGGTTTTATGTCAGTAAAATTTCCAGCTAACTATAAATGGTGTGAAATCTATGGTTTTGTCAGTGAATTTAATAGGTTTTTTAAATGCTAATTCCTAAGTATAACTGGTGTGAAACCTATGGTTTTTTCAGTGAATTTCAAAGGTTTTTTAAATGCTAATTCCTAACTATAACTGGTGTGAAACCTATGGTTTTTTCAGTGAATTTCAAAGGTTTTTTTAATGCTAATTCCTAACTATATAAGACCTGAAAGCCCACCAGGAATCTCCAGTATGCGCCAGGGGACTGCATTGCAGAGAGGTGTAATGAAGCCACAACCCTTTTTACACCTCTCTGCAACGCAGCCCCCGTGCATGTTTGAAGAGGGGGAACTAATTCCCCTTACATACTGGAGGCCCCTGGGGGCCAATTAGCCCACCTGGAACCTCCAGTATGCGCCAGGGGCTGCATTGCAGAGGTGTAATGAGACTATGCCCCTTGTTACACCTCTCTGCAACGCAGCCCACTGCCGCGTTTGCAGAGGGGGAACTAATTCCCCTTGCATACTGGGGGTCCCTGGGGTCAACTGGTCCACCAGGAGCCTCCAGTATGCGCGAGGGAGCTGCATTGCAGAGAAGTGTAATGAGGCCACACCCTTGTTACACCTCTCTGCAATGCAGGCCACTGGCGCGTTTGTAGAGGGGGGACTAATTCCCCTTGCATACTGGGGGTCCCTGGATCATATCTGCCCAAACACCGATATTCCGAACGATTGTAAATTACTTTTCTTGAGAAACATTTGGATTTGGATTATCATGTCCTATACTTTGGAATTTTTGAAAGACTGACTTTGAGGATGCTATAAATTACTCAAGTCTGCCCGAATTGTGTGGGTAAAATTGATACCTAGTCACTTTGAATAAGAATATACTTATGTCTCGTCTAACATTTGGAAGAAATATCTAGTTATATGACAACTGGATACCGACATAACTTGAAGGAAATAAGAACGCCCTGAAGAAGTTCTGTTGTACAGAACGAAACCTTTCGGCTGGCTGTGGTACATAAACTTAAGGAAAATAAAAGCATTTGAATATACACCAAGATTCAGCGCTTCAATAAGGACTCTAAGTGATATGATTTGATTGGACTCATTGTGAAAGTGGTGCTGTGCCAAACTTTGGAATATTCTCCACTACTCTCTACTACTTACTCTCTCCTACTCCACTACTCTCAAATACTCACTGTCTACTACTCATTCTCTACTACTCTACTACTCTCTCTCTACTACTCACTCCCTACTACTCGCTACTCACTACTCCCTACTACTCACTATCTACTACTCTCTACTACTCACTCTCTACTACTCTCTCTACTACTCACTCTTTACTACTCACTACTACTCTCTACTACTCACTCTCTACTTCTCACTCTCTACTACTGTCTACTACTCACTCTCTACTACTCTCTCTCTACTAGTCTCTACTACTCACTCTACTACTCACTCTCTACTACTCACTACTATTCTCTCTGCTACTCATTCTCTACTACTCTCTACTACTCACTCTCTACTACTCACTCTCTACTACTCACTCTTTACTACTCTCTACTACTCACTTTCTACTGCTCTCTACTACTCACTCTACTACTTACTCTCTACTACTGTCTACTACTCACTCTCTACTACTCACTCTCTACTACTCTCTACTACTCACTCTACTATTCACTCTACTACTCTCTACTACTCACTCTCTGCTACTCTCTCTACTGCTCTCTACTACTCTCTACTACTCACTCTCTACTCTCTATTACTCACTCTCTACTCTCTACCTCTCTACCTCTCTCTTCTTCTCTCTCTACTAATCTCTACCTCTCTACCGCTACCTCTCTACCTCTCTACCTCTACACCTCTACCTCTCTACCTCTCTCTACACGCACACATATACACATATATGCATATATATATATGAATATGCATTTATATATATATGTATGTGTATGTATAAAAAAAAACAACAAAACATTTTTTTTTTAAACAGCTACTTTTAAAACTGTCATTCTTTTTCCCCATGGTACACTCCCCGGTACGCTTACCGGTGCGCGTACCGGTGCGCGTACCGGGCGCTCACCCCGCGAAAATCAAAATTTTTTTTAATTTTTTTTTTGCTCCGCGGGGCGCTTTTATGGCCCCCACATCAAACCTAGGGGGTCAAGGGGGGTCTACTCTGCCCCCTTATGGTCATTTCCCTCTTTGTTTTGGCCACCTCTCGTGTCTCGATCCTACCGAGACACAAGATGGCGGCCGCTCCGGACTGTTTAGAATGTTTACAGACATCCCAGAGCCAATCAGCTTTCTGCGCGCAAGTCGCGGTAAGCGCCCGGTGCGCGTACCGGTGCGCGTACCGGAGCGCGGCTATAGATATATATATTTTTTTGAACCTTAATTACTCAAAATCCACTGGAGCACATATCTTGAGACATAGCAAAGGCACATCGGGCTACCAGTCCCTACAATTTTGCCAAGTTTGGTGGAAATCCATTCAGCCGTTCGGGCTAAAAGTGAAATCGACCGCCCTATGGAAATTAACATGGGGAAAACGCGTTTTGGGACCCCCCTTTTATCTCGGCCCCCGCTTGACGAATCCCCCCCAAACTTTCAGGGAAGGACCGGAACGCCGCGAGGCCATTTTGAGGAAATTTTCAGGCAGATTCGTCAACCGGCGCCAAAGTTATTCCAAATAGAATTTTCAGATTTAACATTGAAAAAAATCCTAACTATAACTACCTACTGGCGACCGCCAGTAGGTAATATATATATATATATATATATATATATATATATATATATATATATATTACCTACTGGCGATAGCCAGTAGGTATATATAGTTAGGATTTTTTCTCTATGGAACTTTTGAAAATTCTATGTCTAATAAATTTGGCGTTTGTAGACGGAATCGGCTGAAATTTTCAGGAAAATGGCACATTTTGTTTCTGAGCAGCCCCTGAAAATTTGGGGGGTTCCGTCAAGGGGGGGCCGAGAAAAAAGGGGGGTCCCAAAACGCGTTTTTCCCATTCATTTTTCCATAGGGCCTTTGGCCTCACTTTTAGCTCGAACGGCTGAATGGATTTGCACGAAACTTGGCAAAATTGTAGGGACTGTTAGCCCGATGTGCCTTTGCTGGGTCTCAATATATGTGCTCCAGTGGATTTCGAGAAATTAACGTTTAAAAAAGCAGCTATATCTGTGACAGCGTCCCAGGTAGCGCTCCAGATCGCGTACTTTTCGCGTAACGGAGCTTTGCAAAGCGAAGCTGATTGGCTCTCCGGTGTCTGTCAACATTCTAAACAGTCCGGTGCGGCCGCCATCTTGTCTCTCGGTAGGATCGAGAGACAAGAGGAGGAGAAAAACGAAGGGGGAATTTAATGAAAGGGGGCAAGGTAGACCCCTCTTGACCCCCTAGGAATGATGTTGGGGTTATTAAAGGGTCCCGTGGGGAAAATAAAAAAAATTAATTTTTCACGGTAGAAGCGTTTCCCGGTTCGCGAACCGGGTCGCAAACTGGTAGCGAAACGGGAATTCGCCATTTTGTGTTTCGATTTAATTAAATTACTAGATGGAGGAAAAACTATGTGAGTATTGGGTATAAGGGGGTACGGGAGACGTATCCTGACCCCCTATGTTTTCTGAGGGTGGTTGAGGAGGCTCATATATGTTGATACTTGTCTTCCAGCGGTTGCGCGTGAGCGTTTTTTTTTTTTTTTTGCCGCTTGACTTCTGTTAACGTTCGATTCGAAGGAAATTAGGAAGTGTTGATCGCCATTTTGACACTGCGAGTAAATATATTGTTAAAAATAATTGTTATAAATTAATCCGTATTGATAAACATTGTCTGCGCCATCTTGCTTTTTTTCCACTGCCACACTTTTGTCGTGCACGGCAGCCATTTTAGATGCCTTGACCAGACCCACTCTCTGCACGACGCCGATCCTCAGCATGGCTCCCCACCCTCGCAAGCATCTCCCCCACGCACTGGTCACCCCTGCTCTCTCTCTGATGCATGGGCCATAAACTTCCCCCCATCTGCGCTGCTCTTCCCTGAGTATCACACCCTGTGCCCGCCGGACACCTCCCTTTCACCCTATTCACTACTGCACCCTCTGACAGTCCTCTTCCTCTGTGTCTGATTGTCCAGGCCGGTCCCAGGCTATCACCTAGCCCTGCGGATGTAGTTTATGGCCCCAACTGTAAAGTATCACCCCTGTTCAAAGGAGTTACAGTAGATCAAGGTCGCCACCTCATGAGATCCGTTACACCACACGCGTTCCTACTATCTGATAACGATCCTGTATTGTGATTGGGGAGGGGATTCTCACTGTAAGGGTGTGTGGGACCGAGCCTGAAGCGGAAGGTTCCAGGGATGCCTTTTTGTACATCAAAGTCTTCACAATTATGTGTCACATTAAAAATATATAGCACTCCAACAAAGTTGTAGGATTATAACACTTTAATAACTTATAAATATATAAAACGCTCCAACAAAGTAAACACGTTAAAAAAAACATTTTAAACAACTATTTATATGACATTGCTTTAAACAGGATAGACAAAGAAATGACACAGTGATGTAAAAGTTTCTGAAAGAAATGCCAAGAACGTCCCATGTGAAAGTGAATTTCATCTGGCAATTTTTTTCTTTTCCTTCTCATGAAAAGAAAGTTAATGCCAGGTTCGTTACCTGCTTCATCTGCAAAAAAAAAAACTCTCAAGAGGGACCGAAAAAAAATATAGCTATGGTAATCATACCATGCATCGGCACATGGAGAGGTGGCACCCTCCTAATTATTCTAAAGCTCAACTTCGAGATTTGGTGGATAACCCCCGACCGGCAAAAACATCCATCAATGACTTAGCAATAAGTGAGTCAGAGGCAAGGGAAACGGTCCCAAATCTGCAAAAGAACTTTGGGCAGATGAGATTGACTTGTGTAGCATGTGGAAAATTAATTTCATGCGGAGAGATGAGTATTACTTTAATAAATAGATCATATGAAAATCATCAATGTCCAAAACGTCCTAGAAAGTAATTTTTGTCATTTTTGAGGAAGAGAGATAACCTACAGTGGTACGGGGTCGTTTTCGTTCGTACTAGGGGGGCCAGGTGACATTCCTTCGGGGTGGCTTATGGGCATTTAAAACAACTTCCCTGATACAGGTAGCATATAAAGTAGAGGCTAAATACCAGCATCTTTATCGATTGCTTTATGCTGTACAAAAATGAAAAACACATACAACAAACCTGGACCATTCATATTTTCAATGTTTCTGCGTACTATACTTTTTAACCCTTAACTAATTGAGCTGCTTCATTTCACCTGCTTTTTAAAAAAAAAAAAAAAAAAAAAATCGGAAACAGTGGCCATTTCTTCGAAACTTACCAATGTAGGCGTTACAACTGCGTTTGCTTTTTCAAAAACCTTTAATAAAAATGTTGGTGCCCAAATACGGGCCTACAACCCCGTGGGCCGGCCACGGAGCAGGCTGGAACTGTAAATGGGGGGGTATTTATTTGTGGAAAACATAACAGAGTCAGTGGTCGTTGATTTCATAGTAAAAAGTGCGACAAGTGCAACAAAATCATATCGATAATTCATTGTGAGCAAGTACCATTAGTGTCGACAATTCCACCCTTCAATAATAAATACAGTAATCAATGATGCATTAGAACTTAATATCAATTCATTGTTCGAACGTGTAATCAGTCTTATCCCATATCAATTCATGTGGTAAAAACTGCATACATATCTCATGATATCAAGGCTGAGCAATCGGGGCACAACAAGGAGTTGAGAGTTTCATTTGTACCGGCGCCATTTTGGGTGAGGTCAGGAAGGTCCAAGTATAGTCAAAATGTCTCCACCAACTCGTGGTTGGACCGGGACCTCTTTCGGTAGTCCAAAAGTTTTTGTTGAAGGGTAGCAGAGGGGACTGGTGACATGAACCATCAGTGAATGTGGGGTGGGAGGAAACAATCTCTCCTACCGGGTCATACTGGTGTCCCACCGGAACTGATCAAGTTGGTAGTCTTGCAGGATTTTGATCATTTCAAGACTGAGGCCGGCGCCGGCATGAGCGCGCCGACGTCCCTCGGCTACGTCGTGGTCGTTCCGTGAGTGATCATGGCAGTCATTTCTCATCGGGGGTCGGGGGCCCCGTGGCTCTTATAGAATCTTCAAAGTTGAGGAGAACGTTTCTGGACGCAGGACTCATTTTCAGGCTGAACTGAAAAGCGTTGTTGTACCGCAAAAGTAACCGAGACTGTCGGGTGAGTGCAGCGCCGCTGCATCGCAAGAGTGGAGGAACCCTTTTGTTGGGTGAGTGGAGCGTTGGGGGTACAGCTGAGGGGGGTGGGAGAGGCTCGTTCGCGCCGCCTCTCCCTCCCAGCGCACCCCACCCCGACACCTGGCGTTGATATCCGTGATGTCCGGACTAGGCGATAAGAGGGGGGGGGTCGGAGGTAGAGGCAAGACATCCCCCCCTGTGGCCTGCAGGGCACCGCTTCAGGACCGAACGGGGAGCTCATACCAAGCCGGGGCCAGACCAGGAGATACGAGGGGAGGGTCGGTGGCATTTGCAAGACATTCCTCTCCAGTGTTGTCGCAGCTAGAGTTCCCGTCGGCCTCGGCTCCTCTCCTGGTGCACCTTACGTGACGACCCTTTTGTTGGGTGAGTGGAGCGTTGGGGGTGCAGCTGAGGGGCCCCCACCTGGGGAGGTGGGAGAGGCTCGTTCGCGCCGCCTCTCCCTCCCAGCGCACCCCACGCCGACACCTGGCGTTGATATCCGTGATGTCCGGACCAGGCGATAAGAGGGGGGGGTCGGAGGCAGAGGCAAGACATCCCCCCGTGGCCTGCAGGGCGCCAGAAGAGAAAGGGAGGACTAGCACATTCCGGGCCGACCATCCCACGACTTCTCCGGCTGATGGCGGCTAGTCGGGCCCCGCCCTGCACGTGTCGAGGCCTCATCTTCCGGATGGGCGTAACCGTGGACCTGTTGCACTTCGGGAGTTTCCGGAATGGGGGTAG
Source organism: Lissotriton vulgaris (assembly GCF_964263255.1). NCBI lineage: Eukaryota > Metazoa > Chordata > Amphibia > Caudata > Salamandridae > Lissotriton > Lissotriton vulgaris. Next base: position 888,095,104 of record NC_141689.1, on the reverse strand, counting down.
GTATCTGCTGATTTGTATCTATTTCATGTTACCGTTATTGGGTGTGGCGGGCGGTGGGACAGACATGCTTGGAGCAGTGGGGGGGTGGCGGAGGTTAGCTACCTCGTGGCTGCCGTAACATCAAGCTTGGCTTCTCTCACCACTTCCATGTTTCTTATTTCTAGCAAAGTCAAAAACTCATCAGTGGCCTACTGATTTTGTTCGATTTCTTTCCCTTCTTTTTCAAGTGTGTTTCATTGTAAAGTTTCTGTTTAACAGGATATAGTTTTTACTTCGTATTTTACATATGTCTTCTTTATTAGGGGTACTCTCCGGTTGAGCCAGATGATGTACCTCTAATAAATGGTCCGGGTGGAACTAGTTTCTCAATCAGTGGGGAGTAGATGGGCATGACAGATTACAACGGGGGACAAAGGTCCGCATTACCCACCCTTCACTACTTGCAAAGACTAGACAGAATATTTCTATTCCACGTTATTTGCAAACAGAGAATACCTCGTTAGAACTATTCCTTGAACAATAAATGTCCAGCCAATCAATCAATCAGTGGGGAGAAAAACAGGCATGACGGATTACAACTGGGGACAAAAGTCCGCATTACCTATCCTTCACTATCTGCAAAGGGAGACAGAATATTCCTATTTTTCTCTGTTTGTAGACAGGGAATATCTCAAATAGCAATAATCAATAAAAAATTAACAACTTTAAGGTAAATACTCACAATATGACTACTCAACGAAGTTAAAAAGTAACGGATATAGGTACTTGAGAGGTTTTCGGTGGCAGATAATCTACAATATACACTTGTACATATGAGTCTGATATAGGGCGGATCTCTGTATAACTATGGATAATTAGATATTAGGATGGCATACTTTGACTTGTGATGTTTGATCTCATTTAGTCACTTCAATCTAATTTTAACCACTAATTTTTCTTTTTGTTTTGCAGATTAACTACAATACTTATTTTGGACTCCATATTATATGTTGTTTATTATATTGTTTTGTTACTTATAGTTCTAGTTATTTATTGTAGTGTTATCTTTTAGTTATAGTTCCGGTTATTGTTTTAATAAAAGTTAATTAAAAAAGTACATACGTCTGTTTTTTGTGGGGGCAGCAGTCATCAATAGAAATGATATTTATATTTTGAACTATAATGCTGAAGCTCACTCATTAGTAACATATTGTGGTGAAATTTTAACCTATGTGCTGACGTAAGTGTTCCATAAACTACTACTATGGTAACAGGCAAAATACTGTTTGGGGGTAGGGTATAATACGCTGGAATGCTGTAAAAATAAATGGGCAAGGGCTGTTTTGTTTTCCACTGTTGCAACATAAAGTGATCGATAAAAATCCGATAATCAGGCCTATCAGCGACTAAGACAGCAGGACGAGTCTCTTTTGCTCAACGACTCCCTCATGGGACGAAGAAACACCCTTTTTCACGAAATAGGAATATTTTACTTGCAGGACAGTTGTTAATTTCCCGTGAAAATACATTAGCCTGGAACATTGTTAGTGATGAACTGTAAATGCATCTGGGTCCTTTGCTTAAAAAAAAAAATATAAAATATATTTGTGAATTAGAATAAGAATATATGTTACAGCTATAGATATTTGCTATTAAAAAACCATTGAAATTCACTGAAAAAACCATAGGTTTTAGGCCATATATAGTTAGGGATTAGCATTTACAAAACCTTAATTTACTCGCACAAAACCATAGAAATTCGCATATATAGTTAGATGGAATAACTATATATCGCGCACCCGCAATCCACTGCTGATGATGTCACATATTACATCATTCATGACATGGTCAGTGACATCACTGATGACATCACTGATGACAACTCAAATGACATCACTGATGACAACTCAAATGACATCACTGACAACATCACTGATGACATCAATCATGTGATAATACGATCAACCTCTTCAGACTCTAATATAACCTTAGATACACTCAGAGTAAACAGACACTCACAGACTGTCACTCATCCATGGAGTTACTCACACACCTAGTCAGTCATTCACTGAATCAATCACACCTCCATTTCATCAACTATACAGTTATACACACCTTACTTATTCAAACATATACTAACACATATTTACTCTCTTATACAATTCCTGATACAAGTTTTCAATGATCCATTCAGCCACTCACACATTCACTGGCTCTTATGCACAGTAATTTATATATGTGAACTCTCACATGTACTGTGTTTTACATATGTACTTACTTTGACATGTAGCACTGAGATATCCATTCACTCACCAATACACTCGTACACAGTCAACCACCCATACAGCTGTTTCCACATGCAGTTTTGAACCCATAGATCTAGTGAATCAACTGTTCACACATGTATGCACAGAGTCACACACCTCCCAGCCACCCCCACACACACACTCACTCTCCCATACAAATACTTGGGCAACCAATCAATAACCTATATAGTTACTCATATAGCTACTGATCAACACATGCAGCAGTTCATAGAACAACAGATATAATGATGCACAAATTAAGACAGTTTAGTCACTAACCCATGCACTCAGTGAGACACATTTAATCACTCTCTCATACAGTCAGTCATGCACCTACTAAATCCTTCATCCAGACACTTATACATCCACTCATTCTTCAATATGTAAGACATATTTTAACTTTACAGAAACATACAGTCACTGGATGATGTCATCAGTGATGTTGTCAGTGACGTCATTTGAGTTGTCATCAGTGATGTCATCAGTGATGTCACTGACCATGTCATGAATGATGTAATATGTGACATCATCAGCAGTGGATTGCGGGTGCGCGATATATAGTTATTGCATCTAACTATATATGCGAATTTCTATGGTTTTGTGCGAGTAAATTAAGGTTTTGTAAATGCTAATCCCTAACTATATATGGCCTAAAACCTGTTTTTTTCAGTGAATATATATATATATATATATTTTTTTTTCAGGTCCCACAAGCTACTTCACTCTAGACTGAAAACTGATTCAACTAATTGTTTTGCCATCTCAAATTCCTACTGGCAGTTGGGGAATTCTTAGTACTTCTATGTGCCTCAACAAGACTTGTGCTGACTCTGAATGCCGTCTACTGTTTGAGACCCTTTGCCAGCAGTAGCCATCCACTCCAGCTAAAAAACAGCATTCTCTACGGAGAATTATTAAGGCTCCGGAGGAACTTTTCAAAGGACTCTGATTTTGAGGCGGCTGCCTCAGAATGTCTAGCGCGATTTTCCATTAGGGGATATGGTGAAACCCTACTGAAAAACACACTCAAGAAGGTTAGAAAGGTACAAAGGACATCACTCTTGGCCACAGATAATCTAACTGTGGGCAGAGACAAAAAAGCCACCAATAATGAAGGAAAATTCAGACTTATCAACCCGTATTCATCGGGTGCTAAGGATTTAAGAACTATGCTGAATAAAAACTGGCACATACTGAAGACTGACAGCATACTTAAGGAGGATCTACCTGCACATCCTTTAATAACGTTTAGCAGAGCCAGATCATTAGGTGACATGTTGGTCTCCAGCCATCTGGAGAAACCGTCTCCAAAAACAAACACTTTGAAACAACTGTCGGGGTTCTATCCTTGTGGGCGCTGCAAGGCCTGTTCTGGTAGCAGAAGAGTGCTATCGTACAGTATACCTGATACTGGTAAGATAGTGCCCATCAAGCAGTTTATAACGTGTAGTTCCCAGTTTGTAGTGCATTGCTTGCTCTGCACAATCAAAGAACTCAAACTGAGGATTCTGGAACATCTCCAGGCAATCGAGAAAGTTGACATCGCATATCCGGTTGCCCGGCACTTTGCCGAGGAACATGGCAAAGATCGTACCAAACTCCAATTCTTTGGATTGGATGTTGTTCCACCCAATATACGAGGAGGTGATCGGCTTAGGAGACTCTGTAGGTTGGAATCGAGATACATTGTAGACCTTTCCACTAAACACCTGAGAGGACTCAACAGTGAAGAGGAACTGTCATGCCACTTAGGCAAATGAAATCATAACTATTATTGGCTCTCTGGAGAATGATCTGTGTAATGCTGCCTCTTAAGAACCATGAATTGTATGATTGCCTTTTATAAATTTTGCACTTCTCTTTACTTAGTTTGGAATTTTCGAGGGTAGTTCCCTGCACTAATTTACCATTTGTGTAGCATTTGCAGGATTTTGGACATGTACATATGTATATACAGACATAGTTTGAAATCAAGAGAAAGGGATTATGTTCACTAATCATTTCTATCATGGACAAAGAATAAGAATGATGATGCTATATGAGTACGCACCATCTTCTTTGTGAGATGACTTGGGAATTAATTTACCGATCAGATGGAAATCATTTATATAACATATCTTGTATAATACATTTGGTCATTAATATGTTATCTGTTGATAAGCTTGATGAATTTTGAGAACTTTTGATAACCCTGATAACTTCTACAATTCTGAAATTCTGTGACACATGTCATGACATATTCTTTTTGATGAACTGTATTGTTCTTTTTGATGAACTGCATTGTTATTTCTGGTATAAGTTTGTTAATCATGTTTTGACATTTTGTACATAGGACACTAGCCGATCCACGGCTTTATCGTAGCGTCATAATTCAAGGACAATATATAAACTATACCCCTGTAAATGGATAGAGCACCATTCAATAATGGCGGCCGTAGTGGTGCAAAGGGCCGAAGTCCTATGTCACTGTCAATGATTGTAAAACAACTTTATAAACTTGCTGTTTACATGTCACGAGTGACACACTGACGAAGGCATACGCCGAAACGCGTTTGTGCTTTTCTTTTTCCCCACATGAAATCATCACAGTGATATCTCTCAGTCTATGAGTGCTGCTTCTTTTCTTACGAACTAAGAAAGGCTTTGAGCGTATATATATATATATATATATATATATATATATATATATATATATATATATATATATATATATATATATATATATATATATATATATATCCAACCCTTGCAGGAACCAATTCGGAATGAGGCCACACAGAGATGAAGTATGCTCGTTTTCTTTAATGACAGCTTGCCAGCAGGAGCACATTAAGAGACCAACTCCCATCGAAATAATCCATGCCAGACGCGTTTCAGGAAGCAAATCCTTTCTTCAGTTGCATATTGTAAAACAGGAAGAAACGCCTTAGTCTTTAAATACATTCATCGCACCTGCCTCGGTGGGCGTGGCCAAACGGCATTCTGGTCGCTGTAGTTCATGTTAAGTCTCCCCCAGTGGGTGCGTTTCTTTGAGTTCAATTGTTCCAAGTAAATGATGCCCAGGGTCTCAAAAGGCACCTGCCCCGCTTTGTAGCTGCCACTGAGGCTCAGACATGCCAGGAAAGCAGGGGGCCTCTCTCCACGACCTGGGCATCATTTACTTGGAACAATTGAACTCGAAGAAACGCACTCACTGGGGGAGACTTAACATGAACTACAGAGCCCAGAATGCCGTTTGGCTACGCCCACCGAGGCAGGTGCGATGAATGTATTTAAAGACTAAGGCGTTTCTTCCTGTTTTCCATTATGCCACTGAAGAAAGGATTTGCTTCCTGAAACGCGTCTGGCATGGTTTATTTCGATGCGAGTTGGTCTCTTAATGTGCTCCTGCTGGCAAGCTGTCATTAAAGAAAACGAGCATACTTCATCTCTGTGGCCCCTTTCCGAATTGGTTCCTGCAAGGGTTGGATTTATAACGGCTTTCCAGGTCGTGGAGAGAGGCCCCCTGCTTTCCTGGCATGTCTGTCACAGCACCACTGTGAGCTGTGAATTACGAACAGACACGGGCTGTGACCTCGAGCAGGGGGGTGCCAGTCTGAGGCTCAGTAGCAGCTACAAAGCGGGGCAGGTGCCTTTTGAGACGCTGGGCATCATTTACTTGGAACAATTGAACTCGAAGAAACGCACCCACTAGGGGAGACTTAACATGAACTACAGCGACCAGAATGCCGTTTGGCCACGCCCACCGAGGCAGGTGCGATGAATGTATTTAAAGACTAAGGCGTTTCTTCCTGTTTTCCATTATGCCACTGAAGAAAGGATTTGCTTCCTGAAACGCATCTGGCATGGTTTATTTCGATGCGAGTTGGTCTCTTAATGTGCTCCTGCTGGCAAGCTGTCATTAAAGAAAACGAGCATACTTCATCTCTGTGTGGCCTCATTCCGAATTGGTTCCTGCAAGGGTTGGATTTATAACGGCTTTCCAGGTTTGGAGAGAGGCCCCCTGCTTTCCTGGCATGTCTGTCACAGCACCACTGTGAGCTGTGAATTACGAACAGAGACGGGCTGTGACCTCGAGCAGGGGGGTGCCAGTCTGAGGCTCAGTGGCAGCTACAAAGCGGGGCAGGTGCCTTTTGAGACCCTGGGCATCATTTACTTGGAACAATTGAACTCGAAGAAACGCACCCACTGGGGGAGACTTAACATGAACTACAGCGCCCAGAATGCCGTTTGGCCGCGCCCACCGAGGCAGGTGCGATGAATGTATTTAAAGACTAAGGCGTTTCTTCCTGTTTTCCATTATGCCACTGAAGAAAGGATTTGCTTCCTGAAACGCGTCTGGCATGGTTTATTTCTATGCGAGTTGGTCTCTTAATGTGCTCCTGCTGGCAAGCTGTCATTAAAGAAAACGAGCATACTTCATCTCTGTGTGGCCTCATTCCGAATTGGTTCCTGCATGGGTTGGATTTATAACGGCTTTCAAGGTCGTGGAGAGAGGGCCCCCTGCTTTCCTGGCATGTCTGTCACAGCACCACTGTGAGCTGTGAATTACGAACAGAGACAGGCTGTGACCTCGAGCAGGGGGGGTGCCAGTCTGAGGCTCAGTGGCAGCTACAAAGCGGGGCAGGTGCCTTTTGAGACCCTGGGCATCATTTACTTGGAACAATTGAACTCGAAGAAACGCACCCACTCGGGGAGACTTAACATGAACTACAGCGCCCAGAATGCCGTTTGGCCACGCCCACCGAGGCAGGTGCGATGAATGTATTTAAAGACTAAGGCGTTTCTTCCTGTTTTCCATTATGCCACTGAAGAAAGGATTTGCTTCCTGAAACGCGTCTGGCATGGTTTATTTCGATGCGAATTGGTCTCTTGATGTGCTCCTGCTGGCAAGCTGTCATTAAAGAAAACGAGCATACTTCATCTCTGTGTGGCCTCATTCCGAATTGGTTCCTGCAAGGGTTGGAGATATATATATATATTTTTTTTTTCAGGTCCCAGAAGTTACTTCACTCTAGACTGAAAACTGATTCAACTAATTGTTTTGCCATCTCAAATTCCTACTGGCAGTTGGGGAATTCTTAGTACTTCTATGTGCCTCAACAAGACTTGTGCTGACTCTGAATGCCGTCTACTGTTTGCTCAAATATGTTCCCACTATGAGCATGCTCTGTGGGACCACTTGTAACTCGATGCACATGCCTACAACAGTCTTTAGCATAGTTCATCAAATGTGCATGCTCCAGACAACTAAAATACACAACAGAACAGTCTTACTGAATTCTTTTCGTCTTCTTCGGAACTCCGCTGCCGGGAAATATCTTTATTTGGCCGCGATGCTACTTTTCCCTAAACTAAGCTTCGCGGCGCAGATTCAGATACATCCATTCCGCCTCAGAGATCAGGTGAAGTGCGCCACAGCGCAAGCTCGACACCTGGATCCCTATGAATGCGGTAAGACTCTGGAGCGCTAACCTTCCTTTTGAAAATATCCCGCGTGACAGCCATCTTGGATTTCAAACTGGACCTTGATTTGGTTTTCCCTCGCAACTTCTTTCTGTACATTTGTGCCCTTAAGATTGTAGCGTTTGCCATATGCCCCCTGCAGTTATGTGACCCGACAGTCCTGAGAGTAAGGAAAGCCATCACTATAAAACTTATAAAACATGGCCTATCATCAAGAGGTGGTAGACCAGTTTTTGTGATAGAGGCACATGAATATCACCAGACAGAGGTATTCTATTCATGGATATTATTCCCAGAATCAAATCCAATAAAACATTTGTTTCACTTCTACAAAGAAGATGAACCACCGGATGAGTATATTCCTTTTGAGGATATTGAAATAACACTCACATACCAGAACATGAGCTCTGGTTTAAAGGCGCCCTAAAACATTTAAATCACATTACCAGTCTCGATCCACTAGGTAGACCAGGAGCAACATGGCCGATTTTAGCCGGCCATACACCTGATCCTGACATTGAAGCAATGTCAGACGATGAATTACTAAGTAATATACAACATTTTATAGAATTATACAGTTAAAGCCACAACTGTCTGAAAGTCCTGAAAAGGTATGTTCTAAAAACACTCCTACCTCTTCTAAAAAGAAGTGGGAAAATAGCAAACAAACTTCTAAAGAGAAGAGTTCTCGATCCAGAGGTATGTCTTCTCAAAAGGAGCGCCCTGAAAGGAGGTATAACCTCAAGAATAGGGAAAATTTTCAGAAAACCTGATAGATATCAAGATACTGATACAAGTTCCTCTTGTACCTTTCAGATTTCGTCACAGAAATCTGGAAGAAGGGGACGGTCAGAAAACAAAGAAGAACGCATGAAGTCCAAAGAAGATCAACATGTTTCAGAAAAGTAAACCAAAAACTCAATTCACCAAATAGAAAGTAGCAGGTCTAAAAATCAGACATGCCGAGGATCTTGAGGACACAACTCAAAAACGGAGAATGGGCTCAGACAATGTTGGACAGCGCAGCAGAAGTAACAATAGCTCGCCAGAAGGGACTTCTGGAGACAGTGGACTTGAATGAGGACATTGAAGTTGAAACTGCAGATACCAGGGTTAGCTCTCCACATAGGTTATATGAAATAACACTCCGGGTGGAGGGAGACATACCAAGAAAAGTGAAAACACTCTTTTGGGAGCAACTTTCTAAGGGTTACAATATATTTCTGGCTGAACAACACTGGCCATCAGCATTTGTCAGGGAGTGCCCACATGGCGAAGACATAATTATGCCAGCCTTCTCTAATCATATTCCAATTCATTTAAAGTATACTTATGCCAGGAAATGGGCAGTCGCCCAAGCCCGATCATTATACAAAAATTATGTAGGATGGGATGAGGACTCGCCTCACCCCACTTTGTTGCAGGCAAAGAAGACTGTAAACGTCTGGAAAGAGTTTGGAGGAAAGACTTTAGTAAGGAAAAGAAAGAAAAATATAAGCAAACAATAAGAATTTATCAGAAAATGATACAGGAGGAAAAGAAGTCTTTTTTCACTCGTAAAATTGAATGCACTGGGAATAAAAGTCGAGAACTCCAATATAGTGAAGAGTTTCTCGCGCCCAATGCGGGAGCTACCCATCCCTCCTTTACTGCGAATTGGATCAATCAATTAGCTAGCTTTTTTCATACTAAAATTACAGAGATCCAATCCTCTTTTGGATTATCGGATGGATTAGTTAATAGGGATTCCTCCTCTGTAAACTGTCAAACCATGATAGGAAAGGTTTCTCTGTCTTGGTTTCCTCCGATTAATTTAGAATCTTCCTTATAAATAATGAAGGGCCTGAGGTCCGGCTCCCCATCTGACCCATGCCCGGCCAAATTTTTGGCTAAGATGGCAGAGATACTGAATCAAACAGTAAATATCATCCTGAATCGGTCTCTGAGCTCCAGCCAGGTACCCGAGCTATGGAAAAGTGCAAAAGTGATTCTGTTACTGAAGAAACCCTCTGCAGATCAGACTATACTTTCCAACTATAGACCTATCTCCCTTCTCTCATTCTTTGCTAAAACGCTGGAAAAACATGTACATTCAGTAGTCTCCAACTATGCTGAAACTAATGACCTCCTCCATGCTAGTCAATCAGGGTTTTGCTCTAATTTCAGCACGGAGACAGCCCTACTTGAGGTCTATGAGACCTTCAAAGAAACCCTCAATTAGGGAGGAAAAGCTGTCCTGATTCTTTTAGATCTTTCGACACCGTGCCCCATGATCGCCTTCTGCAGAGATTGCAGCAGTGTGGTTTTGGTGGCACTGTGCTGAAATGGTTTGCCTCCTTTTAAAAGGACAGAAAGCAGGAGGTTTGGCCTTTTACTGCTAGGATCCCGCCCCTTAACGTGGGGGTCCCTCAGGGTTCTATCTTGAGCCCTGTATTATTTAGCCTGTATATGTACCCCCTTGCATAGTTGGCGGAGGCAGGAGAAGCAAAGATTATATCTTATGCGGAAAACACGCAGTTGTTGTTCACCTGTGGGAAGGGTGACGAGTTTAGAGGTCAGAAGATTAGAGAATGCTTGGCTGAAGTATTTCTCTGGTTTCAATCCCATCAACTCATATGTAATCCGGAGAAATCAGAGATCATTTTCTTCGGCAACCCTCCGTCGGACACCTGGAAACATTGGTGGCCTGACGAAATGTCGCCACCTTTGATGGCTGTCAACATGGTCAAAAATCTGGGGGTGAAAACGGATGATAGGTTATGTTAATGTTAATGTTAATGGTACTTCTAAAGCGCAACATTCATCCTAATAGGATATCACGGCGCTAAGATTGTAACAGTGTGCGGTGAGCAGATACCTGAGACTGGAGAGTTTAGTCTGTTTTGGGAAACAGCAAAGTTTTCAATTTTTTCCTAAAGGTAAGGTAGCAACCCGTGAGCCTTAGATCTTTTTGGCCGATCATTTCAGATGTTAGCGGCTAGGTGTGAAAAAGCACGCCCGCCCATTCTGGCTCTCTTTACTCGAGTGGTGGCAGCTTTTTCTGTAAATTGTGAGCGAAAGTTCCGGTTCAGTGCAAAAAACTTGATCCTGTTTTTTAGGAGGTTGGGGCCCGTTTTATGCAGAGCTCTATGAGTAATACATAACATTTTAAAAGATGCTCTTTGCCTCATTGGGAGCCAGTGTAAAGCTCTCAAACAGCTCTTAGCAGAGTCATACTTTTTCCTGTTGCAAACTGCTTTTACTGCCGCATTCTGGACAAGCTGTAGTCTCGTGAATAGATAGTCTGCCATGCCGACAAACAGTGAGTTTCCATAGTCCAGCCTACTTATCAGTAGTGACTGGACTAGTATCTTTCTGCATTCAATGGTAATCCATGGGAAAACTCGTCTTAGCATTTTTAATATTGCAAAGCCCTTGCCACATATTGTAGTAACATGATTTTTCATGGATAGAGTATTGTCAATGTGAACTCCCAGATTTCTTGCAGTCAGGGTTGGATTGGGAGGTTTGCCAAGAGTATTAGGCCAACAGGTGTTGTCCCAGAGCTGTTGGGATCTGCTGAACAAGAGGTTTTCCGATTTATCAGCGTTTAATTTCAGGCAATGACTGTGCATCCAGTTGGATAACTCGGTGAGGCAGTTGAGCAACCTGTTTTGGCGTCCTCTTCGCCATTAAGGGTGACCATTAGTTGCGTATCATCTGCGTATGAGCAGATGTTGATGCCCCACTTTTTACCAATAGTTGCCAGGGAGGATACATAGACATTAAATAATGTCGGGCTCAATGATGCCCCCTGTGGTTCCCCATATTTGATCTTCTGGGGGGTGGAAGTGAAATTGCCTAAACAAACAGATTGTGATCTGTCTGATAGGAAGGATTTCAGCCAATTCAAGGCTTTAGCTTGTATACCTTTTGCGGCCAGCATTTTTAGTAAGAGGTTGTGGGACACGGTATCAAATGCCGCTGATAAGTCTAATAGTATTAGGGCAACCGTTTTTGCCTCATCAGCCTGAGTTCTGATATCGTCCAGCACAGCTAGGAGTGTTGTCTCGGTACTATTGTTGGCCCTAAAGCCCGTCTGGGAAACATCCAGCAGATTATTGTTTTTCCAGAAAGTTTGACAGCTGTTTATTTACCAATTTTTCCAGGACTTTTGATAAATATGGTAGCTGTGAGATGGGGCAATAGTTGGCAGGGTTATTTATATCAGCCCCGACTTTTTTTAATAATGGGATGACTACTGCATTTTTCCAAACATTTGGGAATTCAGCTCGGTCCAGAGACAGGTTAAGTACGTGCGTCACTGCTGGGCAGATTATGGGAGTGAGTTGTGAAAAAATATGATGTGGACATGGGTCCAACGGGGATCCTGATTTGATTTCCAGCATGACCTTGCTTACTACTTCTTCGGAGAAAAGGATAAAAGTTGAGCAGCTAACCAACAGAGTGGAGTCTAAGTGATACTCCTCTTGTTCCTGGTTGTTGTTCGAAAAGGAAGTGTAGATTTTATTGATTTTTTCACAAAAGAAATTACTTATTTTAGTGCAACTCTCTTGTGAGGGGGTCACATTTGAAGTGAGGCTAGGAGGGCTACAGAGTTCTTTAACTATTTTAAAGAGCTCTTTGGAAGAGTTTCTATTGTCCAATATTCTTCGCGAGAAATAGTCTTTTTTTGCTTTCCTTGTAGCTGCGTTATACATTTTCAGCTCCCTTTTGTAACCGAGTCTGTCATCCGGGGTTTGCTTAGCCTCCATTTATGTTCCAATGTGGTGCATTTTCTTTTGAGAACCTTTAGATCTGGGCCATACCATTTCTCTGACAACGTTCGTCTAGGTACGGGGTCTCCAACCGGTCGATCGCGAGCTACCGGTAGCTCGCGGAGACCCCGGGAGTAGCTCGTCTAGCTCTAGCCCTTTGCCCGGATTGGGCATAATTTGTGGATGGGGCGGGAGAACAGGATGACGTTATGACGCGATGACGCTCCTCTCCTGGAGCTTCCGGCTTTTCTCGTCTACTGAAAACGCGCTGGCATCGCACTGTCTGCCATTGTGCGACGGGTGCCAGCGCGGAGCAGTAGGAGACCGCCAGAAGCAGCCAGGAGAGGAGACGTGCCTTTGACTGCAGGTAAGCTTCTCCCCCCCCCTGATTGTGCTGTTTTTTGTTCCTTTTGTGTTAGAACCTTGTGCAGTGGGAGGGGTGCTACGGAATCAAAAATGGGCAGTCAAAGTAAGCCGCTGCTCTGTTACGTTGTGCAGCTCTTTGCAGCCAGTGTCTGTTTTCGTCAGCCTCAAGCCTCAGAAGAAACAATCATGGTCAGTAAATTCAAATAAAAAATTAATCCAAAGTCTCAAAGTAAATAATAAACTCGAAGCGACACCAGCGCAAGCCCCTCAGCCCTACAGTGAAACTATTTGATCAAGAAACAGCACAGCAGGACAGACAATGTGCTACTGCCCAGACTTCTGGGTGTGTTAAAATTACGGAGTAGCAAAAGGACACAACCTAGTCCTCTTTACAGAGGACTCACGAGACTGTGAGCCTGGTCTTACGAGCCTGTGAGTCTGCCTTTGAGTGGATTTGTTTTGCTTTGAAAATGCACTGCGATGAACAATAAAGAACAAGGGTGTCTTTTAAGATAAAACAGATGTTTGTTGCGAGCTTTAGAAACCGCACAGGTATTTGGCAACAGTAGTGAAGGACAGACTTCTCTTGCACAGCTGCAATGCTCTCCCGTGCTACATGCAAAACCTGCAACCAGTCCTAGGTTTCCAGTTAATCCCACTTTGCAGGCTGGGATTTTTTTTTAGATCAAAGTTACAATGTAAAAATTGAACCTACAAGTTCCAGAATGCAACATGCTGTGGGTATGTCAGAGGTGTCACTCATCCAGCTCTTGGTTGCACAGCTCAGGGCATTGCCGGGCACTGAGACCAAGACCAGAGGGGAGATAAGCAGGTGGCGCACAGGTGAGCATCAGGACATAGTCTTCACACGCTTTGCATGTTGACAAAAACAGGCCTCTCCCTACTATATCAACACAAGCTGCAAGTCCATGCTTGCAAAGTGCTGATGGCTTAAAAAAAAAGAAGGTAGAGAGACAAAGCAGAGATGCTGCTGCAGATGTGTAATGATTTGTTGGGAAGCAGGACTAGAGACATTGCTCACGTTTCAAACTTGGAAAGTGCGGGGAAAGTGATACGCCATACTCAGGGAGAGTGAGAAAAGATAAACTCTGAGAGGCAACAAACCAGAGACGCACAGGAAGAAACAGAAAAAACAGAAAGAAGGGGCAGCATAGAGAAAGGTAGAAAGAAAGGTTACATGAGAGGAGTTAGAAGAGAAAGGAGTGAGTGAGAAAGCAAAATGGAGAATACAAAGGATAGAGATAGAGCAAGAGGTGGCAAGAGCAAAGACTAGTGGAGCAGAGATTTTGCGAAAAAGAGACCGACATACAGATAGGGGGAATGAGACAAACCACAAGAAAGACAGCTACAGATAGGAAGACAGAAAGATTGTCTAAGAGAGAGGGAGAGAATTAGAGGGAAAAGAAAGTGTGGTGTAATCATGGGACGGACCAAAATACATGTTTGTGCATGGTGAGAAAATGATACAAACTTTGTAGCATGTCATGTAGTAGTTGCAAAGAAGCTCACAGTCTAGTTTGGGTATGGTGTCACACAGACACACCTGTTGCTCTGTGTGTTAGAGGTCGTTCTTCTGTAGAGCAACATTAAGATACCTGGTCTAAGCAGAGAAGGCTCTGTTGTTAAAAGCAGATGGTTATGATGAGAAATGATAGTTACAGAGATTTGAGTTAAGCGCGAACATGCAGACTTGTGTTCATGCGTATTCCAGCAGGGTATATATTGAACTGCACATGTAAGAAGGATTCACACGCGGGACCACGCAGGGTGTACATTAATAGATCAATAAACATAGTTTCTGATGGGTGTACTGAGAGGTTAGCAGAGATCAGGCATGTGCATTTTATATTTGTCGTTCATGCACTTTCTATCAGAGTATATTCAGTGCTTGGACAATAAGGGTGCTTCCTCAGGATTCATATGTAGGGTCATGGAAGGTGCACATCTTTAGGTAAAGAAACAGTTTCCAATGAGGGTAAGGTTTTTAATTGATATTACATAGTTGCATCAATTGGCTCATGTGGAGATACTCATTTTATTCTGGCTTTAACTATTGATGCAGGGTTGTAACTATCAAGGTAGCCAGTAGAAAATTAAAGCACCCCCCACATTGACCCATATTTCTGATGGCCCAAGCAAGGGAAGCACGTCCGCCCGACCCTCTCCAGAAGCGCTCCCTTGTGTATTTCGTCCAAGCATCTATCCATTCATCCTTTCACTCTTCCAGCCACCCGCTTATATCCACAATTTCACCTTTACATTCTGCCATCTATTCATTCTTTCATTCATCATTCAGTTTTTTACATTCCATCCATTTAAGGTAGATGAAATGAGTACCACTGCAACAAGCATTTGTTCTAAAAACTGGTATGTGTGTTATTAAGGTTCTGTGAAGTCACGCTGAGATGCTATCTTTAGTTTCCCTGTAAACAATGGAAGAGGCTGTCATGTTGACATTTGTGACATTTTAAATTAGGGCCTTGTCTCTGTGGAATGCAGAATGACCCTGCTAAACAGGCCTCTGAAAGGTGGGATTTCTGGTTTCTCCACAAGAACATCAATACAATTAAAGAACTTAATTCCAAAGGGAAAATATAAAACAAAGTTTCTTTGAAAGTCCCAACATCATGTTGAATGCTCTGCAGACCTGATACATTTGTATCTCTGCTCTAAAAAATAATGTCTGCTAGTTACTTTTATTTGACAGAAAATGAAGGACTGCATTAAGTCTTAGACAGAAAATAAGACGAAGTCTTTTATTGAAATTTTGAAGGCTACATGCCTAAGTGAGAGCGAATTGTGGTGCAAAGATAACATGGAGTGTCAGTGAAAGAATTTTACTTTTGGAAAGTTAAAATGGCTTAATGTTGCAAGCTGACTGACAAGATGGTAACAGTTAAGTAATGGAAATTTATTTTTGTAATTGTTAATGTGTATCATGTTTTGTCTTCTAATTAAAAGTTATAATTGATATTCGTTTGTTATGAGAAATGTTCCTCTTTTGTGTGTTGTGTATTATTTTGCTTCTACCTACAGATCATTCATGGATTGTTCTGGGTCATTTAAAGCTGACAAGACACGTGAGTTTGGTTGATTGAAAGGAGATGTGTTTTTGCATAACTCCTTTGGAAAGAAATGTTCATGTGTTTTTTATGTTTGTGTATTTGGTCCTATCATGAATTGTTCTTGCTGGTCCTGTATGTTAGAAAGTTGTATTTGACTGCAGATATCCACTAACTGGTGATCTACTGTCAAAAGGAGGGTAGGGATTTTAATCTGACAAATTAAGAAGGCCAGAATGGCCCGAATATTGGGTTTTGGGACATGGTATTGTGCGTCACCGCTCATTTACATATGTTATTGTTTTGTCTATGCTTTTCGTGCTTGATATACAGCAAGTATATCTAATGGCTTGACATGTGCGTTATGCATGTTTTTGTTTTATGTTGCTGCTTTTGATACTATTACAAGTTTACCTGTGTTGTGAGGGGATATACATGACGATGTGTATCGCTGTACAACAGTTGGGTTGATATGCTAAATTTCACAGATATGATTTTTCATAACTGTGCGCGACACAGACAACACTTCAACAGTGTATGTCAATTTGGCTATAAATAATATTCAAGAAAAATAAAAGAGATATACAGGATCAAAATGTGTCACTTGCCCCCTCTTCCCTTAAAGGAACAGGCAGCCCTAAATTTATGTATCCTGATTGGACGTAAGGATAAAATTATAGATCTGTGACTCTTGCACATGGTGACCTAATTTCTATATTACATTACTCAGTTTTGTTCTGCTTCCTAAGTAGTGTATGTCTTTGTACCATAAAGGAAACCAGGTTTCACCGATGTCGCATCATGCCTAGTTATTGGGGATTTTAGCTGTGACCTAGTCCCATTTCTCTTTTCCATATTTCTTTCACTAGTCAGCTTTTTTATTATTATTGATGTATTGTTCAGGTTCACACTTCCAGATTGCAGTAATGTACCAGAGACCCCCATATTGTGTATAATTCCCTTTTGTATGACCAGAATGTTTTTTAAGAATTTTCTTTAGGCCTACTTTGATGTTTCCCAGTCTAACTGTCAGGAGAGTGATGGACTGGTTAACTGACTCAATACTATAGTAAGATAAGTTTTCCACCTCAATAGGAGACACCTTACGTTTTTTTTTAATATGACAAATTCAATGCCTATTCTAAATTGGTTTTTAGTTCCTTTTTTCTGCTGCTTTAATTTTTGGTGGATTAGATGTGTTCCAAATCATGGAAATACCAGGACTCTCTAGTTCTTGTCTTTTGTTTCCACATTTTGATCATTAGCTTTTGTATTGTATAGTCCACCTGATGCACAATTATTAAAGTGAGGTATCTACATGTCCCTGATAATATGTATTATGCAATTTCTCTTTTGAGGTGTTGTAGATAAGGAATTAGGGAACACCTACATGTAATCAGAGAGAAAAATGTGTATACCCCATTAGACGATGCCACTATGTGTAAGGACATCCATTTAGATAGAATTCTCATGTCGCTATCTACCCTTAGATGATAGAGGATATGCTCTCACACGGAAACCCAATTGAAAAGCCTAAAGGCACTGTTTTGCCTACTGCCTTTTTATTTTGTATTGCTTTTTGAAAATGACAGTGTATTCTAGACCAGAATTGTCCCATGTTGTGTGGCCACTCCTTTGAAGATCGCAGGCCACCTGTTTGTAGTCCCCTTGTTATACAATGAACTGTTTAAAGCATCGCACCTGCTCCATCAGACGGCATTGGACATCACAGAACCAGAATTTCAGTGCAAAAGAGCGCCTGTCGTGTGCTGGTAACCTCTGACAGTGTGCAGTCCCTTGAGCCCCTTGGCCTGAGTTTTGGCCACATGCACCCCCCTTTTCCTTTGCTCCAATGGAAGTGCAGTGCACCGGCGGATCCAAGATTGGCAAAAGGCACTACATTCTGGTGCCCATGAAAGAGCAGCCTGAGCGTCCTCTGACACTGAATGATGAGTGTTGGAGCCTGAGAATGTTCCCGGGTCTGCACGAGATGATCTGTGCCCATGACCAATGAAGAGCACAATATCTGTAGTGTCTACCGCAGAGGAGAGATACTGGTGCACTGCATTGAGACATTGAGACTTTTAAATGAGCTATGAGTGTTTGCCAGGAGGGCACTCCAACGGATACTGAGCAGCACCATTTACATGAAAGGGCTGAATGAAGAGGCCCATGCAAAAGAAAACAACAAAAGAAGATTTGATGGACAATAGAAGCCTGCCAGAGAGGCTTTTTGAACGGACTCTGGGCATAGTTGGTTTCACAAGAGGTTTCCGTGTGATTGTATAGACTAGGTGTTAGGAGACTGATTGTTATTGTTTTGCTGGCATTATTTTAAAGTAGTATTCTGTTTAGTAAAAGCAGAATAAAGTCCATTTTCTGTGGAAAAGTATCCCCTTTTTCACCTCAGAGCATTGATGAGGTTCACCACTGTTTCACCTGAACATAGAATAAGTTACTGAAATGCATAGGAGCCATAAAATGTTAATAGATAATTTTAGGATTTGCTTTCTGCTTAGGGTTGTGAAAAATTATAATTGTGTTTGTAATAGTGGTTACTACTTTCTCCTGTTGTCTATATGTTCTTAATAACGTGTTTTCTAGTGTTTTTTTAAACATGACGTTGTCATTTATGGGTGGGATTGTTTTTTCTACTCAATTAACTTCTGCACCCACTTCCCCACCTATGTCTTTTCCTACTACTGCTTCTTTTCACCCTTTTCCTGAACATGAGCAGGTTAGAAGATCAGAATTTGTAAACAATTCTTTTGTACAGCTTCTGCATCAACACCAGTTAGTAGTGAACATCACTAATTGTTGGGTGTGTGATCGTATGCCACCTACTACAGATAGAGGTATTCCCTATTTTGTCCTGCCATATGTGGCCTTTGTGCTACTACATGTGTAAGGAGACCTGTCCCTAGAGAGTTGCTAAGTAATAGGATTATGCTCCAGCAACATCTTGGTGATCTGATGAATATAGACCTGGATTCAGATTGACATGAGTTTAGGTTATTGCCTATGTAAGGGCAAAAGGAGGGACCGAGGTTCCGTGAATTCTGAACCTGGGTCATAAAGGTCGTGGTTCTGTTACGAATTTGGTAACAGCGAACCGTAAACAGTGAGTTCAGCAAGTATGAGTGTTTTCATCATGTTACACCGATGGATTCACTGTGTATTTGAAGATTTCGTTCTGAAACATGGGTTCCATTTTGTGCATGGCAGCCATTTTGTAGTTGCCCTCACATAGGCTGATGACTTTAGCTGACTGCTGGATGACCTGAGTGAACTGACCCTGTTGCCTGAAGTTGACCTTGTTAGACCAGTTCCTTGCCCAGTAGCTGATAAAGATTAAGGATCAGAGCACAGGAGATTGTAAAGTTTGGTATGCACATACACACCCCTTATCCTACCTCTCATCTGTTTCTGTTCCTTCTTTTTATGACCTGTTTACGATATGGGTTGTGGTCTTTTATTATGGGTTTGCCCAGCTTGTGTAAGAAGGAACGTTGGGTTTTTTGCATGCTTGCAAAAGCTAGGACTTACTTTTGTGCTGAGTCATGTAACCCTAAAACATATAAAAGGCCTCTGTTCTCTGTATTCCTCAGACTACCTCATTCATTTGCTACGGCTTCTGTGTGATGTGGCCTCACTTAATTAAGTTTAATAAAGATGTCTTTTCATATTTCAGCTTCTGTGCCAAGTTCTTTATTGATATTAGTAGGACCCCTGAGAATGAAGATTTTCCATTTCCTCATAGTGAAGACATTTGCTGTATGACTGGACATAGTATAATGACTCACACACAATACGCGTGGGGAATTCCAGATCCATTTTTTTTGTGTATCAGTGCTTTTAGTTCTGCCAGCTGTGACGTGCAATCTTCTAGAGATGCGTCTGCCTATTGCTAATACAGAACTTGCCATCCCGCATACATCCCTTTACAATCGCACATGCAGCGCTGTATTTCCGTTTACTACCTACGGCCGGCTGGGCAGATCCGTCAGTATAAATGATGTATTCATACTGGTCTAGAGGCATTATTTTATTTGGGAGAGGATATTCCTGTTCGACCTGCAGAAATGCTTACATTTTTTATGTAGAATCAAATTTGTAGTCTACATCTGTTGCAGTGAGTGAATTAGCCCATTGTATCCATCTTGGATGTAAAGCTTTTGAGTTTGGAAAGCTTGCTTTTGTAACTGCCTCTAAGGTCGGTACGGGAGTCACAACAATTATGCGTTTCCCCTGAGCTAGTGCTCTTTCTCTCACTACAGCAGTCTTTACTGCCGTTAGTATTTTTTCTGTAGATGCAAACGCTTTTCAGCATTTGTGTACAAATGAGATTTGTATGCAATGGGTACAGTTTTGCCTTCATTAAAGTAAGTGTACCCAGCTTGACCCGCGACTACACGGATCACCAAATTCGTGGTGTTTACACGTATGTGTAAGTGTTTGGAAGCTATCATGCCAGTTTGTAAGGAACAGAAAATTTCTGTATGTTCCTGTATTTATTTATTTATTTATTTATTTGGTTATTTGTAAAGCGCAGGAATTCGATCTCCGAAGAGATATCTCCGTGCTGTGTTGTACTGAAGATAAGTGGGAGCAGGAGGATTGTATGACTTAACTAGGGTTGCTGGGTGGGAAACAGATACGTTTTCAGATATTTTCTGAAGGCAGCAAGATTGGAGTTCGGTCTTATGAAAGGGGGTAATGAGTTCCATAGAGTAGGACCTCTGAATGCTAGGGCTCGGCCTCCCTGTCTTTCTCTTCTGATCCTAGGGATCTGCAGCAGTGCTTGATTTTCAGATCTTAAGGATCTACCTGGCTGATCCAGTTGGAAGATTTCATTTAGGTATCTAGGGCCAGTACCGTACAAGCATTTGTGGATGGTACAACAAATATTGAATAGCACTCTGGCGAATTGGGAGCCAATGTAACTTGCTCAGTAAGGGATGTGAGGGAGATCTCGCAGGGGCATTAAGGATCAATCTAGCAGCAGTGTTCTGAACAACCTGCAATCTCTTCAACTGTTCTGTATTAGCGGATATGAGCAGTCCGTTGCAGTAGTCTACCCTACTCATGACTAGGGTTTGTACGAGTGTTCTCAAAGGGATGGTCAGCTAAGTATGGGAACACCCTTCTGAGTAGGCCAATGACTCTCATGCAGGTTCCTGTAACCTGTGTGGCGTGATCTTTTAGTACCAGGGATTGATCTAACTTAACGCCTAGATTTTTCACGCTTTCCTTAGGACAAGGAGCTGTGCCCAATTCCGGAGGCCACCACTCAGGTGTCCAGAGGAGTGGTGCGTTCCCAAAAAGCATGACCTCCGTCTTGCCCACATTACACTGTAGGCAATTGGAGGTCATCCATCCAGCAATGGCTCTCATTCCAGCAGCAAAGGAGTTCCTTACTGTAGGGGTCATGTTTTGGAATGGGAACAACAGCTGGGTGTCGTCTGCATAGGATATTGGTATGAACCCAAATTTCCTTGCGACCTTCGCCAGGGGGGCCACATACACATTAAATAATGTGGGGCTTAGGCATGAGCCCTGTGGAACCCCCTTGGTGAGCTCTCTAGAGATGGAGTAGTGAGAGCCCAGGCAAACATTTTGGGATCGGTTGGAAATGAAGCTTTTCAGCCAAGATCGAGCAGTTCCTTGCACTCCTACTCCCTCCAGACGACTGATCAAGGTGTCATGAGACACCGTGTCGAAGGCAGCGGACAAATCTAATAGCACCAGAATCATAGATCATCCAATATCAAACTGAAAAATCCGGTCTTATTAAGTCGTAGACAGGTTTTACTTTTTCTGCGTAATCCAAAATGTATGTTATGCCAAAATTTAGGAATCCTAAAATAGACTGTAGATTTTCAGTGTCTTTGGAGGTTAGAGCAGCACACATTTTTCTTAAAATTAGCTGCTAGGATTTTACCTTCACTTGAGAGCTCATATCCAAAAATAGGACATTGAGGCAGGCAATTTTTGATTTTTTAAGGTTACATTTGTAGCCCTCAGAGGCAAATCCCAGAATTATGTGGTTTACCCTGTTCAAATGATCCAATAGTTCATATTCGTCAGATAAATATTATCTGCATAGGACAATGTCTTCTCATCAAAATTTTGTACTAACTCTGATACTCTTCCTGAGAACAACCCAGAGCTATTCTTATACCCTTTGGGCAGTCTACAGAATTAACGCTAGGAGCAGAGGGCCGAAAATGCTGTCAAATATCTGCTTTTCTGGCGCTATATTTTAGCAGAAGAATCCATTTGATATATCTAATGTTGTTTTGTATTTCTTCCGCACAATGTTATTTATTAGTGCAGCACTGTATTTTGTACTGCTAATTTTTTGTGCATGTGTTCAAATG
Source organism: Lissotriton vulgaris (assembly GCF_964263255.1). NCBI lineage: Eukaryota > Metazoa > Chordata > Amphibia > Caudata > Salamandridae > Lissotriton > Lissotriton vulgaris. The sequence goes on along the minus strand of NC_141689.1, from coordinate 888,072,767 downwards.
CCTGTAGTCTGAAACTAGACGGTATGAATTATCGGGTTTCATTACAGAAAACAAAGGATTATTCATTGAGGAAGTACAATACTTGATTACACCCTGGTATTTAAGTTGATCTAAGATCTCCCGAACAAATAACAATGCCTTTTATTTATGTTTTTAAAACGAAACCAAAAATAAAAGGCATTGTTATTTACAAAGTCAATAGCTCAAACTCCCATAAATGCGAGAACTTTTGCATTGCAAATGCTGGTTTAAATTTACAGCAAGTGCATTTCTGCAATTTTCCGAAATGTTTATAGCACCTTCTTGCTCAGCTTCCTCCCTACTAATACCACTATCACCTGTGTCTGCCCTTTGAGACATTATGAGTGGAAGCTCTATGAAAAAGAGATAAGGTTTTGCACAATGTGGGGAACTATAATCCTTACAGCTTGAATAAACCTACAGCCAATACATAGGGTATCCCTACTCAGCTGTGGCGGATTTTCCCTCCCCACTCCAGATATCTCTGGGTAAAAGTGAGTAGGGGTCTCTGAGAATGTCACAACTGAACTACTCAGATTTGATCGTTAAATAAGAACCAAACCAACACTGGGTGCCATGTCATGTAGTTCCAACAAATCTCTAAAGGATCTACACGTTTAGACAACATAAACTGAGGGACTGGTGTTCAGACTGATTCCAGACACCCCTAAAGGATATCTTAGTCTTTAGACCAGCTAGCTCACAATGCCACTGTAAGCCCCACAACCTTTCCAACGAGAGAATAGTTTCTGGCAACCATCGAACATGACAACCCTGACCGCTCAGGGATCGTGGAAACAGTACTTTACTTTTTGCTCAATCAATGGTGCTCATTTTGTCTCGGAGAGATACAAAGAAAAAATTGTGGGGATGTCTTCAATAAGTATTTATTGAAACAGTGTCATTCTAGTATAAAATATGTGTGCTGCAACTACCATTAAACAGAAACTGATATATATGATTTCGAGCACCAGCAGAGTAAATGAAAGGTAGAATTCTACCATGGTGCTAAAACAGTGAATATAAGCAGGCATATGGAATACCTGGCAGTAATCATGTGTACTCCTAAGATGCTAACCCTAGCTAAGTCTAACCAAGTGCACATAGCATGTATATAGGTGAAAAGCCAAGAATCCCTTAGGAAAGAGACAACCCCATTGGCTGAGAACAAAGTACCCTGTCTTGGTCTCGAGTTGGACACCCCGCAAGGGATGTCAGACCACACCGCGCCGGAGTGTCTGCGTGCAGGGACTTCTGCGTCTTGTGTCAGCAGGGAAGTTTCTCCTCTGACCTGCCCAGCAAAGATGTGGTACTTATATACCCGGAAGGTACCCTCAGGGGTTCTACCTAGATGTGTACTGAAGGTCTGTTGCCAAGGATGATGACAGTGGTGACTTTTGTACAGAGTTATCATGCAGAAGATGGTACCAAGAATCCTCATGCATAATAAATTAGGCTAGTTTTCGAAGAAAACCGCACAACATGTATTCGGCACCTAATTAGGTAAAAGGTCAGTGCCAGAGACGTTATGTAGAGCAAGGCAGGACAAATGTAGGTAATAGCTCATGCAACTACCTAGGCCTATATTGCGGTTCATAACAGGACAGCATGTTTCTGATCATTAAATGTCTTTATGGCCAGGCCATCCAATTGCAGCCATAATGACATCTTCTCAAGGAAAGGGAAATTGGTGAGCATGTTCTCACAGTTCATTTTTCCAATATTTCTTTTGTACCTGATGCCTGGCCATGAACGGTATTCCTGCTGCCAGAGTATCCGTCAAAGGGCTGATAAAAATTTAACCTAACATTCCATGATATTGACTTTGACTGCACCATCCAATTCATCATGAATCAGATAAAGGACTTGAATTGCTTGAGAAGATGTAGATCACTTATCTCACATGAAGAACAAATAAATTATGGATTGCATAGGATTTTATGAGCAGAACTGAAAATGTCTTTCATTCTGATTACCAGAGATGCATAACAGAAAAATACAGGTGCGTATATATATAAAAGTCTATGCAAAGTCTATGGGATAGCCACTCTTTCTCACGTTGGTCACTTGGCTGCATTCTCTGGAGTATAAAGACCAGTAGCTATGTTCTGCCTTTAAAGAGGACTACATGTAGTTTTTAGGTACTATAAAGGAAGCTTGAAACAGCTTTCTTCCTGTTGTAGTTAAGGCACATGTGCATATCCTGTGAGACATTTTCATAACCTGCTATTGAGCAATCTGATCATAGATGTGTGTGAGATTAATTGACAGAGGGCTTGAAATCCCAGAAGATCACATACTGAAAGGTCTAATATGAATTCCCCTTAGAAAATAAAGGCTGCTGATTTGTCGGAAGAAGCTTTCTGTGGAGACCTAAGGAGTGCAAGGGGGTTAGAAAATCAAATTTCTACTTTATATCCCTTCCTTAGCCACTACTCTTTCCTTCCCCACCTTCACATGCCACCTCACCTTGACGCAAACAGAAATCTTGGTGTTGTCTTCAATGCTATCAGGAAGCTAGAATCCCTTATCCTGTCATCCATTTTTGCATCTATATTTGAAGTGCTCAACATAAAGATACGTTAATTTCCCCCTACGTGTTCACACATTTTTCATCAACTGCTCCCTTGTTCTTGCTTCAGACAGTCATGTTAAATAGAGTGTAGAATCCTGGCACAATACTTGTAGCATTTATTCAGAAAAAGGCTCTTCATACCAAGAAGCAACATGTGAGTAATAGGTCAGGAGAAACGCCTCCACCATCCATATCTGACACACCCACTGGCACTTCCTCTGTTTCATCACTGAAAGAATCACAAGAAACCTCAGTCCCTCTATGACCTTAATCCCCTCTTCAATTCCTAGGTGACTACCAGACTACCACACACCATACACCCTCCCCCGTTATACGAACGAAACAAAAAACATTTGAACACAAAAACAACAAAAGAACGAGAATACAATGAGGTTAAGTCCGAATGCTCTGTACTGGATAGGCATTTTTAATTCTTGTACTATATCTTACTTCTATGTCCTCAGTGTGAATATGACTGGGCTCGAAGCAGTCTGCCCACTTCACGACACTCGCACCAACCAACGTCCTATCTCCCGCTCCACCTCAGTCATTTGTTCATGGCTGAGAATAGGAATCCTCTCTGGAAGTTGTTTAACCCAAGTAGCAGAACACATTCTTTGACTCTTTTGTCCTGTGAAGAGTCGCTGTACCTGTGAATTTCTATAGACAGACACTGCTGCGATTCCAAACCGAACTATCTTCTGCTCTCACAGTCCCATTTAACACTTCAGTGACCACTATGGGCTCCAACTACTTGGGTGCAAACCTCCTGTGTGTCACTGGAGGTTTCAGCTGAACAGCCTGTTCCACACTGCTCATACCCCAAGATATTCTTCTCTCTTCTCTACATAATGGCCTGCTTCATCTTCATTTGGACTTATAAACCCTCTGATGCGTTCTGTGGTAAAATACATTCTAGATCTTACCAGTTTCTTAGAATCACCTAATCTCCCACTGAACCACAATGATGTGAGGCACAACCTTGGCTTCTGTCTCCTATGCAATTCAAATGAAGAATACTATGTGGCATTGTTTGGTGTTGTTCTGTAAGAGAGCAGAGTAGATAACAAAGCCTTCCAATCAAGTCCCCAATTAACTGACAGCTGCACTGACTCCTTAATGATCCGATTGAGATGCTCCACTTGCCTATTTATTTCTGGGTGGTATAGCACAATCCGTTTATGAATCACATTTCCCCAAATAAACAGCAAACTTACAAAAATGACCACATTTATTGTTTCCGTTTTCGAATGCATGCCATAAAATATAAAATCCATTACAAAAGTAAAATCAACACTTTTCAAATTCTGTTATCATCACATTTCTTTTTGTAAATGTATAAAACCAATTGAATATTACTATATATACATGCACTTCATTCTATTCCTCCTGCTCAAGCAGAATTCCATGATGAGGTTTCAATCTAACAAATGTATCCGATAAAATACAAAAGTATTTAAATAAAAAATCTCATAATAATTTAGTTGAATGTATTTCGTGAAAGTGATGCAATTACTTTACACCTCATTCTACATACGCATGTGTACTGCTGATTCCCATATTATTCAGAACACTTGCATTACGAGAAATACCATCCAAGTTAAGATAATATCCACCAGGTTTATGTTATGAATACAAAAGTAGTTCAAAACTCATTACGGAAGTTGATCATGGGATTCACAATAGGGTTAGTATAATCAAATATCAGTCAGTTCATGAGTTGAAAACCGTGTGATTTTCCAAGCAGCATAGATATAGAGAGCCACTGGGCTGAGGATGGAATTGCAGTCAGTTTGAAGACATAGCTTCATGGCTACATTAAAATGTTTCTTAAAGAGTGGACCTACATATGGCCTCCTAACTGACAGGAAGAAATGCATATTAGCAGAAAGTCCAAGACCGATTCGTCATCACCTTGTGTGCAGTTGCAAATAGTTGACTGGTTCTTGTTTGACTACTTCCTAGTGTAAGTTTTTACTGGAAGTGAGTCAAACCTAAAGTTTCTATATAATGCTTTCTTTATTTCAGGGAAGAGCTGATCCGGGTATTTCTTGTAGCAAGGAGCAGATTTAATTTCTTGAAACCATATAAAGAGCTTGCCTCACTGCATATTAAACATTTGTAACCAGTGCTTGTCTTTGATTATTTTCAGAGTCCAGGGGATCAAAGTGTCTGGATTAGTCCATAACTCATAACATCCTATAGTCCTTGCTATGCGAGTTACTGTCTTGCCAAATTTCATGAGCTAGCTTAAGATAAATGGGAAGATTTTGTTTAGTCCATATTTGAACCCGGTGCAAAATAGGTTTAAGCACAGGAACAGCTCCGATATTATTCGGAGCAGCTCCAATATTATTCGTCCCAGTTCATGCCTTAGGCCAGCCACCGGGCTCCCCAGACCAAGTTGTAAATAGGCGCTGCAAAAACTGATTTTCAATTTTCAAATGTCCAGGAACCTTGCTGCATCCCCAAAGCTCGACCTGTGCAGGCTGGCTGCCTGTGCTTTAATTCGATAAGCCAGTAAAGCTAATTTGATCAATCTTCGACAGCATTTACCACTCAATCACAGAACAGCATTAGCATGTTGGGACAGGCTGGCTTCACATTGGGACTTCTACTTTGGCCAGGCTAAGTTTGCATCAAAACTTATTCCCAAGTAATCATAAAAAGCAACTAGGTCCAGCGGCTAGTTGTATGCTTTCACCAGCATATAATTTGCTTTACTAACATTGAATGTGAGCGTCTATTGTATGCAATAATATTCAATTCCCCCAAGTAACTTGAGCATATAAAACTCTGTGCAGGCCAACAATACAGTGTCATCAGCAAATAGTAGGATCAGTGTTTGGTACCTCCTATAGTTGGGACACCCAGATTAGCACCTATATAGGCTTCCCAATGTCACTGATGAAAAGATTAAATAGCAAGGGTGCTATGATGCATCATTGTCTGATGTTAGTTTTTATCCAAAATTTGGTGATCTTTCACATTTTGGGCCAAACCTCACTGTAGCAGTATTGCCTTGATGAAGTTGTTTTATTGCATTCATGGGCTTCAAGCAGACGCCTAGATGTTGAAGGCTCTGCCAAAGGGCTGATTTGTCCACAGAATCAAACGAGTCTCATTGCCTGATCAAGCGTGCCTAGTGGCTTGTAGTTGTTGACCCAGGATTCTATGCAAGTTAGCAATAACTTAGCATAGATTTTTCTGCCTCTGCCCAACAATGAGATTGGGTGGTAGTTTGCCGGATTCTTGGGAGGACCTTTTTTGTCCAGTGCCATGACTACAGAGCTCCAAGACGCTGCCCAAACTCCCAGATTGCATTGAATGTCATTGTCCATACAGGTACAAAAACTGTAAAGTTATTATGATATATATCTGTTGCCATTCTGTCCGGGCCCAGAGCTTTCTTTTGTTTTTGGCTAAAGAGGACTAGTCAGACTTCATCTTCAGTAAATTGTGAGCATGAAATGGCAATTTTTTATTAAATTGTTGTTAGGAAATTAGGAGGGTTGATTTCATTACTAAGGCTCAGGATGAGGTCGGCCTGTTCTTTCAGTTTGCTTAGATAGGATGGATTACATGTAGCTGTGAAGTATTCTACCCAGAAGAGTGATGGAATACTTGTTTCAAGGGGTTTGATTGGTACTTCACAGCCCCATCTAATTGCCAGATTGAGTGCTGTACATGATTTGACATGAAAAAGCCTTTTTATGTGTTTAATTAGTTGTTTATATTCTTTTTGCATGCCAAAAGTTGTGCCTTACCTGTTGAGTAATTCAATCTATAGAATAGGGCATTGGTTAGAGATTTCTTTCGTTTTAAGCATTCGCTGGCACACCACTATATGTAACTGTTTTCCATGCTGCACGATTTCCTACCCCCGATGGATTTACTGTGTTTGGGGCAAATGTGAGCTAATTTTAGTAAATGTTCTGGCTTGTATATGGCAACAGGAGTTACTGATTCCTTTAGCTTCAATAATTCTTTGTATTCATATGTCCATTGATCATCTAGTCTGCGTTGCCATTTTGCAAGATGGCAGATATTCTGGCATAGAATATTTTTATTATTCAGCTTCACAATACCTTTAGCTGGCTCGAGGGTGCACGATTTTTCTAGATCTTGATCATGCGGAGGCTGGATTTTCAGCTTGTCTTTTAGGGGGTCGTGGTCACTTTCAATTCTCTTTGTGACGCTCATGTCAGCAACAATACGCTAGGACTCCATATGCATGAACATTTAATCAATGAAGCTGGCCTGTTTGCCAGCTTTAAACGTATGTAATGCAAGGCAGTCAGACATAGTTCATCCATTAAGTGAGTGCCACTCATGTATTAGCAGCAATTCACTTGGAAGACTACCACGCTTGGGGGCCTCTAACTTAGTGGCATCAAGGTGACCACACAACCTCTTGCTTGCACATCTCTGGTTCCACCATCATAGTGTCTGGTCTAATATTGAAATCTCGAAAGGCAATTATGGTGTGGGCACTAACTTTTCTTTTAAGGAAGTCCTTGAAGCCAAGAAATTCAACAGCAAACACAGAGCTAGCACATTGGGGACCATTGTCAGAAACCAAAAACGCGGGTAACCGCTACCTGCAAAACATATCTTTGTAGAAACGTATCACTACGTTTGTCATTCAATTCTCAATTGCCTTTCACCTCTGACTACTTGGAGTAATAATCCACCCCAAGGAAAAATCTCTCTTTCCTGATTAGTGCATGAAAGGGACATACTACATTAATAACCAACTTCCTCTAAGGTCGCTTGGGCAATGACACTGGAACCGGGTCAATCACATAAGGCTTGGCAACTTTATAATTTCTTTTAAAATATACACAGTGCCATACAACTTCATCCACCATTTCATTAAATTCAGGCTACCAAAAATATTCCTGGACATGCCTCTTAGTGGCGAACATTCTGATAGGTCTCTCATGGCTTTGGGCAATTACTCTTCCTTTCAATTCATGCAGTGAAACTCTTTATGGCCTGCATGAGAATTCCTCCCTTCCAGGCTGACTCTCCTTGAATTTTGGCATAGGATTTATGGAGCTTCTGTCCGTTAGGCCACCTGATTTGATGATACTTCCTTACCTCCTTCAGAACAGAAAGGTTCCTAAAAGCTTTTAACAATTTGTCTTCTGTACAAATTCCACTTGGATCAGACTCAAATACTGAGATAACAACCTCACTCTTACGATTTTCTACACACTCGGTTTGGTTGGCCAAAGGCAGGGAAGGTATCCAGTAAGCATACCGATTCCTCCTATTTGAAACATGCCCAATTAAAAATTGGAAGTTTTGCAGTCTAGCCACTGGCCTGGTTAACCTTGCTGCCCTCACTCTACCTCAGCCCAGAGAAATCATATTTAGCAGGAGCTTGTGATCTGTTCTTATAAAACAAAATGTTGTTCCCCACAGAAACACAAAAACCCTTAGTCATCAATCAATCAATCAATCAGGACACTTGTTAAGCGCGCTACATACATGTGAGGGTCTCAAGGCACTGGGGAGAGTGGGCGGGTGGGGGGGGTGCTACTACTGAACGAAGAGCCAGGTCTTGAGGAGTCTTCTAAAGGCCAGTGGGTCTTGGGTCTGCCGTAGGTTGGTGGGGAGGGTGTTCCAGGTCTTAGCGGCGAGGTGGGAGAAGGATCTATTGCCAGCGGTTGTTCTTCGGATGCGGGGAACTGTGGCGATGGAGAGGCCGGTGGAGCGGAGCTTGCGGGTGGGGGTGTGGAAGCTGAGTTGTCTGTTGATGTATGCTGGGCCGGCGTTGTGGAGGGCTTTGTGTGCGTGGATGAGGAGCTTGAAGATTATCCTCTTGTTGACGGGGAGCCAGTGTAGGTCTCTCAGGTGGTTGTGATGTGGCTGCGGCGGGGGATGTCCAGGATCAGCTGTGCTGAGGCGTTCTGGATGCGTTGCAGCCGTCTCAGGAGCTTGGTAAATGTTCCTGCGTAAAGGGCGTTTCCGTAGTCTAGCCTGCTGGTGAAGAGGGGCTGGGTGACTGTTTTTCTCGTTTCGGTAGGCATCCACTTAAAGATCCTGCAGAGCATACGGAGGGTGTTGAAGGAGGATGAGGAGACGGCGTTGACCTGCTTAGTCATGGAGAGGGTGGAGTTGAGGATGATCCCTAGGTTGCGTGCGTGATCGGTTGGTGTCGGGGCTGTTTACAGTGAAGTCAGCCACCAGGAGTCGTCCCAGGCTGAAGGGGTGGAACTGAGGATGAGGACCTCCGTTTTGTCAGAGTTCAGCTTCAGTCGGCTGTTCTTCATCCATTCGGCGACGGCCTTTATTCCTTCGTGGAGGTTGGTTTTGGCGGTGTGAGGGTCTTTGGTGAGGGAGATGATCAGCTGGGTGTTGTCGGCGTAAGAGATGATGTTGGGGTTGTGCTGTCAGGCGACGCGGGCGAGGGGTGCCATGTAGATGCTGAACAGCGTCGGGCTGAGGGAGGAGCCCTGGGGTACTCCGCAGATGATCTTGGTGGCAATGGAGCGCAAGGGTGGGAGGCACACGCTCTGAGTTCTGCTGGAGGGGAAGGATGTGGTCCAGTCTAGGGTCCTTCTTTTGGATCCTGGCGTCATGTAGGCATGTTCGTAGTGTGCGGTGGCAGACCGTGTCGAAGGTGGCTGATAGGTCCAGGAGGATGAGGGCTGCTGTTTCTCCGTTGTCAAGCAGGGTCCTGATGTCGTCTGTGGCGGCTATGAGGGCGGTTTCGGTGCTGTGGTTGCAGCTGAAACCGGACTGGGACGGTTCCAGGATGTTGTTGTCCTCGAGGTAGTGGGTCAGTTGTTTGTTGATGATTTTCTCGGTGATCTTTGCCGGGAATGGGAGCAGGGAGATGGGGCGGAAGTTCTTGAAGTCCTTGGGGTCCGCCATGGGTTTCTTGAGTAAGGTGTTGATCTCGGCGTGCTTCCAGCTCTCCGGGAAGGGTGCTGTCTCGAAGGAGATGTTGATAGCTTTCCGGTGATGGGGTGCGGTGACTGTGCTGGCTTTGTTGAAAAAGTGGTGTGGGCATGGGTCAGACAGGGATCCGAAGTGGACAGAGTTCATGATCTTGATGGTGCCATCCTCGTTGATGTTGGACCAGGAGGTCAGGTGGCTGGTGCGGGTGGTGGCCGTGGAGGTGGAGGTCTCGTGGTTGGCGTGGCGGTCGTGGCGTTGAAGCTGTCGTGGATGTTGGCGATCTTGCAGTGGAAGAAGGCGGCCAGCGAGTCGCACAGGTCCTGCTAAGGGGGGATGTCGTTGGTGTTGGAGCTGGGGTTGGAGAATTCCCTCACGATGCTGAAGAGCTCTTTGCTGTAGTGTGTGTTGTTATCTAGGCGGTCCTTAAATGCGGTCCTCCTGGCAGTTCTGATGAGTTGATGGTGTCTGCGAGTGGCGCTCTTGTGGGCTGTGTAGCTGTCTGGTGATCGTTTGCGGAGCCAGTTCTTCTCCAGTTTCCGGCATGTACACTTGGAGGCCTGGAGGTCTTCGGTGAGCCAAGTGGCTCTCTTGGTGGTGTGGCTGTTGGAGGGTGTCTTGAGCGGGGCGAGAGTGTTGGCGCAGTCCGCGATCCACTGTCTGAGGTTACGGGTGGCGGTGTCGGGGTGGGTGGGGTCGGCGGGTGGGCTCTGGGCGAGAGTGGTGGTTAGCTTGTCTTCGGTGACTTTGCCCCAGCAGCGACAAGGCATCTGTTAGGTGCGGTAGTGCGTGGTGGGCTTCCTGAAGGTGAAATGGATGCAGCAATGGTCGGTCCAGTGGGGTTCGGTGGTGTGGTTGAAGGAGACGTGGGGGCTTGCAGAGAAGATGGGGTCAAGCGTGTGACCGGCGGCGTGGGCAGGTGTCGTCACAAGCTGTCTGAGTCTGAGGTTGTCGATGAGGGTGGTAGAGTTGACGTTGTTGTTGTTCTCGAGGTGAAAGTTCAGGTCCCCGAGGAGGATGTAGTCTGTGGAGGCGAGGGCGTGGGTGCTAATGAAGTCGAAGATGGAGTCGCTGACCTGTGGTCTGCGTCCAGGGGGTCTGTAGATGAGGGTTCCTCTGAGGGTGGTATTGGGGTCGGTGTGGATCTGGAAGTGCAGGTGTTCGGCGGTGCTGAGGGTGTCGTTGGTGCTGGTCGAGACTCTGAGGGTGTTCTTGTGGACGATGGCGATTCCACCTCCTACTCCGTTGGAGCGGTCTCTGCGGGTGATCTTGTAGCTTTCCGGGATGGCTATGGCGATGTTGGGTTCTGAGGCAGGGTTCAGCCAGGTCTCCGTCAGTAAGGCGACGTCTGGGGAGGTTGAGTCGAGGAGGTCCCAGAGTTCGACAGCGTGTTTGCGGGCGGAGCGAGTGTTGAGGAGGATGCATCTGAGGTAGTTGGGTTCTTTGGTTGGTGGTTTGGCGGGCCAGATGCTGGTGAAGCTGCAGTTCCGGCAGGTGAAGGGCCCTTGGGTGCACTTCGGGGTGGCCCGGTAGCAGGTGTGTTCTCATCCGGGAGTTGAGTGCGTAGAGGGTGGTGGGGTCGTGGTGTAGTCGGGTGTCGTGGTGTCTCAGAGGTCCAGGGGCTCTGGTACTGGGCGCGGTCCAGGCGCGGACGGGCGTAGACAGGCTTGCCTTTGGCGCGCCAGAGGTGCACCCGCTGCGTGCGGCCGCCATAAGATGGGGAGGTGGGAGGGTGGAGCAGCTGGGTGGGGGAATGAATCGAAGCGAGGGACGGGGCCGCAGGGGACGCAGTGGCGGGAAGCGGGACCAGCAAGGGGGCAAACAGGTACAGGCAAAGGCAATGAAGCAGCAAGGTAACAAAGCAAGGCAACAAAACAACAAGGCACAATCAGTGAAACAGTACAAAGTGAAAGGCACAAAAAAACAGTAGCGTGGGCAGAAACAAACCTACGGGCCTACCACTGGCCTCCAGGGATGAGGCGCAGGTGGAAGCCTGCGGGTGGAGGAGGGCCTCGAACTCAGCAGCAGCTGGGTCAAGGGCACGGCGCACTCAGGTGGAGCTACGTGGCGTGGGGAGCGACATCCCTTCAACAGGGTCATGAGTCGCTCTCACTGTCACGCAGTGGCTGCCATAAGAAGAGGAGGTGGGAGGAAGGAGCAGCTGGGTGGGGGCAACGGATGAATGGGAGCGAGGAGGCGGGGAACGCGGCGGCGGGAAGCGGGACCGGCGAGGGGGCAAACAGGCACAAACAAAGGCAATGAAGCAGCAAGGCAACAAAGCAACAAGGCAACAAAGCACAATCAGGGAAACAGTACAAAGTGAAAGGCACAAAAAACAGTAGCGCGGGCAGAAACAAAACTACGGGCCTACCACTGGCCACCAGGGATGAGGCGCAGGTGGCAGCCTGCGGGTGGAGGAGGGCCTCGAACTCAGCAGCAGCTGGATCAAGGGCACGGCGCAGTCAGGTGGAGATACGGAGCATGGGAAGCGACCTCCCTTCAACGGGGTCAAGGGTCGCTCCCAAGTCGTCCAAGCCAGAAGTTTCCTTTCTATTACTGAATAGTTACTTTAAGACTCTAATAAAGCTCTGAACCCATAACATACAATACACTATCTATGGTCATCAAGCTGTTGTAATACAGCCTTTAAACCATATCCAATCACATTACCAGTAACAGCACAATGCCTCCCAACGAGAAAATGTTTAAAACAAACAAGACAAAGGATTCATCTTGAGCAAGACAAAGGATTGCCTTTGACTCTCACTGCAAATGAATTGAAAATTCTCTTTAAGTGGTGAGCTTAATGGTTGAGCTTTTGTGGAGTAATCTTTCACATATTTTGTGTCCAACTCTGAAAGGCCTAATAATAACATCAACAGTTCTTTGGACATGAGTACAGGAGCCACTATAATCACTTAAATGTGACCGTCTTTTTATATTAAGACGACACTGGAATGAAGATGGTTTGGAGCTGGATGACGAGGACTGGCAGGAGCCGGTTTCCTCCCCGCGGGTGGTGGCAATCCAGATGAGGCTTAGACTGGTGCAACTTAAGATATTACACAGGTCATGTGTCACTGGGCCCTGTCTGGTCCGTATGGGCCGTGTGGAAAGCGGAGACTGCAAGAGGGGATGTTGGGAATTGGGGACGTTCATGCATATATTGTGGCATTGTCGTAGTGTACAAGCGTTTTGGGGAGAGGTGCACCGTACGTTGTGGGCGGTCCTGGAGATAGAACTGCAGCCAGAGGCCTGCAGAAGCGTTCTGAATGTCTGGGAACCCACGGAACTAAAAACATACAAACAGCAATGTGCAACGTTGGCACTTATGATAGCGAAGCGTAATACCGCCCAACCGTGGGGAGCTAGCCAGCCGTCCCAGATTGAGAAATGGGAGGGAGGATTTAGACTGGTGTATGTTTAGGGAGAGGTCAGTCTATTCTGCCAGGGGATGCCAGGGGAAGTGGGGTAAGATTTGGTAGGCTTGGCATCATTACAGGGGAGATGTCTGTGCCGGCATGTCATGAGGATGAGGAGGCGCATGAGTCCCCTTGATTCATTAACTGTCATAACGGTGTAATCTCAGGAAAATGATGCGTATGTCACCTGATGTGTTTATTTGTTAATTTTTCTTTAATAAAAAGAAATATAAAAAAAGTTGACTGTCTTTGAGCTTAATTCTGCCCTCCGAGATAGCGTGTCCTAACTAATTCACATTATGCAATGTGAAATTGTGGTTCTTGAACTTCAAAGCCAAACCTTGCCAACCAAGGCCTGGAGCACCCCTTCCAGCCTCAAAATGTGCTGTTCCACGATCTCCCCCAAAATAAGTATATTGCCCTAAAAGGTAATAGCTAGATCAATCCCTCCAAGGCCACCTTCATTATAATCTTGACGTAAGGTTGGGGATAGTCAACAACTACTTTTGTATTTTTTTTTTATGTTGGTGCATTTGATCTCTCCAAACCTGCTCATAATTAATCTTCTCTAACTCACAGCCTGCAGCCAACGATTTAAGAGCCTCAACATACTCTACAATGCTTTCCCCTATTCCTAACTTCCTAGAATACAATGTAAACTGATCCATCACTGTACTAATTTTCTGCCCATATCTGGTCTTCAGCTGTTTAACAACATAATCAAATGTATTCAAATTAGCTGGATTTTGCAGTGCAGAGAGCATTTTAAATTGATGCAACCATTCACTGTCCAAACAATTTTTGTATAAGGACATTTTTCTTCCACATGTACACTCTTCACCTTCCAATACTTTAACATAAGCCAAAAATATCTCATACCACACATTTCATTGAATGGGTGGCTCCCCATGGACTGGAGGGACGAATGGTGGTTTGAGGATGGCGGACATGTTGTAACCCTATCAGAAGAAAGTACAAAAAAAATTTGTTCTGCAGGTCCACAGTTAGCAGACAAGCAGAAAAGGAAAAAAAATTAACTTAAATTAACAAATATTGTCACCATTGTCTTTGTCTTAAGTGGACAAATATTACATTAATAAAAAAGATGGTCATCATTGTCAAGGTAACAATGTTAAAATATTTAGCGTGAAATACCACTGAAACAGTACTTTAACAATTGTTAAAACTTGTGTCCGTATGTGCACAGTACACATTCTGAGGTACATCGATATAAACCAAGTGATGCAGGTACTCAACAGTGCCGGCCAGAAAGTAAGCTCGGTACATGCTTCTTCCTTATCATTCCTGGAAAATGTGCCACCTGCCAACTAAAAAATTGTTCAGCAGCTGCACCCTCCTGATTCTGTTCCCCGGGATGCACCCGCCAAGCAAGTGGAGACCCAATGTGCTCCCCTCAACATTCCAATGAAGAAAGGAAATGAGGGGGGGGACGAACAACAGAAAACCAAATGTGCTCCAGCCGTGCTAACTCCTATTCTTTGAGGAATATTACTCTCCCAGAAAACCACCTTTTGGCAGCACTGAATCTAGATTGTAACTTACTAGAGTATTAGTGAAGAAGCCATCTTTGACTTTCATACCAAATGTTGTAGCTTCAGGCCCTATTAGCTTAGCCTATATCTAAATCTTCCATCTTGGGTTCTGCCCTTTCACAGATCAGAGAAATGCTGCCTTTGCATTTCTCTATGCCCAGACGAGATACTTGACACACCGCTTGCACAATATTCTTTTTGCAATGACAGATTTCGCAACATCACTCGTCTCCCTGCTTATGTTGCAGTTTTTGATGGAAATATACCAAGCCATAAAGCTTGCATTTGATTGACTGACCCCAATACTGCCCATTCAGATCACCTGGTTAACTACAGTATGTATGTTTTGGACCTTACAAGGAGATTTCTTGTTACAGATCTTTGTCCATTGGCTGTAGGAATAATGGTGGACTGTGCTACGTATATTATATCTTTCTACGTATCATATGGGTGGTTTTGTGGTTTATGCCTATAAATTATACCAAACACATCAGCTCTTGCTTTCCATACGGTTTCCGGAGGTCGGAGTAGAGTTTCTCTCAAGAGGGCGGCCCCAATTATATGCTCGGGGGATCTGGATCTTTGGTTGACGGTCTAGCGTTTATCCCGCCGCATTCCCTTTCACACAGGTTCCTTGTATTAGCCTAATAGAACCCAGCATATATACCTCCATGCCCGCTATCTGTTTCGTTCCTATTGTGGTGCGGAGCCTGTCCTATGCGGCCGACTTCTCGATCCTCGCGTCTCTATATGCCAAGTAAGTCTGCCCCTATGTAGCAGTATATACCTTGCTAGGTGCTAATTTTTCCGTTATCTGTTCGTTGTGCTAAGACGCTTTTCCCCTCTCCTTAGGAAGGTTTAAAAGATGCCTGCTCGCTGTTTACCTAGACTAAATTATAGAAGCGGCCAGATTCATGCTACACCGTATTTCGAACTAGCAAGAGATTTTAGGTAATTATTTTTTGCTGTTCCGCTAGATTCTTGTATCCTTTAGTGACTGGACGTATATTGAAATACCTTCCCGATATATAGATTGATAGATCCTGCTGGGTGCAAATCTTCCCCTTTCGCTGCACTGAGACGCTTTTTTCCCCATCAGGAAAGTTTTTCCAAATATACCGATATGTTGCGGTGCTAGATAAAGGAACGGAAGCGGCCGCTTTTCATGCTACACTTTAAATTGAACAACCGAGAAACTATAGGTAAATATTTGTACCTACCACCGAGGTTTTTGCACTCGAGATTTATTGGCCTAACTGTGTAATACTCTGGAGTATCCAATATTCCTGTCCCTGGCCTTTGGCGGATATTAGAACTGCAACCTGTTACTGTGTCCAGATCTTGAGATCTAATATGGTCGAGCCTCACTCCGTGGCCTTTTTTCGAACTTGCAGTACCTTCGACACCATTTTGTTTCTTATGCCTATTATATCTAGGTTGTCCATATATACTTTTATCTCTTGTTCTTTAAAGTTTAGTCCTATGAGAAATTCTGTTTATTGTATCTTTCTAGGATATCCCTACATACGTACTTACTTCTTTGGAATCTGATTCTTCGAGACCGGGACCTCGGGGTTCTTTCGTCTTCCTACATTATTATTCATCTATCTACCCAGGTTAGCATTTGACTCTAGATAATAAAACCAGGTCTCTAGTAAATTTGGATATTTATGTAAAAATGAAGTAGAGGTGTCTGCACAAAAGTAACCTTGGCCTTAACGTTATCCTTGATATATACTCTTTACATGATACTGTACTGCAACATAAGAACAATGTCCAAATCACTATTTTGAGGATATATGTATAACTATGTTGGTCTATATATTTTTTTGAGGATATATGTTATTTCTGTTCATTCTGTCCCCTTTTCTCTTCCTTCTGTCTATTTATTGATTTATATACGTTTCCAGAGATCTACATATGTGTGCAAATTACTTCCTCACTGTGACCATCGGTCTCTAGTTGGACTCTGCCTAGTCCTTCGCTATTGGTATGTACCGCATCTAGTTCCCTTATAGTTTTCATGACTAGCCTACGTATGTGCGCAGGAGATTCTGTTCTGTAAGATCTGTTACGCTCACTTGACCAGGAACTGTATTTATTTCCTTTATGTTACTCTCTAAGAGGTATTCCTCTCTTTATTTATAATGTGCTTTGTTGGTTGCATGTTGACTGAATGTTACTTACCTGCAGCCTTTGTTTTGACTCCATGTAATAACTAAGACCGTTTCTCCCCCCTTCCTTATTTAATTGGATGTGGTTTTGATTCATTTTGTCTTTGCCCACAGATATGCTGCACTAAGATCCTGTTTGCCCAGAAAGTTTTGAAATTGGGATTCCTCTATTCACTTTGAAAGTCTTGAAGGACCTGGATGGCCGTAATAAACTAAATGACTGGCGCCCTGATGAAGGAGTTCCCCACTGTGTCATTTCCGAAATGCGCGTCAGCGCTTTTTTCTGTCTGACTGATGAGAGTCTGGGTGTTTTTTGCTTAGTTGTTGGTACTTACATGAATGTTTTGCTGTATGAGTATGACTGCGATTTTTTTGCTGGGATGAATGAGTCTGCGGAAATGCTTTTAATGTTCCTGGGCTAACGCTATATTTATTATATATGTTGTGTGATTCACTGAAATTATGAATTTTTTATAAGTAAAAATGAAAATAAAATAATGTAAAAGATTATCAGCTTTTCTGTGGGCAATTGTTAATTTCGGAACCTACTGGTACGCTTGATTTCTGGGAACCTCCCTTTCATGTTGTTGCTTATACTGACCCCAATACTGCCCATTCAGATCTCATGGTTAACTACAGTATGTATGTGTCGGACCTTTCAAGGAGATTTCTTGTTACAGATCTTTGTCCATCGGCTGTAGGAATCATGGTGGACTGTGCTACGTATATTAAATCTTGCTACGTATCATATGGGTGGTTTTGTGGTTTATGTCTATAAATTATACCAAACACATCAGCTCTTTGGACATTCAGGCTTCTATGCTGATTGTCTCCCTGTCACACGTATTTGGTGTTTTGTTGTTCTGATTAAATCTACCATCTTCTGAGCTGACAAAGAACTGTGGTTGTGTTATCATTTAATATTTCTTATATTACAGATTTCACTTCTACATTTTGGTGGAGAATGCTGCCCCGGACTTCGTGGTGACATCGCCAGCTGCGGCCGCTGCGCCGGGTTTCCTTTGGAGTTCGGATCTGAGGTTCGATTACTTTTTTTTGTTCTGTCCTTCTCTCTGCTTCACTCCATTGGATGCAGGTGGTCTGCATGTCCGTGAGCTGCTTTGTTTATCATATTTCTGGTTCCTCCTATGTTTCTCTGATCTCTTTCTCAGCTCAGTTTCTGTGCTGATTGCATCTTTGTTTTCTTCTCATCTGCTTGGGCTCTCTCCTCTTCCTCTTGGCTTTGTCCAGTTTGTCTGGACGGCTTCTTGGTATGTCTTGGTTATCGGTGATGACGATTCTTACCTTAATCTGCGGCTTTCTTGTGGCTCTTGTTATTTATTTTCTCCTTTTTCATCATTCTGCTGAGGATTTTGCCCCTGATACTCCTGTTTAGCCTGGGCTCTTTCCCTTTTTCCCTCTTGCACACCCACGGTTCTTGGCCTCTGGCGGTTGTTTCGTGCCTCTGTGCTCCCTTCTGAAATGTTGCAGGATTGTGGGGGGCAGAACAAGCACTGCAGCTTGAGGACTAGAAACATGATATGGACTGGTGCAGGTTGGCAGAGAGAGCTGTATATGAAGACCGGGGATGCCCTCAAAAGTGGGCCAAAGTCTGGGGACATTGGAATGGCAATAGGGGCAATACTTGTGATGAACTCATCCCCACCAATCTCGAAGTGAGGCCATCGGGTGAGGCTGTGTTGAGACTTGCTGTTAACTGTGCTGGGTAGGGGAGGAAGGAGGGTGGTAGGGATTTGTTTTCTATTGAAATGCCAATAAAAAGATCTGTAAAGAAAAAAAAAGTCTGATGTGGAATCCAAGATGGTTGTCCTTTAAATGAAACACAAGTGCATTCCAGCAATTGTCACCACCGTCACAGAGCAAACAGAGAAGTTACACTGTCCTTAAAACTCACCAAGTCTATGGGCCTGCGCAAACAGCTCCAGACTCATACCGTTTGTATGTAGCCCTGCTTAGACTAATGTCCACACCGGTCAGATCACGTCAGTGTTACAGATAGCGCAGAGTCCAGGAAGAACTATTGTAGGATTTATTGAGAAAAAGACTGTTCGTACAAAGTAGTAACAGGTAAGTAGCACAACAGGAGACATGCTCCAACCATATCTGTCTGGCACCTACAACTATCACTTCCTTTTTAAAATTGCTTGAGGTTCCACAGCATACCTCATCCCTTATATGACACCAATTTTTCTTCCATTCCCAGGCAACTACTATGTGCTATATATATAAGTACTAAGTCTTGATGCTTGTGTGAATAATCCCTTTGCTTAGTTCCTGCATTTAAGACATCTGTGAGCTTGACCTGAACAAAAAGTATTGCTTGATTTAAGAGTTTGGCGGAGAGGATACTCCATCATTAACATGACAGATATCCTGTCAACCTTATTAGAGGTGCATTATATCCCATACACTCCTCCAAACTCTAAATCAGGGCCTTTTAAAGTAACTAGAGAGAACCATCTGTAGGAGAGTAGGATCTGCTTGCTATGGTTACCGCCACTTTTTGCTGGTGTTTCACTGTTTTTCAGCTTTAGTCTGGCTGAGGTCCTGCTATTCAGGAACCCAGCCTAGCAACTTCCTCTCTAAAATGATTGCATATATAACCTCGCAGTAAATGCTAACTTTGGAATGGCTGCATGGAAACATGTTGTGTTTGGTGTCAAACACTTCGGAATCCTACCCCACCCGCCAGTCCTGGCGACAGGGGAGGAATTCCATCCTTCTAGAGGGAAAGACATCTACACACTGGTCTAACAGGTAATAGTTTAAAAGAGCCCTGGCATCACAAAATGACTGCCACAGACACTGGTCTGACCTCCTGCTGCTGGACGAAACTCCAACAGGGGAGGCCTGGCCAATAGGTTTCCTGTCACAGGGCGCTGTAACTACCTCCCAGACAGGCTTTATTGATTTGTGGCTGGGTGGGTGCATTCAGAGAATGCTTTTCAGAAGTGCTGGGGGCACACTTGGTGTCCCTGTGATTACCCCAGTTAAAATGTGTTGCAGAGGCACTCAGCCCCTGCTCTAGCATGAAACTGGACAGAGGGAAAGGGGTGTAACAACCTCTCTCCCCAGACCGTCCCATAGGTGGGTCCATGGAGTATGTCCAACCCCCTAACTTAGTATAAGTATGGGACCCCAGTTCTTAGGACTTTAAATTACACCTGGACGATGCTCTGCAACATATATCCTGTACGACTAGAAGACGGAAGAATCTCCCTTGGGGTCAAGGAGTGACTCCCCTCTTCAAATAGGCACCAAGAAGCACCTTGCCGGTCTGTATTTCCGAGGCTCCTGTCGGACCCCGAAGTATTTGCGACTCAGGAGACAGACTTCCAGACTTCTCAGAGGCCGACACGAGATCCCAGCAAAGCAGAGACCCGCAGCCCTCACGAGTGACGTGGGACCGGAACTCCTGGACACCGTGCACATTTCAAGTGCATCGACTTCCCGAGCTTTCCCGAATCGGTGCATTGGGCTACTTGTAGTCCAAGCCCGGAGCACCATTTGCACCGAAGATTGTGGGCCTACACTCCACAAGTGTTCCGTGAGCCCGCTTCTAGTATTTCTGCTCGAGGCCCCTCCGCGATCCCTGGTCCATCGACTGGTGGGTCCCCTCAAAGGTAACTCTTCTTTCCTTTGAGCTTCCCTGGTTGCTCCAGACGTGCCCTGACTCCCTACTAAGAGGTGAGTCCCTCAGACCTTGCTGGTTTGCATTGAAGCCAATCTTTGCTTTCTGCATGGGTTGCTGTTGCCAAGGCTTGTTGGGTCCAATCCGGAAACAGACAACGCAGCACTCAACATCCTTCATGGAACAGCTCGAATCTAGCTCAGGATCGTTCTCGACAACTCCTGGTCCTCGTGGCTGAAGAGTCGAGCTTCACCTTCTTCACCTGAAATTACCCGACATCGGTGGGCAAATTCTCATCACCTTCCTGGTCACTGGCAAGTGACCCAGACTCTGTCCCCTCTGCTTTCAGGTTCATCTCCGATCCACCCTTGGATCCACCCGGACACTTTCCACTTGGACGCCAGCAGCACTATGCTACAGCTCTCCATTGAAATCGACGACGAAACCGACACGAAAAGACACCTATGCATCTGGCTTCCCTGGGTGGGATAACTAGAGTACTCCGGTGCTCCCGTGGTTGTTGACTCTAGACCTCCTAGTTATAAAGGGGTTTGCTCCAAGTCCTCTTCTAAGTGTCCTTAATCTTTAAAATTCCAACTGCGACTTTCCCCATAGAAGTTAATGGTGATTCACGGCTGTGTTTAGACACTGCACGCCTCCCCCATGGGTCCCCTGTGTCACTACCTTGGGTGGTTCCTTGTGGCCCCAGCAGTTCTAAAGACTCTAGGCCAAGTATCTAAGTCAGTCGTGGTTCTTATACCACTTTCTTAATATATGGTTTGGTACGCCACTAGGGCTCAACGTATATTGTGCTAATTTACTGTGTGCTAAATAAGTTTACTGAATGTACTTTTGCCTCTAGCCTCATAAAGAGACTAGAGGGATGTGTTTAGAATAAATACATATATTTTATATATATCTCTGGTGTGGTTCTCATTTCATTTGGTCATTCATGAGATTATAGGCTGGTAAAACAAGCTGCTTTACATGCCTTCAAGACTTCTCCACAGGTACCTCTAGGATAGCTTTCCATATACGTTGTCTTTAATCCTACCATCAATAAGGGTAGTTAGGACTGGTGCAAGGTGCCCACTAAAATAGTGGACAGCATATGCCAGGCCAATTTCTCACACCATCTGCTCTTAAGTTTGATTTAATAGTGCTGATAAATACATTTAAGGTTTGAGGGTCTGTATTGTAAAAGAGGAAAACTCAGTTTTGGATAATCCAGAGAGTGAATATGAACTTTATATCCAATCCAAAGTACTTGTCTGTGTCATGAAAGAAATAAGGAATGTTTGAAAAAAGGCTACTTTTACTCTAGGTATTTCAAAATAACAACTGAGAATAAAACTCTCTTTTCCAAATGTAGGCATAGAAAAAGAAAGTAGGTTAAATTCCCTGTTATGACCTCTCCCTTCTAGCTGATTTGAGGCCCTCTTCTCCAGAGTAAGAGCAAGGAGAGACAGCTTTACCTTGGTGATTGAATTTGAAGGCAAATAAAGCCAACTGATAAGTGACACTGGAAAAGAGGAAACATGGTTGAATAGGGTGGTCCAAGAAGTTTTGGAACCACTCACTCCATATTAGAAAATAACAATTGATATTGGTATAGAAGTATTCATGGATACAGATGGGGAG
This sequence comes from Lissotriton vulgaris, assembly GCF_964263255.1. Classification (NCBI taxonomy): domain Eukaryota; kingdom Metazoa; phylum Chordata; class Amphibia; order Caudata; family Salamandridae; genus Lissotriton; species Lissotriton vulgaris. The sequence continues at coordinate 888,050,820 of NC_141689.1, read as the reverse complement.
GAAGTGTTAGACCACCTTTATCAAATCAAATCAAAACGGCTTTATTCGGTATGAGAAAAACATCCATAAAAGCATACTAATATTCTTTTTCTGTCTCAAAATGTTACATTCTTACTTTGATCCTATAAAACATTTTAAAAACATACACAGTAATATTCCATAATCAGTATGTTTATCGTAATAGAGCACAATCTATAAACATGATTATGTTGACTAATAGGTATCGCATAAAGTGCGATGTGCCAAGCAGCCAATATCTTAAAGTGCGTTGAGGAAAACCCATATCGTAGTGATATATAGTGTGCAAATGGCAAAGAAAAAATATACTTTCTATTAGTAAAATGAGAGATAAAATATTCTTGTATAATTAGGCTAAGAACTATACATTTTGGAACTCCTAGACAAAACATGGGTTGTAGCTTCAAAGTCAGTCCTCCAAATTTTCAAATGTTAATGCATTCAGATATAAGAGATCTTTTCTACTTCTAATAGCCCTTTGTATAAAAACAATGACTGAATTCATGATTTTTATATTATACAAACTACATACAAAGTTAGAACCATATTTATAGAGGAAGAGCCTGTTTGATAAAAAAAAGGGGTTTTAAAACTAACTTCCGAATATCCTTATAAAAACGGCAAAAAAGCATGAAGTGCATCGTGGACTGGGGGTATTTTCCATCTCATGGGCATCGGGACAAAATATTGGACCATTTTTCTGTTCTAGGAAATGCAATTAAATGATGTAAAGTACCGAACCTTAATCTGGTTAAATAAAATCTATGTTGCGTATTTCTTACCAGAATTAAGTATGTTTGAAATCCCAGCTCAAGTGGGCGATCACAGTAAGCAACAACACTACGCTTGCTGTCTGCGACCTGAATTCTTGCACAATCATTGACTGTAGTAATTTTAAGCCTCAGATCGCTTTTACTATGTTCTAGAATGTGTGTTGGATTCTTCCTTTCAAGGTCTATTTCCAGTTTTTTAGAAAATTGCATATATGTTCTAACCATGGTATTTTCTTACCATGATCGAGGGCCAAGCAATCCGTAATTAGGTCTCTGGTGAACTTAGTTTCATCCTTTGCCCATATCCCTCTCCAGAAGGTAAGTCCCGCTATTTGAATAGAATCACTTTGGTATGGAACAGACAATTCTTTGTGCACTATGTAGTTAGCTGTCGAGCTGGGGACTGCCAGTAGTCTTTTTAAAAATGCATTTTCTTGTATTTGCAGCGAATCAGTGTTGGCTCTTCCCCATATAGCTGCGCCGTAACAGACACCTGCCAGACATTTGCTTCTATACAGGGTAAGGATTTCCCTAATCTGTCTGTTTCCTATTTTAGCTGAAAACCTGAAAATACCCTCAGTAGTTCTAAGACGTCAGTGGAACCCCTGCAATCTGCAAACTCCAGCGCCGAGACACCGAAAGGTATTTGCGCGCTTTAGAAATTTAAAAAATAAAAAGGTTCTGGATATTTTCGATAACTTTACTAAAATAACGATCACTGACCCTACCATCCCGGAATCCCCCCTTTTGCCTTCAAATCCTAATTTTGAGGTCTTCTCTCCACCCCTGTCCATGGTGGAGCTTATAAATAATGTTAAATCAGGTTCACCACTGGACCCATGTCCTCCACGAATCCTTAAATTAGTACCCAACCTAATAGCCCCAGTACTCAGCAACATCTGTTTCTCCATATTTCAGACAGGTATTTTTCCCCCTGTCTGGAAAAAAGCAATTGTAACACCTCTTTTAAAAAAACCTGCTCTAAACCCTTTAGAGCCAAAAAAACTACCGTCCTATCGCCTCTCTCCCTTACCCTTCCAAAATAATTGAAAAGGTAATGAACCAACAGTTGTCGACTTTTATTGATCAGAATGGTCTACTTGACAACACGCAGTTTGGTTTTAGGAAGGGCCATGGGACGGAGACTGCCCTGATAAAAGCTGCCGAGGAGGTCAGGATAATCATGGATAAGGGTGGTGCAGCCATCCTGATACTCCTAGATTTATCCGCGGCCTTCGACACGGTCGATCATACCATCTTGATTGACTGTGTCGCCGCCCTAGGCATTCAGGGCAGGGCAAGAGCAACGTTGGCATCTTTCCTGGCCAACCGAGTACAGTCCGTTAAGATGGGATGCTTCTGCTCTCCTGATTTCACTCTCCCGTGTGGCGTTCCCCAGGGCTCCTCGCTAAGTCCGACACTTTTTAACATCTACGTGTCGGACTTGGCGAGGGTAATCAAGTCGTTCGGTATTGGTTTAACATCTTATGCCGACGACACACAGCTGGTCCTGGAGATACACAAAAACGGAGAAGCAGTGGCAGCGAACTTTCAGGAGGGCATGAAGGCCATCAGTTCATGGATGAATCGGAATTGCTTAAAGCTAAATTCCGACAAGACGGAGGTGATGGTTTTTGGCGAACTAACTCCGTCTTGGTCTCCGGTCTGGTGGCCTTCGGAACTGGGAGCTCCCCCACCACCTGTAGCCAAGGTGAAAAACTTGGGCGTGCTTTTCGATAATAAGCTTACGTTTCTAAGCCATGCCAACGCGGTGGTGTCAGCCTCCTTCTTTACCCTGAGAATGGTGAAGAAACTGCTCCCATTTCTTCCCCCAACTGCAGGTAAAACCTTAATGTCCTCCCTGGTGTTATCTAAGGTGGATTACTGCAATGGTCTATTGCTTAACGCACAAGAGCAAGTTCTGAGCAAATTACAGCTTGTCCAGAACGCTGCTGCAAGGATTCTCATGGGTATACCCAAGCACGCTTCTATCTCTCCCACAATTCGTGAGCTCCACTGGCTACCAATAAGAAGCCGGATAAAGTTTAAGGCCATGTGTATCATTCACAAGGCCTTGAACAACAATGGACCTGATTTTTTCAAAAGAGCATTCAAACTGTACAAACCCAGCCGAACACTACGTTCTTCCTCGGCCCAACAGCTCCAAATCCCATGCACAAAAAAAGTATCATGGGGAGATAGACGTTTTGTAGTGGCAGCATCAAAACTATGGAATCAGATCCCTTCCTCTGTCAAAGATAAATCCTCACTACTCTCATTTCGCAAACATCTCAAGACTTGGCTCTTTAACCAGTAAGACGTCAGTGGAACCCCTGCAATCTGCAAACTCCAGCGCCGAGACACCGAAAGGTATTTGCGCGCTTTAGAAATTTAATAAATAAATAAATAAATAAAATAAGAAATTTAAAATTACATAATTCACTATGGGTATTTCAACTGCCACTTCTATTGAACAGCAGACCCAAATACGAAAAAGATGGAGCTCTATTTATCACTACTCCTCCCACATGATGTTGTCTGGTTTTATGTCTATTGCTGCTGCATGTCATAACAAAAGTTTTTTTAAGGTTAAACTGGAGGTCCTTTTCTGTCATAAATAGTGCACATTTTTCTATTAAGTGCTGAATGCCATTCTCTGTCCTTGATAAAAGGACAGCGTCATCCGCATATAAGAGAACGGAGTGGGGCGCACACCGATTTTTGGGACATCTATCTTTTGTTTCTGTAAAAAGGTATCTACATTGTTAATATATAAAGAAAAAAGGAGAGGCGCAAGAACGCATCCTTGGTGAATACCCCGCGTGACCTTTATCACTCCTCCTCATCAGGCAGTAATCCTGTTACACAGTGGTATGGATCCGCTGGTAAACACAGCACACCGAACATACAATGTTTCAGGTCCAAACTAGGCAAGAAAGAATGCTTTGCCCTCAAGATTATCACACACCTTCTACATTTCCAACCATAATCACTAAAAAGGTTTTGACGGGTCTTTTAAAATAAGGAATGACAAGCAGTGGCGACTCCTCCGCTCAGGCAGAGGACCGTCGCCCCACTGCTTGAACTGCAAGCTGAATACAAAAAATAAAAGCTGAAGACAGGGGGGCAGGGCTGGGCTCCCCGTGTCACAGGGGGAGGAATGGTGGCAGCACGTAAAGTGCGCAGGATAGTTTGGCGGGCCGGCCAAAACATCATGTGCACTCTGCATGTTCTCCATGCAGGCTTTATTACATCCTGCTTGGAGAACATGCACAGCCTGCAAGGGCTTGTGCGAGTGCCGATCCACAGCACTCAGACCAATCACAATGCTGATGATTGGCCAAGGGATTCTGGGAGGCTGTGTGCTTCCTACAGAAGGAGGACAGAGGACACAGGAAGGCGGCGGCCGGCGGTATAGGTAAGTGCTTTTTTTAAATGTATTTTTATTTTGTACCCCCTTCCTCCTCCCCCCCACCCGACCACCCCTGTTCGGTAGCAGCTGCTACTGATGACAAGCCTTTCACCTCAGTTGTCAATATGGTTGAAAGGGTGCCCATTAGGCACACCCTGAGTGTGTGAGAGGAAGGCAGAAAATCCAACTGGCCTGTCTAAAAACTGAAAGTTCTCTACCCCGACTGGTGAGTTTGTGTGTATGATATTGTGGATGGGTGAGCCAATGGGTGGATACATAGATGCACAAAATGATAGTTGCAGTCGCACTCCTGGGTACAAACAAACTGTAAACTTAGTTTTTCTCAGGCCTTATATTTTGGGTGCTAATGGGTATCACCTCATGATCATGAGGTGTGTGAAATAAATGAAGAAAGGACATTCTCCAACGAGGAAAATCACAGCCTCCCGGCACTCCACTGATATTTATTAATAATAAATCTTTCAATCAAAGTTTTGGTCATTTCGTGTTTTATTCTTTAAAATTTTCATTTAAATCATCTTTTTGTTGTGCAGCAATAATGTTGACTTCACATTACACTTTGCATGTATCTTCACATGATTTTAACACAAACCCGATACATTTGTGGACTCACATGCAGGACTCCAAGTTTCACCACGCCTTCCTCTCTGAAGAACTATAGAAGTTCCCCTGATGAAGGGCAAAGCCCAAAAAGCATCGGTGTTTGTGTTAAAATCATGTGAAGATGCACGCAAAGTGTAATGTGAATTCTACATTATTGCTGCACAACAAAAAGATGATTTAAATGAAAATGTAAAAAATAAAACACGAATTGGCCAAAACTTTGATTGAAAGATTTATTATTAATAAGCGGAGTGACTAGAGGGTGCGATTTTCCTTGTTGGAGAACGTCCTTTCTGGATACATAGATGCACATGTGCAAGGAAAAGTGATAGAGCTCATGGAATAATCCAGACACTTTCATTTTAAGGCAGACCTATTGGCTTTACCAATTATTGTTATTCTTTTCAAATCAAAAGCACTTTTTCTCCCGAATTATATTTTAAATGTCTGGGAAGAGGCTCCATCTCTTTCCATTTTCCTGCCTACCTCCAAAAGTAACCTTTCTCAGCTCTGCAATCATTATCTGATCATCCTGATGAAGGTTGCTTCTGATAGCCCCTGTTATGTATTCAGGTCTCCTCTGCAACAGCTTTCATTATGTTACTGGGTGTCTTGTTATTGGGTGTCTTATAAAGTGCTCGGCTACTCAGGCAGAGTGTTCCGGCGCTACACAGATCTGTGTAGGAGTGGCCAGAGAAACATTACTTTGGTAAACCTGCAAGCTGTTCTTCAGGGCCTGACTCGTCTCCAGCCACTTTGTTTAATATCTGGTGAGAGATATTCTTTTTAACAATACAATGAGACATCAGTGCCAAAGCTGAGTCATTCCACAAGATTCTTAGCCAACAGCTTCAGACTCAATATGTTCCAATTGGCCGTTAGACAAGGGAAGTATTAGGAAGAAAATGCACCAGCAATAATAAAGGGTCATGGGCACTCTCAACCCTTTCTTACACTCTTATGTCAGCAAAGAACATCATCTTGGTACGTCAGGCAAAGAAACAGTTTAGCCTAATTAACACAAGCCCCACTTAAAAGTAACTATTTCTGAATGAATGGAAAACAATTTTCAATTGACGACAATTGACATATGATAGATTCTAGAGCTGAAGTTCTACTTTAGTCTTGTGTCCTGTATTTTCTATGTATGGTACTACTATCTCCAAAAAGCTTGTGTCCATCATGATGATTAACTCAGTATCTCATTGAGAGATTACCACAACAGATTAAAAATGTTTGCTTGTATCTAGACACAGAGCATGGAAAGTTCCACCAGGCTCGTAAGTTTGAACTCGTTGTCTTTTTATTTAATATATGAATTCTTACTGGTCTATTCAGCAAAATCTAGGAAGAGGAAACTGTTTCCTTTTTTCAGCAGTGGAGCCCCTTCTGCTGATGACATTGCTTATGAAAAGAAATCGTGCAATCTCTGCAAACTGTGCTTGTGGTCAGATAGAAGACCTGCCTCACTTCTTGATGTCCTCTCCACAATAGGAAGCAGTACGGGGAAGAAAGATCAAACACTACTTAAAGAAAGAACAGTTAGAGATCAAAGGTGAAAACATATTTTACCTGCTCAGCAACATCTCTGTGTCCACCACAATACTTATGGGTTGATACGTGTTAAAAAGCTGGAACATAAGAGTAAAGATATTAAAGATCAAGCAGGTCTGGTACTCATACGAGTGGGACTGTGGTGACAATTCACAAAAACTGGAAATATGACCATCTCTTGTAATACTTGAAAAAAAGAAACACCCTGTAACAAACGTTTAATGTTTTTTTTTCCCTTTCTATGTTCTTTTTTTTCCTTTTGCTGATATACATATGCAAATAGCTTTTTCGGCTAAAAGCATCTGTTAATAAAATCCAAAATTCAAATTCAACTCCAATGATAATCCTGGGGAACAGGATATGCATCTTTGAGGAAAAGTTAAAATTACCTACTAGAATTTGTATTACTCCTTTCAATGTCTGTACTCTCTATATTCTTAAACAAACTATGCAATACCTTAAGCTTCTGAGACAAAACATGTATGTTTTACACCAAATTACATGCCCTCCACATTTCATCCATCCATATACTTCTTAACAGCTGGAGCAAACAGGTGCTTAAATATAACTATGTAAACTTGAATATGTATAGCATTGACAGCTCAAGTTTATTGCAGGAAAATAATTTTGCAAATGTTTAAGAAATAATTTCAAAACTTTTTAAAAGTCATCAGTATTCCAGCTCATGACATTACATCTGTCACAGGTGGAGACAACAAGGACCCCCTGGGTAGTATATAGACTCCTAGGGCAGGGTAGCAACAGGTGTGAAAAAATTCCTAGGATGTCTAAGTGGACCGTGTGAACAATCAGGTAAGGTCAGTGGTCAAGAAGGAATAATCGAAAGATTAACAATGTTTATATAAAATATATATTTTTAATGAGTATTCTTTAAAAATCATATTGTGTATGACCAGGGGGTCAAACCATATGATAAAGGTAAAAAGTATTTCAGTTACACACAGTTAAATCAACATCTAATATCAAACTTAAATACAATGAAATTCATACACAAAAAATATATACAGTAAATCCAATAATAAAAAAAAGCATAAAAACTCGACGCGCGTTTCGGCAGTGAACCGCCTTCTTCAGGAGACACAAAATAAATCAACATTAGACACTCTATCCATGCAGTAACAGCGATGGAAGGTGAAATCCTCTGTAATGTTTGGTAAGACTAAAATGGATAAAGGATGTAGGTAAACCTGATCTCCACAATAATATTCTGTAAGTAGAAACTGTTGTTAGGGTTAAACGATTTCTTGGACAGAGGCAGCAAGCTCATTCCTGTTCCAGATGTAGGTGTTGTATAATTTCCATGTATATTCTAATAGCTGAATATTTCCAAATTGAGCCGGTATTGCGTATGGCGTAGGGATAAATTGCTCTAAAAAATGTTGCTAGCAGTGTGGCTGTAGTCTACACAAGGAGAGAATGATATCTGTCTTGGCACATATCGCCCGGTGTTTATGGATTCAAAACAAAGGAAAAGGACGTCTCTAAAATGAGAAGACACTATGCGGACAGCAGGGTGGTGCTGCTCCGACGTTGAGGACTCAAAACAAATACAAACGACGTCTCTAGAATCGGGAGACGATATGCGGACAGCAAGGTGGTGCTGCTCCGGCGCTGAGGACTCAAAACAAAGATAAACAACGTCTCTAGAATCAGAGGACGATATGCGGACAGCAGGGTGGTGCTGCTCCGACGCTCGTAGTGTGGGGACCCGACCTCCACACAGAAAGAAGCTGATTGTTCACACGGTCCACTTAGACATCCTAGGAATTTTTTCACACCTATTACATCTGTCACAAACATGCTGGGATATAAGGGTGCATGTGTGGTTGACATCAGTAATTCTCAAATCTATATCCTCTCTTTTAGTCCCCTTAACATCATCATGTTGTTTTTTCTTTGGCTGTGTTCTTTACTATAAGCTGGATGTTATTGGCTTTTAACTGAAGGGTCAGAATTTCATTCAAATCACAGGTGCAAACTATTAATAACCACTACTGTACCCTTTTTCTTTTGATACGTTTGAAGATTGGTGTGCTGCCTGATCTAATTTTTTTAATTAGGGCCAAAAGTGAGGGCTGTAAAACATTTGCATTGACTGAGAATGTGAAAACATTTACCACACAAGAACATAATCTTATCTTCCTTGAGGCAGGATCCAGTTTCACTTGTGCACCACTGTCAATTTCTAGGACCAATAAGGATGCATGTCATATCTCTTCCTTTCTCGGATGCTGCTCCCAGACTAAATGCTATCATTTTAGTTTCCTATTAATGTAATGTAATTTTTGTCTGATGTAAATTCACCAGAACATATGAAGCCCCTCTTTTGGGTGTTATGGCAGGGGAAGGCAGACCAACCTCCTGTGAACAGGGATTGGGCTGTTGTAAAGCCATCAAGGAATTCAAACTTTTAGTTCAATTATCAGTCTGTTCTAATTTGTATGAAGTTTGTTCAGCTTAACACAAATTGAGTAAGAACATGCCAGGGGAAAGGGCTTCCTATGTATTTATGTTTGCCTGTTTTCTAATTCTTTTCTAGTTTACGGACTGCTTAATATCCATATTAAAATTAACATAGAATAGAAAAGTTAAATAGTAAACGGAGCTTAGTCTTGACAGATAAAATATATGAATGCCCAAGTCACATCAAGTTTCAAATATAAAATAAAAGTACATTTTAGGGAGGAGGGGAGCTCAGTCCAGCCTCATCTGTCCTCTGACAGAGGTTAATAATGCACACACATTTTCGAATATGGAAATCTACAAATGTATTTTTTTGATTACAATAAATATGAAATATGTGTACACTTTTTTTGTCTGAAATTTATGTTCATGTGTAAATGTCAGCATGCCAAAATATACGATTAACATATTGTCTTTGTCAACCAGGCACTGAGAGGAAAATGTTACTCAAGCACATTTGTGCAAAAATATGTTTAGATAATCCAAGTCAAAGGTAAACTCTCATTTTCACATCTTAATTATAATAATTTGATATCAACTTCAATCTTATCATTGTCCTACATTCCTCTAAGTTGACTTTTAAACTGAAATCCACATAATAAACAAAGGTATATGCAACATTCCACATAAGTATATTATTTGTTTATGACCTGCATTCAAATACACAACTCAGTTGTTATTGAAAATAAACCATTCATGGCATTGTTTTGTGGGGTGACAACAAAAAACGTTTCAAGTGTATTTTTAACAAGAAAACAAATTTATTGATTTTAAAAGACGACACAATTCCGTTTTGAAAAACAACACAAGAAAGCTAGCCTGAGTTCAAGTCTGAAATATTCAGAAAAATCCTACTAATATCTTTAGTATGTTCCAGTCATTTGTTTAAACAACACACTAAATTTAATATATAGTTTTATAATTATAAAAGTTCCCCAGTTATTGTACAGTACACAATACAAATTGCCCACAAACTATTATTTAGCTCCTGTCAATTTTCAGAGGACATGATTTACTAAAAGTTTTAGCATTTCTCACAAAAATCACATCAGGAAATACGTATTTACAAAATCAAATACATTATACAAAAAAATCATCACATTTTATTCTGTAAAGTGTTTTAAATAATTAGAAAGTATATCCAACTGTAATTCAAAAAACTGGAAAAGAACATTACATTATCTCACACGTACAATCTCTACAAAAGGTTGCTTACCTCATTTACATAATATATTGTCTATTGGAAAATGAAGCAAATTCATATATACGCAACTGGTACTCTTTCTGTGCTTGTGGTACTGAACAGTAGGCTCCGACACTTGATAAAGTGAAATGTAAATGATGGCACATAGAAATTAAACAATTAAAAAAACACACAGTCAAAGTAATCTTGTAACTTGTAGGATTAGGAAGCCCTGAATTTATAGATTGGTAAGCAAGCCCACTAACTCAATTAAGGTATTTCACAGCAGGTACACATTGTCCAGCTCTTTTAAAGGCACCCAGACAAAATATGTTCTACAGACTTACTATTTATTGAAAATAGTCCACATTTCTGAGGGCTAGGATAAAATAATTTGTTCAGTAGAACAACCAAACAGCATTCTGGAAGTACATCTCCAAAAAATATTGTTAATTTCTCAGTAGGATTATTTTTTACTTCATTCAGTGAGGTACTCATACATATAAATTCCTTTCTAAGTAAAACGATTTAGAGTAAGAGCTCAACATGAATTATCTACAACTCAATCATAGTTTTCATTTCCAGGTTTTTCTATGACATCAAGCAAAAAATTGCCAATACATCCCAGGGCTTCCAAACCCCACATCATACATAAAAAAATAAACATCTTAAAAATAAGGCATACCATACATTAGAAAAACAAAAGTAAAACAGGCAGTCACTTTGTAAGTGGCTTTCACTACATCTTAAGCAAAAGTGGTAAAATAAACCCAGATTTACTGGCACATAAAATCACTAGCAGCAATGATCAAGGCATGCAAACTGATAAGCATTTACAGTAAATCATTGTGATTAACAAACCAATTGTTACATTTGCATAACCCTTCAAGTATTGCATGTTTAACCACAGGACAGGCAATTTAAGAAAGACTCAACACCCTACCAATCTAACAAGTAGGGCAAAAATTCTTAATGCTACACATGCCCTGTCCAAGAAATGTACAGTATCAACTAATGATGGGTTCCACAGCCAATGTGCTTAGAATAGCAAATGAGATAGTTATTGTACCTATTACCAACAATCCACTCATGGTTTCATTGTATTAGAAACCAATGGCAAGCAAACAATCAAATAATTAAAGTTGAAAAAAATATTTAACCCTTCAGGTCAATTTAAAGAAATAAAAGTTAGTTTATCAACTCCTTGGTTTGTTCTTGTGTTTTAAAATTAAATATAAACCACATACCTTTAAATACTTCCTTGAAAGTGTGCGTATTGGCTATTAGATCATAAGTTCATTGATCCGATTATGGATATTCCATACCAACTCTTTTTTTAATCTCAACTAAATTTGAAATAGTTTTAAAATGATTGTGAGTCATTTCCTTGAATCTGTCGTTACATATCGTATAGTATGGCTCATTGCAACCCATGTATTCAATTATAGGTTTGACCGAGAAATAGGACAAAGAGGCTGTGTTTAGTTCGATCATTAAAGCAGCATTTTTGGTAATATCTCTATGGGCAACGTTAGTTTTTCTTTTTGCCAATACAGTTTACTGTCTTCACACAACCATGTTTCCATCAGACTGAATGGCTTGATAGCTCTGGAAGAAGCGACACACTCAATCTTAGTTTTGTCCTATCTCTTGTTTCTATTTATGAAACCCTAAATGAAAAGGCAGAAGAAAAATAACTTAATTAGCACAAGACCATTGACTGTATCTATAAACAGTCTGGAGAGTACTTTAGCCTCTCCTTCAAATCATTATTTCTCGAATGCTGGAACTGAATGTAAAGGTTGCTGTCACCAAGCACTATGGTGCAGTTATTACTGCTTGCTCAGCTGCCACTGGCTAAGGAGCATAACAGCATGTTGCATGACAACTTGTGATAGCACTGTGCCCTTCTAATTCTATTGTTAGTAGAATATACCTCTTCTAAGTAGATTATTCCATTGTGTACATGTTAATCCTTTTCAAGCAAAGTTCTTAAATAACACTAATTGTTTAAAATATATAATACCTGCCCATGACAAAAGCCACATATAATAAGGTTACATTTTCAAAATTGTTAAATGGTACTGAGCATTTATGTCAGAATATTCAAGCAGGGCTACCAATTAGCAGAATAGATGGCAGTGTAAACAAGTGGTAAAAATACGTTTTTTCTCTCTATCTGATGCAAATATTTCAAGCCTACTTTAGCAAAACAAAAACACGTGCTGCACTTCATTTGAAAGCTGTGATTTAATAGTATTTTCTAACCCCAGGCTTCCTTCTTGAACAGTAGTTAAGCTGGAATGGTTTTCCCCCTTTGCTGCCCAAGAACCCAGTTATTTTGTAGATGGTAATGGATTTACACATATAGAAAAGCAGAATGTGTGCATACTTATGAGTAGAAACCAGAAAAAGAAATACAAGATACACTTGGAGAGCTTAAGACTCAAATGTGCAAAAATGCAACCCACGAAGTTGGGCAAAAATCAGGTGGGCAACTGCAAACATTCTGTGTGCATATGAAAAATAGAGCTGATGTAAGAAGTGTCAAAGATGTGCTAATCTGGAAAACCATGTTGCTATCAAAGGATACTTAATGCTTGATATCTACTGGTTTTTCTAAGACCAACGTTACTATTTATTCTAGGTTGACATAACCAAGAAATGAGACAGTAGTAAATAACTATTAAATAAATATCACATAACAGAAAAACACTTCCTCCCCTTTAAAGTGTGCTCTTCTCGTTGAATCTGGCCAACAGGAAGCTCTGTGCTCAGAATATACAGCCACATTTCTGTAAGTGCACATTTTGAGTAATTCCGTTTACCTCCATGAACATTTTGTGATATTTACATATACACACACATTCACATACAAAATACCAGGAATATGCATGAGTCAGTTATAGGTTCAATTCGCTTTTACAGGTTAACATATGTCCAAGCAATTAATTAAAATCATGATATATACTTCTTACTTGGGGCATACCAATCAATAGGGCAGTGGCATTGTGGACCCAGAGATGGGAAAGGACCTTTGCATCCTAATTGTAGCTATCTTTTGCTACCCAGACTGCCGGGAAAAGATCCCAATTTCCAAGCTTGCCATAGGGTCATTGCCACCCTTGCTACACTGCATTTTCCATCTACTGTGCAAAATCACAAAATATTAAATGGTGCACGTTTTGCCTGTACTGTGGTTCTTACAATACTCAAAGGGTTAATTGCAAGGCATTACAGCAGTTACGTACTAGAATTAAGTTCATGGTTCTCTTCCAGTTTTTCTCAATTTCTCTAAATAACCGAATTAACTAGCACAGACCCTAGGTTTCAATTTCCATACTTGTTATAAATAGTAACTAATTACACAGAGATTTGCCTGCTCCCTAGACTACTTTAGGTAATCCTACTCCCAGACCAATTTCAGTATAAACATTTTGAAAACATTCTGGCATTAGTCTTATAACAGGACAGAAACAAAACATACAGTTTCTTTCGGTTTATGAAGATTTGTACAAGTTGGTAATTGCTTACATTTTGGCTGTATGAGGAGAACATTTTATTCTTTTTAGTTGGTGCCTTGTACTGTTATAAATTGTAATGTAACTTCATTTCTACCTCTTCGAACCAGCATGCATTTTCTTATATCGGGCTGATGAAACCTAATGAGAACAGTAATAATTCTCTCTCCAGGTGGAACACTACGAGCTTCAATGTTCAAATGCTAAAATATTTTTCCGGCTATTTCTCTCCAATTTAACAACTGCCCAAAGGTTAAGCTGTTCATGTTCACCTTCTGTAGCTAGTTCGTCCAGCTCCAAATTACATTTTCAAAGTGCAATTATTATTTTTTCTTGTCACATCAGTCCTAGGCAGAAATAGTGTATGTTAATTAATCATTGATTTAGGCCAGTTCTCTCCCTCACTGCTTATTAACAAGACAAAATCTAAGCAAAGGAAATCTCAAGTGATCCAGTACACATGATTACAGATGTTTCCTTAAAAACCATTAAGAGTGGAAAACAAATCGAAATATTTGTTCCGATATATGTAATCATGAATGCATGCTGCCATCTCTTGAATACTCCTAATGTGTAAAATAAATCTTTAGTGATAAAACCCACCTCGGCCTACATAGTTTTTTGAACAGGTAATGGAAATTCCTTTTTTCCCAGTACATTTTTACCTGATGACTAAACTGCCTCCCAAATAAATCCCCATGACTTTACACACCTTGATTCTTTGAAAAAAGATCAGTTCAAAATCCTCATTTCCCGTTAAAGGCAGAGAATTAAAAATTAAAGTGTGGAGCACCAGTAAAAGAAGTTATTGAGAACTTTAATCCATTAAACCAAATTTCTGCAGCTCAACTGTTGCTCTTAAGTGACTATCGGATTCATCATCTATATTCAGAATGCCAAATGCTCTCTGAAAGCGATTAGCCCTTATTTATACTGGAACATTGTATAGAAGATCATTTGGGGTAGTTGGGAGAACAGAAACGTGTTACCAATGATTGTTTGAATATCAAAAAGTGTAAATGTTTACTGCATAAGATCTGAAGCACCTGAAGTGCTTAAAGGCGGGCGGCAAACGGGTGGTAGCAGACCATGAAAGCAAGCCCATAAAATACAACAATTTTTTTGTGGAGGAAGGGCGAGTAAAGGTGGAAGGGAACGAAGAGGTGCGCTCTGCAGGGTACTGGCTTCAAAGATAAATCTAAGTCATGCTGTATTAAAAAAATATAGCAATCTCACTGGAAATGCAGCAAACAAGAAAAGATCTAAAAGGGCCTTCAAAGTACTTTCTACTCAAAGAAAAGACGGGTCCAATAAAAAAATGACATTCATTAAAAAACTAAAATAACACATAAGGCATCAATTGACTTTTCCATACACACTGCAGAGAATCCCTTCCATATGAGAATTTTTGGAAATGGTTCCAAAGCTCAACAAACCATAAACCTTACATGAATAAGACCTCTGGAGCTGAAGAAACTGAATTGCAGTGGCACACCAATCTTTAAATCTAAAATTCAAGTTCTACCCTAATGAGCAGATTAAGGGAAGAATCTTCTTGAGATTTTAGATTTTACAGATATATTCAAGACAAGCTTATCACAAAATAGTGTCAAGTTGAAAACAACATCAATTTGGCATTTGCACTCCCTGAAAACAAAATGAAACATTTATTACTTATGGTTGCCCTCAGAGATGAATATATGGGTAATGGTATTCTAAAACTGACTTGCATTTCTGTATGTCAATTAAGCAATACAATCTTCTTTTTATAGACCTCTTAAACCTTGCCAACAATAGTGCACGATGCACAAGATCTATGCTATCTCTCAAAGGTGGGCACAAAAAGATCATACTTGTTCTAAATATAAACATTGTAAAAGAAAAATATAAACATTGTAAAAGAATAGGTCGACATGTAAAGTGTGCTCTGGTTGTGAATAGAGGGGGCAAAGTGTCTTATGGTGTGTGATTGGTATTCCTTCCTGAGGGTCATTTATGTTTATTGTCATCCACATTTTTGAAAGACCTTGGTGAAATGGTAAGAGGCTAATCATATATCAATGTTCCAGGGAAGAACAGTAATTTGGGGCAACATTTTTAGGTTAAAAGCTGACAGGAACCCAGACCGAATGTTTCCAAATGTTATAACATGTGAGCATTGCTGGCTTAAAGGAATTATCCCAGCGAACTTGGAAATATTTCATAACAACAACTGTTGTATATTTTGTTATATTTAGCAAGCACATTGAAGTAATTTGCCTCAACGTACTGTAAGCAGGATACAGGCATTCAACATGCAGCTTTCCAACTGCTTTCCTAGAACTAAGCGATTTTGCTGGGATTAAAAATGGTGAGGTAGCATAGTCAGTAAAGAAAACTGAATATATAACATTTTTTGTTGTCAGAATAAAAAACAAATACCCTAAAGACCTTGAGCAATGAATTGTCTGATGACATGGAACACAGCTGAGACAATCCAGTTCATGTTGTACTGAAGGCAAGAGGTGGTTTCACCACCAGTACATTCATGGATAAAACAAGATAAATTATTGTAACAATGTCTTGGATTTTAAACTAGGTGAGGGGTGTCAAATTAGGACATTTTTTATGCTGGGTCATATGCACAACAAAAGCTTCTTTGTTTGCATTCAAGAGTGTTTGAAATTATGCTACCAGTTTCAGAGAAAGTCAAAATAAAATCAGTTCACTTATACGGTCCAAAGAGTCTGACTTGATGATGGGTAGCTTCAACCTCCTAATTTTCATGAGTTTTTAAGTTTAATTCTGAATTTGTAACAACATTTAAATTCTCAGATTTCGTTTTAATGTAGTAATAACCATGTATATGATCACATGGCTCTGATGAATAAGATCTTTGTTATGTGTAGAAGGGGTAGAGCATATCAGTAAGAGTTTAGCTACCTAATCACTATACTTCAGATTGCTCATCCCTTTGTCTACGTTAAGAAGACAATCTGTGTTTGTTATCAGCAATCACATATTCTTGAGCCGGGGTCCTTGGTTAACCCCTTCTGCCTGCTGCGCAAATTTTCACGCTGTGCGGGCGGCGTTTGGACAGTCCCCGGCCGTCCTCCGCACATGTCCACTGTGACGTCAGACGACCGGGGACACACAAGGGGTTCATGTGAATTAGCTGCTTCAGCTATATATTTAAGGTCTAAAGTGATACAGCCCTTTCAAGCATGTCAATACGCCATATCAGAGTATCGTCAATGACTTGTGGTTATGTTGTGATTAATGGTGTCTGCTAAATCAAAACCCACAAAGGTTTGCAGAAGGATTCTCAGTAATAGCACAAACCCATCAGGAAAACTTTCCTACACTGACCACTACTGTCTAAACAATCTTGGAAATTGATATTTTATTTTAAACTGGAAGACCCTTTCAGTCCAGTAAGAGAATTTGCTGGACAGGGATGACAAATCCATAATTATGATGCCCCCCTTGGCTGTCTAGCACCCAATAAGGATAATTTCCTCTGCTGGATCCATGCCAGCTGGGAATGCAATTCAGAAGTCTTATCAGTATATTGACTCAGTGAAGGAGGCAACTCTTCTAATAGCAAAATCAGTGAAGGCAACTCTTCTAATAGCAAAATCGCTGTCTAAGGGGTTGGAGGAAGACCACATCTAATTTTTTTACTTTGAGATAAATTCAAATGACGGCCTTACTCAGCATAAACAGCATGAATTACTGTATTCATCTCAAAGGAATTTAGTTTCTTATTACTATTTTGAAAAACTTAGGCCAAATTCTAATTTGTTCAATTTTAACATGTTACAAAAAAATAAGTGGTGTAATGATCTAGCAATTTTACAGTCAAGTTAAAACAGACTCGTCATCAACAACTTTTTAAACTTTGATGGTTGATTGTTCTAACACTTGTTGGTAGGGAAAGTTTCACATTTAGCTCTGCAAACAGGAATACTAATGCACACAGGTTATATGTGAGACCACAGGATACTTCACTTGAACAGAATATTTTGGTAATTATTTCTAATCATCATCAGGTGCTCCATAAAAGACAGTAATGTTTAATTTGTAGTAGAGCAGAACTCCGACTGGTGGGGCATTATTAATGGGGTTCTGATCAGCTCACCATAATTATTTTTCCTCACCTCCCTATCTTGTTTTGCTTTAGTACAGTCTTTCAAGAGTCAAAAGCATTTCCAGACTTTTTCTTTGACAATATGAAATTCATGGGCCATAGACACTACTTAAAAAGTAATTCATAATGTTCTGCATATTTGAAAAGTCAAGTGAGCTAATGGTTCCTTCACTATAATCGCTCAAGTCGGAGCAAACTATGGTGATTCAAAGATGAGTAAATCAATTAACAACAAGACTTGGAAACAGACTGAAACACATGTAAATAAAAAAAAGAATAGCAAAAGCTGAATGTACAATTGGTTATGTGATGATCACAAGTATTAAAAAACAAAAATAACTGATTTGTTTTTTATATTAGGTCACAGTCATTTAGAGGGAGTAATGTTTAAGGAAACGATCATGGCAGAACAGATGTTTTGTTACTGACAGGTTAAGAAATGTTGGACTCTGAACTGAATTTTGGGTAAGTAATACATAATTGAATAATGCAGTAATCTGTGCAGTACACCATTTAAATGCTTATAGACTAATCTTTCTTCACTCTGGATACATTTTTGTCATATTTTGGATAGTAGAACTTTTTAGAGTGAGTTAAGTATAACTGTGGGCGATTCTTCCCTTTTCATGAGTTTGACAGAAACTACGGTGATGGACTTGCATACTAGAGCTATAATGTTCAGTGTAACAGACTGAATTTGGTATAGTATGGTAAAATCTACATATCAATCAACAACTTGGCTAATCCTGTCCAAGTAGTTATATAAAGTCCTACTCTAGATGTGTAAGTTGTGCTTACTATCTTGAACATGTTGTCTTATTTTTTTATTTGGCTATTCTGTTTACTTGTTTGCTAGCCACGATTAAAACTAGGTAC
The DNA here is from genome assembly GCF_964263255.1 of Lissotriton vulgaris. Taxonomy (NCBI): domain Eukaryota; kingdom Metazoa; phylum Chordata; class Amphibia; order Caudata; family Salamandridae; genus Lissotriton; species Lissotriton vulgaris. The sequence goes on along the minus strand of NC_141689.1, from coordinate 888,032,246 downwards.
AGTCACGTTTTGGCTTTAAAAATAACTGTCTAAAATAATCTAACCTACTTACAGTGTTAAGTGTTCTCTTCTCCCGCCCCATAATATATATTCTGTAATATTTCTGATGGAACCTTTAGAGACCACTATAAATTTGACTAACTTCTCGTCGGGCTCCTCTGCACCATTTATAAGTTGTCTATTTTATAAAACCAAATGAAACAAAGAGCAAGAGTTCAAAAATATACATGTGTATATATCTCTACTGTACCTGTGCTCAGATTTGAAGCCATGCCTATTCTACTAACAGACCCACACATTGCAACTAAAGCTGGTTTGTGCTCCAAACTTCCTCAACATTTTCTGATATGCAATAAGTGAAATGCAGCTCGAGAAAAGACAAAATAAGCCCATTCCCACGTTTAGAGGAAAGGGTTCCAAAAATCTAGCAGTTGACTCATTCCCACAACGCCTTATGAACAATACATGACCTGCCCACCCCGTCTGCTTAGGGAATTTAAAAATGACAGGTACACCTTGTTAAACAAATGTTAAAGATAATAACAACAGAAAAGTATTAAACCTTAGCTTCAGTTATGTTTAAGGCACCATGTTATAGCCGAGGTACAATGATCCCTGATGTACATTCTTAAATGGCAATGGTCCATCTAGCCACCTAGTCTCACCCTACTGAATTGGGATTAAGTACAAAATGAGGTGTGCCAGTTACACTGCCCTATTTATTTATTTCTGTTATTTCTTCATGTAAATCTACCTACTTTAAGAACCAGATTTTAATAGTTTTTTTAGGAAACACTATGCAGGTTGCTACATTCCTTGCATTCTACAAATTAAGTTTATTTTTGTGTTTGTGTGTGTGTGTATATATATAAATATATATATATATATATATATATATTATATATATATATACATACATAGATATACATATATAAACACATACAAACATATATTAACACACACACAGTATTTTAGCAGCAGCAAAAACTACTGATACAAAAAAAGACCCTTAAACGATAAAACTGCTTGTGTAATGGATTCCTGTACATCCTGTTTAGTATAGTCTTTGAAAAAAATCAATTCACATATTGTTTTTGCCACCACTTAACAGCAGAAGGTATTGGCTTCCAAAACAGAATCAGTAGTACTCTGATATCAGATAGTTTGGGTATGCCAGTGCAATCACAAACTAGAGACTCTATCTTATAACGCTCACTTGCCCGATGCATTATGTAGTACATACATTTCTGATTTGGGCGGCAAACCTATACTATTCTTTGCACTCATAAATGCTGACAGTCTAACTTCTCTGCTGAGAAAGAGAAAATGGACATGCCCGAACGGTCCAGACCAAAGTTGGCCAGTCCAATACTTTCCATAGCATGGCGATACAATTATCAACATAGCATCATATTCCGACTGAAGGAATCAATCTTTCAATAAATACAATACTTCTGCTGTTAAATGAGTCTGCCTCCAGTGTAAATTAGAAAAACATACTTTTTTCTGACATTTTACAAAGTGCATCTAAATCCTACACATGAGAAATTATACACCATGACTAACACAGAGCATTAAAACATATATAATAAAATGCTACAGAAAATATTTAAATTACTATTAAATTAGAAGAGTAGAAAATATCAACATCGAGCTCAGCAATATTCCTTCCTGAACCTAATAAAAGTTCATGATGAGACAGGCAAATGATTGGTTTATGAAATGAAATAACGTTTTCCGTTTTCCGGTAGATCTGCCAAAACACAGACACCCTTTTACATTTCACAACCTATGTTAAAAAAAAACAGTCAGCAAAACTGAATTTGACAACAGTCGACTTTCAGGCATATTCTGTTTCATATGTGTCAAAAGTCCACCTTGACAGTGTTGCTGCCATTTTGTTTTTTAAAACTCTTCCATGTGTGGTCAGACAGCTGTGTACGTGTTTCCAGTAGTGCTGCACTGCCTGATAGTCTGAGTACTTGTGACAATGTGTTCACTGTGAAGAGGGGTCAGGAGGTTCTGCTGTACTCCGCTATCAAGCACGGGTTGGATGCAGCCCACCTGAAAAGCCTGGTTCAGCTCACTTTTCTCTCTCTTGGCTAGCGGCTCACCAGACTCATCCAGCTCTTCATCTATTTCGCTTTCAACTTCACTGCCCTCATCTGCACAAATAAACAACCATGAAACTAGCACAAGGAGAGAAGGAGAAAAAGAGAGACAAAAAGAAAATCTAAATACTGCACAGCCAAATTCAAACAATCTTGTATTCACTCACAAAACAAATATATGAAAAGCGGTAAGAGTGCAATTAAGAGTTTTTATTAATTCAATGATAAACTAGACATGAAAGCAGCTCATTACATCTGAGAAATAAACATCATTTTTAGCAGTGGTGAATAAGAGACATTATTACATTCGCCATGACCGTGCAAATATGTTAGTAAGCATTTGTTCAAATAAAGTGGAAAAAGGTAAATGTACCCTGCAGCTTCTGGAATATAATGTTGCTTTTTTCGGCCTTGTACATCAGGCTGCATTTTGTTTGCATAATGAAGACACTTACTATTTCTGACACCTTAATGTTTGAGTAGCAAATGTGTTTGAGGAATGTGTCTTTTTCTACAATAAACACTTCTCCACGATCGCTTAGCACCCCACATTCAAGGTACAAGGATAACGTCCAGGCACGGCTCTAGCAGGTGGGCCGGGTTGGCCAGGCCCACCCAAACATGAGCCTGGCCCACCCAAACATGAGCCTGGCCCACCCAAACATGAGCCTTGGCCTTCGCAGTGAGGGCTTAAAGGCAGACGCAACGTAATTGGGCTCAAAGGGCTGTCTGTGTGTGTGTGCGCCTGGGCTGAGACAGCTTCCCGGCTGCACACACACAGAGGGTTTTAGAGATTATTGCAGCGAGTACTTCACAGGTCTTTAAAAGACCATTAACATGTCAACGAGGCTTTGTTTATTTTTTAACCTCTTCATCTCCACATGGCAAAGGCGACAAATCCTTTCTTTGTTAACTGTCACCTTTGCCTACTGTTCTGCTGCGTGGATATTTCTTTTTCTATGCAGCACAGGAGAAAATAAGTTTGTTTGTTCCTATTCACCTTTCCTGACCCCTGCAGCGGCTTATCACATCAGGCTGTGACACAAAGTTTGACTAATGGAGTAGTAGGTAAGAGAATGTGTTACGATTTGTTTTTCTTTTTAAAATCTGCACAGGACCAGCAGGACACATACTTCGTGTGCTTCATTTAAACAGTTTTTATCAGTATCATGGCTGATGCAGGACAACAATAAGACAATACAAAATGCCAAGATAACGCTGGTGATTAATGATCCTGTTGGAGAGCAATCATTTGTCTGTTAGTAGTTTTTAAATGCAGATGAACTGCATTTTTGTGGAAGCTCAGTGGGTTACTGCCTTTGTCATAGAGATCCTTGTGTTACTTGCAGTTCAGAAGTTACAATCCTAACTTAAGACAGTGACCAATGAACTGTCACGAAAGAGCTGCATACAAACATGAATGGTATAGTTAGAACTTCGCTTTTTTGTTTTGTGCTATAGTTAGAACTTCCTCAGTCTTTCATTATTCTAATATTGGTAAAATGAGTATGTTTGAGCAGATATATATTTTTATCAGTAAAGCTTGACCCCCACGAAATACGCTAAAGCCGTCTCTGTCATAGCCTTTCTGTTTTTGTTTATTTAATTAGCAGTCGGGTCATAAGATCTTCTGTGGAACATACTTTAAAGTGCGTGTTAATTATATTTACTGCTATATTCAATGTTTTAAGTTAGAAGGTGATTTTCTAATGTTTTTAAAGTGAAAAATGAAAGTGGAGCCCGGTGGTGCCTGATATGGGGCTGGGGCCCAAGGTCAGATGTGAGATAAGGTGCACTGGAGAGGAGTGGTAGAAAAGTGGATAATCAAGCCTGTAAGGGAGAGCGTTGCAGAGTCCGGGGTCAGGTGGAGGAAGTAAAGAAGAGGGATTCTTCCTGAATGCTCGCACAGAGGGAGCCCGAGAAGTGTCACTTGCCTGATACTCCCACCTCAGAAACCTCCCCTTCCCATCAAAGGAACATTACATGGAAAAAACACTTTATGAGAGTGATAATATTTACTGGGCCTTGTAAGACTAATAAGAGATAAAGGAGGGCCCTGAAGCAGGCCTGCCCAGATATATATGCGACAAATCGAGCCCGCAGTGGCCCACCCAAATGCATCCTTGGTCCACCCAAATAAAAATTCCTGGAGCCGGGCCTGATAACGTCACTGTATGCACATTTTAAGTGGTAACTGTTCCCTCGTATGGTTTTGACAGCGAGCCAGACATCTATCTACCAAAATAGCAGTAACAATATCAGTGCATGGCAGTTTAACTTTGTTAGTTGAGACGTGATCCTCCTGGCTGTCGGTCCTTAAGTCTGAATCCAGTAAATAGTGGGATACCAGTATTGTACAACACCGGCAACACGAAGACCCATCTGTGATATTGCGTGAATTTATAGAGAGTTGAACTGGGTTAACACAGGAGAATTTGGGACAGCACGCCGGGCGCACTGTGATGTCGGAAGGGTGCCGCTTCGCAATGGAAATTGCTGGAGGGGCGTAGAGGAGGAGCGCTGATTGCAGGACCGCTGCGTGATCCAGGTTGGGGGCCCAGCAGAGGGAGATTGCCAGCTTGCTCCCCGTCCCCCTGCCTGCAGTGAGGTTTCCTTGGACCAACTGGACTACAAGTCCCAGCAGCCCAGCGACGGAGAACACCTGAGACTTGATTAGCCCCTCCCCCGCCTGTACTTAACAGTACGTATCTCCCGCTACGTGGGACGCGTGCGGGCGTGTGCCGGGCGAAGCCCGGGCAAAGGGCGGGCCCGCCCTAGCTCGTCATCGCCAGGAAGAGAAAGGGCTGGCCCCTCTCTTCCATTTGAACTGCGGACATATGGACACAGGTACTGTTTGTAGCAATCAGCCTGGGCTCCACTGGCTACACATTCAAGCTTAAAATTGTGAATTGTGTATTCTGCTCTGGTGTTTAGTGCAATCAACGCAATGGTAAAGAGGAAGCTAATGGAGGGTGAGGGACCGCTTCTAAGCAAAAGAGGGAAAAAAGCTAAGAAAGTACCCCACGCGACTAGTAATTGTGTTTTAACAAGGATTGAAGCCATTGTGAATGAATGCGAAGAGGTTTTGGGTGCCAGTAATACAACTACCTCAGCTGCCAATACTAATTTACTTGATGATGCGATAGCGTTAGCGAAGCCACAGAGAAGAGTAATTCCCGCAATTTTTAGCAAGAAACCACCTCAAATGCCCACCATTTGTGAAGTACATAGATCAGCAGAGGAAACTCTAGGACCTTTCTACACATTGAAAAGTCAAAAAGAAGCAACAGGAGCTACCACCAAGGGGATTCAACGGGACTGCATAAATGCCCCTCTACCGCGCTCGAACAGGTTCGCAGTCTTAGAATCTATCGATGAGGGCAGCACAGTTCGCACCTCGAGCAAAGAAAACGTGGCAGAGCCTTCTGCAAGCACAGTAAACTGCAGTAATTGTGGCTCCCAAAATATCGCCCTACAACAAAGAGTAGAACTCCTTGAAAGGGAATTGGCTTTGTTGACAGATAAGGTAGATTTGCTCATGTATAGACCACCTGGTACATCTACTCCTTCCATACCACCCATTCCGATTAGCTCAGGTAATGGGTTTGTGGTAGGGAGTTCCAAGGCGGTTGGGACCAGGCCAGCGATAGGACAAGTGACCCATGCCTAGGTCCCCACAGTAAGGTCTATTCCACATAGAAAACCCAATTCATATCCTGAGACGGGCATAGCTCAGGGAGAAAGAGGAAATTTGTTAGTCCGGCACCCTCCCAAAGTAGGTCTCCATAGCTTCGCTCCTGTCAGGGAAGGCCAGAGCAATCAGGTTCGATCGGGTTCACTAGGTGGGAACATCCACATTCCCTACAATCTACTTGACCAATGTTCCAAAACTCATGAGTATCCAAAGTTTTGAAAGCCGTGAATCCCTTCATAATAAAGTGATACACTGGTAAAGATATGTAAGGGGATGCAGGTCGGTAATACGGGAGGATGTGGCGAAAGTAAGGAGGATCACAAGGGGCAGCTCGCAGACTGACTGTATTGAGATAGAGGTTTTTAACACTGAAATTGCCGAGACCCTGTTGGCACTTCAGTTCCGTACTCCCCCCAGAGCATTCTGAAATACAGATTCGTAGTTCGCCACTATGGTCGTCTGATAGGGAAGGAAGAGAGTCTGGACTGAGCTCAGTCGATTGACTGGACGTAGTTCTGTCACCAGATCCTTGCACTGAAGTAGAGGGGGGAAAAGCGAAGAAGAGGCCTCTTGTCCAAGCAGTCGGGGGCTAGGAAGAGGGGAGAGGGGAGAGGGGGAGCTTAATCGCTGATTGTACAAGATGTGCAGATGACAGGACTATATGGTCTGCGGGAAGTAATTCAGGGGTAATCCTCTTTCTCTCTCGGAATATAGCAGGCCTACAAAAAAAACTGTTGCTGCCAGATAGGAATGATTTTATCCACACTCAAGATATCTGTTTGTTCCAGGAGACATGGAGTGTGGTTCCCTTGTATAAACCTGGGTTTGCTACTTATTTTATTCCAGCCATAAGTTCAGAGAAAAAAGCACCGCCCATCGGGGGGTCTTCATATCTGGTTAAACATCTCTTTAAACTGGCCAACCACCATGCACACTACCCCCTCAAACGATATCTTGCACCTGACGGTGAAAGGCTTTACAAATTGTCCCAACGTTGAGATATTTAACGTGTATGCTAGAGGGTCTCCTGGGGCTCAATCATCTGCAACCATAGCAGCACTAGAGTCTGAGCTGTCCAGTATTCTTCCCAACTCCGTTACCATTGTTGCCAGTGATTTTAACTGTACATATGAACCCCTGTTTGATAAGGTTCTATTGGGCACTGGGGAGCAGGACAACAAATTAGCAATTCCTTCCCTTAGTTTAGCCCCAATTAAGAAGTGGACACAAAGGGCTATCCAAATGAACGCCCTAACCCTGGAGTATAATCTAAGAGCCGTGAATGGCAGGACACGCTCTGATCCGAGTGGGGCCAATACATATAACAGGCCCAATTGCCCATCACTGATCGACTATATCCTGCTGGACACACGGCTCTGGGGCCATCTCTTGGACATGGAAGTCAAATCGACCCAGGATAGTGACCACAATCCCCTATGCATGCAATTGAGCAATAACTGGGCTGTTACTAAGTCCTTTAATGTAGCGAGGTTGTCAACAAAAGAGGTAGTCCCCTCCAATTGTAACCGTCGCCTTAAATGGCATAAGGTTTCACATGAGGAGGACAAACTGTGCAGCATAAGAGAGCTCATAGAGCAGAAGTCTACGGAGCTTGAACTGCTCAGCAATACCGTTGAGGGAGTACAGAACTCTCCCCTTCCCAAATTCTACCAAGACACTATAGAAAGGCTGGGCACGTTTTTTACCACTATGGAGCCTAGTAACCAGAAAAAACTCCCCAGACCTTCCAATTTGTGGTACTCAGCTGCATATAGGGAAAAGAGACGTACCCTATCCGTGGCCTTACAAACTAATAATCCCTCCTCAATCAATCAATCAATCAGGGAATTTGTAGAGCGCACTACTTACCCGCTAGGGTCTCAAGGCGCTGGGGGGGAGGGGGGCAGCTGCAGCTAGTGGTCGAAGAGCCAGGTCTTGAGCAGTCTTCTGAAGGCCGGGAGGTCTGTGGTCTCAGTCAGAACAGCTAGGAAAGGGTACGCCAGGGCTATTGAGCAAGCTAAGAGAACTTGGGAAGAAGCCCACTGGCAGGAACTCAAATCTGCCACCCAACTGAAAGATGCCACTGTGTTTTTTTTGGGGATTAATTGACAAAGGTATTCGGAAGGGAGCCGACCCGATATCTAACCATATCACAGAACAACAATGGCATGCACATTTTCTTGGCCTGTATAGTGACGCTGGTAGTACCCCACCTCTTTATAGTGAGAAGCTTCCATCGCCTTCGGAGGGCCCCACATTAGATAAATCGTACGATGGTTCTAGACCACCTGAACATTTTAAGATCAATGAGGTCGCTTTTGCTATAGCTGGGCTAGCTTCAGAAAAGGCGGCGGGTTCCGATGGTCTTCCTGGTGATCTTCTTTGGCATGAATCAAAATTGTGGGCTGATTTCATCTTGCTTTTAATGAATTTAATTCCTAGAGGCCATCTGTCCCGGATTCCTGGAAGGACGCTGAGGTGGTAGCCATATACAAAAAGGGGAGTAGGGAGGAACCTGCCAACTACAGGCCGATTAGTTTAATCAACGTAATACAGAAGGTGGTTGGCAGGGTCCTTCTTATGAGGATAAGGTCGTGGATGGATGATGGTAGCGTGCTTTCGCATTTCCAGGCAGGTTTCAGACAAAAAGTAGGCATGATGGATCAAGTCTTTAGATTTTAAATGATTTACTGGAAAGCAGTGGTCGTTGGGAAAGACAGTTTATATTTGGCCTTTATCAATCTCAAGACCGCGTTTGACTTGGTTCCCTGTGCCAAGCTTTGGCAGGTGCTGTCTGATTTAGGTTTCCCACCTTTGATTCTTGACTTCATCAAACGCCTCCACGAGAGTAACTACGCTAGAGTCAGGTGAGGTAACCAGGGACAGCTGACAGAAAGGGTGGCGGTGAACAGGAGGGTACGCCAGGGTTGTGTGCTGGCTCCAACTCTGTTCTCTCTCTATGTCAATGGGGTGGTAGACCATTTGAGAGAGGACCCAACAGATGCTCCAACCCTGGCCGGGAAGAAATCCCCCACCCTCCTTTTCGCTGACGACACTCTTTTGATGTCAAAAAGTTTAAGTGGCCTACAAAAATTGCTAGATAGGTTTAGCCAGTTTTGCGACTCACAGGGGCTATTGATTAAAACTAGTAAAACAAAACTGATGACACTATCCCCATCCAAACGCTTTAGGAATGGCATTACACTCAATGGCACGCCACAAGACATTGCTGAGTCCTTTGATTACCTGGGTATTCGGGTTAATAATTTGATGAAGTGGAACACCCATTTGGCCAAAATGCTCCTTAACCACAAGCGGGTGTCAGGGGCAATCCTAAGAGAACAGCGGCTTTCCATCAGTAGACCAGTAGCCCCGGCTCTCGTGGTCTATGATGGGAAAGCATTACCTTCAGCACTCTACGGGTCGGAATTATGGGGGTTTGAGAACATCAGTGACCTCGAGAAATCAGAAAATAAGTTCAACAGAGGTTTGATTTCTCTTCCGCCTTCTACCCCACTGATTCCACTTCGTAAGGACTTGGGAAAGCTCTCCATCAAAGATATTGCAAGATTGCGTCTGTTACTTTTTTGGGTGCGCGTAAGAAACACCCCTGAACTGGCCATTTATGCCGCTGCACTGAATGAGATCATCAATTTAGATACAGGAAATAAGAACAAATGGATCTGTAAATTAAAGCAGTTGGTAATAGAAATTGGCTATGGGGAGGCATGGGCTAGACAGACTCCACCAACAAAGCAAATTATTAAGAAAGCATATTGGGACTGGGTGAAAGGAGAGGAGGCCCGTAAACCCAACCGGGAGATCCTTTCTGAACAGTTCTTGGAGCATAAGCTTGACGACAAATTACAACAGTATCTCGACTTTATACAATCTCCATGAGATAGAATGCTCTATTTGAAGTTCAGGTTAGGAACCCTCCCGCTAAACGACTTGGTAGCAGGCTGGAAAAAACCCAGCTTAACATCTGTTAATTGCCCTGGTTGAAAGGCCCCCCAATGAATCCATTCCCCATTTCCTCTTTGCTTGCCCAGCCTACAGGGTTGCAAGGAGGTCATGGCTTAGATCTATTTGTAAAAATCTGGGTTTTAAGGATTACAGGGTGGGGTTACGTACCTTAAAACTGATGCCTCTTTCCTCACCATGGTTTGTGGGGTAGCAACATATTTGGGATGTGCCTGGTTAACGCGTACTATGCTGCTAAGGCACAACAAGAGTTAGGTTGTCAAGAGATAAATGCTGTATCCACACTGCTTTTTGTAGGAGATGTGTTTTATATGGTTTTTATTGTAAATACTTTTTAATGTATATTTTAGATAAGTGTATATTGCTACCTGTTGTATGTAATGATGGATTTTTTATTGATGAACCAAGTTGCTCATACTTTTATGATATTTTATATCGAATAAAGTATAAACAACAGTAAATAGTGGCTAGTAAATGTACGATCTGTTCACAAGCTCATGGTTTGCAAATTTCGGAAAATCGATTAGGACATTAGTGCAGTTGTTTCCCCATGTTGTTTGTATTTATGAATATGTCTAAGGGAGGAGCACTCTATTGGTGCTAATCAAAAAGTAGTCATTTAGCACCCAGTTATTTTTAATTAAGGACTTGAGCAGGTATCTTCTGCATTCTAGACACCAGAATGATGGGTACTGAGAGTAGGCGAGCAATCAGATGATGACAGATCACTTGTGGTCTTCAAGTTTGTGAACTGTACATAGATGTTGTATTGTTCTTTTAAAAGAGTGCCAACTTAAAGTTGTAGAAGGATAAAAGAACTTTAGGCCTAGGTGAATCATTTTCAAATCACATGAAATGATGTAGCAAGTGGATTGCTTTTGGCACAGTCTTCCGTGTATCTAAAGATGATCCATGCAAGCTCCCCATCCTATGAGAGAGGCACCAAATGCAATCCACAGAGAACATTTCATATATATCATGTTCTTGTGCCAACATCCCCATTGGTGAGAAAGGAAGGCCAAATGACAGCCTTAACCTGTTTTCACAGCTCTTGAAGCACTGACTCAACTGACCTTCCTGATTCAATAAGCAGAAAAGTATGGAGTTTGAGAATATATGATATTGTTGAGGCCATGAGCGAGGCAATCACACATTTTTGACCATGCTTTATATTTAAGTTAGAAAGAGTCTTTCCTCTGAAGGTTACTGTATAACTATTTTCAGTATCTACAGTCACTCCCAAGCACTGAATTGTACATTCTTCCAATTTGTTCTGGAGCACCAGAACAGTGTATCGAGGCTGGAAATTAGAAGCAGAAGCCTTGGAAAAGGCCTTCTGGTTTTTATGTCCAGTAATGTGCTGTGTTCATGAATTTGAAAAAGGCATGTAGGAGACACTAAAGGCCAAATGAAAGGATTGTAATTTGAAAATGATTTGCCATCAGCCATTCAAGATATTTCCTTTCTATCTAAATATGAAAGTATATGTCTTGTGGCACCTAAGATAAAGTTGAATGAACATCTGATGTAACAGTATGATTATGAACTTCGCTTCCTTCACCCACTTGTTTGTTGTTTTGAAGTTGAAGAAAAGTCTCTACTACAATTGTAGAGATTTCACATAAAAGCAACAATATATTCTTTAATTTTTGTAAGATGATGAAACAGCCTCCTCTATGGATGCTGCAGAAAAGGCAGAACCTTTTGCTACAGAAGATCTAGTCAAAACTGCCTTGACATTCATGGTAGAATGCCGTCAGGTGGGGACTTGAACTTTTGGCAGATTTTGCACTGAAGCTGAACGTTGGTGGTCTCTTTGTTTAATTCATGTGACAGTGATACAGTCACAAAAAAAGGTGAAGCCTTTGATGGAGGTAGCTTTCACCCGAAAACTTGCAGCAAATGATAGCGGTGGTAGTTGGCATCTAATGACGTGTTTAAAATGCCATACATGTCATCATCAGCACGAGAAACATTAGTTCCTGAAAAGATCTTTTGTTGAGCATGACATCTCAAGCCTGTTACCCTCAACCAAGAGGAATGGATCATGGACACAATTACTATAACCACTTTTAAAACCTTTGGCCTCCAAGCCAGAAACATTTGTTGATACATTAAGAAAACATTGAGACATCAACATGCCTATACTTAAACTTGCTTGAATATTCGGTCTTCCATCTTAGGGCAGATCCATTTGCAGATCTTACATGCACTTCCACAAAGATGTGTCCCACCCCTTAAAGCATAATAATGCAGTTATAGTCTTTTTGGTAGTGGATGGTGAGTCACATATTTTCTGGCCAATTGTGTTCATCTGTTGACTTTCCTCCTCTTACTAAGTAGACAAAGGAGGTATAGATGAGGTCTATACTTTTTGATAACATCTAGCTGTTATCATGGCAAATGTGTGAAAAATCTCTATCTATAGCCTGTGCTAGCAGGCTGAAGCAAGCCCAGAGAGTTTCCAACTGTGGCCAGTGTTGAAAGGTCTTAAAATTGACTGATGATCACAATATTAGTAGGGATGCTCAATTTTGCAGCACCTATGGCTAGACCAACATGGAATGTTATGTCATCAGTGAAGGATACCCTTGAATGAGACAGTTATGGGACTAGGTTTCCTACTGGGATTCAGGCCTCATAGTCCTATGTGAAGAATAACTTCTTTGGAAATATCACTTCTCTGTCTCATCATAGTATGAATATTTCAAGCAGGGTGCTGCTGATTAGTAGGCTTCTTTTTTTGTTTGGACACCTCTGGAGACAACTTAGTGAAAGGCTTGTCAGTGAAGTTCATTACTTTTACAGACTTTTGACTCCGAAAGAGTGCCATTCCTGAGCTTGGAATCCTCAAACATTTCTTCTGGCTGAAAGATCGCTCCCTGGAGATCGAAAAAGTTTAGAACCACTGTACAGTGATACATCCTTGAGGTTAAATATGATAATGTAGACATTGCTGTTCTCACTCTGAACTTCAGCTTGACAGCCCACTCCTCAAAATTGATTACCTGAAAGACGCTTGTGCCTCAATACCGAAAGAGGTTTAGACAGTTAAGTCTTTGAGAATAACCTGGACAGGAATCAGTCACTCATGATACCCAGAACATGTTCAGTGTTGAAATGCAAGACAGTGCCACCCTAAATTTCAAATTTGAATGGCGGGGAGCACAATGATGACTCTTTTCATGAATGCCTCAAATGGAGTTCTGGAATTGGGTTAGAATGCGTTGAGGTGGAAAGAGGGCCATCCCTAGGTAATTTGCTGGGTTAACATCTTGAGCCAAGCCTTAATTTTTAAACTAAAATGTATGCTCTCTTTGTAGTTTAATCACCTTCCTTTTACATCTTCTGTCTTTCTCTGACTTTATTTCTCCCACAAGAGGGCATTTCACAAAAAGTGAAGGCCTAAGTCACATTATCAGTATCATTCCTGAAAACTGGAAAAATAAGAACCCTTCCCCTTTGGACAACAACCGGACACCTTAAGAGTTTCAGCGGTGCCCATAATAATGCAATATTCCAGAATCTTTCGTCAAGGAAATATCGAAAACATCCTACACACGAGAGGAGAAATTACATTATTTTAAACAGGTGACTCTGAACTGATTTATTAAGTAATAAACTTTCCAGCTTCATCCAAGTGATAGTATTATGTTTCCTCTCTAATGCTTCTTATCTGGCCCTAGTAAATCTTTCTGGTTTCTTATTATTAGGCTGACAAATTCCTATGAGGATAAAACTGTTTTTTTCTAAGTTCTACCTATATTAAGTTTGAATGAAGAAATCTGTAAACAAATTCAGCTAATACAGACTTTATAGATGTATTTAATATGTTTTATAAACATGTTCTCTGTAAGTGTTCTGGAATGCCACAACCATGCACATATATTCCATGTTTATCCATTCAATAAAGATATCTTAATGCAGAAAAGAAACACTCTTTTACAGTTAGAACTCTATCAAAAGATAAGTTAAAAGGTAAAGCAATGCCCCTTGGAAATTCATGTGTGGAATTAGGTGAAATATCCTAAATTCACTAAAAGTACACTGCTCTGATGGTCTAATGAAGCGTTCACAACAAGAGGCTTTGATTAGTAAGGCATGCATGTAAAGACATGTCTATATTTGAAATATTTTGAAATCCACTGCCACCAATGCAACACTGTTGACAAATAATCTTGAGGGCAATACTGAGGTAAAATGACAAATCCTTAAATATGTAAATTGAACATACCCTGCCCTTTTCTGATATTTTCTATCTGAAAATCAATTGTCATACTAAAGGAAATCTCGTTCCTTTGTTTAATTTAGGCTATATTAAATACAAGTTATTTTTGTAATCAGTTTGTTTTAGCAAGGCCCTTACATGCATAAAACATAGAACATATCTATGTTATTACTGTTGTTTTGCAACAGAAATTAATGAAACTAGCGATTATGTCTAGAATCTTTGTGAGGAACCTCTTCCATTGTCCCAGAGGGTGGCCTGCTCCCAGCCTTTAGAGAACGATGATGTAGGTAAGTAATGTTGCCATGAGGTTTGGCTGAGAAGCAAGTGAGAGAAAAGGAGAGGAACTAAATATATAGTTTCAAAAACATCTAGAAGCTATGGATCTGAGGATGTTGTTCTTTCACAAAGAGCAAACCATATTCGAGTGATTATGTGGCTCATTACTCTAATATTATTATTTAGCTAAGGATTTCAAAAGGTAAGGTGACCTTAGACTGGAATTGTTTGTACATCCTCTCCAATCTGCTGATATTTGTTGGGTAGTTCAAACATTAATATTTCTTTTATGAGTTCTGGTATTCTAGCACTATTTAGGCATGTTAGAAAACAGCTGCAACACCATAAAATGTTCACATTTTTACTTAAAACCTTTTCCATTTAATTTCAAACATGCTTACTGTCAATATCTTCAAACATTTTCAAAAGTATGGCCCTTGTGAATACAGCATTGGATTGTTCTACATAAACACCAATTAGTCTATATTTATTAAACAGTGATACATTACAGACTCGTTATAGACTTCAATGCTGTGAATTCCCATCATACTTATTTCTGAATACACTGAAATTATACATTTAGAATAGCAAATATACATTTGTAGAATTTGATCTCTAAAATGATTTTGGTTGTGTGATGAATACATATTTGAAATATTCACATACTTACCTTTATCCATGTTACCAGGAGAGCAATCATTCAGGTCACCAAACTGAGGGAATGAAAAGAACATAAGAAATATGTTTAAAAACACAAATCAAAAGCAAAACACAATAGATATTCAAACAAATGTAAAATATTCTGTAAGCTATAGAAAAAGGTTGTCCGTACGGCTCAGTATCATCATAAACATATCCTTTTCAGAGAATTCTATTCTTCAACACAAAAGCCTACAAATATCAATAAAAAGAGTTTAACAATTTACCAGAGTTTAGCTTTACAGCTATATGAGGGAATTTCATATTTATACATGTATGTTATTTTGTGCTGCATTTACTTGGAATGCAATAGTCCATGTTAATTAATATATGGTACACCTAAAGATGATCATTTATAGCTTAAGGGGCACAGGTTCGGTGTTAACAAGACAAATTAGACTAGCTAACAAAATATAGCACAATTTAGTAGGAAGAAAAAAACCATGAAATAATTCCATGTTCATGAATATTTAACAAAAATGATTGGATGATAGATATTTCTCTGCTTTTCCAAGAACTTACAAAAGATCGCCAATTGGCTTATATTAAATCATCCCATGCGTACAGAATGCAATTCAATTTCCCATCAGACACAATTAAAATTGGACCTGTAAAAAGTTACTGACAGTGTTTTAGAAGCTGATCAGTGCTACTTCCTAGTTTATGCTCTATTGATTCCAAGAAAGACTTAAATAAAGCATGGGCGTAAATGTGTATATCAATTTACCATTCCAAGCATAAAATAGCAACTGTCCCTGAGAACTTGAAGATACAAACTTTGTTAATTTCATCTTAACTCTATGTCATGAAATCATCCATTCTCTTTGTTTGAAACTTAAACTGAATCATAGTTAAGGGCCTCTAACATCTGCTTCCGATTCAGTGGCTTGCCAAGAGTGTAAGTTTTAGTGTGGCCACTGACCATATTTTCATTCTGTTACAAATTTATTTCAAAGTCACTGATCTATATTTCAAATATTTTGGGAATTATTTTAAATGCTTGGCTTAATAAAAACCTTTTCACATTTCCTCATCCAATGCAATAGCAATTTCTCAAATAATGTATTATCAGTAACATCCTCAATATTTACATAAATCACTTACCTGATGTTCAGTCAGTTGTGCTACTGAAAACGGATAGTTGGCCAAGATTAACTAAATGAAATAAGATTACTAGCTATATCTTACTATAAGCAGAAAGTGCTAATCAACATAGTCAAACGGCTGTCTTCCAATAAAGCAATCAATGTTGGTGGTTTGTTGACGTTAATGTGTACATTAAAAAAATAAAAAGTAATTTTATTGACCTTCGGTGTAGGTCAATTAAATGAAGCAATAATATACTCAGTCCTGTTGTCACTACTACTGTGAACAGATGTAGGTATATTTTTTAATGCTTTTGAGGTAGAAGACATGACATCTTTTTAATGTCTGCTAGGTTTTCATGTTAATGGCACATGTTGTGTATTTGCTTACCTGGCCCAGTAGTCACATAGTAAGGGCAGAGGTTTCAATAATCATATGTTAAGGTAACAGCTCTCAATAAAGAATTTCTGATAGAACAATAATTGGACATCATTAGGTCTCGTGGCCTTTTGAGTTTTCTAAAGGGGTATACCTTTTTGACAATCAGTTGGCTTATGGCTCACAAAGCCTACTGATTAACCACAGCATTTACTGAAACCATAGGTCCAATAGTGCAGCCCTAAACTTATATTTTACCACTATTTAACTTTTCCTGAAAGGGGAGTCCATATTTTCACATTAAGAGATAGTGTACTTAGATAAACCACGACTTGTTCAAGTTATTTAGCAAATGGCTAACTAACACACACAAAACTAAATGACTGGAAAACACACCAGTAAATGAATTGAGCATGAGGGGAAAAAAGCTTTTTGCGTCTATTGAGAGTCATTGAAATGTAAAAAATAAAGTGAATTAGTGCCTCCATCATACATCACTTTTCCGCTCAAGACGGAGTCACGTTTCTCCGCATTTGTATAATAGCTTGCAATATAAACAGTGTAAGGATTCAGTCACAGTAGTATGGATAGGAATTCCTTCCACCAGGTCCATGAAAGGCAGGCACAGAGAGGAGAAGGAAAATTAAAAAGACAGCTAAGAAAATATAATAAGTTGGAAACATAAAGAGCCCATCTCCCCACTGTTTCTGAGTTCTGTCTAAAGTTCCTGCATTAACTCAGAGAAATGGTGAGTAATATGTTTGATGTTTAAACCCCTCACATGCAAAAACAAGCATTTGCAATGCAATAGGTCTCGCATTTGCAAGAGTTTGAGCTATTGGCATTGTAAATGACAATGCCTTTTATTTATGTGTTGGTTTTGAAAACAGAAAAATAATAGGCATTGTCATTTACAATGCCAATGGCTCCACCTTTCACAAATGTGAGACCTATTGCATTGCAAATGCTTGTTATAATGCAGGGATCGTACACAAATATTTTGTTGAACTGTGGCTTCGTCTACCAAGTGGGTAAAAAGGGGCATTTGCCAAAACGCTGTTCTCACAGTGCAAGGGCGCCATACAAATGTTTTGCTGAACAGCAGCTCCAATTGCAAGCGCATTTTTCAATAGGCGAAAAGGCATATGCCCCAGAGGAATAGCAGCTCAATACAACCTCAAATATAAGGCATGAGATAACGGCAGTCAAGAGTGAAGGCCCAGAAGTGGTTGTCAAAGACTCGTTTTTTATGTGCAAAGATCATATTAATGTTTATTGTTATTGGCACCAGTTTGCTCCTCAGCAGGAGAGAACATGGGAAGGCGCTCTTGGAGGGTCCAAGCTCAAACAGTGCACAGGCGGGTGTATATCATGTGCACTGCAACTCCGCAGACTCAGACAAGCTGTTTGGCAGGCGATGGTGCCCCTGGCCGACAGCACAATTTTATCTAGGACACGGGAATCCCACAAAGATTGGGAGCAGGCTAGATTTTCAGAATGTATGTGAAATAACGCTCCCAGGCATATAATCAATTACACAATAGATTAAACAAACAAACTAGTGCAGTTTAGAAAAAATACATTTTTAATATGGTTAAAAAAAGGAATAATAAAAATCAGTGCATTGATCAGACTTGATAAAATAACAATATGGTGATACATATGTATTCACAAGAAATTAAAAGAGGTTAGATGGCATCCAGTCGACGCGTTTCGACATTAAGAATATGCCTTCATCAGGACTTTAACCATCAATTTCTGTAAAAAAGATCATAACAGTGTTTTACTATTTTCGTCTCCTATCATCAAATGATATAAGTGAACTAGTTTTATGTTTGTTTACAAAATTCTATTGGTAAGAAAGATATTTATATTTATGATATACCGCTTTTTATACACAAATATCAGACACCTATGCGTATACACAATTTTCTAGAACAAGCCATATTGTGTTTTGTGTGTGCAAACAGGGAGGTTCTCTACAGGACAATATATTTACATGGTTCAAGCTTGTACCTTTTCAACATAAAACATCTCAATGTATTTTAACATTGGCAGAGACAATTCTCATGTTCACAAATTCAATGAATTAGTTTGATGGTTATTTGTTCTTTTTTCATGATACATTTACTCATTTTAATTACATCCGTTTGCATATGACTGTTGTTCTGAAATAACCCTATTAGCTGTTAAGCACAAGGATAGTAAAAGGATAGAAAAAAGAAGGAAAGATAATCGTAGTATTTTATACATTTCTTCTAGGCTGACCCTTACTACGATTGCCTAAATAAAAACATAATTTCATACATTTTATTTTCTTACCTAAAGTAGTACTTATGTGCAAAGACAATACTATTCTCTTGTAATATGGCTGTATTTGGGTTGTATTATCGGATTCCAGACTTGATTTTGCAACTTTCTAAAAAGATAAGGTTACACGCGCGTAAATACTCTAGATTCCCTATTTACACTTTATAGGTCTACGTGAGAAAATGTATAAAACCGCTCACCTTACATGTATGCCAATATCTCTATTTATAGTATCCAGTATAGGACATTCATAGCATGGATTTATTTAAGGTCCAGGGAGATGACACTTCCCTATAAATAGAAACATGCATTTTAGCTATTTGCAACTATATTCTTATTTATGTATGGGGGTGGGCATAATTAAAATTAACTTACCCCTAAAGAGTTATGGTACGATCTTCATCTGGGGTCTATTTTTCGGTATGGCACCACAACTCTGTACTGTTGTACAGAATAAAACCTAATAATATGAAAAAAACACAAAAAATGGACTGATGTTCTCAGTAGGGCTACCTCTTTTTTTACGAACTAAATGCAGCTATTGTTACCGCTTACCAAGGATTATTCAAGCGCTGTTTCTTAGCGGTGCCACTCCTTCCTCATGATATGGTTTTTAAAAAATGTATGTATATATCTTTTTTCATTGTCAATTATATTCATCTGTTACACAAGTTTGTTTTTAAAATAGAGGCTCTCCGCCGCTGTTTTGCAGCGCCACACCTGTTTTTCCCATAACCGTTATTGGTTTTAACGAAGGGACTGATATGGGCAGCTTAACTGAATATGCGCTTACGGTTTAAAGCACTTCGTGTCCAAAACCCGTTTACCTGCAATTAATGAATTGACAATGAAAAAGTTTCAAACCCCGTGACCTCTCTCTCTGTTATTAGGAGCGATGTGCAAACGGCAGTCTAACTGAACAGTAGACACTACGCCCAAGATATATACATACATTTTTTAAAAACCATATCATGAGGAAGGAGTGGCACCGCTAAGAAACAGCGCTTGAATAATCCTTGGTAAGCGGTAACAATAGCTGCATTTAGTTCGTAAAAAAAGAGGTAGCCCTACTGAGAACATCAGTCCATTTTTTGTGTTTATTTCATATTATTAGGGTTTATTCTGTACAACAGTACAGAGTTGTGGTGCCATACCGAAAAATAGACCCCAGATGAAGATCGTACCATAACTCTTTAGGGGTAAGTTAATTTTAATTATGCCCACCCCCATACATAAATAAGAATATAGTTGCAAATAGCTAAAATGCATGTTTCTATTTATAGGGAAGTGTCATCTCCCTGGACCTTAAATAAATCCATGCTATGAATGTCCTATACTGGATACTATAAATAGAGATATTGGCATACATGTAAGGTGAGCGGTTTTATACATTTTCTCACGTAGACCTATAAAGTGTAAATAGGGAATCTAGAGTATTTACGCGCGTGTAACCTTATCTTTTTAGAAAGTTGCAAAATCAAGTCTGGAATCCGATAATACAACCCAAATACAGCCATATTACAAGAGAATAGTATTGTCTTTGCACATAAGTACTACTTTAGGTAAGAAAATAAAATGTATGAAATTATGTTTTTATTTAGGCAATCGTAGTAAGGGTCAGCCTAGAAGAAATGTATAAAATACTACGATTATCTTTCCTTCTTTTTTCTATCCTTTTACTATCCTTGTGCTTAACAGCTAATAGGGTTATTTCAGAACAACAGTCATATGCAAACGGATGTAATTAAAATGAGTAAATGTATCATGAAAAAAGAACAAATAACCATCAAACTAATTCATTGAATTTGTGAACATGAGAATTGTCTCTGCCAATGTTAAAATACATTGAGATGTTTTATGTTGAAAAGGTACAAGCTTGAACCATGTAAATATATTGTCCTGTAGAGAACCTCCCTGTTTGCACACACAAAACACAATATGGCTTGTTCTAGAAAATTGTGTATACGCATAGGTGTCTGATATTTGTGTATAAAAAGCGGTATATCATAAATATAAATATCTTTCTTACCAATAGAATTTTGTAAACAAACATAAAACTAGTTCAGTTATATCATTTGATGATAGGAGACGAAAATAGTAAAACACTGTTATGATCTTTTTTACAGAAATTGATGGTTAAAGTCCTGATAAAGGCATATTCTTAATGTCGAAACGCGTCGACTGGATGCCATCTAACCTCTTTTAATTTCTTGTGAATAAATATGTATCACCATATTGTTATTTTATCAAGTCTGATCAATGCACTGATTTTTATTATTCCTTTTTTTAACCATATTAAAAATGTATTTTTTCTAAACTGCACTAGTTTGTTTGTTTAATCTATTGTGTAATTGATTATATGCCTGGGAGCGTTATTTCACATACATTGTTTACCCTGTCCCAGGATATTGATCCTTATCAGGGGGTCCTTGTTGCTAACATAGTAGATTTTCAGAATATCCACAGAAAGTACACTTACATACAATGAAACTAAATGGAATGTACTTACAAAGTCACTGGTTATCCTGAAAGAGTGCAATCGATTCAGCCCTCCTGCACCTGTGGTGGGTATCCCTCATTTGCATAGTCAGTGGCTATCTTGTAAGCTTGACATGGCTCTTGGCCATTGTAGACTGCGGATGGACATCCCTGATCCAAGGACGTTCAGTAGACAAAAGGGTAGGCACTTCTGTGCTTTCAAATGCACATCACCCCACAGGACAAAAGTCTGGTCCTCAAATTCTATCTTTATGCTCCACACATATTAGGCATGCTCTACCCAGTCCTGACCACTTTACATCCCATTGCCATGACAAAAAGCACTGCCTCACAACATGTGAAAGAATTACTGAGGTGGCTCAACACACATTAGCCATGTAATGGCCCTTTCACCTTTTGTTAACCAGATCTGAATCCCTATCACACCCGACAGCTATTTAAAATACTATGTTATAAGTTTGGCGGTCTCAGCCTAGCTTCTAATGGATTCACAATGACTAACTAACCTTTATTAACAGCCGCCCACAAGCTCAACAGCTTTAATACAGCACATCAGGAGAAATAGTTTGCAACTCTTCATGGGTGTGGGTATGGGACATTTTAGTTCTGCAGTCATTTGAAGAACAACAGTTTCACTGTAAGAATTATGACTGTTAAAGTGCAGGTGGTACTATAGGGCAAAAAGTGAAAGGACGCTAACATTGGGAAATATGTGTAGCACAATGGTTGCTAGTCCTCAATATTTGTACTCTCTTGTGTAAACAAAATACACACACACACATTGACAAAGCCAATAACTGAGGCCTGCAATTTGAGTCCTGGCAAAAACATTTTCTTTAAACTACTGCAGTGAAAAAAACAAAAGTAAAAAAAGGTTTCTGTATACAATGCATCAATGAGATACAGACTGATATAGAGTACTTTTATAATGGTCAAATAGTCCATCATTCATTGCAGTTACAATGCGAGCACTCCATTGAAGGCGGTATGCGAAACCAAACAGCCAATGGTATGACATGAGAGAAAAACCCCTTTGGGTGGAGCCAGAGCCCACTGTATATCTACTTTAAGAATTCATAACAACATGCCTTCCAGACAGCTGTGATGTCAAGACAGACCTCATAAGCCCCAAAATTCAAGAGACAACCAACAATATGCCATATATTCTCATCCCGAGTCCCCTGTTACCACTAGTCTACTGTCTTCATCTTTCCCTTAATTCTCTCTCAACTTCAATAATGTGACATATTGCCACTGGTGATGCATCTCACCATTTGCTATTCTTCTGAAGAGCATTTTAAGTGCACACGTGTCAATCTGAACTGTTTCACACTTTCACCCACGACGATGATGCCTCCCACAGTAAATCAGTGGCTTTCACCGTGCAGCCGTGCCACGGCCACCAACTCACTAACACAAATGAGGACTACAGTTCCCATCATTCCTTGCAGCGTGGCATCGGCATGAGCGACACATCTGTGGAGTGCTGGAAGGGCTCCTGAGAGTCATTGTTCCGTTTGTTTACGGACTGGGAAGTTTACAAAGCGCTGCGTGCCGCCCTCGGGCCTCTACACAGCAGTAAGTCCAATGAGTGGCATGCCCAAATCACTGACTGTAGAAATAAGGCACAAGTGTGCCAAAAATTCTGAGTTTAGGGTCCCAAGTGCAAGAATATCACTTAAATTGAGTGACACTTGGCAGTAATACTAAATCATTTGTCCCTCTTGCAATGAACCGAACAAGGGGTAAGGAACACGTGCAGGCGGATATTTGTCTGTCAATAGCGTTGTCAACTGACTCATAAATCTACAGTGGTAAAAAAATAAGATCTAAGTCTGTCCGCGTGGGAGTTGAGGCGCCACGTGCACACCGCTGTAGAGGGATACCGTGACGTTTTGAACAAACCCTGTGGCTCCAAGAACTCTGGAGGGCTGAGGCCTAGTGAGTCACACTTTTAAAGTCCCACTTTGTGGCACTCAGAAGATAGTACCTCAGAGCAGTGCTGTACAGTGCCCTTTGCAGGAACTGTAGGCAACTTGTTGGGCACAGAGTAGCATCCTGGTACGAACGGCTCAAACTGTCTCCTTTCCGAGTTCAATAAAATGAGTACCATCGGGTCGGGTATTAGTAACGTCTGTTAACGCCCCCTGACTTCGCGGATTTATTGCTACATAAAATATTGAATATTATGTTCTGATTAGTAAGGAGTTTCATTTTAGGGCCGTGTATATAATGGCCCATTTATCTAGCTGGTGGCGCTCCTTATCCAGGGGAACACAGGCCCTCAGCACGCCTCCCGCAAACCTCCCAGGAAACCCGCCCTCTTTGTTTCACCGTTAGATGAAATTCTGACACCAGCGGTGCGAATAATATCTGAAGTCCGTGGGCCTGATTTGACATGAAGCACAACACTAACGTTGCGCCGATAATTACAATCATCAAAAAAAGCACAACAGAGAGAAAACGAGCAATGGCATAGGTCGCATTAGGTAGCTGCTCTCCAGGGAGAACAATGCTATCCAATTTACGCGAAAATAAAAAGTGGCACTCGGCAAGGCACCAATAATGATGGCTGATACTGTTGTCGAACTCACTATATTCAAGCGATAAATTCTGCGATTAGCCTCAACATCTCTGGGCCGTGCTGGCTCCGGACGCAAACAAGATGACGATGGGAGGACGGCTGTTATTCGGACTGGGAGGAGACCTGGGAGGGAGGGGGCTGCCCGCGCATGCGAGCTATTCGCAACTTTCGTAGTTCGAGCCACAGCGCCAAAGAGAAAGTGCGGGAGCTGAAGTCCCGGGTCCCAGGAGGGGGCCCGGGTTAAGAGCAGCGGATAGCACTGCGGGGCTCCTATGCCTAAGGAGAGAGCCCCGCATCGTGCTGGCAAAGGAGCTGGAATTCTCTGGAAAAGCGCCGCAGCCAGCCGCTGTTTAGGAGGATTCCCTCCGCAGACCGGGTGAGTGGGGGATTCTCCATTTACCTAGTGGTTGTGCACAGATTTGTTTCCTGAGCGGACCTGGCGTTGCGGGCCGCTCCAACGATGGGGCAAGAATTTTTTTATAAGTGAGAGTGGTGAAAGTTAAAATGCATGCTGGCTTGAAGGAAGGGGGACAGGAGATGTGCACGCGCGTGGTTGTATGTGCGCGCACACCTGCTGAAATCGCCAAAAGCTCTGCGCGTGCCCATCTCCTGTCCCACTTCCAAGACAATTCCCTAACAATAGAGCTCACTGGCGACAGCAGTGCTTCGCACTGCTTACGCCAGGCTTGACCTAAACAGCTGCTCGACTCTGCGCTGTGCAGGCCATCATGACATGGTCATCTGATATTGTTTGTGTGAGTGAGAAACTACAGTCACTATACTCAGTAAACCGAAAAAATATAGCTTTGAGGGCTTCTTAGAAAGCTCTCTCTGACACATTCTAGAGTGTTTTTTTATATTTGTGTGATGATAAACATGTTTGATGGTCCCTGGAATGAGACTCATGTTGAACAGCTGGCTGTCATAGCCATTTTCTTTCCTTCACCGAGTTCTATATATAGAGCACTTTACACGAGAACCAGTTGTGTTACATTAGGACACATTTATTTTTGTTAGGCATGGGGAGACTAAGTGATTTGCCCAGAATCACAGGATGTTGTGAGTCCTTGCCAAGACCCGAACCCGGCACCCCAGACATGAGGTCAGATGCCCTAGTTGTTAGGCCGACTCCTCTCCCATTGCTGTGCACCTGGTAGAAGACTCAAAATGATCTCCACAGCTTAAGTGGCAACCTGTTTGAAACATTCTAGAGGTGTTGCTGATCCTGAAGATGGTTAGACACCTGGTCAAAATACACAGAGAAAACACATTATACAAGCTCAGACATCTCGCTGAGCAAACACACTTAGATCAGAATTTCCCAAACAGTGGGTGGGACCCACTGGTGGACCACAAGCTGATTTTTGGTGGGTCAAGAAAGTCCTGGTCTGTGTATAAGTAATATGTAAAACAAATAGACCTGTTTGTGCGCCAGTGCGGACCTATGTCCCTAAGTAGAGTTTTAAAACAAACCCTCACAATTATTCCCAAGCAAGACTCCAGGTGAACCTTCCAGTATTTGTTGCTGTTGTGTTTTTAATTTTACAAAGCCAATTCAACAGAGAATGTGTTCACTATACACGAGAATACACAACCATACAACTTCTGTAGACTTTCACACGTTAATTGAGAAATATGGATGCGGCCTAATGGCCGGAGCTGCTGACGTTGGATCTGGGGAACCAGGTACATGCCCAGGTGTTGGCTTGATATCCCTTGATTGTGGGCAAATAACTTAATCTCTAGTACCGGGGTCTCCAACCGGTAGCTCGCGGAGACCCCGGAAGTAGCTCGTCTAGCTCTAGCCCTTTGCCCGGATTGGGCATAATTTGTGAATGGGGCGGGAGAACAGGATGACGTTATGACGCGATGACGCTCCTCTCCTGGAGCTTCCGGCTTCTCTCGTCTACTGAAAACGCGCTGGCATCGCACTGTCTGCCATTGTGCGACGGGTGCCAGCGCGGAGCAGTAGGAGACCGCCAGAAACAGCCAGGAGAGGAGACGTGCCTTCGACTGCAGGTAAGCTTCTCCCCCCCCCCCCCCCCCCCCCCGATTGTGCCGTTTTTCGTTCCTTTTGTGTTAGAACCTCGTGCAGTGGGAGGGGTGCTACGGAATCAAAAATGGGCAGTAAAAGTAAGCCGCTGCTCTGTTACGTTGTGCAGCTCTTTGCAGCCAGTGTCTGTTTTCGACAGCCTCAAGCCTCAGCCGGGCTCGGAAGAAACAATCATGGTCAGTAAATTCAAATAAAAAATTAACCCAAAGTCTCAAAGTAAATAATAAACTCGAAGCGACACCAGCGCAAGCCCCTCAGCCCTACAGTGAAACTATTTGATCAAGAAACAGCACAGCAGGACAGACAATGTGCTACTGCCCAGACTTCTGGGTGTGTTAAAATCACGGAGTAGTAAAAGGACACAAACCAGTCCTCTTTACAGAGGACTCACGAGACTGTGAGCCTGGTCTTACGAGCCTGCGAGTCTGCCTTTGAGTGGATTTGTTTTGCTTTGAAAATGCACTGCGATGAACAATAAAGAACAAGGGTGTCTTTTAAGATAAAACAGATGTTTGTTGCGAGCTTTAGAAACCGCACAGGTATTTGGCAACAGTAGTGAAGGACAGACTTCTCTTGCACAGCTGCAATGCTCTCTCGTGCTACATGCAAAACCTGCAACCAGTCCTAGGTTTCCAGTTAATCCCACTTTGCAGGCTGGTTTTTTTTTTTTTAGATCAAAGTTACAATGTACAAATTTAACCTACAAGTTCCAGAATGCAACATGCTGTGGGTACGTCAGAGGTGTCACTCATCCAGCTCTTGGTTGCACAGCTCAGGACATGGCCGGGCACTGAGACCACGACCAGAGGGGAGATAAGCAGGTGGCGCACAGGTGAGCATCAGGACATAGTCTTCACACGCTTTGCATGTTGACAAAAACAGGCCTCTCCCTACTATATCAACACAAGCTGCAAGTCCATGCTTGCAAAGTGCTGATGGCTTAAAAAAAAGAAGGTAGAGAGACAAAGCAGAGATGCTGCTGCAGATGTGTAATGATTTGTTGGGAAGCAGGACTAGAGACATCGCTCACGTTTCAAACTTGGAAAGTGCGGGGAAAGTGATACGCCATACTCCGGGAGAGTGAGAAAAGATAAACTCTGAGAGGCAACAAACCAGAGACGCACAGGAAGAAACAGAAAAAACAGAAAGAAGGGGCTGGATAGAGAAAGGTAGAAAGAAAGGTTACATGAGAGGAGTTAGAAGAGAAAGGAGTGAGTGAGAAAGCAAAATGGAGAATACAAAGGATAGAGATAGAGCAAGAGGTGGCAAGAGCAAAGACTAGAGGAGCAGAGATTTTGCAAAAAAGAGACCGATATACAGAGAGGGGGAATGAGACAAACCGCAAGAAAGACAGCTACAGATAGGAAGACAGAAAGATTGTCTAAGAGAGAGGGAGAGAGTTAGAGGGAAAAGAAAGTGTGGTGTAATCATGGGACGGACCAAAATACATGTTTGTGCATGGTGAAAAAATGATACAAACTTTGTAGCATGTCATATAGTAGTTGCAAAGAAGCTCACAGTCTACTTTGAGTATGGTGTCACACTGACACACCTGTTGCTCTGTGTGTTAGAGGTCGTTCTTCTGTAGAGCAACATTAGGATACCTGGTCTAAGCAGAGAAGGCTCTGTTGTTAAAAGCAGATGGTTATGATGAGAAAGGATAGTTACAGCGATTTGAGTTAAGAGCGAACATGCAGACTTGTGTTTATTCGTATTCCAGCAGGGTGTATATTGAACTGCACATGTAAAAAGGATTCACACGCGGGACCACACAGGGTGTACATTAATAGATCAATAAACATAGTTTCTGATGGGTGTACTGAGAGGTTAGCAGAGATCAGGCATGTGCATTTATATTTGTTGTTCATGCACTTTCTATCAGAGTATATTCAGTGCTTGTACAATAACGGTGTTTCCTCAGGATTCATATGTAGGGTCATGGTAGGTGCACATCTTTAGGTAAAGAAACATTTTCCAATGAGGGTAAGGTTTTTAATTGATATTACATAGTTGCATCAATTGGCTCATGTGGAGATATTCATTTTATTCTGGCTTTAACTATTGATGCAGGGTTGTAACTATCAAGGTAGCAGGTAGAAAATTAAAGCACCCCCCATATTGACCCATATTTCTGATGGCCCAAGCAAGGGAAGCACGTCCGCCCGACCCTCTCCAGAAGCGCTCCCTTGTGCATTTCGTCCAAGCATCTATCAATTCATCCTTTCACTCTTCCAGCCACCCGCTGATATCCACAATGTCACCTTTACATTCTGCCATCTATTCATTCTTTCATCCATCATTCAGTTTTTTAGATTCCATCCATTCATCCATCAATCCATCACTCAACCTTTCACTAATCCCCCCTTTTTCCCATCCTTTCACCCACACATCCTTTCACCCCATGCATCCTTTCACCCACCTTTGTCATTTTCTGGGTATGTGAGTAGAGGAAATAAATGTCAGAGTTCTACACTTAAATGCATCACTCAATTCTACATGATTTACAAGGTCAAACACACTACTTAAATCAGTGTAACATAAATCAGGCCTGTCTTGGGTATTTTGTTCAAACCACAGTATGGGCTCTGATGAAATTAGGCTTAAAGTCAATGAAATGGGCGTGGGGGGTCTCTCGGAAAAATGCGCGAGTTGATTCGGGTTCAGTAGCTCACGACGATTTTAACTGGCCAGAAGTAGCTTGGACTACACAAAAGGTTGGAGACCCCTGCTCTTGTGCATGATTGAATTAATTTGCCCTTGTGTAATGTAATCTTGTGGTCATATAAAGTGCTCCTATGCCCTTAGGCAGTAATTGTGAGATACACACTCAACCATCAACCTAAAACTGTACAACTCTGCCTTGTTGTAACATAAGAGTAAATATTAGGCCATGCCCAACACTGCAGGAGGGGAAAGGCTAAAATCACTGGTAAAAAAAGGAAAAGTTACTCATCTTTGGTAACAATATTTAAGGAGGATACTATATTCCTGCAGATTCCTCCCCTTATGACTCCCGACTAGATCCAGAAACATTTTCCCCATCAGAGCAGAAATGAGAGCGCTTTAATGACAGGACATTAACAGTAGTTATTACATTTGCGTAACTTGGAACATTATTATAACGCAACATGCACTTTAGTTCCCTTGAAGAATATTGTATATGTAAATATTTGAACTCATTTTTTATCTGTATCTAATTTTAACCCTATTTATTGTCTTACTCCGTGATGGACTGTATTTTTTTATATGCTTTTATGACAACAGTCGAATAAAGCTTGTTTTGATTGATTGAACTCAACAACAGAGGCAAAAGGGAGGTCATGTTTAAGTCTGTGCTATTTGTATTATGTGCTTACTTTCAGAGTTTTTATCTCTTTTTAGAAAGTGTGAAACTTTCAGACAAGGGCAGAAGTATTGGCATCATGTCCATTTACTATCTAGGCTGACATTGTATTGTTTTCCAATAATGGATGCTGCCATATCATGGATGCTCACTGTATAATGAATGTTTATACTTGTTGATACTTTAGTGTCTGCAAGAGCAAATTTGTTTTATAAATATAAAGAAAAGATTGGTGATCAGATACTATAAAAACCCAGTTATCTAAACATAAGTTAGAGGAATTTCGCACTAGGACTATCAAGCAAGAGTTGGAAGCCAATCCGGAAGCTGTGCAGAGAAGTGGCCTGCAGCTTGGCATGGTTTATCATTTCCCAGACAAAGCTGAGATAGAGAACACCTGAATTGCTTTTTTTCTAACAAACAGGTATGCTGTGTGATCCATCTTAATAAACTTGAATCATAAGCTTGCTACTTAGAGCTTCTGCAAACATTTTGCATAGCACCTACAAATAGCTTTAGGGTGTCAAGAACTCGCTAATCATGTTAGAAATGTTCTCGTTGTTTTCGCTTACTATGACATGGATTGCTGCATTCCTTTTTGCTTTCTTTGTGGTTACTGTTCACATTTTATGTACAAGACTAGGATTTTAAAATAAACATTTTAAAGTACTTTTCATGTGTCTTAGTGCTTTATTGATAGTGCAGGCATTAATCATCAGCAGAGTGGATTACTGCAACGGCCTTCTTTTGGGAGCAAATGAAGGGCAGATCAAAAAACTGCAAGTAATCCAAAATACGGCAGCTAGGATAGTCCTCAATGCCCCCCCTAGGACTCCCTCCCTTCCCCTGTTGACCAAACTTCATTGGCTACCAGTGAGGAAACGAGTGCAATTTAAGACCCTATGCACAATTCACAAAAGTGTGATAGGTAAAGGCCCTAAATATCTGGCCAACATCTTTCTGCCTTATGCCCCTGGGCGAATCCTGCGCTCTGTGAACCAACAACTTTTGCAGGTGCCCAGAATTAAGAAGGCCAGACAAGGGGGGCGAGCCCTAGCCCACCTTGGACCAAAGCTCTGGAACTCTTTGCCTTTTGAGATAAGGACACTGACCAATCATCTGACCTTTCGCAAGGTCTTGAAAACACATCTATTTCCCATTAACTGAAATAATCTCTCTCTCCAAATGCTCCATTCTCCTCCTCATTTAACATCTGAGGATTCACTTACTGGCAAAGCGCGGAGATACCCCTTCGGGGGTCTATTCTTGCGCTATAGAAGAATATAAAAATAAAAATAAAAAATAAAATAAAAATTGAGTGTGAGACAGTTTGGTGTTCTACTGTGCCTCTGAAATATTCTTCTGGGACCTAACGTTACTAGAAAACCGTCGTGCACAGTATTACTTAGTGAATCGTGTGTAGGTTGAATTCAATTGGATTCTAATTCATATTGGTTCATTGACCGATCATTGCATTGAGGAAAAAGGTTTCTAGATCTGGTCTGGCATTTGGAGGATATTCATAAGGGGAGGAATCTGTAACCATCCATTAGAAACTGTTATACACCCAACCACATACAAGCAAGCACCTTTTAAGTAACAGGTACATTTAACTTGGTTTTAGGCCTGAGTTTATCTGATAAGTCTTCTGAACTACTGACAGTCTTGTTCGAGTATTATCCTGTACCTGCAGGTTCAATCCCACCACCAGCTCTTCTCGAACACTTTCCCTGCAGAGGAGTCACACTTGTGTATACTTTGAGAGCAAGAGCATGGCTTATGGTAAGGGGGTGTTTTTCAAGTGCTTTGTGCTGCTAGTGTTATGTTCCAGTTTGATTTTGGCCGACGATTTGAGGCGTACTTATATGCCTTCATTAGCATTTAATATTAGCCATCGCTGCTACTACTCTCGTACACTACTACTTTGTTTCAGACGTCTTATTAGAAGAACTTGGTTTTTAGGAAGTGTTTAATGCTTGAGTTGTATCTTTTTCTGGAAAGCATGATGATGATGATCCCTGACCTGAGAAGGTCCAGGGCTTTATGGTCAACAGAGTCAAGGTACATAATATGCTCATGCAGGAGAGATCAACTTAATGGAAAAACGCCTTATTTAGCAATGAGAACAAAGGCAAAGCAAATTGTCTAGTTGGACATTTAATTGTGCAGTAAGCAAGTCAGTCACAACATATCTCCAGAGACCCTGCCCAGGGTTATTGGATGCACCATAGCTAGTTATTTATTTATTTATTCATGCATTTTGTAGAGCGCACAAATGCCCGAAGGTGTCTCGGCGCTGGTGGACTGATGACTGAGCAAGCGAACATAGTGAATCACTGATTAAAGAGCCAGGTCTTTATCTGCTTCCTAATGATGAGCAGAGTGGGGCTGGTCTTAATGTGTGAGGGAAGCCTGTTCCAGAGTTTAGTGGTGGCAACTATAAATGATCTGTCGCCCCAGGAGGCTTTTTTTGTGCAGGGAACGGTAAGCGAGTTAGCATTGGAGGAACGCAATTGTCTGTGTGGAATGTAGGGTTGGAGAGACTGTTAGAGAAAAACAGGATCTGTGGTGTGTATGGCCTTATAAGCTATGCAGAGGGCCTTGAACTTGGATTTGTTTTTAATTGGTAACCAGTGCAATTGTCGGACTACGTTAGAAATGGGCTCAAATTTAGGAGTGCCTGTCAGCAGCCTTGCTGCTGCGTTTTGAATCAGCTGGAGCTTTTTAAGAACTTTTTTTGTGCATTGATGAATTATCCGTTACAATAGACTACTTTGGACATAACCAGTGTACTGATCAGTGTTTTGGCGGCTGAGGGAGGGAGATATGGGATAAGTGTTTTTATGATTTTGATGGTGTAGAAGGCTGATGATACCACCAAATTTGCATGGTGCATAAAAGTTAGTTTGGCGTCAAAAATGACTCCAAGGTTTCTGACTTTTGTGACTGGAGAGGGGGGAGTACCTAGGTCTGATGGCCACCACGGAGATGACCGTGCTGGTGAGAGATTACCGAAGATCATAACTTCGGTCTTCCTAGAGTTCAATCTCAGGGAGTTGTTAGTCATCCAGGAGCTTATGGCAAGCATTCCATTCTGGAAGTTGGCTGCGACCTTTACACCATCATTATGTATTACTAACACTAGTTGAGTGTCGTCGGCGTCTGAGGTAAGCACCAGGTTGTATGTTTTGATGAGCCTCGCCAAGTCCGACACATAGATATTAAACAGTGTCTGGCTTAGCGAGGATCCCTGGGGTACTCCGCATGGAAAGGAGAATGCGGGGGAGGCACATGAGCCAAGCATGACTGATTGTCCCCCCCTACATTGCTAAGGATGCCTGGCCTCCACCTTGGGGGTGCCCAGGAGTGGACGCCTCACAGGGAAAGCCAGGATGGGTTCCACAGCGGTATTCGTACAAGCGCCTTGAGACCCTTGCGGGTGAGTAGTGTGCTATACAAGTATCAATTTACAATTGTGAACAATATGCCAGGAACGACGCGCGGATGGCCCTGGCCTTATGACAAATACCTAGTGTAGTGGCACGGTCGATCAAGGTGGTGTGGTCGACCGTGTCAAATGCTGCTGAGAGGTCCAGCAGGGCGAGAACCGCTGCTCCTCCAGCATCCATGATTTTTTTAATCTCATCCGACTCTTTGAGGGCGGTTTCTGTGCCATGTCACCTTCTGAAGCCAAACTGTGTATCATCTAGCAAGTGATGTTGTTCGATGAAACTTGCCAATTGAGTATTCATTATCTTCTCTGCAATTTTAGCTGGAAGAGGCAGCGAAGCAAGGGGTCTATAACTGGCTGTGTCAGCTGGATCTAGGTTGGCTTTTTTATGAAGGGCTTGATCACCGTCTTTTTCCATATGGCAGGGTATATACCGGTATTGAACATAGAGTTAAGTATTTTGGCCAAATTGGATCCTATGAGATCAGGATTAAGTTTAAGGGTGGCAGGTGGGCATGGATCTTCGGGGGACCCTGATTTCATGGAGGTGATGAGATGTGAGATGAGAACCTGATCGACTTGACTGAATTCTTCAAAGGTAGGGGTTTGTGAGGTGTCAGTGATATTATTTTCTTGGATAGAAGCGGGGTAAGTTGGAGTGCTGGACTTGTTGGGGTTAGCCACGGGAGTGCTCGAGGAGTTGTTGAGAGTAAAGTTGTTATAGATGGTGCAAACTTTCTTTTGGAAATATGTGGCTAGTGGGTTGCAAAGTGTCTGAGTGGCGGTGATAGGGGTGGTTGAGCCATGCTCAGCCAGTTTGGAGACTACTTGGAACAATTGTTTGGCCGGGTATTTTGTTGAGTCAATCTGATTACAATAACAATTGCTCTTAGCTGAAATCAGGATGCGTTTAAGAGTGAACGCCAACTGCGTTCAAGGTGTCTGCATGTTTGCTTTTCGCACCTTAGGACCTCCGAGAACCAAGGTGCAGAGACGGTGGCTCGGTTGTTGGACCTACTTTGATAGGTACTGATTTGGTAACTGCATCATTTATCCAGCTTGTGTATATGATGGCCGCTGCTTCAGGGTCAGTCGGGGGAAGGTCTGGTTGATTTGAGAGTAAGGTTGAATGGAATTTCTGGAGATCGATATTGCTCCAGGCTTTGAACTGTCCAGGGAGTTGGTGATTTAGGAGGGGGCAGTGATTCTTGCTGTGTTGAATGTTAAAAAGAATAGTGTAATTGTCTGTCCAGTGTAGTGGTAGGATATGTCCTAGGATGCGACGAGGGTGGTTGGAGAAGATTCCATCCAGAGTATGCCCAGCTGAATGTGTGGGCGAGGTAACAATTTGTGTGAGGCCTACCACCTTTAGTTCAGCCAGTAGAGTTATGGTGTTTTGGTCGTCCAGTGACTTTAAATGAAAGTTAATATCTCCTATTATGGCAAAGTGATTTTCACCAGCAACTAACTCTGTAATAGGGTGCTTAAAGATGACAGGAATTCTGCTCGAGATCCTGGGGGTCGGTATAGTAAAATACCTTTAAAGGGCGGAAATTGCGGGATTGTAATGGAGAAGTAACAGGCTTCACAGATGTTGGTGGGGGTTAGTTCTGCTTTAATGAGAAAGTGTTCCCCTGATATGATGGCCAGTCCTCCTCCTTTTGTATTTTGTCTATCAAATCTGCAGCTCGCGTACCCTTCTGGTGTTGCTGTGTGGAAGTCAGGCCCAGCTGCTGAATCCCCCCAGGTTTCAGTTATGATTAAGATGTCTAGATTCAGATTCTCAATAAAAGACTGGATTTCATATTTGTGTTTTGGTAAGGAGCGAGCGTTTATCAAGGCCAAATGCATGTTTGTGGGTGGGGGGGTGGTACTGGCTGAGTGAAGTGCTGCCTGGTGGATGTTCAGGGAGAAGCTACAGTTAGGACAACACTTTGCATGCTGAGAAGCATTATTCCCCATTTCAAAACTGGGGCAGTTGGTAGGGTAGTTTCAGGAGGAACGTATGATTGCTAGTTGTTCAGATGTGTACCGCATACGTTTTTTATGGATTGCCTGGCTGGGCTGACCAGGGAGGGTGGCCCTGGGCCCGGTCCAGGCGCAGACGGGCTCGCCTTTGGCGCGCCCAATGCGCGACCGGAACAGCATCATTCTTTTATAGTTGGACGTGGCAGAACAACTAGCCTGCTGACCTGCGTGCCGCAAGCAACTGGGAAGTAGTAATCACTTCCGGGGCGCCTTCCCTCCACAACAATCTGACTACGTCAGTGGTGGACCGGGGAAGGGGGTGCTTGATATGGTATGGGCAGCGTGAATTTAAAAATGTACATGTTAAAATACAATGCGCAAGATCTAGAATGCAGCAAATTATTTTCAGAACAATAGGAGCCCTTTGCCAATCGCTCAAGCGATTCGGTAATTCAGTCTCCGTTTACCTTGCTTTGACGAGTCCAGTCAATGTTATCAACATTGTGTAGGCGGACAGTGTGTATACTACTTATAAGCAGGCTGATGCAAACCTTCCCACTTGTGCTAGATCGATGGAACTCTACATACTTCTGCCCAGTCCTACAATGAAGTTGAAGGTGAACAACTGCTGCAAGATATTTTATGCAGCAGCATCACATTCATGATCCCCCAGCTCTCATTCCATACCATCCGCAAGGCTATGGAATGAGATACCCAATCCATGTATTCGTAACCACGGGACCCACAGCTGCCAGGAGGCTCGGCCATCGGCTGCCGCACAATCATAAACTACCTACAGTGCCCATGAACATGCAACTTCACTCTGACCCCTACAGCATTTCCCGTAGACCAAACCCACTTTATCCGATAGCCAGGATCCCATGCCCATTCTACTAGCACAAACAGCAGATCATTGGGTCGCATTAGGCAACACCGGTGCTTAGGATGCCTGTTAGACCTGGCATCATTAGCGGGAGTCTCCCTTCCATTTTGACGGATTGCCTCCTCTGTTTTGATATGTTTTTGCTGGTTCTATGCTTTGGGCACTGTGCCTCGGCTAATCAGTGCTACAGTGCAAGTGTTCCCTACGTTACATTGATGTACTAATTGGTGATTCCATGATTGGGATATTTGATTTACCTGTCAGCCCCCAGTATAGTGCACCATGTGTGCCCAGGGCTTGTAAATCAAATGCTGCAGGTGAGCTTGCAGCACTCTATGCGCCACCCACAGAAGCAGCTTGTAAAGTGTATCTCAGGCCTGCCATTGCAAGGCCTATGTGCAGTGTAGCACTGCCATGTTGACTTGGCCAAGTGCACCCACTTGCCACTCCCTAAACCTTCCCTTTGCTTCAAATTAGAAACCCCTATGGTAGGCCCTAGGGCAGGGTGCATTGCAAGTATAATGTAGGACATGCTCTGGTGTGTGTGGCATGTCCAAATAGTGAATTACAGCCATTTTTGTTTTCACTATTAAAGGCTACCTGTTCTCCCAAGGCCAGAATGGGCAGTTAGATTATTACATTCTTATAATCCTAACTGACTCAGGGAACATGGTAGAAATTCGAATTTGTATGTCTGAACTCAGAATAATAAAATACATCTTTTAGTAAAGTTGGTTTTAATATTCTGTGTTTGAAAATACCACTTTTAGAAAGTCGGTATTTTCTTACCTAACTATCCAGGCCTGCCTCTGCTAGGTTGTGTATTCCTTGTCTGGGTTTGTGAGTGACAGGGCGGGGGGATTTCAGGAGACAGGCTGGGGCAGCCCAGTGGTGAATAGAGAGATCTGCATCTAGATGGGAGGGAGGAGTTGCACCTGGGACCTGAATAGGGCTGAGCCTTCCCTCTATAATGCTGGCTCCACCTCCTATGGCTTGTCTGATGTCTCTGCCCTGCACTGAGAAAGGAGAGAATGAATCATGTCAACAAAGTGCTCCAGAGCTGTATCTTCCTTCCCCTGTGCTGGCTCCACCTCCTGTGGGGCGTCTGATGACTCTGCAGTGCACAGTGAAAGAGAGTCATGTTAACAGAGTGCTCAGGAACTGGTTTGGACTAGGCAGAGGCCTCTCTGACTTCAGAATTCAAAGGATTTTGGGGTATAAATAGTGGGACCCAGTCCCAAGGACCTTGGATCACTTCTGGAACAAGAAACCATTTGCCAAGGAGAAGAACCAAAGAAGCTGCAGGAGTTTGACTGCCCCTCTGCGAGTGTGCTGTTTGCTGGGTTGGCCTGCAGTGGTTGCTTCATCGCCAAGGAAAGGAGAAGGAACTTTTTAAGGACTTTCATCATTTCCAGAATATTCTCCAAGGGCTTGAACTGTGCTTGCCTCCTGCTGAAGTCTCAGGGACAAAATACTTCACCTCCAGCACCCCTCTGAATTTCCTTGCTGGGAATTCTTAACTCCAGGCATTTGCGTGTCGCTGGGAGCTGGAAGCGCGATGCATAGAGAGGAAGAGTGTTGCCGCCGCAGCGGAAATCATCGCATCGCCCGAGAAGCGAGCCTTCGCCGCATCTCCCTGGAAGCAAGTGTTCATCAAAGCTGCCTGCTGTCGCATCACCAGAGAAGCATGACGCCATCGAAAGAGTCACCATCGTATCACCGGAGAAGCGTGTCGCAGGGCTTGTCGCGGCTCCAAAGTACAATGCCGTCGCAAGGCTGCCAGGGCCTCTACGCATCATCATCGCATCGCCGCATCAAGGGCGCCATCTTCTCGCATCTCAACCGGATCATCGCATCGCATCAAGGCGCCATCTTGCGCACCGCAACGGGCCTGCAGGCTGACAATCTACGCATCACCTCCGCACTGGTAAGGATTACGACGCATCCCCTACTCTGCACAAGCATTGAGGCATGACGCATCATCTCCCCCGGATCAAGGAACGAACGCATCTCCCCTTTTGCGAGCCTTTTATTTACTTTGCGTTACGCATCCAGGTACTTTGTTGAGAACTTTGTCGCATTTCTCATCAACTTGAACTAAGCAACTTTTTATCAATATTAAGTGTAGTATTGGGGATTTTTGTCGTTTGTGGTCTTGTGTTAAGCCTATATAAAGAATACTTATTTTTTATAAAACCTGTGTTGTGTCCATCTGTAGGGTTTTCACTGTATTACTGTGTATATTCACAAATGCTTAACACAATGCCTCTGAGATAAGCCTGTCAGCTCGTGCCAAGCTACCAAGGGGGTGAGCAGGTGTTGTTTAGGAGTTTAATCCCCTTATGCTAACTTAGAAGTAAGGGTCCCTATTTGGACGAAGGTGAATACCATTGCCAACTAGAGACCCCAGATCTAACAATGCCGAGCTTCCTTCTTCAACTGACAGTTCACTTGAGCCACCTCTTGAGTGCCAATCATCCCACAATGCCTTCCCTGAATGCTAGAACACCTTACTGAGCCACTCACACAACCAGCTTTCAATGATGCTTAGACTGTTTCTTAGCATCAGCCTCAGTTCTGCCATTCCTTGCTCAGCCACAGTAGCCCCCAGTATGGAAGAATTTTAGTCATCTAAAACCAAAGGGACTAATAGTGTCAGCGCTTTGCCATCCCTACTGAAACTCTAATTTTAATGCCAGGATGAGGACTGCCACTTCTGCTTCAACCTGATAACAAAGGCATGGTCTACACTGTGTAACATTCCAAGTGATTTCCTGCTCATATTTACTTATATTGGTATATTTTCGTTTTAAATACTGCTTTATTGTGTTTGAATTATTGTGCAAAAAGTTGATGCATTTAGGCTGCCAGGTCATGTGATTGTTTACCTTTTCTACTGACAATACCAGCAGTAAGCTGGATCTGTCAGTATTTCTTTGGACCACCTCTTTAATACCACACAAGTCTCCTAACATCTGGGGGGCGTGGCTACGGCGTGAGGCGGAATGGATGCCTCTTGAGGGAGCTCCGCTCGCCAGATTCGGCTATCCGACCTGGATGGTGCTTGGCGCGACTGGTGACCCGGAGGAGGCGCGGTGAGTGGGTGGGAGCCGTGTACTGGACCGGGTGCTGGTTGGGCTGTGCGGCCTTACTTAGGTGCCCCTGTCACAGTGCACAATGGTATCTGGGAGGGCCAGAGCAGGCCGACTAGTGGGTGGCTGAGCAGACTTGACGCCCATGACTTGGAGGTGCCAGTTTGGATACTTGATACAAGGCCTAGTCTGCTTTTGCGGGCTTGGGTGTTCAGGGCACTGCTGGTGCTTTTGAGCTGCGGGGGAAAGGGTCATGTCCGCAGCCTGAGAGCGCGTGAAGGTCCTGGCGTGACCGTGGGGCATCCTGGGTGGCATGGTCTACATCATTGGTGGCATATAAAGTATATAACAGGGTGGCCGTGCTCCGGCTAGACAGCAGCAGGGAGCTTTGGTGGCAGATGCCGGATTGTGCTGCAACACTGCTGGGAATGGCTCGATAACAGTTTAGACTCATTCTATGTGGGGCCGATATCTGAGACCTGGCTGGCTGATGCCTGGGTGGCAGTGACTGCAGGAGTCAACTGAAGGCTGTCTTCAAGACCGTGTTGAACCTCTGTATTCACCTGTGGTGTGCGCCTCAGTGGGTGGCCATATTTCCCAGCCTACTGTGGGGTGCTGCACAGTAATGATCATTGAGTGGGCACACCGTTCGTTGGGCCCCAGTCCTAAACCGGGAGCGCCCGATCATTGCGCGCCTACTGAACTATGCTGACAGAGACGCCGTTCTGCGGGAGGCCAGGGCTAAGGCCCCCAATTAACTATAAGGGCGACAACTTGTCCTTTTTTCCTGACTATACCCCGGCGGTGCAGGCAGCGCAGAGAGAATTTGTGCCGGTGAAGAAATTGCTGCAAACTGCTTCTGTCCCTTATGCGATGCTGTACCCTGCCAAACTGAAAATATCTCATGAGGGACAA
Organism: Lissotriton vulgaris; assembly: GCF_964263255.1. Lineage (NCBI taxonomy): Eukaryota > Metazoa > Chordata > Amphibia > Caudata > Salamandridae > Lissotriton > Lissotriton vulgaris. The sequence goes on along the minus strand of NC_141689.1, from coordinate 887,992,689 downwards.
GCGCACTTCTTTACAGACTCAAAGTCAGCCCTAAAATTTTCAAAACACATCTGCAAATCCAGGCCCGATCGGACGAGACGGGGAGCCAATCAGCTTCGACTAATTTAGAGGACACTGATTAGTGTTTGTGACATTGTTTTCATCTTGATGGAAATGTGTAGATTTATAGTAGAGTTGCAGTTGTTTGCTGATCTGACCTTGAGAGTGTTAACAGTTGCAGATAGGGGACGTGTCCCCTGTACATGGGCCACATTGTTACATGTAGTTATGTTGATTTGTGCAAGGTCGGCGTGTTAGCTGTTGACCACATTAATGGTTTACGGAGCACAGGTGTGCCACACAGTTCAATTCTGGCAAATCTCACCATTGAGTGAGTGTTCGCTGCTGATCCTCCCCCCCCCCCCCAATGGGTGTTCCCCATATGTTGAGAAGTATGGTAGATGGGGAAGATGTGTGGGTGGGGGGTAGGACATGGTCTCGACCTAATTGGGAGGTTGCAGTGGGCGGGGCGGTGGGTGGAAAGTGTGGGGTATGTGTTGTATATTATTATTTTTGTGATAATTGCATTGATGCCGGTTTGGGTGAGAGCTGAGCATTGTGGTGAGGTGACTGTCTATAGTAGTGGTGCTGCCCTTCTGCTGTCAATTGCGTTACTTCTTGAGTAGTTAGGAGTTAGTCAGTTCCGATATGGGTGAGTGATACACATTGTTGATGTGGAATTTGAGGGGACTCAATTCTCCTAAAAAAGTACGACAGGTTTTGGTCTATCTGATTTGCCATGACATATATATAGCCTTGTTGCAGGAAACACATTTCACTAGGCATACAGAGAGAGGTATTGCTGCAAGATGGAAGGGTTTTAAACTGGCGTCGTCGTTTTCATCATATGACAGAGGAACCCTGATTCTGATTAAAAGGGGTGTAGAATTTATACCTGCTCGAACATATGTCGATGAGGAAGGACGTTGCACAATGCTGCAGTGCAAATTGGGAGGCTCGTCTGTAACTATTGTTAGAATGTACAGGCCTATTGCAGATGACCTGGGGTGTTTTTTGCGGATGTATGCTAAACTGAGGGTCTGGCTGGAAGCTGATATTCTGTGGGGAAGGGATTTGAACACCTACTTGAATCCTGAACTACATAAGTCCAATCCACTGTCGCATCAAACTCCCAATGTAGCCCAATGTGCGAAGAGTTCTATGGTAGAATTCGGATTGAGAGACGTGTGGAGAGTGAGAAACCCCCTGGTGAAAGAAGGAACACATGCGACACAATTGCACTACAGCTGGTTGTGTCTGGAATACTGGCTTCTGGGCGGGGATTCAATAGAATGGGTACTGAAGGTTGTAACCTTACCACATAAGTTATCAGACCACAATCCGGTACAGTTAGATATAATGATCCAGACGGCCATACATCGTCCTTTTAAGTGGCGGCTAGAGTCGGAGGCATTGCTTGATCCGGTGTATGAAGCTACAGTGCGGGAAGCCATTGAACAATACTTTTTACTTTTACTCACTAAGGGTTGGGGGATGAGGCCTCCACGTTGTGGGAGGCTTTTAAGGCAACAATCAGGGGGGGGGGGGGGGGGTGCATTGGTACCACTGCAGGCCTTTTGAAAGATATTAGAGCGCAACCACACAAAACTGAGAAGAGCGTAGCTATTCAGCGGCTTCGGCGGCAGATATCTTGGCACGCATACACAAACTGATATTGGAATATGATACTTTAGCTGAAACTGAAATACAATACCTTTCACGTATACATGCGGCGCGACAGTACGGAGAGGGAGGGAGACCGGGGCGTACAGTAGCACGCAAGATCAGGGACCGCATGGAGCAAACTCATATATATATATATAGGATCACAGATTCACACTGGAGGGAGCACTATCACTCACTAGCCATTACTGAGCAATTCCGCGACTTCTACGCAGATTTATATAAGTCCAAAGGAGAAGCGTTAACAGCCGGGTTAGAAGGGTACCTGGAGGATTTAGCGTGTGCTTGGCTGTCGGATGCTCATAGAGAATATTTAAGCTTACCTATCGATGTTGAGGACATTAAGGCTGTTACTCTAGCCACTACCAACGGGAAGGCGCTGGGACCAGATGGCCCGACGGTCAAATTTTATAAAACATATGCTGACTTGATTGCTCCATTTCTACTGGAGATGTATGCTGAGGCACATGAGGCGGTGAAACTATCGCCATCGTTACGGCAGGCACTGATAATAACACTATTCAAGAAAGACAAGCCCCCAGATAAGTGTGACTCTTATCGTCCCCTGTCGCTGATTAATATAGATGCCAAGATCCTTGCCAAGATCTTAGCAGTTAAATTGCAACCCCTGATGCCGTGACTGGTGCTGCCTGACCTGTCGGGCTATATTCCTGACAGGTCTACCTCCCACAATCTTCGAACTATATTTTCCCTGCTTCACGTATTAGAACTAAGCATGTCGGACGCGGCGGTACTGCTTGGCGCAGCCAAAGCGTTCGATTCGGTCGACGGGAAATATATGTTTTTATACTTCAGCGCATAGGATTCCAGCCTTTATTTATACAGTGGATAAGGGTGTTGTATGTGGAATCATCAGCCAGGGTTCGTGTTTGAGGTTTGACGTCCGACCCGTTTCACATAAAGAGGGGCATTCGCCAAGGTTGTCCGTTGCCTTCGCTGCTTTTTGCGATTATATTGGAACCACTAGTGTGCGTCATTAGGCAGCGAAATAGGGAAACAGCGCTAAACTTTAACTATCGCCCAGTTGCCATCTCGCTATAAGCGGATGATATGGTGCTTTTTGTGCGTGAGCCCTCATGGTATTTGGCTCAGCTGCTGAGGGAGTTTGTGAGGTTTGGGTGCTTGTCGGGCCTTTTAGTCAATTGGGATGAATCCATTGTTATTCCTCTGACGGAGATGGATTTCCCGCTGGTGTGGACTGTGGACCCAATAAAATATCTCGGAGTCTGGGTCCATAGAGACCCGGATACAGTGATATGTGAGAACTATGGGAGAGCATACACCAAACTAGAACAACTGGTGGAGGAATGGGTATCTTTTGCGCTCTCCTTGGCGGATCGTATTGCGCTATTTAAGATGGTGGTCTTGCAGCAGTTTTTGTACTTGTGTACTAACATCCTGATTGCGCTGACGAAGAGGTTCCTTAGCACTCTCCTGGGGACCTTGCTTCATCTTGTCTGGGAGGCAAATATGCTCGAGTGAAATGGTCGGTCCTCACAAGTGATTATGACAAAGGAGGTTTTGGGGCGCAGGACTTCTCTGTCTATTATTTGAGTGTGCAAGCGCAATATACGTTTTATTGGATAAGAACGCATGCGTTTACTCCGCTTGTCGCGGTAGAGGAGGGGGATGCATATCCGGTGCCATTACACAGCATGATCACACACCAAACACGTGGAACTCCAAAACGGAGATAAATGCAGTGGACACGTCCATAGCTGCCTGGCAGGAGATAGGGCGTCTGGTGAGCAAACTGCCACTGTACGCACCAGCCATGTACATAGAACATCATGCTGCGCTGTCAGTGACCCATGAAGCGCCATTGATGCGGTTGCTTAAAGAGGCAGGCTTTCAACTGATGCAAGATTTATACTCAGAAGGGTCATTTATCACACTGGATGCCCTGCAATACATCAGCAACCCAAAGTTGCTGTTCATGTTCGCGATGCATAGACTGAGGCACGCCGTCAGGGTTCACTACGTTACTTACCCTCTCGAACCTCCCACATTGCTGTCTCTACAGTTTGTGCTTACCACTCCCACTAATAAAAAACTGATATCCAGGTTGTATAGGTTGATCAAGGAAGAATGCGTTAGCCAGCTGGACAGAAGTTGGGAGAGATGGCATGCCTGTTTACCTGATCCGATATCGGAGAAAGATTGGAAGTATGTGTGCGAGTTAACGGGTACACTTATTATGAACAGAAGTTTACAGAATATTTTAAATATATACACCAGGTGTGTTATACCCCAGCACTGTTGCATCGATTCGGATTGCGTGAGTCTGGATGCAGTGCACGTTGCGGACAGGAGAATGCTGATTTTCTGCATTTTGTTTGGGGATGTAGGAGGGTGACTGAGTTTTGGGAGTCTGTGGTTAGAGATATAAAGGCTATGGCAGCTGTGGAGCTACAGTGCACTCCTCTTGTCTGCCTGCTGTGCTGTGTGCCTCACGTCAAGGGAGTGGGTGGTAGATTTGTACGACTGGCCCTACTAATGGCTACACGGCGAGTGGCAATTACGTGGGGTGGGAGATGTACACCGAAAGTGGAACACTGGATAAAGAACTTGGTCTATTGCAAAGATAACATAGAAACGTATGAGGAAGAATTACCAACAATCTCGAGACCAAAGGACATTTGAGAGCTCCTACGACTCTTTCGTCTGCAAAGGGCAGCAGAAACTGAGCAGAGTGATGTGAACTAGGGGTCGCAAGGGGGGAGTTGGGGAGGCCTGGATGCGAGGTATGAGTGACTGGATGGGAGAGGCTTTATTATTCCAACAAGACTTTTTAATTTACGTTCAGGAAGGATGGGGAGTTTTTGTGTCTTCATTTTATAATTTGTAGTCTTATGATTTTTTTGTTGTTTTTTTTTGTTTTTGTTGGATTAATTGGGAAGTCTATGATTAGGATTATTCATGCATAGTGTAAATATGTCATGCGATTGTTGTTATGTTTGTTAAAATTAAAACAAAAAAAAGTCTCCTAACATCTGTTTTGGTACATTTCTTTCACAATTCATTTGTATTCTTTCCAATTTGCCAATTATATGTACGATGCCAAACCATGTTGACCTGATATTATTTGTTGCATGTGCCACCAGAATTAAAACTCTGAAATCATATGGTCACTGTTGTAGTTTTGAGGTTAGAGAATCTCTTCTTCAGTTGCTGTGGCACTACCTATTTTCTGCATTTTAAGAAATCTTAGTCCTGTAATGACTGCCATTAAATCACTCTCACTTGTCCGTCACACATACAGAACAGTGTGACATCACACTCATGTCCGATTCTGCTGTGCTTATGCCTCCCTCCAAGTGAAGAGGGTGGAACGTTGTAGCGCGACCCCGCCTTTGCGTTGGATCTGTGTTCCTCTAGTTTTTCTTTTTTATTTGGACAGTGACATGTATGTGGCTCTGGGCTTTGCTGGCAATCTGGTCTCCCCTCTGTATATGACCATGGGTCAATGGGCTAGCTAGTGCACTTGCTCTCTTTAATTTACTGCATGGAGTCAAATTATGCCTCAGTGTGGTTCTTGTAGCACTTGCTAGAACTTTCAATGCCATCGGCCTTAGTGACTCTTTTTATTTTATCCCTTCTTATGACCTTAGGACTTAGGAGTTCTTTTCTCCCAAGTAGTGCCCTTCCAACTCAGTGCACCAGTTAGCACCCATCTTTGCCGAGCTTGGACCCCAAAGCAGCCTTCTTGTAGCATATAGTCCAGGTGGCCTTTTAGAGTGAGATTTTCCGGGCAGCTGACTTCTAAATGCTGCAAAGGTTACGTAGCATCACTAAGTAGTACATGGGAATTCATGTGATGAATGGTGTCTAACGGTTCCTTAAGTCTGACAGTAGTCAGTATTGGTAGGAAGAGGTTGATGGCTGCAGGTTGTTAGAAGGACATGGTCCAATACTTCATGAAGCCGTTCCTCTAGGCCCATGGTACTCATAGTACGCCACGCAGGCTGCCAGTGGCCTGGCAGGCCTTCATTGGTGGCCCACAGACCTTGCCTTGCAGTTTCTACATTTCAAGCGAGGCCGGCAGTAAACACAGAAGACGACAACAGGAGGATACGTAGTGAATACCTATTAAATACGTATTCACTACGTATGCTCCTGCAGCCATCTTCTGTGCTTACTGCCGGCCTCTGTAACATCATACACAGCACCTACGGAAAGCTTACCAAAAAGCCCTTTAAAATTCAGCTGTACACTTTCACTGCTGACTTTTAAAGGGCCTTTTGGGAAGCTTCCTGTTTCGTGTTGCAGGCGACGTCCTCTTCTCCCACAGCAGCTTCATCTTTGAGTCACTATCCATGAACAGTAGATGTAAGCACATTCAGAATTTGGACAATTGCACCTGGAGAGCGACAGACCAAGAGAGGCACAGAGAGAGACAAACAGACAGAGACAGACATAGAGAGACGGACAGACAGAGACAGATGGACAGACATAGAGAGAAAGACAGGCAGAGAGAGACAGAGACGGACAGACAGAGAGAGACAGACAGACAGATACAAAGAGAGACAGACAGAGAGAAAGAGACAGGCAGACAGACAGAGAACGACAGATAGAGACAGATATAGATAGATAGATAGATAGATAGATAGATAGATGTGTGTATGCCGGGTCTGGAGGCTCAGTGGACTAATGAGTCCACTGCAGGGGCCTGTGTTCGATCTCATGGTCAGAGGTTTTTTTTTTACTCTTGCCTCACCTCTCACTGACCCCGCCACCACCAGAATAGCCTTCGGCCACAAAATGTAAATTTGGCCCCCGAAAGAAAGTTTGTGAGTATCCATGCTCTAGGCTATCAAACTATCACACAAAATCGTATAGGCAAAAGAGGAGGTGGCCTACCTGTTGTAGTCAAAACATTAAATATCACTAAAGCTGATGGCATCTCCATAAAAGGTTGTGAGGCCTTCTTCGCCAGATGCAACCCTACACCATTTTCCTCCTGTAACTTCCTGCTCTTTTAGGGAACTCCACCTAGCAATGCAACATTCACTGACACACTTCTAGACACAGTTTTAAACATTATAACACTATTCTGGGTGACCTAAACATTTGATGCGACAAACCCAATATGCCACATCCAAAAACAATCATCACTCGCTTAGACGCACTGAACCTACATTAGATCGTCCACAAACCCACACACATCGCTGGACACATGCTAGATGTCATTTATGCAAATACAGAACTAGTTACCTTTCAAACAATGACTCCAGTCACATGGTCTGGCCACCATCTGCTTGCTTTCCAACATAAACAACACAAAGCAACACACCTAAAACAACATATCCATCCACCTATCAACTCAATTTTGAACACTTAGAAACACAACATCCAGTACAGATCTAAACACAATAAATTCAGTTCAAAAACTATACGAGTGGCTACAGGAAGCTTTTGATATCCTAAACCCACTAGAAACAAGGCAACAGAACAAAAGAAAACAGGCACCTGAGAGAAAACAGAAAATTAGAAAGCTACAACGTACCTGGCTCAAAACAAACACCAATCAAGACAAACTGCACCTACAAAAACTTAACAGATTATACAAGTCAGTGATAAAAAAGCGAAATAAAAAAAACCTATTAAGACAGAATTTAAAATGCTAAATGTCCAAATAAAGAATTCCATAAAACTCTCACTGTATTTCATGAACCAAATTGCCTAGAAGGAGCACTTTCCATTACTCAAGATTTCAAAGGCAAACTTGCAATTCATTACACAACCAAAGCAGCCACATTGAACTCCTATTTAAAACAAAGAAAAAACACCAGCACAACCCTTTTCCAAAAAAATACTTGAAGAGTATGCTAACCCAGCCTCTCCATTCCTTCCAACAAGTATCACACAATGAATTGATGGACCAGGTCAAAGCAAGCAGGACTGCCGGCAGCCCATTTGACCTGTGTCCGCCACAAACTTTCAAGAAAATTCTTTTAGCTACCTCTGCTACCCTTTAACTACCTCTGCTCATCAACAATTCATGAAATATGAGAATATTTCCAGAAAATCTCAAAAAGTCATACATACGCCCATTACTAAAGAAAACAAGCCTAGACCCACTTAATCCCGACAACTACAGACCAATTACAAAGGGACCTTTCCTGGGCAAACTGATAGAAAGAGCTGCATTCGCTCAGATGTCACAATTCACTGAAGATAATTCCATACTTTCAGACATCCAGACAGGATTCCTTCCAGGAAGAGGCACAGGATCTGCCCTCTTAGCCACCTGGGATGACCTTCAGAACATAGTTGTCCAGAACGGGGTTGCTGCACTACTTCTCTTGGACCTCTCAGCTGCCTTTGAAATGGGGGCTATGACATTCTAATACAAAGACTCTACGAAGCCAGCATAGAGGGGACTGCTCTTGACTGGATCACATCCTACCTTCAAAAAGGAACTAATGTAATCCATACTCGCCTTTCTCGTCCAAACCGTACTTCATGAAAGCAGGGATGTCTCAAGGCCCTATCGTTTCACATATGCTTTTCAACATTTAAATGAAGTCATTACTGGCACTGATCAATCAATTCAATCTCACATGTTATAACTATCCAAATGACACACAAATACTCCTTCAACTGGAAAGCCCCAAAGACATTGGAAACTCACACATTTTCTGTTGTCTCAGAGCCATGGATCACTGGTTGATATGGAGCCATCTCAAATTGAAAGCTTCTAGAACGTAAACACTCAAGTGTGGCTTTTGGAAAAATTATGACCCACTCGCCGCCTGGCCTAACGATCTGGGAACACCGCTTAAAGTATCTTAGGAAGTAAGAAACCTTAGAATTAACATGGACTCCAAGCGATCAATGAATGCCAAGTGGACAAACTAGCAAAATCAAGCTTTGTTACTATAAAAACTGCGACACATCTTACCCTACCTGTGATTTCCACAGAAGGTCCAGGCAACTATCTCACTTGTTCTGTCTGAACTTGATTATGCCAATAGCCTCTGCCACGGATCATCTTTAACAACTATGAAAAGACTACAACGGAGTAAGAACTCTACTGCCAGACAACTCTTACATATAAAGCGACAAGCCCACATCAACCCTGCTTTCAAGGCCCCCCTACATTGGTTATCCATCGCCAGAAGATCCACATTCAAGCTGCTTTGTATCACCCACAAAGTCATACATGGAAAAGGACCACTCTTCATCAGGAATACAATTACCAATACATTTAGAAAATGAACCTCCTAAAAATCCCACCATACAAGAACAAAACCATAGGTGACAAATCCTTCGCTGTTTAAGCAGTCAAACTAATGATTTCTTTACCCCCAAACATAAGATCCACAGATAACTACCTCATCTTCAGAAGACTTCTCAAGAGTTGGCTCTTCCCCACATAACTACCATACTCAAACATATATATACACATCATTCCCTCTGTATATAAGCATTTATTTGGACTATAGATGTGAACCTACATATGTGTATTGCTTTGCATAAATGTGTATAATAATTATGTTTATAAATATATAGATATTAGCTAGTTCTGCTTAACAAATGTACATATGGTTATATTAATCTTTATTTATAACAAATGTACATATTACTTATGGTTATATTATTCTATGTTTAACATGTATATAGGGGACTGCATAAATAAGTAAATCTTGTATCATAATTATATATCTACAATTGCTTCACTATTGAATTACAAAAAATATATATAAAAACAAATAAATTAACCTAAAGTATAGCAACACTTGAAAGTCTGAGTTTATTAAATACAACTTACATGTACATATCTGAGCACTATACAAATACAATTAAAATTACATTTTGCATACATTTCCACTAGAAACAGTAGTTTTTGCTTAGAATTTTTATGTAATTATTTTTATATAATTGTATTCAGGCACTAACCTACTGCAGGTCCATGTAAGATGCCTTAGAGGCTACCACTCATGCTAGTTTGACTCTTTTAATCCAATTCATGCTATTGGAGAAATTTGGGGAAATTATGAATATATCGTACTGGAGCCAAAATTTAAAGAGCACAACATTTTAAGTAGGTCCGAACTTTAAACTTTACCTTATTGTAGGAGCTACGGTGGCAGAGGTCCTTTGCAAACTTTGCAAATACTCGTTGTATGCCCTGTGATTCCCAGAAGAAAATGTATTTTCTATATTTATCTGGTAAATGCTTTGAGCTGCCCAGAGCCCAGTCGCATTTATACATCTTAATGATAGAGCAACCGGTAATATGTTCAAGAGTATCTACTCACCTCTCCCATGACTGCAATAGGCGTCTCTCCCGTTGCTAGGGCAACTCGATGTTCAACTAAGTAAAACATGTACTCATCGTACAGCAGGCGAATTAGGTGGAAGGAGCCAAAGCTAGCAGCACTTCGTAAGGTTAAATCTCTAATCACCATGGAACTATGTAAAAAAGACAAGCATGATTTCATAAAGTACAGTACAATATATACACTTTTCAAAACTGATCACAGTATCCTAAGTCATATGGTCTACATTTCAGAATACCTGACAGGGCATCTTCAGTATTCATCTAATGATCTCTTCACTTTTGAGTACCATTAAACTGGGAATTTTAACACCTGTTATTTACAGAGCTCAGAAGTGGCATAAATGAAGTAAGTATGCAGCACTATATAAAAACGAGCTAAATCGTATTTCCATCAGGTGGTTCTCACCTCTAGAATGTAACATTGACATAAACATAGTTCATATTGTAAATATCTTTTATTGACAGTTATGTATTAAAGAGCCTGGTTTCATATTTAATATAAAAGTGAAAGCTGATGTTAATTTATCTACAGTCGTAAAACTAATTAGAGATGTGAAGCAATCCTCCAGCACTGACAAGAAATGCAGGTATGTCCATTTTTATCTATCTTTTTTAGATTGAGGATGGCCCAGCAGCTTCCCTGCCAATAACGATATGCAAGAACAATGACAAGACAAAACAAGCACTGACAACGCCAAACGGTTAAAATGCCAAAGCCATACCTACTGGCTTTGCCAACGTTTGATTAAAAGCGAGATTGAGGGTATCTCCAAATATGTCAGATAGCATGGAATAAAGTCATAGGGGCGAATCAAATTTGGAAATTTTGACACATTCCCACTTGAAAACCAAAGACGACAAGATGGCGGTATTCATATTACTGAGGGCCAGAATGCACGTTACCATTGCAAAATTATTCCTTGCATGATACCCGGCTTGGAAGCTTGAAAGCTGGGGTAGAACCATTACATCTTAAAGAGCACTGGGATGCCATGATATCAGTTTCAAACCTCTTTCCCTGTAATGACAATATCTATGGTGGGGCTAAAGAGGTTAAGCTCACAAAAGGTAAAGTAAAGATCCATATACTAAGTGTCCTGAGTTAAGACTAAGGATTTGCTATACACTGCATTAGTTTTTAAAATATTGTAGCTTTGTAGGGCTATGAAAACATTGATATCATTTGACAGTTACAGCTATAAGACGCTCCAGCCCTCTCCAGGCAAGAACAGAAAGTGATCTCCATACTTCTAGGAGATAAGAGCGGTGAAACAGTCCATCGCATACCACAACACAAACCCAGACTTTGGCAGATGTGTGTTCAAGCATGACCGTACAGAACGAAAGGTCACTGTTGTGAGAGATGGTCTTTTCCTTTCCCTGTATTATTTTCTCAAATGTAGCAGATACCACAACATACTGAACGGAGGGCTGTACAGCAATTAAATAATCTGAGAATTTATTATTTTACATTTCTTGGTACTTAATGAGTGAGATTCGTAGTGTACAAGGAAGATTTTAAATTTTTGAGTGAGCTTAGGTCCGAAATCTCTATACCAAAAGCTGGACATCTTTTTGACAGAAGATGAGAGAAGAAATGTCCTCTGAGATTGATCTTAGATTGAGTATGGTTGATGATATGAATCCTTTTGAAAAGGACTAGTTCAAAGCAATACAACCTCTCTTTTTTAGTATTCTCTGTTACTAAGGAGCCTGAGGTGAAGTTACATGAGTAGTTATATGGAGCAAGATTGTTGATTGTCTGAGACAGGGCATGGGGTCAGTGTCAAAGATTCTTAGGGATCGAACCTCAGTACTGAGGATGGAGAGGGGCAGTGATACCTACTCAAGGCCTCGCTTCTCTTCTTGCAAGTTATGTCCCTTCCCCACACCCAACAATATTAATAAATGGCATATTATACTCTGCACATCTGGATATATTTTTATTGTATGCCATACCAATGAAAAAAAATACCTACCTACACATATACTAATAAACACACATTCATACATGTATTATTACACTGCAAAGGACAAATCTTGTTATTACCACAGCAGAGTGTCAATGGCATGAAACAAATAATACTAGCCCTCACACAATCGATATTGCAATAATTTGGCAGAGGAAAACTGCTCTGCCTATAACCACAAGGCCTATTCAGTAAAATCTTATCTCAGTTACTGGGTGCCTTGTATCCTGATATGGCTAAATACCTTACTTTATAACTGCTACACATTAAAATATCATGGCATAAACCACCTATCCATGTAGAAGGAAGAACATCATGACAGACTCAATGTTTCACCTCTCATGCATTTATTTATTTAAAAGATTTATACAGCGCACAGCTATAAAACACGGTTTCCCAGCGCTGAGCAGAACAAGCGAGGTTGAGGTTAGTTGGAAGCATGGAATTAAACCGGACTATAAAGAAAAGTCTTCAACTTTTTACGAAAGGCCAGGAGAGACCGACAAGTCCTGAGTTCCAATGGAAGGAAATTCCACAATTTAAGGTCCAGGTAAGAGAACGAGAGGCCACCCATACTGGTCCGCCGCACTCTAGGATCTGAGAAAAGAGAAAGGCTGGCCGATCTCAGTTTACGAGTGGGTTGGTAGGGCTTGACAAGTCTTTGTATGTAGAAGGGGGCCAAGCCATGCTAAGCTTGGAACATGTAACAAAGGGCCTTGAACTCAATACGTTTGTGTATCTTGAGCCAGTGAAGTTGATGAAGCAGAGGGGAAACGGGCGTACCGAGGCAACCGAATAAGCAGGTGGGCAGCCGCATTTTGAATAAGCTGGAGACGGCGGACGGAGGCCTAGTCCGCACCCAAATACAGTACATTTCCATAATCAAGTCTGGAGATCACCAAGGCCTGCACAACGGTTCTTTGGGCAGCTGGTGGAATTAGCCAAAGAATTTTCTTAAGCCATTTAAGGACCGCAAAGCAAGCTGAGGTGACTCCAGACGTGGGTCCAGACACTTGGGCTCCAAGAGAAAGTTTACTATCAATGGTAAAACCCAAGTTCTTAACCCTCGGGACTGGAGTGGGAAAGATCCTAAAGGGACAGGCTAATGGCTCGCTCCCCAGAGCTCAGGATTGTTCCCCAAGATGAGGACCTGAGTCTTGCACCCATTCAGCTTTAAACCATTGCTGGACATCCACAAGGAAATGTTACGCAGTCCAAGCTGAAGTAGTGAAGCGTCCTGATGCTGAGCAGATGAAAGAGAAAAAATTATCTGTGTATAGTCTGCTTAAGAGAAGATGGTCAACCCAGATTTTTCTGTAATGTCCGCCAAAGGGCGAACATAAAGATTGAAAAGTAGAGGACTCCGGATCGAGCCTAGTGGTACTCCCGATGTTAAGGCTTCTGAGTTAGATTTTGAGGAATGTGAAAAAACTTGAAAGGAGCAATCCTCCAAAATAGAGATCACCCACTGCAAGGCCACACCTCCAAATCCTGAGACTTCAAGCGATCCACCAGAATGGAATTCTGTGTCAAAAGGCTGCACTCAAATCCAATAAGATGAGTGCTGCAGTACCACCACAGTCAAGTTGCTGCCTGAGGTCCTCTGTGAACCCAAGCGGAGTGGATTTGGCACTATGACCAGGACGAAAGCCAGACTGTGACGGGTGGAATAACTTATGCAGTATCACATGTGCAGAGAGTTGAGTTAATATATCTTTCCAGTACTTTAGAAAAGGTAGAAAGAAGAGATATGGGCTGGTAATTAGACCAGCAGAGGGGATCCAGACCAGTCTTTTTCAGCAATGGGAGTACGAGAGCGTGCTTCCAATTTCAGGGCACCTACCCAAGATTTAGAGAGGAACTGAGAAGAGTAAGACTCACACCAAGGGCAGACTCATCCAAAAGTCTGAGCTTAGATGGAGGGAGAAGGTCAAGAGGTGAGCCAGACTTGATGGGTCCCAGATTTTTCAGAGAGATCAATTCAAGTGGGAGCCCGGCCTTAACTTGACAAGACTCAACGGATGAGAGGTCCGGAAGATGACGCTCTCATGAAGGGAGGAGTCTGAATCAAGCTGGCAGTTGACAGACACAACTTTATTATGGAAAAACAGCGCAAGATTGTTGCGAAGATGTAACAAAATTGAAGGAGACGGCAAGAACGTACTTGATGTAGAAAGCTCTGTCACAACTTTAAATCAGTTTTTTTGGGAGTTTTGCGCAGTCATAATTTTATTCGTGTAAAAGGAAGCACAAGTTGATCTGCATAGAGCAGGGTATTTTTTCAGTGCCTCCAGATAGGCAACTTTGGGTTCTGGCGCATAGTGCTTTCTCCACTGTCTCTCCAAAACTTTACTACGTTGTTTATCAAGTATAAGAGAGTCAGTAAACCACGGAGCAGGGGGAAGCACCCTATGTTGAGATTTGGTGGAGAGAGGAAGAGTAGAATCAATAGCCTCTGACAGCCAGTGATCTACCAAAAGCTGATCCAGGTCCAGTTGAGATGTAATAGAGGAAGTGGCCCTTTAAAAGCTGCTTATTAAGGGCCTTCATATCAAGTAGAGACCAGTTCTGTGTTTCATGCAAGACAGAAGTACGAGGTAAGGGGGCCGAAGAAGAAACAATAGAAAAAGGAACAGCAAAGTGGTCCGACCAACCAAGTTGAATAGGAGGTGCAGTAGACAATGTAAGAAGATTTGCAAAAATCTGATCCAAAAGATGTATATATATATATATATATATATATATATATATATATATATATATATATATATATATATATATATATATATATATATATATATATATATATATATATATATATATATATATATATATTATATATATATATATATATATATATCTCCAATGCTCCAATCGTTTCCTTTTTCCAAAAACGATAACGCACTCACGGGGGTTATGCAGCAACAGTTTAATCAGCCACGGACAAAAACAGACGCGTTTCAGACCTAAGAGTCCTTCGTCAGTGTTTACATTTCCATGTCTTTCCGACACATTATATACACCTTACTTTCTGTCGATGAAAGGAATGATGGACACATAAATTACATCGCAACGGGCAGCCATTTCGAAGTGGGTTCTTCTCCACAAACGATAGCACAATTTAAAGTGATATTTTAGTGTTATGCCATTGCCGGTCTGGCTAAACTTAATCCTGCTGTGTATCAGCATGTCACCGGCAAACTCATTGCCCAAATTGCGATTTTACAATGAATTTGTGATTCAATTAAATTAAACACCATATTAAAACTGTGCAGTCATCTATCAATTACATGGGGTTCATTTCTCATTATATGTACTGGTGAGCACTCCTATAATTTAAACCCATCAATGGGATATTTCGTCCCCTGTCGGTGATCAATAATACAATCTCGCCGTGTATCGGCACGTCACCGACTAATGTTATGGTAACATGACCGCAATGTGTTAACAAAACACCCATTTGATATCTCATTTCAATAAAATGTAACAATTACAATTCTCATAATATAGCCGTGAATCGACTTATGGAATCACATTTGACCTTGAACTGCCCCTTCAATTTCATCTTGGTGAGTTAGTTAATAGACCTAGTTCTATCCATGGGTCAAAATACAATAATATTCCGTTACATATACTGATAAAATGGAGAAGTGAAAGGGGAAAGATATAAAGGTATAAGAAAATTTATAAAGGTATAAGAAGAAGAAAAGGAAGACGAAAAGAAAGCAGAATGAACTGATCACAGTAACAGTACATCTCTGTGCAGAGATTAATATCACATTTCTATTGATCCCTTATAGACACAAAATTCAATGTTGTACCAACCTATCACATTATCTTCCCAAATGTATTGTGAGTTCCTCCCCAATGTTAAGCCCACCGGGCTGTTTGGTCTGCATGTCTATTATATGTCGCGACTCCAGTCTGCGCAGACATAACAATCTATCTCCCCCTCTGGGGGAGATAGATTGTTATGTATGTATATATATATATATATATATATATCACCAAAAGTCGTCCTCTAAGCACACTCCAGGGATGGACAAGCAGACGAGGCAAACCCAGATGGATGGTGCAATTATTTTATTTTCGTTAAGTCCAACAACACCACCGCCACTATATATATATACTTTGCAGCCAGTCCCGACATTGTCCGGGTATGAATTGCTGCCGGCCAGTAGTATATTGATTTGTAGGATTTCGTTTTTATAGCATTGCTTATCTGGGACAGGCCTGTGAAACGCTCCAATTCACAGTGCACTGCTGATGCACTTAAGAGTGCGCGTTCAGTAGTGTGTGAACTCGAGTTTCCCTACTTTATTTTTCCTTGCAATATTACATAGCGCGAACTCGACAATATGGCATGAGCACAATTTACTTTACAGAAGAACACATTCATTTGTGGTAGGCACGGGGAGACAAAGCGATTTGCCTGGAATCACAGGATGTTGAGCTGATGGCGAGATTCGAACGTAGCTCCCCAGCTCTAAAGCTCGCAATTCTAGAACTTGTGGCGGGATGTGTGTCTAAAAGTGTATGTCAGTGCTGGCCATCAATGAGAGAGACTTGTGCATTTTTAAAATGGGTGGTGAAAAAATATGAGTATGTTGCTGGAGATGTGGGCCGCCGTGCCACCAATGTACTTACCGGGGGAGGGTAAACATCCATTATACCGCAACTTTCTTTCCGCATACCATCACTCCGCATACTTTCATTGCGAAAGTACCATGATTCCGCAATGCCATTAAATTTTATATGCTTTTACCACGCATACATTTACAACAAAATTCGTTTTAAATGCATGAATGGTAAAAGCATCTATTTTTTTTTATGTTTGGATAAGGTAAGTATGGGTATAGGGGTATATGTTTTGGAGTACTGAGGTATATGTTTTGGGGTGTTTGGGTATTTTAAGGGTTCAGATATAGTTTTGGGTTATGGGGTACAGGGGTAGTTTTCGGGTTTAGCGATAGGTATGGGCTTTGGGGTACAGGGGTATTTTTAAGGTTCAGGGCTAGGTTTGGGTTTTGGGGTATAGGGGTATTTTTAGGGTTCAGGGGTAGGTTTGGGTTTTGGCGTACAGGGGTATTTTAAGAGTTCAGGGTTAGGTTTGGGTTTTGGGGTACAGGGGTATTTTTAGGGTTCAGGGCTAGATTTGGGTTTTGGGGTACAGGGTATATTTATAGGGTTAAGATGGGTTAGTGTTTAAGGGTGTTGGGGTATTTTAAGGAGTAAGGGTGGGTTATGATTATGGGGTGCAGGGATATTTAAAGGGAGCAGGGTGGGATTAGCACACAATATGAACCATGGCATGAAGGGCGGAATGTACCACACGCCCCCAGCGTTTGTCATGCCCCCAACACACGCCCACAGCACAACGCAGACACGCCCACAAGGGACTACTTTTCTGGCACGGTTCTTTTACCTTTTAAATGTATACGGCCATGTCCTTCTGCTGCAACTGCCCTTTCCAACGCTGTATTGGGTGTTGTGATTGGTGCTGTGGTTCCTGAGATTACCCGCCTCAAAGTTTGGGCTCTCTCTTTATTATATTAGTATATATGTATGTATGTATGTATGTATGTGTGTTCTTATATAGCGCTCGATGTTACCCTTGGGCATCTCGGCGCTTGCCTTGGGAACCCGTCCTGGTTTTTCCCTGTGAGATCACCCGTGCTGGGCATCCCCAAGGTGAAAGCCAGGCATCACGCCGCGGGGGGCCGTTGTGGAGATTAAGCCAGCTTGTTGCCCAGAGCTGCATAGTGTGAACTTGTGCTTAGAGTGGGCACCGAAGCGAGAATTATCGAGTCCGTGGACAATTGGGTTCAGGACCCTGCCGCGTCGGGAATCGAACCCTGGTCCCGGGTCTGACCTCAGCTTCAGGGTAAGGTCCAGTTGAAGGCAATCGCCGAAACGCGTTGACCGTCCTCCTTGTTTGCACGAAATGGTGTTGTAAAAATAAAAATTAATCTTACCTGAAGAAATCGTGTATTGGACCCTGTTTGTGCTGTAGTGATCTGGACTACTTGGCTGCATACTGGAGCTGGGCTGGGTCCAGTCTTTGCCTAAAGAATATGAATATATATATATATATGTAGCGCAAATCCTCGAACCTCCGCGCTGGCAGCGCGGCGAAAGAAGAAGGCAGACCCCACGTTTTACAGGCAGGATGATATTTTTATTGAAGACCCTTCAAGTGACGCGTTTCGAGTACGTTGTACTCTTGTTCACACCTATATATATATCCAACAACAATTGTTTTCACGTCCACTTGATCAGCGTGTTTTTATTTCTGTATAACTCAACTCGTTTCGGAGGGAGACCTCCTTGCTCACGAGTACGAGTGTATGTTTTCAACAAGTTTAACTACATATCACGTGACATTTTACCATGAGTGCAACAATGGAAGACAGACTCCCTGAGCGTGCGTTCAGAGTAGGAGCTAGAAGGCAGATTTATGTTATACGCCTTAGGAGATTTAAAAAATTTCAACATCATAAACGTGATGTGGTAAAATGTTTTTTTAGGTCTCGCGACCTATCAATGCGCGCAAGCGCATTGAGCGGAGTGAGAATTCATGTCCTCAAAATGCTCGTGAAACCAAGGGTTTCGTTCGTGCGGTTTTCTTTAAGTTCACGTGAATCACGTGACCAAACAAGCACGCGCATCAGCCTCCCTCCCTCCCTCCCTCCCTCCTCCGCCTGCCCCCCCACCAGGCTCTCCCGCCCCCATCCGGCTTCCCTCAGGCCATTTGCCACACTCCTTGCCTCTGTCTTAACTCCCCCTCCATTGTCCTCCCCTCGCTCGCATTCCCGCCCCCCCCACCAGGCTCTCCCGCCCCCATCCGGCCTCCCTCCGGCCATTTGCCACACTCCTTGCCTCTGTCTTGCCTCCCCCTCCAAGAAACAAAATAAAGCTCTCTGGTAATTGCACACCATATCACATTTTAGAAATAACACGCCTCTTTCCTAACACAATCACGCTTGTTTTACTGTGGCATTGACTGTATTTTTTCAGCATTGCAGTTTTGCGGTAACACCTATGTTTGCACTTAATGGACGCTGCGCACGGCATTGAATGCATTTGTGGTGAAGCAGCTTTTCTCTCCACAGGACCGGTCTCAAAGCCCGCACGCCTACAGGGGACATTTACAGTAGTTCCTGGTGTAGGGTGATGCCGTAAACAATGAAATATTTTAAACTAAATGTCACAGTCTAGTCAGCGAAAGTGCCTTGTCTGTCCAAACACAGAACCAACCGACCAATTACATGTGTCTCTGAATTATCACAACACCTTCTTGTTGTCTCCTGTCCCTCGGGGTCTCTACGCAATGGCTCAGTGAACTAAACGCAGCTGTTTAGTTATGGGTGGACGGCAGGCCACGATTTGGTATCCCGTAAGGCTGGCACGCCCTTTCATACTTCATAATTCGGTTCAATGAGAACCATTGTAATTGGCAAATAGTAAAACTATTACCCAAAGTGCTTAGAAACAGCAGAAATGCCACAGCACAAAAATTTACTACATACATGTATTGCCCCCTGACAGTTTCATATGTCTTGTGTTTCCTTTCCCATGGCAGTCTTAGAACTACTTCACCCTCGCATCTCTTAACACATAAAGGGGCTTATTTACAAGACCCTTGCACCACTTTTGCGTCATTTTAAGGGGCTTGTAAATAAGCCCCAAAGTATTCAAATAACTGTAGCTGGCCAGTGCCTCCATTTGACGGTGCGTACATCCTGCCTGCACCGCGCTTTCACTTTCAAGGAACGGTATCTGTTTTGCACCTTACAAAACAAAGCAGCCCACAATCTCTGCGCACTCCCCTTAGTGGTCACCGTGAGAGTTAGTTTTTATTATTATATAATGTTAAAATATTCTTTATATTGGAAGGGATGAGGACATGTTCATGTGCGAGCAACACACACAACTGAGACATACGGGCTGGGCACATAAAGTACCGGGGGTCATGACCTCTGTCTTTGGCATGACTCAGAAACAAACGTTAATTTTCTTTCTTTTAGTCTTCACGACTTTAATCAGGAGTGGTAGGTTGAGCTGCATAAATCATATCGGCACTGTCTGCAGCCCCGTGTGCGCCAGGGTCCCTCCACCCTGTAACAGGCTGAACAGGGGAGCACTGCGCACCAGAGCACAGTCCAGAGGCCCCTGAGAGCACCCGTGCTGCACATGGGAGCACAGCCCAAAGCCCCCGAGAACACGGATCCTCTACACTGTAATAGACTGCACAAGTGAGCACTGCACAGAGGAGTGCTGCACATGTGAGCACAGCCCAGGACCCAGTGAGAGCACGGACCCTCCACACTGTAACAAGCTGCACATGGGAGCACAGCCCAGAGGCCCCCCGAGAGCATGACCCTCCACACTGTAACAAGCTTCACACTGAGCACAGCCCCGAGAGAGCACGGACCCTCCACTCTGAAACAAGCTGCACACAGGAGCACAGCCCGAGAGAGCACGGACCCTCCACACTGTAACAAGCTGCACACAGGAGCACAGCCCCGAGAGAGCACGGACCCTCCACACTGTAACACGCTGCACATTGGAGCACAGCCTCGAGAGAGCACGGACCCTCCACACTGTAACAAGCTGCACACAGGAGCACAGCCCCGAGAGAGCACGGACCCTCCACACTGTAACAAGCTGCACACAGGAGCACAGCCCCGAGAGAGCACGGACCCTCACATTGTAACAAGCTGGACACAGGAGCACAGCCCCGAGAGAGCACGGACCCTCCACACTGTAACACGGCGCACACAGGAGCACAGCCTCGAGAGAGCACGGACCCTCCACACTGTAATAGACTGCGCTGGAAACACTGCAAGGGTCATTAGAACAGCACTGTCTTCTGCCCCGTGCTGATACACTCTCTCCACTGTGTAATCACTGCACGGGGAAGCACAGCCCTGAACCCCGTGCCAGAACCGGTCCCTCCACAGTGGTTACCTTTCGCTAATGAGCTTTTCGCCAGCACTCACTGCCGTCTTGCCTCCCCCTCCATTCTCCTCCCCTCGCTCGCATTCCCGCCCCCCCACCAGGCTCTCCCGCCCCCATCCGGCTTCCCTCCGGCCATTTGCCACAGTCCTTGCCTCTGTCTTGCCTCCCCCTCCAAGAAACAAAATAAAGCACTATGGCTTGTAGACGTTATGTATTCCTACCACCGCTAAAACCCTAATTCGGACGCAAACTCCGCATTTTAATAAATTTACATCTGTCGTGCAAGCAGCGCTCCACGCTGTTTTTATTTTTCCAAATAATTTTCGCATGGTAAAACTTGGGACAAATTGTGCCGATACATCCAGAGTCCGTTCATCTCCGAACAGGGGAATCCTCATACGGTTCTCGTGATAACTTCCCAACCCGGTGTGTGACACGCACAACACTGCAACAGAAGCTATAGGTACCTAGACTTAAAGTGACTGAAATGTGAACCATTTTAACTTTGTGGTGTTACATGTGTTCTAGGTACACCTACATTAATTGAAGGGTTAATAAATGCCCGACATCGAAGTTGCAGTAAACTGTACACCGACATAATAAAGCTTCGCCCATAAGCGGCAGCAGTCACCCCTCCCCCTCCTCACCCCGCCCCCACTTTCTCACTCACCAGAAGAAAAGCAACGTGTAACCGGATCTGCGCCCCATGCAGCCTGCAGGCTGCCACTTTAAGGGAAACCTGGCCCTTTAAACAACGTTCGCTTCCCTAGCAGCACAAAATGTTACAATCGCTTCCTAAATAGGACACCGTACAATAGGACAGCATTGATTTAAATATTACCCTCTAAAACGAGATGCTTGGTAGTGTGTTCATGGTTTTGCGCAGTGTAGTCCACTCCAAATTGTTAGAACTGCCCTGAAAAGTGTAGCAAGATGAAGTCGGAAAGTCCCTCGGCCACTTCTTAACCTTAGAACGTTAGCACTGGCCAATAGGTTTCGCATTTGGAAAGTTGGAGCTATTGGTTTTGTAAATGACATTTTATATTTATATATCGTTATTGGCATTGTAAATAACAATGCTATTAATTTATATATTTTCAGTGCCAACACATATTAAAAAAATAATTGTCATTTACAATACCAATAGCCCACACTTTCCTAATGCGAGACCTATTGGCAACGCCAGTGCTTGTATTGGTTGTTGGCAATATCGTCTCTTGAACCGTGATCAAGTTCTCCGTTGAGAATGAAACGCGTCGGTATGGCTTTTTGAAAACCTGATAAAGCAATCTGAATAAAAAGGATTGATTTCACCCAACCCGAGAGTGCAACCTTTTTCCTTCTTTCAGAAGGTTTTAAAAAATAAATTACTGGCGAGATAGATATTAAATGTTGAACTACAATTATCAATAATGTCATAGACATTAGCAGGGTCTGGCCAGAGTTATAGTTATCGTATGGCTCACAAGAGTCCCTCAAACCCCATGAAAGAAATAGAGCATGCAAATTAATTGGCCTAGCAAGCTTTTTTCCCCTTGGACCAATGTGGGAGTGAGAATTCTGATTAGCTGGCTGCAACATGAAGAAAAGAGTTGGAGCAGCCATGACCGAACTCTGTGACTTAGTACCCTGCCCTGAGATATTTTTTTATTAAAAAGAAAAATATAAGGGGCAGGGTAGGGATACCCTGCCCCCTAGCCCATGTGGGGGTAGGGAGGTACCAGAGGGATACGCCCTAGCAACAAAATTAAAAAAAAACATTTTTTAAAGCTGTGATCCCGCACAACTCCCGTAGGTTCATGCCAACAAAAACTAACTGCTGACTGGTGTTTTATATTTTAGCAATTTGACCCCGTGGGCTAAGTCCTAGGGTCTTCATTTTAAAACATTTGGGAAGGGGGGCTTGAGAGGGGTCCTTCTCCCTAAGCCACTCCTGGTACCGGGGACCCCATTTCCTGGGGACAAGTGCACATTAAAGGGAAGGGGCATGCAGCTCCCACCTCAAATTTCTATTGGGCCCTGGGGCCCCCAGCGACGATTACAAAATATAGGGGAGGGGGCATGCAGCATCCATTTTGAGCCTCTTTTGAACCCTCTGGGCCCTCATCCCTTTGGGCTGATTACTAAATGGAGGCATGCAGCCCCCTCCCCTAGCCACTAATGGACCCCTGGAGACCCCATACCCCGGTGCCCATTGGTAAAACAACAAAAAAAGGTGTCTGGTGAGTGCCTAACTATAATATAAAAATAGGCAGCTTCCGCAAAGGGAGCGACTTGGGCCACGAGGTCCTGGGGCTCTCCTCGTCCCCCAAATATAAAAGCCGTTGTGGGTTTGTTTTTATGATTGAAATTTGTGGGCTGAAACATTTTAAAAGAAAGACTCAGAGACACATTGGTGCACAGCTAATTACCCCACATATAACATCATTGATAACATAATTGCAGCATTTGAAATTACATTAATGATGAAAAACCTGTGCATGGCGGGGGCACCAGTTATAGTTACTTTAGGGCATGAGTTTTAGTTATTAAAGATAACTATAACTGGTGAATTTCAGTGTTTTTTTGTTTAAAACATTACATTGTCACTGAAAGTTTAAACTAAGTAGGTCACTTAAATCTTTAAAACCACTTAAAAACTGCTGAAAACAAATACCCTAAATTTTCCAGAAAGTAAAAACTTTACTCAGAAAGTGTGCTTTCCATTATTTGATGCAAATTCTTTTAGACATTCGAGAAATGTACAATTGTACTCAGGTTGGACTTGAAAAGGTTAAAATGTTAGATAAATCTGGACGGTTGGGTGTCCCGTGGTACAGGAAAAAAGAGCCCTCTCATTGGCTGAGGGAGTTTTTTCTCCTGTCAGCCCTTTCAGAACTGAGTACCAAACAATCTGGGTGGCTGGCAGCAACCCAGAGAAAAATGCATCCGCCGCCATTACAAGACTCAGAAATCGGATATAAAGAAATGCTATAAGGGAGCAGGGTAAGGACACCGTGACCACCTGACACTCGTAGGGGAACCCAGAGACAC
Organism: Lissotriton vulgaris; assembly: GCF_964263255.1. Classification (NCBI taxonomy): domain Eukaryota; kingdom Metazoa; phylum Chordata; class Amphibia; order Caudata; family Salamandridae; genus Lissotriton; species Lissotriton vulgaris. The sequence continues at coordinate 887,968,695 of NC_141689.1, read as the reverse complement.
CCCTTATAGGACGCTGGCTCTTTGTGATATATCAATGAGTTACTATAAAGTGTAAAGAGTCCAGGGGTTCCCTTGTGAGTGGACATGGGCTTACTACGCAATCCCAAAGTGCTTCATTAGGAGTAGTGTGGTTGAGCAGCCTTAGGCTTAACACAAAGGAGTGCATGACATTTGCAAATACTCACAATGAATTATAAATGACAACATGCCTCAAGAAGAAGATCCACACCAATTCATAAAAATAGCAAAATCTTTATATATATTATGGCATCAGAGAAAAATTGTTCAGGTAAGTATGTTTTTAAATATAATTTTATTTTTACTTTAGAAAGCGGACACAGTGCAATTTCTGAGTTCTGCAATGTTATCCTGTGGAAGGAAGTTCTGCAAACAGGTAGAGTACATCTACTTACAAGTCCAATTCTCAAGAATTTGGGGTGAGTGGTGAACAGGGTCCAAGGCAGCATCAACAGTACACCACCAGCAGCACGAGGGCGCCCGGGTGCAGGGTGCAAATCAGCATAGGGAGCGAAATGCGTTTCAATGGGGATCGGTCACCTTAATAGGAGGCTGCTGGCTGTGGCTAGGAAGCCAGTGGGGGTGGACCAATAAGTGGGGCAGGGGGGTTTTAAAGGCTTGTGATGCTGTGGAATGTAGGGACACCTGGGGTCATCTTCTCCATGGCCCAGGTGCAACAGATGCAAAGGTGCCTTTAGCCATCGAGTTTCCCTTACCAGGAGCAGTTGCCTTGAGGGGGCCTGCATGCAGAGGCTGCAGGTGACGTCGGGGAGTCCAAGAAAGGTGAAACCACAATGGACTTGAGCTCTAGAGAGCTGGGGAACCTTGTTGGCACCAGTGGCCCACTTCAACTCAGGCCAGAGACGACAGGTGCAGTGGTGGCTTCGGGTGTCGGTTATGGCAGTATCGGAGGCCTTAGAGTCTTCACTTTTGAAGTTTTTGCAGGGTGCAAGGAACAATTCCGCTGCCCTTCAGGAGGTTTTGGCCTTCATTGAAGGCAGGCCATTTTAGAGGGACACAGCTGCAGGACAAATCATCTTTGGCGCAGGTTCGACAGAACAACAGACAGGAAAGTAGGGCTGGGGCCAAGTCAGGTACTCTCTTCTGCTTTTGCGTCTCTTCATGTCCTTCTTTGTAGGTCATCAGGATCTGCTTCTCTGGTGCCAGTGGTTCCCCCTAATACTGAATGTAGGGGTGTTATGGGAGTGTAGGGCGGTAGCCAATGGGCTACTGGCACTTGTGGTCACTACTCCCCTTATATGGCCACTTCCTGTAGGAAGTGGGCATAACCCTGTCCCAGAGTTCCTAAGTATGCCATCACAAAGATGGCTACTTCTGAAAAATCGTGTCCACCTCACAGTAGCCTACTTTAGGGGTGATGTTAGCCTGGAGGTCTAAACAAAAGGTATCGTGTTGTTCCTGAGGGAGACGGAGAAAGAAATGTTACAGTCTGAGATGCAGATGATTAAGGCAGGGTAACCAGGCGGTAGCCCTGGGAGTCCATTTTGTTGGATTTAATGCCCTCACACACCCTTTCAGGTGTCATGCTTCATCATTTGGGCCTGCTCCTCCTTGGGTCGGCGGTGCAATACCCAACGGGCAACACCTCATAGAGGGGCTCTTTGGCAGAGATCTTTTTCCAACAGCTGTATGGGTGAAGTGCGGGTGTGGGGCCAGAACTAGAGGGTAGACCTAATGTGGTATGAGGAATTTAAAATAAAGCTAGTGGTATCAGGAATACTTTATTCAAAAGGGCCACTGCTTTAGTTAAAAGTGGTTATTCTAGAGGAGAGTAGTGGAAAATAATGTTTCCAACTGTCATCTAGAAATTTATAGTCCGGTCAACATGTTTCTCGCTACTATGAAAATTTGATTAGCGATTCTTCAGGACCTGGTTGACTATCAGCGGGTATCTAATTGTGTAGGACTGTCTACGCTACTAGAATGTGGTGTCTATGTGCTTATATGGCTACCACATTAGTGGGCGAAGGGAAAAACACTATTATATTACCCATCTTCTAGTTGTGATTGTTAGTACCTGTTGGAGGAAAATGGGAGAACATATCACAAACCCTGTCCCAGAGTTCCTAAGTATGCCATCACAAAGTTACTACTTCTGAAAAATCGTGTCCACCTCACAGTAGCCTACTTTAGGGGTGATACTAGCCTGGAGGTGACATGCCTACCTGACTAGCTAATTTTGCCACCTGTCCAGATGCAAAGAGAGCTCTGGACTGGGGTAGGCTTCTTCTCCATATTGGGAAGCCAGATGCGCATTCCAAAGGCAGACGCTTCTTTGAAGCTTGCCAGCTCAAGAAGGCTAATCAACAGGTCATCCTGTGGGAGGGGTGTTACACCCTCTTCCCTGACAGACCTTTGTTGGAGGTCTCCTGAGAGCAAAGGCTCTCACCCTAGGAGGTCAGACAGTGTCTTGGCAGGCTGTCAGAAATCAGTCAGCAATCACACCAGAGGCCGGTGCCCTCTGGATGCAAATGTGGGTTTACCAATATGAGATGTCTGATACCAAACATCCCTATTTTCAGTGAAGCTATCATGTAGCTGGGGAACTCTTTTTCACCAGTGTCCAGCACATGTTTTAAAATGGCTTCCCTGGTCTCTTGTACTGGCAGTAACAGAATCGACCAGCACAGAGGCAGATCTGCACATGCAGGTATGCCCTCACATGTAGTACTAAGCACCTTGTCTTATGGCTGTCAGGCCTGCTGTAGGGGTGACTTACAAGTATCACATGCAGTGGTGGGAGACATGGCATACAGGGATGTGTGTCATGTTGTGTTTTCACTTTTGTCTGCATCAAGACACGCAGCCTGCAGTGGCAGCCTAACATGTGCTTGGTGAGGGATCCCTTAGGGTGGCAAAATTTGTGCTGCTACTGCAACAAATGGACGGAATGCTGAAGGATTCAGACATTCTCCCCCAGTCAAAAGATCTGGGTTAAATCCACTGTTTTTTGCCCACTACGCCACTCCAGTTTGGACCCAGCCATATGCAAATCAGTCTTGACCCTGTGCCTCACGGGAACTGTCCAGACCGAACTGCCAAGCCAGGTCCTCCCTGAACGGAAACAAGCATCCTGGGACCGGTTTCACAGCATGTCACCCTTCATCAGCCAGGTTAGCTTGAATCCAGTGGCACAGTGAGCAAGGGACCCACGTCTGGGTATACTCATCCCACTTAGGGCAAAAAGTGTAACTGCAACAAATGATGGACAGAATGCTGAAGGATTCAAACACTCTCCCCCAGTCAAAAGATATGGGTTAAATCCATCGTTTTTGTGCCCACTTCGCCACCCCAGTTTGGACCCAGCCATATGCAAATCAGTCTTGACCCTGTGCTCATGGGAACAGTTTAGACCGAACTGCCGAGCCAGGTCCTCCCTGGACCAGAAACAAGCATCCTGGGACCGGTTTCAGGGTATGTCACCCTTCATCAGCCAGACTAGCTTGAATCCAGTGGCACAGTGAGCAACAATTTGTGCTGCTGCCCTTAGGAATCCTCTTTAGTACATCATGCCCTAGGTTGCTGGGACACAGGACACTTTAGTCAAAGTTGGATAAAAAAACAGACAAAGTGTGTGTGTGTGTGTCGGTGTGTGTGTGTGTGTGTGTGTGTGTGTGTGTGTGTGTGTGTGTGTGTGTGTGTGTCGGTGTGTCTGTGTGTCGGTGTGTCTGTGTGTCTGTGTGTCTGTGGGACTGCAACAAAAACCCAGTTTCCAACATCACCCATGGGCCACAAACTGAAAATGTAACTGTGAAACTTCAGCGGGATCCAAAGCGGCCCTCTTGTGCGGTATTGTAGTATTCCAATGGGAGCCAAGGTGCAATCTTCACCTGGGTTGTGCTGCGGTATTGTAGAAGCTTCATTGGGGGATGTTGGCACGCTACCGTCCATGCAGGTGAAGCCTGGACACCCAGAGTACTAAAGTACCCAAAGATTTCCATTACCTTCATCATCAGAGTGTACAGTTCTTCGTCCCCTTAATGTGAAGGCTTCCAGTCACTGTAGTCATCATCTTTTTATCCAGGCAGAGATTCAGGCAAAATACTTATTCGGGAAATAACCAAATTCAAAGGAACAGTAGATATCAATGTACTTATGGGCAACAATGTAGTGAGATTAGGTCATAAGCATCCTTGTTTATTGGGATACGATCACCAGAGTCTTCATCAGTGTGGACGTTGTTGAAGTAATCATCGGTGTTGATGAGAATGCTGTAGATGGGGTCATCCCTGCTAAAGATCAGTCTGTCAACAAGGTCTTGGCGATCACTGAAGGGGATTTGATCATTGATGGGGGTGAAGACAAAGACATCTTCATCAGTGAAGGCGCCGACACTGACAGAATCTGTATTATCTTGCTCATCGACAAGATAGTTGTTGGAGATCATCAAAGAAATATTGAGTGACTTCTTTGGAGTGGGTATGATTTATCAGTTGCCAAATCTTGGCGGTGACACAAGGTTTGTTACATGCATCAGACGTCTGACTATTACTGATAGTACAAGAGGGCCCTTTAATGCCGGAGGACATTTCTTGGGCAGGATCTTTGGTGGTGAATGGAACCGATTTATGCTTCTTGGACTTTGATGTGGACAAATAAGCGCTTTTGACCGACATCATCTGGGAGACGTTGACTTTAGTGCCAAGAGGGGCTTGCTTTCTCTATCGTGAAGGGTTCTAGAGCTTATATTCTTATACAAGGAACACTTCTTAGCAAAATATCCATCTACGTAGAGACAAAGTAATCCTTTTATATGTGGGTAATCCATATACATTTTCATGGCCACACAGGAGTCGGAAAAATTAAATAAGCTTTTCTTCTTTAGAATATCTGCCATGGTAAAAGCAGAGGTACTTGGGGTCAGACACCCAACCGCAAAAGGAAACGTATTACTAACCTTCAACAGCAGGGGGTGAAAGATTAAACAGACCAGAGTCAAGGAAATCAAATTTGACAGAAAAAAAACCGAAAGGGAGTACTCTCATCCGTTCTTCAGATATGTAGTAGAAAAGAATTATTGCGTCAGTGGGAGAAAGGGTCTTTTCACTCGATTAGTTGAACTTCAGGTCAAGAAATGAGACTACATGTAGTCTTTCACTACTTTCAACATTGTTGAGCGTATATATGAACATTACTATGTTATCTCTAATAACCGAAGGTTTCTAGCATGAATTCTGAAAATATAACTTAAGCAGGTGACTCAATGAAAGATACAATGGTAAAAGCCCTATTGTGATACTAATCTAACAACCATACCCTTATCATCTAGTCCTCTTCAGATCCGGCCTCTGCCCACCCATCCCTTCCCCAAGAACAAAATAGGGCCTTTCATGGGCACACCTGTATGTACATGCATATCCTTCTTTGTTCATGGATGCACTGCGTATTTCTGCTGTGCATGCACATTAGGGAAAAGATGTACCTGTAAAAAGACCACTTGAGAAGAAATTGGCGTGCTGCTTTAGGGAAGCTTGGTCTTCCTTCGTATGGTTTCAGGGCCTGTGTAACTACATTGTCAAGCCAAGCAGCCCATTGCTCCAGTGTGCTCTGCTGCTGAAGGGTCATCTTAAAGTCAGACTCTAATCTCTGGACCATGTTGTCATCACATTGGCACACCCAGGAAGCCTGCTCCTGTCACAGTTCACAAAAGGGTTCAGAGTAAGAGGCCATCATCAAAATCACAGATCACAGTTACAAATGTGCGGCACAAATAATTATGAAGTACGCAAATTATTGGCAAAAAGTGGAAACCAGTACTTTGGCGAATTATGTCAGTGACAACTCAGGAAAGTCGTGTATGGATTTAGGAGAAGAAACATTTAGTACTCGTAATGGGAGTAAAGTAAAATGCTCTAGAACAATATGGAGTTTATCTTGGAAGACCACTCACCTTTCGGAGAAAATAGTTGTATAGAAAGTCACAACTCCTACATTAATGTGCTGTCGTTCTTAATGTCCTGGTGGCAGGTGGCTTCACATATTGCGTTTGGGATGAGTTGTCTAAACATTTGCATAATGTATTCAGATGTGGGTTAAGGTACCTGTAGCAAATCCCCACTCTATGATGCACTATTAACTGGTCTATTTTATTGCCAGCTTTACTTGAATGTTTTACTCGGACATCCGGTTTTGTGCTAGTTTTGCTGTAAGGATTTCAAAATACTTATTTCAGCATGCATTACATACCTCAGCGTACCTTTTCAACACCAGGCTTTGCCTTTGCTTGACAGTCACCCTTTACCAGGGCCCTACAGGCCCTCTGCACTTTCTCTAAGTCATGAAGCACAGGCACAATATAGTCTACTACTGCAATTTGGACATTTGCATAAAATTGACATCCAATTTAGTTATTCCAAACTGTCCCAGACCCACCAAACCAGAATTGTCAGCGGTATTTAATGGCGATAAACAACAACGGTGCACCCCTCTGGACATAAATACAAGCTACACAACAACAGTGCACCCTCTGGGCATTAAATACAAGCTTTTCGGGCACTCAAAACAAAACAATTTCAAGTCTACCAAACTGTGAGAGCCAACATGCTGTCTGTTGTAAACAGAGATGGAAATAATGGTGAGAAAGGTATCTGAGAAGGTGACTGGTCTCTTTAGTAAGCTGAATGAATAATAATGCTTCTAGATAACAGGTTAAATAATTTAGTAGAAGTCATTCTTTAGAAACAAAGAAGTCATGCAAAGGTCAAATAATGTAAACTTACAGAGGAACTTAACACTTTAATTTTATTACAAAATAATATAATTTGATTGGTTGACCAATCAAGTGACCATGCTTTGAAACTGTTCATCCTCAGACTTGAACACGTAAACCACGTCACCTCACTCGCCACGGCCAATAAATCTTTATTAGGATGATTAACCTTTTGGAATGTGTTTACTTTCATGTTAGCTTTCCTGAAAGTAGTGTTGCAGAGAATTGGTAAGAATACAATCTGTAAAACACATACTTAATGGGGCAGCTGGAAAGCCTCGATGTGCTGAAGGCAGTGACGGCCACCAAGTGAAATGACGATTTCTACCGTTAGGGTGATGCCATTAAGTGCTTGTAGACACAACCTCATCATGGGTGATACTGCTCCGGACCATTCTAGCATTCCTGGTGACTATGGGCAGAGAATTATCCGAATCGCAGGGCTGCGACCCATCCCCTGCCTTCCCACTTACTGCAGCACGGGGGAAGCAGAAATACTCCGCAAATTAAAAGACCCATTTCCTAAAAAAAGTGGCACACACATTTACGACCTCTTGTAAGTAGGTGGTAAAAGGTTTGGACCAGCTATTTCCAAGTTAGCGCACTATTCCCTTCACTAGGGGAAATAACTTTAAATCTCTGGGATTAATTGCAGGGAACTCCGAATGAGGGATTAAGTGGTCACTCTGCTGCCTTGTCTCAGAAGTTGATCATGGCCAGATAAGTGGAATCATACTATTGCCCCTCGGGCATTTATGTTAACTCTTACGACATCCTACTAATCGGTGGCTCACAGCTTTA